>NW_025064326.1:5381946-6727433 GCF_018152265.1 Drosophila ficusphila
GGTCAAGATTGTGGAAACTGTGGAAAAGAAACCTGAAGACCTCAAAATACCAGTTTCTGAACCAGAAAAGGAAGTCGTAATTTCCGAACAAATCACCAAAGATGAGCCGATTATTGAGTCCTCATCTGTTGATGAAACTAAGACAGTGACAACCATCACAACAACAACTGTTACCACTGAGTCCACCAGCGAGTCGTCTGTTCCTGAGGAACCCAAGAAAACGGTCGAGATTGTGGAAACTGTGGTAATGAAACCTGAAGAGCCCAAGAAACCAGCATATGCCGGTCTGCCCGTGGATGAATCTTCCAGCTCGTGGATGGATGTTTTGGATGAACCAATGATCTTCTCCGATGATGAAAATGAACCCGTTCCTGAGCCACAAAAGGAAGTCACAGTTTCCGAAGAAGCAACTCCTTTGGCGCCATTCAAGGATGAAAAGGTTACAGACGATACCGACGTCGTTAGGGTTGAAACTATAATTGAGTCTGTTACACCGCCTCAAGTGAAAGACAAATCAGAAATCAGCACTCCTCTGGCACCCTTTGAAAATGTCGTTGTGGAAACCGTAGATGTGATTCAGAAACCATCCGAAAATATCATTGAGGCTGCGACTGTGGATGATACCAAAACGGTGACAACTATAACAACCACAACTGTTACAACTGAGTCCACCAGCGAGACTTCTCTTCCTGAGGAACCCAAGAAAACGGTCGAGATTGTGGAAACTGTGGTAGTAAAACCTGAAGAGCCCAAGAAACCAGCATATGCCGGTCTGCCAGTGGATGGGTCTTCCAGCTCCTGGATGGATGTTTTGGATGAGCCAATGAACTTTTCCGATGATGAAGAAGAACCCGCTCCTGAGCCTCAAAAGGAAGTCACAGTTACCGAAGAAGTTATCAAATCTGAACCTGTTGTTGAATCTTCAACTGTGGATGAAACTAAAACGGTGACAACTATTACAACAACAACTGTTACCACTAAGTCCACCAGCGAGACTTCTGTTCCTGAGGAACCCAAGAAAACGGTCGAGATTGTGGAAACTGTGGAAAAGGTACCTGAAGAGCCAAAGAAACCAGCGTATGCCGGTCTGCCTGTGGATGAGTCTTCCAGCTCGTGGATGGATGTTTTGGATGAGCCAATGAACTTCTCCGATGATGAAGATGAACTCGTTCCTGAGCCACAAAAGGAAGTCACAGTTTCCGAAGAAGCAACTCCTTTGGCGCCATTCAAGGATGAAAAGGTTACAGACGATACAGACGATACCGACGTCGTTAGGGTTGAAACTATAATTGAGTCTGTTACACCGCCTCAAGTGCAAGACAAATCAGAAATCAGCACTCCTTTGGCACCCTTTGAAAATGTCGTTGTGGAAACCGTAGATGTGATTCAGAAGCCATCCGAAAATATAGTTGAGACTGCGACTGTGGATGATACCAAAACGGTGACAACTATTACCACCACAACTGTTACCACTAAGTCCACCAGCGAGTCTTCTGTTCCTGAGGAACCCAAGAAAACGGTTGAGATTGTGGAAACTGTGGAAGTGAAACCTGAAGAGCCCAAGAAACCAGCATATGCCGGTCTGCCCGTGGATGAGTCTTCTAGCTCGTGGATGGATGTTTTGGATGAGCCAATGAACTTCTCCGATGATGAAGAAGAATCAGTTCCTGAGCCACAATTAGAAGAAAATCTTGTGGAAGTAGTGACAAAGCCTGAGCCAATCGTTGAAGCTCCGGTTGTAGACGAAACCAAGACGGTTACAACGGTAATCACCACAACTGTCGTCACGGAACCATCTGATTCTCCTTCCGTCGATGAAGTTTCCGAGCCAGTGGAAACTGAAACAATTAGTGATGTGGTCGAGCCAGTTACTCAGTCAGAAAAACCTCTTGAAGGACCTATCGATACCTGGTCCAGTGTTTTGGAAGACACAATTCCCAACACCGGAGGAATTGGCTACACTTCAACTTTGTCGGCAGATGCTCCTGAGTTTACACCATCTTATCTTAGACACACTTATTCTGACCAAACACATACATTCCTTGCAAATGAAAGAGTGTACAACGAGTTCATTCCAAGGAATAGGACAGAGCAACCGATTGTACCACAACAAAAGCCCAAAAAAGCTAAGGCATCGAAGCGACAGAATAAGAAGGCTGAAGTTCAAGAAGAAATTCCCAACGTCCCAGCTCCACTGGAAACATACGTTCCAGAGCCGATACCAACTGTCGAAGAGGTTGAGAACGTTTGGACTAAAAATCGGGATGGTAAATCCTATGCTGACGTATTGCTTAACTCTGGCGTTGTCACCGATGTCGTTACTGAATTGGAACCTCAGACTGAAAAGACGCCCAAGCCAGCGGTCGCCGAAACCAAAAAACCCAAGAAGAAGACAAAGCCCGAAAAACGGCAGCCCATTGAGAAAAGTGTTGAGCTGTCTGCGCCAAGCACCGAGAGCGACAAGTCCAAGCCAAGCAGCGATACTGAGCAGTCAAAGCCTACGACGGAAAGCGAACTGTCTAAACCAACAACCGAAAGTTCCAAGGAACCGTCTTCCGATGAGAGGGAGGCTTCAAGCACATCAGAACTAACATGGTCAGCTCTGGTGCGTAGACCTGGCGAATGGTCAGACACAACCGTCGTAAAGAAAGAAGTCACGCACAAAGCTGTAGTAAGTGACGAAAAACCACGCCAGAAGGAAAAGGAGGAACCCAAAAAGCCCACGAAGGCGAAGAAGACCAAGAAGTCAAAGAAACCAATTGTCGAACCCGTTTCCACAACATCCGAAGACGAGCAGCCTGAGCCAGTGCCAGTTCCGGTACAGGTTGAGCATATATCCAAGCCGGCAGAGGCGAAACCGGAACCAGAAAGCAATGAAAAGGTAGAGAGTAGCAGTACATTCTCCTGGGCCTCCCTTGTCAAAAGACCTGGCGAATGGATTGACAACACGGTAACACATATTAAATCTGTTGTAGCAACTTCAACAGATGAAAAAGAAACAACTAAAAAGGATCATGAAAAGCCACAGAAGCCAAAGAAGCAGAAGTCCAAGAAGAAACCAGAGCCAAAACCTGTTCAAATAGGAGAGCCGGAACTCGAAATCGAAAGTGAACACATTGACGAAATTGTTGTCCAACCCGAAGTGGAAGTGCCAGAGTCAAAACCAATCGAAAGCACAGGAAACACCTTCTCCTGGGCGTCTCTTGTGAAAAAGCCAGGCGAGTGGGTCGATGACATTGCTGCCCGTAAAAAGCCAGTGGAACCAATTAAGGAGGAACACAAGGTCGAGGCACAACCACGTAAAGAAAGAAAACCGGCGAAGGCTGAGTCTAAGCCAAAGGCTGAATCTACCCACAAACGTAAAATCAGAGAAAAAACTCCTGAGCCCAAAATCATTCAGTCGACATCAGACGATAGTGATATAGTTGAGATAGTACAACCTCAAGACGAAAACACAATTACTTGGGCCAAAATTGCTAGTCAAATTGATCATATGACCGACCTGGCACCAAAGCATAAGAAAGAGGTAAAACCGAAACAACATGACACTCTAAAACAATCAGTTAAAAACGACCGATATGAGAAACAACCTAAGACAAAGGCTCGGGCTATATCCCCAGAATTCGAAGGTCAAAGAGATGTCGGCCATTCTTGGTCATCAGTTGTTAGTCATCAGGTCACTGATTTTATTGAAGGGGAAAGAACTAAATCAGCCCCTAAAACGACTACGCAAAAGCCAAAGTCAAAGGCCGATACTCAACCTAAAATCGCTCAGCAGTTAGAGGAACCCTTGGAGGATCCGGAATGGTCACCCGTTACTAAGGTACAAGTAAATAAGACGCCGAGATCTTGGGCTGAAATGATCGAAGATGTTTCGGAGGAAGTGGTTGTTGAACATAAATCATGGAAGGAACTTATTGAAGACGAAATCGAAATTCCACTTCTTCCTGAATATGGAGAGGAAGCGAACATCAATAAGATTATTGAAACCATTCATGAAATGAAATCGACTACTGAAGAAAAACTCGATACTGAGCCTGCTCTGAGTGAAATCACCACAGCCATAAAAGAACTCGATTTTGAACCGAAAAAGGAAACCAGGGTTTCGGAGGAAGTCATCAAATCCGAACCGGTTCTTGAGGCCTCGACCGTGAATGAAACTAAGACGGTGACAACTATTACAACCACAACTGTTACCACTGAGTCCACCATCGAGTCTTCTGTTCCTGAGGAACCCAAGAAAACGGTCAAGATTGTGGAAACTATTGGAGTGAAACCTGAAGATCCCAAGAAACCAGCATATGCCGGTCTGCCCGTAGATGAATCTTCCAGCTCGTGGATGGATGTTTTGGATGAACCAATGAACTTCTCCGATGATGAGGAAAGCAAGGAAACAACACCTTTGGCGCCATTCAAGGATGAAAAGGATACAGACGATACAGACGTCGTTAGGGTTAAAACTATCATTGAGACTGTTACACCGTCTCAAGTGCAAGACAAACCAGAAATCAGCACTCCTCTGGCACCCTTTGAAAATGTCGTTGTGGAAAGCGTAGATGTGATCCAGAAGCCATCGGAAAATATCGTTGAGGCTGCGACTGTGGATGAAACTAAAACGGTGACAACTATTACAACCACAACTGTTACCACTGAGTCCACCAGCAAGACTTCTGTTCCTGAGGAACCCAAGAAAACGGTCGAGATTGTGGACACTGTGGTAGTAAAACCTGAAGAGCCCAAGAAACCAGCATATGCCGGTCTGCCCGTGGACGAATCTTCCAGCTCGTGGATGGATGTTTTGGATGAGCCAATGAACTTCCCCGATGATGAAGAAGAACCAGTTCCTGAGCCACAAAAGGAAGTCACTGTTTCGGAAGAAGTTATCAAATCCGAACCGATTGTTGAGTCTTCGACTGTGGATGAAACTAAAACGGTGACAACTATTACAACCACAACTGTTACGACTGAGTCCACCAGCGAGACTTCTGTTCCTGAGGAACCCAAGAAAACGGTCGAGATTGTGGAAACTGTGGTAGTAAAACCTGAAGAGCCCAAGAAACCAGCATATGCCGGATTGCCCGTTGATGAGTCTTCTAGCTCTTGGATGGATGTTTTGGATGAACCAATGAACTTCTCCGATGATGAGGAAAGCAAGGAAACAACACCTTTAGCGCCATTCAAGGATGAAAAGGATACAGACGATACAGACGTCGTTAGGGTTGAAACTATCATTGAGACTGTTACACCGTCTCAAGTGCAAGACAAACCAGAAATCAGCACTCCTCTGGCACCCTTTGAAAATGTCGTTGTGGAAAGCGTAGATGTGATTCAGAAGCCATCGGAAAATATCGTTGAGGCTGCGACTGTGGATGATACTAAAACGTTGGCAACTATTACAACCACAATTGTTAACACTGAGTCCACCACCGAGACTTCTGTTCCTGAGGAACCCAAGAAAACGGTCGAGATTGTGGAAACTGTGGAAGTGAAACCGGAAGAACCGAAAAAACCAGCGTATGCCGGTCTGCCCGTGGACGAATCTTCCAGCTCGTGGATGGATGTTTTGGATGAGCCAATGAACTTCTCCGATGATGAAGAAGAACCAGTTCCTGAGCGACAAAAGGAAGTCACAGTTTCCGAAGAAGTTATCAAATCCGAACCAGTTGTTGAAGCTTCGACTGTGGATGAAACTAAAACGGTGACAACTATTACGACCACAACTGTAACCACTCAGTCCACCACCGAGACTTCTGTTCCTGAGGAACCCAAGAAAACGATCGAGATTGTGGAAACTGTGGAAGTGAAACCTGAAGAGCCAAAAAAACCAGCATACGCCGGTCTGCCAGTGGATGAGTCTTCCAGCTCGTGGATGGATGTTTTGGATGAGCCAATGAACTTCTCCGATGATGAAGAAGAACTGGTTTCTGAGCCTCAAAAGGAAATAACAGTTTCCGAAGAAACAACACCTTTGGCGCCATTCAAGGATGAAAAGGTTACAGACGATACAGACGTCGTTAGAGTTGAAACACCGAGCCAAGTGCAAGACAAACCAGAAATCAGCACTCCTTTGGCACCGTTTGAAAATGTCGTTGTGGAAACCGTAGATGTGATTCAGAAGCCATCGGAAAATATCGTTGAGGCTGCGACTGTGGATGATACTAAAACGGTGACAACTATTACAACAACAACTGTTACCACTAAGTCCACCAGCGAGTCTTCTGTTCCTGAGGAACCCAAGAAAACGGTCGAGATTGTGGAAACTGTGGTAGTGAAACCTGAAGAGCCCAAGAAACCAGCATATGCCGGTCTACCAGTGGATGAGTCTTCCAGCTCGTGGATGGATGTTTTGGATGAGCCAATGAACTTCTCCGATGATGAAGAAGAACCAGTTCCTGAGCCACAAAAGGATGTCGCTGTTTCGGAAGAAGTTATTAAATCCGAACCGATTGTTGAGTCTTCGAGTGTGGATGAAACTAAGACGGTGACAACTATTACAACCACAACGGTAACCACGGAGACCGCCACCGAAACTGCTATTCCTCAGAAACCGAAATCCGAGCGGATAGTTGAGCCTTCAACCACAACCACTACTATAACCTCTGAGCCAACCAGTCAACTCTCTATTCCATCAAATGATAAGCCTTCTGACAAAACTGAAAAATTATTTTTGGAGGCTGAGGAGTTACCTTCAAAATCAATCCCCAAAAATGTGTGGGAACTTCATTCATCGTATGCTGATGTCTTGAGACACACTGTGGACTTTATTAGCTTAGAGAAGAAAAATGTTGAAATTCCTGTTGAACCGAAAATAAAAGAAACACCTATAATTGTTGAGGACTCAAAGAAAACAAAAGCCAAGAAAGGCAAAACGGTTGAAAACCCAAAGGAAACAAAGAAAACAGTATCTGAGGTCGAAGTGACATTAATCGAAGAGGAATTACCAAAGGAAGAATATAAAACGTCTTGGTCAGAAATGGTCGATGAAGATTTAAGTGTTAATGCTGAAACTCCCACTTTACCCAATACTTTGTGGTCTTCAGTGGTTCGACAAGGTGTCCAAGAACCCCAAACAAAAATTACTCAATTTGTCGACCATGATGATGAAGTTAAGGACCATGCCTCCAACCCCCTTCAACCAAAACTTAAAAAAGAAAAGACTCCCCGGACGCATCACACTCCTATCCCAAGTTCCACAAAAACTGCTCCTTCGCAAGGGGTTCAGGAATTTATCAGTCAAGAGCAAATCTTCTCAACTACGGTGAACGGCAAACACAAAAAGCAAAAGTCAAGAAAAGACAAACAACCCATTCAAGAACCTGTTGTTGAGGTCACCACTGTCGTCGAGGAAATTACTCCTGAGCCACAACCAGAACCTTCTCCAGTTACTGAAGATGCACCATCACAACCCTTGTCGTGGTCGTCTATTGTATCCCAAACAACGGAAGTAACTACAACTGTGACCGAGTCTCGTAAGGCCGATGAACCAGAAGAACACAAACCGATTGAGGAAAAACCCAAAAAGCAGAAGGCAAAGAAGGAAAAGAAGCCCAAGGCTGATCCTCTTCCAGAGCCTGTTTCTGAGCCTACAGTTCCTGAACCAGTTGTGGAACCCATTGTTGAAGTCTCCATAGTTCAAGAACCTGTTGTTGAGGTTACCACTGTCGTCGAGGAAATTGCTCCTGAGCCACAACCAGAACCTTCTCCAGTCACTGAAGATGCACCATCACAACCCTTGTCGTGGTCGTCTATTGTATCCCAAACAACGGAAGTAACTACCACTGTGACCGAGACTCGTAAGGCCGATGAACCAGAAGAACAGAAACCGATTGAGGATAAGCCCAAAAAGCAGAAGGCAAAGAAGGAAAAGAAGCCCAAGGTTGATCCTCTTCCAGAGCCTACAGTTTCCGAACCAGTTGTGGAACCAATTGTTGAAGTCTCCATAGTTCAAGAACCTGTTGTTGAGGTTACCACTGTCGTCGAGGAAATTGCTCCTGAGCCACAACCAGAACCTTCTCCAGTTACTGAAGATGCACCATCACAACCCTTGTCGTGGTCGTCTATTGTATCCCAAACAACGGAAGTAACTACCACTGTGACCGAGTCTCGTAAGGCCGATGAACCAGAAGAACACAAACCGATTGAGGAAAAACCCAAAAAGCAGAAGGCAAAGAAGGAAAAGAAGCCCAAGGTTGATCCTCTTCCAGAGCCTGTTTCTGAGCCTACAGTTCCTGAACCCATTGTTGATGTTTCCATAGTTCAAGAACCTGTTGTTGAGGTTACCACTGTCGTCGAGGAAATTGCTCCTGACCCACAACCAGAGCCTTCTCCAGTTACTGAAGATGCACCATCACAACCCTTGTCGTGGTCGTCTATTGTATCCCAAACAACGGAAGTGACTTCAACTGTGACCGAGACTCGTAAGGCTGATGAACCAGAAGAACACAAACCGATTGAGGATAAGCCCAAAAAGCAGAAGGCAAAGAAGGAAAAGAAGCCCAAGGTTGATCCTCTTCCAGAGCCTACAGTTTCCGAACCAGTTGTGGAACCCATTGTTGAAGTCTCCGTAGTTCAAGAACCTGTTGTTGAGGTTACCACTGTCGTCGAGGAAATCGCTCCTGAGCCACAACCAGAACCTTCTCCAGTTACTGAAGATGCACCATCACAACCCTTGTCGTGGTCGTCTATTGTATCCCAAACAACGGAAGTAACTACCACTGTGACCGAGACTCGTAAGGCCGATGAACCAGAAGAACACAAACCGATTGAGGAAAAGCCCAAAAAGCAGAAGGCAAAGAAGGAAAAGAAACCAAAGGTTGATCCCGTTCAAGAGCCTGTTGTTGAGGTGACCACTGTCGTTGAAGAAATTGCCCCTGAGCCACAACCAGAAACTATTTTAGTTACTAACGATGCGCCAACAAAGCCTTTGTCGTGGTCATCGATTGTTTCCAAAGAAGTATTCGAAGCACAAACTGAAAATGAAATCCAGCAAAAACCTTCAAAATCTCAACACATTCACGAATTCATTGCCCAAGAGCAGAATTACTCAACGGTTGTGAACGATAAATTGAAGAAACCAAAACCTAAGAAGGAGAAGAAAATTGTACAGCCTATTCAACAACCTATTGTGGAAGTTCTTCCTGTGAATAAAGACCAAATTCGAGAAAGGGAACCTGAGCCATTGCCAACACAAACATTGTCATGGTCATCTATTGTTTCGCACAATATTGATTTGACACCCACGTTTACCGAAACTCGCGCGACTGAAACTGAACATGTGATTACCAGTCCTCAGGACATTCAAGAATTCATTCCACAGAATCAAGAGCCGAACATTGCCGTGTATGAAAGGCCACAGAAGCAAAAGCCGAAAAAGGAGAAGAAATTGCCTAAGAAAACCGACCCAGATTTTACTGAAGAACCAATTATTGAAACTTCCGTTGTTTCCGAAAAAAAACCAGAAAACGAGGAAATTTCGATTTCTTCATCGACAGAATTCAACATTCAGTTGCCAACCGTACCAAAACCATCTGTGTGGTCATCATCAGAGACCTATGCCGAAGTGGTTAAAAAGTCTGGTTACACCAATAATACAAACATAAAGTATCAGAAGGCTGAAGAGTTTAAGCCAAATATAATTGGACAAAAGCAACCGGCTTCCGCAGTGCAGACACAAGAAGTCATTTTGGAGTTCCCAGATCCCATCATTCCTCCAGTTGACGAATCGGAAACAAATGAATATCTTGAAAAACCATCACAGTTATCCTGGAAGGATCTGATAGATGAGGATGAAGAAGATTTTTCGGAGCCGTGGTATCAGGGGGAAATATTGCCTATTGCTCCTGAACCACAGGAACCGGTCGAGGAAAGACGTTCACGAATTCACGACAAACCAGTAATACAGGTCACCGAAGTATTGACTGAAAGCCAAGTGCAACCCGACAGCGACAAAGGATTCTTGGAAATCACTTCAAAGAAGAGGAATCGATCACGATCGCGCTCGCAACAATCACAGGCTTCTAACGTTGACGAAAAACCTCAAAAGAAGAAATCGAAGAAACCAAAGGATAAGACGGCTTCAATTCCAACTCACAGGGCCGAAGAAGCACCTCAAAAAGATGAGCCTCCGCGGGAAGTTGAGTCATTTGTGGAAGAAAAGAAATTACCAGTTCGGGAACCTTCTCCATCACCGACTCCTTCTCCGTACACCTCTGGCATGTCATGGGCTGCTATAGCCGCACACAACGTTCCAGAGCCTGCACAGCAAATTCGACCCCTTCAAGTTGAAACTAGGACGACCTTCGTGGAAGAATTCAAGAAACCATCGAAGGAGCACACAGTGAGCATTCCAATTACCTTGGAAACAACGGAGCCTAAGACTAAAAAACCGAAGCAGAAGTCCAAGCGTAAATCACCTACTGATGTTGTTGATTTTATAAACGCTGAAAAATCGAGCCATCAAGTAATTTCTCCTCAGCCCACTCAAAAGGATAAAAAACCTGTCGAGCATCACGAGAAAGAAATTGAGAAGCAAACTCCATTGGCTCCCTTTATCGAAATCACAAAAGAAACACCTGAAACAGTTTCAGAGACGACTACGATTGTAGTTGAAGAAGAATCGGTTCCTGGTCCGCAAGAGAAATCTACGACTATCGATAAAACTAAGACAGTAAAAACCACAACAACAACTTTCACCACTGAGTCTACCAGGGAAACTGCAATTCCTGAGGAACTCAAGGAAACAGTCGAAATTGTGGAAACTGAAAAGAAACCTAAGGACCTTAGGAAACCAGTTCCTGAGCCGGAAAAGAAAGTCACAGTTTCCGAAGTAGTTACCAAGACCGAGCCGATTGTTGAGTCTTCGACTGTGGATGAAACTAAGACGGTGACAACTATCACAACCACAACTGTCACCACTGAGTCCACCAGCGAGACTTCTGTTCCTGAGGAACCAAAGAAAACGGTCGATATTGTGGAAACTGTGGATGTGAAATTAGAGGAGCCGAAGAAACCAGCGTATGCCGGTCTGCCTGTGGATGAGTCTTCCAGCTCTTGGATGGATGTTTTGGATGAACCAATGAACTTCTCCGATGATGAAGAAGATCCAGTTCCTGAGCCTCAAAAGGAAGTCACAGTTTCCGAAGAAGTTATCAAATCCGAACCGATTATTGAGTCTTCGACTGTGGATGAAACTAAGACGGTGACAACTATCACAACCACAACTGTCACCACTGAGTCCACCAGCGAAACTTCTGTTCCTGAGGAACCAAGGAAAACGGTCGAGATTGTGGAAACTGTGGAAAAGGTACCTGAAGAGCCAAAGAAACCAGCGTATGCCGGACTGCCCGTAGATGAGTCTTCCAGTTCTTGGATGGATGTTTTGGATGAACCAATGAACTTCTCCGATGATGAGGAAAGCAAAGAAACAACACCTTTGGCGCCATTCAAGGATGAAAAGGATACAGACGATACAGACGTCGTTAGGGTTGAAACTATCATTGAGACTGTTACACCGTCTCAAGTGCAAGACAAACCAGAAATCAGCACTCCTCTGGCACCCTTTGAAAATGTCGTTGTGGAAACCGTAGATGTGATTCAGAAGCCATCCGAAAATATCGTTGAGGCTTCGACTGTGGATGAAACTAAGACAGTGACAACTATCACAACCACAACTGTAACTACTGAGTCCACCAGCGAGACTTCTGTTCCTGAGGAACCCAAGAAAACGGTCGAGATTGTGGAAACTGTGGAAGTGAAACCGGAAGAGCCAAAGAAACCAGCGTATGCCGGTCTGCCTGTGGATGAATCTTCCAGCTCGTGGATGGATGTTTTGGATGAGCCAATGAACTTCTCCGATGATGAAGAAGAACCAGTTCCTGAGCCACAAAAGGAAGTCACAGTTTCGGAAGAAGTTATCAAATCCGAACCGATTGTTGAGCCTTCGACTGTGGATGAAACTAAAACGGTGACAACAATTACAACCACAAATGTTACCACTAAATCCTCCGTTGAGGCTTCTGTTCCTGAGGAACCCGAGAAAACAGTCGAGATTGTGGAAACTGCGGAAGTGAAACCCGAGAAAACTCCTTTGGCACCGTTCGAAGCTATTCCAGATACTCCAACCACTCCCAATGCAAACGATGCCTTCATTTGTGAAACATCATACTGGTCGGCAACGCTAAAGCCGGGTCAAAAACCGACAACAACAACAACAGTTGAGACAATTGAGACAAAAACAGAAGAAATCCAACCGCTCACAGTAACAGTTGCCAGCGATGAGGTTATTGAGGAGGTTCCGGTGAAATCACCCATTGATCAGCCAACAACATGGTCAGCAATTGTGCAAACCGAGACGACTATCTTCCCGGCACCAGAAGAAAAGGAAGCCGATGAAAAGAAGCCTGATTGGTCCACTGTGGTAGTGAGCAAAACAACCGACTTCCAGGAGCCCAAGACTCTGGATGATTTGGTAGATACGGAAAAGACAACAACCACGACAACAACCTATGTGACAACAACAGTGACCACACATAAGGATGCTCCAGTTTTGGAGGATGAGAACCAAACTAAGTCTTATGTGTCCACAGTGGTAACCAGCCATATCAATGATTTGGCTTTGGAAGCAGAACCAGCAGTACCAACGGAAACTGAAATAGTTTCAGTAGTGAATGAACCTGAAAACCTCTTGGAAAATCTGCATCTTGAAGGATACAAATTGCATCCTCAGTACGACTTGTTGCAGGGACAATATCAGCAATTGCAGGTGGTAAGCTTACCCGAGGAGAAAACTTCAGTTGAACCCAAAGAAGAAGTTGCCTCAATAGAGGATTATGTGATAATTGAACCCGAAGCGATACCCCAAATTAATTCTGAAATCCTTGCTTTCAATCTGTACCTTGACCAGACCAATATATTGCCCAAAACTCGTATAGATGTTGACACAATTAGCCATTTGCTCACAATCGAAAAACCTGTAGAGGTTATTGTAGAAACAGAGCCTGTAAAGGTAGAACCCGAGGTCGTAGAAACTCTTGAGGAAAGCTCCATTGTAGAACCTTCTGCTGAACTCTTAACTACTGAGCTCGTTGCCCCTGAACAAACCCAGCCCCCGACCAAACCCAGTGAACTGCTCTGGAACCTCAGCCAAGACGATTTCCTCAAACTTATCACTCACTATAGACAAACGGCGGGCGAGGCATTCGCATTGCTGCCGAGGACAACCACAGACGAGACGAAAGCTCAGGAAACTCAAGACGATAAGCAAAAGACTGACAGCATTACAGAAACTGTAGTGACAACCACGACCACGATTACGGATCGCGTTGTAGAAAAGACTGAACCAGAAGCATCGTCCTTACCAATCATTCCTACCGCCGAACCACTGGCCGCACCACCGGTTGGCAACCTCGATCAGTTGCGTCTGAATCTGCATCTGGACGATTGGCATTCAGCCAGTGTCGATGCAGAATTGGCCGACAACTTGTTCGACAGACTGAAACGTGATGATGCCGCCAGTGACGAAGCGGAACTCGACAAAGACAAGAAACCAGAGCAACCCGATGGGGTAACTGGAAAGCCAGACAAGGACGATCATGACAGCGACGATGACGACGACGACGACGATGACGATGAGGGGGATAAGCCGACTGTGCCTGAAATTCGCAAGCCAAACGACGACGATGATAAACCGAACGACAAGGATCCTGGTAGCGGTAGTAGTGGTAATGTGACCCCCACGCCCGAGCACGATGCCCAGTACGGTCAGAACCGTAGCTGCTCGTCGGAGTACAGGTCCACGGATCTGCCGGGCGGAGTGGGTCATTGGCGGGACGACAGTACTTATCTGGCTCTAGAAGCCGAACAGCCTCAGGTGAAAGTAGAAAGTGAATCAGCAGCAGCACCCATTGTATCGGCTGTTGAATCTGTACTAACCGAAACTAAAACCACAAGCCCCGAACCCCAACCCCCAACCGAGTCTGCCCCTGAAACAAGCCCCAGTACTACCAGTCCCCTTAACGTTGCAAACGCACTAATCCAATTGGCAAGCGCCACAACTCACACGCTGGCCGCCAAGGCGAACGCAGCAGCAACAGCAACACAAGCAGCAGCGCTGGTGGCAACCAACGCTCTTCTGCCGGTCGCAACGGCCGTAGTCGATAAGCTAACGGCCACCACACCAAAGGAGCCAACACCCGCAACACCAGAGACAACAACAACAGCAGCAGCAGCAGAAGTTTCTGCTGTAGAACCTGTGGTTGCAACAGCAACACCAGCAAAACCAACAGCAGCAACACCAGCAACGCACACCGAAACGACAACGACAACATCGAGCAGCAGCGAAGAGGCGGAGCCTTTGCCCACCACCACCGAAAGTGAGGGTGTGATAAAGCGCACTACAACAACAACCACAACCGTTACAACAACAACCACAATTGAAACGCCATCGACAACAACAACAACGACAACAACCACTAGCAGCAACGATCTGCAACTGCAACGCCAGAAGGTGAACATCACATTGAGCCTTCGTTTATTCATAATTCTAATTTTTGCAGCTTTTCTGTGTGGTTTCGGTATTTGTTCATGGCTTTTATACGGCAACCGTTCGTGTTGCTGTTGTGGCCAGGTTCCGGCCAACTCGTGTTGCTGCGGCAACACTCTGCCAGCAGCAACAGATCCGGGAAGTTGCCCGCCGTAAAGTTGGTCTGGACCTGTGGCACAATGGCAAGCGAAGCTGCCAAACTACTAACGTAATTTAGTTATCGAAAGACATGTTTGATTTTTTATGTTTTTATTTAAGTTTTTCATTTTTATTATTTTCTGTATTGTATGTGTTGTTTTGCTAAACGCATCCAACAGGCTTATGTTTTGAGTTTATATACCTAAAAAAGAACAAGTTACTATATCGTTATGAAAGCACCTAACTTAGACGTAATGAATTATGTAGATTTGATGTATTCTAGTTCCTTCTACTAATTGATATTAACCTTTGTAAAAGCCCAGTAATCAGATATACTACTAATGGTAGTGATAATAATAAAATCTATATTAACCGACTTGCACGTTTTAATACCGAGCTGACTTATATCCCCCAGCGAATATGTAGTTCTCTTCGCAGATTTTTCGCACACCAGAGCACAAACACACAAGCACACACGATCACGCATATCGAGCACTCTTCCTGCCGCGCACAGTGCCGCACAAAAGTGTGTGCGCACGCAATTACCGAGTTCCCGTTCCCAAATGCAGAAAATGTCCATTTTGTGTAGCGCACTTATAGATATATATACTATATATGAGTTCATTGCCTTGCCCACCGCCCTGCTATCAAGAATTTGCGCGCAGAGCATATTCTTCCCTGCCATATAGCTATAAATACCCGATCCGATCCGATCCGATGCGATCCATGCGGTGCAGGCCGTCTTACTTGCTCGAAAATAGTCTCCCGTTTATTTTACAATTTTTAGTCTGCAATGTGCAATGAACGTGTTGAGTTTGACTGCGAAAAGCGAAGAAGCATTTCAAGAATCCAAACGTTTGTTAGTGCCAATGTGTGTAGCTGTGTAGCCCGAAAAGAATAGATATGAAAAGATCTGAAAACAGTATTTTTATCGTAAAAGGATTCTATAAGCTTGTAAAAATAGAAAGAAAGTAAGTTTAATTTCCACTCAAGCATCGCATATAACTTTCCAACTCTACATAAAAACTGATAGCAGAAAGAAAACGCATATTTTGGTACTTTTGTCTATCCGCTGTCTTCCCATAAAATGCCGCCATCTAAACTAAGATTTATGCCAAATGCATGTGTTACATACGTTAAAAGAAGTTAAGTCTTAAGAGCTAGCGTTATTTTTTAAAGCATTTATTAGCTTTCCCTAAGAAAAAAGACTTCATACTGTTGTATGGCTGTGTATTGCATCCATTTGCATTTTATAAATACCTATTTATAATTATTCTACTCCATGTACATATGTTGTATGTGTATAGAAGCCGGCCACAAATATTTACATCAATTTCGTTCCTTAGCAATAATCGTCCAAAGTTTGCAATCTTTATTAATATTAACACACTTTCTACACCATCTTCCCAACAACAACAAAAACCAACATCGCACACATGCGACACAATTTCAAAAACTATAGGAACTAATTACGCAAGAACTCGACGAACTGCTCCAATCGCTCTCGAGCGTCGAGGATGGCATCGCAAATATGAACCAGAGCAGCCTGGAGGGCATGCTAAATGGACTGAAGGTAATGATAATAATAATTTAGTTCTAAGGCCCGAATAACACCACTTCTGGATGCTTGCCTCGGCATGTTTTCAACGTAGCTAGATTAATTCTGAATTAAAATATACTCACCCCCTGTACATAACTTTTGTAAACGATTATTGGATGCTGTCGTGTGACAGAGAAATTTAACAACTCAATCGCATCACTCCATATATGATCGTACATTTTTTGTCAGGCTATTTTTGTTCGAACAGAATACCTTTCAGTTGTTCAGTTGTTAGTGTTGTCCAGCTGTAGTAGTCGTTCCTTTTGTTGTCCAAATATTACGTTTTGTAGGCCCTTAAACACGTATAATATGATCTTTGATCTTTGTACCGAACATTTGCGAAAAACACATGTCTGAATTCTTAATTTTACCCGTCCGATGTACAGCTAATCCAAAGCAATCTCGAAGTACACGAAAGGGACGCCATCGATTTGAAGGCCCAGGCAAAGAAACTGCCCACGGATCCGGCGACCGAACGTTTGCTCAACGATACCGTGGATCGCATTGATTTGCTACTCCGCCGTACTCAGCAAGGCATCACCATGATAGCGGTTAGTCCTTTAGATTTATATCTCTCCTATATCAATCCTATATATTTACATTTCTATTACCCAATCTAGAATGCTATGCATGGCCAGAAGAAGCGGCAGCAGGAGATCGACGAGTACCAGCAGCATCTGCTGGAACTGGAGCGCTGGATCATCGAGGTTTCCGCCGAGCTGGCTTCCTTTGAGCCCACCTCGGAGAGCAGCACCGATGAGCAAGTGCTCAAGTCGCAGGTGGAGAGGAGCCAGCAGTTGCTGCGTACGCTCAAGGATCGCCAGCAGTCCATGGAGGATCTGGTGGAGCAGACGCGCCAGCTGCAGTCCCACTCCGATGTGGCTCCCCTGGCCGACACGCTGATGGAGCAGCTGCAGAGCATCATAACCATTCTGCGGGAACAGGTAACCGTGGCTACCAAGCGCATCTTCACCATCGAGAAGCGCATTGTGGACTTGCGGAAGTCCAAGAGCGAGGAGGCGCAACGCCAACGTGTTCTGGCCGACTCCTTAATCAAGCCCCCAACAGAAATTCCAGCCAGTCCAGAGGCCCACGAGTCCATCGAGTCCAATGAGAACACCATCGACTCGAGTTCCATGCCCGAGGAGGAGATCAAGCCAACTGGAGTTTATGTGGAGACACAGACTTCGCTGAGCCTGCAACAGCCGCCGGTTCAAGTGGTTACCACCACGACTGTGGAGGCGCAGACCAGTTTCCAGGAGCCGGCTGTTGAGACCGCCGAGGTGGCGCTGCAAACACAGAAGGAGCGTTCACCCACCGAGAACATCATGGTCACCCAGACGGTGCAGCACGGCCAGGAGACCATCCAGATCGACACTACTCGCAACAAGGATGTGCCCGACGAGCCCGAGGATGTGCAGATCGAGGCTCGCTATCACCAACGCCCTCAGGGCGATGTGGACCGCGCCACCGAACTGATCCTGAAGAATGTCCCCCAGGCATTCGAAACCACTTTCGTGGAGCCCGATGAGACGACCACCGAAGTGATTGTGGGTCCCGATGGCACCAAGCACATTGTGCTCAAGAAAGTCACCCGAACGCGGCAGCAGATTGTGCAACAGCAGCAGATCAGCTCGATTGAGACGATCAGCGACTCGGACGGGAACATTGAGGTGCACTCCACGGGTCAGATAAACCTGGAGAATGTCCACACCACGGACACCAAGGCCGATCCGCAAGAGGGCAGTGTCCACACTGTGATTACGCAGCAAACGCGTGGAGCAGTCGTGGATTCGTCACAGCCCGAGGGTGTCATCCTCCAGGAGTTCGAAACCGAGCCGACCATTGAGACGTACGAAGAGGTGATTGCCCCTGGATCAACCCAGGCGCAACTGATTCCCTCGCAGCCCGGCGACGTGCAGACCCAGGGAACCATTCGAGCTGTAGTCCAGCAGGTGACCCGGAAAGTGATCCGAAAGACGCGAAAGATTATTAAGCGCGTGGTGATCATCGATGGAAAGGAACACATCACCGAGGAGGTGGTCGAGGAACCCGAGGAGGTGGAGATCACCGAGGAGGAGACCGCCCCGCACATCAATGTGAACATTGTGCGAACCGTCGATGGCAAGGTGGTTAGCGAGGAGGAGTTCCAGCGATTGATGCAGGAGCCCGGCGTGGTCATCGAAGAAGTTGCCACGGATCTGTGCAAGCCAACAGCAGCAGCAGAACCGCAGCAACAGGTATTTGATATTGAGTCTAATCAAGTCACCACCACCACAAGAACAGCAACAACAACAGCAACCACACAAGAACAAGAACAGCCAGAACAACAGACACAACAACCAACAACAGAAACGACTAAAGAAGCACCTGTAGAGTTGCCGGCACCTCAAGTAGATGTTGAACAACCCGTAGAAGTTGCCACTACCAGTCCCGTTCATGTTCCAACAGCAGCGGATGTAGCTGAACCCAAAGACTCCCCAGCTCCAGCTCCAGTTTCCCCAGAAATTGTAGATGTTCAACCGGTGGTTGAAGACATCAACGAGATTTGGCCACTGGAACACCACCTGAAACCCACCAACATTGACTTCTCCCAGCACGTCGAAGAATTGGCACTACCAGCAACAACAACCGTAGTCGAAACTGAAGCCTCCATGCCAGTTGAGGAGATTTGGCCAACCAGCCCAGAAACCGGAAACTCTTTGACCCTGGAGCACTACGAATTCGAGCCACAATCACCTCGAGAAGAGAGCACAAAATCTGAGGAAGCAAAGCCACAAGAGACTGAACCGGAATCTGTTGCTGAAGTCCAGCCGGAGCCCATTAAACCCGGAAGTATTACCATCACCAAGACTACAACCACCATTACAAGTCCTACGGAATTGGAAAAGGTTATTCAGGACTTGCCTGCCGAAGAAGCACAGCCACCAGTATCTAAGACCAAGACTGACATTCAGAGCTTCCTGGAAGCCGAACAGACTTTGGCCACAGCTTTGAAGGAACAATCTTCCACGCCGACTGAAACTTCAGTTGTTGAAGTTGTGCAATCCCAACCTGCGGAAATTGTACTTGAAGAGAGTAAGGAACCTGTGACTGTAGAGATTACAACCATTAAGACTGAGGAACAGAAACCAGTGCCAGTAGAGGAAGCAAAGCCTGAAGAGCCGAAACCAGCGGAAGTGACTGCCCTTGAGATCGTTGAGAAGACTGAAGAGATTGAAGAACAACCAGCTCCAGTTCAAATTGATCTGCGTGCTGCCACGCAACTCTTCATCACTGGAGAGGCTGCGGCTGCAACGGCTCCACAGAAAACCTTCCAGATCACCGCTCCCTCGCTGGAGGACAACGGCGCTGGCGTGCTGAAGGTTGTCTTGGGCAAGGAAGCCACCACCGCGGACGATTCCACGGCGGCTCCAACCACCGGCAAGGTGAGCATGACCATCATCGAGACCGCCGCTGCTCCTGTCGCCGACGCCAAGCGGCGTCGAAAGAAAAAGAAGAGAAGAGACACGAAGCACGAGGAGGAGCTCGAACAAGAACAAGAAACTGAGCCGGAGGCGGTGGTCGTGAAAGAACCTGAAGTAGAATCAGATCTGCCCGTTTCTCCGGTGGATTCACCACGCGATACTGTCCGCCATGAGTCCATTGTTGAGATCAGTCCCGATAGCGATCTGTCCAGCATTGAGATCGACTCGAAGGTCAAGGTGGTGGAAGATGCCGTCGTCTCCTCGCCCTCGGAATCGCCAAGAACACCAATGGTTGAACTGGTCATACCCACGGAGGTTGTGGAGTTAGCTTTGGTGGAGGATGAGGAGCAGCAGACCACTCCGCGTGTTCCCTCTCCAGTAGAAAAAACCGAAGTTGAACTGGATATTAAGTCCGTGCAGACTTCTCCACAGCATCAACCCAAATTGGATGAGACCGCAGTGCAGACGAGCTTGGAAGTGCAACCAGATAACCAGGAGAACGAGTCGCAAACTTTGGTTGTTGAGATTACGGAGACTGAAGCACAAACTACTCCCCGAAGCGAAGAGCAACCGGCGGCAGTGGAAATCACAACCACCGAGATCCAAACGGATGTTAGTGGTCAGCCAGCAGAAACTGTGGAGATTTCCAGCCAAACCACTGTGACCACCACAATAGAAAAGGAGCTGCAGACCACGCCAAAGGATTCGCCTCGTGCGCCAGAACCAGGCAGCAGTGATGTGGTGGAGTCTCTGGTCCAGGATTTGGTCAAAGACATGACCACCGATCTGCCAGTGCGAACCAGCGAGCAATCCACCGTGACTGAAACCACCACAACCACCGAGACCCATGTACAAACGAATACTCCGGAGCCAAGTGAACAAATTGAATTGGTCAAACCGGAGACTGTTCATGAGGAGACTTCAACGGTGGAACTTGTGCAGGTCGCCGATGGTGAAATGCAGACCACTCCTCGTGGAGATCAGGAACCTGCTTCCCTGGATGACAATTCCCTGACAGCCACTTCAATATCCGTTTCGGAACCCTACGAACTGGAGGTCAAGACCACGGTAGCCATTCCCGCTGATTCCGATACTTCGGCGGCCGAGCCAACGGTTTATGAGTACACTCAGACCATGCAGCTGCCCAAACAGGACAAGAAGTCCAAGAAGGACAAGAAAAAGAAGGGAAAGAAGGAGCCCGAAGTGGAGGAGCCACAGCAGCTGCCAGAGGAGCCGCAGATCAGTGTGACAGTTGAAATCGCACCCGAGTTGCTCTCCGAATCGGGTATTGTGGTGTCCACCAACCAGCAGATTGAAGAAGTGCCGCATGTAACACCAGTTGAGGAGACTCCCATCGAAGCTGAAGAACCCAAAGCCCAGAGAGTGCAACTCCAGATCACCAAGACCACCGTCTACGATGAGTATCCCGATCTGCCGGTTCACATAACCGAGCAGAACAAGGTGCTCATTGCCTCCCAGCAGAGCAAGAGATCCGGAGCAGGACCCACTTCCGCGGCGGTGACCATCGAAGAGGTGGCCTCGCCCACGGAGGAGCTGGTGGTGCCCATCACCCCGGGACCGGATAACCTGACCAACGAACCCAGCAACATTTGGTTCAGTGCCACCACGAGTGTGGACAAGACACCCATTGAACTCTCGCAGGCTTTGATTATGAGCGAGAGCTTGCAACATTATCCAGGACAACAGCCACAAAGCCAGCAGCCCATCTTGGTTTCCACCAAGGAAGCCATCGGAGATCGCATCAAGCACCTCAAGCAGGCATCTCCCCAGCAGGCAACTCCGCTGAGCAATGTGCTCCACTTGGCCACTTTATCCGAGCAGATCAAGGATGTGCCCACGGAGCAGCGCGTTTTGGAGGTGAACGAGGGTCTCCAGGATCTCGATGCTGCCATCAAGAAGGGAGACAAGACGGTGATTCAAACCACAGTCATCACGGTCATTGAGAAGGTGTCCACTTGGCTGGAAACCATCGAGTATCGCGTGTACCTCATCCGACAGAATTCCAATGAAGGACCCTCCGAGGAGAAGCTGGATAACTACAACCAACTCAACGAGGAACTCAGCACCATCAAGCAAAATGTTGGCCAACTGGAGCGACAGTTGTCGAAGGCAGAACCGGAACTACTGCAGTGCGTGGATTCCCTCAAAGAGCACGTGGATGCAGTGGAGCAGGTGACTCAGCAGAACCAGCTGCAGGATAGCAACGACCTGGACAAGTGGCACAGCTTCGAGGTGCTGCTGTACAACGTCTCCACCTATTTGGCCGAGCTGCAGCAGAGCTACGATCTTCTGGTCAACCAGGAGTACCCGCTGTCCGCCAAACTCGCCCAGTTGGATGAACTGGAGCAGCAACACGAGGCGACGCAGCTGCAACTGGCGCAGCTCTGTCAGAATGCCCGCGCCTTCCAGCGAGATTTCCCCGGCAAGAAGATGCCGCAGGACGTGCACAATGCCTTCGAAACGAGCAGGAATATTGGCAACAACATTCAGGCTGAAAGAGAGCGAGTCCTGCAACTGCAATCCCTGGCGGAGGAGTACGAGCAGACGCTCAAGGAGTTCACCAAGATCACCGTTCTGGCCGACAAACTAGTTGAGAGCCCCATCGTCTCCAGTTCGCTGGAGCAGCTGAACAACGAGGTGCAGAAGCAGCGGAAGTTCTTTGTGAATCTCAGCCATTGCCGCGCCATGTTGGAATCCCTCGAGGAGAACATCGACAGTGAGACGCGCGAGAAGCACTCCGAGTTGCACAAGGAGCTCTACAACAGGGCAACCAGTTTGCTGGACAAAGCCTCGGAAAGATCATCCAAGTTGGTACAAGCTGCCTCCCGTTGGACTGTTTTGGAGAAGGGAATGCGAGACGAACTGCAGTGGTTGCAGGTGGCTCAGCAGAGGGTGCCCGACTTATCAGCAGTTACCTCGGCTGACTACGATCAGTATACCACACTCTACCAATCCCTGAGCAACGACATCTCCCATCACTACGTGAAGATGACGCAGCTCTCGGGAATCGCCAACAAGTTGCAACTCCTGGTGCAGGCCCCCAATCTTGTCGAGGAAACCAACGAGGCTTTGATTGTGCTGCTGAAACTCCGCGAGGAGGTGGCTTTGTACCTGCATCGCCTGCTGGTCTTCAAGGAGATCTGGGTGCAGTACGAACAGCAAACGGACAAGCTGGAGGCCTTTGTGCGCGAGGCGGAGCAGGAACTGCGACACATTCAGATCCCATCGCAGCCGACTGAGCAGCCCATCGAGCACATGCGCCAATTCTGGGAGATCAAGGCCCGCTTCGAGCTGCACAACAATGTGCGAACCGAAACTGGTCTGAGCTTCGAGAAATCCCTGCAGGTTATCCCGCTGGCCGACGAGATGCTCCAACGGCAGTTCCATGCCCAACTGGAGGATCGCTGGCAGGCCGTTTCCCAAGCCATCGAGCTCATCCAGCACAACATTGTGGAGTGCCTGTCCTCGGAGGACGTGCCCGCCGATGAGAAGCTCAAGATGGTGGAGCGGGAGCTGCAGGAGATCTACCTGACCATGACCAGCATGAAGGGCGTGATCAAGAACGAGGAGGAGCTCTGCCTGTACATCGAGAGAGTGCAAGTGCTCCGCACCCGCGTGGGCTTCATTGGCAACGAGCTGGGCAGGATTGGCCTGCAGGAGCCCGCCATCGAGCCGGAAAAAGTGGGAGAACTCTTCGCCCTCTCCCACAAGATCAGCACCCAGATCGCCGAGGAGCTGGAAGGTGCCTCCGTGCTGCGAGACCAACTGCAGGCCATTCAGGAGGGAATCAGCAACCAGCGAAAACACCAGGCCAAGATCTCGGTCATCCTGGACGAGTGCGAGGCAGCCGAGCGCCAAGGAGCGGCTGTACTCGAAAAAGCCGTGGCCGATTGCCAGGGAGCCGGCGAGGAGCTGGTGACCAGCTGGCAGGAGATCATGCGAATCCGTCAGATGCTGCACACGCTTCCCATGCGACTCAAAATGTCCGTTTCGCCGGTTAAACTGGAGCGGGACATCTCGCAGCTGCAGGACGATCACGCCTTCCTCGAGAGCAAGTGCACCAATATCATGGCCATCCTGCGGAATCGTCTGGCCGTCTGGCTGCGCTACGAACGCCAGTTGGAGTTGGTCCACGGATCCGTGCAGGAAACCGACTTCATGATGGAACTCATCCGGGTGCACGGCCAAGTGGACTACGAGCGCCTTCGCAAGGCCACCGAACGATTAGAGGTGAGTTGTCAGCCCAACATTTTATGACTTTGTTTACGCGCGCGATTAGGGTTTGTATCTGAAAAAGGTCAACATTTCAGCTACCTGCTGTGCGGAATTTTCGCGACCTGTTTATCAGCATCGGTTTTCCCTCTGTGGAAAATTTGCTATAAAAATAGCCCGCTTATCCCTACAGCCTTTAGTCAGATTTGAACATTTAAAACTGGAACATCGAAAAAATATAACTCGGGATAAATGAATTTAAAATTTAAATATTAATGTATTTGTTCTTAATATTTGTGGAAAAAGATTTCGAACATTTTAAATTTTTTTAACACTGGAACATCGAAAAATTATAACTCGGGATAAATTAATTTAATATTTAAATATTAACGTATTTGTTCTTAATATTTGTGGAAAAAGATTTCGAACATTTTTAATTTTTTTAATAATACCTAATAATTCATATTTTCTTTATATTGTTAAATACTATTAACATTTTTAATATCGATTATAAAAAAAACCAATAGTTCTGCTCATCTATAATTCAGACAAGTTCCGTTTGAATTCTATACTGCCCGCTGCCCCAAGCAGAACGAAAAGCTATAGCTTCTAGCAAACTTTTCCCCAAGCTTTTTCGTAAGCTCCCTTCGCGTGTGGAGCTCTTTACGTAGCAAGTTTATCGCGGCCGCAGTTGACGTTAACTTCGAACCGAGCGCGTATCTCCGGTCGCGGTCGGAACCCCCTATATACTCGTACCATATTTATTTTGACTAATCCAACGTAATCCGGAAATAAACGCCTTGCAGGGACTCGCTGGCGATCTACACAACCGCGAGCAACTGATCGACGAGCTGAAGGGAGCCGCCAAGCCGCTGATCGAGAGCTGTGATGTCCAAATTGTCGAGCAGATCGAGTCGGCCGTCCAGGAGGCGGTAATCGCCTGGAATGACACCAGCGAGAATCTGCAGCAGCTGCGAACCCGCTACCAACGAGCCGTCGAGCTGTGGGACAAGTACAGGAACGCCTCAGCGGCCGTCAAAAGCTCCATTGAGCAGCAGATGGATACGGTGAAGTCCCTGGAGCAGCCGCTGGATGCCCTGCAACATGCCAAGGTGAGTGCTGCCTCCCCATTCCTCATTTCCCATTTCGTGACCCGTCCAACGGGTCGTATGAGTGATGTGTATCGCGTGGGCGACAGTGATGCCGACGACCTGTTTGTCAGATAGGTGAAACAGCACAGGAAAGTACAATAATTGACCAAACAACAGGGACAGAATGTCAGTCAATATTTAGAGACAAAAAGCAATTTGATATTATTTCAAATATTTATTGTTATTAAAGCAATCTCATTAAGTGACATCATACAAATACCCAAAAACATGACACATTTTTTTGAAAACAAGACAAAATATATAAGTTCAAGATAAAAATATATTCAAGAAAGCTGAAGATTAAACCACTTTTTTTTACAAATTCTTTAGTTTAAGTATGTTCCTCAAATAATTCCAAAACATTACTTCCGGTAACGAAAAACTATTCGTCACTGACGGGTCAAACTTGAGCTCACTATTCTATTTTGCCGGCAAACTAGGACAGCAATGTGACGCTTTAATTGCCCACCAGAGACGCGGGTGGGCCAAAGAAGCTAGTAATTACATTGATTTTCCCCGTAGTACGCGCCCTATCAATTTTGGGCGCGTCAATATAATCGGTTTGTAATAGTTTCCCCCAGACGTGTGTGAGCTAACTCAACTCGGCCCGCTGTGTGTTTGTGTCATAAATTATGCTTGGGTAAATAAACACATACGTCGTCGTACGATTTCCTTTTTCGACATTTACTTAAAAAATTAACGCATACTCTGCGGTCGCCGTATTGTGTTTATTGATCATTAGGGTCATTATTATTGTAGGCCGGCGCTGCTGTAATTATATTTTCGGACAGGCCAACTGTCATTTCACACAGGAGAGTTTATCAACCCGCTGGTGGGGTATATTATGTTGTTTTTTTGTATACATAGCAGCTTTATCAACAGCAGCAGCAGCAAAAATAGAAAAAAACAGCGGGAACAGGTCCGCGAATGCCTTGAGCTCCCAAAGAAGATAAATGTGGAAACAGCAGAGCGAACATATCTATTTCTTAATACTTTGGGTTGGCATTTTCAATGCCACTTCTCTAAGCGCTTGTTTGCTTACATATGTAGCGCCGTGATAAAGCATCGAAGCAAATACTTGCCAGATGATATCATAGGGCAAACATTACGACTGCACGGCCCTAATGCCCTGCCATGTTGTTGCTGTTCTAAATTGGGGAATTTATTCGAAGGCAAGTGACCTGTTTTTCGGTTTCCCTCAAATTGAAACCGAAAGTGCGCCGGGCACTCGCAGCCCTAATTACAATTACCATCGCCGATGGCAGCAGGGAAATGCACTCGACACTCGGTGCACGACAATTGATAAGGGTCCAAGTACCGCCAGTACTCACAGTACAGCCAGTACATCCCGGCCGACCGACTTGAGCTAAATACTTTCCCTCGTCGAGTTAAATATAAACGAGTGACATTTTGCCAGCCATTCAAAATAATTGTGCTGCGGCTTTCGGGCTGTGTTTTATTCAGAAAGAACTTTTAGATAGGGGAAAAAGATATAACAATTATCGAAATGGAATTCTAGATTAAGCAACTGATATTCAGACGTCTTTAAAATTACCAAAGCATTGGATAATGATAAAAGATAAAAAAGTTGTTTATACAGAACTTTTTATATTTTTTTTGAATTTGAGTTTTTAAAAGTTAGTTGCTTAGTAGTGTTAGCTATATGTAGAATTCCAGTTTTGAAGAAAGAATAAAATGACGTATTTGGAAGTAGTTTTTCGGTAAAGCTTCTTAAACATTTGGAGTGGGAAAAACACGTTTCTTTGTTAATTGGTGGTTATGAATATCTAGACCCTGGGCATCATTAGCTAATTCGCTCTCCATCTCGATGTTCACACAGGTATGCCAAGACAACCTGACGACCCAGAATGACAGAATCTTGGAGCTGCGCGACATTGTGGCCAAGATCGCCGCCGACGTGGGCCTGGATGCCTCGGCCCTCATGCAAGGCGAACTGGATGCACTGGGTCAAAGGTTGGCGGAGTGCAAGGATGCCATCACCACGCTGGCAAACGTGGCCGAAACGCAGGACAAGGAGCGCAAGGAGCTCGACAAGGAGGTGACACTGGCCAAGGCTTACTTCAACAATGTTCAGCAGGTGAGTTAAGAAGTGACTAGTAAAATTAATAAAATTATGGAGCCACCTCGAAATGGAACATGGGTTAACTCCTAACCATCTATCGATTGTGGCGCTGAATAGATGGGCATTTGCATATGTTAGTTCGCTTTTGGCGTGTGGGAAATTCCCACACTAGCAAAACACGACTAGCCGGCCATTGTTTTTGTTTTTGTTTGTGTTGTTGTTAATCCAATACGAAGGACATGCTATTTTAAGTGGGTTAAAAGTTGAAACTGTTTTCGTGTACATTGGGTGGCAAGCCAATAAAAGAGGCCCCTGAGTTCCTCATCAACATCATTATTGATTGATAAGAGGCGTGAATATGCTTTTTAGTGGTAAAAGGAAGAACTTGCCCAGCGAAGAACTTATAAAATCGTAATTGACACTTGCCCAAAGGCGGTATGCTAATATATATTTCATAACAATATGGTTGTCCGATTGACAGCACTTGGTTTTCTTTTCGCTTTTTGCTGTTGACAAAACTAAGTGCTGTTGAATTTAAAAGTAGTAATAGTAACTAGTTTTTAATTTCAAATTTATTTACTGTTTTGTGGGGAAATAAATGTATATTTGTTCTCTTAAATGTTAAATTTTTTATAAGATAATTAATTTTAAAATTGCCGTCCCTCATTTTGATAAACAAAGTAAAACTTGATAAGCACGCAAGTGTATTTTTTGTGCAGTAATTTCTATTGTGAAACTAAAATCAAATCCTCCATAAAATAACCGGAAGAAGAATGTGTTACGAACATAAAACTGTGGCAATATACAACCAATTTGAAAAATGGTGTTTGCGATAAACTTTATTGATAAGCTCATAAGAATGTCGTTAATTGGGCAACAAATTGCCTCACCAAATTGGGCATTTAATGGTAGGGTTTTCTCGGCAACTTGCACCACTGTTGGCTCATTTGCATGGCACATGCCAACCAGTTTGGTGTTGCCTCCCCCTTCCACTTCCCCCGCCACATCCACATCCACCTCAAAAACCAACTCCCACTCCACCGCCCAATCGACGCTTCAGACAATTGAAGTTGGCCAGAAAGAGCGCGTGTCGACTGGCATGAGGTCATTGCCAGTTGGCGGAAAGAGTTGCAATTGCCATTGTTGTGGAAGCCATGCAGTGGACAGCCAGACGGACGACGGCGATTGGTAACCGGAGACATTCGAGCAGCCGTATTAGGGTCAGACTTATTAGCAATGCAAAAACAGTATACAATAATCTTATAAAAAAACCAAACAAAAACAAGTACTAAATATAGATTTTAATTTCCTTACAGGACATTTCCCGCGAACCGCCACAAAATCCGAAGGAAAGCGAGGAGCAGCTGGCCGCTTTGCGTGCCCATCTCCAAACTTTGGCCCGAACGGAGGAGCAACTGCGTCAGCTGAAGGAACGCCACCAGAACAATGAAGTGGCACCTTCAGTCAGCGGAGGAGATGATGACGGAGTCCTTGAGGTTTTGGCCCTGTGGCAGAAGATATTCCAGGACACCTTCCAGGAGTACCACCGCCTGTCCACGCGACTCGCCCGCAGCCAAAACAGTTCGGAGGCGCTGAGATTGTGGAGACAGTACCTGCAGCACGTGCAGTCCTTCCTGTCTTGCGCCATTCCCGAGGACTACAGCAGCCTGAGGGAGCAGCAGCAGTTGTGTGCCATTCACCAGAACCTTCTGGTTTCGCAGCAGAGTGTCCTCTCCGAGACGCCACTCGAATCGGAGCTATCCGAGCAGTACAAGGCGCTGACCAACCTGCACAACGAGACCCTCTCGAGGATCATGCAGCGCAATGGCGAACTGGAGCGGCGGGTGAGTGGATGGAACGCCTATCGCCAGCAGTTGGCCGCCCTTTTGGACTGGCTGCGTCAGCGGGAGGCGGAGCGGAATGCCCTCCAGCTGCGCTACATCCACCTGAAGCGAGTGCCGCACCTGAAGCACCGACTGGACGCCATGATTAATCAGTTAGATCAGGGCGAGCAGCAGAGCAAGGCCTTGCAGGAGCAGCAGCAGGAGTTGTCCCGCCACTGCGACGATGCTTTGGCCACCGCCATGCGAATGGAGCAGGCCAGCATTGGCCAGAGGATCAGCAACCTGCGGGCAGCCCTCAAAACCTGGCAAGGATTCCTGCAGCGCGTCACCCAGCTATCGGAGACCTACGAACAGCGAGTGCACCAGTTGCAGCAGGAGTTCGGAGCAGCGCAGAAGCTCCTCGATGAGAACACCGAATCCCTGCCCACGCAACCCGCCGAGATCGAGAGTCTCCTGGGAGCACTGCGCTCGCAGCGGGTGCAACTGGGCGCCCAGATTCCGGCGCTGGAGAGCCTCACTGTCACCCAGGAGGAGCTCAAGGAGTGCATCTCGCCGCACGACATGAAGACCATTCGCCAGCGCAACTGGCTGTTGTGGCAGCAACATGCCGACCTGGACTACCAGCTGGCCAACCTGATCAACTCGATCGAGGAGCGGCTCTCCCTGCTGTCCAACTACCAGATCCGCTACGATCGCATCTCCCAGTGGCTGCAGCGATTGGAGCAGCGCGTCGAGAAGGACGCCGATGTGGCGGCCATGACGAATCCCGAGCAGGCGGCCAAGCAGCTGGAGCAGCAGATCAACTCGGAGCTTCAGCTGCGGGACAAGGAACGCGAGTGGCTGCTCTCCACCAGCAGGGAACTGCTCACCCTCTACTCCGAGCCAGAGGTTCGATCGCAGGTGCAGCAGCAGAGCGATGCTCTCATCGATCGCTGGCAGCGACTCAAGTACCTGTGCAAGCAGAAGGCCACCAAGATCGGGGAGCTCAAGATGACACTGCTCCGCCTGGAGGAGCGCATCGCCCTGATCCGCGCCTGGCTGTTCGAGGTGGAGTCCCAGCTGGACAAACCCCTCAACTTCGAGAGCTACACACCCAACGTGATCGAGGCCAAGCTGAAGGAGCACGAGCAGATCCAGCGCTCCATCGAGCACCACAGCAGCAATGTGGGCGAGGTCCTCAATCTCGTGGAGATGCTCCTCAACGATGCGGACAGCTGGCGAACGCAGGTGAACACCTCTGGGCTGGCTGCCTCCGCCCAAAATCTGGAGCAGCGCTGGAAGAACGTGTGCAGCCAGTCGGCGGAGCGCAAGGTCCGCATCCTCTCCACCTGGAATCTCCTCCAGCAGCTGATCAAGCTGACGGCCGAGCACAAGAACTGGCTGGGCAAGCAGGAGAGCCAGATCACTGGCTTCGAGCGGGACCAGAAGTCCCACGGCAAGCTGAAGCTGGAGGAGCGCCAGAAGGAGCTGAGGGCCAAGCTGGAGGAGCTGGAGAGCCAGTCGCTGAATCTGCGCCAGCTGGAGCAGATCTACGCAAAGCTGACAATGAGTGCTGGAGTGGAACCAGAAAACATCCAGAAGCTAACACTTCCCACGAAGGTGATGGTGAGCATGTGGCGCCAGCTGACGCCACGTTGTCACGCTCTGCTGGATGCCATCGACAAGGACGCCAAGCTCATGCGGGAGTTCAACAACGCCCAGCTGGAGGCCACCAACTCGCTGAATGCCATTCAGAAGGCCCTGGAACAGCTGCCCAGTGCGGAGGATCAGCAGAGCTCGAAGGCGGAGCCCAAGGCGGTGCTCCAGCGACTGGAGAGTCTGGAGAAGAAGCTGCAGGACGCCCAGCAGCATGTCCAGCAGGCGGACACCTTGGCCCAGGAGGCCAAGACCAGGACCAAGCAGCAGCCGCAACTAAAGCAGCTCCTGGAACTGGTGACCGCCTACACGACCCTCTGGCAAACGGTCCAAACCCGCATCGTGACCCTCAAAACCAGTTGGCTAACCAGAGCAGCTCAAGCTGCTGCCGCCTTGCCTGTAAATGAAGCCGCCAACGCCGCCGTCCAGGTGAACACCCTGTCGCAGAGGAAGCTCCGTCAGGCGCAACAGATGCAAAGGGTGACCTCCATCACCGCCAAGGATGCCTACATCATGGAACTCCAAACGGCCATTGCCGAGTGCCAGAACAATCTGGACGAGCTGCAGCGCACCGTGGTGGACAAGACCCGCAAGCCGGGTCCCCAGAAGATCGCCAAGCTGCTGGGCAACGCCCAGTCCTCCACCGAGCTGGTGAAGCATCTCAGCCAGCTGCTGCTCACCGAGTGCCAGGCGGACAGCCAGGCTGCCCAGGTGGAAGCCGTCGCAGAGCTCACGTTGCGCTTCGATACCCTGCAGTCGCAGTGGAAGGCGCGACAGCAGCACGATCAAAATGCAAGGTAAGATTTTATTATCCATTATATATTCTATGTTTATTGGGATTTGTATGAAAAGGGATTGCCAAACCAAGAGTATTCTTTTAACTCATGGTTCTTCATAATAACTTCATATTTAGTTAAATTATTCTTAAACCCTTTTCTTTAATGTAAACATTTTGGAGTCAAAGTGGCATATCTTAGAACTTTCCTTCCCATTTGTGTCTCAAATACTCCCATATCAACTTATAAGTCACGAACGGCATCCTGTATAGTTTATCATATTATAACAGATGACTTGTGTTCGTAAACAAAATTATCATACCTATTTAGTAACTTAATTTAATTCTGTTAAAAAGGTAATATGGTTTGGCATCCTCTTATTATTTTTCTGTTGGTGTTTTGGGTCTGTTTTAACTAACCAATGTTTTATTGCTTTCCATCTCGCTGTTGCCTACTTCTCTCTATGTCAAACACGCACACGCATAATCACACCAAAAAAACCAAAAACAAACTTACCCATGCTTAACTCGAACCTGCGCATTCATGATGAAACACACCAGGTGCCACCTACCTGCATCCTACAAGTACAACTGCATACAGTAAGTGTAACTACCTGTAGATGGGCTATAGTCCCGATATCCTGCTGTTTAAATCCTCCAACTGATCCTGTGTTCTGTGTGGGGTTTCCACTAGACAAAAGCTGGCAGCGGATCACCAATAACTGCCAGTCTCCAGTGTGGAGTAAAGCAAGATATCGGGAACTATAGCTCAAGTTGCTTAAAGCTAAAATAAAAAACCTTTTGGCAAGGCCAGCTTAAGCTAACAATGATTACCAATCATTTCATAATAGTAAAGCTGATTTTGTATTGATAAAGATTAAGTTCTTAGCAATATGAAATCGAAAATAGTGTAATTTGGATTGGTGAAAGTCTTGTTTATATTTCATACCTACCCATACCCTTTATTAATTAATTATTTTACCACTTTTAGCGAGGTCGGCCGGCTAACGTGTCCGCTCTGCACACAGCGAAACTGGCAGCAGATCGACAACGATCTGTGGCGCTTGGAGCAGTGGCTCCAGTTCGCCGAGAGCACCCAGAAGGCCCAATCGACTCCCCCATCGAACATCGAGCTCCTCGAGGACGTCACGCAGGATCATCGCGAGTTCCTCTTGGATCTGGAGAGCCACAAGTCGATCATCTCGTCCCTGAATGTGGTGGGTGACCACTTGGCCACTCACACTCTGGACACCGAGAAGGCGAGGCAGTTGCGATCTCGTTTAGAAGCGGACAACGAGCGGTGGAACAACGTGTGCATCAATGCCACCAAATGGCAGGGTCTGCTGCAGACCGCCCTGATGGGCAACAGCGAGTTCCATCAGACCATCGACGAGTTGGTCGACTGGCTGCAGCGCACGGAGCAGAACATCAAGGCTTCCGAGCCTGTGGATCTCACCGAGGAGCGCTCCGTTCTGGAGGCCAAGTTCAAGAAGTTCAAGGACCTGCGAGCGGAGCTGGAAAGATGCGAACCGCGCGTGGTCAGCCTGCAGGATGCCGCCGATCAGCTGCTCCGCTCGGTCGAGGGATCCGAGGAGCAGTCCCAGCACACCTACGAAAGGTAAGGTGTCCAGTGGGCCAGTTCCGAGGGCGGAACGAAACAATTCGTGGGTGCCGCTTGAGCATAGAGCAGAAGTAACTTCTTAAATGGCAGGAGGATTATATAGTTAGTTGGGCGGAAAGCAATTGAAATTCTATATTTTAGTTGGTGTATTTTATTTGAATTGTGTGACTTGATTAAAAACTGTAGAACTGTTGTTCCCTCTTTGATTTGCATTATTATTCCCAGTAAAAGTAGTAGACTCTTTTTAATATAAGTTTCCTATCATTTACCTTTGTGCTTTTTCCCATCAAAAATCTTAAATATTTCGGCCTTTTTTGCTTGCCTTTTTAACCTTTAAAATATCCAAACTGTGCACACTCCTTCTAATTATTTTCGGATTATATCCTTTCTAAAAATTATCCTACACACTCCTTCAAAATTATACTAAAACTATTCGCAAGAATAGGTAAGCCTTTGGAACTTCCTACAACTAAATTTTAAAGGTCCCCCTTTGTTGGGTTTTATTTATAATAGTAGAACGTATTTTAGCATTACCTTCTCGACTACAAAACCAAATCGTATCGATCGATCATTTGTTTTTGCCTCTACACACATTTTGTGTTGCTGTTTTTGTTGCGTATATTATTTTGTGTTGTATTTTTTGGTACTCAAAATTCTTTCGTCCGCCCATTCTAACCCTTCATCCGAACTTACACCGCCAAGGGCCCATGCAAATGTTTTAAATGCTCCAGAACCCTTTCCAGATTGACCGATCTCCGGCTGCGTCTGCAATCCCTGCGCCGTCTATCCGGGATCTACATTGTGAAACTGGGAGCCGTTCTCGGTTACGAGGGCGACAATCTTGGCGTGCCACTCCATATGCTGTCTAGTGAGGTGAGTGAAAGTCCTTTTTGGTAATCTAGTGCTTCCTGTTCGAAAGAAACAAGAATTGTCCTCCTCAAGAATATTTGATTTTATTTGTTGATTTGTGAGCGCACCAGAAGTAAGTGAAACCAATTGGCAGTCGAACGAGAAAATGTGGAAAATCTTGAAAACAACAACCCCCCTTTTTATTTGTATTATTTATAATTTATTCGTTTTTCTTTCTTTTTCTTTGTGGCAAATCTAGCTTTTGGATAATACTACATTATCAACCTCTTCTATGCAGGCCGCCGCACCCAACACAGAAAATGCAAAGTAAATATCTATAGAAATTGTTTTAAGTTTGTGTTTTGCACATGCAACGTAGTTTTAATCTGAATTTTTTCGTTTGAGCAACTTGTGCACTTGTAGATTCCAACGAGAAGTGCACATAGTTTTGCCCTCAGTAGATGCATGATTTTTATAGTTATTTCAGTGTTATTTTTACCCAAAACTAACGATTTTCTTTTCGATTTCATAGCATCATCGATGGCGATGCTGTCGATGGCGATGTCATCAATACCACGGTTCTGGCGCGCGGTGCTCGATTCCTCGGGCGCGTTGCACGTGCCTCGCTGCCCATTCAGGCGCTCATGCTGCTGCTTTTAGGTGTGGCCACTCTGGTGCCCCACGGTGAGGACTACACCTGTATGTTCTCGAACACCTTTGCCCGCAGCCTCGAGCCCATGTTGTCGTATCCCCACGGACCGCCGCCAACGTAAAGCTGTTGAGTTGCCATTGGATTAGTAGTGCAATCAAATGATCAAAAACTAAAGCAAAAACAATAACAGAAAACAAAAACCCAACTATAATAATAACCCAAAAATGACACAGTATAAAGATGCCTTTTGTAAGCTAAATTCCTGTAAGAAATATTCAAAAAAGTTAAGTGAATGGAAAATTTGTACATTTGTGTAGTGTATCACATTTTGTAATTGTATGTAATTTTATAGCGATTCGATAGCTAGAGGCATTAATAAAACAACCAATTTGTATATAACCTACTGAACAGACTCGACAAGCCGAACATGAAACACATGAAACACATGAAAGAATTGATGAAAAGAATGAACTAACTATTCAAACTAACGACAAGTAACGAAAACCTTTTGTAAAACGATATATACATTATACATATATATTTGCACAGCAAACAATTTATATATTCATATATACCCACGTATATGATCCCAAGAAATCTATAAAAAAAACCCCAACATTTTGTATATAAAAAGAAAAAACTAAGCTAAAACGAAATCAAAATACGCACACGAAAATTTTACTCATCAACGCACGTTTTTCGGTTAGAGAGATCGATTGAAGCAGGGAATTGTGATCAGGATATTGCAAATTTCGTGGAACATTTTTGCAAAAGCTGATCACAAATCCTGCTGCAATCGATGAGCTTGAGATGTGGACGAAACCCAAGACAAATCATGACCCACATAGACCAATCGCTTGGAGAACTAATTGTCAACCCATGTTCTTTGCTTTCTGCGCGTCTTTCTCCCAAATTCAAGGCGATGCATTTAGCAAATAGCATTGGCTGCCATTTAGACTCTGGCCCCAAAAGCCTCCTTGCCGAAGGATAATTCTATTCATGGCCAAGTTCTCTCCCAGTGCCATTGGATAGAAGAGGTCAAAGTGCACCAGCCACAGGGCACCGAACTCAACTCCAATCCTTAAACTTCAACATGGCAACGGAGGCTAGACATTTCAAAGCATTCCTGATACTCATTTCCAAATTACCCATAGACATTTCCCTTCTCAGCCTCCTCTCAACAAAAAATGGTAAACGTGCGTGCCACGAGCATTGAACAAAACGAAGCAAGTGTCCTATGCCGGTGCTAAACCAACCAACAAATTTTCTATATAAAGAAAAATGTAAAATGCGTATACAAAATGAAATTAAATTCATAAAACAAAAGAATAACTCTTTGGAAAAAAAATCGTAAAAATGCAATTCGCATAATATAGACAAGTGACGTAAGTCCATCCAGTAAAAAAGTAACCTATTTTGTTGTTAATATTTTTTGATAAACCTAATTCTATTTGCCTTATACTTATCCAACTTGTTTATTACAACTATTTTTTATTATTTAAAGCTTGAGCAATTATTGAGAAAATACATACATTTATTTATTAGACCTATGCGATTTATTATGTATTTAATTAAGTTTGATTTAAATGTTAAATTTGTGTACTTTGCTGCTTCAATCTGGTTATAAAACAATGAGCCGTTATCAAGTTAATATAATTTATGTAGCATTTTAAGATTTCCTTTCTTGTGAACAACTGTACCTTTATATGCATTATGATTATTAAACAAAAATATAAAAATAACTCTGTTTCATTGTTTTCATTTGAAAAGTGGGTGCGAACGATATTTGTAACTTTTGGTCAAAGTTGAAAAATTAAAAATTTTTTTACAGATTTAAATGCCTGTTTATTAGCAATATTATTACGAGTCCAACGAGGTATGATATTCCATATTTCGAGAATTTTTAGCATAGTTTCGGCCACAATACTGGTTTTTTCGGTGACAATAAAAACTGGTGCAAGTGAATACACTGATATATAAGGGGATATTTTGTTTTCAGTCTCCCAGTCTTTTTTAGAATTTGACAAGAAGTATTGCCTACTTTTTTGGGCGCCCTTTGAGTGGAATGTTGCAGTTGCACCGCAACTTGTGGCTTCGAACATGGTTTGATAGCAATGGTTCATACGCAACATGTTGTGTTGTTGATGGAAATCTACTGTTTGAGCTTTTATTATTTCCTTTTATTAAAATAACAAACTATTCGAGTATGTATTTGTTTTTTTTTGATACGAGGAAAGCTTTTTATCGATTTGTTTTTTTTTTTTGTGGGTTAATGTAGGTTCAATTGGGTTGTTTACTTGCGCGTTTGTTAGTTTCAGTTCAATTCTGTCTGCCTTTCAGACCGGTTGTGCGATGTGTCCGATCTGCCTAGTGCTATTCTTGATAGCAGGGTTTTTGGCCCTGATCTACGTATTTCTCACCTGGAACTTTGACTACTGGCGAAAGAGAGGCATCCCAACAGCATCTTCTTGGCCACTCGTGGGCAGCTTTCCCAGCGTTTTCACTAAGAAACGGAACCTTGCCTACGACATCGATGAAATCTATCAGTAAAAGCGATATTTCTCCAAAAGAAATAAGACATTTAATATATTGATTTTTTAGGGAGTACAAAGAAACAGATAAACTCGTGGGTGTCTTTACCACACGACTTCCCCAGCTGTTGGTTACGTGTCCGGAATACATCCACAAGATTTACACCACTGACTTCCGCTGCTTCCATGACAATGAAAGGGGTAAATTCGTAAGTAGAAAATGATTATTATAGAACCCATGGAAAAATTTCAAATTGTTTTCTCAACAGGTGGACAAAAAAGTAGATAAGATTCTGGGCAACAATCCCTTTGTTCTGAGGGGCGAGGAATGGAAGGAAAGAAGGGGAGAAATTACGCCAGGATTGACTCCAAATCGTGTAAGATTGTAAAACAATTTCTTATTTATCTTAATAGATTGTAAAAATTATCCCAATTAAAAGGTAAAGGTCGTCTATCCCGTGTCACAAAGTGTGTGCAAAAAGTTTGTGGATTACATCAAGCGACAACAACGAATGTCCACCTCTCAAGGATTAAATGCCATGGATCTCTCCCTTTGTTACACAACCGAAGTGGTTTCAGATTGCGTTTTGGGTATTTCTGCGCAGAGTTTTACGGATAATCCAACACCCCTTGTGGGAATGATAAAGCGAGTGTTCAACTCCTCCTTCGGATTTATGTTCTACAGCATAGTTGCTAATATTTGGCCACCGATTCGCAAGTTCTACAGCGTAGCTCTGTTCACCAAGGAGGCAGAGGACTTCTTTTACGACCTTATGAGAAGATGCATCAATTTGAGGCGGGAAAACCCAGACCAACAGCGAGATGACTTCCTCAACTACATGCTGCAGTTGCAGGAGAAGAAGGGCTTGGATGCACCGGAGTTGACTGCTCACACAATGACTTTTCTAACTGATGGATTTGAGACCACGGCTTTGGTTTTATCCCACACTCTATTGTTGCTGGCCCGAAATCCCGAGGAACAGCAAAAACTTAGGGAGGAAATTGGCAATAAGGAACTAAGCTTCGAGCAGCTGAGTGAACTTTCGTATCTAGAAGCCTGCATTCATGGTAAGAAAATCTACTTAAACTTCGATCAATTATATCTAATAAAAATTGCACTTTATTTCCAGAAACACTACGCTTGTTTTCACCACAAATAGCATCTCGCAAAATTGTAACTGAACCCTATGAATTTGTAAACAAGAACGGAGTAACTTTGCAAGTTCAACCCGGAGATGTCCTTATAATTCCCGTGAATGCTCTCCATCACGATCCCCAGTATTATGAGAATCCACACGCCTTCAGACCAGAACGCTTTCTCGAAGTCAATGGAGGAGTGAAAAAGTATCGTGAACAAGGAGTATTTCTTCCTTTTGGCGATGGACCTCGCATCTGTCCAGGCATTCGATTTGCAATGACCCAGCTCAAGGCAGCTTTGGTTGAAATTGTACGAAATTTTGATATCAAAGTCAATCCCAAAACTCGTTCAGATGACCGACTAGACGATACGTTCTTCATGGCCACTTTAAAAGGCGGCATTTGGCTGGACTTTAAGGAGCGATAACAAAACTCTCATGCTCTTAATTGTTGCTAATTGATTACAATTGAAAATTTTACCAAAAGAAATGCAATGATTAGATAGTAAGCTAGAAAACCAAAAATAAATTGCTTAACCTCTTCCATTTATTTCAATATGAAGTTTATAGCTGTATGACGAAACAATCCTGCTATAAAAACCGCTAAGTTCTGTAATATTGTGTTATTTTTGATTTAATCGCCTTTAATTTTGGCACCACGGCCATTAATACACGAGAGGTGGCCCTTGATCTTGATAACGAAATCAGTTCTTATCGCCGGAGTGCTTTTAGTGGCAAACATTAACCGAGGTGGTGTAGGCAATTTGATCAATTTGTTTTTTTACTGGGTGCATCTATCTGGCTCCCACTGGCCAACCACTTGACTCACATATCAAGTTCAATTGAAACGACTGAGGTTAGTCAATTGAGCTTCAGTTGGATTCCATCCGCGTTCGCGAGCGGTTGTGCCATGTGTCCCATTTCGACGGCCCTCTTCCTAATCGCGGCCTTCTTGGCCTTGATCTACGTCTTCCTGACCTGGAACTTCAACTACTGGAAGAAAAGAGGCATTCCGACAGCCAAATCTTGGCCTTTTGTGGGCAGCTTTCCCAGCATTTTCACCCAGAAGCGGAACGTCGTCTACGACATCGACGAGATCTACGAGTGAGGGTGTGCTGGCATATTTAAATTCAATTAAACTAATTGAGATTTTCAGGCAGTACAAAAGCACCGATAGCATCGTGGGTGTGTTCAACACTAGAATGCCACAACTTATGGTTACGACACCTGAATATGCACACAAGATATTCGTTAGCGACTTTCGCAGTTTCCACGACAATGAGATGTCCAAGTTTGTAAGTAGGAAACTCTCAGCTAGAAGCATTTACTTTACTGTTTCCCTTAACAGACCACCCAAAAATCGGACAAGATATTGGCCAACAATCCGTTTATTCTGACTGGAGAGTCCTGGAAGGAAAGACGAGCAGAGGTGACACCCGGACTCTCTGCCAATCGAGTAAGTTTGTATGTTCTCTGCTGTTTACTTGCAGCCATATCAGTAATTAAAACCTAGGAGACTGCTATCTCTGTTTTAATTATTGTTTTTTATGGTGGCTCCTTATCTTTTGAGTGCACTAATCACTTATCGCTTGAATGTACCTACCCCAAAGGTTAAAGCTTCCTATCCGGTTTCACAACGTGTTTGCAAGAAGTTTGTTGACTACATCAAACGACAGCTGGTGATGGCCTCCTCCGATGGCCTGAATGCCAAGGATCTGTGCTTGTGCTACACCACCGAAGTGGTTTCGGATTGTGTTCTGGGAATCTCCGCCCAGAGCTTTACGGACAATCCCACTCCTCTCAAGGGAATGATCAAGCGGGTTTTTGAGCAGTCATTTGGATTTATTTTATACATGGTGGTGGTCAATATATGGCCTCCAATCCAAAAAATCTACAGCGTAGGTCTGTTCTCCAAGGAGGTAGAGGAGTTCTTCTACGGCATCATGAGGAAGTGCATCCAAATGCGGCGGGATAATCCGGATCAACAGCGAGATGACTTCCTCAACTACATGCTGCAGTTGCAGGAGAAAAAGGGATTGGATGCAGTGGAATTGACTTCACACACAATGACATTTTTAACAGATGGATTCGAAACCACAGCTCAGGTTCTATCTCATGCTCTACTTTTGCTGGGAAGGAACCCAGCGGAGCAGCAAAAACTGAGGGAGGAAATCGGTAAAGGCGAGTTTACCTTTGAACAGCTGAGCGAACTGCCTTTTATCGAGGCCTGCATTCATGGTGGGTATTTCTATAAAATCCTATTCTTTATATTCCACATGAGGGTATTTAATTTTTCAGAAACACTGCGACTTTTCCCACCTCTGTTGGCCGCACGAAAAGTGGTAACCGAGCCCTACGAATTTGTTAACAAAAATGGAGTGAGCGTTAAAGTTTATCCCGGAGATGTGGTCATCATTCCAGTCAATGCCCTTCACTACGATGCCCAATACTTCGAAGATCCCCACTCCTTCAAGCCTCAACGATTTCTGGAGGCCAATGGTGGAGCCAAAAAGTACCGAGATCAGGGAGTTTACTTTGGCTTTGGCGATGGACCACGCATTTGTCCAGGTGGGTTAATTAATTTAAGTGAAAGAAATATAACATATAACAATTTATATCATTCGTTTCAAGGCATGCGGTTTGCACTCACCCAAGTTAAAGCCGCTCTGGTGGAGATCGTTAAAAACTTTGACATCAAAGTTAATCCCAAAACCCGCACAGATAATCAGTTCGATGATACCTACTTTATGGCTGCTTTGAAGGGAGGCATTTGGATAGATTTTGTGGAGCGAAAATAGACAACCAAAACGATAAAGACATATATCTCATTTCCAACATTTTGCTTTTATATTTTACATATTGTCACAAATTATAAACAGATAACCCTTGTACAACGAAAACGAATTTTTCTGAAAACATTTTCAATACTTTAATTTTGTTACTAAATAATAAAAACATTTTTAGTCGCGACTAAGAGCTAATTGCACCAGGGGTAAAACCTTTATGGACGAAAGATCGGCCAGAATGGCTTCTATACTGTCAAGAGAGGCCACTTGCATAATGCTTTCCTTTCTGAAACTCAGGATTATGATGGCGAATAGTGGCAGAATCTCGAGGCTGTCAAAACCAAGGATCTGAAAGGGAAATTTGTGATTAAAAAGCTCAAAGGATTCAGTAGAATTATTTACCAGATCCCAGAGAACTAAAAGTTGATCGGGAGGAAGATGTCCAGAGAAAGCGCGCATCAACCATTTGAAAACGACTCTTAGACTGATAAATAATAATTATAAAAATATAAAATATTTATATGGATATATTAAGGAAACCTGAACTCACGGTTGAATCTGCAGTTCACGGAAATGGGACCACAACTGCGGCTCGTAGGTTTGCAGAAGCTTTTCGAACAGCAAACACAGACTGACGATTCCTTGCGGATGAGTATTTATGGTGGTCAGACGATGGCAGTAGCGGATGTAAAAGGCCCGGAAAGTGTAGTACAGATTCACCGGGGAATCATACAAATAGCAGAAGGGAGCGGCAAACATGCAAATCCCATGGAAGGGAACCACTCCAGAGGGCGGACCCTCGTAGGTTTTTCCCTTCACCGGAAAAGCCTCATACTCCACACAACCACCGATGTCCGTGTCCCGAGAAAAGCAGAGGAGCACCTGGTAGAGAACATCCTCGAACACAAAGTACTGGTCATCGTTGGAGGCCGTCAATTGGATATCCTTGAACACCAACTTGTCCACAATGTGATCCGTGGTCCACACAGCATTTCGCAGCTTCTGCCAGTACTCGATATCCTGAGGGGAAACAATTATAGTTCAATTGATTGCAAAATAATTCGAGTTGATTTAATTACATAGTCATGCAGCTTGCTATCCAAAACGGAGGCCCAAAGTGCTCCTCTATAAGGAGCTGGAGTGCAACCCTTCTTCAGGAACTGCTGGCACATGGGGGCATGTCTACCCTCCAGAATCCTTTGGCATTGAACCGTGAGATCGGGTATTCCCAAATAACTATCACTTCGAAGGAGATCCGCATAATGGGCACGCAGCTCAAAAAGGTTCTTCACAGGCAAAGCAATGTGAGAAAACTCCCATTGAGGGATTTGGCTAGAAAAGATAACAAATGACTTTATATTTATTTGAATTATATTTATGGATATACGCTTTTCTCACTCTGTATTTTCGGTGGTTTTGGCAGGTCCTTTAAGCGAAAGAAGCACTTCCAGTAAATCTTTCGGGGCGTAAACTGGTCTGTAGTTTGCCAGATCTAAGGTTAATAAATCAGTAAAATATCTTAGTTAAGACCTCAAAAATATCCACCCATATTGTAATTGCTCAGTTCATTCCACTTGGCCATAAAGTCCTCGCGATCCGCACTTATCCTTGGTTGTCCATGGAGTGGAACCTTAAGTTCAGTGCACATGGCATTCAAACTCTTTCTAACCCTTCGATCCCAAAGAACTCCGGCCCTCTTCAAATAGCCAAGTGGATCACTAACGGTGGGTTTCTATGGGAAATATGTTAGGAATAAAATAAAAAAAGATTATTAATACTTTTTCTTAAGGACTACCTACTAATGTCCATAAAGATGATAGCTTAGTTGAAAGCTCCGCTTTTGAGCCACTTGGCGAAATCTCGGACTCAATTAACATTATTATTATATTAAAATGTAAAATGTGTATATAAGTTAACAAAATAAATGCAAGCTACCAAAAAATGATTGAAATATCAAAGGAAACGTTTTGAATCAAAGTCGAACCACTCAAAAGCAATTGTAACGAGAAAGGAAACTAGCTTCGACGAACCGAACTTTCTATACCCTTGCAGTCATCATAATCGATTAAAAAATAAAAAGTTAATTATTGATAACTAATGTATTCTTATTTCGTAACAGTTCAAATCAGATCGTGATGCTGATCAAGAATATCTCCTTCACTGCGTGGCAAACCTCTGACTGAAATTATAATACCCTCTATACCCTTGCAGATAAAAAATGCAAGATGTATATAATTGTGTTGTTAATTTGATTAGTTTTACCCACCGCTCCTGGTTTGTTGGCGGGGTTCTTGTCATCTGGCTTGGCCAACCGACTCCGCACCAAGTTGTAGACTATATTCCGGATCTCCGTCTCCAGTCCGGCGCTCTTGATGGCATCCTCGAGGGTGTTGCGCATGTCGTGGGTGTCCACGCTGGGATTGCAGACGAGCTTCTGCAGCTCCTTGTAGATGGGCTCGTAGCTCTTTGTGTTCTTGATGGCCGCGATGACCTTGGCGGTCATGTGGTGGATGCTGGCGTCCTGCAGCTCCTCCATGGCGATCCTGTTCCAACCTCTCCTTGCTGCACTCCACTGCTAACTACTTGCTTACCATTCACAACTTTCTGATTAGCCCCAAGTTTTGTGGCGCTCCTAACAATCGTTTGACTTTTATCGATCAAACTCCGTCGCCTGCTTTGATTTGGAGTCCTTTCCCTTCGATTCGATTCCATTCGAGTCGACTGAAGGTGCATCCTCGGCTGTCGTCGCTTCTTGGCGACGGAATGCAAACACTTGTTTGCCTGAAAGTTCCTCGCGTTAGTTTCAATTCGCTTGGCTTCGTTTAGTTTGGTTTAGTTCGGTTCGCCGCCCCTCGCAACCGAAAAATTCCATTATGTTTCGTTTCGAATGAGAAGCGAGAAAGGCGCGTGAAATTGCTTTTCATATAGTTTTATTTTCATGCACACACTACTTTTTCTTGGCATCTGTCACCTGGCCAAACGAGTTGTTGACACGGCTGTCGCGGCTGCTCCTCCTGTTGATTGCAAAGGTGGGCCAAATTTACCTGAACTCATGAGCTTGTGTCGAAAGTATTTCAGCTGAAAATTAGGAACAGGGTCTATTTCTACTTTGGAAATGTTTCACAAAATATATAGAGACAAAAGCAAAGAAATTACTTTACAAACAAATGTTTTAAAAAGAAATTTCTATAAAAATTTTTCTTATTTTAGAGCAATACAAATGACCCAAATATGAACTAATCTATTATTTTCAAATAGTTTTATTCAGTTTTTAAGGTACACTTCTTATGAGGTATACTACCTTTTTTAATTTTTACTTCAGTTATTAGCTAGGAACTTTTCTTTTTAAAAATCGTCTCCATAAGCTCATCGTTTAAGAAGGTGCGACCTTTCACTTGGCGATCGAGGTTTTCATAGTTTAGCCCCATGGCGTAAGGTGGCACTTTGTTGGTGCCCAGAAAGTATCTTCCCCTGGCTCTGCAATCAAATTAAAGCGGTTAAAAAGTCTTGTTAAATTAGTTACAAAACATACTCCGATCTGACGTAATAACCCATTAACTCTATATTGTTTGTCGGTTTACAATCTCCTGTGGCAAAGCTTTTGAAGTTGGGACAGAAGAAGCCGATGAAACCTTCAGCTGTTGAGATGGACTCTGCATAGTAATCCGCGGATCGGTTATGATAGCACAAGTGGGTTTCCACTGAAGGATAAAAAAAGGAAAAGGATTAGATCTTAAATAAATATTAAGTACTATTTTACGTTACTCCCAATTAAAAGTAATAATAGTTATAAAATGTTAATGATATCTGTAAGTTCGTAAGACTCACTCTTTGAGATCGGTCCACAGTTGGGCTGAGTTAGCCCCATGTTTATGTAAAAGTCCACGTGACCCTGGGGATCCAGTAAACCATGCATGAGGACATCCGTGTGCAAGACATCCACGAAGTTTGCATCCGTGGGATCGAGTTTTCTGGCCGCATCTAGTCCCAGGAAAAGCGGTTTTGCCGGATCGAGGGCCGTTATGTGTTCCAGTTTTTTATAGGGTACTTCGGATCCAGTGAACCCAGCCACATGGGCTCCCAAACCGAAGCCGATCAGATGCAGATCCTCATTCCTTACCAACTCGTTCTCGAGCAACTCCCACAGCAGTGCGGCAAGGCATTTACCCACGATCTTTGCATTATCCACTGCCTCCGAATAACAGGGTTCACGGGCCAGTTTTTTGTACTCCACAGATATCACATTTATGTCCAAGTCGGTAAACTTCGATCGCAACTGAGCGTTAGGAGTAAAATCGCGATTGCCATTGAATCCATGGATCAAAACCTTCAGCCGTTTTTGGGGTTCAAATTCATGCCTCGGTATATTGTTCTGTGAAATTTCAAATCCACGGGGATGTCCATTCCTGTTTAATTATCTGTGACTAAAGTCTTTCAAGGGATAAATCATTTCTTTAATTTCCCTTACGTGTACATCCAAAAGGTAATGTTGGCATTGGGACATCTATCCTCTTGCAAAGAGAAGCATTCCATCTCCTCTTGACTGTCATCAATCTCATCAGCAAACGTCTGACTTAAAAAACCTGACAAAGAATTTAAAAGATGACAGCGTTGCAGTTAAAGTATGTAAGAATTACCAATTAAAAAGAGAAGTGTCCACATTTTTCTGTAAAGCTTCTAAAGCCTTTAATAGTTTTAATTTTCTTTTTAAGTACTCTCGAAAGCGTAAACATTCTTAATTAACTCAGTTTCGTTCAGCCGGATTAGGAAACCATAAAATTTTTAATAACTGCATTAGCCGTACATTTTTGCGCCAGACGAGGGGCGTTTAAAGTTAAACCAACTTTGATTTATTTTGAAATAATATCTTAACATGAAAACCTTAAAGTTTTAAAGGGATAAACATTTTAAATATTAAATTAAATTTTATAAATATCGTATCGTACTATAAGAATCATCATTCATGTTCATATGACCCTTTGGCCATTTGCATTGACTTCGCTCCTGGCGAGAACAATTTGCAGTGGTAATTACGTCGTAAATCTAGCCTTAAATTTCATGCCACCAAACTGTCAGCGTCCGAATTAGAACTTATGCCACGTCGCCTGTGGCCAACACTCTGGCTATTTATACGAGGAAGCACACACATTTTGGTCATTCAGAATTATGCAAAAACAATCGAACTCTGTGTGTATAAGTGCACTCTATCCCCAAACCCATCCATCCATCCCCCCGCGCTGTGGGGACATTCCAAAAGTGTTTCACGTTTTGTCATAAATAATAAAACTCAAATGACCATCAAAGCCGCTACTTTCTGCCTTTGCCAAAAAATGCCGCCGGAAGGTTACCCATGCTATATGGTACAACAGTATAGAACGAACTATCTGATCTGAGAACCCCTGGCCAAAGACCGAATCCTCCCACTTTCCCCAACGCAAACGACTAACTGACTGACTGACTGACTGACTGACTGACTGGCCTGTCCATCTTGCCTGATGTCCATTTGCCGCCGCATGAATGCCTGTTTGTTTGTTCTGAAAAACGCGCAAAAATACAAAACCAAATCAACATTTCTGCAGCAGCATTGTGGCTATGGGCAGTCGTGGATAGTGGATAGTGGATAGCCTGTGGAAGAGCCAGCAGTTTCTGGGCTTCTGGCCCACTCATATATGATCATATGGACAAAAATTGCTATAAAGTACTAAAAATACAATTACCGTGAGAAAATCTCGCTGATTTTGTGACTGATTGTGAAGACGTTTATAGTCGATTTTTAGTGACTGACTGAGTGACCGACGGGGCATACACAGATACAGATACAGATACAGATACTTGGCCAGAGATACGATTATGGATGCGAGGGTGTACGCTGTATCTGTATCTGTATTTCAACTAGAATCTGTGTAGTGTACTGTATCTGTGTTCTGGTGTATTTGCTGCTCTTTTGCATAATTGTAGCGTGCGCTGTGCGCTCGTTTTTCCGGCTGCCAGCGCCAAAAGGAAAATTATGATGGAGATGACGTCGCGCCGACCTTAAGGCACCCCCCGACCACCACTACGAAAACCCATCAAACAGGCAGTCTGTGCACCTGTAACACTTTGATCTGATTTCGATCAGTGGATGTCTGGCCAGAATCAGAATCAGTATCCGCTGCCACCTCCGTCCATGTCGCATTCCAATGGCTGTTAATAAAGTGCTTCGCCGAAAGGCGAACCAACCAACAATAACCCATCCCATGGATGGGATGCTAATGTAGCCTCTGCCGACGTGGCGGCGTACAACGCTGCGTATGAGTGACGCTTCCACTAAGCGAAATTTGTTGTTTATAAATAATGATCTTGGCCAGGCGATCGGTTTAGTGCGCGCCCGCAGGCCAACGCAGTTGGAACGCATTGGAGATTGGAATACTCGCTCGCTCGCAGATCGTCGCTCGGCCAACGGATACAAAATGGTATCTATCGGATGTCGGAGATTGTGCAATCGACCTGGCTAATTCTTCGGTGTTTTTTTTTCGCCCTTTTTGGGTAAGCGCAGGAGGACGATGAGAAAATGGACATCATGCGCAAGGCATTCCAAATGTTCGATACACAGAAGACGGGCTTCATCGAGACCCTTCGGCTGAAGACGATCCTCAACAGCATGGGTCAGATGTTCGAGGAGAGCGAGCTGCAGGCTCTGATCGACGACAACGATCCGGAGGACACCGGCAAGGTGAACTTCGACGGCTTCTGCAACATCGCCGCCCACTTCCTGGAGGAGGAGGACGCCGAGGCCATCCAGAAGGAGCTGAAGGAGGCCTTCCGTCTGTACGATCGCGAGGGCAACGGTTACATCACCACCTCGACGCTCAAGGAAATTCTCGCCGCCCTCGACGACAAGCTCTCCTCCAGCGATCTCGATGGCATCATTGCTGAAATCGATACTGATGGCTCCGGCACCGTGGACTTTGATGGTTAGTAAAGTCAGTTACTCTTGAAAGTCCTCTTAAATAACTTTAACCACCCGCAGAATTCATGGAGATGATGGCGGGCGAATAGATGTGCTGATAAAAAAAAAACCAACAGAAAATCAAGCTTTTGGGTTTTAATAATATTTTTTATTATTTTTAAATAAATTAACTAAACGCTTTAATACAAACTGTAGTTCTTGTGGTCTGCGCGCAGTAATAATGAAACAGAAAAAACTGAAGAATACATATCCAACTAGTTTATATAGTTTGCTCTTACTGGCTAGTCTTTTATAACTCTAGCTTAACAGAAGGTTACACGATAAGAACGATAAGAGATAAGTTAAACGGTTACGGGTAAAGATACATATATAGTATTTACAGAATCGCTTATAACGATAATATATAATATGCATACTATATATCTGTATGGTTAGCGGCCTATAAACATCTTTGCTATTTACACAAAACAAAAGAGCCGACACAAGTGCACTTCGTGTATATATCTCGGTCGATATACTGAAATATCTGCTACTTAAACGGGGGAGAAGGGGCTCCTGTCTTTACACTCTGTCTTAAGGCAACTAATTCCGTGGATTTTACAAAGGCAGCATTCACTTGCACAAAAGTCTGCAAAGTTTTCACTTAATCCTAATCACTACATACAAACATAATGGAAGGCTAAAGCCTCGGGTGTCGAAAAATAGGGGGCTTAATTCATAGACATTAAAGCGTACAAAAGCTGGCACAAAAATTATAGTATGTTACATGTAAATTTCGATTCTGATTAACTTTTTTTTTTCGTTTGTTCTCATACATATGTACATCAACATGAATATGTCTCATCCAAAATACATACTCCCTACATATTTCTCAAATAGTTAAAGCATTTTTCTAACCAAAGATTTTGCAAGGGGCCTTAGCAACTAGCTCCTCTTTTCTTACGCGCTACTGCTAACTCTAAACTCTAGCTTACAATCAGTGCGGCGATTAAAGTAACCATATGTAATAGGCACCTCTGAAGGATCCTCTGCTTTGCTCCGCTCAAGTACAGGCAACTTATGATTAGAAACTAACTAGGAAGTTCAAAGGTCTTCAACGCAAAAGGTTGAACGTGAAACAGAAAAAAAACAGAAAACTAAATGCAACTTAGGTCGAACCTAAAACGAGACTATGGACAGTCGCCTAGACGATCTTCATGGGCACATCGATCAGGCAGTCCGTTTCCAGTCGCCCCAGCGTCTTCTTCACCCGCAGAGCGGTCAGTCGAACGGTGGGGTTCGGATGCCAGCACTCCATCATGATCTTGGAGACGGTGGCCAGGACGTCGTCCTCCTGCCAGCGCGACGGAATCGGCGGGCGGAAGCCCTTCACGCAGACCACGGCGTGCATGTCCTCGAACGTGGGATCCGAGGGCACTACATCGTGGTAGGGCAGGGCGTAGTCCTCGCAGGTGGTCGTCTTCGTTCCCGAAATCGGTGTGTAGCAGCGACGGGCCATCTCCCACAGCACCAGACCCACCGAGTACATGTCAGCCCGCTTGAACTCCTCGAACTGCTTGGGATCCAGCTGCTGGCTGAGCACCTCGGGCGCCATGTAGCGACGTGTTCCCACCCTGGGATTCTGGGCAATGTGGATGACATCCAGTTCCGAGTTGTATTTAACCGCCAGTCCGAAATCAGCAATGGCACACTGCCCGTTCCGCTTCACCAGAATGTTCTTGCTCTTGATGTCGCGATGGGCAATCGCCGGTTTGCCGGGGGTGCCGAAGATCTCGTCGTGCAGGTGGGCCAGTCCGGAGGCCAGCGAGTAGGCCAGCAGCTGCAGCTTCTGCGGATTGATCACCGACATGGAGAGGTAGTCGTGCAGGCTGCCCATCTCGTGGTAGTCGGTGATCAGCAGCATCTGTGTCCAGCTGCCGTTGCCCTTGATGTCGGCGGCAATGAAGCCCAGAATGTTGTCGTGGCGCATCAGCACGGTCTGATAGATCTCCGTTTCGCGGAACCAGGAGGCCTCCTCGGTGGTGAAGAAGGTCTTGACCGCCACACGCTCGTCGCGCCACTTGGCCAGCCAGACCTCGCCGTAGCGTCCCTTGCCCACCAGTCGCACCATCTGTATCTGCTTGGCAATGGTCCGCTGCACCAGCAGTGGCAATCCCGATCCCGATCCCGAACTCTGCTCAACCAGTTGCGATAAGGGAGACAGTTGTGAGTTGCACATGGAGCTGATCAGACGTGGCTGCTTCCGCAGCTTCTCGCGGCGCTTGTAGGTGAGACAGAGGCTGGCCAGGATCAGCATAAACATGGACAGGCAGACGATGATGGAGGCGAAGAAGGCCAGCGTGTGCACGGATTCACTGCTCACGGGCAAATCTGGCGCCGGGGTGGTCAACTTGGGCGTGTAGGTGGGATACAGATCGCGGTTGCAGAAGTCTTCCCTGTCGCAGCAGACGATGTTCTTGCCATGCAGGTGGGGTACAGCGGCTACTTTGCACTGTTAAATAAAAGATATTCCAGTTATTAATATGTTTATTGGAGATTTTATTAAGATAAACTCACCATGAGAAAGCCGCCGTTGTCTTCGGGTGGCATGCATCCAAATGTGCGCTCCTCCTCGTACAAACCAGTCGTCTCATCGTAAAGCTGTTGCACTGCGCTGAAGCAACTGCCACCGGGTCTCGTCTCACAGGTTCCATTGCTGGTGTTGTCCGGACAGCTTCCATCGCAGTAGCAGGTCAAGGAGCGGGCTGTAATGTCAGAGAATAAAAATATTCATAAGTATCTTTCATCTTTTACCAAACGAATGTAAGAATGTCGAGTCTGGTTGGAAGCTTCTTATTATCCTCCAAAATAATTGCAAATTCTTTGTTTTATTTTTCTTAAACTCCTTCTATTTTATGGCTTTTTCAAAGCTGTTATAAGCCGCTCTAACTGCTGTTTGAAAATACGATTGGCCATGAAGAGAAAATCCCAAGCGCTTGGCAACTTCTTAGGCTGCTTAACATGTTATTTGCAATTAGTACCTCTGCAATCACATACGATCATAACCACTAGCATCTCCTTAAAGATCTTTCCTGAGATGCATTAAAAATTGATGAGTGGGCAGGCATAATCATTGCCTTAAGATCCAATCAATGGCTATCATTCGGAATTAATAATGCTACTTCGGGCTCTTTACTTACATTGTTGCTTGAAAATGAAGTTGCAACTTTAATTGTAAGCCCCTTAATTTCCATAAAGTACTTGAAAAAAGATAACAAACTGTATAATCTAGCAGTATTCTTAGCTCCTAACTTCCACTTTAATGGCGGGTACTCCCATAAATCAATCATGTAAGTATGTTGTCCTAACTCTGCGATTATAAACGCCGGTAAATTCGAACCGCATGCGCTCACTGGAGCATGAAAATGCGTTTGAGCATGAAGAGTGGGCCGTGGCAGCAAGTAGCAAGCAGCAAGTAGCAAGCTGCAAGTAGCAAGCTGCAAGTAGCAAATAGCAAGTAGCAAGCTGCAAGTAGCAAGCTGCAAGTAGCAAATAGCAAGTAGCAAAAAGCAAGTGGTAACGGTAACTCGGGCAATTGATTCAGGTCGCTGGCAAATCTGCAACTAATTACAAGCTTGTTGCCAGTGGTTGCTGTTGTTATTTTTCTTTTTTTTACTCGGTAGCTGCTGCTGCCACTTGACCACAATCGCCTACACTTAAAAAAGGAAAAACTATTTACCAGTTCAAAGGCAGTTATTGCTAAAAGTAAAGGTAAGTTCTCCTTAAAGAAATTTTAAGTACCGAAACTTTTCTTTTACGAAAAATATATTGCTTTTAAACTAAAATAGAAAAATAATATTTCAACAGAAATATATATTATATTGTATTTACTACTGTTAAAAAAAGAATTCTTTCTTTTTATAGAAGATAATTACTGTCACGTTTCTATGTTTTAAGTGTACATAAGAGCTCCACCGTTATGGAGTGGGCGTTTTGGCCATTGGGCGCTGGTTTTACGGCCATTTTCCGCCTGCGACAGCCGACGAGAAAAGCACTAAGTGCGTTTTTCCCCGCGAGCGAGAGACAGCCGTTAGATGAATGAGTTACGGTCGAGTGGGTGGCTTTCCCATGGATCGCTGGATCGCTGGATCGTTGGATCGCTATATCGCTGATTCGTTGGAGTGCCGCGACCTGCTCAATACCGCCTCGCATTTAATTGCATTCAGCGCTTGCAGTTCATTCATAAAAACGCCTTTCATACACCCAGGCGAATGTGCCATATTTTTTATGGCGGTTTGCGGACTGGCAGGCAGAAAGGTGATTTGTTTACCCCGCAAACTGTGCAATGTATTTAGCATATTTTTAGACATTTTTATCGACCATTTATAAGTCGTAAAGCCCGAGAAACTGAGAAACGGATGTGTGTCATGGATCTGATCTGCTGGATAGTCAAAAACATAAAAACATACACACTGAGATTTCCGCACTTTTGCTGACTTGCTTTCGGTGGGATTGTTTTCCGATTCTCATTATTGTTTATTGGCCGGCAATTCTGGGAAAACAAAACTCTCGGATTCCATTCGCTTATTTACGCTCAAACGAGCGTCGTTACAAGACCCCATCCATCCATCAAAGCCACAACATTCACACGAAACGAGATCGCAGTTAAGAGCTATTAATGGTAATGCTCTAAAAATGTTCCAAAGCAGATACAATTCGCTTGATTAACGATGCGAATTCCTAGCGTAGTTTTCGGGGAGATACATACGTGTATACTTATATCTGAGAGCAGGTCGCGTGTTGCCAAGGCTGTGGGTTAAAATAACAAAAAAAGAAAAAAAGGCGAAACGAGTGACACATGCCCAATAGAAACTGCATGCCATTCACAGCAGTTGCAGTTGCAAATACCAGACAAAAAGTTGAGGCGAAAACAAACCCACAAATTGGCGGATGTTGCCTGCATTTGGCCACGCCCCTTGCCACGGCGAGATAATAATTTAATTACAATTTAATAGCCAGCGACAGCTGCTGTTTGGCCGCTGTCGCCACGCGTTTCACGGGCGGTTTTTATCGCGCCAATTGTATCTGCTGTCGCTTGGCATGCAAAACGTGCAGACATACTATATATATTCGTATTCCCAATTGTTCAAACCTATGTTTTGGCTATCAGAATGCTGCCAAGTTTTATTCGCAAATACCTGTTGCTGCTAAATATCTTTGCTCTTTGCTTGCACAACCAGAAAATGCTGAAAAATCCCAAAGAACCCAGAATCGAGAACCCAAAACGATGACCACGTAGCACGGTAGCCTGTTGCGGTGCAGACAAATTATGAATTTCTTACCAGACCAGACCGGGGCAAAAAACGGCCAGCCAAATTATGAAACGAACCGCGGACAACCAAGTGGCATCCGCCGGGAAAGAGAAGGAGAACGAGGAAGGGGGCGGCCAGAATCAAGAATCAAATTGTTGCTGCCGCTCGAGGGGGCAAGGCAATGTGGCGGCTCCAAGTTGGCGCCAAGTGCACGCGCTTGCCACTCAGCAGAACCCGAAAAGTGAGAAAAAAAAAAAAAAAAAAAAAAGAACGGAGCGCGGAGAAGAAACTAAACTAAACTGAATCTGGCTGGAAGGCCCAGAACAAAGCAACCTTCAGGTTGGCCTCCTCCTCTCAGTTTATGTGTGTGTGTGTTTGTTAGCTGGTTGCAATAAACAACCATTTTTATGTGAAACTCTTCAAACACGAAAAGGAAGTCTCGCAGGAACACTGGCCCTATATGGTCGGCACTCGTTCGAACTCAAAGATGCAGCATCGTAAAATAATATTTCCAATCATAAACGATTGGCGGAGAACAAAAAATGATTCCAATCATAACTGACATTGTTCCGAAAAATGACTCCGAAGGTATTTCTTGTTTAATAAGGCAATCTATTTGAGGAATGATATTAAGACTGAACCAAGAAGTTCTTGTTAACGAAGCTATCCATTTGGGAATAGGAAACCTACTTTGAATACTTATCCTATTTTACTAATATTTTAGTTTAAGAATTTCCGTATTAGCTTGCATAAAATTCCAATCAAATGACTAAGGGATGGGAGTTCAAGCTGAAGGCTGCAGCTTTTCTAGTGGGAGAAGCAAACCCATCCAATATGCAACACAGAGATATATATAGTATTTTTAGCCCGACCAGCCGCCAGTTGATGCGATGTTTGCGGCACGATCTCGACAAAGAGGCGGCAGGCGACCCACGCCCACTGCCAACTGCCAACAGCCAGCAGCCCACAGATCACGGAGCTCTCGGAGATTGGAGATCGTAGATCGGATCATCATGGTGACTCTGGGACAGCAGTCGCCTATTGGTGATGATAAACGCTTGGGTGGTGGGGCAACATCACCACCGGGGGAAAACTGCACCCATGTGAGAGCGTTGGCAGCGGAAATCGTTAGCTGAATCATGCCATAAAATATTCCCTACATGCGGCCAAACAGTGCGTTGCAAAACTATAAAGCCATCGCAATTGGCAGACCTTCGAGCGAACAGCCAGCGGCGAGAGATCGTTCTCTTCGGTGTGCCATTATTTTTGCTACCCACTGTGTATGGCCACAAAAGCAGCTGTTCAAAGTCGAGAGTCTAATTAAAATTGCAATCCATATAAAGTAATTACGGGTCAATGTTAATCTCTTTAGGGGAATCGCTTTCCAAAATGGGATTTTCAGACTTAAAAGGAGCTACAATCGCTTTTAAGCGGCATCGTTTGTTAGAATTACTCCTAAATGAGCTGCGATCACCTGAATTTGAGATTCTGGCCTCTTAAGCGTTTGGAAAAGTGAAGAGGTTACTTATCAAACGAGGTTATTTAAGGGGAATTAAGTCTGCTATCGAACTGGGTTAGTTGATAGAGCTAATCTGGTAACTACATTCAATAAAGAATAGAGCACGTTCTACTTTTTTACCTTGTCAAGTTTTTTACTAAGATGACGATGATAAATTTTAGATTAAAAACTTCAGGTCATTTTTATTATCTTTAGTCGTTGCTTTGTGTTTACAAAATAAAACAAGTTAGTCCGCAAAAAATATTGTTGTTCGTTGTGTTAGGTCTCATTTTTCCATTTATTCTACTGTGCGAATAAAAACAGAAAGTGCTGACGCCAATGCACGCAGTCATGTGATCGCAAAGATACACAAATCCATCTACTACTCGTAGTACTCGCTGTGCGCAAACACCTGATTTTGGTCTGGAGTGAGCTCATCAATGGATTGGTTCATGCATCATCAGCTCCCTAAATCCAAACTAAACAAAAGCAGCAGTAACTGCAATAGCAACAAACACAGAAAGTCTGTGACGTCTGAAGAGATACTTAGCAGGGTCAAGAACCATATTTATAGAGGAAGATGGAAATGCTAAATACACTTTCTAAAATACGATTACTATTAAGAAGCGCACTTCTTAAAAAACATTAATATTTTCCTTAAAAATGATGAAATGGTTTGATCTTTAAATATTTATAATAAATATCTTTAGTTGACATTTCTCTTTGAACTCTTTCTGTTGAAAAGGGCATTTCCTAGTCACTTTTCAAATACCAATTTCCCCCCTGTGGCATTTGTGTTTTTCTGCACGTTTTCATTAATCTTTTTCGGTTTTTCGTAGGCCTGTTCACTGTGGGCGTCTGTTTTCATTTCCCTGCCTTGTTTTCCTTGCTATACATTTTATATAATAATGCTAAGTTATATTGTTGAACGTAGGCCGCGCGGCATGTTGTATTCCCCGGTATTTACTATATATTTCGAGAAAAGTGGGCGGCATTTTCCATAATAATTTTTGTCGGTCTTAATGAATCGGCTGGTTGGCATTTGATTTTCCTATCTGATCTCCGGTCTCCTGCCAAAAGCGGATTTATTTATATTGGCAGATTTATTCGGCCGGTCCCCGGAGAGCCGAATACTTGTGACTTGCTGACGTCGTTGGCTTTTTATCCAACCATCTGATGTTTGTTTGTTTGGCTCGTTTTGGGATCTGTCTGCTTTGCCTCGGTTTACTTGGCTATGGCTATAATTCTTTTGGGGGCAATTTAAATTTAGTTGCCGCAATTGTTTGTGAGGTTGCCAAATTTTATCTTGGCATTTGCGCATTTACTTGAACGGCGGAACGTCGCACGGAACTTTCCTTTTCGTCGTTTGGTTGGCTGAATGAATTGGCATTAGATTAGACGACATTCCCCACCAGATATCCAGCTAGATAAAGATTGCTCTGTGTAATTAACACTCGAGAACTGGTTCTCGCTCTGCTGGGGGCCGCTACAGTGATCTCCCACTGTTAACGTTCTGTTGCGTCACAGCGTTAAGTGGAGTTGGAATTATGAAGTCGCCATTGTTGTGCGGACAGAGTGCGTTCGCTTTGCATAAATGCATTTTACAAGCGTTTAATTGACTTTCAAAACGTGTCACAGCCAATACAAACATGTTTTCGCTGTTAACTGTTGCCTGTAAGCTGTTGGCTGTTGGCCAGCTGTAAGCGGCATGAATGGGCCAACTGCCTCGGCTTTTTGCCTTCCGATAAATCAGCGGGTAAGCAACCAGCAAACCAACCAACCAACCAACCAAGCAACCAGTTATTTCCCATGCTAAGATCGACAATCGTGGGCGTTGGAGCGAACCTGCCAAGTGCCTCGGGCGGTTGGGCTCTTAATCAAAAGGCTGTCAAAATTCTTAATAAAACGCGCTGCAGTCTCTCTAAATATTCGCAAGTGTCTCTGGTCGTCGCATGCATTTTAATTAAGTGTCGCATATTTTTAATTAAATCACAAACGCCCAGGCGACGCGACTTCTAGGCGATAAACCAAAAAAAAAAAAAAATACAAAATAAACTACGTTAAGCGTGGGCTCTGGGGGGAATACGAGTATAAAATAAAAAATAGGGAGGAGTAAACCGAGTTGAGCAAATGGGACAGTTGGCACAACAAAATGCTAAACAAAATGTCTGTCTAGTTTGGAGTTTTTTCCCTCCTATTTCTTTTTTTTTTTTTTTTTTTGGTGCGTGGGCAGCCGGATGCTGTGGATATTGTGAATACTGTGGATGCTGCTCAAGCTTCTGTGGAGAGGGGAATTACTACTAGAAACTCTTTGCTTCAGAAGACACCTACACTCCGGTTAGCTGAATTGATCGGCTCCGTCCGCCCTTTGCATAATCTGCATAAATCGTATCTCAATCTACATTAGCCTCAAATTGAATTGGCATTAGAGAGGTCCGCTCACACAGACCGCGACATCCGGGTCTATATAGTGGCTAAGCGCTGTCTATATACCATAGACATATATATAGTTGATATATACAGATGTATATACCAGTTTGGTGGACATGTGATCGAGCGGAGGAAACTGCTTGAAATGCAAAGCATAGAGCGATGCATAAATTAGCCGCGTTTCGAGAGAAGATAACAACAAGCGCGGCGCAAAACGGTTAGGAAAACAAAAGCCAAGGGGCTTACACAGCTTTACAAAGCTGGCCATAGCATTAGAATTAGCTCGGCAGTATCCCCGATTTATCAGATGGCCCAAAGTAGCTGCTCCGCCATTAGTAATTACCCCAATCTCCTCAGCATCAGTTTTATTGGCAGCATTTTGCCAACCGTGAAATCAATAACGAACAGTAGCCCACATGAATTTTAAACTGTTTTTCATCGCCCGCAGGCCAGCTTCCTTCAAAAGATTCAAAAGCTACTGTGATTATTGCTGATGATGTTGCAACATTGGCAATGAAGTCATCATTATCTATTGGCTTCGGGCATTTTATTGTGGCGCGCATGTGGGCAATAAATAAAATATTCGAGTACACAAAGGAAAAGATAATAATAAATAAAAAGAAAATGATTGCCCGCCTGCTTTTTGGTCAAACGATTGCTAAATAAATCAAGCATACGCCCCGTAAATCAATAGCAATTAATTGTTTTCTTCCCATTTCGCTTTGCATACGCCCTCCAATGAACAAAGACTCGTAGATTGCCAATGCCCACATAGCGATTTGTATAGGTTATTAACATACAATCGTTTGCAAAAATCTTCAATAAACCGCCTTTGCGAAGAAAGTTTATGAGCTTTCATTAGGTGTGTATTGTTTATAAAAATAAATGTATTTTAAATAGGTGAGCTGCATTTAAAGATCAATTAAAAAGGCAAAAGTCATTGAAAACTAACGTTATATAAGATAATAGTAACCAAAATCTAATCTGTAGGTTCAACATTCCGAATTGATTAATCTTAACCACCGAAATTAACTTGTTTTTGCGGATTTGTCATGCGGGCTGTGATTCAAGCTTAAAGCTTTCGTTATTTCCCAGAAATCAAATAACTACCATTCAAATCAGTTTCCGTGGAAATAGGAATTTATGTCGAGGTGTGAGCAAAATGGACCGACAAATTTATATCCGCGAAATCCCTGTGGGAATCGTATCCCAAGTCCAGAACAGCTCTAAAAAAGGGGGATACACCGCGAAAAAATAAATTAATCATCGGCTGGAAAGGGAGAGGCTGTGGAATGGGGAAAAAAGCGAAAAGACTTTAACCCAAAGTCGAAGTCAAAACAAAATCGTTTGTTTTCCTAATAAAAAAGAATGATGGCGAAGGTAAACGGGTTTTATGGCGGTTGTTGCCAAGCCTCTTTGGTTTTAGTTGTTGTTGTTGTTGTTGTTTGAACACTCCAACACTCCACGCTTGGGCATGACAACTTTTAAAACGATTTTTCCTTATAAACGGCTATAATTAATGCCTATACTGCCTATTTATATTTATTTTTTGGTGTGTTTCTTTCTGTGGTATTTGTCTTTTAGCGTCGCGTGGAAATTGTGAATGAAACGCTAACGAAAAAGTAAAACAAATCCCGAACAAAACCCAAAGACCAATGAGCAGATGGTCAGATTTATGCCTGACACAATTTGGCTAATGGACTCTCCCCAATCTGCCCTCTCTCTTATTTTCAACTCTGGCAATTAAAAACAATTGCAGCTCTTCATACATCTGCGATTGTGCATAATTTTCCTATATTCGTATTCAGTATTCAGACGCCCATTTTCCCTCTGCCTACGGCAACCGAATCAACACAATCGGCTTTAATTAGAGAGCCCGGCGGCCAGACCGCGCTGATTTGGCTTAATGATTTTTAATTGCAGGCGCAAATTATTAAAACAAAATGCAAAAAACGAAAAAAGCACTCGCTAAAAAGTACATGTGCATACACAAATTTGAAAAATTGCAGCAGCTGGCAAGTGCAACTGGTGGACCACCCAGGCAAAGGCGTTTAAAAGCGCGCCAAAATTGAAAAATACTTTTGCAAAATGCACTGAAGGTGAGTAATTCATTACGAGGAATTTTCATAAAATTAATTGGAAGCGGTCTGACTGCATAGAAGACCTCAATTTAAATAAATTACGTGCCTCCGCTGATTTATTTACATATTTATAATTTACCCGGAAAATGTTCTTCGACATTTGTGATTTTTCCGCCCAGACTCGTCATTTCATTGAGAACTTTGAACTTACCTGAAACGAAAAGAAATGGGAAATAAATATTAGCAATCAATGTTGAGCAAATAAAAATCACAAATAAAACCAACATTTCACATAAAATCTTATCGGCCAGCGGCTTTTATGGCGAACCTTGCATTACCAATCGGGCAAAAAAAATAAAATTATATAAAAACCAATTTGCATATTTCAACGGCAGCAGCAGCAGCTGATACAATTTTTATTGCGATTTTATCAAGAAATCGAAATGAGCAAACAGAATCGGGGGATCAACGACTTTGATATTGATATTGGGGCGATGATGGCCAATCATCATTCGCAGATCGAAATTGGAATTGGATTCGGATGCTAATCAGGAGGAGGCGTTAGCCAAAAGTCACTCAAGCCGCGATCGGATACTGATCTCAGATACAGTAGCGAATTGGAGGGACTGACTGGCAACTTTGTTGCTGTGTTGCTGCCTCGGTTGCCATGGCTGGGTCAAAATTAAAATAAAAACAACAGAGCGGCTAATTAGTCGTCGTAGTCGCAGTCGTCGTAGTCGTCGTCTTGGATGTTTCGCTCTTTTTGTTTCTAATTCGAAATTTATGCGCCTGCCAGACAAAATACCAAATGCTATTTGGCTAGAAATAAACATGTACGCAGACATTGTATATATAGTATATATATATATATGTGGCTATAGCTTGGCGGCACGAAAATAAAGTCAAGCTGTCTGCGCATTTGTCGTCTGCGATTTGTTGGCAACACAATGTGCGAGCGACTCCTTCCCAGAAGCGATTTATAATTGCCAAGGAGCCAGCGAAGTTGAAGTTCTCCTTCGATTGAAGATTTACAACCGCCAAAAGGCAAAGGAAGCCAGCGATCAGCGATGAATCATTAAATGGCGCCCGCGCAGGGACTTTGAATACCAGATTTCAGTGAATGTGGGTGGGCCTGGCCAACACAACAAACAATGCAAGTCGCGTCAAAATGTCAGTTCGATTTATGGCCACAACCCGCTTGGCATACAAAAGCGAACAGCAATACCAAATTGATACGCCAGCAACATGTTGCTGCTGCAGTAGCAATCGATTGCTGCAACATGTTGCTCCTCGCTTTTGGCCAGACTGTTTGACTGCTGGCAATTATTGTTACGCTTTTTATTATTTTTTTTTTTTTTGTTTTTTTTTTGGTCACCTGATGATGAATCAAACATTGGCGACCGACCAGCCACTCGCTGCCTTTTAAGGCTGCCCGGCGACAGAATGACGTGTGCTGGCTTTTAATAGACGGGAAAGCATATATAAATCTCAGCCAGCAGACTAATAGACACCGAAAATATGCAAATTTCGTATAGAAAAATACGCGGCTATATATATCTCTGTATAGGCAGCGGTATTATTTCATATGATATGCACATGCGGTGAAAATGAGCAATACGTGCCAATGTGCGTTGTCATTGGCTCTCGATTGGCGATTCACGATCCGCGATTCGCGGTTCTCATTGTGTGTGGCTAACACAACAGTTGTTGCCGTTGTGTTTGCAGTCTAATAAACACGCCGCCGTGCTGTCTGTGCGACACATTTACCAACCAACAACAAAAGCCCGGTGACTGAGTGGTCCAATAAAAGTTATGAAATTTCGGGGACTGTCAAAACATGTCTCTCCAGCAATTAGCAGCAGTAAATGCCAGACTAACTTAACAGGGAAATGCTAATTCTGGCAGGATTAGGAAGATTTTCTCCAAGAAGAATGTGGAACAATGACCTTGCAAAGCCAGAAGCATAAATTTACGAAAAACGGGAAAAGAAAAGGTGACTGCAAGGGGAGAGATATCGTGGTAATCCTGCATAAGTCAAACAGCTACGGCAAACTCATAAAAATAACGGTGGATGTAATGGTTACAGCAGGGGTTAAAAAAGTAGTGGAGCTAGTGAGAAGTATTTGCTTTAACTGCATACAACTGTAAACAAATTATACAGATTAAAATAAATAATAGTATGCTTTTCGTATTAACTTTTTGAGAATGTTCTTCTTTTTTTTTTTTTTTTTGCCATCTCAAAGTTATCTTTCATTATAACGAAACCAAAGTCCGAAGATAATTTTTACCACCACTGTGGGTCTGAACATGTCTGTACACATGTAAATCATCATAAAGCCCCCTTCGCAGACCCGAGATAATCGTTTCGAGCATTTAACGCATTTGTATGGAGTAAAAAAAAAACGAAATACGAGGCCCAGAACGGCACAAAATCCACTCAAATTTCACTTCATTTATCACGAAATCCATCATCGGCCAACGGCCATCAGCAGCAGTTAGCAGAAAGCAAAGGAGCTGGAAAGTACGGAGGATGGGGTAAAAAAACTGGGGGAGCAAGCCAAAGTTACTTGCATTTATTTGATTTTGATTAATCGTCAACGAAATTAAGCGGAATTCGAGGAGGAGGCCTTGGCTTCGGCTTGGCTGTAGTTGCTCGCTGCTAATGGAGTTTCTTTTTGGGACAGGCTGGGCAGGAAACTGCATTTACATATGCACACCGAGCGAGATGCTTATGTATCTGCCAGATACATATCATTTCACTGGCCCGGCCCCACAGCAAAATTTCATGCCAATGTTTTGACAAACAGCAGCAGCTGCCGCCTACTCAGCATTCACCATTCAACGTTCAGCATTCAGCATATCCGCATCTTCCTCTCGGTGCAGAATGCAGAATGCCAAGGAGGAGTGCATAACTCGGATGGATAGATGGATGGACGGATGGACGGATGGATGGAGGTACCAGAAGACCTCGCCTCGGTCCTCATTTTCACACATGTGTGCTCCACACGCTGGCGACAGATCGCATCGGATGATCCACGCTGCCTTGAGAAAAAATCAAAAACAAAACAGGATATGCGGACGCTGCACTCGAATGGCAACAGAACACCAAAGGCAAGACGACGCTAAACAAACATATCTCAATTGAGTGGTGATATGTTATTTGATTAAGAATTAATGCTATAATAATGTAGTCGACAACTCAGAATGACAGAAAGGGGTGAACTACAACTAAAAAATATAGTTGAGGATCTCTGAAAATTTAATTAAGTATTTATAAACGTTTTGCTAGCTATTTATCTTTATATCTAAATCAGAAGATCTATTAGTTTAGAATTTCCCTCGTTTTCTTAGAGAATCAAGCTTTTACTTTGTTATGCAACTTTCTCAGAACAAATCTGAAATTTCACGCTTCACCCTATTAAGTAAATTCCCTCAATAAAGGAAGTACAGCCACAAGTGGCAAGCTATTGTACTCTAACGCTTGGCTCGCCGGGGTAAATCCGGTTTTATTTGCAATTCCGAGAATAATTCGTTTATCTCGCATCCGATAAGCGCATCTTAATGGGCAGCATTTCACTGTAATTATTGTATTCAAATTGCAGATCATGAGTGCTGCCGTTCAACTCAATGCCAGAGTGAATGCCTGACTTGAAACGAATCCACGTAGCCGAGATGAGCTGAGCTGAGAATATGGCCATATTGGCCGTGTCGCCTTGTTCCGTCTGAAGACGCGACGATCGTCTAGTCGGGGTTTTTGTGCTGATCGGTCAGAACGCATCGGTCGGAAAGCCCGAGAAATCAATGACCCCCTTTGCGTGTTCATTTGGCCGCGGGGAAAATCGACAGGTTGGCATTTAAAGCTGAATTAAAAATACAATTTCGCTGAGGAAATGTGTGAAAAGTGCTGTTCGCAGCAAATAAATAAAACAAAAATATATGTTCAACACAAGTACTCCGGTGAATGTTTGGTCTCGCAGATCTTTGAAAAAAATCAATTTATTATGCGCTGAGGCGGCGAAAAACGCTAGGAAAACGCTCTCAAAATGCAGCCACACGCTCGTCGTAAAACGAAACGTGCGCTTATGTACTCGACGTCTATACTATTTATTTGGTTTATTATTATTATTATAACTATTTTTGTTTGTTTACGCGAACGGCCGAACGGGCGGCAGACGACAAAATTGATAAGATTAGCTGCGAAGTCGGGAAACTACCGAACCTGGACCCAAAACGGCGGCCTGTCGAACGGTCGGTCGGTCATATACCTGGGAATCGGTCGGTATTCACTATATTTACTACCCCCCAGACGCACACTTCCACGGTCTTATCAGCATAGAATGCCTTTATCAGTTGGAAAGCACAATTTGTTGGTTAGGTGATTCCGATTCCAATTCCGATCCGATTCCACGGAACATTTTGAGTACCTCGATTCCATCGCAATACTGCCCATTGGAAATCATGACAGGTCTGCACTTGGCTTTAAGTTCATAAAACTGGGTCTCTGTCCACCGAAGCTTACCGTTTCAATCAGTCGGCGACTTTCCTTGAAAGGTTTTTCGGGGAAAACTCGACGGCGTGGGCGTGTCTGTCGCTTTGTCTTTCGAACTACAATGCCCACATCAAAAGGTGTTTTTCTTATTTGTTGCGCTTGCGAGGGATTTTATCTGTTGTCTGTTGTTTGGCATTTGTTGCGATTTGTCATGGGCGCAACCAACTGACCAAGAGGACAAGGAACAACCAAGGGGACGGCGGCTCCCCGTGGCGAATTTATTATTAAGAGACCCAGACTGAGAAGCAAATCAAATGAGCAAAGAAATCTGCACCTGGACGGATGCCCAAACAACTGAAAGGCGTATATAAACGCAAGAATAAATGGAAACACACTATACAGAATCGACATAAATATGTTTAAAATTATTAATTAATAAAAAGTCATTTCACAGGCCATAACATTTAAAAATTCTTTACTCCAGCTTGATTGCTTTAACTTGTTTTTTTCTGAAGCTAACCATTTTTTTACGATCTGGAATATCATGTTTTCAATGTGCAGTTTTACTTTTAAATTCTTTACTTCAGTTTGATTACTTTAAATAGTATTTATTAAATGGTTTTAATTTTATAACTTTGCAAAATATAGCCTTTTCAGATGCACAAGACTTAGTGTCCACTGTATTTAAATATTATCGAAGCTATTAAAAGATCAACCAAATGCTATGCTCTTAGTGGATGAAAGGGGATTATATCGGTGTGTATCCACCACGCGCGGTCGTAAAATTCATTTGGTTGTCTAAGCCCAAATCAAATGCTCAGATGCATATCAAAATAATCTAAGCAAATGAAATGAAATGAAATGACAACAGAGTTGGGCACACAAAAAGGCATAAAATATGTGCGTACAACACCCCAGAAATTCGATGGAGAGCAGGGGGAACCCATAAAATTGACAGCTGATCTTTTTCTCTCCCTTTTCAGTATATATAATTTTTTTTTTTTTTTTTGGGTATCCACTCCTTCAGTAAGGGGTGCCCGGATTGTGGTTCTCTGTTCCTCTTCGTATTATTTGTTCGTTTTTCAATCTTTTTGGTTCTCGGGTTGGTTTGGTTCTACCTGCTCAGGGTCATAAAAAATTAAGAAAAACATGCACAACTCCGGAGAGAAACGGAGAAACGTCGCATATTTTAAGCCGATGGAATCTCCTTGGGCTGGTCAGGAGTCCCGATCCCAGACACACTTGGCATAGAGCCTCCTCGGCCGAACAACGAAACGCAATTAGAAAACGAATTTCAATTGAATTCGGGCGGGGGAAGTGGAAGAAGGGCCACGGCGAGAGGCCAACAGGATATGCCGGAGATTTGTAATATGAGCACTGCATACTTATGAGACCATGATCTCGCCGATGATTAATGGCACTGCTAGTTGGCCATGTCCGCCGATCCACTGGCCGATAAGCGACAAGTCTGAGCCGCAGTGAAAGCTTCGGGGAAATCTCCCAGGGAATCGCAACTCAAGCTATAAATGGCTAATAGTCGACTAAAAGCCGATTCCCAAGTGGACTCGCAGTTGTAAAAACCAATGGAATTGCAAATACTCATCTTTTTCGAGGAAAGAACTAAATAAAAACTTTATTTAGGTGAGGATAACTGGTAAGTTTAACTAAATAAGTTTTTACAAGTCTGAGGATCATGATCAAAAATCTGGTTGGTTTTTGTTTAATGGTAAAGTTAGAAGATCTTTTCGTAAAGTATTCTGACGGTAGTTATTGGGATGTGGAGAAATCGTAATGAATACTGTAAACAGTTCCGAATCACATTTCTATTTTAAGTTTCATATTCACGCAAAGCAAATAACCAAGTTTGTGATTTTATTGGTTAAACTTCTACATTCAATTAGCATATCTATAAATACTTTGTAGACAAAAACAAAATGACACGTAAATTGTTTATCAGCTTGGCATTTTTATCTATCACAAAAACTCTTATCTGTGTCATTCTAACATGATGTGATAATAAATATTTTAAAATTGAGCAGACCTTATCAAACTGATTTTGTTTTGGACTTTTTTCTGCGTAGGAAAATTAAAGTCTTAAGGAAATGGGCTGTCATTGTCGTATTTTTAGTGGGATTTTAAGTACATTTAATATTTTCCTTGATGATAAATCATGTTAAATAGTTATATAAAATTCCTATAACTGATCTAATAGATTATTGCGAATACCACTCGAGTTTCCCCCAACCAATATACCCAATTGGCCCCCGGACAATTGTTTTTCCCCCGTTTCAAGGTGCACGAGAGAAAAAAGCAAAGAAATGTTATATTAATATTTACCATGAGCCTTCTTCTTTCTGGATTTCGGCGCCATGTCTGATGGCTACAACAACAACAATAACAACAACGACGTGGGCCAAACGGCGCGGCAGCAACAACGCTTGATGATTTTTATACGACGGCGGCTGCAATGCAACTTAGTTGTTGTTGCTGCTTCGAGCGATCGTTCTGACTGCTCCAAGTTCTTGTTATTGTTGTTTTTGTGCTGGCCTTCCTATATGGCCGGGATCCCGGGTGTTTGGGGCCAGTTCCCCCTCCTTTCCCCTCGTTCTTGCAGCAAAACAATAAACGCGAAGCTCCAACAAAAGCAAAACAAAAGCACCAGGAGAACTGGATTCGTTGTATCTCGGAGTCTTTCTGGGTTTTCTTTCTTCTTTTTTTTTGGAGTCGGGGTCTTGGAGTCTTGGGTTGGTTTGTTTATAGGCAGGCGGTCAAGCCGGCGACACCATGGAGCCCCGCGTAGAAGAAGAAGCAGCGAGAGAGAGATGGGCGAAATTATGGGTTTCGCCAAAAACTTGATCCTGTCGGTTGGTTTGTCTCTTGTTTTTTTCTCCTTTTTTCCTGGTGTGAGCGCGTGATCACGTTGATTATAATTATATACGAAAGGTGGCAATACAAATCAGGTGAAACTCAATCGCCCGTCGTGGAATATCCTGTGTTGTAGTTAGTTTTCTGGTTGTGTTTACACTTCTTTGATTGTTATCACTGACACTAAAAATATTGCTGATTTTTTCTAATACAAATCTTTCATCAAATATTTGCCTTTTGAACACTTTTATTTTGGGTTTTTGTAGTTTACAATATTCTTGCTTGAGCACAGGTATTTAATTTTTTTTTGTGATAACTCAAAAATATTTGTTTTTCAGTGAGACACGCGTAAACGAACTCGGCGATTTCTGGATTGTATCTCAAAAAATAAGGTATATTTCAACAATCCGCTGGATACGTCATGACTCGCGGAGAACGTATCTGTATCTGCGAATGTGCAACAGGCAGAAACACCGCCGAGCCAAGAGATTCGGAAAAGAGAGAGGAAAACCAACAAGAGAGAGTAGGGCGTTTAAAACCGCGCGAGTGTGCTGCCAGCAGGCGGTTAAAATCGCCCGAAACCCAAAGATACTATTTTTTTATACTCTCCGCTCTCTCTTTACTCTCTCTTGGCAAACGTTTGTTCTTGTTTTGCCCGCATGCTCTCACTTGAATTTCAAGTTTTTTTCGTGTAAAGGTGTGTGCGTGTGTATCTTGATCTTTGAGTTAGCATCGTTGTTTTTGTTTTTGTTGTTATTGTTGTTCGTGCTCGTATTTCTTTAGCTGCTTATTATAACTGACATATCTAGATGGGGAATATAGAAGGAATATCGGGAGAATCGGCGCAAGAAGACGAACGGGGGGGAAAGAACTGCCAGCATAATTGCAGGGGCCCTTTTGCATGCACATATGTCGGGTGCAGCCAGAAATAATAACAGTTTTGGTCGAATTTGTTTGCGGGCAAACGTGTGATTAGCAGCAACACCATTGCCAACTAATAGTTTTGCCGCCTTCTGTTCTCCCGAGCGCATCCATGGGATACCGTCGCCAATTGCATCCGAGAGATATCATTTTTCCAGTCAACCTCTTCGGGGACTCATTAGCCACACAGTAGTCGCTGCTAATTATGGCCTAGACTCTGAGGTTTCCTATTCTTCTACCTGTCGGAAATCAGCAGCACTTAGCACTTCGGCTTTCTCCAGGTAACTCCTGGCATTAAAAATGCATTTGTACGACCACGAAGACGACCTCTGTGATCCGCGCATAACTTGCTCATTTGGTTTATGACCCGCGATAACACCCGCCAGAATCAGCGGTCCCCGAACTTTAACATCCACCTCGATAGCCATATCTTTCAGCTTTCTCACAAAAAATGTAACAAACTTGTCAGTCGCCACTTAAAAAGATTAAAAAATTGTAACAGAAAATTGTATGTTGCTTTCCCTCAACATTTGTACAGAAAATTTAGTGTTATCTTCTAATTTTCAACAAACTTATCTTTTGGAAATACAAAACATGTTAAACTGATCATATTGTAGGATTTTATATTTGTTTTTTATTAATAAAAATTTCTTTTCGTGCATTTCCACTCCGATCGCAGTGCTGATCTTTCGTTTATTATCACGCCCGCGGCCATAATTCATTTCGATCTGGTTCGGGGTCTGCTCTGCTTTTGTCTAGTCAAAATCGGAGGATGATGCCCCCAGCTCCGGCTCCCTAAATGCCCGGATTGTGGATGTGGATTGTGGATGTGGCTGCTGCTGGTGGTGGTGCCTCCGAGGTGTGATTTCTCAAGTGTAGGAGTCATGCGGTGCACAGCCAGACGCTGAGAGGCTGCACCGGAGAATCGAGAATCGGAGCAAGGGAGAAGGGAGCCGAGACGGCCAAATGGGAGCGACAGAGAAGGAGTCTTCCGAAGGGACTTGGTTCGAAAAACGGCCAGAGGGCAACTGTTCAAGAGGAGCCAGAAAATCAAGTTGAATCTGGGGATACGATCAATTGACTTAAATGGGTAGCAGCATACTATTTAAATTTAATTTGGTAAAGGCATTAAAAGAGTGCTGCTAAAGGGTTCATCTTTAAGTAGCTTACCTATCTGTTAGCTTATATATGCTATGATTTTCTGTTTTTATTTTTATTAAACAAAATCGTGCTTTTTATAAGAATATTATCTTGTTTTCTTTCCTTCTTTGCAGATAAGCATTAAATAAATAAAGATACAAGTATTTTTAGGCACATATTGGCTATAAATTTAAGCTATATGGTTCCAGGAATTTTACGAAATAATAAAAAGCTAATTGAACTGAATATGTAAGGGCATGATTCACGAATAATCAGGTTTAATGGTTGAAATACGTTTCAAGAAAAAATATGATAAAGATATTAAGATCTTTTTACAGGTGAGCAGCCAGTTATTTGAAATTATAAATCGTTATATTTTTTCTGGTCTGCCACGCTTGAGAAATGGACAGTTGGCAGTAAAGTGGAATGTGCAGAGTCCATGACTTTTGCGAATCCCAATTGATTAGAGTCAGAATTCTGAAAGTACCTCTAGCGCGAAATTTCTGAGCTATCCGTGCTAATTATCGCATTAGGGGAACGCGAGGATTTGCTGCAATGCCAAATTAGCACCTTTGCTAAAAAGCCTTTGGTCGAGAGACTTCGGTTTGTTCGTTTCATTAGCACTGCACTGTACTCTTTAATTTGTTTGCACCAGCGTTTGAGAGGCGATGCGGGGGCTAAAGGTTGATTCTAGCCATACATGCATACGTATTTATTTTGGGCTCTATACAATAGAAAATCCATGTTGGATTTTCGAGTATTTCGTGTGAAAAGGAAGAGGTGGGCGGGGGAACACTACTCGGATCCATACAATAAACACAAAACGGGCCGACACTCCCTGGGAAAAGGCCAGACAAACTGGCGGGCCGAATGTATCTGTATCTGTAACGAATCTGAATCTGAGGCTGTATCTTTCGGAATTATTGTTAGAAGCGAGCATTAGATACACAGAAAACCCTCGGGTCACTGCAACATGGCCAACAGATGTGCGCAACAGGCTCCCAATCAACGAAATCACCAGAAATCAGACAAAAGCCGAAGGTCTTCGAAAAGGTCCAAGATGTCACTTGGAGTGTGGCTGGGTCCTAAATCAAAGTCAGGAAATGCTGCCCGATTGTTCTCGTTCTTTTTCTTCATTTCGTTCTTTTCTTGGCCGGTAGCTCTGACCAGGCACCTCACGGATACCAGTCTGTGGCAGCATGGAAATTTTCGTATTGTACCAGAAATTTGTGTCAACGTGGGCGACACTTTATTGTGCGCCTGTGTTTTTGGGTGTGTGTTCAAAAATAAACCAAAGACATTTTTATGTTGTCAGCAACATAAAGAAAAATGCTTGGAATTCGTTCCATTCTTGCACACTTTTGCAATGAATTAAATCTGATAGATACACACTAAAACGAGAAGCCCAAAACCAGATCAGTCTGGCAACCTGGCAGCTCTTCATTAACACCACAAAATCCTCTTCATCAAAAACTGAAGTGCAATTAACCAGGCCGTAACTCATTTTCGATTCTATCTCAGGTTCGTCTCGGTTCTTCTTTTCCTCTGCTCTCCGCTGTTGCACTTCACAGGCCCAAGGTGAGAGGTGTTAAAGTTTTATGGAATTTCAACAACGATAAATTATAATTACACGCAGTGCTGGGCATAAATCTACCCACACACATTTAGTTGTGAAGCACACAGATACTCCTCTGCCAGATTGCGAGTTCAACCGCGTCAAACATAATTTGTAAACGCATTAAGTATTCCCCCCATTAACACCTTTCGAGGGTGATGCAGCATATCGGCTGTATATAGATATTTTTGAACAAAACTTAATGCCAAGCGAAACTCCAAAGGGAAGGTATTCGCAGGCAGAACACATTTTGAATCTAACGAGAATCGTATGCCGCATTTGGCGAGCGTCGCACACCGTCCTCGATAGTATAGTGGTTAGTATCCCCGCCTGTCACGCGGGAGACCGGGGTTCAATTCCCCGTCGGGGAGAATGTGAGAGCATTTCTTTTTATCAATGGCTACATTAATTTTTATTTAACTGTATTTCAATTTAAAATTTTTTTAATATATAACGGATTTTTTCCCAAAATAAATTGTAAGGTAAGTAAATTAAGAACCGATTTGTTTGCTAGGATGAAGAAGGAAAAATTTGCTTAAGAATAAAATGGATACCAGCTAAGCCTAATCCATTAAACAAAACCCTAAGCCCAAAAAAAAATGTTTTTACACATCTCTCCCCGACGGGGAATTGAACCCCGGTCTCCCGCGTGACAGGCGGGGATACTAACCACTATACTATCGAGGATGTTAAATTACGTCCGTCAATTTCAAAATATCGCTTTGCTGTTGATCTTTATGACACTTCTAAGATCTTCAATTTTTTTATGCCGAGGGTTCTCAAATATTTATGAGATGAGTTTAGAAATCAACAAATAGGTAAACATGTTTTTACAATCGTGATAAGGTTATTTTGATAGGGGTTTAAAATTCTGTTTTCGTGTTTGGTATTCGACGATAATAACAACGAATGAAAAACTAGATGTTGTTATCGGCTGCATATTCTCGTAGATATTTTTTCCAATTCACTAAGCTTAACGTCCTAAAGACAGAACCCAAATGGAATCTAACGACAATTGCATTTGGCGTGCGTCATTCACCGTCCTCGATAGTATAGTGGTTAGTATCCCCGCCTGTCACGCGGGAGACCGGGGTTCAATTCCCCGTCGGGGAGAATGTTCAAACATTTCTTTTTTTAAAATTATATTTTAAATTAAAAAATTATATCTACATAATTTGTTTTTAAACTGTTTCTTACATGCTTGCTTCTTACTTTAGAGTTTCCGGTATCAAAGCAGGTTGTCAGTTTCAAAAAAGATTTTTAAGGCAGGTAAAACTATTCTTTTTGTAATAAAATATTTGCTTACATATAAATAAATAAGAGAAATCCGTAGAAGAACTCCTTGATAATTCCTGGTTTAGAAAAAAAAAATGTTTTCACACCTCTCCCCGACGGGGAATTGAACCCCGGTCTCCCGCGTGACAGGCGGGGATACTAACCACTATACTATCGAGGATGTTGAACTTAGTCCGCCAAAATCCAAATCTCTGCTGTTGATCTTTCTAACAACATTCTGGGCCCTAGAACCTATGATCTTAATTTTGTTTTCTTTTGTTTTCAGCTACTCTAATCTCAAATATTTATGAGACGAGAATGAAAAGCCAGGAATAGGTAAACATAATTTTATAACCAAGATAAGATTATTTTAATTTTGGTTCACAAACTATTATTTGTTTATGGTTTTTGACTATTTAAATTCCAATACATATGTTCCATGTTACGTTTCCAAATTGGGATTTGATTTTATTTCCTCTTATCCAAAGTATCTTAATAATATGAAACTATGAAAGAATTCAACACTTACCATTAACCATGCCCTTGTTTTTCTCGTTGTCGGCATCATCAAATCCTTCAGAGCCTGATATCGATCCCATTTCCATACCGCTTAGGGCAGCTGCGGCTAGAGCTTCGACGTCTGGTTGAACATTCGCACTGAATTCACCTACAAGGCAAACAGAAAGTGGCAATTCGAAATGTAAGTAAATTGAAAAACTGTGTAACTAATTTGTAAACAAAAAGGGCGAGCGGGTGGGAGTCTTGGCACTTGAGTTCCTCTTCGCTGGCGCCAGGCAAATGTCAATTAATAATTTAACAACAACAATTGCGCGTTTGTCGGGCGCCTGAAATACGAGATCTTAATTGAAAATAGAAATACGGAGAGTACGAGACATTTGTGAAGTAAAAGGGGAGTTCAAGGGAAGGGAAAGAAACGAACGATTTCAACTCTCTTTCTGCAGCGGATGAGCGTGGGCCAAGTGGACAGCTAAACGTGTGTCATAAACTTGGTCAAAAGGCCGCTAAATTCAGTGCCTTCCCAGAGTGTGCGATCAGAACCAGTTGCCAAGTAGTCGCTGGCATCTTTAAGATACTGTTTGACAGCTCGCCGAGATTACGTCTAGTTCTGTCGTCTGCAAGCCACAGACTTTTGAGGATGACGTTGACTTCCCCGACAACTCAGCAAGCCCACGCGAAAACACCGACTTATAAAGCGAGCGAGAGATCCCCCTTCCTTGGAGGTGCTAAAACCCCACTGGGCAACTTTCAGAGGAAATCAGCGGAAGCAACTCAGACTCTGTCCCAGCGGAAGGAGTTTTGTAAGCCCCGCGGTGCGTTACCAAACCAATTTTTCCCCCACTTTGCCAAAATGAATGAGCAAACCTCATACATCATTTGATTAACACTTTCCTCTTGGGTAGATTATCAAAACATTAGTTATTATTTATGATGCGACTCATTTCGAGAGCCGGAAAAATATGTGTGCCACTCGACGGGCAATTGAAATCTATCGGTCGTGTTGGGTGGGCGAGGAAAGCCCCGATTCCAGTCCGAATGTGTCAAAACGCGATTCGATGAATTATGCGAGTGCAAGTGCGATAAAAGCTGCCATTTACGGATAGACAGCGGGAAATGCCGAAAGTGACCAGCTGATTATCTTAATTACAACCATAGAAAACTCATAAATTAATGGAACTCAATAAAACTTTAGCGTAATATAAATTGTGTAGTCAATAATAGTGTTATACACATATTGGGGTTTTTAAAAAATGTTTCAGTGGGAATTTAAGCAACATACAAGAGGATAATTAAATAAAAAAGGTATTCAAAGAAGATGGAACAATCAGATCTGCAAAATAATTTTCACAAATGCTGTTCTTCAGCTTACTGCTGATTGATTTCAATATTTTTTCTATTTTACTTAGGTAAATATGGACTAGATTTTGAATATTTCCCAGTGCACTCACGAAGTAAATCGAAGAACTGATAAAACCCAAACACGACCCAAGTCTGGGGCTTGACTATCGCTAATTGATTGAGTGCCTTGCACTTGTCCACTCCACTCGCAGACCGAACTACGTATTTCCCCGACGCGTCTAATATTTTCGCCACTTTAGTGTTGAGTCCAACACTCTTTGGCAGTTACATAAGCCATCTATCAAAGATTGCAAATTGCTGGGTGGAAAACTCGCGGCTCTTGTGTTCGACACAGTTCCAAGAACCCAAGAAAAACAAAACAAAAAACACAAACGTGACAATCCATGTGGGTGCAGCCAAAGAACCGCGGCAACGGGGTAAAAGGCAAGGTGCCAGTGACTGATTTCGTATGGGCCGAACATGGCGACAATAACCAAACCCCGGGCACAAATTGGAGCACGTGCAAATTGCCTATCAATCAATATGCATACGGGTACGACAATGTACTACGTTGATATAGTTCGCATCGCTTCAAAAGATTCGCAATTACGTAGAAATAAAAGCAAATGCCGACTGCATGGCCAATGAATTGAACGGCTGCCAGGCAATCGAGGAATCAGTTAAGGCTATATGATACTGGATTTTGAAGAAGATGGTATATTGTAGAACTACTGGAAAAACATTTTATTAAATAAGTTGGTTTAAATTTCTATTCCCTATTCATTTAAATTTCTATTTTCAGATGGTCAGTGAGAGAAAATCACTTGGGTGTGGTCTTTATAAACTGGGCTTTCCAGGGGTTCGGTTGCTCACTGAACTTTGCTTAGCCGCTGCTGTTTTTCATAAACATTTCAAGTACTGTATTTGCTGCAACAGCGGCCTGCAAAATCGCCTTTCGAGTTGCAGCCACAGTAGCCAAAACAAAAACATGGCCAACATTGTTGGCGCAGATAAGAAAAGTCGGCTAGCGAGAGGAAAAACACACAATGAATAATGAATGGCGGGCGAATGCTCGCCAGATAAACCCACAATGAATGTGTGGGTTCGGGTTCATATTTTCATATTCATATTAAGTGACTGATTGATTGATGGCCCCGGCAACTTGGAGGTTTACTTTCAGTTTGTCGTTGGGTAAGTAACACGTATTTTTTACCAAATCGCTCATGGTTGGGATGTCAACTCCGAGATTGATGGCAGAACGGGGAAGAAAACCCCACAGCAATCTTAATGGTGAAATCAAAAGTGTTGTTTTGTGGGAGTTTCGATTGCAGACTTGGGCTATTAGCAAAGTGGGGCTGGATTGCGCAAAGTTTATGTTCATAAAAATCAAACTGACTAAAAATAGTCGGTATCGCCCAAATGAATTAGAGTAAAACTGTAAATTTCAAAACATAACATAAGCTATTTGAGGATTTGTAATATCTGCTTCACCGCCATCAAAAATCCCCAATCCCATCGGAGATTTTGGCCAGCAAAGACTTTTGAAACTGGGTCGTCACCGCAAAGTGCCCGCACTCTCTAGTAGCAATTAAAAATTTTAGATATTTTCTACTGCAAAAGAGAATTTAGCAAAGTTGCAGTGGCCACTCAAAAATAGATCAAAGTGAATTTTATGTTACAGATTTCTGGGTTTTTTGGGGAGGGAAAAACAACTCAGTGAACGGCGGATGCTCGAGTGTGGGACAGGGCCAAAAATAAATTCCGCTTGCAGCCATTTGGAGTTGGATTCTGTCCATCAACGCGCCGAGTCCATGCTAAATGAGCTGCACCCCCCGCCATGCCGTTCCACTGCCATTGCATCGGCGTGTGAACATTAGTCAAAAATGCGTAAATGAAATCAATTAAAATTACGCATAGCACACGAGACGCACTCGGAATGGAAAATCGCTGTGTGTTGTTTACACATTCTGCCTACGCGCTCTGCATGGCCTAATGAAGGCACGTCCCCATACCAGCCCATTCGATCCCATACCATACAATACCATCCCATACAATACCGTACTATACAATACCATACCATTCGATCCCCAGGAGAATCGGAATGGGTGAGGGTAAGGGTTGAACCCGAGTGCAATCGGTAATGGCCAGCCCAAAGAAGAAGAACACCGAAGGAGCAGGGGATCACTGAGTGCCACTTCAATTTGTTTACAACAAGTTGGCCCGCTGATTGCAGCTGGGCCTCATCTTATTCACACTCAACGGAATCTATTAATCTAATTTTTGCTTTCTTAATGTTACCTTAAATAAAACTATATTTAGTAGTACAACTTATTTAAATAATGCAAACATTAATGTCATAAGCTTAAGTCTCTACACATTCCTATTTTCGAGAAATAATATAACCACAAAATTCGTATAATTTAAATTGTAATTTAATTGAAATTTTAAATATTTATTTTATAAGAAATATTGCACTATGAACTTATTTAATTCCGATCTCAAAGTTTAGATTTTCTCTTAATCTTTTAATTTTAAATATTCTTTTCTTCTTGTTTTAAGAATTTCTTTTCCCAGTGCATTATTTTCTGCTTAATCATATCGCTTCGTTTTGCTTTACCCCTCAAACGCGCATCACACAATGCAGCTTTAATTTTCTTTGGGGCCATATCAGATCAGGCCGACCAGAACAGATCCGATCCGATCCGATCCGATCCAAACCGAACCGTGCCGAGATGAGAAATGAAAACTCATCGTATAATAGCACTGTCAATGGGCCCGTTTCGTGGCCCCCAGGTGTTGGCTGAAAGTGGAGATCTTCACTTCACTTCAATTTGGGCATAAATGCAGTATAATGATCTCGCCGGCAGAGAATAGCCACAAATTGCTGGAATCACATCAATTTGTCTGCAGCAGCAACACCATTTTCCCGTCTGCTCAGGAATCCCCAAGAAAAACGATCGGCAACTTTTGTTTGCTGAAACAACTTAATTCACTTCAAGTTTCTAGGATATGCCCTAATGAAGCTGCCAAGTGATTTGCTGATGGATTGCCATATTTGTTATACCTTTTTTCTTTCATAAAGAATGCAACAAAATTATCTTGACGAGTGAAGAGAGAGGTCTAAATTTATTCATTAACTTTATACAATTTAAGAAACGTTTTAAGACGTGGGCTTTTAGCATATTGAAATGCATACCAAATTCGGAACGTAGGCTAACAATTTATTTTAAATTTATGACACATTGAGTGGATTGCCAAATTTAACAGAAATATTTCTATTAAATTGATTTAATTAATTTCTCAGTTAGCAAGCCATTCACTAAAATCACTTACTTTGCGAACTTTTTCGTAAACGATCATATATCATTGCTTTTGAGTATCGCCAGTGCAGTTAACTGGCCTCTTTTGTTATTATTTATGGCTTCATGCCTCGCTGTTTGTTTGCTATTTCAGCCGAATGTGCAACTCGATGGCCCACAGGGCAATAACAAAAATCCCGCCCAGAGTTTCTCAGCCCATTCATGCATTTATGATGATTATTTATATAATCAAATGTGCACGCATGTATTTTCCAAATATTTTTCCTACCGACTGAGGCCACGGAACGCAGCAAAGTCTTCGAGTTTTGACTGACGTTTGATTTGTAATTGAAAAAGGCAGCCGCATAATTTCTAGCTCTTTATGTTTTTCAGCTTTTTCGAATGACAGCATTTTGGGTGGTCTCACATACTCGTACCCATATATATATTTTTCAGCCTATGACGTTCGCAGAGTTTAGCGCAGATCTCGATTTCAAAGACCTAGAGTCGCGGCGAGGCTAGCGAAAATAATTCTCCTCTAGCAATTGAAGATTTCCTGTTTGGCCGGGGCAACCTCATGATCACGGTGCTCATTATGAGAAGATTCTATAGAAAGCACTTAAATTGAATAATGTCACCCGAAAGCGCTGAAATTGATGCAGCCGCGCTGAGACGGCAATTTCGTTCGCTGACTTTGGAATGGAAACTTAAATGGGAATTTCTGTGGCGGGGGGATGAGGATGAGGATGAGATGGGACGGATGGATGGATGGCTTGGATAGATGGACGGCGACGGATGCTCACTCGGCCGCTCACTTCACGATGATGATATGTCAGCAGCCACGTTGGCATGTAATTCAATACGGAAAGACGACGGACTGATAAATGCCAAAGTGTGAAGAGGCGCATTTCGGGTAAACGTATTGTCTACAATTTCAAAAGCGACCAGAAAACCGCAGAGCCAGGAACCCAAAAACGGGAAAAGAATGTGCGATTAAGGTATTCCACAAGTGATGAGTAAAGAAAATAAGTTGTGATATTTAACAAAAAACGTGGGTTGTTACTAGATGCCAAAATGAATTCTTTAATTCACCGTACGTTTTTAGAAATCTTTAAATTGTTGAAGAACCTTTCTATAAATATAACTTTGGAGACATTTCAGTTCTTACATTATATTTAACGATAAAAAAGGTTTCCTAAAGGTTCCATTGTCTCCAAAAACTTTTGTCACGCTCGCATCTCCATCATAATTACAAAGAGCCAGCGACAATCCCAGAAGAAACACACATTGGAGCTGCAGATAGAGATGCCGATGCCCAATGATAAAGAAATACAACGACGATCTCAATCTCGAAGAGTCCACGAAACGATTCTCTGGCGACCATTGAAAAGGGTCGTCATACATGAAGTGCTCGACGGGCACCGAAATAAAAGCAGAAACTCTTTAAGGGGTCGGGCAGTTTATGCTTTTTTTTTAGTATTCTTTAGTTTCGTGGAGTATCTACATATATTTATGTTGTTCGTATTTGGGGAACCTTCGAAACGAGTGTCCAAAATGGGAGGAAAGAGTGCTGGTTGTCGTTGAGGACGAGACGACAGCCGCATTTGGAAACAGACAACGCAAATCAAATTGTAAAAGTGTTAAAGGCTGACACATTCGAGTGTTTGACGCGTCCCCTCAGAATTGTTGGTGTGCGTGTGTATCTGTGTGTACCTGTCCGTGTGTAGTATCACTTTCAAAGAACGTCTGCCAGTCAAGGGCCAAAAAACAGCAGAAGCGAACATTCGCCGACAGCTGCACGAGAGCTTTTTTAAGATCTTTAGATCTTCGAAGTTCAGAAATAATCCGCTTGTGACTAAACCTAAATCTTATGAAAGTGGGGAGGGCTAAATCTTTTGCAAGGAATTAAAAATAGTGTACAGAAGATATATTTTATAAATCAGCAAAGATTAAATTAACTATTAAATCTATGTACAATTGATGTTTCAATATATAGCAACTTAAAATTCATTTTAGCCAGCCTGTTTTTTTATTATTTATGTCTTGAATATTGAATAAATCCCATAAATAAAACCCCAACCCTAGTTGTGAATTAAAAAATAAGCATTTGAAGTAGCCAAGCGAACACTGGTTAAATTAGGTATTGTCAGCTCTAAAAAGCATCTACATAAATTACCAGAAGCTCTACCAGCCAAAGAGAATAATGATCGTTAAAAGGCCGGACAATAAATAATTTGTGAACAAATGTTGTGTGAATGTTATGCCACACTCGACTCCTACGCCAACGCTAAAAATCGCATCAAATGCTAATTCCCCGGAATGACATCTTCTTAATTAGCCCACAAATATGTTAATAGCAAAGTTAAATCAATAAATATATCTACTCAGATCCACTCCCACACGATCATCGATCTGGAAATGTTAATTGTTGGGGCAAACAGAACAATGGCATGACTTTTACCAGCGGATCAGCCAATGGCCTCGAGGAATGTGGCTCAACCACCGAAAAAACCCAAAGAAATCAAAGAAAATAAAAACACAAAAGGCTGGACTCGAAAACTAGAACAAGATCGATCGCTGACTCTCGATTCGATTCGATTTCGTTTGATTAGACAACGCAAAGCCTTATTTTTTGTGGCTTGCTATTGTTCGGAACCACAACTGCCCAGAAATCTGGAGTTTGAACCTGGCTTGTTGTGATCAAAATGTTTTATGACTGCCACACGTTGGGCAGGGAATCGAAAAAATATATCTCTCTGACGCTGACTAATTTGCATTCGATGCGGAAACTGGAAAACCGCTGGTCATTGTCAGTTTCTATGTTACTGAGGTTCAAAAAAATGGCACTTTTGACCTCTGAATATCAAGTTTTATTAACTTCGGTTTCCAGTTACTTGCGGTCAACTGTACCAACGTTCTGTTCTTGTATCAATTACAGGCTGTGCCACCATTTCTTCGCCAAACAGGAAATATTATGCAGATCTTCATTACATTTCATTTTGATAAACACGAATGTAGTTGAGCAGCAAAACCTGGGATATTGGCATTTGGTTTAGCTTTGGGTTTTATTTTTGGGATTGGGTTTGCAGCTTATGCTGTTTTTGCCCGATGCCCGCCGCCTGATAAACGGGCAGGGTTTTCCGAGGAAAACATGCTTATGGCAGCGGGGCCACGGAGGCCAACTGTGAGGTGGAAAGGTGCCACAATCTAGTGGGAGTGGGAGTGGGAGCTGGTTGGCTCTTATGGGTTGCCGCAATGTGGGCGTGCCGTAACCGCTTAGATGTGGCAGCAAAACGGCCGCAAAAGCGCGTGGAGCGTGCCTCATAATTGGCAACGTGAAGAGGCAAACGACGACGAAACCGCCGCAACACGACAATTATTTGGGCTATGTGGTAAACGGTTTTTCGTTCTTTTTTCGGAGCCTTCTCCCAAGTCGGTTTGGCCTGGCTCTCTCTCCACAGTGCGGTCGCCGCATAACTTGGCTAACAAGCAAAAAACTGTTGACCAAAAATTAAGGCTCGCAATGCGCGTGCAAAGAGTCACAGAAGCCAAAGGCAGCAGCACACAGAGAAATGACACATCAGATAAGGCAATATCACCTACCCGGGCCAATGGGAAACCAAGGAGACACAACCTGGTCAGAATGCACTGCGAGAAAAGCAATGCACTTACCTAACAAACAGTGGAATTTGTGAGAAAGAATTTGCTTTACAACAAACAGGATTTGGAGGTTAATTACATTAACTTTTTCATGTTTAAATTCTTTTTCCAAATCTGAAAAGTTTATTATTTAATATGACTTCAGTTTTTTATATTCTTCTTATACTTTTTCTAAGTTTCTATATATTTTTTAGCAGTGCCGCAAACGAGGCGACGACGCCGTTTGTCTGCCTCGCTGCCACAGCCGCAAAGCGAGAGCAAGATGCAACAATTGATTGCCGGCGAAGGAGCTCAAAAGTCCAGCCAGGAGCTGAACAATGCGAAGCTGCTGCTGCTTTTGCAGTTGCTGTTGCTTTTGCTGCTGTTGCTGCGATTCCGACTGCAACTCCAACTCGATTTGGATTCGGAGGCGGCTCCTCAGGGTCGTTGCACAGCAGCCAGAGCCACAGCCACGTCTGCGTCGTTCCCCATTTGTACTTTGCAATGCAAAAGACGCGACGTCCTCCGCCCAGATTCTCCACCTTCTCCTCGGTTTACCCCACTCCACTTGGCCATGTTGAGTACACGAAGTACAACACAAATTGTGGTGTCGAACATCATGTTCTCGGTGCCCCGAAAAAAACAAAAAGAAAAACCCAACAAAATTCACAATCACAATGGACTTGAAACGGAGGACAGGCCACAAGCAAGTTGGGCCAACTAGTCGGTCGCTTTTCGGGTGGAATTTTGAGGAAAAGTCTAATTGATGAGTGGCATGTCCCATGGCTAGACACATGCAGCAGCCGCAGCTCATTACCCCGATGTCTATTCTGGTCTGGTCTGCTGGTTATGTGGACTCTTCTGATCTTGGCCAGACACACAATGGACGCATAAACCAGGGAATCCTGTCCTTCCCCCAGAGACGCAACTTTGACGCATGAATAAGTAAGCAATGCCAATTTTCAATTTCCAATGGCAATGCCAAAACTTCAACTTCGAGTGACATTGAGTTGGGAGTGAGGAAAATTCATTCCCAAAACAGATTGGGAATTCTTCACGTAATTCATTTCAGTTTTTATCTTTTTTATGTGCTCTTTAATTCAACGAGCTTTAATCTCGATTGCTTATAAATAAAAATCAAATGTCAAAGTGGTGTTGAACAAATCTGCAATCCATTGATAAAAATTATCATAATCCGTACAATAAATTGCATAAAAGAATCAATGACTTTTGTTAAAAATAAATGGGTAATTCCTGATCTCTAATTTATGTTACTGCACAATGAATTCTTTATTTAAAAACACACAAGAGCTTTTGTTTATTATTTTTAATTTGGAAAGTTCAACATGGGAATCACTGGGCTTATATTATTAGAAATACAAACTTGAAATTCGGTTGCAAATAATTATTGAAACTCATTTTCAAGCTGTAAAATGTTCAATACCTCGTTAAAAATAATACAATTCTTTTGTAGCGTCTAAAAACTTGTTACCCCTTTGGCGTTTCCCTCAGCTATTAACCCCTTATGCACGTTGGTTTCCCTTCTGCCAAAACAGCAATCATAATAACAACAGCAACAACAACGATGGCAGCAAAAAGCCTACGTGACGTTGCACAAAAATTGACGAATATTTTTTAGCTGTTAAACATTTCTTTTTGAGCTCGGCCACAGGAAGAAATAAATTGTTATTCTTTCGGGTGTGGGGGCCTTTTTTTTTGCAGTACCTACCCATTGTTGTTGGTCTTTAACACTTTACGTGCGAAATAAGGCATCGCGAATAAGTAGAAAACGAGACGGAGTACGCGGTTAAACAGGGAAAACAAGACGGAGGAAGCGCTAACTTTAAATTAGCTTTGACAAGATAAATGATCGAGCATCGGGCTAAAAACGAAATGAGAAATGGATACTCCCTTCGACCTCTTCCCTTTCTCGAATAAAGCTGGCATGGCTTAACCGATGTACTTGCTAATTGTACAGTGTGAATCGTGAAAGTAAGTTAGGTATAAATATAAGAAAATTAAGGAAAGCTATGGAATATGAATAAGATTTCCTAAAGGCATTGTTATTGAATGTCTTTAAAAATAAGATTATTTCCCAAAATAATAGTATTTAGTTTATAGTTTCCAACTTATTCATTTAATACCCACTGTAATGAGATATATGAAGTCCATTACAGTGAACCCTTCATCTGGACCTGCAGCGGTGACCCCGACAGTTGGGTTGCATTCACGCCGCGTGCATCCTTATCCTCATTATGCTCGTCTCCGTTTGCGTCATTGGGTCTGCTATTTCAATCGGACCGGAAAGGCCGCAGCACTAAGTATATATAATTTGAGCCCCTCCACGGCTTCCTTCCTTCGGGTTTCCCTTTGCCGTTTCCCGCGGGCCAAGTTGTGTGCAATTTACAATTGGCATTGGCAGCGAGGCGTCAAAAGGCTTATTAAAAGAAATTTGCAATTGCAACGGACAGCGGACAACGGACAGCGGACAACGGACAACGGACACTGGACACCCGAGAACGAATCGAAGGAAACGAAAAAGTGGTGCCCAAACGAAGCCCATTTGAAATTGCATCCCAAGATGCACAGCTCGAGATTTACCATTCCAGTCCGCCGTCGAGCCATTTATGTTATTTCTGCTGCGGGTCTCCTTCTCCGTCGCCGTCGCCGTCTGCATCCTCCATTCCGCTTTATAAGGCCAGATCGCACACACAATCCCCCAATCACAATGGGGCAGGCACGAAACTCCACTTTTAGAAGGCACCTTATCTGTGCAACGGCATCATTATTTCACACCAGCCCAGCTGAAGGCACAAAGCAGCCACGGACGGAGCTGCAGATGGATGCAGAAATGGCAGTGCAGATCGGGGAGCAGGAGTCCAAGGATCGGACGGGGGAAGGAGGAAACGCGTCGTCTGTGGCAGCGGCAAAGGGCACACAAAAACGGCATAAATATTATGGCCAAGCTGCGAACGAGCTGCAGGAGCCAAACGCAAACAGGCCCTAGAGATGGTCAACAGGAAAGAGCTAACATTACTATTGGATTTGAAACAAAAAATTGATATTTTTTTTAGCAATGATTCAATGCTAAATTAGGACCAAGAAGATTCAGATTTTTTCAAAAACACGAATTTCTTGTTTTTTTTTTTTGACGTAACTAAAACACGATATGAATAACTGATAACCCCAGCTAACGATTTCTACCACTTTCCAGCAGGTTTTGAGGAAAATATATTTTGGTCAATTTTCACATTTTTTGTAAGGGGTACCACTGCATTTTTTTCCAAAATTTTACAAAAAAAAAGTGTTGGTGTTTATGCCAGTCGATTTGGATTTCAACGAGGTACGACACTCTAAGTTCGGATAATTATTTCCTTTGCTAGACTTAAAAAACTATCTGTTTTTGAGATAAATTAGGAATAAGAAGTTTCGAATTTTTTTAGTTTTTCTTGGATATATTTTGCTGCAAATCGTGTCACGCGACCGTCGCCGAGTTGCAGCAAAAAGATCTCGTATCGAGAACAGTACGTGGCCGGCAATGCCAAGAAATGCTTAAACATAAATTCAACGAGACAAGGAAGTGCAGGATGGGAAGAAAGGGGTGGAAAGAGGGGAAAGTGGGAAAAGGAGGGGGAAAGTGGGGGAAAGGGAGGCTAACGAAGGTGAAGAAGGAAGGGCAGGAAGGTAAAGCCGGTCCTGGCACATCGCGATGTGCTCCGGCAGATTAGTCTGAGCCATAGAGCAGCTTCGTGTTTTCGTTTCTCTTTCTGTGGCAGATGTGGATCTTGGTCAGAACCGAAGAACTGAGAAACACAACAAGCCAAAGCTCGCATTTTCCTTGCGTTTTAGGCTTATAGAGTCGGCTTAGACTTTAGCTCTAGCTTTCTCTTGGAGCTGGTCAAGCTCCGACTGATGCCATTGCCGATGCCTGGACGGCATTGTTTCCCCGGCCAGCAATAAATTATCGATTAGAGTGGGCTGCCGGCTGGATATGGGCAATGCAACTTGCAACTGGGGGGTTCAACGACCCACGTAACCGACTTATTACCAACCAAATTACATAAACGAAGGGCATTCGCTACGTTTTAATGGCTGCTTGAAGACCATTCGGGTTCCTAAAAGGTTCACGCCTACACTGACTTTTTGTGGTCCTTCAACTGAACGACGAAGGTGTGAAATTTCCAGCCCGACCATATTCCCCAAAGGCCCCGAAAAAGCTGCTGCAGCTCCTGCTTTGTATTTTTTCCCTTTTTTTTTGCTCTCCTGCAAGCGAGCAGCAGCCCTAAAGCCTTTAATTTAATGCCAAGGCAATTCGCCTGGCCGGCAGACGTGGCTGGAATTTTAAATGTATTTTTCAGCCACAAGAATCCGAAAACGGCGAGCGCAAAGTGTGATTAACGCGTACCTGCAACTCAGCCGGGAATCGAGGACGGGCCCAGCCTTTTTGACACAAAGCTCTCTGGTCTCTGGTCTTGGTTCTTCGAGATTTTTGCTTTTCTTTTTTTTTTTTTTTGGTCTCTCGACGGCCCAGCGACGTTGACAAAAACCCGCGGGACCCGTGGATCCTCATAAATGCGCGCAGAAGCTGCACAAAAACCCGACGAGAATCCCGGCCATTTCACCACCTCATCCCTGTGCTCCATCGCGATGGGCCGCCGTCTACCTGAATGGCAGTTTGTAACTTTTGTGTGGCTCGGGGCTTAAATGCCCCAACTCGTTATGCTTACCACGGCAGCAGCAGCAGCAAAAGCAACAGCAGTTGCAGATAAGCAGCGAGCAGTTGGCTCTATGCACTTGGAAAAAGTCTTGTATATTTATTATTAACTATCTATCTTTTTAGTAACATTGTAATACCCTATAATAATATTGTTTAGCTTGAAGGCTTCTATATTTATTATTAACTATATATTGATCTAGTAAAAATATAGTTAAAATCCCCAGTCAAGAATACAAATTCTTATTTAAATTAAAACAATAGAAAGTTTAATTTGAGTGATCAAGAACCTATCGTATATCTTGACTTTATATGTTTTGATTACAATTTTTTCTGAGTGCCCAGAATCTGCAGTTTGGTTTGCATGCCAGGCTCGGCTTTCCCCTCCCCCCCGAGATACCTTCTGTCCGCCGCAGGCTCCTCCATTTAATGAGTGTAGTCTGGGTCGGACCGATGGGTTCGGGTTCGGGTACGGATTCGGGTTTTGGGTTTTGGGACGGACTGGGTCCAGTGCCGTGTCGGTGACTGCATCATTTTAATAATATTGTTTACGTGACATTTGATTTATTATGAACTTTTTCTTTTGACAGATTATGTGGCGGCTTGACTCCATGCCAGTTGGCTACTGTTTCGCCTTGGCACGCACACACAACCAGAGATGCCTGGGATCGTTTTGGCTCCGACTGGGACTTAATGGATCCGCGAACCTGACTTGACTGGCGAGGCGATTCAGCAGGGGGAAATCAGCAGCAACAGCTGCAGATGCTGGCGAATCAATTAGCCTGCCGAATAACAGTAAGGCACCACCAATTACCCCAAATTACACGAAACAGTACCATATTAAGGTTATTCAATTAGTACAGCCAACAAAAAAGGGTTTGCAAAGCAACTACAGTACAAAAAAAATATAAAAAAAAACTCAAATAAGCCGACAGTTCGATAGAAAACTAAAATAGGCTTTAATAAAGTTAACAACCTCTACTTTAAGACCATTATCACTTTAGCACTTGATTAAAGTCCGCGTGCTATCGCATCCTTATCTAAGCCATGAAAAATCGTTTACAATCTGTTTGAACTCCCACCGAAATAGCACCATTTCCCTTCATTTCCAGTGATCAGCGTCAGAATTGATTCCCATTAAAATCCTTCCCTTTTATGGGCCACCAATCCATCTTCCCGTCCCTTTGCATTTTAACGCCTTTTTTACGACCCGCACACCGAAAGAGGAAAAAAATTAATAGTTCTTGTCATTTGAAGCGACCAAAAATATAATTAAAAACCGTCTCAAGTGCCAGGGCTCTCGATAAATCAGTTCAAGGCGACAACAACTGGGAATCGGCAGAACGCATGGGATCACAAAAACCAGCGGAGAACGAGGAACTTGGAGCGAGGTGAACCAAAACGGGCCAGAAGAAGAAATGTGTTGGCCCAGAGCCAGGCAGTTTGGCCATCCCCATCCCAATTCCAGGCACCTTCTTCTCCAAAACTCAAACTCAACTCGTTTGAATGCCGAATGCCAGAAAAATGTTTTCAAATTATAAGAAACCTTTGCGCGGTGCAGTTTCTGTTTTCTGTTCTGTTTAGTTTAGGGCTTTCGGGTCGATTTCTGTTTCTGTTCTGTTTCTGTTTTTATTTTTTTTACTTCTCGTTTTTATGTTGTCGTCTGATTCGTTACGATTATTTACAGAGAACTCGACAATGTCGTTTTAATTAAGAACCAGTTTATTTTTAGGTTTTATTTTGGTAGGTTGCTTTATTTTTTTGCCTTGCCCAGCGACATTTACAAATTAAATGGTGATAAGCTAAGGTTTTTGGTGGGTGCCTCTCATGCCACAAAAAATATTTAATTATGCGGCATGCAAGGAGTGCAACAGCAATAAGTGTGCGGCACTGGAAAAAATATTATAATTATTATTTAATGTTGGAAATACCAACATATTTTATGGGTAAACCCTCTTGCCTTCTTCTGTTTAAATAAGGCTACCAATCCAAATGATATTATTGTTCAAAATATATGCTTATCGAAAACTAAACTAGAAAATACATCTGCTCTACAATCCACTATATCCATAAAATATTATAGCCACTCATTATACGGTTTCGTCGGTTAAGAACTAAATTTAAGATCACATTTTGGTCAGTGTGCCTGCGGTTATCGCTGAGACTTTAATCTTTATGGGTTATGAATGCACTCGAGTGGTTAGGCTCAATTTAAACAGCCATCGAGCCCGCCGACCAGAGATCGCAGCGTTATTTACGATAGCTGTCAATAATAATAGTCATAATAAACACAATCGCCGTTCCCTGATGGCCCAAGGTGTTGCACCCATGCGGCGAGGGTGCGAGTGCGAGTGCGAGTTCGTTTTAATATTGACCGATTCCGATAATGTCATAAATGTGACAGCGATAAAAATCAACTCTCAATTTAGCCGAGTTTGTGAGGGGGTCTCTTCTCGTATTCTCGGTTCTATTCGTATAGGTATCTCCCTGCAGGTTGTTTTTGGTGCCCGCGAAGAGACAGAGGGAGACAATTCAACACTCAGACTTGTTTACCCTTTACAGCGCTGGCAAATGTTTGATCGAATGTCTCAGCGCACATATTGACATATTGACACAGTGATTAGGGTTCGACGGAAACATTCTTCCCGGCAGGAAGCTTGCACAACTTCGCTGAAAAAGTCCAGAAATGACGGACAGAGAGCGTCACACATTGCCGGTGTGCCTCAGTCATTTCCATTTGCACTGCCATTTCCATTTCCCATTTGGGTTTAAAGTCTTCCAACGTTTTATGCAAAATCGGACACGACTTTGCACTAAAAATAAACGATCTCGCAGGAGGAACTCTTGGCGATGAAGTCTGCTCAAAATACTACTCCACATTACCGATCTGAAAAGGCCCTATAAATTTGGATTTAAGCAGTCAAAGAGATTGACAGGTGAACTCAGGTGAGTCAGGAATTTGCCCAGAATTATATCACTAGTGAAACTTGTAATGGTTTCTGAATGGCTGTTTCTTGTTTAATTATAACAAGACCATGAGTCCAACTAACTTTTAAAAATATAACTCCAGGCCATTTAGCCATGTCAGAAGATACTTCCTTTGGTATTGATACTTCCTCCTTGGAAAGAAGACTGTCAATGCATATGCAGATATATGAACACTGTCAGTCATCCTGCAGTTTTCCCCAGACCGTCAACCCAGCGGAGTCGAGTGAGATTTCTGCGCATAGATTGCCAACAAGGGGGGAAATAAATTGCTTTTGCTTTTGGCTTATGCAAAAGCTGCCCAGCTCCTCTTTCTTTGCAGCAAAACCAGCCAGCATCCAAAGATCCCTGAAAAGCGCGAAATTTCTCGTACGTGCGCGATGGTTCGCTCTGCGAAAAAAATGAAATAAAATCGGGGGAAGAGGAAGAGAACTGTGGAGAATCGAGGAATATTCTGCGGCGTTGTTATCGCCGCCTTTGGATCGCTGAGGTTGAGGCTCCGCAAAGCGGAATGCGACGCACAATTAATCATATCTGAATATATTGCGCCCTTTGGTGGCATAAATCTCGCTGGACTTTAAGCCGCTCTCTCGGGAACTTACAAAAAAAATAAAAATAAAACGCAAAAAAGCAGGCAAACTGCGCATTTTAGCGCTTTACGCGCATGCGCAACCAATCGCTTGATTAGTTCCCGAACTCCAGGTCCCCAGGATGAGCTCATAAAAACGTAATACTCCAACTCAGACAGGAAATAAGCTTAGCAAATGGAATCCGAATGGTTCGGATCAACATTCCTTCGGCCTGCATCAGCTTATTACGCTCCGTAATGAGCGTTCCCAGCTGCATTGCTGCAGCCTATTTGCCAATTAAATGAAATTAAAGTCATATCTGGCAATTGCCGTCGAGCGCCGACGCGTCATTTCTTCTGGGACTGATGAGGTGTCGCCAGCGGGACGAGCAATTAACCCTATGGTTACCCCAAACCCCCCAACCCCAATCCCATCTCTATGCCACATCCAAAGACCGAAGACCGAAGACCAGAGAGCAGACTCTTCTAATTAAATTGTGGTGGCCACTTTTTAATTAAGGCAATGCTGAATGCTGAATGCTGCACACTGGCAGGCATCCAACTTTTGTGGCACTGCAACGTTTCATTGGTAAAACAGCGCCCAACGAATGCTAATATCAAATCAAGAAAAGTCGAGTTAATTAAAGCAATATTAAAAATATTTGTGATAGGAAAAGTTCATTAAATAGCTTGTGCAGCATTTAAACTAATATACTACTTGCTGAATATTATTCTTTCATAAATTCCCTTCGTTGCTAAACATTCATAAGCTTCTTTACTTTGAAATAAATAATAGTTTTCCCCAGAAGTTGCCCCGTTGTGACTGCAATTCCGCAATGATTCAGTGACCCATAAGCAGGGACATTGTTATTGAGTTTGTGGAGCCATTGTGGCCCTTCCTTGGTCACCAAAAGCGAAAGGAGACTGCAATTAAGTGCTTATAAATTTCGTATTTTTACGATCGCTGGCCTTATAAAAAGCTCACTCTATGGTCACGGCAACAGTCACAGCTGCCAAAGGAGCAGCCAAAAGCAATTCAGCTGCGCTCAAAGGCATAAAATGGCTCGATTTATATCCATGTGTTCGAACTGGTGTAAAATATGAGCAAAAAATAATTCTTGTAAAAAAATGGGGATACCCGCTGGTTTTCTATTGCTAATTAGCCATGACATTGCATCGCTCGGGGCGATGAACAGTTCTACACGGAAAGAAATATATATAAATATATATTTACTTCAATAATAATTCTCACTATTTACCCTTCCTCCTGTCTTCGTGTAAAACCGGAATGGAAACCCTTCAGCTTCAGTAGAGCGCCCTTGGCCAATGGCTTATCTTAATTTTTGCATTTAATAACCGCATTGGGGCCGAAACGAGCCGGCAAACTGCCACCGTTGGTTGGCCAGTTGGGACGATCGCAACGGGCGGCCATTAAGCTTAATATAGCCAAGTAAATTCTTGGCCAACTATGCCGAGGTGTGAAGAAAAGTGTCGACTTGTTAAGCCGGGGCCACAGCGGGCACAGACAGATAGCCACCACCACCACACCACCTCTGGACGGGATGGGATCGCCTGAGCCGCGGACATTTCTTGGAAACAACGCGCGCGATTCGTGGAAGCAATAAATAAGGAGGCGGTGGAGGAGGTGGAGAAGTTGGCCAGCGGCATTGTCCTTCATGTGTTTCGTGGCGTAATAAATTTTATTTATTTCGCCTTTTTTCTTCCTCTTTTTGCTGCACAAGGATATGGCGAAAAAAGGGCCGACGGTCCAGAGAACCGCCACCCTGTCGCACTCAATTAGCAAACGCGAGTCGCACGCGTTTTCGTTTTTTTTTTCTGTTGCGGCAAAATCCGTTTGATTTCCTCCGCTGACTTTACGATCTTCGTGCGGTTTCCTTGTTGAGGCAAATTAACTAGACTTGTCCCAGCCACCTACCCACCACCACCTACCGATCTCCATTTGCCCCGAAAATAAATAGCTACTCTTACTGGCTGTCAACACTCGGCTTTGTCTACGCTGACAAAATCCCGACAAACAATAGGTGGAAAATAATATACAAGTTGCCTATAAAGTGCCTGCTTAAACTTTGATGAGCTTAGACCCATAAACATCATAATGGTAGCTGCTCTATAAAACAAAAAATACGAAGCCAAGCGGCATAAAGCTGGAATTAAAACCCAACGCGTGAAAGCAAATTCAATTTGTGCGATTCAACCGAAGTCTGGGTACACTTTATGGTCAAGAGCCATTCGAGGCGGTAGTTAAACCGAAATTTGCCTTTTTAATTAGTTCAGGCAGCTAAAACTTAATTAAACTTAAAGTGGAAGTAATACGCAAAGCGGTGCGTGGCACATAAAACTAATGCAGCCTGATTTAATTCTGAAGAAAGATTCAAAATGGAGGTAGGTATTTCTATTTCAGGTCAAGGAAATAAATATTTGGCATTTATTTAATTTTGTATATATTTTACTCTTTTTATTGACAAGTCAACCAATAGTTGTATTAGAAATCACTTGATTTTCAGACACCTTGAAGTGTATAAATTGATTACGGCAAACTTTTTTTGATATTCATATTTAAATCGCTTTAAAATCGCATCAAAACCGAATGGGCAGTTGAAATGCTTCGGTTCCATTCCGCTTCCATTTCGAATCGTCGCAGATGGTCGCGCATAAACTCGGTTGTTTATGGGTCTAAGCGGCTTTGGCTGTGGCTCTTAGTCCGGCTTTCCTGGCTGAGTAACTCCGTTTGTGCCCCGGTTTCGTGCCTCCGCATCTCCGCCTTCTTTTTTTGTATTTTTTTGCGGGGCTGCGTGACCAGGTATTTTCAGCCATCGGCCATCGGACGTCGGCCATCGGCAATGTCTAATCCATGGCAATTAATTACATCGTTACACGCGCTGCCGCCAAACAACTTAATACAACATAAATAATTGTCAAAATGCTCGACCACAGACGCGCGAATTAGTCTTCATTATGTCAATAAATCTTGGCCAATTGCCACACCGGATCATGCAACATCCAAACGGGAGTCTATATATCTTTATGCACCTGCCACTCGGCAACATTGTAACTCGAGCTGGATCTCGACCAATTTTCTTATCAATGGGTGTTAGAGAAAACAAAACGTTTCAGACTTTTTTTGCTTATTTAAAAAAAAAACCCCAGCTCAGTTGAGTATGTTCCTTAGCAATTTGCAAGTGATTATGCACTTAAAATGGCAACTTTTTATCTCACGGGAAATGCCAATTGCCTTATTGATGGACACTCTATATAAGAGGCTGACGCCCAAGTTGGTCTATGATCGTCGGGAAAGATGATTATGGTCATGACAAGTTAATGACGAACGCAGCTCGGCCTGGGAACCCGATCCCATCCGATTCGATCCCAAAAGCGAGCCCTCGTGTGGAAACCCCTCAAGTTTTAACCGGTGACCGAAAAACGAGACTGGCTGGTGAATTTGCATAAAAATCCGTGGTATCCCCCGCCTCCTTCAGGTGACATTAACAAGCCGCAAAAAAGGAAGCAGCAGCAGCCACTGTGATACGACCAAATTTTAATTAAAAGTTTAGTGGAGCGAGAGACACACGCCAACGACAACGGCTGAAACACAGCAGCAACATCAACACTAAAAGGCAACCCAAGAACCACAAAGCTGCACAATGGGCAATAAATCTTGTTTCTTGCTCAAATACCTAATAAAAGTTCTATATATTTGGTAACTATAAAAAGCTTGAACTAGTTAATAAACCAATTTAAAAGAACTTTCTTGTCTTTCCTAAAAATAAAGTTATTTATTGTTAAGGTGATATCTCTTAAATGTATTATCAAAATGAATCATTTTTCCCACAGTATCCTGACAGCAGCAGCAAGCTGAGATCTTTGGGGCACAGCGACCGCAAAAGGTTGCTGGGGCAGAGTGCCGTGCAACAAGTGTCAGGCCATGCAACATGGCTAACAAGCGTCGCCTGTTCGTCGCCGCCGTCGTCTGCTGTCAGCGATACACGCAAAAAAAAAAGAGGAGGAAATCACACACAAATGGAAACTGCGAATCACACACAACGGGGACGACGAGGTGTTAAAGTAAATATGCGAGCGCTTACAACAAATTTTACATGCCGCTGCAATAATTGAAAAATCATGTTGCCGCACACACAAAATGTTGCTGCGCCCGAGCAACATGTTGCTACATGACTTTGTGCTTAGCCAGAAATTCAACCAGTAAGGTCAGCACTAAAAACATGAATATTTCTGCAAAAAGGTGGAAAATTTGTATATGCTACAGAGCTAAAGGAATGCGGCAGAAAGGAGTGTAAGGTAAGCTGAATAAGGTCAATAACCTTAGTCCTTCTTAATTTTAAAGTCTGCTCAAACTAAGGACATTTCCCAAGTAACTGAGCTTTTTGTTATCTTAGCAATTTTCTTCCCAGCGGATTGCGGATGTGCATCGGATCACCTCTGGTTTGCCTCAGTTGCAGCTGGGGTTTTTGCTGCGGGTTACGATGCCCTAAAAGAATCGCAAACCGCGAGGAGAATCACGTACATAAATAAATAAATACGCAGGCGTATTGTGTTTGTATATTCACGCCGCAGCGGAAGCTGCAACAGTAGCGGCAGCAACAGCAACGGCAACAGCAACATTCAACGCCAGCGGTTTGAGAAACAACAAACAAACATTCAAGCCGCCACCACAATGTTGTGTTAGTGTTGCTGTTGTTGTTGTTGTTGTTTTTTGTTGTTGTTCATTGTTGGTTTTTGTGAGCAATGCCGCTGCTGCAATTGCCACTGATCGCGTCGATTCAATTAGTAATTCTAAAAAGGCGGCAAGCGACGTCTTTTGCATCCTAATGAGTGTGGAGCAGTTGCAGTTACTGTTGCTCCTGTGCCGCAGCAGCAGCAGCAACACATGCAGCATGTTGCCGCTGCAATAACATTTGTTCATAACAACAAGAAACAGAAGAGCAAACAGACAGACAGGGCCAGTTTTTCCATCCAATTGTGCCGGCACAGCACTTTTCATGCCCAAATGCAGTTTGTGATTGCTGCTGTGGCTGTTTGCTGTTGCTGTTGCTACTACGGCTGCTGCTGCTGTGAATGCAACAGCAACTGTTGCTGCTGCTGCTGCATTGACTATTTTTGTCATCCACGTCCACGCACTGGTCGTGCAACATGTTTGCGCGTTCATCTCCGGCTCCGGAGCTCCTGCCTTTTCCACAGAAAATGTAATTACTGTGATTTAATTTTTTTCCACATTTACTTCTATTGCTAAAGTTGCAACTTGGGGCTTGGGGCTGCTGCACTTGGCCAGATTGCAACTGCCAGTGGCATTGCCATTTCTGCGCGCGCATTACAAACTTGGCTCAAATTAATTCTTTGAGCCCAAATGCGATCTGGCCAAGCTGCAGCTAATCAAACTTTAATCAATGCGGCATTTTGATGCGACATTGCTCGTTTCCTTTTTTTTCCAGCAGCCAGTTCCATAGTTGGTTCGATGGATCGTCGGATCGATGGGAAAATATGTCGCTTGGCCGGCGAGCAAATCTGTGTACGGCAATGGCTAGAAATTGTTATTAATCTGGAATGGTCCATATGGGGAAATAAAACGATCGTAAACCTGGTTTGAGTATTTCAAATGCTTATCTAACAATTTCGATATCTGCTAAGTGCTGCAATCAATTATAATTCGTTTTTGATTGCAACTAGCCAGCTAATGGATAATTTCTTTGGTAGTCATAGGACTATTCAATAAAGCAAATATCTAAATTTATTTTTTATCATAATGTCAATGGTAGTTCCAACTGGTTTTAATTGCTATACTTTTTTCCTCACAAGCACAGATAATATATATTTTCAGTGTTAGATTATATATATTGTATGGTTTTCAGTATCGATAGCATCAATAAAAATAAAAACGTTTCTACTCAACCGTATCGCTTTAAATTTCAAAGCATGACATTAGTATTGATATGCATTAGCATGCCATTTCGGTAATTATTAGTAATTTATGACAGTCTAAAAGGTTTACTATAGAAATATGACGTGTTTAAGTGCTTTATTAAAAACATTTTCGGTTTAAGTTTACAGATTAGATCCGCTTTTAAGCTTTGAACTCAAAAAAACTGAGTTCTAGTATTGTAATACTTGCTAAAATTTTATATATAGTATACATATGTGCCAATTGATCTTTGACATATTTATAATCGCGTGTAATACGAAAAACGTGCAAGTTAAATAAGATAAGAATCTTTATGATCGAATGATTTATACCGACTACAAAAATAATACCGTTTAGCTTGAATGTTCTAAAATTCATCCTTGGATATTTTTATCTGAAATTTTGATTAACCAAAAATAACCAACCTAAAAATAAATATCGAAACAATAATTAAACCCCCTGGAAGCCAATTGAAAATAAGCCAACCATTAAACGTACTGATAACGAAAAGCTGTTTCTAGATTGTTATTGTTTTGAACTGTGGTATATAGTATAAACAAGTGATGATTATGATTATCGGCATGAGTCTTAATGCAAAAGTTTTGTAAAAGCTCAGTGACGGCGAAAATTCCGGGTAGAACGGATCAACCAAAGAACATTCAAATATGTGGATCGCTTTGCTGGGAACCCCACTTCTTTTGGTGGCCATTTGGGTCCTCCTAAAACATCTAAATAAAACGTATTTTGTTCTCTCATTATGTAAACGAGTGCAAACAGAGGATGGCAGTCCATTGGAGAGCAAAGTGGCCATAATGCCAGGAAAAACAAGATTCGGCAACAACTTGGATATTCTCAACTTTACACCTTGTAGGTAAAACCTTTCTTAGAATTTCTAACCTTTTATTTGAATGATTTTTGATTTTAGCAAGTGTTTTTAACTTTGTACGAGAGTCCACTGCCAAAGCAAAAGGTCAGAATTTTCTGTGGTATTTCTTATTCGCTCCCATGTACAATGTCGTTCGGGCCGAGGAAGCTGAGGAGATTTTTCAGAGCACCAAGCTGATAACCAAGAACGTGGTCTACGAACTGATTAGACCGTTCCTGGGAGACGGCCTTCTGATTAGCACAGGTGAGTCATAATATTTTGGGTGTTTTCTTGATTTAACCAATTAGCCAATCAATTTTAGACCATAAATGGCACTCCAGAAGGAAAGCTTTGACGCCAGCCTTTCATTTCAATGTTTTGCAATCTTTCCTGGCCATTTTCAAGTGAGTATGGATTAATTAAGTTATAATTATATTTCTAGCTAACTTCATTTTAATTGCAGAGAAGAGTGTAATAAGTTCATCAAAGTTTTGGATAAGAATTTAGATGGCGAACTGGATCTTAACCAAGTTATCCCCCAATTTACTTTAAATAACATTTGCGGTGAGCTTAAATACTTACTTTCAGTTTTATTTATTGATTAATTTATTTTTATATAGAAACTGCTTTGGGCGTAAAGTTGGATGACATGTCGGAGGGTAATGAATATAGAAAGGCAATTCACTCCATCGAAGAAGTTCTGATACAACGCGTGTGCAATCCTCTGATGTATTACAACTGGTATTTCTTCCTTTACGGAGATTACCGCAAGCACTCGGACAATCTTAAGATAGTTCACGACTTCTCAAGTCGGATTATCCAACGCAGAAGGCAGCAGTTCAAGCAAAAGAAACTTGAAGAAGTGGATGAATTTGGCAAGAAGCAAAGGTATGCGATGTTGGATACTCTTTTAGCAGCCGAAGCAGAAGGTCAAATCGACCATCAGGGAATCTGCGATGAGGTCAACACCTTTATGTTCGAGGGATACGACACCACCTCAACCTGTCTGATTTTCACCCTGCTCATGTTGGCTCTTCACGAGGATGTCCAACAGAAATGTTTTGAGGAAGTGGAAAACCTTCCCGAGGACAGCGACGAGATCACAGTTTTCCAGTTTAACGAACTGGTTTACTTGGAGTGTGTGATCAAGGAATCTCTGAGGATGTTCCCCTCAGTTCCATTTATTGGTCGTGAGTGCGTGGAGGAGTGTGTGGTGAATGGAATGGTTATGCCCAAGCTGACCCAAATCAGCCTCCACATCTACGACATCATGAGGGATCCCCGTCACTTCCCCAAACCAAATAAGTTTGATCCAGATAGATTTCTCCCAGAGAACACCGTGAATCGTCATCCTTTCGCCTTTGTGCCTTTTAGTGCAGGTCAAAGGAATTGCATAGGTCAAAAGTTCGCCATCCTGGAGATAAAGGTTCTCCTAGCTGCAGTTATCAGGAATTTCAAGCTGATTCCCGCCACTCTTTTGGAGGATCTCACATTTGAGAACGGAATCGTACTGCGTACCCAGGAGAATATTAAAGTGAAATTGGTGAAAAGAGTCAAATAGTGACATAAAAAACTGAAGAAAAATGTTTACCAAAGATGTCTTATTTTGAGAAATGTTAAAACAAAATAAAGTCAGCAAATGTTTTCCTGTAATTGATAAAAAATGTGCTGGCTTTGTCTTAGTTCCTGATTAAAAGTAAGTAAGCAAGTAAGTAAATATTTTAAGTCAAGACAATGTGTTAACAGTTTTAATTATCCTGGGCACGTTAAATTGAATTAATAGCTTGATAAATTGTTATATTACAATCAATAATCAATCAATAATAATAAATATTACAATCAATATTGACTAGTTTATTCTTTTTATTGAAAAAAAAGGTATTTTGCGATTGAAGCGATCATCAAGACTAAGTTAAAACAAGTTTATAATCTTTCTAAAGCAAACGAATATGCCTTTGCATGCCGTGTGAACACGTGTTATACTAAGTGCAAATAATAATCACATGGCAAAATTATTTTTATTCCAATCATTTTAAATCTCCATTAATAGATCAGAGCTCAATCTGTGAGGTACTCACAGCTCAGAACGGAACAATTTTTTAGAACAGAAATGATTTTTGAGATCCTGATTTTAGTTCCATTACTTGCTTTGTTTATTTGCAAATGTTATAACCACTTCAATAAAGATTACTACATACTAAGCTTGTGTAAAAGACTTCGCACTGAAGATGGAAGCCCTCTTGAGGACAGGATTTATATAACGCCAACGAAAACCAGATACGGAAACAACTTTGACTTGGTGAGCTTCACCCCCAGTAAGTAAAAAAAAGTGGATTGCAACCAAACAATTACCTGACATTGTTAAATATTTATTAGCCAGCATATTCAACTTTATGAGAAATGCTTCTGCGGAAGGCAAAGGTCGGAATTATCTGTGGTATTTTTTTCGTGCACCAATGTATAATGTTGTGAGGGCAGAAGAAGCCGAGGAGATATTTCAAAATCCCAAGCTTATCACCAAAAATATGGTCTATGAGCTTCTGAGACCATTCTTGGGAGAGGGACTGCTGATTAGCACAGGTGAGAATAGTTAGTTCTATATAGTATTTGATTTTAATCAATATTTTTTCAATTATAGATCAAAAATGGCACTCGAGAAGAAAGGCATTGACTCCCGCTTTTCATTTCAATATCTTACAATCTTTTATGGTCATATTCAAGTACGTTTTTTGTTTAAGAAAAATTACAAATTTATATACTTTGTTGAATTTTTAGGGAAGAGTGCGATAAACTCGTGAAGGTCCTTCATCAAAGTGTGGATAAGGAATTACAGCTGAACGATGTTATTTCTCAATTTACTCTAAACAATGTTTGCGGTGAGTAATGTATTATCAATCATTTAAATCGCACGCTTTAAAAACCAATATAATCATGACTTGTAGAAATTTGTATATAAATTATTCTTATCAACCTCAGCTCACGCCCAAAACAAAAATCTAAATATTATAAGCTAGCATTTGTAATCAGTACAAATCAAACTAATTGAACGTTCACTTTATAAATGAGTAATTATTTGTTATAGAAACTGCACTTGGCGTAAAACTAGATGATACTACAGATGGCTTGAGATATCGACAGTCGATTCACAATATTGAAGCAGTCATGCAGCAACGCCTTTGTAATCCCTTCTTCTATAACGCTGTGTATTTCTATCTGTACGGAGACTATAGAAAGCAGATGGATAATCTGAAAATAGCCCACGACTTTTCCAATCGCATTATCGAGAAGAGGAGGAGTCTCTACAAGAGCAAGCAACTTGACCAAGTTGACGAATTTGGCAAGAAGCAAAGATATGCGATGTTGGATACTCTTCTAGCAGCCGAAGCAGAAGGTCAAATCGATCATCAGGGAATCTGCGATGAGGTCAACACCTTTATGTTCGAGGGATACGATACCACTTCAACCTGTCTTATTTTTACCTTGCTAATGTTAGCTCTACATGAAGATATCCAAAGGAAATGTCATGAGGAGATTGAACATCTCCCCGAGAACAGCGACGAAATCACTGTATTTCAGTTCAATGAACTTGTGTACTTGGAATGCGTGATCAAGGAGTCTTTAAGGTTGTTCCCCTCCGTTCCCATTATTGGACGTAGATGCGTGGAGGAGGGAGTGGTGAATGGTTTAATCGTGCCCAAGGATACGCAAATCAACATTCACATCTACGACATCATGAGGGATCCTCGGCACTTTCCAAACCCAACAACATTCCAACCAGATCGCTTTCTTCCCGAAAATACAGTGGATCGTCACCCTTTTGCATTTGTTCCTTTTAGTGCTGGTCAAAGGAATTGCATAGGACAGAAGTTTGCAATCCTGGAAATCAAAGTTCTTTTGACTGCAATTATCAGGAATTTTAAGATATTACCCATTACCTATCTTGAAGACCTCATCTTTGAGAATGGAATAGTACTACGCACCCAACAAAATGTCAAGGTTAAATTGATGCGTAGGGAAGGGAACTAATCATGTTTATTGTTTAATGCATTTTTTTTTTTTTTTTTTTTCTATTAGTTAAGCAGTTAGTCTGGTAAAACAAACTCATATAGTCCCCTTATCAAAAATACTTCGTTAGCTTTATTGTAATACAACCAATACAACCTTAAATACAATTATTGGAAATAAAAAACCATAAAACATTGTGATAACAAAAAGCTATTGGTTAATTAAAATTGTGTTTATATAGTTTATGCCAAAGCTCAGTGAGCTTCGAATTTCGCTACAGAAAGGTTCGCCCGGAAAAATCAGCAAAGAAATGTGGATCGCTTTGCTGGGAACTTTTCTTTTGTTTACCTGGCTTTTGCTTAAACAAGTTAATAAAACGTACTTTATACTCTCATTATGTAAACGAGTGCGGACGGCAGATGGCAGTCCATTGGAGAGCAAAGTGTTCGTAACTCCGGGAAAAACGCGGTTTGGAAATAATTTCGATATTCTAAACTTTACGCCAGGTAGGTAATAAATTGTTAATATAAATAATTAATTGACTAAATGTTATTGCAGCAAGTCTTTTTACATTTTTACGAGAGTCCGCTGCCAAAGCTAAGGGTCAAAATTATCTGTGGTATTTTCTATTTGCTACCGAGTACAATGTGGTTCGAGCGGAAGAAGCTGAAGAGATATTCCAGAGCACCACGCTTTTGTCCAAGAACATGGTTTACGACATGATGAAGCCATTTTTAGGTGATGGCCTACTGATAAGCAAAGGTGAATAAACTTATTTAAAGATAAATTGTATGTTATCAAACTTTTTTTTAGACCGTAAATGGCATTCACGAAGAAAAACTTTGACACCTGCTTTCCACTTCAATGTTCTTCAATCGTTTCTTTCTATTTTTAAGTGAGTTGTTGATATTATGATACCATATTTGCAATAAGGGTTATTTGTTTTTAGAGAAGAGTGCAAAAAATTAATCGAAGTTGTGGGTCAAAGTGCAGGTGACGAGCTGAACTTAAACCAGGTTATTCCACAGTTTACGTTAAATAATATATGTGGTAAGCTGAATTATTTTGTTAATTTTTAATTTAATTTTTAAAAATCGTTTGCAGAAACCGCATTAGGTGTAAAATTGGATGATATGTCTGAAGGCAATGAATATAGAGAGGCCATCCACTCCCTCGAAGACATTTTGATACAACGCGTGTGCAATCCACTGATGTATTACGACTGGTATTTCTTCCTGTACGGAGATTATCGCAAGCATTCTGAGAAACTTCGGATAGTTCATGATTTCTCAAGTCGGATTATCCAACGCAAAAGGCAGCAGTTCAAGCAAAAACAACTTGGACAAGTGGATGAGTTTGGCAAGAAGCAAAGGTACGCGATGTTGGATACTCTTTTAGCAGCCGAAGCAGAAGGTCAGATCGATCATCAGGGAATCTGCGATGAGGTCAACACCTTTATGTTTGGAGGATATGACACCACATCCACCTGCTTAGTCTTCACTCTGCTCATGTTGTCCCTGCATGAGGATGTTCAAATGAAATGTTTTGAGGAGATCCAAACTCTTCCCGAGGACATTAATGAGATCACTGTGTTCCAGTTAAACGAACTTGTCTTTTTGGAGTGTGTGATTAAGGAATCGCTGAGGATGTTTCCACCAGTTCCTGTCATTGGACGCGAATGCATGGAGGAGTGTGTGGTAAATGGATTGGTCCTGCCCAAAGGCACCCAAGTCAGCATCTCCATATACGACATTATGAAGGATCCCCGCCACTTCCCCAAACCAAATCAATTCCAACCCAAAAGATTTCTGCCTGAAAACACTGTGAATCGTCATCCATTTGCCTTTGTGCCTTTTAGTGCAGGTCAAAGGAATTGCATTGGACAAAAATTCGCAATCCTCGAGATAAAGTTACTCCTGGCTACAGTTATCAGGAATTATAAGTTGCTTCCCATTACTCAGTTGGAGAATCTTACTTTTGAGAACGGAATTGTACTGCGTACCAAGCAAAATATCAAAGTGAAATTAGCTAAAAGGTCAAAGGGTGATCAATAAAACTATTTTATTTCTTTTATTTCCCCTTACATTTTTTACATGTTCTTTAAACTTTCAAACTTTCAAACTTTCGTTCTACAAATTCTTAACGAATATTTTGACACAGTTCCTTACTTAGCAGATTAAAGCATCCGAAAAGTATGCTATACCTTAAACTTTAATTTTATACATTTATTTTCCATCAGTTTCGGTAACATGGTACAGAAAGATAAAGGTAAACTTATCCTTATTTAGTACAAGCCTGTATTTTATGGTTAATATATTTTTTAGTTTCCTCATGTTGTTGCTATAAAAACAATAACAAAACCCACTTAGTTTCCTTTGCTGCAATCATTTTTACCGTTAACAATGTATTTATCAATAGTTATTTATAGAACCCATACGAAATCAGATGCACTTGCAGAAATAAGTTTTCAATGAGTTTTTAATGCCAATCCGGTGAGTAATTGAACTATTTCCAATCAGAATTGCACTGCAATGCCTGTTGCTCGGGTACCTAAAGTTCCCCAACTTCTCTGAAATTTGACATAAGAAAAAAAACATAAACAAACACACGTGGATTTCTATTGTTTATCTAAACAAACTTTACAATTCGTGGTAAAATATGGTTTAAACAATTAAACGGGAAATGGTGTTCTTGGCATTTTTGGCTCTATAAATTCTTGGCTTTGGAAGCCGCTTAATGATTTTTCTTGGTCGATTTTTGGGTGGCATTCAGAGACCTCTATTACAGCACCGTTTCGCTGGCAAATGCTTAATTAAATTATATTTTTCCATTTTGCGCATCGAATAACAAAACAAACCGCACTCACACACACAAACAGTCACATGCACTAGAGGTGCACCAAACACACACACGTACGCGCGCACCAGGGAAACTGCTTGTCCTTTAGTTTTTCGGGCTTTCCAGCTTTGTTTAACTTAAGTTGCTTCACTACAGCTTTCACTCACCAGTTGCTAAATGCACAAAAAACACTTTTACACCGAAAACTAACAAAAAACAAAACATTTTTTTCCAATTCGCGTCAGTGTTGCCAGATTTTTGATTTGTCCCGAAATGCTAGCGACCACCATAAACAACCTAAAAAATCCAGTTCTGTCTAAGTGGCATCACCGGGCTAGAAATTTTCTGGCACCCATTAGGCGGTTTGAAACTAAGATTACGGCTGTTACAAAAACGCGGTTTTACTGCTGTTTTTAAAATTTAAATTTGAGTCCTCACAGAATTAAAATTACTTGTTGTAGTTGATTTTTTTAATAAATGTATATTTGGTTTTTTTGGTTGTATTAATCTTTTATACTTTTAAAAAGTAAGCTTTACATATTTTGATCGAAGGTATTGATTGAAGCACTGATGACCACACATCAAAGTGAATCGAGTGGCAAGTAACTAAATCGAGGTTTTTACATATAAATATAGTGAGTTATTGGGACGAAGAGGTTTAACAAAAAATAGCATTTGCAAAAGCAATATCGAAAGAAATTGGCTAACTTAAATCGCAATTTAAATACATAAGTTTTTTTTACAGGTCTTTTGTCGTTACATAATATATAGTAATATCATAGATCATTTGTTTTTTTCGTTTGATTTCACTTCATCTACCAATAAAATTAACAACAATTCCGATGCATTTGGTTGGGCACGTGGTAAACATTGATAAACGTGCTCGCCTACTCAGACGCATAACAAATTTAAAATACTGTTTCATCTAATATAATTCATTTACGATACCTATTTCCGTAGTCAATTAGTAAGGTCAACATTGCAGTGAGACATGAACGAACTTTCATATGTGGGAATTTCGCCCATATAAATATGCCTGGTTTGTTTTAGTTTTTCCGTTCATACATTTGTATGTATGTAAGTTTGCTAGTTAGTCGATTACTAGTTAATTGTTACACTAATGTGGATTGTTCCTTTTTGCGCGTGGGTGAGTTTAAGTTCAAGTTAACGTTTAGGCTCAAAGTCAAGTGAGTTATTGCTGCGGTGCTCTCGTGTCGGACAACATGGATATTCACATTCACATTCACTCACAAAAAAACGCAACGTACGAATACGACGACGAGTATGCTAACTTATTCTACCGAGTTGTCATCCATATCGATATCGGTGCATGATGTTCGTTGTCTGCTGATGCTGAGCACCCGTTTCAGTTTCTCCTTTTGTTTTTGTTTCCGTTTCCTTCTCTTCAGCGTTAAAGTGCATCCGTTGTCCCGAGGATCGAACTAAGGCACCCCTGGCAGTCCACTGGACACGATTAGCTGCTGCTGCTGCTGCTGGTGGATCAAGTTGACCCGCGCTCGCTGCTGCTCCAACCGCTGCACCGTGGCAGTCAGATGGGAGTTCTCCACATACAGATCCTTCACCAGGATGTCGGCATTCTGCAGGCGCTGTGTTTGATCGGCCAGCATCGCGCCTTGGGTTTCGATGCGGCCGTGCAGATCATTGAGCTCCACTTGATGCTGCCTCCAGGATTCTAAACAGAACATATAAATTATTGGATTTCCCTTTCAAGTATCTCCTATTCTTTACTCACGCTGCATCATGGACTCTGAGTACTGCTGCTGCTGCTTGATGACATTCTGCAGATGGCGATTTCGCAGCTCCAATTGGTTCAGTCGCTGCTGAAGCGTTGGATGCGTAGTTCGCTAAGAGGTAAACATTCCATATTAATCAACATAACTCCCAAAATAAACCACATTCCCAGCTCACCGCATAAGCCTTCTCGAGCACGGGACGCGCCTCCTGCAACTGCTGCAGTTCCATGACCAAACCGTCGCGTTGCAGGCTCAAATCCTTGATCTGCTCCTTGAGCGACAGCTCGAAGAACTTGAGGCGCTTCAGCTCCTCCTTCAATGCCGACGACCTGCTGCACTTTTCGTGGCTAAGGCAAGATGTCTTGCTGCTGGATTCGAAGCTCTTGTTGGACGTCGTCGACGAGGTCTCACAGTCGGCGATCTCTCCCTCCGATGGAGCCTGCTGTGGACTCTGCGCCCTCTTGGGTTTGCTGATGGGCAGCGGAGCGGACTTGGCGGCCGAGACGTTTGTGGTGCCACTATTTGCGGTCGAGGGACCCGAGGCAGAGCTCTCGAAGGGTGTGGTGCTGAAGATGGATGTCTCCGAAGTGGTGAGGTTGTTGCTGTGCGAACAAAGCAACGGACAAGTTAAGGAAACCATCGTGAAAAGGTTTCATAAAAGGAAAAACCATAAGCTATTTCATATACAACCAAAACCAAAACCACAATATCAATAAGATCAAGCAAACTCAAATTCAAATCACGCCAAATCTCTAAGCCTGAATTTCAGACTCAGAAGAACCGAAATTTATGGAATTCAAGGGTCAAGTTTGTGCAAAAGAATTAGTCAGATGATTCCTTTTCTTGTTTAGTGTTTAATGAAAATGATGTCTTTAAAAGTATAAATTATATTTATTGAACGAACACATACACATAAACTTAAGAACTAAATTAGCTTAGATTAGACATGGTTAGATGTGCGGGACAAAAGCAAGATAGAAACATATATACAGTGCAAACATGGATTGTGACATGGATTAGGAACACACAGGATGCAGACACCAAGGACAAACACAGAGAGTCTTGCAATACTCACCGGCTGGCCGACTTGTGCGATGGTGAGCCTCCCAGCAGTTCGATGGCACTGGCGGCGGCATCCTCCTTGGAGTCGCCCAAGGACTTCGCCGGCTCCTGGATGGTGCTCTGCAGCCAGAGGTAATTGATGGGCGAGATGGTCGGGTTCTTTCCCCCTCGCCACTCAATTGAGCCGCCGATTCAGTGGTGAGTTCGCAGGCACCCGTGAGGATTTCCACGCTCTCGCCCAATCTCTGTCGCAGATCCTCGATCTCCGATTGCAGCGAACTGATTTCCTGGGCCTTCTCCTCCAGCATTTGCCGGGAGTTCGAGCGCAGTTGGGCTGCCTCCGCCTCCAGCTCCACGTACTGCTGCTCCAGCATATCGCGCTCATCGATGGGCGACAGGCGGCCGTCCTTGCTGAACTGCTCCTCGTACTCGCGCACCTTCTCCATCAGCTCGGTGAACTTCTTGTCGCTCTCGTGCTGCTCGTCCTCGTAGATCTGGCGCTCCTTCTCGAACATTTGCCGCTCGTCGCTGAGCTTCGACTGCCAGTAGTCCTCGCAATCCTCATAAGCGCGCTGCATTTGCTCGAGACTGGCTTCCAATTCCTTGGCGCGGCCTTCTGGCGTAAGAGATCTGCTCTCCTTGCTGGCCTTCAGTTCCGTCTCCAGTTCAGCCACGCGGAGCTTCAGGTTTGCCATCTCCTCATCCTGACTTTGACTTCTTTGCAGCTCGGAGTTCAAGGCCAACCAATCGCCGCTGTTACTCGCATCACTCTGCTCGCCTTCGGTGCACTTGCGCTGCTTTCCCAAGCGCGGACTCTCCTCCGTGAGATGCGTTTTGCTGGGGGAATCGCCGCGCCTCTTGGTCGCCGTGGCCGCCGCCTCCTGCTCCTCCTGTTTCTCCTGCTTCTTGCCCTTGGTTTTCGAGCGCATCAGTTCCACATTTAAGCTCTCTATTTCAATGGTCAGTTCGTCAGTCTTGTCGCGCAGCTGGGCGTTCTCCATTTGCAGGGCGGCCAGCTTCTCCATCATCTGGAGCATCTCCTCCTCCTTGTCCTCGCTGTGCCTCCGCGGCCGCAGAGGACTGTGCTCGGGAGTGCCACTGATGCTGGTTGGGCGTTGGGCCAACTCCTGGTTGAGCTTGATGTTCTGCTCGAGCAGCTCGGTGAGTTGAATGTGCGCCTTCTGCTGCTCCGATTCCAATTCGGAGTTCTCTGTTCTCACAAGTTCGAGTTCTGTTTTAAGGCGGATCTCCTCCTGTTCCAGGGACTTTAATTGCGCCTCCAACTTGCTGGTCACGCTGGTCCAATGATCGCGATCGTTGGTCATCCGCAGCGTGATCTCCCTCACCATGCTGGCGTGTCGCTGCTCCAGCTGCTGCACCTGCTTCTTGGAGTTGTCCTCCAGCGAGGCGTGCCGCTCGTCCACCTCCATGGCCATCATGGCCACCCTCTGGTTGGCCGCCTTATTATCAGCTCTCAGCTTCAGGTTCTCCTCGTGCTGCTGCCTGTAGGCCAGTCGGTAGTTACCCAACTCGGTGGCCTGCAGGGCAGCCATTGCACGCAGCATATTCGTTTGCTCCTGATCGGTTTCGAGGGCCCGCATTTCCTCCTCCATCGCCTTGGTCAGCTGCTGCAGGCTCACCTCCTCCTCCTCGTCGAAGCCCAGGATGTGCAGCAGGTTTCGGCAGTTGGGAATGCCGGCCAGCTCCCACGCATCGATGATGCTGTGCACAGAGATCGTCTCCAGCTGCTGGGGCGTCACGATGTCTGCAAATCATGGCATTTAGCATTTAGCGTGGGTTTGAAAAAAGATTCAGTTCGCCGTTGTATGTACACATTTACGTTATATAGCCCAAGATACCAGGTGGGTGTGGAATTGGAATTGGGATTGGGAGTGGGGGAGGTTGTGGAATGTCGAATGTCGATGGCGGAAGCGAAAAGCGCCGAAAGTTTGCTGTTTCTCATCATCGAAAAAGGTTCAACATGTTTCTTAATTTAAGAGTTTCTTTTATGGGTAAGCAACTATTGATTTTCTTTAAAACTATAATTATTTACTAGTTTAAATAGTTAATTAATAGGTGAACCAAATGAAATCTTAAGTGCATGAGTTGAAATACAAATATTATTGATTCAAACTCTTAGTTCAACTAATTTGTGAGCAGCAAAGGTAATTATACTTCTTTCCACTACATATTTCTTACAATAAATCATTAACGAGTTCCAGCTCTACTAAGGGTAGAAAATTTAGGATATGTGATTATACATAAAACGAATCAAATGTGCGGCTACAAAGGGTGCGATTAGATACCGAATGACTGGGGTGGTTTGGGGTTTCTTTTTCGGTTGGTGGGTGAGTGGGTTTTTTGGTTTTGACAATTTGCTTGAGCGCACAAACCTTTGCAACTTGACCAACGGCCGCCGTGGTAGCATCTCCGGTGCTCGGACGACGGTGCGGAATTGGCGGCCAGGTGATGGCCTGCATTGTGTACCGACAACAAGTGTTTTACTTTAATCATTGCTTCGAAGGTAATTTGGGATTGGGGGATTTTTGGGCTAACAAAAACAGTGGGTGGCAAAGGAACCAGGGCTAAACTGGAAATGGGATGGGTCCTTCTTCGGTGGTAACTTACCCAGGGATTCCACACTGCTGCTGTGCTGCGCTTGGCTCTGGATGGACAGCTGCTTGAGCTTCAGGGCAGCCGTTGGCGAGTTGGGCACTCCCGTGGAGGTGTTGTGCATCTTCGAGTGCAGATTCCTGCGCGCCGGCAGCGAGGCACATCGCTTCAGTTTGCTGCCGCTGGTGTGGACGGATCGAAGACGCCGACTGCCAGGAAGATCGCTCTGGGATGAAGAACGCTGCACCTGAGGAAAGTCAATATGAGAGGGTTTTAGGATTTTACATCATTATCTATCTAAGATTATGCTACACGAAGTATGCTTAAAAAACATAACTATCATTACAGAACGTTTTTATATGACATCAGCATTTTATTATTACGTTAGTCACTTTCCACTGTACCAGCACTCGGTAATTTTGATTCAGAAAAAAACTTCGTTTACTTTGCACTTTTGCTTACAGTGGCCAGAAGTTGTGTAGCCACTTTGTACGTGACTTCTTGACCGGCTCTTACCTGAACTCCCAGCTCGTCGCACCCATTGAGACTCCGCTGCTTCTGCTGCTGCAGCTGATCCTCGTCCGTGTTGTCCGAGTCCGTGACGGACAACTCGTAGATTCCCTGATGCGGCCGGGACCTCCGTCCGTACTTCTTGGTGCCCACAATGAGTTTGGGTGACACCTCGCGATCGGAGGACTCCGGCGGACTTTCGATGTATGTGCCGGCCAAGGGCTCATCTGTGATCACCAGCGAACGCTCTGCAAGATGCGACAAATACAGGTTAGTAGAGAACTGGAAGAGTTGCACGGATCTCAGGTGACTACCAAAACGAGCGGCTAACTTCTCAATGATCGGATCTGATAGTGGTCCGCCTGATCGGCGGTAATACAAGCGCGTTCCCATTTCGATTGATACTGAACCGCCGAGCTGAATGAGGCGCCTATTTATGCAGGATAACTAGGTAGAAGGATAAAGTGCTGCAGGATCAGGTAGACAACAGAAGTTGTCAGTAGGGTCATAAAAAATTAGCATTGCATCTTTTGGTTTTATGACCACCAGCTGCCAACGTGCTAATCCGCGAGCTGATTATCATATTCAGACCCGGCCATATCCTAATTTGGCCCAGAAATTTCCAGGGCAGATAGGGAAACAACTGTGAGGCAGACATATTTATCCTTAATCAGTATAAGTGTGCCCTCCCTTACAAATTAGACCCTATATTCTGGCAAAGGCTTTAATATTTAAGCTGCTATAAGAATTATCTGTTCAAATCGCTGTGAATCAAATTAGGTATGTAATATTAATCAGTGCTGAATTAATCTCGCAATAAAACAGCTTATGACATAATACAAGTTTGCTTGAAATCGAGTAAATATGCCAAGCAAATTCATATGTTCTTCTGATGGAATGCTCATAGTTTTGATATTATGGTTTCAGTTTGATCCAGACCTAGATCAGAAGTACTAAAGAAAGAGCACCTTTTTGGTTCAATCTCCCTGTCAAAATTGAATTACTATCTCTAATAACCGCCTTTGCCAACAATCTGTAATTATCTGATGTTGCTTGAAGGGTACTTAAATCGCAATTATAGATAGCCGCACGATATTGTTTTATGGGAACCCGCTTTCCCAGCTAATATTGAAATATAGCATAGGGTATTCCCAGTTTGCTTCCCCAATTGAATGTGTTATCTCACCCATAAATCCCGATGACGTCGTGCCGTCGAATTCGGAGCCGAGAAAGTTGAGCAGCGCCTCCTTGAACTGCCCAAAGGACACGCCCAGTTGATGGCTGCCGCCCAAGCTGGCGATCAGTGCGGATCCTTGATCCCGGAGCTCCAGCAAGGAGCACAGTTTCAGCAGAGATTTCTCGTCCAGAAGCCCACATTGCGTCTCACAACTGCGAAACATTTGATAGAGCTTCTGCTCGTAGGGATCGGCCGAAACCTCCATTATCCGTATTGGCCGTACCCTGGAGGATTCAGTTTGCAGCCGGTGAAATCGATACAGGACTTAATTGCGTTTTCCGATGCCGTTGTGTTTTCTTCTTTTTCTTTTTTGGGGAAATCTACGGGCGCAGTGAGGGGTCGAAAACAAAAGAGTGCGTGGGTGGCGGAATAGCGCGTGTTTCTCGGACTGCGGGGAGCCAGCGGAGCTACCTAATCTTCTAATCTATGATATGCACTTAAGAACGAAACATAAACACTCGCGTTTTTGCGGTTTTTCGGGGATAGCGTAATTTCTGGCGAGTTGATAAAAAACAATGCAGTAATTCCGAGCACGGTGGCGCCTCCTGGCGAATAGTTAGTGAACATGGAATGGGGATGGAACTATTGGAGTGTCTGCCGCGCAAAACCAGGAACAACTATCGAACGAAAAAATTAAAATAAATGGATATAAATAAATAGAATAAATGGGCTCACAAATCATTGCTGTTCTTTTTCTTTTGTGCCTTTCGTTTAATAATAATAAATTTTTGGGGATAAAGGGGGTTACAAATAACTTTCGTATGAACACTTCTCCTTCCAAAATTGTTTTACATTCAAGAACTTTATAATGCATTTCTCGTTTATTTGTGAAAGTTAACATCTTCGATTCGATGCTATGGGAAGTAAGAATTCCTAAAATTATTGACTATATACCACTAATAATACTTGCTGGCATTTCCTTACCGAACGTATTCTCATCTCTTTGTCTAAATTGATTTAAATAAAGTTTGTTATATTTAAAAATGCTTGTTTCGTTGAAATATTTAAAGTGTTGACTAACGCTTCAACTGAACTGCTTACCTTCAAGAAAAAACAAGCAGTGCAACAACACAAACTGAAAACAAAACAAAAATAAACAATAAAAGTATGTGCACGGACCAATTTTCGTTAAATATTAACCAATTGTATCGCATTTTTTAAAACAACAGTTTTTAGTTAAAAACGCTTAATGACACGTTGCTATCGCACTATCGATAACCGCCCTCGGGAGCCGTCGCCAGCAGGCCCACGGCCGATAGTGTTATCGATTATTTTGCAGCACTAATAAATTCCATTTGCAAGCTAAAAAGAGAAAAAATAAAAAATATCTTTGATCGCAGCCAGCGAGTGGAAAACCTGACCGAAAATCATGTGTCACCGGTGCCAACCGACAACGCCGAGGGATTAACTGAGTTGGTTTACTCGCGTCCAGTCCAATCGGCATAAGGCTCCAGTGCACTTCGAAATCCGAGACTTCCGAGTGGCGATCCAAAGAAACCGCAGAGTCGGAACTCTTTTTCGTTTATTTGCATCACGGCGCGGCGGGATCAGGGGACATCCCGTCCGGCTGCGATGGCCATGCACTCGTACATGCGCCAGGGATCGGGATCCGGCGGAGGAGCAGGCACAGTGGCAGCTGGAGCACCGCCACTGGCCAGTCCGGACGAGATGCACGGCTTTCTGAAGGATAAGCAGGCGTGGGAGCACGCTATCGCCCTGTATCAGGGTCCGGATCCCCTCGACCACTGGTACAACTACATCTGCTGGTACGAGAACCATGCGCACAGCGATCCGGAGCTAAAGTTCCGAGAGACGCTGGAGCGTTGCCTCACGGTCTACGAGCACAACGACTACTATCGCCAGGATGTGCGACTCGTTCGGCTGTGGCTCAAGTACATTGCCATGCAGACGGATCCGCTGCACTACTACCAAGTGCTCTTCCAGCGAGGAACCGGTCGCCAAGTGGCCGCGTTCTACATTGGCTGGGCTGCCTACTACGAGTCACGCGAGGATTTCAAGGACGCCGAGGCGGTCTTCAACTTGGCCTTCCAGGAGAAGGCGCAGAGCAGCTCAGAGCTGCAGCACGCCCACACAAAGTTCACCTATGCCAGGTCGCTCTACCACCAGCGACAGCAGCAACAGCAGCAGCAGCAACAACAGCAGCAGCATGCCCAGCCGGATCCACTGCAGCAACTGACGAACTATACACAGCAGCAGATGCCGCAGAGCTATCCACAACAACACCGTCCCCAGCCATATCAGCAGAATGCCTACCAGCAATATCATCCGCAGGCGCAGCAACATCCAGCCAACCAACAGCATCAGCCTGCGCCACAGGCACATCCGCCGCAGGAGCAACAGCAGCCGTATCAGGCGCACTACCAGGAGCAGCCACGCTATGGGCCACATCATGCGACTCAACCGGCAGCAGCTGCAGCACCACCAGCCCAACCAGTCCAGCAGCAACCGCAATATGCGCCAGTTGAGGTAAGTATTTTTTACTTTAATTTAAGAAGATGTTTGATAAACTCTCTTATCCTTTTTTAGCCACAATACGCACCAGCACAGCAGCCACAGATGCCGGCACAACAGCCTGCAGCAGCAGTGAATCAACAAGTGCAGCAACACAATGGCAGTGGCAATGGCAATGCAGCCCCCCAAACGAATACCCCTCCCGTGACAAGCGAAGTGGCTGGCCTGCGTTTGCCGCGCAATTTCCACGCTTACGGGCGCAACAACCACGAGACCTGGAAGCCAGCGCTGACGCTCGAAGAGCCCGACGATCCGTCGCGGGTGTGCCACTATGCCAAGCAGCTGGTCTATCCGCCCGGAGCAGGCATCGAGTACAGTCCCGAGGAGATACTAGCCCGCAAATTCAAGAAGTTGATGGAGCAGAAGACCAAGCCAGCGGAGCCGGCACAGCAGCCAGAGCAAACTCTTTATGATTCCTACGAATCGCAGACATCCTACTACATGACTGCTGTGGATGGAGCGCTTTACGGGCAGAACAACAGCGGTGGTCAGGAGAATACGGGCGAGGAGGACGAGGACAATGAGGCTGAGGATGGCGAGGAGGAGGAGGAAGCAGGCGTGGACAATGAGGACGAGGAATCCGATGAGGAGGAGGACGACGACGAAGAGGAGGAGGATGAGGAGCAGAACGAATCCTACGCCAATGGCGTGCAGTTCAGTGCGCAGACCACTTTCGAGCAGGAGAACCGCTCGATTAAAATCAAGTTCAGGAAGGAGCCCAGCAGCACCTACAGTGCCTACACCATCGAGAATGTCTACCAGCAGCAGCAACACCACCAGCAGCAACAGCAGCATCATCATCATCAGATAATCCAGCAGCAGCAGCAGCCGCCGCAAGCAGCTCTTCATCCTCAGCCAGAGCCTGCGCCCGCTTCTCCGAATCCCATCCAGCGTCAGCGAAACGGCAGCCACCACCACTTCCATCCCTACATGCTGGGCCAGACGTCGACGCCGAAGAGCGAGGCGAACGGCTACCGAAGGGCGCGCACCAAAGTCAAACGCAGCAAGTTCCAGCCGGATCTCTGCAGCAACAGCAACTCGGCATCCTCGGCGGCCGATGTGGTCACAGCCAGTTCGAGTAGTGTGGCGTCTGGAGCACCGGGAGCGTACAATGACAATGCCAACTTCTCGTTCTCCAGCGCCACCGCTTTGGATAATTCCAATAGCTCGCTGGCCTTGGAAGTGGGCAGACTCAACTTCCGCGACACTTCGCAACAGCATATCCTCCATCCGGTCAACAAGACCCTACAAACGCACAACAACAACAACAGCACCAGCAACAATAACAATGGCAACAGCACACTGGCCGACTTCTCCACGTTCCAGGAGAACTCGTACTTTGCCACCCAGCACGACACGGAGGCTCAGGAACGGCGGCTCTCGAAGGCCGTGGAAACGATCGCGCGCCACTTGGCCAAGGAGGCCATCGATCCGTTCAACAGCGAGCTGTGCCGAGCCTTCCTCGCCAAGCTGGACTTCCCGGGCGATCACGATGCCCATGCCAGCTACAAAATCGTGCAAACGCCACTGCCAAAAATATCCAACACTCGCACACTGAACGTCCTCGAGGGCGTTACCTTTAACATTGACAAGGAGGTGGGCCGCGGATCCTACGGCTCCGTGTACAAAGCCACTGACTCGCGCACCGGCAATGTGGTGGCGCTCAAATACCAGAAGCCCCCAAACACCTGGGAGATTTATATATGTGATCAGGTGAGGAATCTTGCAATATATTTATGAATATCTTAACTTAAAATAAAACTCTCTTTTTTAGGTGCTTAAACGCATCAAGGAGCCGGAGGTGTTGCCCGGCTTGATGGACATTTCCACGGCGATCATCGCCCCGAATGCCAGCCTCATAGCCACCGAGTTCTCGCCATTTGGCTCGCTGCTGGACATCAACAACAAGATACGGCAGGCCACCACGAAAGTGATGCACGAGTCGCTGGTGATGCACTTCTCGGCGCAGATCTGCAACATCGTGGACCACCTGCACCGCCAGCACATCATCCACGCGGACATCAAGCCGGACAACTTCCTGCTAATGCGGGTGCCCAATGTGGACAGTGCGCTGCCGTCCCTGCGTCTGATTGACTTTGGCTGTGCTATCGATATGACGCTCTTTCCGGACGCGGAGCGCACCAAGTTTAGAAAGGTGGTGCAAACGGATGGCTTCACCTGCATCGAGATGCAGGAGGGACGCAGCTGGTCCTACGAAACCGATCTCTTCTGCATCGCGGCCACGGTGCACGTCATGCTATTCGGCGACTACATGCAGCCGCAGAAGAAGGGTTCGAGCTGGGAGATCCGACAGAAGCTGCCGCGCTACCTCAAGAAGCATGTGTGGACCAAGTTCTTTGGCGAGCTGCTCAACATGCAGGCGGACAAGCTGCCCGAGCTGCAGGAGATGCGGCTGATCTTCGAGGAGGAGGCCTACCGCATGGACTCCGAACTCCAGAAGCAGATACGCACCCTATCCAACATCCTGCATCGACGATAACCAACCTATTCCTATTACTTTTTATTACGTATTTTTAATCGCTCTGTTGACCAAGTCACCCGATAGTTTGTTTATCTTTTTAACCTAGCACCATTTCCACTCTACTAAAAACAAATCTGCGCCAGGAAAATTCCCTCTTTGGTTGAGTTTATTTGCCTCTTCTGGCCACAAAGAAACTTTCTACTTTAGGTTAGTTCTCCGACAAGCAAAACCTCTTGCTTTACCTAAATATTTAATCCTTCTGTACTTTATTTATTGTTTCGATGCCAAAAAAGAAAACTGAACAGGAAAGCGGAGGAGCATATAGTACGCTACTAAATTCAAAATCTTTGTAAATATTAGACGACAGACTCGATCGAAATGAAAATTGGCGAATTGAGTTTGTGGAACAAGACCTGGATTTAAAATGTAATTTTTTGTGTACAGCAAAGAACAACAGTATGTGGAAGGCAATGTAAAAATGAAAGGTACATAAGTTTAAGATTAAATCCTGCTGTACTATTGAGTAATATAATAACAAAAAGAAACAAAACTTTAAATGATAGTGAATAAACTGACGAAATGTTGAACGCAAAAGCCATAAAAATTGATTCGAGAAAAAGGAAAGCAGCGCGGTGGTAACCCAGTTTCATAAATCAAATGCCAAAGTGGCAAACGTATAATGTGTGTTGCAGGCAGGCAATTGTCAATTAAGTGGGGGCATGCAACAAGTAACAGCAAGAGCAACACAAGCAGCAGCAGCAGCCGCATCAACAATGGTGCGCTTGACCCACTTTTCCTTTTTGCCAGTCAACCGAACGGCAAACAATTTCCACCAGGCGACTGGAAAAAGTTGCAACTTTTCATGCAACACACACACACTAACACACACATTGATGGTTTGGAAAAGCTGCAACAGGCGAACACAAAGTCAAAGTCGACGCCTGCGCTGCGGCTTTTTGTTGCTAGTTGCTGGTTGGTTGTTGCTGGTTGGTTGTTGCTGTTGCTAGTTGCTAGTTGCTGCTGGCTCGTTGCCTGTTGCCTGTTGCTCGTTCGCCAAGTGAAAGTAAAGTGGGACAAATGCAATTATTATTGCATCTAGTAACCGACTTAGAAGTCGTGGCTCGAAACTGCAGCGTTTGCAGTTGGAAAGTTGCTCTGCCGGCGTCGCTTTTACACAATATTTTATTTAATCAAATTGCAAAGAGAAAATTGCAGCAGGCAGTAGGCAGTACGGATTGGCGAAAAACTTTCAATTTTTTTCTGTGTCGACTGCAACGTCAGCTGCAGCATTAGATATATTTTGCGGATTGTTTTGCATGCGATAAATTAATGAATGTGCCCCAGTTTCGGTGCTTTGGGCATTGAGTGACAAAAGAAGTTGCCGAGCGGAGCGAATGACAATGCGGCGTTTATTAGATCACTGGGGCACGCCGATCTCGATCTCGAACACTCAATCTGAATCTCATTCCCGATCGCCGCCCAACCCACAGGCCAAACAAACAAAAAACCGAGCTGACAAAAAAAAATAAATAGAAATGACTAGAAAAAAAAAAACGTTAATAGATCAGTTAAGTGCCGAGCTGCGACAGTTAACTGGTTTCTAATTAAGGGGGCTAACGGTATTCGGGTCTCGGCTCAAGGAAAGTCTTAATCCCAGAAAAGTTGCGGCTTTTTTAAGTACCCACCTCCAATTAATTCGGGCTCTTCAATTTCACCTGCTAGTTGGTTAGCTAAAGCGGATTTGTCAGGATTTTAAATCCAGATTTGCGCTAATTGTGAAGAGGTGGTTAGACTTTTTTTAGAATTTATTAACCAATTAAAGCAAATAATCATGAATTAAAAAATGTTCATTGGTATTTTTAGAAATGAATGGTGCTCTGTATTTTTTAGAGAAAATTCTAAAAATCTTCAATTTTTTAATTATTTCAAAATGTGTTTGAATTCCATTCGAATCATGTATCTAAAAAAATCAATTGGTATTTTTAGAAACTAATGTTCAGTTAATTCAGAATCCATTTATTCTTTTAAATATTTTAAACCATGTTTTTGAATTTGTATTTTTTTTATTTTTTATTTCTGAGCTCAATTAAAAGTAAACTTAAGTTGTGCGAATATTCTGCAAGTTAGGAAACATGTCTCTTGGTTCTCCCCCAATGAAGATCACTCAATAATGACCAATGGCTTTGCCCAAGAGCAACGTTAAGAACTTTAGTAGTTTGTGGTAAGGAGCGACTGACTCACTCTGGGAATTTAGGGTGGAATGCGGACTACCAGTTGGTTAGTCATTCCTGTGACTAAGTGGACCTCTTCTTCGCCACCTCTCCCACTCCCTGCAGAATGGAGGACCTGGAAGGGTTAGGAAGGGGTTTCCACTGGGACCCTAGGCTCACCCAAGTGGCAGTTTGCCGCAGGCGGAATGCATCAGTGGGCACACACAGACCCATTGAAATATACATGTTCAGAGACCAAGTAAAAACCCCCTTCGGATACCGATGGTCTGCCCCTCGATTGCCACGCAGTGTTGGCCATTTGATTGTCATGACCAACTTTTCACTGCCGCCCCGTGTTGTTGTTGCTGTTGCTGTTCAGCGGCAGCCGCCAATATGCAACAACATGCAACAACTGTTCGCAAATTGCACGACAAAGCGAAAACTGGGAAAATAGTTAAGTAATTTGCAGTGGAAAGCAGTGGTGGAGAAATTCGATTTTCTTGCTTTCTGGCTGTGGCAGTGCATCTTGCATCTTGCATCTTGCATCTTGGCACACATAATGCCGCCACGTTGCATGTTGCACTCGCCGTTGCCGCGATCCACATCCGTTTGCGCTGTTGCTGTTGCCGCATTAGAAAGTTGCAACTGCAACTGTCATGGGCCGTTTGCTGCAGCTTTTCTTTTTCCCACTCGCCGAATTGGGGCTAACGTGTATATGTACAGTGCACACTATGCAACTGCAACAACAACAGCAGCAACAGCAACAACAACAGCAACAGCATCCCACCGTTGCCGCCGCCGCAACTTGTAATGAGTTTTGACCTCATAAAATCTTTGGCGAATTTTCCACTGGCATTTTCTCTTCTCGAAAATACTTTGCATCTCGCCGAGGGAAACTCGAATCGGATGGAGAAACTTTTTTGGCTGAAAATCTGACAAACGTGAAAAGGAAAATTCTTAAGTGAAAAGCGATATCTACCATCCGGTAACTGACCCACTTAAATTTTATCATTTAATTGACAGTTAATAACAAGATTTATGGGGCCACTTATACAAAATGTTTATTTTGATAAGTCATTTAAATAATAGGATAAAATTGATGATATTTTGCATGAATTATTATAATTTCAAGCTGGAAAACGTGGTTTTTCATAATCAACCAATACTAACTGACCTACAACAACTTGATAACCGATTTGATAAGATAATAGTTGATCTTGTGTGATAATGGTTTTATGTGGTAATTTCTTATCTATAAATTCAACCTAACATTATATAACATAACATTTCATAAATTAGTGGGTTTGTTATTATGAATCATTCCCGTTCCCCAGTCATAAATAACCAAACCAAGAATCTGGATTCCCACAAATTCCTCTGATAGTTGAACACATAAAAGTCATAATGAATTATGAGTTAAATGGGTTTTACTATTAAGCGAAAGATAAGGAAATCTGGGAATGACCAGATTTTTAATTGACCCTAAAAAACCTTTGACTTGTCACAGCTTCATGTCCTTTGGTTCGGTTCACTACCCTTGAATTTGCAAACGTCCTGCAAAACCTCCTGCGAAATCTATTTCCATCCATCACTTAAATGCTTACGCATCTCCGACGCATTGTAATTTAACCGCGATTATCGGTCTGGGGTCAAGTGGCCATGTGACTTTGACCGAGAGTCTGATTGCCCGTTTGCCCGATGTCCTGTGACCTCGGCAAGTGCATTCAACTGAGGCCGCCATGTGGCGACGCCCGCAGGTCGAGTCAACGGCCGTAATATACCCACAAAAAAATACGAGAAATCCTGGCAAAAAAGCTGAGCCTGTGTGACTGGGCCGAGAGTTCGTCGAACGGTCCTTTCGTAATGCCCTCCATCGAGGATTGAGTACCGAGAACCAAAAACCAAAAACCCGAAAACCGAGGAACAAGGACCGACGTCGACCGCTGTCATTGCACTGCCCCGCCCACCGGCACCTGCCGCCGCCGACGCCCACTTCCGTCGACAGTGAAAACAGAAAGCCGAAAGGTTATTATAACAATAAGGAGCAGCCAATGTCTGGGCCCCAACCACTTCTTAAAATTCTGCACGAGGCGAGTCTAATAACCTTTCCCTTTCGCCGAACAACTCCACCAGACGACGCCCACGCTCAGATATATATATACAAATGTCTGTATATATTATATATGGACCTCGAACGACAGTAAAAGTCATCGCCATCGAGGTTGAGACATCTTCTTCCTGCAGCTCCTGTTTCAGCCTTATGTAAGTCCTGGCCAGGCTAATGAAATCGTCAGACTTTTGCTGCCAACTTGATTATATGATTGGTAATAGATATTCTTGAAGGTTCTTATTGTTTTTTGGTTTATAAATAACACGAAGCTCTATAACTAATATAACTATGAGTTAAGATAGAGCTAAATTTATAAAACTGTTATGTATGAGATCCTTTTCAGTAAAAAGAAATAAGGTACGAATATTGAAAAATAACCTTATTCAGTCTTCTTAAATGTTGGGCAGAATATTTATTTTTTTAGGTGTCTACATGCAAACTATGTATCCTGGCTAAAGAGTAGAGTGCACAAAGGGCTGAAATACTGCACCACTGAAGCGTAGCGTGCACCTGAGAGAATGAGAACGTGAGCAATAACGTCCAGACGGGCAGACAATTATCGGGGGGAGAGCAGGGTTAACAGATATTTAAATGGTGACACAGGCACGGTGGTCATAAATCAAGCTTTTGTTAACCAACACTAGTCCGGTGAAGAAATTAATAAAAAAAAAATCAATTTTCATTTTAAATATAAAGCATACGACTAGTGTGACATGCACTACATTTATTCTTAATTATTTACTTAGCAAAGCTCTTCATGTTATGAAAGTGTAATGAAAATTTTAATAAATTGTGAGTATGTTATTTTGAATTGTTTGTTTATTTTGTGCCACTGTGCCACGGTTGGTCGCACAGGAATTGCGGCAGACGGCAGGCGGTACGTGGTATATGGTACATGGTAGATGGTAGTCGGATCCAATAGGGTAGGGTGTAGAATCAGGAGGAGGATGATGGCGTACGGGAGGAGGAGGAAGAGTTCCCGGCAAGTGAACGAACTGCTTGTTGCGTGTGTGTGCGTAAGTGCGCGTTCGTTTTTGTGTGTGTGTGTGAGTGCGAGAGGGTGTTCGATGGCGATGACGAAGATGTGGACGTGGAATTGGATGTTGCTTCTGGTCCCGGGTCCCCTGCTCCTTCCCCCGAGTCCTCATCCCCCCGCTCGGCTTGTTCTGCCCTGCCCAAATGTCATTGCTCGCCGGCGACGCCAGCCGAAGACTTAACCTTGAAAAGTTTAACTTCACCATAAAGGACGAGCGATAAGCGGATGGGGAGGATGAAGAGGGGAAATAGCAATGTATTTTTTAGCGTATGCGTTCGTGGCTCTAAACATGTAGGCCTCTACAGTAGTCGCTCGGGTGAGGGTCCTTAAATCTTGGGTCAGCGATCCCATCTAATTATAATTTTCTGACCATTCTACATTTTTGTTGGCTTTCATTAATCGCTACAGACTTAAAATATAAATTGAGCAATTAATAATTTCATTTCATATTATGTTTTTCAGATTTTTCGAAGAACTACTGTATGCATTTAGCCAAGCTCGATAAGCTGTCCTGTTTTTAGAAACAGTCGTTGACTCATGTCGCATCTTTGACCGGTGGGCTCTCGACCATAAAGCCGCTCAAGCATTGGCATTCGATTTCAGGCCAAAAGCCAACGCCATCAAAATGGCAGAAAGATCACGAATTGAGAACTTGACAAGCGATCGCTGGGTGAAATGGGAATGAATGAGGGGGAGCTAAACTTCAAAACATAGCGCAGCATATCAATTGACTTGGCCAAAATAAAAAGAGAAAGCGGGCCCGTTAAAGAACACGAACACTAAACAACGGTAAGATGGGGAACATAAGCAGCATAAAAAGTCCAACGGGCCAAAAGAAAAAGAACGAAACTGGGTCGAGCGAGCAAAAGAGCGCAGCCAACTGCAACATGTTCGATGGTTGCATGGGCAGCATGCAACGTGTTGGCTGCATTCGGTTAACATTGAACTTGTTCGTTCGCCGTTGACTGAGACTTTGAAAATTTAGCTTCGTTTAAACTTAATTAAAATGTAACGGACTTACAAATTGACTTGTTACATTTTTATGGGTTTTAAGCTATAATTGAGGTAAGTTTTTAGGAAAACACATAAATAACAGGTGTTTTTTGAATGATGAAATAAAAGCTTTATTTTCATAATTTATAATAAAAAAATTACCCAATAAATTTTTTTTTTTACTTTAGACTACAGTAGCTTGAAAGGATTCTTGAAATCAAGATTCTCTCTCTTCGTTTTTTGATCCCTCGCTCTCAGAACATTTCACAACGTTCTGCCGGCATCGACGACCGCTGCGACTCGGGCGACGTCGACAGAGCCGGTCAATTGCAGGCCAACAACAAATTCAGTTTCGATTCGTTTTCCTCTGTGGCAACAACAACAAACACACCTACGTCAACAACAAGAGCTGCTCGAAAATTCTTTCAGTGGCGAAAAGTGAAATTTCTGTTTTGTGGCCAACAGATTAGAAAAGACCAAAACAAAAACGCAAAAGATCGAGAATTTCATAACAACCAACAGCCGCGCCTTTCGTATTTTGGCCATTTCTTTTGTAATTTGTGGCGCAATTAACGAAATTCAAATATGCAATTGCTCACATAAGTCCGCATGTTTGGGTGCAAAATTCAAGAGACGCAAAAGCCCAGTACACATTATATATTGAGGTATATAAAATAACCCAATAAACAACAACAAGCCGCCGGAACAAATACGAAAACACATTAAAACACCGCGATCAAAACAAAAAGCCAAAAAATTCGGCCAACCAAAAATTGGTAAGTGTTCAGGGTACACTTTATAGTACCCTCTAACTTTCTGATTAATACTTGTTGTAGATAAGATTACAAAATTGTACAATTATAAGGATTAAGCTATGCCTTTCGAACTTAAATAACATTATTGCTAATCTAAATAACAGTTTGCCATTAAGATACTTAAAAAGAAATGAAATGATATAATATTTCAATAGGAATTTTCTCCCCGCTTTTGATAACCGTCACTGTCTTATAACTAATTTTTTTTTTATTAACCTTAAGAGACAAATTTATAGATATTTTTTCCAAATATAAACAGGTACCATATATACCCAAAAACTGCAGGTAATTCCAAACAAGTCGGTGAATTTTGGCCTGCTCTCTTTCTCTTTCTTTCGGCCTTTCTTCCCCTTTTCACGATCAGGAGCGTGATCACGACATGTGACTCACGTCGAGGCCTTTTGATAGGCACTTGATTGTTTTGTAGTTTTGCTTTTTTTTGCGCTTTTTTCGCCGTCTGCGCTTCATTCATAAACCCTAAAGTTTACGTGGTGCTTCAGATAAAAGCGAATCCCCAGGCAAACAAAAAAACACAAACTAAATACAGGTGCGTCCCGTCGAGCAAAAAAGAGAGATAGAGCGTTGTTAGAACGCACTTGCATGGAATTCGCGCGAATTACGCGCGATTTTAAACGCGGAAGTCATCGCACTTGGAATCGGCAACAAAAACTAATAATGTTAACAACAGCAAAAACAACAACGGGGGGAACAAGCATCGTAATTGCAATTACAACTACGAAGTTGCGTTGGCGGTCACATCGCGTATTCGCAGCGCCACATAAAAGTTGTTTCCTTTGTTTTACCGTAAGCTTACACATGTATATAAATATATATACGTATATCTATAAAAAGTATCTACAAATTTATCTACATATAGGTGTAATATGGTGTGATCATCATTTACACCTTGACTGACACCAAAGTTTTACATACTCTTAAAAAATAAGAAAAGGTCTTTCAAAAGGAAAACCTACAAACAATAAAGGCAATTAGTTATCTCTTATCAATTTCTAATACTTGAAAATGTTAATCATTTTTTTTACCAACATTAAACTACCCCCGGAAAGTGTAACAACCATACGAACAGCGAACATTTAACGGATATTTACACTCACACACCCAAAAGAACAGCAGACAGGAACAAAGAGTAGGTGAGAGGGAAGAGGGAGGAGGGAGTGGGGGAGATAAACTGACTGACAGAGAACAAGTGCAAGTACTCCACTACTCACACATATCACACATCAATGTGGGGTATCATAATCTGGATCCCGTTTTTTATGGAGTCCCCTTTTTTCGAAACCAGAAATATTTCACTTTGGAGTACGCGAACGTGTATAAAACTTCTCAAACGAATTGGCAAAAACATAATTAGTTATATTATGTTTTACTTATTGTTTATAATACTTTATAATAAGCCAGTCAAAGTGAACAACCACTTTACACATATTTGTAGTTTTTAATTTCCGGTTATTAAATTCCTTTGCTGCTGATCTTAGTTTTTATATTAAACAGTATGTATTACGTATGTATGTATTATAACTTTCCGGCAAATTTTTCCGTTACTGTATACATAAATCTTAATAAGCTTCTTGGTTTTGATGAAAGCTAAAGAGCTTAAATTAAAGCCAATAAAATACTTCGTTTACTTAATCCTTCCTGTATATAAATTTAAAGAATGGTTCCTTATATGCATTCACGAGTCATTTTAATTGGAGTAAACACATGTAAAATAAAAAACAAAAACATGAGGAAATCTTTTAAATTGTCACAGAATTTTATTTAACAGAAGATATAAAAAACTGCGTAAATATGGTAAGTTACAAAATTCGATTAAACATGAGCTGACTATTGAAAAGTATTACAATATTGTAGCTTATATTATGATGTACTGGCGAGCTTAAAATTTCAAGCAAGAGTTATTGCAAGACTAATAAGGAATTATGGGCATTAGATTTCGTTGCCTTTGGTACGGAAAATTTAAGGTGATGAATATTACCCGATGCGTGTGACTCATTTACGATTATTCATAGATTACTCAATTAACGCCAATTAGAGGGAGAATGTGCACACACTCAAATATGTAATCACGAACCGAAACAACATGATGCAACGTATATTTGCTTTCCCCGTTTGACCATCCTTGAACCCAAAACTGTTTTTGTTGTGAAATGAAATCTTATTTGGCTGCTTATCGGTCACTTCTCTCTGAAAACCCATCTAGAATTATTTCCACCAGCCCTGCACACGCATTTGTATATTTCGAACAGAATGACTCGATAAATATTGAAACAAAGGCCACAGCTGACGACTGCAATGCGCACCCCCATGATTATATTTATGTAGGCAAAAGAGTGTATTTACAATCATACTTATGTACAAATTGGTGGCACTTATCGGGCGTGATAAGCGAAATGCATTCGTAATCAGCAAACGGCAACGGAATGGAAGTCGGAGGAACTCGGGAATTGAGTTCGGAGGGGGTAACCACCACCAACTGGTGGTAATGGAAGATAAGGCTGAACAAAACCGTTCGCACAAAGTCAAATATTAAAACTCACAACCGTCAAAACAAGAGAAAGATCGCAATTAACTGGAAAAATACTTAAAACGCAGTGATGCCAATTATTTGGTACACGCTTCTCTAATTCGATGACTTTACTTACTTTGGGGCTGAGATCCTAATGAAAAGTTGTAATCTTCAACAACTCCCCAATTTTGGAACACGGGGGCTTGGCAGAAGGAAAAGTAAACCTAAATTCGAAAATTTCAGTTACTTAAGTCCGAAAAATGCAAGTAGCTCTCAAGAAAAACAGTTGTTCTGCCGGTTGAGGGGAGCCGGGAGGCTGGTGCTGTAACAGTGGTGCGAAAGAGACGGCAGGTGAGCCCCAGCGGCAAGAAACGATCTCAAGGACAAAATCCAGTATGCGAGTGTGTGAGTCCAATGTTGTGTGGGGTCAGGCAAAAATACACACACGAACTCAAAAGCCCAATGCCAATGTTTATGTGTTTATAAATGTGAATGGCAGAACCAACAATTGCAAGAACAAAAACAAAGAACGCTGAGCGAAAAAAACCTCTGAATTGAAGTTGTTTTTATAACTCCCCACTCGAGGAGAGTGTGCGCGTGTGAGTGTGTGTCTGGGTATCTGTGTATCTGTTTTGCAAACAAACTGCGATCGGTAGGTTCAAGGCCAGTGCCTCGAAGGTTCAAAACACTCGCTCGCCAGACAAAAGGAGTGCTCGCCGCCAGTTTGTGCCAGTATTTGTATTCATAATCGGGTGTGCGAGTGTGTGTGTGTATGCATATATACCACGCCCACATGTGCATATGCGAAAGCGAAACTTATCGCCCGCCGCTTGTCGCTTATGTAATACAATCCTTCATGGGGGTGCCAACCAAAGGAAGCAGACTCAAAAGCAACAAGAGAATGGCACATAAATACAGTCCTTACTCGTTAAGACGGAACAGCGTCTGTCTTGGAAAAAGATTCAAAGGACACTTTTTTATTCTAAATATTTCAAAAAAATTTTCAATAAATTATGTTCGATATTTAAAGTAGCCTACTTTTGTGAGTATTTTTTTATTATGTTAACGACCACAAAAAAGCGTCCTCTCTAACCAAGTACATCTATAAACAAACTTGTAATAAACACGAATTGAACCATATGGTTGGATTTAGAGAAAATCTTTTTTAAGAAGGTTCGACTGCAGGCGTATGACAAGACAGTATTCTAGATTACATAAAGAACAAGATCGGAGATCCGAGGCGCGCAATGTGCAGCCCAGAACGCAAAACTCCCCCTCGCCCCCCTCTCATTCACCATCCCTCGGTCACTGGCCACACACACACGCCACACACACTCTTGCAGTCCCACATTGCGTATGCCATTTTGGCGGTGGGGCTGCGAGAGCGAGCGAGACAAGAACAAACGTTCTGCGAGAGAGGGCAGTGCTGCGACTGCGACGCCGACTGCGCTGCCCGCAGAGTTAATGCACTCGCAGAGAAGTTCAAGGCTGAACAAATCAGTCGTTGGCTTCTCTCTCTCTTTCGGCTGCAGCCCCTATATAAACAGATCGGGCCGCTATAATAGATCTCATGATATACTAGACTGTCTATATGTACGTACGAAATATTTTGATGGTATTTAACTCTTTTTTAATCATTCTTGAAATCTTTTTAAGTAGATTTTAAAGAAAGAACATTTTTCATTGTGGGTTCTATAATTTCTACCCCATCTGTGTGCCTGAGAGTGTGGGTATTCCAATAAGATCATTTCGGCGGCGGGGCAGAAAAGTAAAAACAAAAATTATACGCGCATTATTGTTGTATAAATTAGCACAGCACCCAGTCTGTGTGCATTATAAAAAAATGCGCAGCTGGCGTCGTGGGGTAGTCACAATTTCAGCCTATTCCCTCAGTCTTCCTTTTCATTGGTCTATGTGTGTAAAATATCCAGGGTAATGTAATAAATGTGTGTGTGTATTTGTAGGCCCATAAAGTATGGCGATAGTAATACAGTTGAAATATTTATGCATACTTACAATTAAAGTGATATGTATACACATGCCAGTGAATGTCCCTGCATTGCCCTCTTTTTTCCATCTCATTTTCTCTTATTTGCCATCGCATTCTGCCAGAGTAAACAGGCTTAAATAAGGAATAAGTACGTGTGATATGGCACCCAAGCATTCAGACACGGTTCGCTTGTAAATTTATACAAAAATATATTTATTCCTTAGAGTACTATAAAAGTCGTCGCTATGATCATAATCTAAATTTATTAACATTCTGCCTGTATAAATACTTTTACTCACTAAAAATGCTTTAATTAGCGAACAAGCTGATCGCCACACGAAGAAAATTAGTGGGCTGAATAAAAAACATTTTATTTAAATACTATACAAATTGACCTTGCTAATTAGCATTTACGTCATTTAAAATTACGTAAGCAAATTTCAGGTTTTTGAGGAAACATTCGAAATAATCAATATGTAAACGTAATTACATAATTAAATATTACCTTTAAGGAGAAATTTTATATTCTGTTCCTACCAGGTTAAAGCCAGCCCAATAAAAACGCTTGGAAACGATTTCTTAAAGTAGTAAAATTGGTTAATGATTTGTAAACGATTTCCGTTTTCCTCATTGACGATTTTCCCAATTCATCGCCATCCCAAAAGATCTTTTTAGCGGGATGACATCACATGCATTTCCCATTAGTCAGCAAAAAATGGCCAATTAACCGAATGAGTAAATATTCTCGGAAGAACTTTTGCATAATCGTTGAATTTTGAGCACTTAATGATGAAATGTAAACGAGCTGACAAAGAAAATACGATAAGGGAGACTGGGGAGTTAGGATTGCGATAAAAGTTCAACCGTTGTTGCAAGCAAAGTTCAAGTTTCTTTCGTCAGAGTTTTATGTTCCTGTCTGCAACTGCGCAAATTGCTTAACTGTGAGAGGGAGAATGGAACACCAGGTCTGAACAAAAAAACACAGAAAAAAAAATAAAATCGGCGAGAGATATGACCAATCAACCTACTTAGGGGGGCTTGGGGGCTGCTGTTGGCGCTCTAAATTTAGCATTTCTCAAGAATTTCTTGTGCCGCGCTGCGCCGTTGGCATTTTCTGCTATAAAAGGGATAATACGAGAATACTGCCTACTTTATGTGCATGTATTGCGCGACGATCCTCTCCACATATGTGTATGTGTGTGTGTGTGTGTGTGAATCTCCCTCTCGCTGTCATTTCGTTTTCATTCTTATTCATTCTGGTTCTTCGTTTATTTCGTAATAATCGCAACATCCGCTGGCATCGGATCTCGGGATTGGGACTTGCGACGTCTTGGGTTGGGTCTTCGACATCGCCCTCTACTTTCCCCTTGTTCCTTTTGCCTTCCCCTCAAGTCCGAGCTCCTGCTTCTCTTTGTTGGCAGAAAGATCGCTCTCTTCTTTGTCCGCCGTTCTGGTTTGTTCTTTGTGTGGGTTTTATCGCTGTTGCATTATATAATTGTAATTTACAGCGGCACTTTATATAACCCATGGGGCGTATGCTTTATTTACTTTGTTATAACACTGATAACGTATACGCAGGGCATGATTTGCTTTATTTAATTGGGCTTATTAGATTAATTTTTTGGGTGCTTCTGAAAGAATTAAGTTATCAACAAGAACTTGTAAAGGTGAAACATTTTAATTTTCTGTATTATTTCTTTAGAATGCTATTTTTCAATCAAAGAACCCAAGATAAAACAAAGTAATTTAAAAAATAATAAAAAACAAAGACAAAGCTTCGCATTCTTGGTTTAAATATATTTAAGGTATACATCACAACCTAAAAATATCTATTAAGTCACAAGTTACTTTTTTAAAACACTTTACCAATATAGATAATTCTTGAATGGATTTCTGGCCATCACGCCATAGTTCCACGTAGTTTTCCGGCAATTTGCAACCAGGGCAAGCAAAGCATTTATCTTAATTGAAGATCGCGCGAAAGTCTAAGTGCAAATAACCGGTTAGAGTTTTCTATTTGGCAACAACAATGGCAGCAACAAAAAAAGCAGCGGTAACTGTGGCGGTACTAGCGACAACAACTACATGGCAAGAGGAAAGCAATTTGGAAAGTTGTAACTTGCCCGAATGCATAATTCATTGGGTTCGACACCGTCGCGGCGGTACAGTTGACACATTAGCCAAACTAGACAAAGCCGTCACAATTGCAAATCGCTTGGCCAAAGAATGAACGAAGAGCGGCCAGAAAGTATTCGTATATGTATGAAAGCAGCAACAGCAGCAGCACCAGCAGAAGAAGAAGTCGTCAAATGGCCAACAAATGAAGCGCATTGTGCAAAACTTTTACTCAGGCGTTGGCCCCACTCATATTTGTTGTTGATTTTAGCCGTATTTTGGAAAATACCCAAAGTTACAATAATAACAGTTGGCTAAGATAAAAATAACACAAGAAATTTTGCAAAATTAATGGATCATTATTATTGGATAATCTTGTCAGAAAGAATGAAGATGTTCTGAAAAGGTGTAAAGCTTAATGTGTATTAGTAAATAGTAAAGTTATTTAGTTGAAACATATTTCAATATTTCCAATATTTTAACGTAATATAGAATATTTTTTTAGGTTACATTCATTTGGTAAAGTCGTATAAGGAACGCCCACTTCCCAAGTGTATTAGTTTCTTCGATTCGCCAAGTGTGAATTTCCCTTCTCGATACTTTTCGCTGGCGTTCGCCTTGGCCCATGGTCATTGACATTGCTCTGGACATGGACTTGAGCATGCGAGGTTGCTTCTGCCAGAAGAAGCTCGCCAGCTGGCAAGAAGAAGCGGCATAAAGAAAATTAATTAAACAATCAATTGGCGTAACACTTTCTCTTCTTGAACAATAAAAATAAAAATAGTAAAAGATTTTTATGTGGCTCGCTTGGCGCTGCGCTCGTTCGTTCGCCTGTCTTTAATGAGCCGCGACGGTGGTTCGTGAGTGAACGTTCTAAACCGGTGTTCAAGCCGGGCCAAAAGAAGCTAGCTACACTGTAAAAAAAAGTTTGAAAGATTGAAAACAAGAACTTGCCCAACGCACAGATTTTTTATAATTCTTAGAGAGGCTTATACAGAAAACAAATTTTAACTTAATGTTGTGAATAATCCACATGAACATTTTAAATGCATTTAATATTCAGATACTTTCCTGACTGTATCTTTGAAGTTTTCACCCATTTGGAGTTGAAGAAATGAAATGTAGAACGACAAAGAGAGCGGTGCAGCATGTTCGAAACGAACCTGCATGAAAGCCGGCCACTAGGTGATCAGATCAACTGAGCGGATCTCCCTCTCTCCGAAGAGCGACTCATGTTGTAACCGGTTTGCGGTGCTCTCAATTTGGAATTCGGTTTGTGTGTTGCGAGTGAAGTTTGAAGTGTGGAGCTGTTCGGAGTGGGGGGAGGTCGGTGGGAGTTGGAGCAGGAGGGGAGTGGAGTAAGCGATGACGCAGCTTGTTACGTTCTTTGCCGATCTTGCCGCAGCCCCAAAACAAAGAGAGTAACAGCGAGAGAGCGACTAACAAATCCGTTATTTGACCCAATTCTAAACTGGAAACGAACAAAATATCACACAGGAAAAAATATACATTTTAAAAAATTAAACCGGATATTAGAACATTAGCAGAATTTTGTTACAAAGAACGTATAACTTTCTTTATAAATAATCCTAGCGGGGCCAATCAGCTTAAATATTTGGTGTTATACCCAGAAAGACAACGGTTTTTAATTTGATATAACAATGAGACTTTATTTTTAGAAACAAAACCAGAAAAGACATCATTAATCAGTTTAAGGAGTAACACAAACTAAAAACCATCAATCAACTTGCTATTAAGTTAAATAATTGCTTATTTTGGTATCGATCCCCATAGGATCTTTATTTTCCACAGTGCATCGAACCCCAAAAGAAGTTGCAGCGAGAACAGCACACACTTAAGTGTGTATTGGTGCGAGTGGCCGAGTGTTTGTGGGTCTTGCGTGAAAGTTTCATAATTACATGACAGTCTTGGTTCCCTTCTTTTCCATTCGGTTGGTTAATCGCGCTGCCGACGTCGCTGCCCGCTGCTGGCCCACTTCTCCGGAGAAAGTAAGAACAGACCGCTCCGTGCTTTCTTCGTTATCGTTTCTCTTGTAATTGATTACATAAGACAATGGGGGCCAGAAAGAGAACGAACACACGACGAATCTTTCGAATGCTGTTTGCTCCTACGGTTTTTGGTATTCGGGGTTCTTCGGTTCTCGACTTTTTTTTTGGTAGTTCTCAATCTGTTTTCTTTGGGCCTAACGGTACTATGGCCTAATATTGTAACACACTCGTTTGAGCCTCTAATAATGTCGTTTACCCAATTCCGAAAACTTGTTTAGTTAGCGTTCTTTGAAGCATTCTTGGAGCCCCCACACCCCCTCTTCCTTTCCCTTGTTGCGTTTATCACCGTCTGCGCTTTGTGCACCATTTACACTGTCTTTTTTTCGGTTTCTTCGCAGCCTGAAAATTTTTGGGTAGGTGGCATTACATAATTGCTCGTCGGCAGTTTTTTGGGGCCCGCTGTTTTTTGGGTTAGCTTTTACGGTTTGTAATTTGGGATGAATGTTATGTATTAAGACGGTCTACTTGAGAACAGTTAGGAACTGTAAAGATATTCAGATATTATGCTGGTAGGTAAAGTGGTAATACATGTGGGTCAAATTGTATTCTAGAAATTTTTACTACACGAAAATTCATAACAATTTATAACCAAACAAGTTAATTTCGTTTAACCTTACTACTATCTACAATTTCGAATTATCATAAAGTATAATAACAATCCACCAATACCACAAAGTGTTTTTCAAATCGAAGCTTAAAAAGTTTTCAGCAAAGGTCTTTGATCCCAACATCTCTCGCCTTCATTGAAGCTTGACTTTCTCGCCTACGATTAACTTTCCTGCTACGCGTACAACATACCAGAAGATTCTCCGCATTTCTCCATAATGCACTAATTGCTCAGAAAAACGGTTAAGTTTCTATAATCGACAGGTTGACAAAAGCTAAGCTCGGCCGAAAGGCTTTTTCCCAATTAGAAAGACTTGAGCGTCAACAACAACAAATGGCATTATGTGAAATTCTAATAATTTCATTACGAAAAAAAAAAGAAAGCCGCACAATTGTTGTTGGCGCTGCTGCAGCGCTGCCGACTTCGTGCATTGACTTTCCATTCTTGGGCCCCGAAATTTCGTATGTGTGTACGCGTGTTTGCTTTCATTATTCTAATTTCGTTAACTAAAAAGAAAAAAATAATATGGCCAGAAATTGTTTATCAACGACACTCGAAGTAAATGATGAAAACAAACTCATAAATGAAATCAAGTTGAATGCACACATACTATAACACTCGCACGCGTATAACAAAAATTATAAAATTTTATTATATGACGAATTTCTTTCGGATACTTAACAACATCGCAAAAGTTGCACGATAAAAAGAAAGCAGAAAGCGTCCGCAGACATTTCTACATGTGACGCGTGAGTTCTGCAAAATACAGCGCAAAAAAAGAGAGTCTCCACCACCTCTCTTTCTGCCGATCTCCACCCCTCTCGCTTCCGCGCTGTCTCTTTTTTGGGGGCTCACTCTCTCGCACACACACACACACGTATCTTTTTTGCCTTTGCAATCGATCATTGAACTTTGGTTGTGAAAACTAGAGCAAGACCCAAATTTCTTCACAACTTTGTTGCTTTTGTGCAGTGCGCACATAAATGAAACCGGATACAGAGGCGGTCAAGAAAGTAGTGTTTACAGCTATTACGATTAAAATAAATTTTATTTAAATATATATAAAAGTGATAAAACAAAATGATTGACTTAAATCATTAACAATCATTCATTTTGTTTTATCACTTTTTTAATGAAATTGTATTACTAATATTTATAAGTTTATCTATCAGTAATTGTATCTTTTTACCCGCATCTGTACTTTACATATGTGCCTTATCAGCTTCTCTTTTGGCTCCCACTCTGCGTTGGCTTTCTTTCTTTCTGGCTTGTTTGTTGGCTATTACCGCTTATGTTAAGTGATTTCTCAAGTGCGTTGTCTTGCGGCCAGCGATGAAAACACAAGGCGTAATGGATTTCTCAGCCGTTCTGATAAGAGTCATAAATATGGCCACATACGCCGGCTTGTGTACAAAAATGTGTCATAAGGTGAAACGCAATAGACCCCAAAATCAAATAAATTTGTTATATCAAATCATAAAGCAATATGTGAATCATTTTAACTGGGGTAAGCTAACCGGACTTCATAATGGAGTATTTGTTAATCGTTCTGATATCAGAGGGAATACTTAACTGTTGACAATGTATTTAATCTTTTTTTGACCATAGTTAGCCTAGCAATTCTTTAACGCTTTCAAAGAAAGATCATTGTTTTAACTTTTGGCCTTCAAAATTATGAACGGAGGGCAAATTCTTTAAAATACAAAATAAATTGAGAATTCTAAGAAGTAAATAATGATTTCTCTGAAAATTAATACAAAAACTGGAAAAAAACTTTATATAGAAATTCATAAATTATATTTCATCATTTATAATTCCTGATTATTGCATTCGTTTTTTAGTTTTTTTTAAGAAGAAATTGATATCAGTTTCGGATGAGATTAACGGTTATTTGAGGGTCGGAAGAAAGTTCAGAATTGGGGTTCTGCATAATAAATGTGCTACCGTTATCGGTATACTTTTCTTGCGTACAAATTTCGGTTTCGTTTGCCGCTTAGAACGGAGTGATATCAAAAGTTTTTTTTTTTTTTGGGGGTATTGGGGATTACCCCAGGGGGAGTTGTGGGGGAAATATCGGGAACTTGGTCTTCGGGGGCCTTTCACATGTGTGTGCGAGACTTTTCGATGTGGCGCGGTGTGAAAGTTGTAAGCTCCGTCAGACGAGAGCCAACATATTGTATTGTGGCCACTGTTTCTGTTTCTTCTGCCCGATTTGTTGTTGTTTGTTTGTTTGTGTGGTTGCTGTTTCCGAGATTTTCGGCCAGAGGAAGAGCACGAACGCGAGAGAGCGAGAGGGCAATAGAGCTGCGTGTGCGTCTGCGGGAAGTTCATTCACATTTGCACTCATTACGCGGCCAACGTTGCCGTCGACTTTGGCGTCTCCGCTGCCCCCGCACTGAATCTAGAAAATACGCTGCCCCAAAGTGCAGGCGCCACTCGAACGTTTAGATGTATGCCAAATTGTTTTGAAATATGTATATAGTATTTAACTATCGGTTTTTGGTCAAACTTATTCAAATCATCTGCTTCTTAGAAATACCGGTCACGGTAAAAGGGTTACAAGTTTTTAAGTTGAGTAAATGGAAGCCAAGTTATGGACCCTGAAAGTCCAGATTTATGTCACCCCTCTTAAATGCACAGATATTAAAAAAAAATCTGACATAAACATGGGTCAATTTATCGACCATCGAAAAATAGAAAATTTTGAATGCAGTTTCCTCAAGGATGCGATTACAAACATTTTGAGGTATGCCACTTTGGAATCGAACTAAAATTGGCAAAGTTATAGGCTGTGGCCCTTTAGTATCGGAATAAAAATGGGAAAGTTATATGTATGTTCTAGAAATATAGCTCTGGGTTTTCCATTTTTTTTTCACATATGCAGGGGGCATGAACCACCAAATCCCCTCAAGGGGGTTAGCCCTTAATAATGATTAGTTGGGAAAAAATACTGTTGACTTTTTCCCCGCCAATTAATTGCGGCTTGCCACAAACCCTTGACCCCTGACCCCTGACCGCCCCGTCTCGCCAGCCCATTGACGTTTGGCGGGCACGCTTTTCATCACGTTGCCGCTTACAGGTGTCCGATTGATTGCCACGGCTAAGTCCGGCAAACAGCAAACAATTGTTGCTCCCCGTCGACGTTTGTGTGTCATGTAATAGGCGCAGAGGTAATGTGACTTTCGAGTGCCCAGCTCTCCCCCTTTCGGCCTGGTTTGCCTGAGGCAACGTGCCTGGGCCCCATACAATGTTTATCGTTCGAATGGTGTAAGCAGCAAAGCCATCACCCCCCTCCCCCCCCCCACAACGAACCACCCACCACCCCCCGCAGGTGGGCCGTCAAACGTTCAGTAGGCCAGCCAGAAATCGCTTCGAACCCGCTGTCACGTTTGCCGCTCACGTTTTCCCAGCAGCGCTGCTTCGAACAGGTTGCATGTTGCATCGGGGTCTGTGTGCCAGCGTAACACTTGGAAAATGGGGTTTACCTGGTAGGTGGCCGACTGCGAAGGGGGCGAATGCGTGGGGTTGGGGGAGAGGTACGACCTGATTGGCGCACTCTCAACTCCGGTGACGTCCACCGTTGCTGTGGTAATCATCATGTGGCCTGTTTACTCACGTTGCACAGCCATTGCAGAGGGAAAACCAGCAGCAGCAGCAGCAGTAACAGCAAATGCAACAAAAGCAACCAACAGAAACAGAAACCCAAACACGTCCATGGCTGGCGGGAAAAGCGGAAAATTCTTTGACGCGCTTTTCGGGGTCAAGTTGGTGGGAGCGTCATGGAAAATTTACCCGAAAGATGGTGGAGATTTCTAGAAGAAGAAAGGGATTCTACAATTTATAATTTTTATGATTATTATCTCTTTAAAAACGTACGCCAATTTTAATATTCTGATATAAAATATTCTATTCATGAAGCCGTTATAACAATACATTTTTAAAAATTCTAATTTTGAGATAATCATTATCTTAAAAATAAAGCATAAAAAAACATTAACAATCTTATGCAAAAATGTATTTTAGGATTAACTATGCTCTAAATCTATATATCAGTATTATTTTTAACCATCAGTTTATGTCTAGACATTTTTGTTCTAATAGTTAATGGCCAGCAAATTGAGTACAAACAGTGAAACAAATCTATTTGTCGTTCGTCTCGAATTTAGCTGTTAAACATGTCCAGCAATAGTCGAACTTCATGGGTCGCTGGAACAATATAAACTTTTGCACTTGACGAGTATATATTTACACTCGGTAATCAAACAAAATGCAGCGAATGAGCAATCGAATCACATTGCGATAATTACATAATCATCGCCTGGACGACTGATCAGTCCAGAACAGAACAGAACAAAGAACCAGTCTCAATGTAAGTCAACATTCAATAATAAATTAAAAAATATATTATTTAAATGCAGATTTCATCATACATACATTCGTGTTTATTATATAAGAATGTGGACGATTACCATTCGTGCAGAGGGTATATTTGAATTACAAATATCAAATGTCAACGTTGTAATATGGGACACAAAATAATAAATAATACCGAATACATTAAATATTAACGATACAATAAAGTTGATTAATTAAAATGAGTAATTTTATGATCCTAAACATTGAATGAATTTTTTTGTTTTAATAACATGGACTTTAATCGTCTGTTACAGGGCTGTTTATCTTCTAACTCGAGTGCATTTCCTAGAAATTTATTTTCCTAAACGACCTATGCCAAGATTAGAAATAGTAGTCAACAAAAACTGTCTGGCAGATAATATTTACTACGAATTTATATATTGTTTATCCATATTGGCTGGGATTTATTACTACCAAATTACTTCAGATATTTCTTTTAATTAATAAATTCGTATACGTAAGTATACCCAACATATAATGATATAATATAATACAACATATAATATAATACAATAACATGATATATTATTCTTGAAAATTCAGAGTATAAATCTAGTCATTGTTTTCCCATTTTAATGGGTAACTTCTACTGTAAGAATTACATACTGTGACAATTACAACCACAATTACAGCAGCGGCACAATTGCGGCGAGCACGTTGCCAGGTAACAACAAAAACCTTTGGCGGATTGAAATCAATGCAATGTGCAAAAAAAATATGTACTTGCGAAGATTTGCATTTTTTGTATTCGGAATGAGCCCCCTGCAGGCCGCGCACAAAGGGGGTGTTATGGAAAAAATAATATTATTATGGCAAGGAGCTGGACCAATAGCAGTACAGTAGTACATCCTTAAATAGAATGAGTTAGGATTCTAAAAATTATAAATGTCCTGAGGGTGACGTTACTGGAAAAGGTCTTATAGAAATATACGAAAGGTGAAGCTAACGTCAACGTGACGTATACGCGATATTACGTATACGAAATATTACTCATACGCCACCATGTTTTAAGCAGGAATTTGTTTTCTAAAATTCGATAATTTATTTATAATTATTGGTATAAAATGTTAATGCAGATTGCATTTTTCAACTGGTTGTGATGGAAAAAATTCACTTGCTTAAATACAATTAGATAATATTTTAAATTTATGATGTGATTGAAGTATTTATATTTTGGATAATTTTAAGCTTTAATTAAGCCAATTCTCTTAGACCAAAATACAGTTTGGCGAAGGACCACTGTAGCATCTCGACAATTCTAAAAACAAACGCAATAAGTGGGAAACACGTTAATTTCCATTTGGTTTGCGTAGCCGCCGACTCGAGTCGCCAACATGTGAGCCATGGCAGGCCGGCTGTTCGGGAGCGTTGCACTAGCCGCCGCTGCCTCACATTACGCGACACGTGACCGCTCCGCCCGATTCTCGATTCTCGAGCGGCAAGCTGCGAATGGCGAACTGAGAACCAAGAATAGGGAAGGGGGAAAGAGGGGAACGGGGAAAGTCGAGCGTCCAGCGGCGAACGTCGAGTCAGCGCGCACGCCTCCGGCTATGAAATATAAATAGCGGTGCTATAACTTGACTACTGATGCAGTGAGGTGGGGTTCTTGGGGGGTGTCTTGGCTGGAGGGGTGGAAGGGGTGCAGGTGGCATACGACGTCGGGGTTTCGTAACCGTTTTCGGCTTTCCACTGCACTTTTCCTCCCTCGTCTGATTACCTTTTGCCAGGGTACGTAAACAAACCGACGCAGATGAGTGTTTGGGTTGTATGTTAGCTGGAAACACCACTAAACAGCATTTGATAAGGGAACCATTATACATTTGCATACTGATAATGGATGTGCTGGAGATTACTATAGGGGCTATCCCAAAGGGGGAGGTCGGGGGTCTGGCTCTCCAGCCGGCGGATGTGAATACGATTGGTCGGGACACGTGAATCGGGCGACTCACGTGGATATCGCCCAGAGATCGCGTAGTGATCACGTAACTGGGATTTGCTCATGATCAACAGTAATCAGTAATCATGGAACTGTGAACTGCATGCTGGTATTGATCTTAATGCTATCCGGATTGCACCAGTTAGGCTTTTAGCTATCAATTCAAATATCGTTATTTTTTATGGGGATAGGTCAGTTATGTATAATTATTAAAATGAAACAAATTATTAATAATTTAAATAAAACATTACAAGCTCTTTGAAACCTGTTTACATCAAGAAAATAATTCTCATCTCAATAATTGTAACAATTCCAACAAAATAATTCCTTTTAAGAAATATATCTAGGAATTAAACATAAAACCTCAAAGATTTACATAATGGTCAGAGAACAAAGCGATAAAGATTTTCCTGCTCCAAGAATAGCCCAGAAAAATCATGAAAAGATAAAGCGCATTTTTTGTATTGCACTTTATCAGCATTTATGTACATATGTGGTTCCATAAATTTCTTCCAGCATTTATTTTACTGCGGGCGTAAAGTGAATTGCTTAATGGCATTCTGTAATCACTTTTGAGAAACACCTTTTGACGCAAATTCATTAGAATTCATTCTTTCAATTCGATTCGCTGTTTGTTCCTCATTTGTGTTTTAGTGCCAGTGACCAGGAACTTACATAATATCTCCCGACCTTACTATTTTTACAATGAGTTTGCCCAGTGAAGTGGCAGTGTTTGTATTCATAGCAGTTCTTCTGTTCTTTTCTTTGTATTCAGCTGCATTTAACGTGATAGTTTCCATTCTGATAACCCTATCGCAGCGCAAAGTGCTTAATTATGATTTATATAAGCTGTGAAGTAGTTTTGTAATGGCTCACCAGACAGTTTGGTGGCTGCAATGATAGTGGCCTGACCATATATTTACCGTTTCGAGATATCCAAAGTTGCAAAGCCACGTGATCAATCAATAATGGGATTTTTTAATTGTATGCTGAATTTCCAAGCTAAATAGCACTTGGCATAGCTACTGTTTATGGGTTTAACAATAAGTGTTTAGTCTACTGAGTAATTACCATATCTGAAAATGTTTGCAAATAAAGCAGGGGAAAACACCGAATTTTTGAGTGTTCGGAAATGTTAATTTAAGGATATATTATTAAAAAAAAAATTTCGTTAAAAATTGTTGAGATTGTTTAATAATTTTTTTAATTCAAAAAATTTTAAAATGTATTTTAATATGTAAGTACTTTTAAGGTAAATGTTCTAAAAAATTAAAAAAGTAAAAAGTCTTACCTAAACTGTTTTTCAATATTGGTTCTCCGAGCTCCAAAGCTATTTGCATCTGTGTATGTAAATGCATTCTCGATTATTAATAATGTGCTGGTTCTCTGAATATTTTGTGTAAGACGCTTGCGTCACCAAGCCAACTGGCACACACACACACACACAAAATCATACAGAGCAATACGGAGAATCAGAATGGGAATAAGAATCCGAATCAGAATCGAAATCGGACTCACGCGGCCAAAGCACCTCAGTCACCTTACGTGTGTTTGCCAGTGTGTGAGTGTTTGAGCGTCAAGAGCGACGCCCCCCTACCCCAGAAACCCCCCAACCCCTCGCTCTCGGGCAGGCAATCACGTTCTAGTTTCAAATGTGCAGCTCAAAACGAATTTTTTTTCAGATTGCCCGCTGATTACTCAACAACGGCAATGTGATCGCTTGCAACAACAAAATGTTCGAAGGTTCGATGTTGGGGCTTGAGAAATTTCACTTTTACTCCATAAAGAACCCAAAGTCGCCAACAAGTTCGAACATGTTCGAAGCAACACGGATTGGTCGCGTGTAGCGGATGCGTGTTGCCGCAACGTGACCGTCGAGCAGCTCGTCGGAGAAATGCTTTTACAAATTCAATTGCGATTCAGCCTTCTTTCGAAGCGGTTCAGGCGCTCGCGATAAGACCCCATATATATGCTATACTATATAGCCGATCCACACAAACAGTCAAAGCGATTCGCGATAAAAGCACTACCAAGTGAGAGCCCGTCAAAGTCGTTAAAAGCATTTCGGCCAAGTGCACCAACCGCAGAAACGTCGCGTTAGCCAACTAACTCAGTACCCCAAATAAAAAACAGAAGTGTTTCAAAAACAATTTCCCAAAAATATTAAATATTTTGCGGAATAAAAATACAAACAATGCCAAAAGCGTCTTAACCCAGAAAACATTATGTCGATTGTCTGCACGCTGGAACAGAAAGTGAACTTTTTCAAAGCGGCTGCAACGACCAAGAATCTGTTGATACTCAAAAACAATACGGATACCAACTACAGTAACTACAAGGATAACACCAGCAACAGCAAATGTAGGTGTTGAGTGCAAAAAATAATAAAACTATTTTAGTGCATTTAAATAATATACAAACTCTAAAAAACATTTGTATAACATGATGATTAATTTTTGAAATTTAAATGTTATTTGGATAATACATAAATGCCAGAGAGACGATTTCGAGATTTTCGAGCCGATCTCAAAATATCTAAATGTTATTTAAATACAGAAATCTAGAATATAAATCAAATTATAGCAGATGCACATATCCGAACGATATAATAAATCAAATAGTTTCAAGTTCCTTTGTTTTTCTGCGTAGTAAAATAACAAGAGTTAATCAGTTCTAGAATATTTACTAAACTTAATCGGTGAAAAACAATAACACACGATGATTGAAACGCAAAACAAAAATTCCCAAAATGTTTGGGGCGTCGCGGGGGTGTTTTGGAGAGAGGGGTGATTGGCGGAGCTTAGTCATTTTGTTTTTGTGAATTTTGTCAAGACGCCGACTGCAGCGCTAGTCTCTCTCACTCGCCCTCTCTCTTGCTCTCGCGCTTAGGGGTTGCCGGCAGCTGCGAAGCCGGCGTAGGCGTCGACGTCGGCAGAGTCTGGCACACACACACAGTGTTTGGCGAGTGTGTCTGCGAGCACATTGAACTGTAAATGCCAATTCGATGGTCATGGTGAGGGTGAGAAAAAAGAGAGTGGGGAAAAGAGCGTGGGGGCAAGGGGGAGCACTTACACACAGATTTGCAATGTGCGATTTCTTGTTTACGTTCTGTTTCTTTGCGTTGGTGTTGGTGTTGGTTCTTTTCGCCTTTGTCGTCTAATTCTCGCGCTCTCGCTTCCTCTCATTCTCTCTCCCTCGGCAATTCTTGCATCATTGGCCGTAATCATTGTGTAAATGCCTGCGCTAAAAACGAAAGCAAACGGTAAAGCTATGGCCGAGGGCAATAAGCAAGGGCAAGGACCATCGAACAAAGAAAGTTTTCTGTGTGTGTGCGTGCGTCTGTTTTGGCCAGACAAGATCGCATTAGACGTTTTGGGGACCCAACGGATTGTTCATTGAGTGGCGGACCTCTTTTCATTTTGTCAGCTTATCAGGCCTCTAACCTGATTAAAATTACTATATATATATTCTATAGGTGACACGGGCAGATAAGAAAATTTGAAAGAATTGCCATAAATATGTGATAAGTGCAATTGTTATGGTAGCAGGAAAGAGATATTCTGCGCAATCTTAGATTTCGATTGGGAGCAAGGTTTTGTTTGTTTATTATTTTTCGGGGGTGGCGCAAAAAAAAATGTAGTGTGCTTCTAGGCGTAGGAATTGAGTAAGCTATGTAGGAATTATAAATAAAAATGTTAAAGAACAATAAATTAGTTTTAATTTGTAGTCAAAAACAAAGTTACTTACCAGTCCGTTTCTTTATTTCCATTGCAGTTCCCCGAATCCAGCAGCAGAGCAACCCAAGCCACCTGCAACAGCAGCAGCAGCTGCAGCAGAAGCTAGCGCAGTTGCAACACTTTCCCTACGGGCCACGCCCCCACACCGGAGGCAAGGAGGAGACGCTGCTCCTGCTAGCACCGCCGGCCAAGTTTTACCCGGAGTCAGCGGGCCCAACAGCAATGCCCGAGGTCCTCAGCGGCACGCCCACCAACAGCCACAACAAAGCCAACATCGCCATGATGAACAACGTCCGACTGTCGAACATATCGCCGACTTTGTCGATGAACGGCAGCTCCAACGAGGCAACTAATTGTAAGTTCCCCAAAGGCACCTAAACAAGTAGTTATATTACACCGGAATAAATATTAGTTACTTATTCAAAAAAAAAAAAAAAAGAATTTTAAAAGTCATGAATTGAAATAAAATTATTTTTTTGTGAATGAATAAATCATTTATATAATGTTTGAAAACTAAACTTCTTTTATCTTTTCTTGCAGTGCATCCCCTTTCCATGTACGGAGGCTCCATCAGTCCGCAGTCGAATGACAGCGGCATGTCCGACAGTCTGGGCAAGTTTGTCCCGGGAAGTGGCTATGGAGATGGGATGATGGGCCAGTCGCCCTCGCAGGGAGGCAATGGACCCCAATCGGCGTTGACTGCCGCACAGAAGGAGCTCTTCTCGCAAAGAAAGCAACGGGAATTCACGCCAGACAACAAAAAGGACGAGAGCTACTGGGATCGGAGGAGAAGGAACAACGAGGCGGCCAAGAGGAGCCGGGAGAAGAGGCGCTACAATGATATGGTTTTGGAGCAGCGGGTGATCGAACTCACCAAGGAGAACCACGTGTTGAAGGCCCAACTGGACGCCATCAGGGATAAGTTCAATATCTCCGGGGAGAATCTGGTCAGTGTGGAGAAGATACTGGCCTCCCTGCCCACCAGCGAGCAGGTGCTGAGCAACACAAAGCGGGCCAAGATGAGCGGCAGTGGCTCCTCATCCGGTTCCTCACCAGCGGGCAGTGGATCCGGTGAGGGATCCCCGCCAGGTGGCCACAATGGCTATCCGGTGGGTCCTCCACTTTCTCCGCTGATCTACGGACCCAATGGCAATGCCCGAGTGGAAGCCACCGTGAAGAGTGTCCACCATGTGCAGCACGCTGGAGTTCCGCCTCCGCCAACGCACCTGCAACAGTTGGTGGTGCCCCAACCTCAGCCGCAGCATCTCTACCAGCCACAGTCGCAGCAGCAGCAGCAGCAGTCGCATCAGCCGCACCAGCAGCAGATTCCCCAGCCGCAGCAGCAGCAGCAGCAACAGCAGCAGCAGCAGGAGCCTAGTCCCAGTGGCGGTTCCTCGTCGCCAGCCATCTCCGATCCGCACAACCGCCCGCCCAGCAGCACCATCGCCAATCTCCAAGTGCAACTGCAGCAGGCGCTCAACCGAAATGTGCGACCCGAGGATCTGGACAGCCTGCGCAAGGCGGTGGCTGCCGGAGCACTCTACAATGCAGCCGCCGTGGTCGGAGGAGGAGCTCCACCACCGCCACCGCCGGCTGGTCTCTATGTGCCCGCTCCCAGCGCCTACAAGGATCATCTGGAGGTGGCGGCCGCCGCCTGGAGTCACAACGTGGAGGCAGCCGTGAGCAGCAGCGCCGTGGATGCGGTGAGCAGCTCATCCGTTTCGGCCAGTGCCACCAGTGTCCTGAATCTTTCCCGCCGCGCCTGCTCGCCCAGCTACGAGCACATGCTGTCCTCCACCACCTCCTCCACACTCTCCTCCGCCTCCTCGTCGGGCGCTGTTTCTGGGGATGATGAGCAGGAGCACGAGCCCGCTCCTCTCCAGCTCCAGCGGAGCAGTCCGCAGCAGGGCAGCGATGCCAACAACTGCCTGCCCCTCAAGCTGCGCCACAAGTCCCACTTGGGTGACAAGGATGCGGCGGCCACGGCGCTGTTGTCCCTGCAGCACATCAAGCAGGAACCCAACTGCAATCGCGCTTCGCCACCAGCTTGGAACGATGGCGGTGACAACTCCAGCGACGAGAGGGATTCGGGTATTTCCATCGCCAGTGCGGAGTGGACGGCGCAGCTGCAGAGGAAGCTGCTGGCGCCCAAGGAGACCTCCACTGTGGTCTCCAGTGCCGAGCGGGATCAGCTGCTCAAGTCGCAGCTGGAGCGCTTGGAGTCCGAGGTGGCCAGCATTAAGATGATCCTGGCGGAGTAAAGAAACCGCCAAAAGAAGGAGCAGTGAAGTGGGATCCAGAGGAGGATCATGATCTAAATCTGAATCTAAATCCGAATCTGGATCAGGAGAGAGAGCGAAGAGACAGAGACCTTGAGAGGATCAGTAGATGGCAGAGCAGAGAGTTCCATGGCGCCAGTAGTTCTCCTGGAGGGAAGAAACCTTTAAAGTATATATTATATATGGGAGAAGTCCAAAACAGAGTGTTAACTATCGGATATCAAAGCATACTACTCTATATCTCTATGTATAACTCTGTGTGTATGTTTATCTATCCACTGTATTTGAGTCTTGTAATCGTAAATGTTTAACTATATAGATCTCGTCAAAAAACTCGGAGCTAAACAAAATCCTTAGGGTCTTCGGACCGAAAAGAGTTTCATATTTAACCTGTTTATAAACAAACACGCTATTCGTTTGCAAAAGCTGACAAAGGTGACCCCGTAAAACTTTGGGGTGACCCCAAAAAGCTTTTGTTCTCTTATGCATCCCAAGTTTCCTTATGCACAGCGAAAGTGGAGAAAGATGAAATATTATATATTCGTAGGCAAAAGTTACCAAGTATTTGCTGTTGTACATATTACACAATTAATTATACTTACTATTATTATTATTATTCTATTATTCCTATCGTGTACATAATTTTAGTTGCAAGCTAAGCTTATTTTATTTTATTTTATACTATTGTGTAGTAAAGCAAACATATACATTACACCTAAGCGTATAGCACATTCAAAGCGTGAGAGACGAAAGAAATCTGAGAAAGAATCAATGAATATATATTCTGCAATAAATAATTTTAAATATAATACCTTAATGTTTGTCGTTCTCAATTTATTTATTGTTTGCTGCTTTGGTTGCCCGTGTGGGTCACAGCGCTTTAACTAAATGTTATCGAAGTTTAAGAAACTTGAAAAACGTAAACAACTAAATAAGAGAAAACCCGAACAGAATCACACAAAAAACACACACTATATATTTGTAGAGCATATAGTAGATCGATCCGAGACGTATTGGTGTCGTAGAACGTAGTCCATGTGAGAGCGAGCATTCACTTTTAAAGTTGTATTAATTTTATGCCAATCACTGTATCCAAATGCTAAAGCATTACACTTTACACTAGAAGGCAGTGAAGCACACAAGAAAATACATATGATTATTACTATAACTATGCGTACGCAGCAGCCCCTATCTATATGAATATTTAAATAACTCGTTTGTGTTGATCAATGAAAATAAAACTATTTATAATGATGAAAGAAACTTACAAATGCCTTTTACTGCTTACTTTTTTAGGGGATTTTTTATTGCAATTTCACTGTTGTCAACCGCTTGAGGAAAAAGTTTCCGTTTTTTACGACTTGCTAAAGGTGATTCATGTTATTATCGAAAACATCAGCAAAACTAATTAGAATTGCAACTGTAATTGTGACTTAATCTATTACAGAGCTTTTAAAAATATTACATCATCTTTTCACCAGCGGTTAACGTATTACAGCATTTACGAGGGTAGTTACAGAAGTTCCTCCCCTACAGATCTTAAAAAAAGTAAGTAAAACATCCATTTTGAGTGGTAAAGAGATTATTTATTCTTAATGACGTTGTTGCCTTGTACTTGTACAACGAAAAAAGTTTTGAAAATTTAAATTTATTTAGAATAATATCGGGTGTATGTCACTAATTTCGATTTCGATTTCGTTTTTGTTTTTATCATTATTCGAAATACAGTATAAGTATAATAATTAAATATTCTCTGTCTTTATAATAAATCCTTAAACATCACATGAAAAGTTTTTGTTGTTGTTGGGTTTCCTTTCTCGTTAATAAGTTTCAAATACTTTCTATCCGTTCTTTGGTATCATTTTCATTTTCCAATCGAAAACTTGAATATTTTCCGCTTGTTTCGTTAGCCTAGGAAAAACGTATCTAGTCCACAAAAGTTATAGACTTAGATCAAGACCTGTTTATAAATTTCGTTTATATATAATAGGTATATATAATAACTTAATAATAGTAAGTACCATATGTTGTGGTTTGTTGAGGGCTTGGTATTTGGGGATTCGGTTGTAAATATGTGTAAATACAGAATTTTCTTTGGTTTAAGACGATTTCTCACTTTCTGGTTGTTGTATATATAACTCTCCAGCCTTGCCATGAAGAATAGCGTTCGCGATATTGGTATAGAGGTCTGTATATATCGTTTAACTATTATATATAATATATGGTGTTTGTCGATTTCGTTTGGTTTGAGAGTGCAACTGTAAATTGTAGGTACTTATAAACTAGCTACAACACAACACATGCCACGCCATGTAAAATTGTAGGGGTCTCGTGTCAGAATTTTGGTGGCTGAAAAAATCCATCAAAATGCTAAATCTTCTAACTAAGTTTTTCCTTTCGCTTCCTTCCTATCCATCCTATCCATTTGTTTTTTTTTTTTTTTTGGCATTATCTAAGAGAGAGGTCAAGAGTGTTTTGTTTTGGTTTTGCGTTTTTGGAAAACGTTGATTTGGCCATAAACTTTTCTTTGGTAGATTTGTTAGCTTCGGTTGGGTTCTGTTTTTGTTTGTTTGTTTCGTGTGGTGTGTCAGTTTATCTGTGGTTCGAGTTTTCGTGTAAAAAGGTACATGATAAGATTGTTTCGCGACTCATCGATGCCCAGCTGTTTGACTCTAGGTCGTCTGACCCTGGGTGGAGTGTCCTCCCGACGACAAGGAGGCCGTGGTGCTGGTGGATCCCGCAGCAGGCACTCCGGATGCAGAGGTGCTCTGCTCCTGGCTCCACGGATGCACCATGTCGTAGTACTTGCGGTAGTCGTAGTCAAACAGCTCGAAGTCGATGCGATATATCTTGAGCAATTGGTCCAACGTTGAGCGGTCGAGATCGGCGAAATAACGCTCGACCAGGGCCTCCGATTTGATTCCACTGCGCGCCTGGTTGCCAATCTTGCGCTGCTTTCGCTGCGGCAGCTTTCCCAATCCCAAAAGCAGCGACTCCAGTCCCGCCTGTCGAATGATGAACTCAGAGTCCCTTTGAAAAGTCTCCGTTTTCCCGATGATCGTGAAGTTGACGCTGCAGGGCGTGCAGAAGCTGTAGATCGGAGCCCAGTGCTCGTCAAATTTCTTGCCAGCCTCGTGTTCGGCGATCAGGAAGCGCACAAACTCCTCGAAGGTGGGTCCGCATCTCGGCCAAGGTCCTCCGAGACTCCTCTTCCGGTAGCGATGCACGATCTTGGTGCCCAGTGCCTTGTAGAAGGTGTTCTTGTTCCCCTCCAGCTTGTTCCGATAGGCACTCAGTATCCGCTCGAAGGGATCGCGCACGAAGAGGAAGGACAACGCACTGGGCAGCAGCTCCATCAGTTCGCCGAGCTCAGGTCGGGGAAAACGCTTTCTCGCCAGCTCCAGTGGCTGGGTGTCCGTCCTCTGCAGATACTTCACATCGTAGCCAGCTGGAAAAAATAGAGAAATCATTAATAGATCTGATAAATGTATCTTAATAATTAAAAGAAAATAAAATATTTAAATACAAGGGCACTTATTCCAGATTAATACATTTAACTTATGTTGTATTCAAATTAAATTAAACCAATTTGTTGATAAGTTTGAGTAGGAAAATCAAAGATCATTTTGCCTTAAAAACAAAACCCATTTTTTATATGCTTCACTTACCCAATATATTAAAGTAATACATCCACGTACTGCTGGCTGCCTTGAATACATTGCACCTGCAAAAATCAATTAAAAAAGGTTATAAAGCATACATAACTTGATGATTTAATGCCACTTACCAGACGAGATTGTTGTGTCCGGGTGAGACGAAGAACTCCCAGGGATTCGGTGGATACTTCTCCTTCAGCTGATAGCGATCGCAAACGGCGGAGAGATGTTCGTTCCTCTTCTGCAATTCCCGCTCCGTGCGGCTGTGCAGCTCCTCCGAATATTCGTAGACCGGATTCAAGGTGCTCGCCGGCGGAGGAGGAACCTCGGCCACGGGATGTGAGCTTCCGGCACTGGCATTCCCTCCAGTGGTGGCCTTTCCCTGCTCCTGCTGCTTGGCCAGGATCCTCTGCCTCTGCAACTGCTGGCGCTTCAGCTTGAGCTGCTGCTTCGTGGGTTCCGATTCCGCCTCCAACTCCGCGGCAGTTACTCTTTCGCGGTGCTCGTAGGCATTTAGGGATTCGCGGAAGAGGAAGGCGAAGTAGCACAGACCCACCAGGACACAGGCACCTATCTTCAGATAGGTCTGCAGGCGTCTTCCATAGCGCAGGCGGATGAGCATCTTGCGAATCTACTACGGAGCTCTGCAGCGATCACGCTGCATGTTCCACGGATTGGCGGCGGTTTCTTGATGGGACTAAAACAGTTTTGAGTTATAAATATATATAAATACGTATATATAAATACGTATTCATTTTCTTAAATACTTAATATTTAACTAATTCAATCAATGGTAATATAATAGATATAATACATCTAATGGTAATATAAAAGATATAATATATCTAAAAGTAATGTAATAAATATAATATATCTAATGGTAATATAATAGATATAATATATCTTAATTTAATATAATAGATATAACATATCTATGGATAATATAATAGATATAATATATCTAATGTTTACCCATTTTTCTTTAAATTTGTTAATATCTCTTAAAGTGCTTTTAAATTCCCTGACAAAAATCGCAGCATCCTCTGAAAAGGTATGCAAAGCGAATAATCGCTCACGGATTCTGTTTTGGCCAAGCAACTCCCATTAATTTTGCAGCACCCTCCTTTTTGGCGCTTTTGGCCAGGCGACACTTGTTGGTGTGTACACACCAGGCGACACACTCTCTCCTACATACAAACAAGCCAGCACCCCAAACAGGCCAACACACACAGACACACATTCCGACTTGGCAAACTACGTCATAGCCCCAACACAGACACACTTGAGCGGAGAAAGACAGAAAAAAACTGGCAACATCAACACTCGAAAAGTAGGACGTCATCCTTAAGCGTCGACATGGCCAATGCAATTGGTGTTGCCAAAAAAGTTGCCACTGGTGTTGGTGTTGTTGTTGCTGTTGCATTTGTAGTTTTGTGGGTAATGTTGCCATGGGGTCATTTGTGGCCAGGACGGGGAATTGGCCGCTGATATCTGGCACGAAGGCTGTAAAGTGTTCACAACACCTCGGAGACCACTTGAAAGCAGTTAAAGCTGCCCACTAAAGACCAGTTAAAACATATGTCCTACTCTATCTATTTATACGGCAGGTTGAACCTATGAAATCCGTTAAAATGATATAGCAAAACTCACTTGGTAGCACGGCGGGTGTTTTATTCTATATATATGTATATATCCTTTTTTCGGGGGGAGCTCCCTGTGTATACTGAAAGCCTACGGCTGCCCCCGCCTCTCCTGGTGCCCCCTCCTGCTGCCTCCGAGCTGGGAAACCGCTCTGTTACGTGTTGCTTTTGGCTCCTGGGGAATCCTGCTGCCTGCTCCGCTTCAGCCGTCCTGCTCACGGCGGCCACTCGCTCTCGACTGCCGCAGCTGCTGCTGGTCCCTGCTGTTGCGAGCCAGGACCTCTCAAGCCGACAATCCTGGCAGGGCGCCGGCGCAGGGAGAACCTCTCTAGTCTCTCTCACGATGGAATGCTGGGTCCTGGCCACCGGGACAAATCACAGGACCCTCTGGGGTCTCATGTGATCATCAACTGTGGAACTTGTACGAATAAATTAAAATTTAGTAAGATATGTTGTATAGTTAATTAGTATGAAATGTTAATTGATAAACCTTTAAAATAAAAATATGAAATTAGTAAACCCATTTTTAAACTTTTACTGATTGTCATCAGATGGTTTTGTACCCTTCCTAAATAAATATTTAAATAACCCCTCCAGAATTAAAAAGCTGTTTTGTTTTTTTTTTATTTTTTGTGTATATTAAATCTTTGTATTTTTTCTTTTTCTATAAATATTTTACTTTAAAGTACAAACAAATTAATAATAAACTTCTAATACTACGTTTTAAGACACTTTCGTTTTTGTTGTTGTTCATCTTGTGTGGTTTGTTGTTGTTTTAAATATTTAAATATATCTTTTTTATTTGTTTATGTGTGTGTGTTGTTTGTTGCCGTTTGTTTACGAAGCGGTATATAAATTATTTATACGTTTTATACAACATTTCCATTAACGTGTTTTCGGTTTTACTGTTTGCTGTGCTTAATCGGGCTTTTATTGCAGTTGGTTTGTTGTGGCCTGTCCGAAGTGTTTAAACAAAAGGTTCACTAAATATGCTTCAATTTTCGCCTTTGCGTTTATTATTTACGGGGGCCGTGGATGGTGTGGTTGTGGTATGCAATTATGGGTCCGGATCCGGGTTCTATATACGTTTAGTTTAGCGGTTCTATATGAATATATGCAAGTTATGCTAGGGGTCTGGGTTTTACATACGCTTATGTTTTGCCTTGCTTTAAAGTAAACATGTACAAAGTATCAAAAGAATTATTTTATGTAGCAATCATACAATATATATATAAGGTAATAATAATATTGAACAATATATAATGTTGTTTTGTGTTTTGTCTAGCGCTTTGCCTTTGCTCTGCTTCAATTACTTTACTCTTTGTTTTCCCCTATTTGTTCAAATAACATTTAGCAAAAATAGAGCCTGCCTTATATACAATACAACTTTTTGTTTGTGTGGTTTTTTTTTTTTTTTACTTTATCCCCTTTTCTTGTGTGTTTTGCATATGCAAAATATATAACATTATATAGTTCTTTTCACTTTGCAAAACGACAAATTCTAGGCGACTGATTCTCAATATTCTCCACTCTCCTCTCATTATATTTTTCCATCTGTGTTTTGTATTTTTTGTGTTCTTTTTTTTTTTTTTTTTGTTTTTCCATTTTTGTGGTGCTTGGCCTTTTTACATTTTTGACTAACTTATTGCATAGGTTTCCATGTGCATATATTGTTGGTAAAGAATTCGCTTTAAGATTACTGTCCTTAGGCTAGAGCAATTAAAACTAAAAAACAAATTTTCGAAACAACGCAAGCTTACGGAAACTAATACGCTATATCTGTATGTACTGTATTCTGTATTCATATGTTAAATGGGGCAACGGGATCAACTATAGATAGATAGGTTTAGATTTAGGGCCGGATGCAGCAGCAGTACTTCCAGTTCGGCTTCAGGCGCTAGGCGCCCGGGGATCGGACGAGGATGAAGCAGTAAGTAGAGGGAGAAGGATGAGGAGTAGGTGAAGCGCGGGGGGGCAGAAGCAGCAGATGCAGAGGAAGTACTAGAGGAGACAATGCGCCTGCCCTGAGGATAAACGACCGAAGAAGGAGGAACTGCATCGCGGACTCCCCCACTTCGGCGCCTCTCCATTTGTATGCTAATTTTCGACTTTCGAAAACATTGTCTAGATCTTCAAAAGCTTACAGAACCTATTTATTGAATTCCCTTTGAAAATGCATTGTAAAATGTTTTAGCGTTGCGTAAATAACAAAAAATGAAACAGAGCTTTTTAAAAAAATAGTAGAAAACCTAAAGTAAACGTGCGGTCTGCTCTGATCTGCTCGATCCAGCGGATCAGCTTCTTATAGACTTTCGACTGGGCGCAGCGCGTAAAAGTAAGACAACCTAAAGCTAGAAATGTGTTCATGTTGCATCGCGAAGAATCCAAATATTTACAGAGCGGTCCATGGAAATAATAATAAGATTTTCAAAAAAATAAACTATGCATGCGTGAGATACTCGTAGTGTGTTCGCGTGGGGGTTTGGAGATGTTGATTCTTTTCAGTTTTAGCCAACTATTCTACGTTAGTGTTTATGGGAGCTTCTCGAAAAAATACGTACTCAACTAATTTGTTCAAATTTCATCTTCTGAGCTATACATTAAATTGCCTGTTTTCACTTGACTAGCAAATCATTTCCAATGGGTGGATTCTTGGGGAGTCGCAGCAGTGCCAGATGAGATGAGGCTGGCTATCTGGTGGCGGATAAACTCGGACTTTGGCGGGGCAGAAAACAAAGTGTAAACGAAGGCGTTAATCGGCGCTTGCAACCGTCCGTCTGCGGGGTGTTTGGGTGTGTGTGTGTTTGTGTGTGTGATGTTGCTCGCTATGAGACGCAACATTATTGCAACTTGTGGCTACCACTAACTATACAAAAAATCCTCAACGGAAACTAGGACTAAGAACTACAAACCAAAGCGTTCGGTATCAGTGCGTGAGATATATACAAGTAGCCATCCGTTTCGTCCGTTCGTTCGTGAACCGACTTCGCCGACTACGCCAGCTGCGGCGAGCTGCTGCTGGCGGATCGCTGTTCATCCGCCGTCGTCGCCTCGCTGGCGAACTCCTGGAAACTCAATCCCAAATCATTGTTCAGCTGCACGATGTTCAGCACGTCGCCGGAATCGCGCCAGGTGTGCTGGTGTTTGCTGGTCATGGCACCGCCTCCGCCGCCACCTCCTCCACTGCCGCTGTCATCCTCCTCGCTGAGTATGTTGTTCAGACACAGGTTGAACTCATCGTAGTCGACAAAGTTGCCGCAGTCCAGGGCCGTGGCATTGGCCAGCTCCGGCATCAGCACCTCGTCCACGTCCACCTCGACGTCGGCGGCACTGCTGCTGCTGTGGTAGGACAGTAGGTGATCGTCGGCCTCCTCCATGTAGCCGCCGGCTGCTCGCGAGATTGCCAGATTCTCGTACTCGGTGGCCACCATCGCCTCATCACCGTCACCATCACCGTCCTCGTCCTGCGCCTGGGCTAAAGGAAAGCTGCTGCTGCCCATCTCCAGCTGTTGCTGTTGCTGCTGATGGTGTTGCTGCTGCGGCTGTTGCTGATGCGGCGGCTGCTGCTGCTGCTGCTCAAAGTCTTCGAACAGCTGCAGCAGATCGTCTTCGTGCGCATCGCTCGGATGGTTCAAGCCTTTAGCCAAGGCGCAAAACTCTGGTCACTTGTAGTCACGCGACGTTCTTCTCCGGCGTCCCTCGGTCAACATGGACTCACCAATGACTGTTGAGTGGTAATAAATGAGTTAAGATTGTTTCGATATTGATTTAATATGTATGATGGACTCACCAGCACTGCGTGTCTTTCGTCTGGCTTCCGCAACGCTCTCCACATTGCCGCTGGCGCTGTTGCCACCGACTGCTGCTGCCGCCTTGCCAGGTGTTCCCTTCGGCTCTGCCGCGGCGGCGGCTGCTGCAGCAGCTGCGGCTGCATTGCTGCGACTGTAGATGATCTTGTTGGCCGCTGCACTAGCGCGCACGCTCCTCCGGGTGCCGATCTTCTCGTCCGTTGGCGAACTGGCCGAATTGACGTTGTTGTTGGTCGTGCTGGCCGCCGCCGCGGTGGCTCCTCGTGTGGCGTGCACCACGCTCGTGCTGCTGTTCGTTTGGCTGGTGGTGGTCACCACAGCTCCACCTGGCATGGTTGTGGTGGTTACTGTCGTTGATACGGCACTGGGACTGCTATTGTGGTTGGTGCTGGCAGCGGTGGCGTTAACAACTGACGCTTGAGCCTTGCCTGTCCTCGGTGTTCCGAGTGAAGGAGTGGTGGACTGGGTATGATTGCTGGCCGCTTCTGTTGGTGAAATAATAATATTTAAAATAAATTACTTAAGAATCCATCGATACTAAAATACAGATAACAAATAAATTATTACTATTCTTTTTACAATTATAAAATCAAGTGTTTTATTTCAACTTACTGTTTTGTGGTGGTTGTAGCTGCTGTGCATTGCGCCGCGTCATGTGCTTCTCCACTGCCGCTGCTGCTGCCGCGTCGGCCGCCTCCACTTGCGCCTGCTTCGAGTTCCGCACCTTGCCGGCCACCTCGATCAGCGGCTCATCCGAGTCGGAGGACTCGATCTCGATCTTTTTGGGCAACCCGGCGCCAGCAGTGTGTTCTGCATTGGCTTCCGTTGCATTCGGAGTGGCGGTGGTCCCGTTTCCATTGTTGCCACTGCTCACCCGCGGACGCTTGATGCTGTTCTCGCCCAGATCGGCGCCATCGTTACTGCTCCCGCACTCGGATTCCTGACGCCGTCGCTTGTTGTTGTTGTTATTGTGGTTGGGCGTGGGTGTAACCACTCGAGGACTTGCAGTGGAGGATGAGGCGCGGGATAGGGATTTGGCGGTGCCAGGAGGATTTCCTGCCGGGGTGGTGGCTGCCGCATTGACTGCAGACGCATCCGGACTCGCTTTCGGTGCATCCAGTGGACTCTCCAGGCGACTGCTGGCCCTCGTCCTAATCCTCGGCGTTTCACCATCCGCTTGGGCGGGTATCTCAATCGAAATCGGTTGCAGGGAGGCCTCGCTTTGGGGTTTCTCCTGCACCTTATCCTCCTGCTTGGGTTCCGCTTTCGGCTCGGCTTTCACCTCCACCTTGGCTTCGACTTTTAGTCCACCCCCAACTGGCTTGATCGCCGGCTCCTTCTTGATCGTCAGCAGCGGCGGCAATTCCTCCAGCTTCACCTTGACCACCGGCTGTTGTGGTTGCTTGCTCTCTTGATTGAGTTTCTTGATGAGATCATCGTGTTCGAGTATATGGTGTTCGCCATTCAACTTGACGCTACTGCCTATGCTACTTGTGTTCGTGGTTGCCGTCACCGAAACCGTGGCAACCGTCGCCGGCGGCAGCGATTTCTCCAGGCTGTCGAGGAAATCACGTCCGGCACGGCCATACTCGCTGGACTCCTTGATCATCGAGGAGACGATATCCTCGAGGTCCTCGGGAAAGTCGCCCTCCATCTTGGCCAAAGCCTTCTCGATTTCGTCATCCGCCTGCTGCTTCTGCTGCTGTTGCAGGGAACTCGCTCCGGTCAGAGTTGCTGCTCCGGTTGCAGTGGCTCCAGTGACTCCAGTTGGCGTTGAACTGGTTGTAATCACTGCTGGTATCACCGTCGTCGCTGTTGTCGTGACCATGGTGCTCGTCGTCGTCTGCTGTTGCTGCTGTTGTTGTTGCACCATCGTCACCGCCGCCTTGCTCACCTGAATGGGACTGCTTGAGGAGAGCTGATGGGGGCTCTTCTCGGAGAGCGCATCCATGGACTCGATGCCGCTGTCCTCGCCACCACCATTGTTCCCGTGGCCGGGTGTTCCACTCCCATTGCTGGCGGGCGAGTTGCGCAATGTGCTGGGCAACGCAGCCGGCGATGAGGTAGAGGTCGTGGTGATTATGGACGCCGAGGAGGAGGCCGTCGACACCGAGGATAGGGTTGAAAGTGTTGCGGAGGCGGAGGAGGAGGAGACGGAGGAGGAATTAACGGTGGCCACCACCACATTGTTGACGGTGGTCATCGGCGCCATGGCCACTGGCAACTTTCTATCACAGATCAGCTGAGTTGTTTGCGCAGTGGGCGTCGACGAGGTGGTTATTGTTGCCGCCGTCGCTGCCGTTGCCACTGGGGATGGATTTATGCTGGGAGCCTGCTCTGCCGTCACCTGCGGCGTGACCTTTGTGATCTCCACACGCTTCAGGGTGGTCGCACTGGGCAACATGGTTACGGCCGCCGCCAGTTGTCGCTGCTGTTGCTGCTGCTGTTGTTGCTGCTGCTGTTGTTGTTGCTGCTGTTGTTGCTGCTGCTGTTGCTTCTGCAGCTGCAGCTGTTGCACGGCTGTGATGTATGGCGGCGGCTTATGGTTTTTTGTCATCGGCTTGCCACCCACAATGGGCGTTATGGTGGCGGCAGTCTTAATCGGATTCTTCATCGTCAACAGGCGATTGTTGTTGTTACCGCTGTTCACGTTGTTGTTATTATTGTTGCTGTTAATGGCACTCAGGGTTATGCTGCTGGGCAACGAGGTGGCTATCTTGCTTAGCTGCTGCTGCTGCAACGTCGTCGTCGTCGTCGGCGTTGTTCCCGTGTTCGTGGAACCGACAATCAGCTGCGGATCGCTGAGGGATTGGGCCTGCGCTTGTGCCTGAGCCTTGTGCGCCTCCACAATCGCACTGATCGTCAGCCCATTCTTGCCCGCCACAATGGTCGTGGTCTTCGTCGTGGTGGCTCCTCCGGTTTGCAGTTGTTGCTGCATTTGTGGCGGTGCCACCGTTGCCGTCGTCTTCTGTATCAGTATGGGCAATCCGTTGACATGCGGCGGAGGCGTCAGCTTGGCCTGCTTGTTGTCCGTCACCGTGTCCATCAGCAGTTGTTGCGGCGGCTGATCGCTGTAGCTGCGCTTCAGCTGGCGCTCGTCAACGTTGGCCTCCTGATTTTGGCCCTTCTTTCGATCCTTGCGCGTGTTCTTGACCACAACATGGTTCTTACCCCGCAATCGAATCTGCAGGGGAGGCACACGCGGTTCGTTGAGACCAGGAACACTTTGTTGCTGTTGCTGCTGCTGCTGATTCTGTTGAAAGTTGCTGTAGACTGGATGGTGTTGCTGCTGCTGTTGGAGAGGCTGTTGCTGCTGCTGTTGTTGTTGTTGCTGCTGCTGCTGCTGTGGTTGTTGCTGCTGCTGCTGTGGTTGTTGCTGCTGCTGTTGAAGCTGAGAAGGTTGCTGTTGCTGCTGTTGTTGTTGTGGTAGCTGCATTTGAGTTTGCTGCAACTGTGGTTGCTGCTGCTGCTGCTGTTGCTGTTGTTGTTGTGTGGGCAAAGTCAACAACTGTGTCTGCATAGGCAGCTGCTGTATGTGATTATTAACTATTTTATTTAATATTGTCTGCTGCGGCTGCTGTTGTTGCTGCTGATTTACAACTATCTGCCCTTCGTAGCCGGTTGTCGGCAAATTATCCACCCTGTCCAGCTTCAATCGCAGCTTTATCTTCTCCTCGGCCGCTTTCGTCTTGGCATTGCCCTTCGCCCGCTCTCTTTTCGGTTTCGGCGTGGCCGTTGGATCCTTGGCCTTGCGCTCCTTAACGCCCTGCTGCAGCTTTCCGCGCAGCAGATTCGGCTTGGCCTTCTTGCTGGGCGCTCCTCCAGCTCCACTGGCTGTCACGGATTGCGGCGAATTCAGGCCAACCAAAGGCGAACTGTTGCTTGACCGCGGCGAATTGTCTCCCGCACCGGCAATGCTGTGATTCGCTTTCGAGACTGGCGTTTTCCTTGCTCTGCTTGTGGCTGATTTGTTGGACGCCAGGGAATCTCGCGATCTCTCCTGATCACTACCAATTCCCAGCGGATGCTGCTGCGCCGAATTCGAGTCCTCCTCGGAGAAGAGATTGTTGGGCAGAAGCATATCGTTGGCGGGATTGAAGCAGAAGCTGCCCAATCCACCGGACATGTTGCTGTTGCGAAACTGTGGCTGTGCCGTTTCCTCCTCGGCCTCAGTTTCGCTGTCATCGCTGGCCATGGGTTCCATATCCCCGGTGTGCGGATTGATGATGAATTGCTTTTGGGGCGGTCTCTGTTGCTGCTGCACATGCTGCACTTGCAGTTGTGGTTGCTGCTGCGGCTGCTGTTGTTGTTGCTGGCGTTGCACCATCTGCAACTGCTGTTGAAGCTGCTGCTGCTGTTGCAGTTGCATTTGCCGCTGCACCTGTTGCTGCTGGCGCTGTTGCATTTGCGGCAATTGTTGTTGCTGCCTCTGCTGCTGCTGCTGTTGCATGATCAGTTGCTGCTGCAGCTGCTGTTGTGGTTGCTGCTGCTGTTGTTGTTGCTGGTAAGGCATTTGCAGCATTTGCTGCGTCTGCTGTTGGGGAGGCATCACCGTTTGCTGCTGCTGCTGCTGATCCAGCGGCGCCTCTTGCAACGTGTTGAGCGCATCCCGCACATCCATGTCCACTGCCGATAGATTGTCTTCGATCAGATCCAAGTCCAGATCCTTGGCGTCCTGCAACAGCGACTCCAGCTCGTTTTTATCTTCCAAACTCAGCGTCGAGTCCAGATCACAGTTGAGAGTTGGCAGCAATGCGTCCAAATCGTTGGTGGTCAGAGCATCCAGCACGGAAAGCGATATCAGCGAATCCACTTGACCTTGAGCTTGACCTCCAACTTGTGGCTGTTGTACTTGTCCCTGCTGTTGCTGCAGTGTCGGCAGTGCTGGGGGAGGCAACTGTTGCTGTTGCTGCTGGGCCTGCTGCTGCTGCGGTTGTGGCTGCTGCTGTTGCGGCTGTCCCGGCAAATTGACTTGTTGCTGTTGCTGCTGCAGATTGTACTGCATCTGGTAGCGCGTAAACTCCTGGAAACTGCTCTTGGTGGCCGAGTCCATCGGCTTATTGATCCCCGCCAACGGCCAGCGGGAGTTGGCTGCCGCCTGATTGTAATCCGGTGGCGGCGCTGCAGGTACATGGTGAGCGGCTGGCATATGCTGTACCGCCAGTTCGCTGGGAGCGGAGGATCCAGGCGTAGAAGCAGGCGACATCATTTGCGACTGTTGCTGCTGCTGCTGTGCCTGGTGATTGGCCATCAGCGGACTGTGCATCGAATGGTGGCTGGAGGCGGGCGAGAGTGCGGGTCCATGCGGCGAGGCACCGCTCATGAATTGCTGTTGCGGTGACGCTTGCGGCATGGACAGGCTCATAAGACGCTGCTGCTGCTGCTGTTGTTGAGGATGAGGTGGTGGCGGGGCCAGCGGCAGTCCGCCAGGTCTCAATTGATGTCTTATCGGTTGCTGTTGCATGGGATTCATGCCCATGTTGTTGAAGCAATCTGTTGGGTGGAAAGAAAAATAGTTTAGTAGGTATTCTAAATAAGTTTACATAGCCCATATGGACGCTGATTATAGATTAATAAATTTTGTAGTTAAATCTTACCAGGTGCAGGCTGAAACTGCTGCTGTGGTTGCGGCTGGCCCTGTAATTGCTGCTGCTGTGGCTGCATGAATCGCATTTGCTGTTGGCGTTGAAGTTGCTGTTGCTGCTGTCGCAAAGCCACAGCCTGCTGTTGAAAGCGATGTTGTGGTCCTTGCTGCTGTTGCTGTTGTTGTTGTTGCTGCTGCTGAACCTGCTGTTGTTGCTGAGTATACATAAGGTTGCCATTGCCGCTGGGACTAAGCATGGCCTGCTGCTGCTGCTGCAGAGTCCGCATCACCACGGGCGGCGGGCAAGCAGAAGTAGCCGTCGCCTGAGGCGTTGTGGGTGAGGAAGGCACCACCGGACTCAGCACATCGCCCATAAGAAAATCGCTGGGCGTCGCTGGACCGGCGGATCGCATCGGGGAGTTCATCATCTGCGCTCCATTGGGACTCATGCCAATCAGCGGCGATTGCTGTTGCTGCTGCGGCGACTTGAGCTGGTTCGGATTCGACATGGCATTGCCGTCGTTCTGCAGCAGGTTCACCAGCAGCGGCGACGATATGGCAATGTTATTGCTGCCAGTCGACGTAGCCGTCGGCAGCGGCGGATGCCCGAGCGGATGGTTCAGCTGGCTGGGTGCCGTCACAATCGCTGGCTTGGCACTGGCGCCCGCTATGGCAATGGGTGAACTGACGCTGCTGCCGGTCGCGGAGGCAGCTCCCAATCCCGGATATGGCGGCGGCGGTGGCTGGATGAACTGAGATTTGCTGCCCGGCGGCGTTGGAGTTGTACTCGGCGTTGGCGTTGTGGGCGTCAGTTCCCCATTCTGCGGTGCCTGTTGTGGTTGCGTCTTCAGCACCTTGAGGGTTACATTCGGCGGAGGAGGCGGTGGCGGCAGTGGCGGACCCAGACCGCCCGTCTCCCGACCTTGCAGTACTCTCGCCTGTCGCATGCTCTCGAAGGGGAAGTCCCGCGTGGCAGAGGGCGAGGGCAACAGCAACGGAACCTTGCCCTCCATCGGACACACGGTATTGGGGGATTTGAAGACGGCGGGAGTGACGGCCACCTGCTGTTGCTGCCCCGGTTGTTGCGGTTGCGGCTGCTGCTGCTGAAGGGGCATCTTCTGGAGGCCAAGACCCGCCGCCCCCGCTGCTCTTCTTTGCTGGAGTGAGATTGCATCGTTCAGGGGCAGCTGCAGGATTCTCTGATGCTGTTGCAAATAGGCGGATGCCGCCTTGCTTGTACTGGGGCCATCGAATCCCGCAGGCAACAGACCACTTTTGCTGCCGGAAAGCGAGCCAGCCGCCTCGAGTGTCTCGTTTACATTATCTGACGAAGGGATTACAGCGATTACTTGGGAATCTAAATAGGAATGACCTACAGGTACTCACCCTTGGTTATCTTAATATCTTGTCCACCAACTTTCAAAGTTATCACAGAATCGCCCTCAAATTGCACGGACTGAATGTTGAGGGCGCGCAGCTCGGGATTCCCATCGTTGGCCAGCTGGCGCAGCCGTTGCGCTGCATCCCAGGGTAGCGAGACCAATATCCGCACCAGTGACGGTTCAAGCTGCTGCAAGGGTTCGCAAATATAAGACATTTTTCTTCAAATCCGTCATTTAATTAACAATTTAAGGAGCCGTATAGGAAGAGTAAGAAGAAGAGAAGGGCCAAGTGAAATTACTGGAGGTGGACACCATCTGGTATCGATAACTATCTGCTAGAAGTTTGCAGCCCTGGCTCGAAACACACACAAACAAACAATAATTTATTTGAAAACATATTTCTTATTTACCAATAAAGATTAATAAATTAGGGATACAAAATTGAATATTTTATTTATTAGTATATTATTAAGCAAATTACATTGTTTTTGCTTTTTATGTTTTTGTTTTTAGCTCTGCCGTATCTACTGTTAGAGCGGGATGGCTATATTCCACTCATTGGAAATTCCAACAACAATTTGTTTCGACAACAGGCCCCCATGATTAAATGTTTGAATTAAGTAATCCGAAAAGTCTTTTCAGCTGACTGCATTTTCCACGCGCGATGGGCAAAAGAAGGGGACGGGGCAGCTGCTGCCCACAGGTTGCATTCCCCCCATGCGTGCGTGCGTTTGCTTTGGACATTTCTCTCGCTGCGGGATGTGTTATCGATACCCCGACGTCGTCGCCATTTTTCTTCTTGGCCTCTTGGAAGGGTGTGCGTGTGTAAGCGCCAGTGTGTGTGTGATGGGTGGGCAAGTGTGTGTGGCAGAGGGAAAAGGTAACCAAAATACTTGCTTGGAACTAAGGCGGGGGGTAAAAAGGGGCGGGCAGATTAATAAAATAAAAAAAATTTAACGGGAATAAGAAAATTAGACACACTCAAAGGCATGCAATTAGTTCCCCGCTCTTCAAACCGCGCTTATTGTTTTTGTTTTTATCCCTGTTTTGGTGCGTGGGTGACGCAAGTGTACAATGGGCAAAAGCAAAGGAAAAAAAGAAACCCAGAAGTGCAATAATCGCAAATCAGCTGTTCTGTTGCGCTTAAAAACCGAAACCGCATAAACTCACCTGTTTAAGTGGCATATCATCACACGACAATCGCACGCGTCGTAGGTTTAATTGGTAGAACGCTGCTCAATTCTCGCATTTAGCTTTCGATTGACCGCCGTGGCGTCCTTTGCATTGGGTTAATTGCATTTTAAGCACAACACTGTCGATGGTTTTGGATTTATTGTCTTTCGATCTTTCCCCACTAGTTTTTAACCTCTTCGACTTTGTTTTTGGGCATTTTCCACTTTTTTTTTCTTCTTTTTGCTTTTTACTTTTTTAGTAGTAGCCTCACCAACACAAACGCACTGCAACACACACACTCACACACACACGTGCGGGGCGCGGATACGGATTTTCCTGCGTCACTTTTTAAGCGCTTTTCCTGCTGGAAATCACGTTTGCCCGCTTTAAGATTATTGTTCAGGGCAAATCGAAAGTACTTGGGCCTCCTCTTTTATACATTTCACATTCGTTTGCCCAATAATAATGCTTTTTCAGAGCTGGTGGAAAATTTTTCACGCATTCGGGCAGCCGATTTTCGGGGGCTTAATTTCACACGGTTCGCTCGTCTGCGGGCACTCAATAAACGCACTTGATCGTTCCGAAAGATTCGCGCTTGCTTTTCTGCCTTTTGTTGGCGCTGAAGCGATGCGTTTCTCCTGTTTATTTTGTACAAAAAACTTCGTAATTATTAAAATTCCACGAACAATAACAAGCACACAGTGGTAGCCATTTTTATTTTCCAGCCGGTGTTGCCAGTCGGTTGGACGCGGAAATCTCCTAAATTTGCCGGTGTTTTTCGGGGTTTCAGGGCTGCACGCTGGCCAGTACTGGAAGTAGTGCGCGAGTAGTGTTGTCAGGTCCGCTAAATTCATAAATAATTGTAATTGTTTCGTACAACAAAATCTTGATGGGGAGAATCAAAAATTCCGTTATGCATCGTAAAATTAATTCAATAAATTTTTGCTGAAATGATTTTATATTTTTGAAAGTCATTAATGTGTCATTTAAAAAAAAAACCATTAGGAGGAATTTATAAAAATTGAAAATATATTTGTTTTGTTAAAATTATGCTCGGTCGGTGTTCCCTACAGCGTTGCCACACTCCTGATTTCTTAAAACATCGATAGTATCGCACAGACATCAGTCATAGTTGCATCTCTATCTCTGACAAATTCTGCAAATGTGAGTACATAATAAGGTTTTAAAATTTAAAAAGAAATATCTATCTGAATTCTTATTATTTCATCGTAATTTGGCATTGTAAAGAAAGCGCTTGGCAATTAGTTAGGTGCCAGAAACAAACTAATCGTTTTCATTTGTTTTGGGCAACTTGCCTACGAACCTTACGTAACTACCGTGCAAAATAATTGAGTTCTGCGATTTTCTTCCTTTTAGCGTCATGGCCAACACTCCAGCAACCTCCAGCGCAGGACCCGTGCTCCGTGGCCTCCACAACGCCACCATCAAGAGGAATCTGGCCATTTCCCTGGGTCTGACCGCCATTATCACCGTTGCCTACAAGATTCTGGTCAACGATCCCAAGAAGGCCGCCTACGCCGACTTCTACTCGTAAATATAAAATCAATACATATCTGAAATCCATTACCATTAATACTTTGGTTAACCCGTTACAGGAAGTACGATGCTAACAAGTCCTTCGAGCGCATGAAGGCCGCCGGTCGTTTCCAGTCCTGCTAAATGCCCCAAAAACACATGTAGCCTAAGTCAAAAGATGTTGTAGAACAAGTGTTACGCTTCTGTATTGAAAACTAAATAGATTTCAGTCTACGTATGTGCACGAAGGCGTTTTAATTTGGATCTATGGTCTAGTTTCTTATGGAGTTAATTATTTTCAAGAAGTAGTTTCCATTCTTCATTCTCATTAATTCCTATTGTCAAAACCAATGTATTATGCTTCATCGTGAAATTGGCTAAGTCGAATTATTATTAATTTCTTTATTAATTACTCGTATTTACAAACTTATCAAAGTAGTGCACATAACAAACACAAAACCATAGCCTCGCAAGGAGGAAACACATCTAAAACCTAATGGCAAAGTCCTTGTAATCCAGTCGGCTGAGATTTCCCTGGTTCCGAATCTCGCATCGGTCGATTTGGCAGCCAGGAGAGCCCTCAGTGGACAGCCAGGTGATCCTGCCGAAGAAAATTCATCAAGTACATTTCTCTGGAAGCTGAATGTAAACCTGGGTTACCCACATCTTGTCCACCTCCTCCTTGGGTCCCTGCATCTTGCCCACGATGGTGCCCTGTTTGCTGTTCTTCACCCAGCCAGTAATTCCTTTCTTGGCGCAGCGTTCACGGGTGTCTTTCGTGAGATTCAGGCCTGCCGGTCGAGATATACCACAGATATATATTTTATATAGTCTAGTGAATGTGGAATGGGGCGTGAAAGAAAGCCAAGGACAAGTGGGGCCCCCAAAGTAACTAGCTATTTAGGGTTTATTTTTAGCCATCCCCATGAAAGATAATCTGGTTTCTAGCCCTTATTTCCTGATCCTGAATCTCCTTTTAACCGCACCTTGCACATGTCCGTAGACCTCGAAGTCCAGCGTCACCAACAACCGGATGTCCGGAATGCCCATTTCGATCGAGTTCGAAGTTCACCAAATGCGCACTTTTTGTTATGTAAATTTAGCAGCAAACTGCTCAATATTGTCGATTGATTTGTATCACCTTATCTGCTTTAAAAATATATGCGTATTTAAAACTTTTGGTAAACTGGAATCCTTTTTTAAATCAATTTTATTAATATTTATTTTACTGAGAGCGATTTTTTCCGCCGCGGTCTCGAATTTGATTTTCAACAAGCCGTCGCAAATTTAAAACTAAAATGCCAAGTAGCATATCAATTGCTTTCTATTTTGCGTTTTCGATTTGTATTTGCGTATTTATTTTAGCCACCCGTTGCACTCTGCCTCTTTCTAAATGTTTTTGTTGTTATTTTAAAGAAAAGAAAATACAAACGAGATAGGAATCTTTCGGGACGGTCACAGACAGCTGAGTTTTGTGGTCAGTATTGGATTTTTGGGTGCGCTACGTTGGGTTTAAAAGAAAAATTAGTAAAGAAAAATATTTACAAATGATAAGTAAAGAAAATCATTAGTTAATTGTAGCTCTTAAATAATTTATGAAAATTTTTCGTCATTTTGACATAAACATATAGTGATAAATTAAGTTCAATTTTTGAAACCCAATACGATTCAAATTTAAAATATAAAAAATTATTGTATTCTACTCAAGAGTTTTCAAGAACAGTAGAAATTTGCTGTTATATTGCAAAACTCTTAGAAGGCTCTCCATTATCTCTGTATTTAGAATTAATTATATCTGGGGCTGCACATTGCTCAATTTAGCAATAGAATTGTGCATTTTCTTTGCCTCTAGAAAATGTATTGACCCAAAACATTGCACAGACTTTGAATCTGGGAAACCATTGATTTCGCTTTCTATATAATCCACCTGAAGCAATGTGAGGAATGACAAGTTCATAGCAGGCGCATTAGATGGGCCGTGAGACTTTTATAAGATCAGACAACAATGGCATTTTATTTGTACTTTTCTTCGATGAAAGGGAAATTCAATTTTTCAATGCAAAGATGCTTGCATATTGTATGCAAGATTTTTATCCTTGCTTAGGTATTTGTCCTAGACCAAGATAGAAAAAGCGGAAACCTAAGACAAAAATAAACCTCCTTTCAGTTTATTTATAATACTTCGAACACAATTTAAATTTAAAAACTCCAGTTTGTGATTGGTTATATAGTATTTACAGATTTATTTATTAGTTTCTTGCGATATATGAAAATACCAATGTACAATGTTTATTTAACATAGTCGAATCGTTATCACTTATCTAGTGTGAGTGTGTGATGGTGCCTTCGTCACCAGATTAAAATTTGCCACGTAATCCTGCAGTGGAAAATGCAAATATACTTAAACAAATATACTCTAAATACGTCGATCCCTAGATTTCTGTACAGCTGCTAATAAAGATCGTGACTACGTCTACGGATTAATGCTAAACATCTGACTCTTAAGTAAGCTCGGTAGGATTAAGCTTAGGCGATTAAAACTAGTTTAACATCTAGGCATAGAAACGATATTAACGGTAACAATGAGCCGGGATTCCGGAGCTCCTAAACGATCTGCACGGTGGCATGGGGCTTCTCGATCAAGCTGCTCTGGGCCTCCTTGTCCTTCTCCGCATTTCTTCCTAGAGAAGCGTGCTCGGGTTTCAAGTAATAGTGCGGCGGAGGCTGCAAGGGGGAGGATCCTTGGTGGGCCAACTTCTTCCGGCGCTCGCGGAGGAAGTGCAGCCGCACGTAGTTGATGGGTATATCGACGCTATCGGCTCCAACGCCCTCCGCATCGATGAACACCCCGCGCACCAGGATGGAGTTGGAGCACTTGATGGCAGCCAGCAGCAGGAAGGGAACCAGGTGCGTCAGCCAGAAGCTTAGTAACTTGTTGTCTATGCAGGTAAAAAATTAAAAAATAAATTATGAGAAACAAATAGTGCAAGGGATTATTCCTAGATAAAGAGTATTTTTCTTTCAATTAAATATCTTATTAAATAATTTAGTGTAAATATTTAAGTAAATATTTTACCTGGATAAAGATACACATCCAGCAGGTTCCAAATGCCTCGCCAGGCATTCACGGCCCCAAAGAAAGTCATCAGATAGTAAATGTCGCAAATTATCAGCTTAAGGATTCCACTGATCCGACGGCAAACATAACGCATCAGTGGGTGAATAAGGAATGTCACGAACACAGTCAGATAGCCAATGAGCTATAAGGAATTCCATTTCTCAGTTATACCGATTTATTGAATTTTTTTAGATATTCTTACCAGCGATCCCCAGGCTGATTTGGCTCTGTCCCCTGGAAACAGCAGGATGTCAAAGATTCCCCAAACACCGCGCCAGGCGATGACCACCAAGCTGCCAATAACAAAGACCGAGAAGAGAGTGTCCAACACATATAAGCCAGGTTGATGAAAACCCTAAATAATATAAACAATAATAATAATAATAAAATAAAAAACTGTATAAAAAATATATAAAAAAGGGTTTTGCAAATATTACTAGATTAAAAGATATTACTAGTATTAGTTTTTTTCAGTCAAAAAATTGAATAACTACTTATATACTTTCAATTCTACTCACGGGTATTTTGAACATGGTGTCCACTTCGAAGTAATCGCTTTTGTGGTCCATGGTCACGGTGTAGGGAGCTGCACCGAGGTTCCTCAAGGTCCGCGTGGCCACTAGGAACACCAAAGCAATCGCCGTGACCACAGAAACAATGATCAGGGAGTCCACACTTGTCAGCCAGTCGCAAAGGAGCCAGGCTCCCCGCCACATGTTCACACAAACGATCCCAAAAACAGCGGTGTATAACCTAGAAACTGCGTAGTAAGTGAGTCTCCTCCTGTCCGGATGAATGTGCTCCTTGAAGAAGTTCTGCGTGACGGTGAACAGGAAGTGGCCCACGCCGCCGATCAGGAAGCTGGCCATGGCAGAAAGGGGCAGGTTGCCGGGGAACAGGTAGACGAACATCAGTTCCCAGGTGCCGCGCCAGTAGGCGATCACACAGGGCGCCACCACGAGGCAGGACAGCAGCATGTCGAGGATCTCGAGCAGCAGCTCGTGGAGATCCCTTCGCGGGGTCTCCGCCTCCAGGCGCTTCTCGCAGGCAGGTGAGTGTGTGTGTGTGTGGTGGACAGGTGTGGCATGCTGCAGGTGCACCGGATGCGGATGCGCGTGTGGATGGAGGTGCTGCAGGAGCTGCTGATCCGACACGGACACCGATCCATGGCAATGGCTCTTCTGTGGCCTCTGACTGCCAGCCGAACTGCCCTTGTCCGTGGCCAACATTTCGGGGTCTCTTTGTATTCAGGGTTATTCTTTTTTGGCTTGGGGATTGGCTTGGGGATTCTCTTCCGTTTTAATTGAAACCTCCAATTACCGACAATTATCACTCCCGGTTAGCTGGTTGGGCTGGGAACGCTCCTGCTCGCTGGCTCGGATGATTTGGAAATAGTCAGGTAGGGCAGCCAAATGCATTCCGCAACCGGTGCTCTCCGCAACCGTCACCGCTGCATCGCCGCTGCGGTGATAGTAATCTGTCGCTGATAATTAAACCGTCTATCTGCGGACCCCTCGCAATCTCTCCAAAGTCTGGCCGCAGTTGCATAATCCGCACTCGCATTCGCATCCACTGTCACATCCACCTCGAGGTTGCCATTTGCCGTCTGGAAAGGGGCTAAAAAACAAAAAGGCAAAGAACAATCATCAGTTGAGTCCACAAAGCCCGGCTCCTTATCACCTTTATTTTTGCGCTGACTTAAATGCCGGTTATCAATCTTTGCTCGGCACTAAAGAGATTCCTAATAATGATTTTATAGCTTATAGTTTATAGTTTGTAGCCACGGCAGCTGCTTTGGATTCCTGCTTATCACTGTTTCCGACTCTTTCCAGTATTCACCGATTTTTTAAAGCGGACCTTGGTGCTTATATTAAGGCAGGTTTACTATAAAAATTCAGAGATAACAACCAGGCAGCTTCGCACAATAATTGAATCTTTGTTCTTGATTAGAGAAAGGAAGTAGAGAAGAATAACTGTTTATTTTAATTGAAAATCTATTGCAATCGAATCGGAAACTATACAGCATTTCGTTTATATTCGAAATACATTTTGAAAAACAAAATATGCATGATAAAAATGAAGTTGGGTAAAAACTACTTTGTATAATCCAAAGCCAAAAAATTAGATGACTAAAGCTAAGGAAACTTTCCCACATGACTCACAAAAAGAACATCTGATCTCATAACTCCTCTTTATGTTTGGATAGCCATTAAGGAAATCCTTTTTAGTCACCCAATACTGTTTCATTGGGGAGTATAAAAGCAAACCCACCGCAACTAGATATGAAAAGTCAGCACACTTGTTTGTTTGCACATGTCAGATGTCCCAGATTTTATGGAGATCACCTGAGAGAGGCGAAGCTCTTTTACTGATACCTCAACGTCAACGTGACAATTGTGCGTTGAGTGGCCTCTCCAGGCGGCACTTAAGTCGCCCCCTCGGACTTATCTCAAGTGACTTAATAGATCCAATTTAGGGGCTTTGATTAAAAGTGAAATGCCAGCGAAACAAAAAGCGAAAGTGATGCGTTTCACAGGCGACAGACAGCAGGGCATCGAAAGTGTCGGCGTCTTGAACTTGTGCCACTTGAACTTGTCACTTGAAATGGGCAGGTCAGGGGCATCTTCAAAGGGATTTTGGCAGTGAGGCAATGGGTAAAACTATTAACAAGCTAAACCCTCACATTTCCCTTTAAAAGCACATAAATAATAATAAAACTGAAAGTTTTAAGGGAAAAAAACCATAACTGTCGTGTTAAACATTTTCAAACTAAAGTAAATTGCTTATTAACTAACATCTAATATTAGCACGACTGTTTATTTCCAGAGATTTTTTAGTGTTTTGCTATAAATTTCAATAAGATAAATTTCAAACAGAAACATTCAAAATGTTTTGAATGCAAATAGAGAATATGCATGATCCCTTGTAGCTCTTTGTTGTACTTTTTTTCTAAATTTAAATGCTGTATAATGAATTCTGCGCCGATTCCATTTATAGTCTTTTACGTCTCCAGCAATTATGCACTAATTAGACGAAGCCGAGCTCTTCGCCCCCTAAAAATTAGTGCAGGATGTTTGTGATTTTCGTGTTTTGCTTGCTGTCCGTCTGCGACGGCAACGCGGCGTATGCGCGATAATTAAACACACGACTTGCATGGGGCCTCCGTCGAAGGTCCGACGAGTGCGGGAATTTCGTCGGTTCCACTGAGCCTCCAACTGCTGTTTGGGTCAAGCGCATTCGCATTTAAATCTGCTGGCTAAATGGACGACCCACTGAGCGGCTCATTGCGCCCAGCAAGACTTCCTCGTTTGGGGGATTCAGAGATGGATAGCGGGATGATTATAAATTGGGAACGGGGATCGGGGATCGCAGATCGGAGATCGGCGGGGATAGCGGGGAAAAGAAAAGCGGGGGCTATGGGGTTTTCAAGTTCAAACTCCCCAAGTGGGCCAAGTGACGTTCCAATGCGAGGCAAATGCACATTGTACTCCAATTATGTCGGCTAATTGACAAAGAACGGGTGACAATTCAAATGCCAAATTGGCCGCTGTTGCTGCGACTGATTCTCAATTTTCGCAAGGTTCTTGATAAGTCCCAGCCCCCGAGTTACGACTCGACTGCCAGCTAATTAGGTTTGCCAACACAAGTGAGCTGCAAATATTATATTATCCGTACTATATCTGTTTCTGGGCAAAGATACACAGATAGATAAGGCCAGTCTCGCGAAACACTAAAATCCCACGATTTGGCGCGTTTTATTTGGATATTGTTAAATGTTTACGATCCCAATTTGCCTTTGACTGATTTGAGAGCAATTTCAGGTGCGATAAAGGCCAAAGTACATCTCCTTACAGCTCAGCTTTGTTTAATATTTGCTCGCTTCATTATCAGCTCTTAAGTGCTCTTTTTGCTGGCACTCTCGAGTTGAATAATCGCATCTGAGCGATCTAATTCATAAGTTTGAGGGGCATACAATGACCTAAAGGATGGGCAAACATCTGTTGTACTGATATTCTAGCGCCTTTTAATTGTAACACCTACTATGCAAATGAGGGATTTTCATTTTTTTTTGTTAACTGAAATCTACGAGGAATATGCACAATGACAATCTGAAAATCAACTTGGCATAATGCTGGTTGACGCTTGCGGAGACAACAATTAACATTTATTCCAAATGCTTTTACAAACTTTTTTTTTATTAAACCTTTAAAATTAGAGTTCTCATAAAATTTGTTGAGTAGAAGTTAGGGCAACAGGACGTATGCGTGATGGATTTTAACACAAATCTACTCATCAAACTTCTAACGATCTTTATCAGTATATAACACTAATATATTTATAAAAAATATTCAATATTTTGCCAATAAATGCGATTATATACGCTAATAATATCGAATCGTAAAAAAACATACAAATCAGAGTATCTTAAATATTTACTAGTTCGTTTAGAGAAGAAGTTTCATTTGTCAAAAAAAAGTGCGCCTTTCGACATTATTAAATCATAATTGGAAATTTTAATTTCGTATTAAGCAAACACAATATTTCCAAATTGCTTCGATTAGATATGCCAATCAAATCGTGTCAACCCTCTCGGTAATCGTTATCCCTTATCAGTTATCGATTTACAAATATTACAAAATAATATATTTTGAGCGAGCGGAAAATGCGTGTGCAGCGATAAACAAATAACAAACGCGACCACACACTCAAACACACGCACACACTGCAGAAGTGACACTCACACACTGACGACAACGGTGGACTGTAATAAATTTATGCAAAAACAAAAACATGGGATTACCGTTTAAAATTAGCAGAGCTTGCTGTTGCTGATTTTATTTATTTTGTTTTTTTTTTTTGTTGCTGGGTGCGTGCGTCGCAAGTGCGAAAGAGAGGCACGCAGCAGTTATTCAGGGGTTTTGTTACTTTTACTTTTACAACAAAAAACACACACACACCGGAAATGATAGGGTTTTATCGAAATGCTTCGATTACTTTATTAGCTTTGGCGTCGATATTAATTCGATTTCTTCGATTTCGTTCGATTGACGGTGATGGTGAACCGTTAGACCGTTAGACGTTGGCCGTAGATGTTTGATGCTCGAATGCGCGTACGCGACTTCTGGCGCTACTATATATTCGTAGAAATCAGCTAAGCTCGGCCACACACACACACACACACAAACAAAGACAGACGCGTCACAAACACTGACACAGTTGCAATCTAGTTTATTTGTACGGTACGGTTGTTTGAACTCGGCGGACTGATCGTTCTGATCGCTCGTCAGTCGCCGGTGGCCGCAGCTACTAAACTGGACAACTGTCGTTCCGGGGGATCCGAATCTGCGTCTGATTTGGGTCTCCGTCGCGAACTGAGTGCCCCAAAAAGCCCCCAGCTAAAAATTCGCCACAGCTTTGGATCTGCTCCCGGTTTCGGTCCCCCTTTATCGAGTCAAAATCCGAGCTTGAGCTTGGTTTCCTACAGCAATCTCAAATTTTTCAACCATTTGTTTATTTTAAATGTTTCCGAGATAAATATATTTTGCTGATACTTCGTATTAATTGTGAAACTAATATATACAATTTTCTATTAATACTTGTATTTGGAAATATTTTGAATTTGTCAACCACGAGCTTTTTTTAGCGTCAAGCTTTTTACAATATTGGGCAGCCCTTTCATGAAGAGTGATCACCACTACTGAACACAGTAAAACCTGGTACAATATAAGCTTAATAATATCATGATGCAAAAAATAAAAAATTCAATAATATTTTCTAATTCATAAATTTGTAATTCGAAACTCGGTTTTTTAATACTTGTCAAATGATTGTCGTTGTTAGGTATCAGGTTTTGTTTGTTTAATTATGAATCAATTGATAAGTAATACGTGTATTAAAAAACTATTAAGAACAATGTTAGAAATGCTATTTATCACCGGTGGCAGTAACTAATTAGCATGGAATTGACTTCAATAATTCAGTGTGAAATTTAGTTTACAGTGTTGAAAGTCAATAATTTGCGCTGTAATATTAAAGAAATCTCATGAAAAACCCTAAAGCCACTTTTTTTTGATTGTTTATTAATTATAACCAGAGTCGCGTAACACAAAATTTGAAATAATTCGCAACTTATAAACTCATAAAAACGATGCAGGCGCATCGAGTGCAAATCTATAAATATTCAATTACACATGGGAACTGAAAAGCTGATTAACTGTGCTAAATCACAACACAGTTATACTTTCCCTTTAAATCGGATTGGTATAATTTATGCGTGAATAATTTTAGATAACAAAATTAAATATTGAGATTGTGCAAACAAATAAATACAATTAGCTACTGTGCTGACAGGTGAAGATTTATATTGTAATCGAGTTGAATTTCCCATATATAAAGTAAACTAAAGGAACTCATGACTGGGATTTGTGATTAGATTGCCTTCTAAATCATCATCTTTATGCTCATAAAAAAGTAGTAATCAGTTGTGATTTCCTTTGTCTCATTCTAAGCACTTGTTATAGATATTAAAAGATAATGGGCAAATTAATGGCACTCATGTGCCCATTGGCGAAATTGATATTGCTTATTTATAGTCCAACCTTGAAATAAGTTCTCCTATGCTTGTTTTGCCAAAATAAACTCAAGTACTCGTCTGGATCTCTATCTCTGACTCTATGTTTTCCACTTTATCAACACACAAGTTTAAAGGAAGCCCATAAAACTTAAACAGCTTTGAAGGGTTTGGGAAATTCGGAATTTTTATCAATGGGTACCAATAAATTGAACCTTTTCAAAAGAACGCAGTACATATATTTTGAGCGTTGTTTGTCATCAGCTTTTTAAGTTCTTTGTTCTTTTAGCACCGTATATTCACTCAATAGATTTTGGTGAAACAAAATTATGAATAACTTAGAGTTTGCTTTTCGTCAAATTGTATCTTACCAATTTCCAGTTAACCGCTTCCAAAATATTTTTAAGATGGAGAAACTATTCGAGCCCACTGATACGTATTTAAAGCCGGTCACAACATTACTAACCTACGACAAAACAAACTAGATCCAATTAGAGATTTCTTTCGCATATCACAGAAATATTCCAATGCCAACTGACCGGGGTTTTTCGGTCAACCTATGCAAATCATTTCGAAAATATCCGAGTCACCGATGATTTTTAGTTTGGCTGGATTATTTATATTTTTTGTTAATTAGTCTAATAAGCTATATCAAATATTTACATACGTCTCCTCCGATTCGAGCGCGTGATGATCGCAAACTGAAGTGTTGCCAAATATTTGGACCTCAAAAGCGCCCAAATCGGAGGAGTTTTTCGTTATCGCCGCCGATGTGATAAGGCAGAACGAGAGGAAGGTATGAATGCGAGTCCATTCCACTCCCTTAAGTTGTTTGACCGGCCTATTCCGCTTCGGTGGCGATTAGAATTTAATGTAAATGTCGCCCCAACTGGATTTGTCATTCGTATTTTTCCGCAATAATCGCAGGTTCGTTACGATTCCCGTTTTGAGCCATATCGTCAGATGACTGAAGCCGCTGCTATCGGAGAGTTGCGAAAACACAGACATAAAGGTCCAATCAGTTGCCGGGTCATAAAGATCGAGCAATGCTATCAATCCCGATGCTGAAAACCCGAAGGGGTTCGCCTTTTCGCGCGGTTTTAATCGCGCGCGAGTCGCTCGCGCCTTATCGCAAGCAACACGTTTTTAGCTTCTGATTAAAATAAAACTATGCTAGTAATTGAAAGTAATTTTTGGACCTTATGTCTAATCTTAAATACTAATAAAATAAAAATTTGTTTGTTTTTACAGTTAATCAATAAATTGATAATATATCGGAGAATTTGAGCAACAGAGTTAAGAAAAGAGTTTAAATGCTCCCAAATAACTAAGTTCTTAAAATGGAACAGACCAATAAAGCATCGTATGAAGAATTTAAGACAAAGGCTACAACAGTTAATGGAAATTTCTATTAAGTATTTAATTGGCATTGATAAGGAGCTTTCGTATTCAATAATTTTGTGCATTCTGATTAAAGGTTATTGTGCTCGAAAAATCTGTTATTGCTGAAATGTTCGACAAATGCGTTGAAACAATATTTTGTAAGTAAACTGTGGAATATTTCAACCTGCAGTCAATACTAAGTGTAAATACATTGACGTCCGAATTAAAATGCGTCATATTTTGTCCTATTTTTTCCATACCTGCATTAAAAGTTCACTGTTCTGTTTTCTACAGCAACCAATAAGTTATTCAGAATTAATATGTTTAATTAAAGTAATTAATTCAAAAACTAATCTGAAAATGGAAACTTTAAAAGTACACCTGCGAGTAAGTTTTCTTTAACTTTCAAAAGTATGCTAAATTAAGGTACTTCTTTTGGTAGTCATCGTATTGTACGGACCTAAAAGTATGCAACAAAATTTGTGTTAATACCAAACCCAAACAAGTTTTAATTTTTCAAATAAAATATAATTCTAATTTTATTTTTCTATGAAAAGTATTACAATTATTGTATAACTAAGCTCTATCTGCCTTAATATATTTTTCCTGTTCCTGGTTAAAAGCCTCGACTAGCTTGAACTTCTGAATCTTGCCAGAGGTTGTTTTGGGGAATGAATCTACAATGATCACATATCTGGGAACCTTGAAATGTGCAAGTTTGCCCTTACTATAAGCCTTTAGGGTCTCCGCTGTGAAGGAAGTGGGGTCAACGCCTTCTTCCAGGCGAACAAAGGCACAGACCTCTTCGCCCAGTCGCTCATCAGGTACTCCAATGACCTAGGAAATAAAATTAAAATTGAATTAAACAATATAAGATTAAAGTACATTTTTCTAAACCAAAACTCACATGAGCTTCAATGACCTGGGGGTGGGAGTTCAAAAAGTCTTCGATCTCTTTGGGGAAAATGTTTTCGCCTCCGCGGATGAGCATCTCCTTCAGGCGACCCACGATCCTTCCGTAGCCATTCTCCTCCAGGATAAACTGATCGCCAGTGCGCAACCAGCGATCCTTGCCAATGGTTTCCTTGGTTTTTTCCTCGTCACCATGGTAACCCAACATGGTGGTATATCCTCGGACACAGAGCTCTCCAGGTTGTCCAAAGGGCACACAGTTGCCCTCCGCATCCACCACCTTTGCTTCGATGTGATCCTGCAGATGACCCACTGAGTTCAGGACAATATCATTGCTATCACCTGGTCTGGATTGAAAGATCACAGCTGTGGTTTCCGTGAGACCATAGACACTGCGAACTGATTCCACTCTTAGGACATCTCGCACATCCTTGATGAGCTGCGGCGATACGATGGCTCCTCCTGTTACGGCCTTCTTGATCCTGCCCAGCGGCACTTGCAGTTTCTTTTGCGTGTTGACCAAATCCACATACATGGTGGGTGTGCCATGGATCATGGTACACTTTTCCTTGACAATCGCAGCCAGCGAATCCTTGGGATTAAAACCAGGACAGGGAAGGACCATTGTGGCTCCCTTGGTCAGTGCTGCCATGATGGTGATGATCACTCCGAAAGCATGGAACATTGGCACCTGAACACAAATCCTTTCGCCCTCCAATTCATTGCGATTTCCAACGTGGATGCCATTGTTCACGAAATTGAAATGGGAAAGCACAGCCGCCTTGGGATTTCCCGTGGTTCCCGATGTGAATTGAATATTACACGCTGACTCTGGCTGAATGCTCTTCTGGATTTGAGCCACCTCTGCCCGTTCCGATTGGTTGGCCAGATCCAGTAAGTTATCAAAACGAAAAGCCCCTTTCAGGCTATCATTGCCATCGATTATTACGGATTTCAGATGGGGGAACTTTTCACTCTTGATTTTGCCAGGTTCCGCATCCGATATTTCCGGGCAGATACTCTTTAAAATCTCGTAGTAATTCTGGCTCTTAAAGGATTCCGGTGCAATAATGGCTTTAATATCAACCTTGTTGAGGCAATAGGCCATCTCAGGTCCTTGGAAAGCGGGATTCAGACCCACAGAAGTGAGTCCTGCTCGAGCTGCTCCCATCATTCCCAGATACCAGTGCATGTAGTTGGGAGCCCACAGACCGATGGCATCGCCCTTTTGGAGACCCAACTTCCTGAATCCTGCCGCCAAAGCATCCGCCTCCTTCAGTAAACTCTTGAAGGTGTACCTCTTTCCCTCCTTACAGGATACAATCGCTTCTACATCTCCATATTTAGCAGCTGTCAAGTCCAACTGCTGACCAATGGTGTGATAAACCAGAGGATCCTTGCCCACATAATGCATATGGCTGATCAGGACAGGCATCGAAGTGGAAATACTATTATAAAAAAATTAAATGGTACGTTATAGAATTTATGTTTATTATACCCTTGCAGAGCAGAGGGTATTATAATTTCAGTCAGAAGTTTGCAACGCAGTGAAGGGAGACACCTCAGACCCCATAAAGTATATATATTCTTGATCAGCATCACCATCTGAATCGAAATATGTATGTACGTCTGTCCGTCTGTCCGTCTGTCCGTCTGTCTGTCTGTCCGTCTGTCCGTCTGTCCGTCTGTCCGTCTGTCTGTCTGTCCGTCTGTCCTCCTGTCGGTTTCTATGTAAACTAGTCTCTCAGTTTTGAAGCTATCTTGCTGAAACTTTCCCAAAAGTTGTGTAGTTATTGCACGCAGTATATAAGTCGGAACGAGCCGGATCGGCCGACTATATCGGATAGCTCCTATACGAGAGAATGAAGTAAAAAATTCTCACGCCGTTGTTTTTGATCAGATCGACTTGAATTCTTCAAGATGGCGTTTTTTAACTGTTATTGAATTTCGGATTAAATTTGAACAAAGTCGGATAACTCTATCATATAGCTGCCATAGGAGAGATCGAAAAATATATATAGAATTAATGGAAATAAATTGATAGCATCATTGTTTTTTATCCCACGAGCATGATTTTTTGAGTATCAAGTTTATTAAATAGCCTTGATTTAAAAAAAAAATTTCATAAAAATCGGACAACTATATCATATAACTGCCATAGGAAAGATCGAAAATTCTATATAGAATTAACGGAAATAAAATGATAACATCGTTATTTCTCATCAGAAAATCATGATTTTTGGAATATAGAGTTTTCTAACGACTCTTGAATAGCCAATAAAATTTCATTAAAATCGGACAACTATATCATATAGCTGCCATATGAACAATAGTCAAAAATATGGAAAACTAATAGAAAAGTCGTCGTAGCTTCGATGTTCTTTAGCCTTTGTGTATTCTGTTCGAAATATTTGATGACTGCAAGGGTATATAAGCTTCGGCTTGCCGAAGCTAGCTTCCTTTCTTGTTTTTTTTTCATCTACATGTAAAAATTCTATGAAATAGGTTTACATTTTTGCTAAGTATTAAAGCTTTTAGCAAGTGTAAAAGCTTAACACTAGTATAGTGTTTAGACACACACATCTGTATGTATATTTATAATCATTTTATTGTTTTTGGTGAGATTATTCTCTCGGTTTGTCGGCTTGTTTTATAGATTCCCAGATTAAAAGAGGCGCGTGCCAAAAGCCATTACAGAAAACATAATACCTCGGCTTATCTTCACTATTGCATAGACTTGTAATTACAATCATGAATTATCTTTTCTAAAGTGTTTTAGATAGATCATAACAGAGCACTTTGCCTTCGTGGTTGTCATTAATTATCAGCCAGTGGAAAATTCTGCTTGCGATTTGCTTATCTTTTTAGAAATTCATCTAAATTAGAAGTCGATAATTAAAACAACCAACCGTCCGGGTTTATATTTGGACCACACTTAAGAGCCACGCCTTCTTCAAGTCAAGTTGATGACTTGCCAAAGTTAGTATAGTTAACTAATTATTCTAGTCGACTGTACCAGCTATCTGGATTTGAAAACATTACGTAATTATAAAGACGGGGGATAAAGGCGATTATTGTGGCATGTTCTAATCAAAACTGCGCAAAAAAGCAGTGGAAAATTCCTATTCAATTTGGGTAAGATATATTGCAACAACGACCTTGGCCAACTTTTTAGAGTTTAAGGACCCTTGAAGGTCCTGCTTACCTTCGCATGGAGTTGAACACACATCTTTGCCTAAGCAAAAACTTGGAAAAGGTCTTTAAATTCCTATTCATCTTGCTGATTATCACAGTTGCTGTTTTTAATATTAATACTCAAATATTACAATTTCATAATATGCTTAATTTCACTTTTCTTGTCTTAGTTTATAGGTGTTATGTTTTTTTTTGCAATATTATCACAATTATTAGTTGTAGGAAAAAGAACGACCGCAGTCTGTCAAGTTCGAACAGAAACTGAGTCTTATCATCGTTTTTTCAGCTGGCGTCGCTGGGGCTTTTCGTTTTATAAACTTTTTTATTTTCTTTGTAGCCAAACAAGATCATTGCCGGCATTTGTTTTGCTTTGTGCTTTTTACACTTCTATTTTGCTTGTGTTTTTATTTACCATTGGTAGCACGTGTGGCTGTGAGTTATCACTGTGTGTGCTTTATTTGTATTTGAATGGTTTAACCGGTAGCTTTTTGTGGTCAGGGTCGTTGTTAAATGGGGTAAATATGGGAATTAAATTTGAAAGCATGCCAATATTGAAATATCTGCTGTCAATTTCAAAAAATAATAATTTATAATGAAAATTGTACTATTATAATGATGATTGTGTTATACATAGTTACCCCTCTTAAGTATTTTTTACTCCGCCTTTGTTAATGTTTGAAGCTTTTTGTTGGTGATAAGCAGCTTTTGATCTCCCAAAAAATATTCACTCACAACATTTTTTGACTATTTGGCTTAAGCGAAATTAATGTTTTATGAAAGTCTGTTCCTAAGCTTTATGCTTTATGTTTTGTTGTGATAAAAGTCATAACATTATGAGCTGCTTCGTTAGATAAGATTTTGTAAGATAAGATAAGTTTAAACAGAAAAGAATATATGAGTTTAAGATAAGTTAAACCTTTAATTTCTTTATTCCTGATAATTTATCAGTCATAATTCCATTGATCTGATTTCACTTACTCTTTTATGTTTTATATGTTCTTATCTCAAACTAAAAAAAATTCTTATATTGTTGTTTATATTGTTCTATTGGCATTTTCTTTTGCTTAGAACATGAAAATCACAAGTCAAAAGAGGCGAAAAATTTCCAGGCACTTTGGGAAATCCACGGCCACGCCAAAAGGATGATCAGTTTCAATTACCACTGCTTTTCCCATTTGGATTTCCCACCGGCATTTAACGAGGCGTCGGTGGAAATCCCAACGAAACTTATGGGCTCTGTCCAGATTTTGGCGCCAAAAAAGGCGGTGTTACCCGGATTCAACAATTGTAAACAAACGCTTGCGCGGATGTTGCCTTTCTCGTCCTTCTGTTTTTCGCGGGAGCGTCTTGCGTCCTTCGAGTTTGGAGCTTCGTCGTGTTGCCAAAGGTTACCAGCCGAGTGGAGGGCCGAGTTTTTCCGCTCGAGCGCCTTGGGAAAACTCGACTTTTCAGCAGTGAGACTGGCAAATCAGAAACTCGCAGACGCTCGTGGCAAACGGTTGATTTTTGTTCCGTGGCTCCAACCAAAAAAGCCAGAAATCCAGTCTAAAGTTGGGGACTCTTTTGGCCAAAAGAAACAACAAAAAAAAAATAGAAAAAGGAAGAAGAAAATAAAAGGGGGCACTGCCGTTAACGCACACGCAACCGAAGCCATAAAGGGGCTAAACATATAAATTTGTGTAGTAAAAGTGAAGAAAGCGAAAGAATCAAAGTGGAATAATAGCGAGCGGATGTGTTGGAGCCTTTTTCGGTGTGTGTGTGCCAGTGTATGTGTGTGTGTGTGAGTGTGTCTGTTGCTGTTGCCAATGAAAATGCAAATTGTTGGTAACAAATATTGGTAAAATGCGGAGGCCGTAGGAATTTGTGCAATGCGAGTGCGAAGCAAAGGAGCCCGAAACTATGCAGCTAAAAACCCGCCATACCCCGCACCCGAATCGAATCAATAATAATACAATAACCCAGCGGTATTACACGGATAATGGCAGCATAAACCATTTACAATCTGCCAGTGATTCCGCTTAACAATCGAGAACCCCCCACCACCCCCTAAAAATAAAAATCCCCAATGATCAGCGGCTGATTGCGAGGGACATAAGCCACCAGATATTCCAGGATGTCGCAGCCGCGCGGAGGGCGTGGCGGTGGTCGTGGCGGCGGCGCTGGGGGCGCCGGCGTTGGCCGCAAGACCCCCTCATCGCTGACCGGTCCGCCGGATGATTCGGCCACGCCCAGCGAACGGGCGACGCCCGCCAGCAAGGCCGACTCGGATCCCAAGGACGACAGCTCGAGCAACGGCGACAAGAAGGACATGGACCTGTTCCCCGCCCCCAAGCCCCCGAGTGCCGGCGCCTCCATCCGGGACACGGCCAACAAGGTGCTCGGCCTGGCCATGAAGAGCGAGTGGACGCCCATCGAGGCGGAGCTCAAGAAGCTGGAGAAGTACGTGGCCAATGTGGGCGAGGATGGCAACCACATCCCGCTCGCCGGAGTCCACGACATGGTGAGTACTGTACAGTGAAGTGCCGAGGCTTCTCCCGCCCATTTCGATGAATTTGTAAAATCAATTGCGAACCGGAGCGAGGAACAGGAAGTGGGAATAAGTGCAGGAACAGGTCTTACACTCAAAAAATAAATATATTTTTCCAAAAACAACCTTAACAGAAGAAGAGATTTCAATTGATAATTTTTTTTGTTAAAAATATAGATTCCATGTAGTGATAAAATTGAGCTTTTCTTTCCTAAAAAGTCAGATTTATTTTAATGTGAAATAGTTGTTTACTTACAGAAAATAAATTCAGGTATTTTAAAGTAGTTTTCAAATCTTTTTGAAAACGTAAATTACATGAGTATAATAATAAATTTAATTATTTTTGTTTTTCATTATATTTAAAATGGTATTAGATTGTAGTGAGTATCCCAAATTATACAAAATATTTACCGAAGTGTAAGCGATGTACAAACGTCGCCCTTATCAACGTCGGCGGCATTTTCCCATTTCTGGTTGTTTACCAGCCAAAATAACGACACACAGAGCCCGGGAGCCAAAGGCCAGAGAACATACAATAAGCCAGGAAACAGAGGCCAGAAGGCAGAAGGCTAAAAAGCCAGAAAGCCAGAAAACCAGAAAACAGAGAAGAGCGAGTGTTATTTGATAGCGCGGCCCAAATGTTTTGGCTGCCAAGGCGATGGCTTTGGTGGCTTTCAGGTTTTTGGATTTCGGAGCCGGAGTTCCGGGTGTCCTGCCACAAGTTGCGCTGACTACCCGACCGATAAACTCATAAAACATCGAAGAATTGAAGCGCTTCGATTTCAATTTACCATAAACGGTATGAAACGGAGAAGTCGTTGACATAAAATTAACGTTGCACCGCTAATGAAATGCGGGGAGGTGTGCGGCAAAAAAGGGTGGAATTGGGTGGAAGTATCCTGTATTTCTGTATTACTGGGTGGTACTTTCGATCCCAACCGCCAAATCGGGTTGTCTGCCAGACTAGACTGAGGTCGAGACGATATTTGCATAAATATAGCCCAGAGTTGAGCTATTTTTGCCTTGATTGCTTCCGCTTTTTTCTGGGCTGGGGTCCTCATTCGGTTCTTGACTTGATGGGTTTGCTCTTGATTTCGTTTTAATAACGAGAGAACGAGTTTATAATATGGAACGCAGCTTATCAGAACAGAAAGCCTATCGCAATAATGAGTAGTTTATATAATATGATTTGAATACCTTCCCCAAAGACCCATTTATATTATTATCGTTGAGTTTGTCGTTTCTCTTTAAAAATGTTTTAAAATAGTTTAAGTCGGGTGATGGCGGTAATTAATACAATTTATAATTAGTTAGCATACCTTCTACGAAACATTTAAATATTGCAAAACTGGTTCCACAATTGATAATTGCATTTAAATGCAGTATTTCTTATCAATGTGTAAAAATAGAGGCCAACTATTAGTTAATCGATTCACGTGTAATCGCAAGAGTTGTAAAGTTATATTAATCAGAATTTGTGATTAAAATCCAGTATAAGGTGGATTTGTTTTGTTTATAATACCTAATTAGCTTTCCATAGTATAAATGTATAATGTACAGATTATTAGTAACAGATAGGAACTAAAAATCTCATTATCAAACCATTTAATGTGATGATGAATAAACTATTAAGTAATCTTCGTTGAATAAATTCTGTTATTTTTCTATTTTAGAATACCGGCATGACGCCGCTGATGTACGCCACGAAGGACAATAAGACGGCCATAATGGATCGCATGATTGAGCTGGGAGCCGATGTGGGAGCCCGCAATAATGTGAGTCTTGACCGGGAACACACTAGGCATAATTTAAAGCCCCTTAGCCAACTCCCCATTGTGTTGGAGCCAAATATAGCAGCAACCCAGCTGTTTAAGCGAACTCCACGAACAAAAGCCGCTAAAAATGTGTCAAATCAATAAAAACCGCATAATTAAATCTCGAGCGAGGGCGTCGGTGGGTGAACCCACCGTGCACCCACTTCTACGCACGATTCTCACGCACCATTCACCCCCGTCAATGCTTCAATAGCTCCGTTCCTCAATGGGTCAACCGAACCGAGCTTGGCCAATGGTCGTCCCACGGGTAGTATACTTGATTTGACTCCAGTTGAGTGGAGTTTTTCAGCACGAATGGGAATTTCCTTGGGGTTCTTTAAAGGAATAAACCAAAAAACTTTTTCACTTATAGTTTTTTTTATTTAAATAGAGTTTTTATTTAGGATTTTTTTTATTAAATTAGGGTTAAGGTTTTAATTCTTCATTGTACTCTTAATTAGAGACTGAAAGGTCATCGATAATGTTAATCCTGATTTCTTCAGTAATCACCCATCATTATTATCGCCAATTCTTGTTTCGATGTCAGCAAATGAAGTGAGCCAAGTTGGTCATCCGCCATTAGGCCAAGTTGCTAACAATTGGTCGAATCCGCTGACCAGTTTCCTTCGCATGCCGCAATTACTTAGCAAAATTCACTCGAAGGCGGTTTTTTGGCTGACCATTCACATGTCCTTAAGAATACGCAGCGCACTTTATTTCGGGTCTTGCGGCGATAAAAATCCTTGACCTAATTACAAAATAATTGTTGCCAAACCAGCGCAGACATGGCGAATTGAATTACCAAAACAAACACAGAGAGTTCAATTTGCTCGCCCTCCTTGAGAATTTTCCCCCAAGTGGACGATTGTTTGCCTGAGTTAAAGAGTGTGTAGGGAAATGTTAAAGGTAAATTTGCACATGAAAGTAATAAAACATGAACAGCCTGGAAAGTACAAGCCAACCATGAAAATAAAGGACACGTTAGCTGTTTTTTTGAATTAGGAATTTCTTATTTTTCACAGCGCATATTTGTTGGTTTTATAATTGAGTTATTTTCTTTGAATTGCTAAATCCATTAAAATATGAATACTTATTTTAATGATTTAAAAAAAACTAAATTCTATTCTTCTTTTCTTTCCGTAACGAGAATTTATAATGGATGGCATCATTTTGGTTCTTTTGTTGTGGTAATTACGAATTATGAGATCAGTTCTGTGGCATAATATAAAGCACACCTTTTTTAAAACCGCATCATTACCTCATCTGAATAATTACCCTTTTGTTTTAACGCAAATGTCACTTCGTGACCAACCCGGATAATTTCACATACAGTGTTTAAATGAATTAAAAACTCCACTTTTGGCGGAGAGGAATGTTTATTGCATTTACAATCTCCGACTTATCTAACTGTCAGACCAGAACAAAGTAATTCCCATTCAGCACGGCAGCCAAAGGATCATTATGACCATTATAAAGAATACTAGTATGATGTAACGCCCGGCTAATTAACATTTTTAACTTTTCAACTCCAAGGTGCCACCGGGTTTTTTATTCTTTTTTTATTTTTTGGGGAGAACCTGACTAAGAGGCGTGTTCGCAACACCTCTTTGCAACTTAAAAGCCAATTAATCAAGCACATGACTCCGATGTACGCCCAGTTGGCCGAAACCGTTTGCTTTGACCTTTCGAGTGGCCCAAACCGGAGACCTCGACGTCAGCCGCGACTTCCGCTACATTTTTATGGCCAGTGGCGTCATTAATATGCAATTTTAATTAAATTCAAGCGGAGTACTACAGAGTACTTTACGCAGTTGGCCATTTCATATGTGGGGCGATGACAGCGTGAAATAAAATGGGAACCAAGAACGCCAATTCATTTGTCACGTTGGCTAAGTGCGTGAGTAAGGTAATCTCTCCTTCCGAAAAGCCAAAAAATTAATTAACTCCATTAGCCGCAAGTGCACATGCAAGAATGTGGGAGAGTAATCCAAATGAGCCACGTAATGAGGAGTTGCAATTATTTTAAAGAAGGTGTGTGACATCCCCACAAAATGACTTCATCCACGTGGCACACTCCTTCTCAAGTATCTCCGTATCTTTTGGGCCGTAAAAAACACCCACGAAACTGGGTCGACTTCGTCCGTTGGCAGGGCAAAAATGTGCTGGAAAATTTGCGCTTCCGTTTTGGTTTTGTTTCCGGTTTTTCCTTTCGCCCCGGCAAGCAAACACAAACACGAGACTCCAAAACGAACTCGAACCTGGCTCAAAAGTATGCAAAACAGCGCGTGAAATATTATCTGTCTACCACGGTTCCCCAATCCCCTCGATTCCTTATAGTTGCCCCCAAGTTTACTTTGGTTTTTCTTTGGCCCGAAACGTCTTGGATTGGCTTTCTGGACATGTGTCAAAGCCGTCGACTCGAACGCCGCGGCTTTGTATGCAAATTAGCAGGAGCTGCGGCCAGAAATAGTTGCAAATAAACCGCAGGGAACTCGAATTTCACACGACACGAAGCCCACACACACTTACGATCTGGGAAAGTCCCTACAGGAAAATCAGAAGGGTTAAGGAGTCATCGGGGTTTTCAGAATTATGCTAATTCCTGTAGATGAATATGAATTTTCTTGGGGCTTGAAATAAATCATATTTTTTTAAATAAAACGATTGGCTATGGAAATTCTAAGAATTCTATAATATAAATCAATATGTTGTATAATCAGTTAGTTATAAAAAACATACAACCGTTACATACTTTTTGAAACTGTCAGTCACTTTAAAACTTCTAAAATATATTCTGAGTTTTATTATTCAATTAAAAAAGTCGGAAATATTTTCATTATTTTTTTCTTTGGCTAAGAATTTATACGTCATAGTACCTTTATTTAATGGTTTCCATTTGCACTTACCAACCTGATGACAGGGCAAAAAGACCTCTCCTTTCGACCACCATATATGTATACGAAACCAGTTCACTTCCGTTTGGGCCGAGAACTATGGGGAGGCTTACTTATAAATTAAGCCCATGGCTTAGGCCGGGCACACGGGGCGTATGTGTACCACGCTGCGTTATGGCTTATTATATAAGGCAATAAATATCGCCTCACGCCCCAATTCCCAACTGACTTACATCGTTCTAAGCACCCTGTGTGGTTAACACTCCATGGACGTTATCTTAAACCACTTTTCGTTACGTTTCGGTGATTTGCTCAGGGTCATATTTTTTTTACGTTACAATGTTTTATTTTTTTTTTGGGCTTTTGGTTTTTCCTGGTTGCCATTGATGCAGTTTTTGCATGTGAGGTTGCGGCTGGGCTGTGGCCATTAAGAAAACCGTCCGTAAGTGAAAGTCCGCATGCAAGATTGTGCCCAAAAGTAATCAGCGAACCTTTGAGGCACTCCTTTTCAACCAAGCCAAAAGCCACATGCCACATGCAAAACCAACTGACTTTGACCCATTGAACTGACCCAGGTGCTTGGAGTGGGCGGTGGTTTCCTGCCAATGAATTGCAATTGATTTCACCCACCTCTTCTCTTTGCAGGATAATTATAATGTGCTACACATTGCGGCAATGTATTCGCGTGAGGATGTCGTCAAATTGTTGCTAACAAAACGCGGCGTCGATCCCTTCTCCACCGGTGGCGTGAGTATTCCAATAGCTTTCTATACTATATAGCCTCGCGTCAGAAATTTCCCTATAACTTTGAGGTCGCAACACGTCAGGCGACACACTCAAGACTCGAGAGCTCACCGTTGAGTCAATGAAATCGCTGCATACCTTGGGGCTGCTGTCAGACCGATTCGCAGGCAATTTGCGGCCATTAGACGCATACTTCACTTGGCCAACAAAAAATTACAAAGGTCAGAGCCAAGCGAAGATGCAACTTCGAGGCTCGCATGTTGCATGTAACTTTGGCGGGCCCCAGCAATTAACTGGCGACAAGGTTAAGATGGAAAAAGTCTGGGCTCCGGTTAAAAAAACTTTTGCGACTTTAAAGAAATAACCCTTAAGGGTGTAATTTATAGAAATCAACTTACTTACTTACTTACTTACATGTACCTATTTCTGTTAGATTTTAAATGGTATAAGCCAGGCTATATAAATTCAGTTCCACTAATTCAAGTTCCAACTTCTGAAATCGTGAGAAAAAATTTGATTTCACATTTATCAGAAGAATTGATTGGGAATAAAAATAAAGTAATTTCAATCTTAGCAATAAAAAAGTGCAAAACTTGTTTAAGAATACGTATATCGTTTTGAAAATGATTAGAGCAATTAAAAATTCAGCTAGACAGTATTTTAATTATTTAATTTAAATTTGCATTTACGTCTTGCTCATTAAAAAAAACTTTGGTACGTCAGAATATATTAAAACTAAATGATGATCACATCGCTGAATATTTGCATGGCAAATACTTTTCTTCGAGTTTATTTCTCGTGTCGGCATTAATTTGTCTTTCTTTATTTTTTCTCGGCCGCAATGAGTTCGAGACTTGGTGATTTGGGGGGCGTGAGCTTAGCTGAAATTACTGATGGTTATCAGAAGAGAGCACCCCTACCGAAAGTGGGAGCGAGAGGGGTGGAGCTGCAGGAGCGAGACAGACAGATGCAAACTTTTGTTTTAGCAACAGCCAAGTTTGAAGTGCTCCGCTTTGGCGTGTGTGCGTGTGCAGGAGGACTCCAAATCCTCATTCACATCCACATCCACATTCACAACCGACACCTGGCCCACGTTTCCCACACCTGGAGGCTCGGCCTCCTATTAATATGCCCCTCTCGCTCGCTCCCATTGCGGCTGTCAGTGGGAGTTCTTTATTATGTTTTTTTTCGGGCTGTCAATCTGTGATATGAGCGGGAGAGGCCGAAAAAAAAGAAAAATGACACGAAATGTGCTTATAAACGCAAAAACCAGCCACTTGCCTATTCAGTAGCAAATGGGATTTTGAAGCGAATAGGAACCAGTTTGCCAGTTTTTAGGTGCGAACATTAACCACAAAAGGTTAAGAACTGCATTTTAATCAATTCAAACAAAAGGTGTGATCTTAACCATAAGTGCAACTGCAGTGTGTGCATACTTGAATTAATAATATTTAATAATTAATATTTTTTTTAAATTTTTAATCAACAGTCACGCTCACAAACTGCGGTGCATTTGGTGTCGAGTCGGCAAACCGGAACTGCGACTAATATCCTGCGCGCTCTGCTCGCAGCTGCTGGCAAGGATATCCGCTTAAAAGCGGACGGCGTAAGTGTTACCATGTGTGCTTGTGAGTGTGCCAGTGTGGCTGTGTGCCTCTGTGTGTGTGTGTGATGGAGAGCCACAAGTGTTGGCCGCCAAATTGATGCCACTTTATCTCCTCTGGCAAATAGCAGCTTACTCCCCCAAAAGTAAGCCGATGTGAAGTGAAGTACTCTCGACAGCGGTGCCAGTCGGTGCCAACGTAAACAAAGACTTAATAAAAATCACCAAAAAATATCTACATTACAATAATGGCAACAACGAAATCGAGAAGAGCCAGTAACATAAAGCAAACAAAATTTGTGGAAAAATCGATATGCAAAACTGCTCACGGCAAATGCATTTCGACTGGCTGGAAATCGGAAAAGCCCCAAAAAAAGTTAATACCGCTATTACACAGCAAGAAATTTTGATAGTCATTTGGTGTTATTGCTTCCTAGTCATCTAGTTCGTTGGCCTTACTAAATCAATTTGAAACCTTTTTGTAGAAAATGAGTTGCAGATTTAAAATAAACAGCTTTAAAATAAATACAGATTTTAAACAACAGTTTTATTGGCTGAACAACATAAATGTGGTTTTCGATAAATTTGTAGATGTTTGGCTCGTAAAATATATTTTAATTACAATATAATAATAGTTAAAAGAAAAGAAAATAGATTTTAATTCCATTTTTTTACAATGTAACAATGAGGAGCTCTCACCACAGAAGGTAAGCCCCAGTGAGCGTTGAATTACCATCAAAGTTGTCGTCTCCGTCTGATTAACTTAAGGGGGAACAAACTGAGCTTCAAACCCCTTTTTTTGGGGGACCCCCGAGGAATCTCGACTGAAATGCGGAACTATTTGTCGCATCACGTGCACGGGTGCAAATGCACGGGCGATATTTCCATTACGCACGCGAGGGGGAGCGCATAAATTTCCACCGAATTGCTATCAAACGATTGAACGGATCGGGGGATTGGGGGACTGATTGGGGAAATCGGGTGCCGCCGATTGATTGTCTAGACAAAAGGCTCAGCCAACTCGATTTGCGCTTCGATGGCTGCGGCAAATGGCAAACAGCAACTTGATTTAAATCAATTAGAGAGAGGTGGAATGGCACTGTCAGGCGAAATTAGCCGGATGAAGTATTTAGCTTTCGATGCCATTCGCTTCGGTTCGATTCGATTCGCTTTCCTTTTTTACACGCATTCAATGGTTAGACATATATATACATATATATCTATAAGAAGTAGTGGAGTTTTCCCCGCGAGGGCGCTCAACTCGTTGCCAACAACAAACAAATAACAAACCGAGGAAAACTCAACCGAAAAAAGGGGGTCAAGTCGCTGTACAACTTGATTTACTCGCCTTTCCTGGCAGATAGGGATAATGACTCCCCGGCACGCCCCCTCTTACGCCCCTCCCCTTTCCCAAAAGGGGGAGGTTTCAAAGTTGAAGCGCCAAAGTTGCGAACTTGGCTAAAAATAGCGAAAACATGTTGCCGTTAACACTTGAGGCTCGAATTGGCTAATTGGTTATTTATGATTATACGTGTGTGAATTTGACTGGCTGGTTAGTGTGTGCGTGAATGTATGTGTGTGTGGTGTCCTTATCTTAATTATTTTGTATACTATATATCCTATCTCTCGCGTAGCGTGGCAAAATACCATTGCTCCTCGCCGTGGAGTCGGGCAACCAGTCCATGTGCAGGGAACTCCTGGCGGCACAAACAGCAGACCAACTAAAGGTGAGTTATCTGGGGAACAAGAACTAAATCTACTGGTAATTTGATAGTATTAGAACCTTAAAAAATGTAATATATAACAAACGAGCTTCGATTTTTGTAAAATGTTTAGCTTAAACTGTTAAAAGTGTAAATAAACCTTCCATAAATCAAATTTGAAATTAAGTCCTTATTTTCATCACAAAAAAATCCATACGTTGTACTTAAATTATATCTGAGATCTTTTACCATTACATCCATCATTATGACTTTTTTTGCTGTCGGAAGTTAACAACTATCAGCCATTAAAATCATACGCTGCGTAAAAAAGTTGAAAATGTAAATTTTATAAGCTACGCACTCAACGTATTTCCCGCAATATTAGAACCACACATTCGCCTCAAAAACTTGCAGATTTTACAATCTGGGGAGTGCCAATCAAAATGTCCAGCTGAGCTGTCAGAAAGTGTCCACAAGGCCTTTTAAGCCTTGAACTGTCCAAAAAGCCAGGCGTGTAAATAAATCAAAAATGCAAATTAACCTACCCTCAGTTACGCACGATTAAAATGAAAAGTTGCACGAAAAGTGCAACAGTGCGCGACATTGGCAAAGTTTGAGCAATTTTCAATCAGAAGTTGAAGTGCAACACATGCCAAGAGCAGTGCGTGTTGATTAAATTAACCAAAGGGCTTCGGCTCGCTTTAGGCCAAGGGTTCAAGCCAAAGTTTAAGTTAAAGTTGCGCCTGACTTTGGCCGTTGGCTGAGCACGCAATCAGCCGGCAAAACAGCCGCAAACTGGGTCAAAAGTGAGGCGAAAACGCAGTTCGAATGGGGAGGGAATCTGATTTGCATAGCCCAAAATAAAATGTGTTACAAAAAAGAGTGCAGTTTTTAACAAAAAAAAGGGGTTGCTACTTTAAAAACTTTAAAATGTAAGGAGGGTTTAGTTTAGTATAAGTTAGTTAATGAGTCAGTTTACTTTAGTAACTTCATCGTATCTTACTTATGTTTATTAATTAAAATAATATTTTGCAAAAAACCTATTTTACCAATTCTGTAGAGTGTTTTCTTCGACTGTTTTTTTCTCATGTTTAAAATTCTTTTTTTTTTTTTGAACAGGCAACGACTGCCAATGGAGACACGGCCTTGCATTTGGCCGCGAGACGGCGGGACGTGGACATGGTCCGCATCCTGGTCGACTACGGAACGAATGTGGACACGCAGAATGGGGAGGGCCAGACGCCTTTGCACATCGCCGCCGCCGAAGGCGATGAGGCCCTACTCAAGTACTTCTATGGCGTGCGCGCCTCAGCGTCCATTGCGGACAATCAAGGTGAGTCTGGGTGAAAGTGGATCAAGGGTAAAGGAGTTAAGAATCATGTTTACCTTGACATAAGGAGATAATCACCCAGTGGCATTTAGAAATACCTTTTAACCTTAAAATGAACTGACAGTGGTTATCACTACATTTGACAGAGATTTACAGTTATGTTTAAAGTTGTGGCGCCCTCAGATGGTCAAAGCTCTTTTTTTTAAAGAATATTCTTTAAGATGTTTGTAACACTCTCGTATTTAAGGGATAACTTGAAATATATCTGAATTTCATTCAATTTGTATACATATAATATTAAATATAAAAATTATTTAAAATTAATATTTATTTTATCTCCAATCAGATCGCACTCCGATGCACTTGGCCGCCGAGAATGGGCACGCGCACGTCATCGAGATACTGGCCGACAAGTTCAAGGCGAGCATCTTCGAGCGCACCAAGGATGGCAGCACGCTGATGCACATTGCGTCGCTCAACGGCCATGCTGAGTGCGCCACGATGCTCTTCAAGAAGGGCGTCTACCTCCACATGCCCAACAAGGACGGAGCCCGGAGTATCCACACCGCCGCCGCCTACGGCCACACGGGGATCATCAACACGCTGCTGCAAAAGGGCGAGAAAGTGGATGTGACCACCAATGTGAGTTTATTTTATTGAATTCATTATTTACCTATTATTAATTATATATTCTATATGATAGGATAATTACACGGCTCTTCACATAGCCGTGGAATCAGCCAAGCCCGCCGTTGTGGAAACCCTTTTGGGTTTCGGAGCAGATGTCCATGTTCGAGGTGGGAAACTGCGGGAGACGCCTTTGCATATTGCTGCCCGGGTTAAAGATGGTGATAGGTGTGCCCTCATGCTGCTGAAATCGGGAGCCAGTCCCAATTTGACCACGGATGATTGTCTGACTCCAGTTCATGTGGCTGCCAGACATGGAAATCTGGCCACCTTAATGCAGTTGCTTGAGGATGAGGGAGATCCTTTGTACAAGTCGAATGTGAGTGTAGAATTCTGTAGAATTAAATATAAGTATTTGAGAAATATATTATTCTTTTATAGACTGGTGAGACACCCCTGCACATGGCTTGTAGAGCCTGTCATCCGGATATCGTTCGCCATCTGATCGAAACGGTGAAGGAGAAACACGGTCCGGATAAGGCCACCACCTATATAAACTCCGTGAACGAGGATGGCGCCACGGCGTTGCACTACACCTGCCAAATCACCAAGGAGGAGGTGAAGATTCCCGAGTCCGACAAGCAGATCGTTCGAATGCTCCTCGAAAACGGAGCGGATGTCACGTTGCAAACGAAGAATGCCTTGGAGACGGCCTTTCATTATTGCGCCGTGGCCGGAAACAATGATGTGCTGATGGAGATGATATCGCACATGAATCCCACGGACATCCAGAAGGCCATGAACCGGCAATCCTCGGTGGGTTGGACTCCCCTGCTGATCGCCTGCCATCGCGGACACATGGAGCTGGTGAACAATCTGCTGGCGAATCACGCTCGAGTAGATGTCTTCGATACGGAGGGAAGATCTGCGTTGCATTTGGCCGCTGAACGAGGATATCTGCATGTTTGCGATGCCTTACTCACCAATAAGGCGTTTATCAACTCGAAATCGCGCGTGGGAAGGACGGCACTCCATTTGGCGGCCATGAACGGGTTTACGCACCTGGTGAAATTCCTGATCAAGGACCACAATGCCGTGATCGACATCCTCACGCTGAGGAAACAGACGCCGCTCCACTTGGCGGCGGCCAGTGGGCAAATGGAGGTGTGCCAACTGCTCCTCGAACTGGGCGCCAATATCGATGCGACCGATGATCTGGGCCAGAAGCCCATCCACGTCGCCGCCCAGAACAATTACTCTGAAGTGGCCAAACTCTTCCTGCAGCAGCATCCCTCGCTGGTGAATGCCACAAGCAAGGATGGCAACACCTGTGCCCACATCGCCGCCATGCAGGGATCCGTCAAGGTGATCGAGGAGCTCATGAAGTTCGATCGATCCGGGGTCATCTCTGCGCGGAACAAGCTCACCGATGCCACGCCCCTTCAACTGGCCGCCGAGGGCGGACATGCGGATGTGGTGAAGGCTCTGGTGAGAGCAGGTGCCTCCTGCACTGAGGAAAACAAGGCGGGCTTTACAGCCGTCCACTTGGCGGCGCAAAATGGACATGGTCAGGTGCTGGATGTGCTGAAGAGCACGAATTCCCTGAGGATCAACAGCAAGAAGTTGGGTTTGACCCCGCTCCATGTGGCTGCTTACTACGGACAAGCGGATACGGTTCGGGAATTGCTGACCAGTGTCCCGGCCACCGTGAAATCGGAAACGCCAACGGGACAGAGTTTATTCGGGGATCTGGGCACGGAATCTGGGATGACTCCTCTCCACTTGGCTGCCTTTTCCGGAAACGAGAACGTGGTGCGACTGCTCCTCAACTCCGCGGGTGTTCAAGTGGATGCGGCGACCGTCGAGAACGTAAGATAAATTTGTTTTAAAACTGTAGAGGTTTATAATATATTTAAAATCGATATTTTTTGTTGGATGTTTTCAAACAGGATTCTATAAAGAAGTCATATTAATCCAACTATATATTTTTTAGGGCTACAATCCACTCCATTTGGCTTGCTTCGGCGGACACATGTCAGTGGTCGGTTTGCTCCTGAGTCGGTCGGCGGAACTCCTCCAGTCGCAGGATCGTAACGGCAGGACGGGCCTGCACATCGCCGCCATGCATGGCCACATCCAGATGGTGGAGATTCTGCTTGGCCAGGGCGCGGAGATCAACGCAACCGATCGGAACGGTTGGACGCCACTGCATTGTGCTGCCAAAGCTGGCCACTTGGAGGTGGTGAAGCTGCTGTGTGAGGCGGGTGCCTCTCCGAAATCGGAGACGAACTACGGCTGCGCGGCCATCTGGTTCGCCGCCTCCGAGGGACACAACGAGGTCCTGCGCTACCTCATGAACAAGGAGCACGACACCTACGGCCTCATGGAGGACAAGCGGTTCGTCTACAACCTGATGGTCGTCTCCAAGAACCACAACAACAAGCCCATCCAGGAGTTCGTCCTCGTGTCGCCAGCACCAGTGGATACGGCTGCCAAGTTGTCCAACATATATATTGTTCTCTCAACGAAGGTGAGGTGTCATTAAAATATTTTAAAGAGTACCTATAGTACTTAATTGAATTTTTAAATATTAATTTTAAATATTTTAATATTAAACACACGTTGTATCATATCGAACCTATTGTAATATTTTTAATCTCCACAGGAAAAAGAGCGTGCCAAGGATCTTGTCGCTGCTGGCAAACAATGCGAGGCAATGGCCACCGAACTTTTGGCCTTGGCAGCTGGTTCTGATTCAGCTGGAAAAATCCTACAGGCCACCGATAAAAGAAATGTGGAGTTTCTCGACGTCCTCATTGAAAATGAACAGAAGGAAGTGATTGCACATACTGTGGTTCAGCGATACTTGCAAGTGTGTGATAAAGAAAAACTTTAAAAAGAGTTTCCATTTTTAATTAACATATTTCTGAGTACTATTATTATTTGTAATAATGTATTAACACTTAATTAATTTAGTTGTTTATTCAAAGTAAATACATGAAATCTATGTTAAATAAATTAAAATATATGTATATTCTTAATATAGTTTTGTTTTATAATCTTTCTGCAGGAACTCTGGCACGGATCGCTGACGTGGGCCTCCTGGAAGATCCTCCTCCTGCTGGTGGCCTTCATCGTCTGCCCGCCGGTGTGGATCGGCTTCACCTTCCCGATGGGCCACAAGTTCAACAAGGTGCCCATCATCAAGTTCATGTCGTACCTCACCTCGCACATTTACCTCATGATCCACCTGAGCATCGTGGGCATAACGCCCATCTATCCGGTGCTCCGCCTGAGTCTGGTGCCCTACTGGTACGAGGTGGGTCTCCTCATCTGGCTGAGTGGCCTGCTCCTCTTCGAGCTGACGAATCCTTCGGATAAGTCTGGATTGGGATCCATTAAGGTGCTAGTCCTTCTGCTCGGAATGGCAGGAGTGGGAGTCCATGTGTCGGCCTTTCTGTTCGTCTCGAAGGAGTATTGGCCTACTTTGGTGTATTGCCGGAATCAGTGCTTCGCGTTGGCCTTCCTGCTGGCCTGTGTGCAGATCCTGGACTTCCTGTCCTTCCACCACCTCTTCGGACCCTGGGCCATCATCATCGGGGATCTGCTGAAGGATCTCGCCAGGTTCTTGGCCGTCCTGGCCATCTTCGTGTTTGGCTTTTCCATGCACATCGTGGCCCTGAATCAGAGCTTTGCCAACTTCTCGCCGGAGGATCTTCGGAGCTTTGAGAAGAAGAACCGAAATAGAGGCTACTTCAGCGACGGTAAGTCGAAACGTTTGCTTTGCTTTCTCCCGTCTACCGTTTGTACTTTTGATTTCGAACTATTTCGTTTTTGATTTTGGAATGTTTTTGCAAACTTCCTCTTTTGAACGTTCAATGTGTCTTGATAAGTATCTGTGTCTGCCTTGAATGAAAAGCCATATTAACTGTGTGTGCTCGATGTTTCACATAAGTAAACAACAATAATAAAACCAAAAAGAACCAACTACAACCACATAATACAACAATTGCATGCTCAACAAGTACAAAAAACAACCCGAACCTCCAACCTTGATGTCGTAATCCCTGCTCCCTGTTCTTCCCCCCAAAAGACCACCACTAATAATGTTCTCCCTCTGATCTTAACCCCGAAATTGAAATAAAAAACCGAACTGAATCCGAATGGAACAGATGACATGCCCACCCCGCGTCCTCCTCCAGTGGAGAATTATGTCGATAGTCGCTTCAGCGAATTCAGGCGAAAGCACAAGGACGACCGTAAGTCTCCTCCCACTGACCTTCCACCCACTCCCCGCATTTGCATGGCCCCCGTTCTTTGATGGGGGACTCTTAACCCCCTTTAACCCCCCAATGCCGGAATCGATCCCGTTGCGTTTGCCGCCTTCGATGTTGTGCGTAAAGTTTTATTGTCGTTTGTTTTCCAGTTCCTTGGAACATCCACAAGTCCGCACTCGCTGCTCGAAATAATTGCTCCTTGCTCCTTGTTTCAGTTTCATTTCGTAATCTTTTGAGGCATGTTCGCGGAAGTCCCTTCCGCATCCTCGATGTTGTGGATCTGTGTTTGCATAGGTATCCTTGCGCTAAGCTTTATCGTTTAGTTTCGAGTATTGTTTTATACCTTCTTTTAATGTACGTTTTTTTTATTTATGAAAGTATATTTTGTGTGCCGCACAATAAACTTCTGGTATATAAATTGGTAGGAGTATTTCACAATAAATTTAAAGTATTCAAAACAGAATTAAATTTAATTTGAGTTCATTATTTTTTAAATTAAAAATTATTACAAATGTAGTTTGATTAAAGAAACAAAAATAAATAAAAAAGATATTTTGTTTACATTATTTAAAATGTTCATTTGATTTGAGTTACTTAACTTATTTTGGTCGATGTATAACCCAACTGATATCCATTAGAACTTTGTACAAACTCAAAATTCCAGTACTGCATGTTGATGTTTTAACCCAGTCAAGCCAATCAATCAGCAATATCGATATAATCTATTCAATGCCCGCCTGCCCGGGGCTTTCAGCTTGCGCCGCTTGCCCACCACCAAATTCTGCACAATCGAAACAATCGAAACCGATCGAATCGAATCGAGTCAAGTCGAGTCGATAACGTAAACGATAACGCTACTGATACCGATAACGATACCGATACCGATACTCGTATTCGTGAGTCATTCGAACCGCTCAGCTGCGAACTGCGAGATGCTGCTTTTGACGTGTTTAACCACTCACCCGCACTCTCCAAAATCCCAATAAGCTCCACCATAAGTATACTCGTTTATGTAAACTTCAAAGTACAATTTAAACAACAACCAAATACTCGTATGTTAAATCTCGCACACACGCCTGTGCCAAGCCGACAAATATATATCCCCAAATATATATACATATATATATGCTAGCTAGCTGCAGCTAACGAATGCTAAAGTTCAGATATCTGATATCCGTTCGGACATATAATGTGTACCTGTGTGTGTGTGTTAGGACCCATGACGCCCTTTCTGGCTTTCGAGCGACTCTTCTTCGCGGTCTTCGGACAGACGACAACCCTGGACATCAATCCCATGCGACACTTGCGTCCCGAGTGGACCGAGGTGCTCTTCAAATTTGTCTTTGGCATCTACTTGTTGGTGTCTGTGGTTGTACTCATTAACCTGCTAATTGCCATGATGTCGGATACTTATCAGCGCATTCAGGTTTGTATTGCCAAGGCCACTAATCTCTGTATTTTCTCTCTGTGCTTTTCCTCTTTCCCCAACGTTTTTTGTTTACTTTTATTCCGGAATGCTATTTGTTTGTGCTTTGTGTCGTTGTAAACAACCCCAAACTGACCGCTCGAAAATTGAACCACAATCGGGAATAAAAACCAAAAACCGGGGTTGGTCGATCGGACAACAAATCAACGCTGTGAATCACTGTGAATCGTCGAATCAACCAACCTGGGCGTCCGTTATCTTTTTATTTTTCAATATAATTTCCGCGCCGGCCAATATATGCGTGCTGTCCGGGGGTGTCTATTTGTATTCGTATCTGAATATGTATCTGTAACTGTAAATGTATCTGTATCTGTAAATGTATCTGTATGGGTCACCGGACGCAGTGCGCATGCATCCGATTAACTCGTTCGAGTTGTTGTTCTTCGCCGTGTTCGGACAAACGACGACCGAGCAAACGCAAGTTGACAAAATCAAAAATGTAGCCACGCCCACTCAACCGTATTGGGTTGAGTACCTGTTCAAAATTGTCTTTGGCATTTACATGTTGGTGTCGGTGGTTGTGCTAATTAACCTGCTGATTGCTATGATGTCAGACACCTATCAACGCATCCAGGTAGTATTGCTAAGAGCGCTTCTAGCCAACTTTACTCTTTTTTATATGAATCCTATTCTAACCTTAAGTTAAGTATCAAACTGCCATTGCCATGTATACTAATCCTTCTCTATTTCAGCGAGCAGTTTGAACAGTAAAGTGTAAATTTGATAAAGCAGATGAAACAAATAACATTTAAAACCTATTTTTGATATAGAATGATAGCTTATGATAGATAACAGCTAGTTAAATGAAAACAAATATTCTTTCTCTAGGTAACCCTTATTTATTTGAGACCTTGGCATGCTCTGTAAATCCATCAACTGCCCAGACTTGCATCTTCTAGGTTTTTTCAGGAACAAAACATTAGCGATCTGAGGGATACAGCAACGCTGTATCTCGTAGATGGAAGCCCGCTGCCTTCTAGTTTAGTACAGTGCAGAGTAGCTTTAGTGGATTAGCGCCTAGAAGTGTGTCCCGCTTTTGTGACCAGTGTTGAGCAAGGCCAACCCAGAAAGAGTGTTGGTTACTGCATGCTTTTAAATAAAATATATATAGAAATGCTGCATGTTTATGTGTCTGTGTTTGTCACTACGATCTAAGAGAGATACTCCAATACGGTGGCAGGGTTTTGTATGGTAATTTTAGGATCCCCCAATAAGATTGCCATCCAAAACAGGCCCCTGTATTTGCGTATTTCCATTATTAACAACCTGATTTTTGCAGCCCTTAAGTTATATTTAAAAGAAGACAAAAATCTGTAAATTCCGAGGCTTCAGCTCACGAATCTCATCCCGTGTATTCCTCTGTTCTTGTTCTCCCCAATATCATGTCTCATCCATTGAACATCGCACACTCTGCTAACAAACCAAAATACGAACAAAACCTAAAAAAACCTATGAAATACTAGGCCCAATCCGACATCGAGTGGAAATTCGGCTTGTCCAAGCTTATACGCAATATGCATCGCACCACAACAGCGCCCTCGCCGCTTAATTTAGTTACCACCTGGTTTATGTGGATCGTCGAGAAGGTCAAGGTAAAATCTCAGGTGACAAAGGCCGCCTCCCAGCCGCTGTCGCTCTATCTCTATCTCTCTCTATCCGTATCCCGTATACTATATTCCATATCCGTATCCGTTGACTACTTTATATCTGTGCAACTACCAGAACCGAACCTGAACGGGCGTAGTTTGCTGACCTTTTCCCCAACCCATTTAAAGCAATTTGGCAACAACCGCAACAATGAGTTTAAACACTGTGAATGCTTTAAGTGTGTTGCCCACCAAAGAGAAACACCTAATGCACTTGGCACTTTTTCTGTGATTTCAAAATACAACAGGCGATCGAAAAAGAAATAACAAATCAATATACATAAAACGATTTTTATTAGATTTATTCAGATTTTCAAATAATTATACATATAATTTAAATGGATTACCTCCCTTTTGTTTTATTATAAACCTAATCGATCGCCTCTTGTTTTTGCACTTAATCTTCAGCACTTTCCACCCAATTGCTTTCGATGTGATTAACAATTGCTGACTGCGTTTATGTTGTGTCTCTTGTCTTGTATGTGATCTATGTCCCGTGTCTAATGCGCCTTGATCTAACCCACAAACCTGCAATCCTGTTGCCTGTAACCTGCAACCTGCAACCTGTAAACCGTAAACCTGCCAATCCACATTCACGCGCCTTCAGGCACGCATGAAGAAAAAGAAGCGTCCAAGTCTGGTTCAGATGATGGGAATACGTCAGGCCAGTCCGCGAACGAAAGCCGGCGCCAAGTGGCTGTCGAAGATCAAGAAAGGTGAGACATGTATGTATCGCTGCTGGGCTACTCCGACCAGAACCACCCGAATACCGTGGGAAAACCAACCCATCCAGAGGGGTTTTGTAGCTAACAGCGTGTCAGCCCGAGTGTAACTCTCTACTTTACTAGCTCCTCCATCTGTCTTGCTATCTTTTCTCAACTGTCTTCTCTGAACAATTGGCTCGCTCTAGCTCAAAATTCTTTCTTCAACTTCTATGTTTTTCTATGCATGAAGATAAAAGCGCCATGAATTAATTAGTACCAGTACTTGAATAAAAACCCTGCAGAGTTCTGTAAAATCTCAGATATGATAACTAACAATATACTTGTGATATTTATTGACATTCAAATATTTTGTAGAAGGGTCTGCATTTCTGTCGCTTTTATCTTCGTGACTCTTATTACTTAACAGAACCCCTAAGCTAATTATAATTTTATAAACCCCCAGACTCGGTGGCCCTGTCCCAAGTCCACTTATCCCCGCTGGGATCGCAGGCCAGCTTCTCGCAGGCCAACCAGAATCGCATCGAGAACGTGGCCGACTGGGAGGCGATCGCCAAAAAGTACCGGGCTCTGGTCGGCGACGAGGAGGGAGGATCCCTCAAGGACTCGGACGCCGAGAGCGGATCGCAGGAGGGCAGCGGGGCGCCACAGCCGCCGGCACAGGTGGGCAGAAGGGCCATCAAGGCGGCCCCGGCCAACACTAAGAAATAAACACAGAAAAAACAGAAACAACAGAAACACAGAAACGACACTGAAACAACAAACCCTTTGGATTGGATGGCATATTAACCACGTTTTGATTGCAGGTCTAAGCTTCAACCTATCTCTTCCAACTATCCTTCCTGACTATCTCTATCTCCTCTCGACTATCCAACGTCTGTCCTTCTGTACTTCTAAGCTCTAATCCTAAGAATCTCTATTTTTAAACTGCACTTTAGGAATTGTTTTCCCGGACTCTAGTTAACCCGAAAGTATAACAAACTTTTAGCTTAACTGGAGTACTTGAAAACCATCTTTAAGTACCTAAGTTAAGCCTCCACTTCCTAAACTAATTTTAGCTAGAATATTGAAATTGTTTTGGGTACATTTTGAAGCGCTGCGGATTATTTATTTTGATATGATTTTAGTGTCGGCGATTTCTACGATAAGCGATAAGCGAAACAACAAAACAAGTTTTCCATGTTCGAGTTTTTTGAAATAAGTAAGTTTTCTCGTCCTTTTTGGACAGATCGATACGTCCACTTTGCCTTACATTTTTCGAAACGAACTCCTAGAATTTTGTAATAAGCTAATAATTCCGACGATATCCGATCGACCATAGCATTAGTTACGTATATCTTAGCGCGTAAGTACCAAAGTCTAGCTTCACTCGAAGCTGAGGATATCGGTTTTATAATCTCATAATCTCATTGTTTTCGGGTAATTGTCGAATAACTACATCCACTTTATTTACTAAGCTTGATTCATTTTTTATAAGAAATGTACGCCTAAAAATTGTTAACTGTACTTGAATGTAAATAAATAAGTCATATTTTAAAAAATATTATTGTTGTCTTAAAATTATAACACGCTCTGCAAGGGTATACAAGAAAGGATTAAAAGAAAGAATTATCCTTGTGGAAAACCAAGAGCTTTCAGGCGGACGAAAAGATTTTTGTCTTTTTTTGTTTCGGGCGTCATCTATTTGTGGTTTGCTGAACATGTTTGTCTTGATTTTGTATTTATTAGCTTCCAAAAATTTGCGCTAGGTGGCGTAGTTGGACTTAGCAAGCGGGTAAGCCAATGTACCGCGTAGCTATTGCTAGTGTGCCCAGATTTATCTGATGTTCAATTTACTGTAGCATACCTTAGAGCGCCGCTTTGTATGTTTGAATTGTTGCGCGGGTTTTTTTGTGGTGTAGGTTTTTACAAAAAAAACTCTTGATTTATTGATTGTATACGATTTTTATTTATGTTGGCTATTTTAAGTGGGTAATAAGTATTTCTAATTGTTTACTATTTCATCATTATGGTTTTAATCGATCAATTTTTAGTACTCTCCTTAAAGTCGAGTTATTATTTCCATAAAGCTAAGCTAATGAAGTCTCTTAAATTTACCTGCTGATTGACCACGAGGCACACAGTTCGTTAAAATGTGTTGAAAACTTCAAGTGGTCACTGGTTATTGCTGGACTCGTATTATTACACTTAATTGCATCTTCTCGTTGACATTGTTGAGCAGTGGCAGTTGCAATTGTTGTTGCACTTGCTGTTGTTTCTGTGCTTAAATATTCTCCTCAGACAAAACATATGAAATCAAAAACAAAAACGCGTTTCTGAACGCAGTCAAGGTTTATGGCCACTAGCGTGTCAATTTAAGTTGCAATTAGGCAGTTAATAAATTCACCGATTTGCCCAGTCAGATAAATGCATAGATGGCCAACTGATTAATGCCGCTTTCCCAGCGATTCGGTAGCTGCAACGTGGAAACCCAAATGGATTCAAATCGGAGATGCTGGCGATACCGCTGTCCGTCATCCATCAAAGGTTTCTGCTCAAAACCAGGAAGCATCCCATCCCATCCAATCCAATCCCATTCGATTCGATCCTATTCGATGCGATCCGGGCTGAGTACATGCAACATGTGTGTGGTGTGCTGCACAGCAGGTGACATTTCCAGGCCAGATCAGGAAAATGTAAATAAATGATCGGACACGGACGACACCCATATGAACACCCAGGCAACACGACATGAAGCATGGAGCATGGAGCAAGTTGTACCTTGTTATTCATGCTGATCTTGCTGTTGCTGTTGCTGTTACTTCGATATACAAAACACTTTTTCATATCGAAATTTGTGATAGGCCGTGATTAATGGCGAGCGACACAAACACTTAATTTGACGCCAGGCCCGTAGCTGGCGCCTTGGGGAAATGGCAGCGATCCGAAAGCCAAACTCCGCAAGTGCACAGAAAAAAAAGAATTTAGATCCAGATTGAGATAGGTGTTGGATTCAAAGAGAAAGAGAACTGAATAGCACTGCTTTAAATTAGAAACATACAGGTATACCTATTCGCTTTCAAAAGAATAAACTTTCTCAATGTAAAATTGTGATAAGTAAGGACTTTATTATTATTACCTAAAATTCTACTTATGATTCATTTTAATTTATACAATATAGTTACATATATTTTTCTCTCTGTGTGACTTTGGATTAGCTGCTGGTTCGCCGGCTGGGAGAAACAATAATCTCGGGCAAGATTAATTATTGTAATCACATCAACAGCAGAGCCATGCGAACGGATTCGGACTCTGAGTTGAATTCGGAATGGGAGTCACAGAAAAACCAACACGAAAATGATCAATGATCATCGCGCCGTTCTCTGTTGATTTTTATAGCGAACGCCCGATCGCGGGTCTGGGTTACACATTTCATTGGCTAATCAAGATGCTAATTTGAAGAAGATTAATTTGTGTGCGAGTTTCTGTTACTGTTTCTGTTTCTGTTTTGGTCGCTGACTGCCTGCCAGGCAAACCCGAAGATCCGAAGATTATAATCTGCTAAGCAAGAGGAAACTGAAGGCTTATTATTAATACAGGCCAACACAGCCCCCAGAAATGTGTCTTGTATTTAATTAAATACGCAGGCACTGGGAAAAAGGGAGCTTTGAAGAGTTTTAAAATGAGAAATCTCATAAATTCCATTAAAAAATTGGTTTTTTTTTTTTTCATACAATATTATATTTTCAAATATGGAAAACATCTCTTAAATATTAAATATAAATTCTTAAGAATTAAACTGTTTAACATTTTTTATACCTATGATATTTAAAATGGATAGATATTTCTGGCGAGTGTTTTGTAAGCTCTTCAGTGACACGCAGATTAATTGAAATTTTATGAGTAGCGCAGACGTAAACAATCAGCGAGACCACCTTTGCCAACCCCTAAGGTCATAGGAGCTCTCCAAGATTCCCTTCCGCGGATCGCCTATCCAGGTTGTGACTCCAACTCCACTAACTGGCCAAGTTGGTGTTGCAAGTTGGCTCGGACAGCTGTGGCTCACCCCGTGGCCAAAAGAAACTTGCAGCGCTATGAAAAATGGACCACAACCATGCACAGTGGCCCCTCAGATTCGTTTAAATTTAAACACATTAAAATGCTAATCAATCAAAACATAAAAAATAAAAAAAAATGAAACTAATGTTGGACTTTCACTTGTCATTAGGTTGGTACAATTTTAACTAAAAATGATACAGTAAATAAAGTAATTAATTAGAAATCATTCTTTAACCTTATGTTTCTGTTCAAAGTGTTTCTTAATTTCTTCTAAAAGGTCACCACTGTGCCTTGTGATCCTGCTGACGTGATCGCCATGCTAATTGATAGACTGTGAAATTATTTAACAACGGCTGGAGGAAAGTGAGCCGAGCCGAGCGAGGTTGTGGCCCGAAAGGAGCTTCCAAGCGTGGCCAGTTGGGTCAGCAGGCTTTCGACCCGGTCATCAAGTTCCCGTTCGGCAACTCTTTTGCCGGCTTTGGCCCCTGGCCATCCATATACATCCATCCGCGCGAGGAGGTCGGGACTCTGGGCTAAGTGAAAAGTGTTAAAAAGCGCGACTCACGGCGGCCACTTTTTCGCGGATTCGAAGACAAATGAGCAGCGGCTCTTGACATTTGCGAAATTTGAAATGTCAGCCGGCAACTGGAGAGCTGGCCCCGTTGACGAAGGTCCCGGATGGGAGGTCCCGGATTGGAGGTCCACTGCGGATCGCCACGCTTTTGCGGATAAGTCGCTGCGAATTTAAATTAAAACCCAGGTGAAAGGTTATTAATTGGCAAGTGGAACTGGGGCGTAGCTCGGCTCATTGTTAATACTCAAGGCTCCACTCATTTGGGTTAATGTTGATGGCACTTTGACAGGGATCATGACGATGATGGGGATAATGACGGATGCCAGCGGCGATGATGCCCAAGAAAATGGCAATGACAGAGGTGAGTGCGATGGTTTTAATTAATAAGCACTGGGAAAGTTTACTTTTGGTAAGAGAACAAAAAGAACTTAACGGAATCTTTAAAAAATATTTCGAATTTATTTTATTATAAATGTTAAATTTGTATATTGTAACAGAGATTATTATTAAAGATTTTTTTAGAATAAATTAGCTTATTATTCTAACATTCCCCTTGAAAACCCCATCGATCTGCCAGGGAACTTTCCGCCTCACCATCCCACAAAAGCGAATATCTCAATCTCTGTCGCTTTTTGCGTTTCAAGTTACTGCAGCTGAAGTGTGAAATTTGCTTAGCCAACCCAGGGATCAGGGCCCCATCTCGAAGTTAGGGACTAGATGGGCCCGAGGGTCTTGGGCTTGGACTTGGGCTGGGGTTGGAGTTAATTCGAGGTCCGAAAGATAGGTAGCCGGCCGAAATGCCAACGAGCCGTGGCCATTTCCACTTGGTAACGGTAAGCGAGGGAAATTCAGCACGCACGACACACAAAACGCGGCGGAGTGGGAAGAAAATAGGCAACTGTGTGACCATAACTTATGCGCAAATGATTCGATTTGGAGGCGTAAAAAATGCAGATGCCCCGTGCACGGCTACACGGCTACCCAATAATGGTCCGTCTCTCTACCGAAGAAGCTGTGAAAGTTGCACTCCGACTGGCGGGAGAAAGAGTGGCAAATTTGTAGAAAATTGAATGCCACCTACCCGCCGTCGTCGTCGTCGGTAGCCAGAGATGGTTTCATCAGCCAAAAAAAAAAAAAAAAAAAATAAAAAACAAGGGGAAACAAACTGACCACGTAGGCGGCACACGGATGCCGATGTGTAATTTTTGTGAATTTATTTTATTTGGCAGCCAAGAGCTGACTTCGTGCACCGAAAGAAATATACAATAAGATTAAGTCTGACTTGGGATTTCCTAACAATATTTTACGGTAAAAATAACTAAATGAAATAACAGAATTAAATTATGACTTTACAGATAATTAAGTTAATATATGATAAAAGTTGATGGCCAGTTCGAATTGAGACTTAAAAATATACAATAAATACTTAATCCTAAAGAACAGTTTTGTTATTCTCACTTTTTCTTAAAGTGACTTTAAAAATTCAGCAAAAAAGAAGCAGCAGCCGAAGTCGTAGCAGAAAATCAGAGAAAATAATTGGCAAGTTGTGGGAAAGATTTCTCCCTGGGCACTTCGTCTAATTGAAATTCCCATGCTCATCGCTCAGCGCCTCTAATGGCGACCCCAGCTGCCACACACACAATTTGAATCTGGCCGGGCCAATTTGAGCCAAATCGCCCAACAGCACGCACTTTTGGCCAAATGCACGCACTCGTTGGCTAGAAAAACCGAAAGGAGCGGTCCAGGGAAATGGGAAATGGGGTGAATCGACAGGACTCTCGGACTCTCCGATTTTCTCTCTGGTCTCTGGTTGCATTCAACGGCCATTTTCGGTGCTTTTAATTGTCAGTGACACATCCCTGCTCCTCCCACTCCTTCATCTGCAATTGCGATTGCGAAATGGTTCTCATGTGACCCGGGCTCTTAATGCTGCTAACGAAATTTAATTGGCCTCTAAATGATTTTAATTGTGCCACTGATGTTGGCCATAAGTTACATCGCAAATGGCCGGCAATTCTAGATGCTGTCCCACAGATAAGGCCATCGATGTTGCACTTGAAAATGGTGGAGAAAAAAGTAAATGCAAGTTGGGAAAGTTCATTGTGTTTTGGTTTTCAATTTGTTTGTTTTTGAAAATATATTTAACACCATATATTTGATAGGGCTATTTATTATATAGGAGTTATATTTTAACTTTTCTACCTTCTTAATCAAAATCCCAGAGCTCTCCTCTATTAACAATAAATATGATAATTTGGAAATACTTTGCCATCTAGGGTATAACAAACTGCAAAAAATAAACGATCAACGCCAGTGCGCACTGGCCCTCATCGTCAGATCACTCCGCATCCGCAATAAATCCGCAACATATCCGCACCGGGATCCGCGTCGGCGTTCTCGTCGCCGTCTTTCATTTCCTTTGATCTCGTAGCGCCGATCAAATCGATCAAATGTAATTTTCGCAGCACGAACGTGCGGCATGGCCAAAAGAGACCAACTTGGCCAACTACGAGCGCCAAGTGCTAGCCCTCTGATTTTCAGTTCCCCCTTTTTTTGTTGTTGTTCTTGATGTTGTTGTTGTTGTTGCTGCTCTGCTGCTTTGGCTGTGGCCAAGTACATTTACACCAATTGCACTGATCGATCTGGGTGTAAGTTATATGCCACAGCAGCAGCAGCACCGTGCCAAATTCTTAATAGTTGCGGGCCTACTACGCGAGCAAACTGAATGCAAAAGCTGAGGAGGCATCAAGGAACCCAGAGGAAGGAGTCCAGAATCAAAAGCCAGGAACCGAGACTCAAGGAGGAGGAGGAGTGGGAACCGAGGGAACCGAGAGTAAACAGCCAGCGACAGGGCCAAAACCATCACGATGGCGTTTTGTGGTTAAACTCCGGCTGAGAGTTGAGCTTAAGCCAGGAATTGAGTTACAGGCAAAAAAAAAATTATAAAATAGGATCTCAATTAATATATTTTATTAATTTTTTAAAAGATATTTTAACTTTCAAAGAACTTATTTGGAGCAAATCCTGTTCATAAGCGGTTTTAAATAAATGAAGTTATTTCTTTTTATACATAAATTATTGAAATGAAATCATTACTTATCCAATTAAAAGAAAATATTTGTAGTTTCCAGACCTTCTTTCTTTAAGATAGTTTTATACTTTGATACTTTCCTGTTCAATACACCCTGTTTTATCCAGTGTAAGAACTCAGCTCGGACGCTGGCGGTTTCGCTATAATTAAGGACTTTGGTGTAATTTGTACACCTATTTAGGATCGCGTTGATTACAGGCCGGCGTTTTATTGCTTTTGACACCTAAAGGGAAACCGGCTTGGGCCCGCCGCCCCTCATCCTTGATGCCCGCCCCCTGATCCCGCTGCCCTGCCCCTGCCCCCCGCCCCGCCCCTCTTAACCCTCTCTGCCCCCTTAACCCATTTGGAAGCTGTGCGAAAAGCAGAACCCCCGAGAGTGAGATCCCCGATTGGCGCACTGAAGTGGATTTATTGGCTGACGTGAGTGTTTAGCGTTGACGGCATAGAACAAAAGGAATCGTTGAGTCGCGCCTCGGGCTTTCACTGTGGATGGGATCCACACTCGCCTCCCCCTGGAAAAACTTGCACTTCAAGGTCCTTGATGGAGTTGTATGCGTTGAATTAAAATTGAACGGATATCCGCCCGTATCAAAGATTTGTAAGTAATTCCCAGTAGCTAAAAAAGGTATATGAAAGTAGTACTACAGATCAATTATTTATTTTATACTATATGTAGTTTTTTTTTTGGTTTTCATATCATGCTAATAACTATATTCCATTATTGCAAAGGTCGCAACTTGCGAAGGCCACCAGAATCAGTGAATCGTGGTCAGAAATAATTAAACGCCAGACACTATAAACATAATTCATTATCGCGTCGGCAGTGCCAGACTAAAAATGGTAATTTGTCTAGTCGCGAATGAAAAAAAATAAGCGGGCTACCAAAAATTATATCGTAAATAATTTGTCAGCAGTTTGCCAAAAGCCGAGAGAATCTGGCCGCCAATTAGTTGCCAATGGTAAATGGCCGATGGCCAATGGCCACTGGAAATTCGAGTGCGTGGGCGAATAATGATAAAACTCGAAAATCAAATGCCGTCGATGGTTATCGGCGCGAAAAGCAATCGCCAGTCGGCGGACTGACTATTGAAAGCATTTGTCGTCGCTAGTTTTTGGGGGCGTTTTTGATTGTGGATACCGGATTCTGCGAAATGCCGCCCACACAAATTCACGGCTGCTTGAACAAATTGCTTTGACACTTTTCCAGCGAACGGCGACTGGATGTTGGAGCCTCCTTACTTTATTTTTTTTTGGAGCTCTGCCGTTCTGCTGTTCGCAGCGGGGGAGCTCGGTTAAGATCGACTTCGACACTTGAACGCAGGCGCGGGCAGCTTGAAAAATTGCGGATATGTCACACGATTTTATGGCTATATAGCGGAGCGATCCGCAGAAGCAACCGCAGCAGCAGTCGCACTGCTGTCTCCGCGGGCCAAAGCTAAATCATCATAAAAATGTTGCAAGTCGCAACAGGACTTGCTGCCTGGCCATCCCAAACCCTTTCCCTTGCCACTTTTCCGATCTGTTCTGGACAAAACAGTCCGAAACATTCCTGATAACTTGGTGGTACAGTGGTTAGATGTGCATCGAGGAAGTTTAAACAAATTCGTAGTACATATTCAAGCAATGAAGTTATAATTTACTAAGCTCTGAGTTCTTAAACAACCAGAAAATGGGTTTGTTTTAAAAGCAACTGAGGCTTACTAATTTAAGCCAATATATTAATTTGCATTTAGAGTGGATTGCATGCAAAACGAACTGGTTGAACACATGTCGCTGTAAAGCAATTTAATAAAATTACAGTGGAAGGTAACTGAACCTAAAACCAAATCAATCAGACTTTTTGGCTCTGCTGATGTATTACTTGCTATAAATCTTCTTAATAAATCTTATACCTTTGGGTACTTAATTTACATTTAATTAAAAGTACTTTTTAGTTCTTATTTGAACCACTATGCAAATGGTGGCCTTCCACTTAGCAGGAATTCCTGCTGCTCACTTACGGCAAATGACAAGACGGTTTCACACCTCGGGGAGTCCTCGCCCTGGGTTAAATCCCCCTCATTCCCTTCTTTTGCTACTAGAACCTGAACTAGAATGAGAACCACTTCGTGTGCAGCAAATCTGACAGCCTCCCAAGGGAGGGCCCACTGTAGATTACGAGTGCACGGTGTGCCTGGCTTGGCTTGGCTTAATTCGCCTCCGGGCTGGCATTGCACAAAAGTTATGTATTAGCGCTTTTATTGGTGAAATGCACATGTTGCATGCCAACTGCTCGTTCGCATTTGGCCACATTCCACTATTGATGGCGGTAATTAAAGGCGGTCGATCTTGAAGGGGTTCTGCTCCTCAACGCATGCCATCTGCACAAATCACGGTGACTTGCCAGGCCATATCGCTTAGAATCGAAAATAAAAACTGACTAAAGTAGTCCTAATAAATAGTTCCTATTTTCCAACCCGTTGATGTGCAAAACAGTGTTATCAAAGCTGTTGACCGAATGCAAATTAGCCAGCGAGTAATTTAAATGCGTAAATGAAGATTTGCCAATCGAGGTTGTTTTGTACACAGAGAAAAAAATCATTCAAAAAATTGATTAAATTTTTATTTTGCATAAAATATTAAAGAAGATTTAAGACTACAAAATAAATATCTACAAATTATTGTTGGATTCAACACAACAGTTTATATAGAAATTAATGGATTTTTTTTCCTGTGGAGATTGCGAACCTTGGAGCTGCATTTTCTCAGCTCCTCACTTCAATCAGTAATCACAAAATTTGCTGGCTGAAAGAGGAACAAAACCTGTACACGTTTGGCGGCAACTTGGCAAAGGCGGCTGGGCTTCCCCCCTCCCCCTCTCCATCGATTCGTTGGCCGGCATCCTTTGAGCCTTTTGCCAAATTACCGCGCATTTAATTTCCACTTTGATGTTGCATGCGGCAAGCTCTTCGCCAGTCGATGTGTTGGGCATTTTTTCTTTCAGCGGCGCAGCCACCTGAAAAGCCCTCGGAATCGAAATCGAAATCCGATTTGCATGTAAATTTTCCGGCTTGTCTTGATTTCTTGGCCGCTGCTGTTCGCTCATAATTACGGTCACAAATTGGAGTTTGATTTTTTTTTTCTTTTTTTTGGGAGGGCGCTTCAACAAAGTTCAATTGTGTGTGGGCCAAAATTTATGGACACTTTTGATGGCAGCGAGACGACTCACAATGCCAGCGGCCAAAATTGAATGTGGTGGGATCTCTCTGTGATGCTGTCTATATTGTGATGTTGTATATTTTTCGGTTTTTCGAAGCTCCAAGCCGTTGACAACATGTTGTTGGCGCATTTCGAGCGGTATTATGATAATTTTATGGCAAATCATTTTGTTTACAATTTTACAGCCCCACGACCGCGGCACGCCCAGATTAAGAGCGTCGTGTGGGCGGTGCACAAAATGCTGCGAATGATTATCGATTTTACATGGCAAATTACAGGTTGTGAGTGTCAATTTGGGTAAACTTTTGATCTCATGGAAGCGAAGTGAATTTGAATGTCCGCTATAGATGCATCTAAAGCTGTTTAGTTGGGGATTTAGTTGTCTATTTTGTATACATAGGGGAAATCACTTGAATTTTAAATCTATAAAATGAGTTAAGTAGAAGTTATAAGCTTAAAATTAGTTTGATTTAAATTGAATCTCATTTGAATCGTAATATGATTTATATTATTAGTTAAATGAGTTAAGTGACCATAAATTCAGATTTAAATATGTAAATCCATGCTATGGTTATTAGTTGCGGATTATAAATGCTACTTTTTGTTCGGCATTGTTAATCTCCGTTTGGCAAACCCAATTGGCTGGTTGACTTTGTGTTGCTGAAACCCGTCGGTGGATCATCGCCTGGCAATTTCTGGTGGGTTTGCCGGGCTCGACCCACTCACTCCACCTCCACATCGACTTCGACTTCGACAACCACTCGGCTCCAAACCGGCCTCGAAAGTGGGCAGAGCCACAGAGAGATCCACTCAAGAGGAGCCACCAAGTTGGGGCAGCGAAGCAACTACATGACAAGTACACACACCGATCTGGTTTTCTGGTTTTATTTTTGTTGTAGTTGCTTTTGTTTTTTTTTTGCTTTTTCCAGGGGGACGTCTGGTGGTCTGGTCCAACACTTTGGTTTTGGGAACGAGCGCTAAAGAGCTGCTGATGCTGATTCCAAACGAGGCAGAAGAAGCCGCCCGAAGAAGGCAAACCAGTTTCTCCTCGACTGAGGCCCAAAAACGAGTTGCCAGCGAAGATTACAATTTGTGGTTAGTTTTTTTTTCGGCTCTTGGCTTTTGGCGAGCTGAACGAATCAGTGCCAATGAGGTTGGAATACACGCAGAGATGGAGCTCAAGCAACGCCCACTGAGGAGCCACAAAAAGCTGGCCTGGAAAATGGCTGCTTGGTTTATGTAAAATTGAAGAAGGGGTTTTAAGTAGTTACTATTCAGTAAATAAATTGTTTTGAAAGGAAATACTGTTGCGAATAAATTTTTTTCATGTTTTTAAGAGGCTTTGAAATAGAGATTTATTATAAATTTTAATTTACTCAGTTTAATGAAAGTACTATTAATTATTCAAAATCTAAATACTTCCAATATTTTGTTTGTATTTTTCCTTGGCGATAAACCTTTCTGAGATAAAGAAACAAATGTTGGTGTCAATTTACGTGTTTCTAATGCCACTGAAGCGTAAAGCCAAAGAACATTTTCTACACCCAAGGATATGCAATTAATTTTACTAAAATTACCCAGCTCCATTTGTGATATCCCTGAAATGGGATTACCATAGCGGACACAGAAAAATAACCCCTGATGGATGGATGGCTGATCGAGTGTGTGTGGTTTTTCACACTTTTTTACTTCACGCCCTCCTGCACTTGCCTTCATTCCCAAAAGGGGGCGTGGCCTGTGTCATTTCCCCCGGCAATTTGGTCCGCTTCTCCTGAGAAGCCGGAGATCATGTAATTTCTCGATGGAACTTTCCTCGCAATTAAGCACGCTTTCTGCCCAATTTTTAACCGCTGCACGCATCTCATGTAAAACGATGCCACATGTGTGCCAGAGAGTCTCGGATTGTGTGAATGTATCTTAAAGTATAAGTATCTGTGACTGCTCACGTTAAGCGGAAGATCGGTTTTGGCTCGCTTTTCACTCCGAATCTGCTTCACCGCCTTTTGTTTTTTAACAAATATGAAATTACCCGAGCTGTCGAAAGTAGATGGAAAATATTCGTTTTGGTTTGCAGGAAATTGTTTTGAATTTTCTTCGGTTGTTGGGGTTACAAATGTGAGAGGTGAAATGGAAATGCTTAGCATGGTTATATAAAATAAATGTATTTTACTATGTACAAAAATGTAAGGAAATATTTCTTAGAGTTCCTATTCTTTTTTAATGTTACTAAAAACCTTTAAAATAAATCTGCATATTATATTAAATTCACTTGCCTTTAGTTGATCATAATCTACGCTTTTCCCTTTCGTAGAATAAGTTGTCTGCCAAAAGAGTTGCCCCTTTCCAGCGGCAATGTCAATTTGCATACCAATTGCAGCGGCCGTATGTCAAAAAATGTGAAAGTTTAATATAGAAAATGCTCAAAGCCATGGGTCCTGGCCCCCAAAGTTCCCTGCCGGGCGGATGCCAATCCATTGACTGACAAGGACAAGTCGTGTGCGACAGTTGACAGCTGCTGCCTGCTGGCTGCCACCGTTTGGATCCCTCCTCCTTGTTACCCCTCTTTCCTCCTGATCCCGATTCCGATCCTGGGTGGTCGCCGCCACGGGATGCCCACCGTACAGTAGTCCCTGATGGGTGGCTGCTGATGGTTTCCAAGGGGGAGGAGGAGGTGGGGAATGGAGCTTATGGGGATCCAATGGCGCCAGGCGGAGCTGGACAAATGACAGTGGACGACTGCAGCTGATGAATTTATGCGGAAGCCGCGATGAGAAATGCATTTTTCATATTTAACTGAAGGCGAGTGGGCAAAATGGCAGCGAGAGGAATATCTGATTTTTCAATTAATATTTAAACAATACAGTAGATAAGAGCTAACAGGGAAAGTATATACAAATGCTTTAAAAGGTAATTGAAATAAACAAATACATTTGAGTATCTCAATTTGAAATTGATAATTATTATTTATTATTATTATTTTAATACAGTATTATTTTAATTATCTACTAATAACCCATACTTACTGTAATATTTTTGACTTGCCTACGTATTTCCAGTAGTGGGCAATAAATATCCATCGGGAGAAAACAAACTGTCAGACATTTTTATCAGCAATTAATCGTGTTAATCAAATGCCTTGTCAGCATCATTTACCAAGAAACGAATTTTACGTAATGCCCGGCGATCCATTACGGCTAACAAGAGTTGAGTGAAAAGCTCTTTCGAAACGCCATTGCCGATGGCCAATCAATCAATGACAGCGACCTCAGCCGAGGTTCGATTTGAGCCAACTTAGAAACTCATTGCATTGCATTGCATTTCATTTCATACAGCCCGGCCAGCCGAATGCCAAACAAATTGTTGAAATTAAGCGCACGAGTCACCAACATGATCACAATGGCGTGAAAACAAGTCAAAGTTGAGTTCGATGCTGACTGCGTGACCGAAGATTGGATGTGGGGATGCACAGAGAAAAATATCATAGAGATCTTATATTCAAAGAAATTTTATATTTTTCTTTAATCATCTTTATCCTGAAACTACTTTTGGTTTTGCTTTTAGCTTTGAACATAGAAGAGATGCTACTTATCTTTCTTATTTTTCTTAGATCATAAACCATCATATAAGTTAGTTTTTATTTTCTGTGTAAAGTTCAAATTCAAATGGTTTTCAAACGAGGCTTAGGGCTTAAAAAGGTTTTCCATGCTCGTGCCATAGAAAGTTGTTGTCCTTATCGCGAACCCCTCATCTCGAGTTGTCATGTCAACGCTTCTGATTCCGATTTCTGGCTGCATTCCACGCATGTCACGGTGCCCCAAAGTGGAGACTCGACCGCAGATTGATGCCCCCGGCACAGTGGGATACTTGGATGCCCAGGCACTCGGGGATAGAGGGGATTTGGGGATGGGGAATGGGGATACTTGGCTAACTGATGGCTGGTGCGGCTGGCAGCTCCTCAATGTCAGCATCAGTCGACCAATATCATCAACCACGTCGCAGTCGTCAGCGTGATTAATTTGCCGGTCTTGTAACTTGGAGCTTGTAACTGACAACTTGGCGGATCCCTCCTCCTCCTCGGTCTTAACCCTTTTTACCTTCGCGCCGCCGCTGGCTGGCATTTATTAAATGCGGATTTAGTTAATGGGTTATTTTTGGTTGGATGTCGCTGTCTGGGCCATAAATCAGTGGCCCAAAGTGCGGGTATCGGTCGGGGATTAGTCCGTTAATATGCAATGATTAAAAGTGTCATTTGTTATGGCTTCGAAAATGGATTGGACAATGTTACGGATTTGCAAAATAGGATTCAACAGTGACCAGAGTGGTATTATGATTATTTTTTAATAACCCAATATAAAACTATTTATTTGGACTTAAAACAATTTACTGGTTATTTAAGATATCTAACATTATAGCTTGCAATACAAATTGAACAATTTGGCCTTAAAAAATGCTTGATTAATTATATATTCCACCAAGAACTGGATCGATCCTTGAAGAGGTCGCCTACTGCCTCACGAATCCTATCTGCTGGTTCGCCAAATTCATAGGCCCAAACTACGAAAAGCACCACGATTATAACTAGAGCTACCAAACTAGACTTGGATAGACGGATGAAGAAGCCATCTATGGCTTGTAACAGCTCCAAACTCGCGATCGTAATGGGTATCATTAGGACTGCCTTGATAAAGTTGAAGATCGTCTTGATTATAGATATCACAAGTTCATCCTCTGTGCGTCGAGAGCTTCTCGGAATCGGTTTTTGAGGGGACACCAATTTCTTTGCCATCTTCGGATCTACAGCCACTATGGTTTTTTTCAAAGGTTTTGTTTCTTTCTCTTGGTATTTCTTTGATATTGATTCATCTTTTGGTTTCTCGGTGGGTTTATCACAATTAATTTCGATTACACTTTGGCTAATTTCCTTATTCGCTTGAAATAAAACTTTGATTGAATCGGAAATATGTCGAGTCTTATATGATCGATCTTCGGATCGAGTGCGTCGATTGTCCTTAAAAATACTAACTTGCTGGTCTCCAGATAATATCCGATCATTGTTTTTACGTGCACAGACTTCCTTTTTATCCGATCCATATTGCATTTTAGTATCGGTCCTGAAATTGTCGGATGACTCTGGAGATTTGATGCACTCTTGGAAGACTTCGAGGGCGGTGTTCCGAATTTGACGATCCAGCTGGACTCTGCTTATGTATTTCCTTGGAGTTGAATGGGAACGACTACATGGAATCCGCGATTTGCCGCTAAGAGATTTTTTCGTTGTCGCGTATGTAAGATCCATATCTAACTTATCTTGCTTTCTCAATACATAAATGTATAAAATCTATCCAACTTGTGGCACTCCTTCAGGGTAAAAAAGATTAGAAAAATAGATGTTAAAATATCCCAGCTTTTTTAAGAAATGTTTTAAGAAATGTAAGGCTTGCTTTACTGCTGTGGAAATTTGAAATGTGCCCGCCAACGATATGTAGACTTCTGAGCAAAAATAAAAGGACTACCAGGAAAATGTGATGTGACTAGCATCGCCAACTTATTGTATTTAATTTCGTTTTACTTGAAATAAATTTAAACATGTTGATGCTTTCTTTGTAACAAGTATCTGAACACTTGACAATATATTTTTGAAAAATGATTTCTTTCTTATTTCATAATTAATAATCGAAATATGACGCAGCGAAAAGGAAACGATTTGTCGAAAGACTTGCACCGATGGCGAACAATGCGATGCGAATTTCATTTATTAAGGGGAAGAATCTGCCAAAATAATATTTAAAATTAATGCGGGGACAGTTGTCGCACCCACATGCCGATCTCTTCACACCTGTTCCGAAAGGAGAAGGCGTATTGTCAACATGTGGTCCCTGCCAGAAATCCCGCTGGGCGCCGATTCCGGTCGAAATCTTTTTCGGGCACTGTGTGTGCAAAACAAAACGACGCCGCTTTGTCTCCGGTTTTGTCCGAGTTGACAGGACACAAGGCAAAACACAAACAGACGCAGGACAAAGCGGAAGACAATACAGGCCGAAAGTCAAGAACGCAGACTGGAGAATCAGAAACCAAAGTGGCAGTTTTTATGCCCAGAATATGGGTGCATAAATATTGCTAGCCATAAGTACGATATGTTTATGGTGTCCTGTGGTGTGCTGGTCATACACATGCGGTCAGATATTTAGGGCTGCATATATAAATCTCAATAATAAGGATAAAGGAATTTTTCAGAACTTACATTTATAAATTCTTTGACTCAGCTCAAGACTATTTAAATAAATTACTTTATTTGTAATCAAATTTAGACAAACGTACAGGTTAGTGTACTATTTTCTGACTTTTCCTTTAGTTCTATAAACTGAACCGCCATCGTAGGCACAATTTCACTCCCACACACACATGGCACATCCTTAAAGGATATTTACTTATGGCTCTTTGCTTATTAATGACTTCGCTTAGGGCCTCATTGTCCGGAGAATCGCCTCAACCCACTCGATTTGGTTTGCGGATGCATTGTGTGTGCTCTTTACCGCCCCCCTGATGCCCGTTTGAGTCCTGTCCGAGTCCTGTTTGAATTTAGCCGCTAAATTATCGGAAATAACGGTTCGTTCCGACCGTCCACTAACGGTACCCAATGGCTACTGTGCGCGCGCCGCTTTTAACTTCGAATCTTTATTATGCTCTGCGGTTCGAGAAACTCTGCTCCAGGATTCCCATTTCCCCAGGGTGAAATCTCGGTGAATGAAAACAAATAGCAAGTGGCCGAAGGAGCTGGGATTTCAGCGAGGTGTGGGAAAAATAATACAAGTAAAGGCTATGTAGGATATTTCTTAACATTTTTGATAAAGAAAAGGTACATAATAATATTGGTTGCTTGTTAGATCTTATTATTTCCTAAAGTTTCTTTATATTGCAATATAACTACAAGTTGCTGTTTCTTTCATTATACTTTTTTAGTTTCATTATCTTTAAGCTGATCTCTATAATTTTGGTGAAAATGCTTTTTGAATCCCCCCAAAAGAAAGTTTAATTTAATTTATAAATATCGCCTGCGACTAATTCAAGTAATCAGCATTTATTAAGAAGCACTTCATCACCCCTTTGGCTTATTCATGTTGGTATTGCTTAACCCCTTGCCATTGGCCCAATACAATATGTACTTATATAACATGCCGGGAATATACAATTTTTGTTTTCTTAGTTGCCCTTTTATCGGGCTTATCATTCACAATTTATCGGGCCGCGGAGACGTTTGGTGTCAAATTTGGGTGTTGACCACAACCGCGTACATGGCAATCAACGCCAAATTATTTCTTTTGTGTGCCACCGCAGAACGCCCAGTTTTGGAGCGGAGTGCTGGACTGGTGGACTGGTGGAGTGGTGGCATCCTTCCTTCCTTTTTCCGTGGGCTGCCGCAGCTGCCCCGGCAATTATTTCAGGTAGCCATGAAGAATGCGGTGCACTCTATCTATGGTATAATTTTCGGTTCGAAAGGAAATCCAACGGGAAGAGAACATAGAGAAAAATAATAATAAAAACTATTACTTCTTAAGGTAAAGAGTTTTATTCATATATCTGATAATATTTATATCTATAATATCTCTTAACTTATTTTTAAATATTCTGATAGAATCCTATGTTAGTACTTTTTAATTTAAACGTCTATTTTTTTGATTAATCAGTACTCAAAGCATATAACAGTATTTATATGGGTTTCTCCATAGAGGACTACATTTTTTCTCTCAGTGCCAGTACAGGTCTATCGATGGCGACACCTTGCGCCATCATCGCTCGGGTAGATTACCACTGTAAATATTATTAAGCGCGATTACAATCGCTCCGGCAGACGGAACCGTTCATTAAAATTATTATGCACACACAGTGTACTATAACTATACGGCCATATCAGATTCCGTGTTTGGGCCAAGTTATCCAACGCCAGCGGAGTTGCGCATGCGCGGTGGTTTCGCAGCGGAGATCGGAGTGGATCGGCCGATGGATCTGGGGTTGACAATGGACGGCCGGGGATGGGACATTTTACGCGTAATTGACAAGCTTTCTGGGCCCTGCTTTTATGCGGCATTTAAACCAACTAATTGCCGACCGAAATTTCCCTCGATGTGAAAAGTTCGTCGTCTTTTTTGTGTCATGTTTAATTATATCCACATTTATGTAAATAGCTTCAGTGGCACAAAGGCAGCCAGGCACAGTTATGCGCACAATTAGATAGCCGAAATTGTTGCGTGTGTTTAGGTGCGCGTGAAAACAACCAAAATGCCTTTTAGGAGCCATTCAGCAAGAGTCGGGGTTCAGGGGCCAGCGGATTCGTAAATTATTCAACAAACTGTCATGCAATATTCCGGTATCCCCCCAAAAAAAAAAAAACGAAAAAAAGTTTGGAAATCAAAGCAAAAACGCTTAGTGCGGACCACACATTTAGCCAATTGATTTGGCCGCCCCAAAGAACGGCAGATAAATCCACACACGCACCCGCAAAATGTCCAACAATTTCTGACAATTAGCGGCGCTTTTCATGTTCATTTCGATTTTTGGTATCGAGGTCTCCCCGTCATATTGACAATTTAAGCGCAAATTTGTTTCAACATTCAGCGGCTCGTCTGCGATTGAAAGCTGATTTCTGATTTCTGATTTCTGAATGTGCCTCCACGCAAATGTATTTCCATTGTTGGCGAATCGAATTGAGGCGAACACTTTTGACATTTAAATGACATTTGAATTGGGTTAGAAAGCCAATTGGCCGGGCCAACAAGCCGTCGCTCATTGATTTTCGAGGCAATGCCCAAGTGCGATCATGTTGAAAGCCAAAATGCTGAGGTAAATTGCTTTTCGGGTAAGATGAAAGCCCAAAAAAAGTGGTTTGGGGGAAAAATAAAGATACAAAATATATTTATTAGCTTCACAAAGGTTAACTAAGTATTTCGCTTGTACAATAAATTTTTGTAAAATTTAAAAATCCGTATAAATCGCATTGACGCATGCAGAATGACTCAAAAATGGACAAACAATCCGCTTTCCCTTTGCAATGCCAGAAAATAAAAAGCAGCCCGCAAACAAGTTGAGAGGAATTCATCGTAAAATCTTAAGCCATAAAAATTTTACGCAAATTGTTGCCATCGAAAGGAGGAAAAAAATCACAAACAACAACAAACAAAATCGGGCGAAACGCAGATGGCATAATGAGTATTATCAATTTCTTTTGAAATTTACTGCCAAAATGCTTAAGCATGGCGTCGATTTGCTTAAAGAAATTCCATTGGCCCGGATCGAACAGAAACCAGAAGTGCGGAGATCAAAGCCAAGAGGAAAAGCGGGGCCGAAACCGGGGGGTAATTTTCAATTTTCCACAATTACGGCGATCGGACGGGAAGTGATCTTTTTTCAGAGGGCGGTGGATGCTGCTGCGTGTTTAGCACAAAGTGCAGATAAAATTAATTAAAATTTAATTCAATTCAATTCACTTGCGCCGGCGCAAACACAAAGAGATTTATCGCTGATAAACGCGCCCAGAATGGGAAACCTTCGGGTGGGAGGTGGTGGCGCACAAGATCAATGGTGGTTCGATTGGTGGATTGCCGGATTGCCTGGTGGATACTTGGACCCACCCGGCGGATCAACATGGGTGAGGTGGTGGCCCCCGGAGTGGTTGGACTGGCGCAATGGATCACGCCGTTGATTAATTCCCCATTGCTGGCTAGGCCGGCCATTAAAATGCCATAAAATTATTAATTAAGCGAGTGCACTAGGAAAAGCCACTTGCCAGATTTATTGGCCAGCGGTAGCGGCGATAAAGTGGAATGGAATACGCTCGTATCGAATTGAATCGGAGCCAATCGAAGTTCGATTCGAATGCCTTGGGAAATGGAATTGTGGAAAAAGAAAATCACTTGCTTTCCCCTCCTCCATCGCCTTCCATCCATTGCAGTCGCATTTTCCGAGTGCCGCCTCAAGCATTATGGATTTTTAACGAGTTTTCAATTTATTTGCGCGCCAGTCGCGGAAAAATCTTTCGAGTGCTTTTCATACAGACACTCGACCATCATCAAGTGGCTTTTCTTTATTCGGACTTTGGGGCATGGACATGTGGCAATGCGCTGGCATGTTGTTTATTTCATTTCAGCGACTGTGCGGAAAACTGCGGACTAGACGAGAAATATTTAAGAAAAATCTACAAGGAAAAATATGAATAAAAATGATTCAAAGGAAATATTTGTATTGAAGTTTTTAGCAATAATATTCCTAATGTTACAATTTATTTAAATGTCATTCCCAATTAGCTCCCAATGAGCGTAGAAAACCCGGAACAAAATACAAATTATTCAAACCTCAATGGAAACCGGCAAATCTAAATACCTCCACACAAATGAAGATCCAAAGAACCCAGTCAAATTTATATGGCATAACCCCGTGGGCCACAATCGTGCCGGCAAATAAAAAAATGCTGCCAAGGAAAATGCAATTCAAGGAGAAAAGGCCGAAGACAATCACAAAAGACTCGAGGGGGAGTGGAAAAGCCGGCAACAATAGTCAATAAAACATGCGGCAAATCATGTTTATCGCATTGATTTATGCATTTTTAATGTGTTCGCCGTTGCTTATCGGCATTGCGCCTAAATCAACGGGGCCCCCAAAACCGAACACACTTTCACTGCGATGCCAAAGTCAAGAGGCTACAGAGGCTCCGTACTTTGCCATATACCCAATATACCCAATACCCAATACAATACACCGAATGGAGTTGGGAGACCACAGAGCTCCTCGCTTTGAGCCACGTTAATTTTTAAATCTCACCGCCTGATTAGTTTGCTTCGCGCCAAAGAGCCGAACGCCGCTGCAATTGTGCGCCATCTTGATTAGACCGCCGGTCTTGGAGCTCGGATGCAGCTGAAGCTGCCATCGAACTATAGGTACACTGAGAAAAATGTATCTTAAAAATAAGAAGAGAAAAATTGTGAATTTAGCTGATAAAATGAGATATTTTGTTATGGAAACTAAGGTTTTAAATGTTCTTTTATTTCGGTATGTATTTATAATCCAAAAAAGTTTATTTGCTGCTAGTCCAAGTTGAATTTAAGAATACATTTTTCAATGCAGGACTAGGATTTTTCTCCAAGTGTCCACCTTAAGTCGTGTTCATCTTTTTTGGCCAACAGAGCATCCGACTGGGAGGCGGGGGGCATCATCAAAGCAAGCCGCCTTTTGCCGCTGCCTTTTGTCTTATTAATAATTCACATTAACGCTTGCGAGTGCGGCCAGGTTGCCGCCCGTTTTGGCCAGGTCCGCCGAGAAGCGGATAGCGGATAGCGGTTAGCGGAGAGCCTGGGCCAAGATCCTGGGCCAGTGTGGCCAGCCCCCTGAAGAACTTATCGGGGATGCCGCATCTCGAGTTGCGGCCCCGGCTTTTTGGGCCGCTTGACATAAATGCCGAAAGCGCACGAAATGCGAGCCGGGCTCGAATAAATGGTCAATAAATAAGGTGTGAAATAGCCAAGTGGGCCGAGCCGGTACCGGCTGAATCGGTATCGGTTCGCAGGGCGTTTAAAACTCTGATAAAGTACTTCAGATACTTAAAGCTGGCCTAATGTTATTTATTTTAATTGGCGGCCCTTGTTATGTTCAAAAATTCCAAAAAAGGAAGGTGGTATTTAAAAATATTTCTAGAAAAATAAAAAACAAGTTGAAGGAATTGATTTTACAAGCTTGAAATTTGCATTTTGAAACAATAAATTTATCTAACAAACATTCATTATATAGTTAACTTTCTGATAGTTTCAATATTCAATTGTAAATCATAATATTTTATTAAAGGTTGACATTTCACAAAGAGCAATCACATTTCAAGGCGATCGGCATTCATAACTGAAATGTTGATCGTTTATTTTCGGTGACTCCCGGCATTTTCCATAAATTACGCCCGTTCACACCCCTTTTCGGTTGATATTTCCATTCTGGCTTTCGATACCGGCGAACGTCTGTCACATTTGCACGCCGTTTGGTTTGTTTGCCGGGTTTCATAATTGCAGCAGCTAGCAGGGATTAACAATGTCGGGCCCCTAATTTGCATATCCAAACAGGGAGACACGGAAACAGGGACAAAATCGGAAGCCAAAGGAGCCCAAAATTATGACAGTAGCGCATGTGTCAAAAAGTAAACAACTCGGCATTTGCATAGGCAAATTAAAATGGCTTAGTGGTTCTTTATTGGCCACAGTCGAAAGGTAAACAATTTCCGAAGGCATTAGCTGGCTTTTCGGTGGGATCCTTTGGATTTCGGCATAGAGTGGGTATTCCTTTTCCTATTATTTTGATACGTGATCCAGCCTGTTCGAGAGGTTTTTGATTGGCGAGCGGCTTTATGGCCGCAAAAACGGTTAAGGATACGCTTAATTGCCTCGGCTGTGAGTGTAATCAAGGCGAGAGCCATCCTGCCACGTGTGTCCTTTTGATTAACAAAGGGTTTGCCCCGCCACCTGCACTTTCCACGAGACTCGCTCGTAAATCTCGACCCGCAGCCGCATCAGGGCAAATTAATACAGCCGTGGCAGTCGAGGGAGCTCCATTCATTGCGGTCATGTAGCGTCTTAGCCGCATATCCCTTAAATGATGTACAAAGGTGTGCTGGAGAGTGGAGTACCGAATAATTGATACCTTATGGGTGTTTTTGTAGATAATACATAATAATAAGTGCAGTCAATTTAGTAGAAATTTAAGTATTACAGCTGTTATCTAAATAAATATATTTATATCCCATGATTGTAGTTGTTTTATTGTCTGAATTCAGTTTAAGCCATAGAGATCTTTTTAAATCCACACTATTCACTGAAGAACTCATCATACCAATTCCACCCTCCACTCGAGGGGTATTAAAAGTAGCTGGATGAAGAAACGGCTGGAGGAAAAAAAATGAAAATGCCAGCAAAATCGTAGAAAAAAGGCCAAACGATGGCCATAAATGGATCAACTCGCCGGCGAGCGCACCTGAGGCCCCGCAGGATGGCCAGGCAGAACGGCAGGATAACGGAGCAGGACCCCCATGGCCAACTCCCTCCCGCTCGCTCCCACTGCCAACTCGAAGGGCAATAATAGCCGGAGAGAGTGCCGCCGTTTTATGGCCCAAACATGCGTCCACATCCCTGTCATCCGAGCATCCTGCCAAGCATCCTCCCATCCAACCATTTACCCATCCTCCGGCCTTCGGTTTCAGCTGCAACAAATCAGTGCAAGGATTTTTTTACGATTAACTGCGTAATTGAGTCGTTCGGCTAAAGACGCTGCCACAGGACGAAGAATTCCGGCCAGGGTAAATTTAATTAAACTGTAATAAAGCAAATCCCGTTACCGCCCCCTTTTGTAATGAGGGCTAAATCGGGCTTAAGCAAACCGCCCACTAAGTAAGCAGAAAAAATTGACATAAAACTTGTCTTTCATGAAGTGAAGCGGGGGTATTCGGGTGTTTCGGGGGTTAAGGTAAATAAAGCCATAGGCCACCGCTGCCCCGCCCCCTCGATATGGCAAATTGAGGCAGATTTATCAAAGACAACAGTGGGTGCCATAAAAAAGTTTACGTCTTGCCAGGAAGGTGAGTACGAAGCGGAAAGAAATTGCGGATAAGCACCAAAAGATGTGCCGCTCTACAAAAAAAAAAAAAAAGAAAAGCGGAGGGAAAGGGAAAAGGGAGAGTTTGAGGAGCGAGGAAATGCAAAGCATTCGTCGAACTTCGGGTGGGTGGAAAATGGCAGGGAAATGGTAGGAAAATTTCAGGAGGCGGGGCAGCTGGAGAACTTGCCGTGGAACCGCAAAATGGCTGCTAAACTGACAAGCGAACTTTATTATTTGTATTTCTTTTTTCGCTTGTTCCCCTTCATTTGTGCACAGAGAAAAATTCAAGCTAATGAAGATCATTTCGATCTTGTCAAGATTGAAAATATGTAATATGAATAATAATTGGCTTACAGTAACTCTTTTATGCTTTTACATTTTTTTTTTTTTGAAAATTTTATAAACTGGGCATTCTATCACATAAGTATTTCCTTAATAATTTTGTATATCTCTGAAAAAGTCAATTAACCAACCAAAATTTCTCTGATACTTCGTCTAGTATTTTTTGAGTGTATAAATATTTTGTTTCTTTTTTTTTATAAAGTTTCCTGGAGTTTCCACCTCACTCCACTTACTCGCAGGGATTTGTTTCAATATCAATGTGAAACGTGGTGCCGGAAGGACGCAGATGCTCCGTCTAAATTGCTTTGCATGCAGCGCTTAAGTGGCAAGTGGGTGGTGGTGGGTGGCTTTTTACATTGGTAGGTGTTTTACCTAAGATTTCCCCAGTTCAATTTGCTGCCAAAGAAATCGCAATGTGTTTATGCGTAAAGATGTGTGTAAAGAAGCGGGAAAAAGAATGCAAGGATGCAAGTTTCAATGATGGTTTAGAAAAGTCTTTTTAGTTTGTCATTATTAAATTGATTGGATTATTACCTAGTAAATGATGGTGTTTTCTGGTTTTCCTTTTTTTACACCTATGTTAAATTACCCATTATTATTACCCATGCATAAACAAATAATCTTTTTTTTAAGGAAACTCTGAATAATTAGGTCACTTCTTGCTGCAGATCTTGGTTCGTTTTGCATACGGTTTATGACACTCTGCAATTAAAGCCGCAACATTGCAATTTCAGCTTTAATTGCTAGGGCTTTCCACACGGCCGACATGTGGCAACTTTGTTGCATTATATAGTTTGCCCTGCCGTACAGGTAAATTGGTTTTATGTATCTGCTTCTCGGCGGGATCGACTGGTGTATCATAATTTTGTACGCTAAGTTGGCAACACTTTGCAGTTGGAAATGCGTGTGTCGGCCTCTGTGTGTTTATTTTTTAATTGCCGCAGCTTTTCAATGGAAATTCAACTAATTACATACACGCAGCAGGCCGGCAAAATTGTTAATAATTAACAGGTTTTTCCATCTCGCGGCAAAGGAAGTTTTCTTTTTCTCCCAGCAGTTGGCACCGCTCGAGTGTTGAAAAATGCATTTCGCATTCGCAAACGCAAATTGCAGTTAACAATTGCATTCACACACGACTGGCGCAGCATTGAAATGGATATTCGTGGTTGATTGTCGGTCTATAATGAAGAGTTAAAGTGGTGAAATTAAGCAAGAAGAGGAGGTTCTGTTAGAAACTAAATTATGTTATTAAATCGGGGAGATGTAGTGTGTGAAATTATGTTGGTGGGTCAAATGAATTTTCAAACTATTACTGCAAAATGATTCTTCAATTTGAAAACATTTACAACGAAAAATACTGGTAAAGGAGTTTTGCTAGTTTATCAACATTTTTTATTTAAGATTCCTCAAAACCTTGCACATGATTAAACGGCCAATTGAGCCCAATAAATAATCTCGGATTCCCTTGGACTTGGAGGTCTACTCCACATATTTCCTCTGGCACATTTACACACCTATCAAAAACAGCTTTGTCTCCGCCGAGATCCGTGACCGAAATAAGCTGTCAAAATGGGAGAAACCACCAGATGTATGGCATGCTGGTCAGTGAACACCGACCACCCATAAATTAAAAACTAGGAAAAAAACTAAAAAACAGAGAAACAGAAAAACGTTTAGTGGCGCAAATTAATTGAGCAACATTAATTTTAGACCGACCAAAAATAACTCACACGAACGCCAAACCAAAGTCAAATTAATAACCGAAAATTGTTGGGGCCAAGCCGCCGCGTTCCACAGCTTAGTTTAGAATTTTGGTGAGTGGTGCAGCGAGTGGTGCGCTGAGCCACCGCCGCCAAGTCATGCAACCAACGAACCACCTTTGTGACCACATTTTTTGACGCCTGCTGCAAGCGAAGCGTTGCGTCGCGACGCCAAAAACTTCATTTACAACTTAATTTGGCGCCATCAACGGCTGCCGGCCGACAGCCCCCCATTTCCCCTGCGAGTGCCATAATTATGGCAAATTAAATGCAAAATGTGTTTAATCTTAAACAGCGAGCCACGAACACGGCCAGCCGAACCGAACACCACCTCGATGGCTGCACAGGTTCTGCACTTTGATTGCGCTGTAAATTTGTCTGCCGCTCACCGCTAGCCAATTTTCGCAGCCCGATAGGATTCTGGGGTACATCGGCTTAACCATTAAGTTATGTACTTCGGGGATTTAAAATAAAAGGCTAAAACATACTCAAGGATTTTTCTATATAAAGCTTGATCAAGTTACTTCGTAATTTATAATAGCATTAATGGAGATGATCACGGATAACTTACAGATATAAATTTAAACAACATTTGTAATAATGATATATTTTGATTTATTGTTGTAACTACAAATCAAATTATTATATATTTCAGAAACTATTAGATATATTTCAGAAACTAAAAGATTTAGTTCATTTAGAGTATTTCAAAGTCCTGCAAAACCCAAATTTCAGTTTAAGTTGTCGAGAATACCATGGTCGTCCCGAAGTCGTAGTTGTTGTCGTCGGTAATTATAGCGGACCGCACACTAATCAGCGTAATGTGCGAGCCATAACTATAGGCAAAAGTCAACGGGCGAATGGGCGAGAGGGGGCGGACGCGAAAAAGCACTCGACTTTGATTACACGCGAATGGCGAAGTTGGCCGAAAGACTTATTGAATAGCGGCATAAAAGCTGGGCAAAAGGATGCCAGCGAACTTGACGGAAAACTGAAACCGTGGCTGTGTGTGAAAACAATAAAATACCCAACTAATTAAGGCGGAGATGAGGCCACAGCTGCCATGACAGGAGGATCTGTATATACTCATTGCATTCACCCTGCTCCCATTCTCTGGGGATAATTTATGGGCAACTTCACAGGCCAAGCGAGAACATAAACAGCAATTCGGAGATCTCTGAGTCCTGTCACTCCCCTTCCCAAAAAAAAAAAAAAAAAGGATCGTCCTTGTGGTTGGGCAACAATTGCAGTTGGCAGGAGCGAAACAATTGCAGGGTTTGTTTTGGGCCATTTTATTGCATTTGCTCATTAGTGCAAATAGAAGATCATTTCTTTTGCGAGGCCCCGAATTCACGTGAAACTTGTTTGTTGCTTTTTGTTCTCTATTTACACAGCTTGCCAAAAGAGAGAAGGTCTGTTGGAACTGCCAAAAGGTGTTAAACTGGCAAAAAGTCACTCGATCGATCGGAGGCTGTCCTGTTTTGGGTTCGTTGAAAAGCTGAAAATCTCCCATTGCGACACATTGTGGTTTTCGGACTGGGTACTTGAGTAAACAAAGTGTCCCGAGCTGATGAACAGCGTGCCACATTCATTTATCACAGTGGACAATGGTTTGCCTCCTTTTTTTGGCACGATCTATTGGGTAATGGTTTTTAGGAGAGGCCAGCATTACAATGCCAAAGTGGGTGGCTGAAAAGGTGCGATCGTAAATCTATAGGGTGTGATGGATAATATCCAAATAAAAATGAAGATTTAGAATTTATTAGAATTTGAATTAGTTCAGTTTATTATTTGACAAATCCTGAAATTATTTGTATATGTATTTTTATTAAATATTTTTATTTGTTTAAAATATCTCCTCTTTATATACAGTTTTTAAAATACCACCCTGATATTTATCCCAGAAAATTCATTATAGACCCCACAAGAACAACCCCTTAAATTAGATAGAAGCTGCACCTTTTAGAATTAAATTAAATTCCCCTTTCTACTCCGGATTCCCACACTCCAACCAATTTTTCCCTCAGCTCGCCCACAACTTCTCGGCTAAATGATCGTTATCGCATTGTCCTGCTCCGCTTTAGGCCGTTTGTTTTGACCGCGAGTTGGCAACAAATGAGCCTAATTTGTCAAAATGCGTGGTGGGCATTTCTCCGACTTCCATTCAGCTTGAATTCCTTTCTTTTCCAATTCCAATGCCCGATCCGAATTCCTTGCCGGCAAGCATGAAAATTTCATTTGACAGGCCCGAGGGCTTGTTATTAATAAGTCCTGATCCTGTCAACTTACGGCACATGTCAGAGAGGACCAGAAACAGCAGGAAGCAGTCGGGAATACCGTTTGCCGGACAGTGATTAAGCGAGAATTAAATGTCAGCCCGGCTCGGTAGCAGCAGATGAGGGATCTCGATCCAGATCGAGATCGAGTTGGAATCGGAGTTGGAGATCCCAAGTTAAGCGTGAAAAGTGGAGAGAAGATCTTGACTAATGCGCTACGCCCCGAGCCACGATCTCCGCCAACTGTTGGCAGTGGGATTCAGCCGAAAGCCAATCCCTTACCAACACCAATCACCAAATACAAAATGCAAATAAGGCGAAAAAGAAACGTTTTAAATGCGAGACGTCAATCAACGCAGCGTCAGCTTCCAACTGCCAAACTGCCAACTGCTAACAAAGGCCGAAATCGAAATGATTAAAAAAAGATTATTAAGTTTGCAAGCAGCACAGGTGCACTGTAGAAAATATCTTTAAAATTTGAGCACTATATAATAAGTATATTTTATTGCTCTATTATATGAATTTTTTTTTTTTTTTTTGCTTTTGATTTATTATTACAGAAATGAGTTATTTATTTAAAAAAAATTATTTTTGGGTATTGCAGTTCGTTTAAGTTTTTTTCTCTCTGTACACATATGCTATAGCTAAGTATATGTGACTTTTACGGCTTCGTCGTTCACTCAACTCGGGGCTCATTAAGCAGCCATGACGAATGGAATTGAAACTGATATATGAATACGAATGCCCGGCTCCAGACTGAAGACACTTACGACCACTTTATATGGCAGCTTGCAGGCCTTCGTTCACTGTACAGTGATCACTAATCACTGTGTCAATCGAATGGGTGGTCTCTTGCTGATTTTCAGGTGACTTGGCGTGAATTTGTTAACTTTTGCTGGAAGTTGGGAGCGGGTTTTTTTTGAGGCTTAAAATGAGATCGAAACGAGTATAAAAGAGTATTTTTTAAATGGAAAATAATAATATTTACTATTATGGCACCAATTTAATATTTTCTTACCTATTTCTTTTATTGTTCCCAGTTAAGGCTCTAAGCTCTGAGCCACTTAAACCTTCCACTAACTCAAGCTGTTGTCCGACATAAATATTTCTGCGCCATTTTCCCGAAACAAAAAACTGTCCTCTAATGCGCCTAAGCTGGCCCACAAAAGCAAAAAAGCCGGCAACAGCAACCGAAACCAAATGTAATCAAATCAGGTAAATTTGTCATAAAATACCACACAACAACACGGAATCAACGAAGAGAAAAGATGAAGGAAAAAACTAATTTTGAAATGGATTTCGTACGCAGTTTTGAGCACAAATGGTCCAGGACTTTGGGCTCGGACTTGGACTTTTGCTCGGGTGTCTTGCAAATTATGCGAAACCATTTCGAAATTGAACGCATGACAGGCGTTTCCCCCTCCTCCCCTTTTCTCCTCCCCCCTCTTGTGCCACCCACCCTCTACTACGACATTGGTCAGCAGAAAACTTGCAAGTCAGTCGAATGGGCAGTGTCCTTACTGCTCTAATAATAAAACAGCTCGGGACAAAAGAAAAACTAATAAAACAAAAGTTTCCCCATTGCCCTCGACCATTTGTTGTTTACCTTTTTATGTTAAATCACCGCAGCAATAACAAGAACAAGGATGCCCCGCCACATATAGCTTCATATAACATATGCGACCCGTGTCTGGACCAATAAGCGCTCGCAAAAAGAAGGAGATTTCCTATACAGTAAAGCCTCCCTAAGAATATCATTTCGCCTTTTATATATTCTTAATAATATTTCTTAATAAACGTTTTAAGGCTTAAGATCTTCTTTATAAAAGCTGATGACGACAGAAAGATCATTTATACAAGACTTAATCTTACAAAGCATATAAAGATACCTCAATTTTGAATAAAAATTATATTTAATATAATTTTTTTTTGAGTTCCCCATTTAAAGTATGTATGTTTTTTCTATCGAATCTCGACTTTATACCACTCCATGCACCTTTTCGGGAACCCAACTTCAGTTGTTTGTGGCTTGGGTTCGTGATTTGCTAAACTTATGAAATTACTTTACGTGTATCCTGGCTAACAGCCCCCCCTTGGCCCAAAGCCTCTCAAGTTTTTTTGCCCTGTCCGGGCCATTTGGTCAATTCCTGCGGCTGTCATTGTGCTATTCCAACGCCTTATCTCTTCAGGATTTACATAACAGGAAGAAGGAGCAAGGGGTGCACGGATTCCTTTTTCTTTTGCTGCAAAAGTTTTACGCAAGTCCATATGTTGGATTAGACGATGTATGTGTGTGTGTGTGTGTGGGAAAAAATCCCATAAATAGAAAATCACATTAAGTTTTGAAAACTCTGCTGTCCATTGTTTGCATATCCACAATTTCTCCGCAGATAAGCAATGCAAAAGTTTAGGTTTATTGCTGCCACGTTCGGTCGAAAACTTTATTCCTTTCTTTCGTTTAGTTTTTTTGCAATATGTTGATGGTCAACTGAAGATTAGCCAGGGAACTGTGCTTATTTGTGCCTCAAAGATAAGGTATTCATTTCAAATGAAGAGCCTTCCTTGAAGTATTTAAATTTTTTAACAGTTTTAAGCTTGATATTTATTTTCTCTTGACGAAAAACTCTCCTTCATTTGGCTGCCAAATGGACACGCTTTCTTATATCTGGCACTCGGCAATTTACGAACTGACAATCTAATATTTGTACGCAATTTACGCAGAGAGCAACCGAATGAAAAGCCCTTCAACTGGGTTAATAAAAAGCCAGCGGAGCGTTAAGAAAAAGCAGTTAGTGGGTCCTAGACTTTGATTGAACCAAACAGAAACAAAGAAAGAAAAAAGGAATAAACGGAAGCAATGAGTTCAATAACAAACAATCTGAGAGGAAGCTCTTAATTTAGGCAAATATTTCTGCCAGCGTGTAATATTGACTACAAATGCATGTGCAAATGTTGCCACGGTTTGAAGGGATTCCAAAACCAAAGGCAAAGGATTACGGATAACAGCGGCTGTGACACGCCCCTTCTACTCCCATTTTTGGTGGAGCTCGGAAAAAATCAGGCAAAGCAATTTAAGCCAGAAAAGGGTGTCACATGTGCCAAATGACTTTTGCGTGTGGAAATGACAATGATTTCTGCTATGTAGACAATAACGAAATGCAAACAAAGGACAAACAGCCGAATGATAGAGGCGGTGGGGTATAGAAAGGGGGCGGGGCAAGGGGTTCAGGACATCACGGCAGGACGAGTTCATAGAGCGACATTTGCATTTGCCTGCCATATTCGCAAATGAAATTGCGAGCCGGGACAGCCAGCAACTTCAAATTAGTTTTTGGCCAAATAGTTGCCGCTGCCAAGGAAATGATTAAGCCACCAAAATAGGACTCCCCTACTTCTTTCGCACACTAAGCAAAATTTGAATACCCAATTGACTAAAACTTCATTTGAGATAACTAGATCTGTTAATTTGTAGTAGATTTTATGAAAATTCTCTCAAAGCTTTATAATTGATTTGTTAAGTATTTTACAAGCTCAGCTAATAATAAAAAAATTTTTAGGTTTGAATAAAATCCGATCAGAAATTAAATTACGAGTTTAACGCGGTATGGCATTCCATATTTGACCCATTTTTCACATTGTTGTGGATAAAACACAGATTTTTTAAAATTAATTATTAATTAATGTAGATTTTGATTTTTGTCTTTTTAGTATTTGGGCCATAACTTGGTCAAAAATTATCCCAAAACCCTAAAACTAACTGATTTGTAAAGCTGAGAACCTCCGCTAACGACTCATAAAACTTTCCGGCTGTTATCGAACAAATAATTTTTTGTCAATTTTTGCATTTTTTGCAAGGGGTAATATCACATTTTTTTGCAAAAAATTGAAATTTTATTTTTTATTTTTTGTTGAATGCCAGTTGATTCTATATGTTTTTACGAGTCTAACGGTGTACTACACTCCACATTTTAGGCATTATTTTCCTAAAATTTGTGAAAAACCCCTATTTCTGATCAGGATATTGCATTTTTGCGCTGTGCATTTGTCCCCATCCTTGTTCCTGGCAGGACGCGTCACATGTTGGCTCATAAAGCTGTCACAAAATGACTTTACAACTTAATACACGGACAGGGCCAGAAGCGGAGCTTGAGGCCCGAGCTGGAGACATAGACATCAATCACATTGACTGCCGCAAATATAAACGTCAAGTCAAGTCGGGGGAATCCCCGTAAAGCTACAGAAATGGCGTGATCCGTGCTCCTCCTGCTCCTCCAAGCGGACGGACAGCTGGCGCTCCGCGGTCGAGTGCAATTAGATGGCAGCAAAGGCATTATTTTGACCGCAAAGTGCAAAGTTATTGTTTTGGGTCCAAACCGCGAAATTGCATCTGGCAGCTGTCTAAATGTCTCGCGCACTTTTTCGCGACACTTGTCGCGGCGCAGAAGTTCCGGATCCCCGTTCGATTAGCAGGGAAAAGGCGGACAGGACATCAAGGAAACAGTGTCCATGCTAATTTGAAGCCCTTGCAGGACTCAAAATGAGTGGCACAACTGGCCAGCAAAATGAGGAGTTAATTAGAACGATGTGCTTATTAAATCGCCAGCGAAAATCCTGAACTATTTTCAAAGTACATATTGTTTTTTTTTCAAAGAAAACAGCTTGTAATTTACGGATGACAACAATTTTTCAATTTTCTTTATTATATTAATTTTACAAGGCGGCAATAAAAAAGGCTATTTTTCAATAATGGGTATACTTTTCGAATAATTAGTTTCACTACTAATCCACGTGCAGTTTGGTAGTGAATCGGGCAATTAAGTGGAGCAACAATGCGGCAACCAGACGGCGATTAAACGATAAATCCCAACTATGATTAGTAACCCTCGGAAATGATTATTATTGTATATTTTTAGCCGTAATGGCCGCCCCATATCGCACATTTACACTCCTCCAATGGCGCTCGTTGCATGTCAACTAAAGATACAGTACATAACTCTCTAAATAATCAAACTCAGGGGTGGAGAAATCTGCGGAAATCGGGGGTTAAGGTTATTAAGAGAATATGTCAATGATGATATTAAATATGTTATTTACATTTATGAGGAAGAAGTACCTCCTAACAAAGTAGACAAGTAAATGAAATAAGGAAAACTAAATAAAATGTATACTTCTAAGGTTCTTTAACTTACACTGTGATGTAAACTAAAATCCCCTCAAAAAACCTTCTTTTGACACCACTGAAAACCAGCCATAAAAACACTAGCCCCGAAATTATCGAAATGGCAACCGTTTTCGCTCTAATTACACGGCCCAAACCAACAGGAAAAAACAAAGGCAGCCAAATAAAATTGTCACCTGATGGTGTAGTTATTATTTCCGTCTGAGTGTGTGGGCGGTTCGTTGGCACAGCCATTGTTTTTTCCCTGCACGTAATCCCAGCAAATATAATTGCCATAAAGCAGAAATAAAACAGAGAAAAAAAAAATTGGAAATGAAAAATTGCTTGCGTGAATTTGTTAAAGTTTAGAGCTTCATTTTGCATTTTGACTGCAACCCACACAGAAAACCGAAAACCACTAACTAATAGAAGCGAGGCAAAAGCAAATGTCGCACACGAACTTGGCCATAGTTAATTGCAGGCTGCACCTGCTCAGCGGTGGGCGTGTCCAACGCCCCTCCCCCGCCAATCCCCCCACCGCAAGTTGAGCTATTTGAGCTGGCGGCCCGTTGGAAAATTCACCAGATCCCGGATCCCTGATTGCATCTTTTGTCGCATGGGCCCAACCCCGATGCGATCGTCGGACCAACCCAGTCCATGTAATTTGCCATTGACAGGTTGAGGTTGGTTCTCGGGGTTCCCAGATTGGGGGTTTCGGTTTGGGGGATTGGGGATTGGAAATCGGAGGATAAGGCGGTCTGGGGTGTCCAGGGATGTGGACTTGTGCATACATCGCATGGCTTTCATATCCGCATCGCGTGCTGCATGTCAACGCGTGTGTTCCACGTAATTGTCGCTGACTTGGTGGCCATTGGCAAGATGGCCGCGTCCTCCGCATCCACCTGGAGCACCATGGGCTGGGATCATAAAACGTTGATCAAAATAATGAGTTCATGAGATCTTTATCAAGATTATATTGCAGATAAAATTATAATAAAATCAATTGGATATGGCTTTTAAATAAGTTGAGAGTATTACTCCTCAAAACAACATTTCAATTGGTTTTCACTTTAAAATTACTTTATAATCAATAAGATTTTTTTAAATATTTTTACAAACCCATTTTATAAAAGAAATTAAATTATTTAAGTAATATTTTCAGGGTGTAATCCCCTTTATTTATTTTATGTGATCTCTTCCCCTCATTTCAAGCTTTACTTCTTTGATTTGAACCCTTTTTTCTTCTAATAAAACACTTTAAAATGTTATTAAAATTATTGTGTATTTTGTTTAGATTTTCTCCGCTCCCTTCCACTGTGCAGTGACAGCAATTTGCGACGCCTGCATCCGAGAGCGTGTTTGGCGGCCATCAGCCGGAGCTTTTGCACCGCCCTGTGATTAATTGCAATAGGCGCTCGGCAATGATTGGTTCCTGGTAAACTTCGCACTGTCATGACATCGACGTGGACACGAAAATGCAGATGGAGATTGGGCGCGCAGGCTTCTAGGAAACGAGGGGCCTCGGAATGCCAGACAAATCAGCGTCACCTTCTTCTGGGATTCTCGGTTTCCCGACTTCTCGATTCTCGAATCTCGGATCTTTTGGTTCTTGGGAGACAGAGCGACTCGTCCGGCGATAAGATCACCTTGCACATCCCACGCCCGGATACCTCGGAATAAAAAAGGGGAGAAAACTCCTTCCCTCGTTGATCTTTCACACCTTGTGAAGCTGCAGTCAGCTTCCTACAAGTGACCCCTCCAAAAGTGTCCCATTGTTGTTCGGATTTCCATTGTTTTCCGCCTTGGCGTTTTCCAGGGATCGGGCTGCGATGTCCTTGCGATATAAATCGCATTAATCACACGACGGCAACAATGGGCGAGCAAGGTGTGATCACAGTTTTGACAGCGACAATGACAAGAGATTTTTATTTTTATTGGCCAAGAACAACCTGTGTCTCCGCGCCCCTTTCTTTCTTTCAATAGAATACCTGACTAGTCGGGCTGACATTGTGTCTGCCGGATCCATTGTTCGGTTTCGGCTAAGATCTCTTTTACGAGGGGACTCCCCCTCTCGAGAAATCCAGCTCCGAGTCATTCGATGGCAATTTATTAATATTTAATAAGCCTCGCGTTCTGAGCTCTTCATCGTGTGGGTGGCTTTCGATGTGGGCACATTCTTCGCATCCCATTGAAGACTGTCGCGGTGTGTGGTTCTTCCCACCTCGGAGTCTCTTGGCTTGTTTTCTTCCCCCTCCACAGAAAACAGCAGCCAGTCGGGCTCTTCTTTTCTTTGATCTGAGCGGTTTGTTTATGTTGCATAAGCAATTTGCATTTGAAACTGGAAGAAAATTAGAGTAGTCTTTTTTAAAAAAATAGTATAAACATACCTACTTATAATATTTTAAATATAAAATAAACCAATTAAATATATTTTTTCTTTTAATAAGATTGTATCCTTATAAATAATGTATTTCTTCAATTAAGAAATAGTTTTCCCTTTTCATTAGATAAATTTCTTGTACAAATTTTGTTTGACTTTTAATAAATGTTTATAATTTTAATTTGTATTGAATACACCATCACCTGATTTTCCAGCATGTACCAATTAACTGTCGCAACTTTATCATCGACAGCAGCAACAATTGCCGCTGCAAGTTGAGCTCATAAATTTTGACAGCAAACGGAACGCGTGTTAATAATAATTTCAATTGCTCCGCCAGCATTTGATGTTCTCCGCCGTTCGGGGGATGCCGCAGAATCCGTCAGCCAGGATGTGGTTTACACCGAAGATCGTTAATCTCTTGCTTCGCCTTTGGATTGGATAGGATGAAATGGGATGGAATGGGATCGGATTGGGGTGCTCCTCTAGCACATTTGATGTGGCAATTACCATGTGGCAGGAAACAGTCGTGCGGCCAAAACAAATGTATCTGCATACGGATCTCAGCCATTTGTATCTGTATCTGCACCGGAGCATCGCAGCATCAGAGTATCTGAGTATCGGAGCATCGGATCATCTGAGCCCATCTGCATCTCGGAAACTCGGACTTGGTCCCCAGTTCGTGGCAACAGTGGGCGTGCATCATTGGCAATTTTACCATATTATCAACGCATCTGTGAGCCGACAAAGTGTTTTCAACGCTTTCGGTAGTTGCTGCTTGAGAATGTGGCTGTTGCTCTTGCCGCTGCGACTGTTGCTAGTTGCTGTGTTGCTGGTTGCAAGTTGCTGCTTGCTGGTGGCTGGCTGCTGCAGCTGGTAGGCGTTGCCGGAGCTGCGAGCCCGTTTCGATCCCGATTCGATTAATTTTCGCATTAAGCTCGGCACAGCTCCGCCCTGGACATGGCCAAAAGGATTTGCTTTGCCTACACTCAGCCAAAAAGGGAACAATATTAAATAAAATATTTAACAAACAGAAAACCCATCCAGACAAATTTCCCAACATTTTTAAAATAATAAAATAAAAACATTACCATTTTCAACAATTATGAACACCATAATAATTACACAAGCGCTGATAATTGTAGATTAAAAAATTAGTAATTAAGACTTATTTGTATGAAAGTTAATAGAGGCTTCCCTATATACTTTTTCTATTTTTTATTTATGTTTCCAAATTGAATGATTTTTCTTTGTTGGATTTGAAAGCTAGCACTCTAGTTCTTCAATAAATCTTAAAGATTCTTTCGCAAAGTGCACGATTTTTCGCAGTTGTGGGCGCGGTAATGAAATCAAATTAGGCAGAGATCTCGTTGCTGGCGGCGTAATTGATTCGGTCCGCTCGTCTGCGACTCCCTCGCCCAAGGATAATTGCCGGTGTCCTTGGCTTTTGGGTCGCACCTGCCTTCGGGTGACACGCTCCGCTCGCACTTCGCCTACTTTATTTCTGCCGATCGGCTCAAGGATGCCATAACGGCCATAAAACACAATTGTTCGCAATTATTATTTTTCTGTTTGCCTTGGCGCAAAGGATTAGGACTGCAGAATGGAAACTCGAAAAAAAAACAAAACAATTCGCTACGCAATTTGTATGCAACAATAACAGGAGGAGAAAAAAGCGATCCGAACACACATGTTGTTTCGATTTCGGGCGGCAATAAAATTGATATATCCTTTGGCACAATATGGCCGCCATGTGCATTTAGATGGCCATGTCCTGGCGGCTTAGTTTCCGCATTTTTTCCACCGCCACCCGCTTATTGGCCATTTGGTGCACGTAGGCAAAAGGAGCAAACGCAAGGAAAATAGTGAAATTTCCCAAATAAAAACTAATAGCCGTTGGGAAAGGGCTCCATTCTGCGGCTTTCCGTAAGCGACTTTGCCGTAATCCCGTCAAAGCGTAAACAAAATAGGAATAGGTTATAGGAAATCTGTTCCATCCAACGAGAATCGCAATGGCTGCTGGAGATACGTAGTTGATTGGCTTTTCCGCTCGGTTCCAATATTTTCCTGCATCGCTCGAGTTTCTTATTTCTTTCCCTGGGATTAGTCATGGATTTTTGCAATGTTGTTCATAAATAACTTTGAAGTGCTTTGTTTTGATTTTTGGAATTCTGTGCGACATGCAGCGAAATTATGCAAATATCTTGAGATGCAATTTAGAAGCTTTATTTTAAATAAAGAAAACTAGATGGTTTGATGTATCCTTCAATCACTGTCTATTCATTCTTCGGTAAAAAAATCATACAAACGCTATAAAAACTCCCCTTTACTTTTGATAAATGTCTAAATTTCTCAATTAACTCGAAACGCATTTCCACACTTTACCAACTTCATTAGCTCAGGGATTTCCACGAAATTTTGTTGGAAACTATTTAAAGAAACGGCTATTAGGAGAACACGCCCTCTTAATTTCATTAAATCAAATTCAAATGGCCGAAACCAACCCAAAACGAAAACAAAAACAAAGCGATTGCAATTTTTCACTCCCCCTGAAAAATAAATATTCAAAAAAAGGAGCAGGAGCGGAAGGAATAGAAACCGGGGGAAACCAGGGAAAAAAACCTGGAAAGTTGAAAAAATATGGTGGCATATGCAAATGAGATTTCAGGGCAGGAAACAAATCATTGAAAAATTGTCACCGAGCCGCGACAAAGCAAACAAAGCGAGCTGAGGGCCACCCCGTCTGAATGCCTCTCCTGTCTGCCGAGTACTCCAGATACCACGCTCCCCCTCCACCGATCTGGCCACCATCAACATCACCATTAGTGGCTCAATTGTGCGCCACATCGGCTGGCAACCACGAATCGCATGCAAATGAAACCGCAGCCACAAAAACAGCGGTTACAGTTGGAAAAACGTTATTGAAAAAAAGAGAACGTATATTTAAATTTGTAATTATAAAACTTATTTTATAGAAAAATACTTTTATGAATGTTAAGCCAAAAAGAATGCATTTTTCAAAACTATGATTTATTTTAAACTTGATATAGTAAAACAAATTTTAATACATTTTTAGCTAAATAATTTTTCTCAGTGTTGGGAAAAAAGGACATCATCCTGGGAGGACGAAGGGCGCAGCTGACGAATTGTGAAAAAAGTCTGACGGAGGGAAACAAGATGGTGGCACCGCCCGAACCCCGCCCGCCCCTTCCCCTCATCAGTTCCCTCTTTTTCCCCGTGTCTATAATTTTCTGCTGCGTTCACACGCCATCGTCGCATTTTTTTCCCGACCATCTTTTGTTGTTTCCTTTGAGCAAACATTTAAATTAAAAACATTTACATACGCTGGTGGGCGGGAGAAAAACTGGGTGGAGTGACAGGAACCCAGATATTCAATTATGATTTTCAATTGGAGGACTGAGCTCACGAGACACTTTCTCAGATAAGTCCTGTCGCAGGATAAGGGAAGCGGTGCTCAGAGCAAAAGGGTCGATGGTCTCCTTCGAAAGTTTAAAAAATTATAGGGTAACGATGAAAACTGGTAAATTTAAAGGGAGTAGGTAAATACAAATTTGGAAGAGAAAAGTGTACATATAATAGAAATTCTAGTTAAAATTTTGATAAAAATATGAGGGTAACTGCGGGACAACCCTTTTCCCCAAGTTTCATCGAATTTTAAAAAAAGATGTCGGGTTAAAGTAAAACCCGAATTGTTTTCGAATAATTTAACTAAATACACAAATACTGACCGTTTATTTTAACTTAAAGCAAACCCCACTAAATATTTACTCTCAAAACCCAAACAACTCACTCAACCCGCTTTTCACTCAATTGGTTGTGGTGAGTAACGTCAGTGAAACGCAGTGGAATCGGACTGAGTTGAGAAGAATCGTAAATAGTCGACGAAAAGCGGTGAGCACACCCCCTCCCCAAACAACCAACAAAACACTCACACACTGGCACTCACCATGGCAACAACAACAAACATCGAAAGAACTGTCAACAGCCAAAAACAAAATGACGAATTTATGAACTTCCCAACGCGCTCTCTTTTCCTCTTCCTCTCAGCCTGCGGAGCGAAAGGGATGGCAGCAAAAAACGCTCTCCACTCAACTGGGCAAACATCTGGTTGTCTCGCTCTGGTACATGTCGGGCTTATGAATTGGTTTAGTTTTGAGTGCATGGGAATGTGTGTTCGAATTGGAAAATGGAAATGAGTTATGCCCTGACGTTGGCGTCGCTGCCGGCAGCATGGGAATGTGTTGCTCGTACGGCCATCTCACTTGCACCTCTCTAATTGAAAAACGTTATTATTTTCCATTCGTTTTGCGGTTTGAGTTGCGGTTTGCTTACGAAACGTAAGAAAAGTTTCGTGTTTTATTCTCTGGAAATGTGGAAGTGCGAGAGAATTACGTTGGGCGTTACGTTTTCGTTACGTGGTGTTGAAAACCTTTCGCCGTAAGACACATCAGCTGTTGTTGTTTCTGTTTTGGGGGTCAGTCGACGTCGCAGTCGGCGTCGCTGCCGACGTCCTCGTATTTGTTGTTGATTTTTGCGTTGCGTTTTTGTTGTTGTTTTCCTTTTGTTGGCTTTGTTGTTTTTTGGCTTTGGCTTTGGCGCTTTTGGCGTTTACATGGCAAAAAGCGAATTGGGATTCATTCAATGGTCAGCTGCGTGACTGTGAAGCAGCGACGGCGCTCCGGAATTTCCCGTTTCCACCTCGAAAGTACGCAAAATACGAAAAAACACGGAAAGCACGGAGAACCGGAGACCCGCAAAAACGGGCGTAAAGTCGTCAACTCGCAAAGTGTTTTCAAAAAAGCGTTAACAACATAAGACGTTGTAAAAAAAACTTGCAATGTTGGAAAAAAATAACCCACATTTGCATAATTTATTAAGTGGAAAATGGGAACGCAACTTAAAATAGAAATTTAAAAATTTGTTAAAAATCATCTGCAGAAATGCCGGCAAATGTCAAATCACAAAACTGAAAAAAATTGTAAGACTTACAGCTTGAGTGTTAAATTCTGTATAAATCTTTAGAATTAGAGTACCAAAAAACTAAAAACACAAAGTGAGCAAAGATTCATAACAAAATTGCAATACAACTTCTAAAATATCTTGATTAAAATTTTAAAACAAATTTCTAAAAATAAAAGTTACAAGATAAAAAAGCTAGTAAAATGTTAAGATCTTAACGAAGAGTTTTAAACGATTAAAAAGCTTAACACCAATGAACACAAGAGGAAAACCTTGAGAGCCACCCAGAAGACCCTAGAGAAAATCCCCGAAACTCCGTGGAGGGAAAACACTGAAAATCTCAGCCCGAAAATGCTTTTGAGCAACCAGCCGGCGAATACGAAACCGCAGCAAACGCCTTCGCCGTCGCAGACGCAGAACTTCAAGTCGAAGTTGCAGCAGCAAATCGTTTCGGCAGCGGCGGTGGCAGCGGCGAATATCGCCAACGGCAGCGGTCATCATCACCAGCATCATCATAGCCATCATACCCACAGTCCGCTGAGCAGTCTGAACGGCCACCACAATCATAATCACAATCAGCACAACATTTCCTTCGCCACGGATTTCTCAATTGCGGCGATTATGGCGCGCGGCGGAAACGCCCCGAGCAGCCGGGAACCTTCGGAGCGGAGTCTGAGTGAGTAAAGTAATTCCCGATCCCAAAGTCAACCCCATCTCCCCCAACTAAATATAGACAGATGTAAATAGATGCCAATCCATTTTATCTTGGGTTTTTTGGCAGACTTTCAGCAAAGGAAAATAAAGAAATCGGGGAAGAACTAAAGAACAACAAGTATCTTCATTCTGATATTCATTCATGAATTCCTTTTCATTCGATTATAGTTCAGACATCAGTTTGGGTTCTTAACTACAAACTAGTTTCACTTTATTATCATATTCAATATTCTTTTGATTGCGTATAATAAATGGTCTGTGCAAAAGGTTGAAAAGAATATAAAATTGGCATATCACACATGTTGATGTTTATGCCAAGTTACGGGCTTGTCTGATGATTTAACCTTATCTTTTTACGAGCCAATAAAGCACGAGCTGTGGATAGCTTATAATGCCTATTTATCTATAGAAATACCAAAAGGATTTAAACATTTATGATAATGCAAAAGGTAGTTAAAAATCTAAGTTTGTTAATCAGCTGACAAACAAAACAAAAAGGTACGCTTTTCAAAATTTAATTAAATTATAGGTCCTACAGAAGAAATAATATATTTGGATTGGCTGATGCATAAACTCATTTAATCGATTGCCTAGTAATGATTACCCATCCTCTTTAGTTCGGCCTTTTAAAAAAGTGTCGCAGCTGCATTGTATTTCTATATTCCCCGTAGTTTTTTCCCCTTTTTTCTGCCATATAAATTATATATTGATGACAATGCAACGTTGATGACTTGATAATTGCGGCAAATGCGCGGCAATAAAATAATCAAAGCCTATTTGAATGCACGGGTGGTTGGGAAATGTACATGACAAGCGCGGCACAGATATATATAATCGCATATATACCCTGAATGCGAAACTATTTAGATGCCATAATTGGGTAGAGACAGAAGCGCAAACAGATGCATTCATTAGTGTGAAACCCCCTCCCCCTCCCCCTTTATGCACACCATTTTGCAATTGACATTGGCAATGCCGGCGCACAAATACAAATGCAATTCAAAAGCGAAATTAACATATGAAATTGCATTTTGAGCAAATAATTGAATTTTTGGCGTAATCTGTAAATGCATCTGGTCGCGAACTGGATTCTCGCTGCTATTGCTGTTGCGCCTCGTCATCGACAACATGCAACATGTTGCAGCCCCAGCAGCAACTCCCACATTAACGAGCCGCTCTGATGTCTCTTTTTTCTATATACACTTAAAATAAAAGGGAAATATCTATTTTAATAAAAAAGTTATGTCTTTAAAGTAATCATACTTTTAAATTAGAGAGGAAAGTTGTGAAAATTCGATTCTTCTTAAGATGATAACCATTTTTGCGATTTTCATTCCATATCGAATACTTATTTCCATCTTCTTTTTTCTGGACGTGTAGGTCCCGCATCTGTGGAGCGCTTTTCAGGCCAGGATGCGGACGATGATGTTGACGTTGATGTGGTCGACTGCAGTGACTCGGAAATGCCGACGGCAACTGCAGCAGCAGCAGCAGCAACGGCAACAGCAGCGGCTGCAGCAGCAGCATTGCAGGCGCAGCAGCAAGCACGTCAGGCATTGCGTGTTGCACAGCAACAGCAACAAACATCACCACGCAACAGCAAACAAGCAACAACGCCAACATCACAATCATCACAGCAGCAACACCAACAGCAATAGCAACAGCAACAGCAATAGCAACATCAGCAACTCAGGCAACAGCAACAGCAAATCAAGCAGCCATCGAGGGCGTTCTGCTGCCGCAGTTGGAGCCGCTGCCACGCCCTCGCCGCCACCGCCCCCGCCCTCGCAAAGTCCCGAGGAACTCGAACGCCTGTCGCCAGAGGAATCGCCAGCTCAGGTAAGGATACACCAAAAGAAATAATTTATAAAGAAAAGGATCTAAATACTACATTAAATAATTGTCTGAAATATAAATGGTACTTGATTTTGAATAATAGTAACATGAGATCTTAAGATATTGAATCGCAATTTCGTCTTAAGAATAAAATTCACTTTAAATTTTTTATCAAATTTTTATTCCTGTGCACATATCAGCAACAAAGTGAACAGAAATGTAAACCCATCTTCCATCTCCTCGAGCCTTCTACTAAAATCTCCTCTTTATTTTCTCCTCCTTTTCTGCGATTGCCACGCCCACAGCAGCCCACGCCCAAGATACTGGGCTCGTGCAACTGCGACGATCTCACGCCAGTCCAGTGCCACCTGGAGACCAAGGAGCTGTGGGATAAGTTCCATGAATTGGGCACTGAAATGATCATTACCAAATCGGGCAGGTGAGTGCCACGGCGGTAACATAAATGCATAAATTAAGGGGTTTACGCCTAGTTAAGTGGGTTGGAAAAAGGGGGAAGAGCATTCCATTCATTGAATGCAAATTATGAATGATTTTAACCAGAAATTAGAAAGATACCTGTACCAATATACCAAAAATTCAACAGTAACAAATATTGTTGAGTAATTTTTGGTTACCAAATACACATTAAATAACAGACTTTCATAAAATCAATATATAAACGTGTTGTCCGAATTTATTGTTTAATTTAATTTACAAATTTCCTTAATTATTAATAACATATTTTTCGATTGCACTTTAAAGTTTGGGCAACCAATTAAGCTCAACATTTCCGAGCAATTTGGAAACTTCACTTATCGATACATACGCTCATTGAAGGAAATTTCCCGATAATCGATCACATTTTGGTTTTGGCCCCGCAACATGCATTTTTTTCATTAAACATTCGTTGGAATTCAATTTGCCGGCGGTGAGAGAGAGGCGTGGAAGGGGGAGTAGCAGGGGCAGTCCGGGTCATAACCATAATGCCGCCCCCGGCAATCGGCCACCAATCAAGTGGCCCACGAAAAGTCCTCGACCGAGGCACAATCAATAAAACTTTAATGCGCCTTTCACCCGTGGAAAAACAAAGCTCACAACTCCCAGCTCACGTTGGCTACAAGCTATCGGCCACGCCCCCTCAACGCCCCACCGCCTTAACTGGAAAGTATCAACAACTTTTCGTTTAGTTCCTTATTTATATCAAGAAATTTTGATTGACAAGGCATCGAAATAATTTGCGTCGATTTTCGATTAGCAGAAAAAAAGGCCACCGTTTCGTCAGCTGTTTTGGCCGGAGAAAATATATACATACGGAGTGTATATCCCCCAAATCCAAACATACATACTCACATAAAAATACCGGGTTAAACGACTTTTCATTCGCAACTCAACAAAAGTTGAGGGAATTATTGCCCGGCGATATTTTCGATTCTCGTGCGAAAGTTGTTGGTGGGTCGAAGGGGGAATCGAAATGCGAATAAAAACGAAACATGAACATGAAACATAACAGTTTGGGGCAAAGAACTTTTGCTTTTTGTGTTTTGTTTCTTTATTTTTTGCTGCCCACCTCCTTCTCTCTCCCCAATAACATGCGAAATGCGCATTAGTCGCTAGGTGGTAGTTAGGATCTCCCCTCTTTTGTTAGTTGATTTTTTCGGGCTTGCTCCTGGTGAGATAAGGTATGATATGATAGCTGGGAATGATAACTTAGGAATATCACAATTTTAATATTTTGTGATAATCAGAAAAATTTATTACAATCTTTAATAGAAGTTTTTTTATATTTAATAAATTCGGGTTAATTTTTTATAAATAGTTTTACTAAGCGGTTTTTAAAATTATGGATTTAATCTAAATCTAATCTTATACATGTATATGTAGAGAAGCTCTTCAAAAATGATTCCTTTAAATTTAAATTAAATAAATCTTAAGTTCATACCTAAGTATACCTTAGTATTAGGTACTCCATAGTCGGAACCTAAGCCCCCTTAGACTGTTAATCTTTTTTATACCTTTGCTACTGTTTCCTTCCTTTTTGCTTGGCAACTTTTGTTTGTTTGTCCTCTGTGTTGCTTAACCCTTTGGTGGCCGTCAACAGGCGGCCCCACTGAGCAATGTGCCAAGCCCCCTTTCCCCCCTCGGTGCGCATTTAGGACACATTAACAAATTTACTCCTTTCGGAGCGCCACAGTGCCCCGCATTTTGGGTCCTCAGCCAGTGGTGATCCACAGCAAGTATAAATTGCATTGTAATAGCTGCCGATTGTCGCGCTAACAACACATTTGCATGTCCTTTGGCTTCCGGGACATTTGGGCCCTGGCCTCGTGTTTTTGCGCTTCTGTTTCTGTATTTTTTCGGCCCTGTAATTAGTCAAAGGATACCGATGAACGGCCGACACTTATTTACATTTGTGCGGGTTTTGACGGACGCATGCAATACGATTGCAAAAAAAGTGGCTAAAAAACAAAAAACAAACAAAAAAGCTGGCGGTAGAAACAGAAGCAGAAGCCGAAGCAGTGGCAGTGGAATAATTCCCATTCCGAGCGATATCCATCTATGTCAGCACATCGTTTGCTAGCTAAACATGTCCACGAAAGGGGCGGGCCTGTTGGCTAAGTGGGTGTGGCACTGCGGGACTTTTTTATGTGAATGATACATTTTAAATTGCAAAAATACGACTGGGGGATTTAGCTCTGAACGCGACTCGATGGCATGACTTGCTGCAGTCAGTCATGGCGAATATAGTTTGGTAACGGTAAACATACTGAAACAGGTCGTTTTTTGAATACAGGAAATCAGCGATGAAACGATCGAGTAATTCCAATCAACTGTAATAAATGGTCTTCAAAAATTTTACTTTTTACATACAGTTTTAAAATACTTTTCGAATGAAAATTCGGTATCTCAATTTGGTTATGTAAACGTATTATTTTTCTTAACATTCGAAGGGTTTTCCTGTTTTTAACCCATTTGAACATTTGCAGCTGGGAAAATGTCTTCTCCACATGCAAATGCGCATGCGTGGCTCTCGTCAGAAGGAAACCGTGAAAAGCGGACAACGACCGCCGCAAATTGCCAACACATTTGAAACCCGAAAAAAACTGAAAGACTTTTCGTATGATTTACGGCCAGAGACAAAACAAAAAGGAGTCAAAGCCAGAGCGTTAGAATTTTTTACCTGTTACGTGGTCAGGTTGGGATGGCTTCCTTTGTGCGTGCGGTTGTTCAAATAAAATATCACGTGGTTTGCGATTTTGTCACGCTGTCAGCGGTTTTGAGGTTGGCATTTTTGAGCGAACAAAACAAAGCCGGAAAAGTCAGCAGTCGGGATGGCTAATTGTTTGTTGAGCCATCGAAAATACCCGGAGTTTGTCAATATTTTGCGACAAACTCTTCACGCATATTAGCCGAGATCCATTCCGCCGCAGGACATTTAAGGACAGTAGCCCGACTTCGGAGGATGCGTTGCAATTGCAATTTCCATGGTGCAACCCCTTGCAGGCCAAGCCAATTTTCCCCGTCTCTCTCTCTCAGGAGTTTTTAAAAACATTTTCCACGACTTCATTAATATTGCTGGGCAGCTGAATTGGCCATTCGACTTCGAAACAAGTTAATCCCCTTCGGAAGGAAAGGTGCAGTGTGCGAGTTATGAATTAATCAACTAATAAAAGTCAGGGAAACGGGGGGCAGTGTTGTCAGCCGGCGATAAGATCAAAGTTATAGTTTTCTTGTCTTTTTCGGGGGTTGCTTTTTAGTTTCGCTTTGTTCGCCTACTCGCTGGCTAATTTGCATTTTATTAATTTAGACCTTGCGGCTTAATTTGCTGTAACAAAGGTGTTGATAATGAATTGGTGTTCCTACATATTCGTCCACACTAATTGAAAGCCGAGCAACCCCATGGCAAATGGTGTGTAAACTTCATAATTGTAACCTTTGGCACCTAAGCTCTCGCCGCGGTCCGAAAAAAAACTGAGTAAGAGCCATTTCCCTAATTTTCCCATAAACAAATACATAAAATCCACACTTAGAAGCTCGGCCAGCGGGCGAACTAAACTCGGAAAACCCCCCACGAAAAAAATACAAAAAAATGAAATGAAAGAGAAGTTGGCAGGGGAGTGGCTTTTTGCTTTGGCTGCCCTCGGGCGGCTCTTCAAATCGTAAAATGTATGTAAATGCTGGAATATGATTTACGACATTTCCGCCCAGCAGCAAAAACACCACAAAAAACCATAGAAAAACGGGGGCGGCATTCGATATGGCACATCAAAACTGGGCGTGGCCATCGCTCGACTTTCACACATTTATGGATCACATTAGCAGGTCAGTCAAGCCAGCAGAAAAGTGTTAACAATCCAATCGTTGCTAGGAAAAACAAGGTCGAAATTATTATAACTATTTTACTAAACAAAAAAATAATTATTGAAAAAATTATTGATAAAAATAAATTCCTTTTTCGTAATCGAATGAAATAAAAATCTAAATTTAATCTGTTGTGAGACTTCAAGTTGTAACTAAAACAAAATTTAAAACCTAACATTTTTTCAAGGAACCAGAACATTTACCTTTTGATTTCTACTTTTTAATGCACAAAAAAATAGAGCTTTAAATTGTTTTTTTTCCACTGCATAATTTGTAGCCTGAACTTCTTAGGAAATTCCTTACACTTCGTTTCGGGGGTAGGAACAAAATGGGAGCTTCCGGTCTGGCGGCTTCCGTTCTTGGATTTTGGCGGTCAGGCTCGGGTGAAGTCAGTCAGTGGTTCCGCAGGTCCGTGCAGATATCGAGATAAGCGGAACACGTTAAGTGAGCGCTACAATGGTGCTAATTGTGGCATGCAACTGCGAGTGCAACTGAAAACTGCTTACAGCACAAATCACAATTACAGACCGTGATTCGGATTCGTTTTGGCCTGGTAACTGCGATAAATACGCGGCCACAACGGTTAGTCGCTGGCTAAAACAATCATGGTGACACTGAACCCGCCCCTTACAATAATGGGCTGTAAACACAGCTCGAACAAACAAGAGTTGCAAGTGGAGTTGGGTAAAGGAGAGTTGTGGAAATTGTACTAGAATGAAAATCTTCCATTAGACCTACTTAAAAAGGTACAAAGTGAATTTGCGTGTCTGGCAGCGAAAGTCCTTTCTGAAATGATTATGTAAACATTTCAACTAAGTTAATCCTTTCAACTTTGGGTAGGGAGATTTAAAACCTACTACTTAAAATTAAATATTTTTGTAGATTCTTTGCCTACTTCTTATTTAAATACAACCACCATTGAATTGCAACCCGAATATAAATACCATTTTGTTAAACAAATGCTGCACAATTAGCTTACCAAAGCCACTGAAAGCAAATCAATTATAATTAACCAACCCAGAATATCGGGTTCATGTTCTGTATTTTATTGTAGGCATTCGGCAAGACAAATGACAAAAAACTGGGCTGGGTCATTAGCGTCATTTACACTTACCTGCGACCACAAACACGTTTTTGCGGGGGTTGAGTGGGTGGCCAGTGGGTGGTGCGGTACACACCTCCTTCCGCCCCCCGCTGAGCGGAAGGTCCTGCCTTCAGGACGACGACATCGCTTGCGGAAATGTGTCAAAAACGTGCTAAAAGTCATAAAATTAAATATGCGTCTTATTTACATACCACGGCGAGCTCACCACCTTCGCTTTTCTTTTTGTTTTTAGTTGCCGCTCCACAATGGCGGGCAATAAAAAAATAGTTTACGATTTTCTTGTTTTTTTTTTTTGTATGAGTTTCCTTGGGTTGACTAACTTGTTCCAATTTCCTGGGTGTACCTTTATGGTAACTATTTTTGAATATTATTCGAAATGTATTTTTAGAGGAATCTTAAGTCTTTTAAAAATAAGTATAATAATACTATCACATTTTGTTCTATACAATTTTAGACGTATGTTCCCCACGGTTCGAGTGAGTTTCTCTGGTCCCTTGAGGCAAATTCAACCGGCGGATCGATATGCCGTACTGTTAGATGTCGTACCGCTGGATTCGCGGCGCTATCGATACGCATACCATCGCAGCTCGTGGCTGGTGGCCGGAAAGGCGGATCCACCGCCCCCCGCCAGAATATACGCCCATCCTGATTGTCCTCTCAGTCCGGAGGCCCTGAGAAAACAGGTCGTCTCCTTCGAAAAGGTGAAGTTGACAAACAACGAGATGGACAAGAGCGGACAGGTGAGTCGAAGCATGTTGATTCGGGGGACAGGATAACAGGAAAACAGGATGAGAGTTGGGGAAAGAAAAGCTTGGTTGGAAAAATCAGTGGAAAAAATGTTAGACCTTTAACTTTAACCAAATTAAATAGTTAGATTTTGCTAAAATAAAAGTGCAAAAATTTTTTAATTTAGACAGCAGTACCTTATTGTGTTTCCGTCTTTAAAATATTTATAAAATTTAAAAACTTAAAAAACTAAATTATAAGGATATAATTTTCTTGAAAACCTTTTTTTGGTACCCCAACTTCTTTCATATCAGGATTCAGTTTTGAATAATTTAGGCCGAGAGACAAACACATAAACTGGCGGCTGTCTTGCCATTGTCTTCCGATGCGGCGAGGTCAAAAGGGGTCAGCCAGGGTTGCCAGCGAGTGCACATATGCAAATGGCATTGCGCGCGCACAAAAATGAATGAAAATTGTTGGCAATTTGGTGGCAAATACGAGCCGGCTAAGGATCCCCTGTTCACATGCATACTATATATACTTTTGGGGATTTTCGAGCCTGCTACCGTTTTTATCACCGCCATAAATGCCGCAGATGTGAGTGGAGGAGTGAACCGGGGGACAAGACGCTGCGAGGACAGTCAAAACAAACGTCGACTACTTTTTTATGGACGTACATTTTTTATACGGCCGGAACACACAGCAAACAACAAACAATTCGCATTCAGGGAATCTCACTCTTATTTCCCGAACCTCCTTTGCAGGTCGTGCTGAACTCAATGCACCGCTACCAGCCAAGGATCCACTTGGTGCGTCTGAGCCATGGCCAGAGCATCCCCGGCAATCCCAAGGAGCTGCAGGATATGGACCATAAAACCTTCGTTTTCCCGGAGACCGTGTTCACGGCCGTGACGGCCTATCAGAATCAATTGATTACGAAACTGAAAATCGATTCGAATCCGTTTGCGAAGGGATTTCGCGATTCGTCGCGTCTCAGCGACTTTGATAGGTAAGTTTTTTTACCCCTCTTAAATCTGAAGAGCAAAGGAGCTGTAGTTGGCCCCGTTTCGCATTTTATGGGGTCATGTCTGATTTATGGCCTAATTTACGATGGCCTGTTGAGCCGTAAAGCCGATACAGTAGCCCAACTTGCCGCTGATTAGCGAAAATGTGTGAAAGTGCCAGTCTGCCCAGCGATTTCTGCCGGCTCTTCACCTTCAATTAGCATGCAACGTGCAACACCGGCTATCAATCGAATCGAACTTATATGATTATATGGCAGAAGTTGGAGTGTTATGAAGTTTACAATCTTAAAATATAAAAGCAGTTTAACTCAGAGATATATATTTGTTTTAGAGGTAATTAGTTACCATCAAAAATTATATTAAAAATATTTTACTTTGTAACATAGAGTACAATCCAATTTATTGCTTAATGTAATGCATACCATTTAATTTCGATCATTTGCTAAATGTTACTTGCAACATTTCTGCACTCGTGCAACAATATCTTCCGACCAGCAACATGTTGCTCTACTCCTGACAGGATTGGGCCAAAGGCAACCTTTTTACCAGCATTTCTGAGGGCTGCTGCCCTTTTTTCGACAGCGACTTCAAAGTGTTGCAAGGCGGCGACTATTAAGACGGCAAATGCTCTGCCGCCAGCAGCAACACGGCCGCAGCAGCAGCAGCAGCAGCAGCAACAGCAACAGCACACTGGCAACAGCAACAGCAACAACAACAGCAGCAACACCAAGAGCAATGTTGCTGTTGTAGAAGGCACGGCGGCGGCTTAAGTGGCGTAAATTACAGATCGGCGCTTTTAACTTTGAAGCCGATTCGTACATGAAATGAAAACACGAAAATAATGAGTGAATGTGGCTCTTGTTGCTGTTGTTACTGGTGTTGTTGTTCCTGTAGTTTAGTGTCGGCAATTGGCAGTTACTTTCGACGTAATTATGTTATTGCTCCGGCTGAAGTGGAGGCAGCAACAAGTTGCTCATCGGGTTCTGACACTCCGAGTTCTCCATATCGAACTCCTCCGAAGTTGGAATTGTCTGCAGCTCGAACTTAATGGAGTGGCAATGGCTTTTTCGAGAATTAATTCTACCATACCAGCATGGAATCAAAACTCAGCAGAAAACATTTCATTAAACCATTTTTCTAGTCTAGTGCGGTTGTAACACAACCCACTTCTTCGCCAAATTAAATCACATTATAATATGGCATTCCTTCAAACCTTTGTAATCGGTCTCTTGAACAAACTGTATTTGAAATAAAAAAAAAATAGTTTTTTTTTAAGATGGTATTTGTCTGTAATATCTAATCACCTCATTTTCCCATATATTATATTTTAGGGATCCCATGGATGCGTTCTTCTTCGACCAGCACATGCGAACAGCGCCCTTGAGATTTTTCCCGGATCCGCTGATGTCGCAACTGACGCCGCAGGAGGCGGATGCTGCCTCATTGGCGCTGCTGGAGAAAGCCCGCCAGCACCTGCAAATGTTCGGCAGATCACCGTACACGGAGATGCTGCTGCCGCACTTGTACCAGCGATCGGCGGCACCGCCGCCGCCCCCGCCTGCCCCTCACCTCAGCGCCTTTCAGCTGGGAATGTGGCAGCAACAGTGGCCGCAACTCACGGCCGGATTCCTGGCCAGCGCCAATCAGCAGGCGGCCTTGGCCTTGGCAGCGGCGGGCGCCAATCGAACGCCACCTCCTCCGATGGCGGTGGCGCCACCAGCCCCCGCCACGCCCACCTCCTCGTGCGGTTCCGCCTCGCCGGACTTGAGGGCCAGGCCGCAGCTGAGTCACTATCCCCAGCGGTTCAGCCCGTACCAGGTGCCCCAACATCAGGCGTCGCCACCAGCCTCGAATCGGGCAGAAAGTCCTTAGGACGCAAACAATAACAAACCAACTAAACCACCCAAAACACCACCCATTTCCCTCTTTGCCCCACCCAAATAAATAGGCTGTTGTGGTCTTTAAGTCTGTAACAAATTTATAAAGTCCTAATAGTAAAACATGTAACATAAAACTATTAGCAATCAATCAAAATACATAATTAATTAATTGATAATTCGACTTTTTTCATGTGCAATAAATTCATTTCTAAGCTTTTAAACGTTAAAAAATAGTTTTGAATGTGCCGTTTTTATACTTCTTATTCAAACCTTTAATTTTGTACTAAAAACAATATTTATTAGATTTAAAGACCACACCAGAATATCAAAGAAATGTATGTGCAATGTTGTTGAACAGAAAAAAAAAACAAACGAAAAAGAAAACCCTTTGTAAATAACCCCGAAAATGTTGCTGCAACATCCAAAGAAAGACGCATTCGATGTTGCATGTGATGCTAAGCTAGAAAACCGTCTCTATCGGTTTCACTGTATTGTAATTTCTGTAGCATTATAACAGTATTAGTTAATTTAATTAGGCCTAGCAGTATGCATCATCCCGATTTTTGCTGTGTTTTTTGTTGTCGTCCCCATGTGTTCCTAAAACTGCAAATTATTGTGAGAATTCCACGCTGAATTAAACCCCCTAGACACTCCCCTCCCCGAAAGCAAATTTGAAAACAATTACTATAAACACTTATTTAAATAATGTGCAAAGAGCGGAGGAGTGAAACTAAATAAACAATTTATAACACAAAGCGAGAGGCGTTTATTTATATTTATTAGTACTTGGATTTAAACTGGCAAACTGCAAGCATGCAATTGCAATGGCCAATGGACAACAAATGTTTTCGAAAACATGGCCAGCGATTAATAACGTTAATGCTGCTGCTGGTGGGTGGGGTTGCACGTTGCTGGTTGCTGGTTGCTAGTTGCTGGTTGCTAGTTGCGAGTTGCTAGTTGCCGGTCGGAAGCAACCTGCAACACGTGATGCGCAGTCGCGCATGGCCACTGACATTTGGGAACGGCAATGAAATATAATTTATAGAATTTTGTGCTCTTTATGAAAGTCTAATTAATTACTAGTCCGTGTTTTAGTCCATGTTTCTGGCGATGCCGCCGCCTATTAAAGGGTTGCATGCCATCAACAATGGATGCAGTTGCACGCGACATGCGTCATCAATTTCTAATGATGTATGTCTGCTCCACCGACGTTTGTTATTAATTTCTGCTGGGCCGCTCTTACACGGCCATTAACATTTTAAAGTGTTGTTTGTCGGAAAGGGTTCCACATCGCGACTATATCCACAGATAAATGGGTAGTGAACATTGTCGGAGTTGTTTTGCGACGCGAATTTGAGTGGGTTTTAATTTGTGAATATATAAACTATCAATTTAAATGGCTGTAACGATAATTGAAAATTATCAGGCAAAAAAAGGGGTAAAACGATTGTTGGGGTAGTTGAAGTTAAATTATATTTATTGGGTAGCAAGCCATTTCCTTTATTTAATTCCATATAAAACATATATATATTTATCTAATATTTTCTTTAACCGAACCCCTAACTTTTCTCACACTTGACAATATATATCTTCCTAATCACTCTGTCAATCGCCGCTAATCACCTATCAGACACATACTCAATCAGGTGAAACACATGGACACAACATTTAATAACTTAATTTTCTTGCCCATAGGCCAAGCGGCAAATATTCAAATGGGCCTCAGAAAAGAGGGTCAAAACGAGACACAGGTTGGCTGAGGAGGGGGTTGGACCAGCAGTTAAATATGGCTTATATAAACTCGGAGCGGAGGCTTTTTACCTAACCGATAACTAACCAATAATTATACACTCTGAAGCTTACAATTAAAAAATCGTTTTTAACCAACGAGCCGAACTTTCCCAATGTCTCAATTTAGGGAGTTGAGGTTGGCGGTTAAAAAGCTGTGAGAAAGTGTCATATTGTTATGAAAAATAAATGAAATTGTTCCTAACACTAATTATAAGTTGAAAAAGTTCAGTTAATTACACAAGGGGGAAAATTAATAAGTAATTTGTCGCACTGATTGGAGGAACTCAAAGTTACCACATTTCAATCCCCATAAAAATTGTGTTAGCCAACAGAATTTATCACATTTTTGTCCACTGATACAGCTGTCCATAAAAATGGTTTTATCTTGCTTTACAAAGCGTTACAACGTTTTTATTTCCATTTTAACCACAGAAAAACGTAACCATTTCGGGATGTACCACAGACACGTTGAATTTTCTCACTCACTGCGACAAAGTCGTACACAAATTATCTCGCCACTAAAAATTTGCCTAATTTCCAACATAAATATGAAGCAACTTATCTCGAGCGACCGATCTCTCTGGCGGCACAACCTTAACATTATATTTCCCGACTAATTTTTTCTGTGTTCTTGGGCACGGGACAGGAACAGGAGCCACAAAAACAAAAAAAAGACAGAAAACACCCCCAAAAAGGACGAGTTTTGGGATCTTGACCAGGCAGGCGCTAACAAATTTATGTCTTCTTCGGGCTTAGAAAAACATGAAAGGTGCTACTAGCTGCGAGGGAGAAGGAAAAGATATAGAAATATACAGAAGGTAAGGGTAAAGGTTAAGGCAAAGGTGGTCTCCGCTTAGCTCATTACACACAATTTGCAGTTAGGTGCGAGCATATAAATTTCTGTGGCAGCCTTATCAAAATTATGTTAACCTTTATCTAAATTATATTTTGTGTTTCATCTGAGGGTGGTTTCTTTACTCCATAAATTGTTTCTTTTGCCGCGGATTTATTTCAAAGTCGGTGTGTAGCTATTTACGATGAGGCGTCCTTAAAGATACTTTCAGTAAACGAATGCACTTTAAATGTCTTAATTGTCGTGAGTTCATGATTTAATATATCGTGATCCACTTAACCGCTTTGATGCAATAACCCGACATTTAATTACGTGGGCGGAGCGGATTCACATTAGCTACGAACATGAGCTAATTATACCATAAAATTTATTCAATTTATCAAAGAACCAACATGGAAAAAAGGCAAACAAAAACCACGCTACAAACGTCAGCATGTCCAATGAAGATACGAGTACTTTTAGCCAGCGGACGAATGGTTTGGTCCCATGATTTGGCAACTTTTTTGTGGCTTTTCACTTCTGAGTGGTGTACGAGTGTGTGGCGTGTGTTATGAGATGATAAATGATAGTTTTGGACAAGTTTCTCGAAGAGGGATGGACGAAATTGAAGTTCTATAACAAAGATGTCAGGGGAATTCGTAGTAAAAAAATGTGTAAAATTAAAAACCCAACTCTTGGTTGAAAATAACTAGGATTTATTAATTTCAAAGGATTTTAAACCCCTGAAATGCTTATATTTTTTTAATAGAGTTTGGTTGGTACCTATTAAAATCACGAAATGAACTTTAGAAAGTCACAAAGTGCTGTGCCAAGTTGCCGGCATTATGAAGCCTGTGTTCTGGGCTGTTTAATTATGGTAATTTGGGGGCACATACACACATCATATACAAAGTAAAGAGCGCTTTTTAACAAGAGCGGAGTGGAGAAATTAATTTCACGACACAGAAATTTGCCAAAGGCCTCTTGGCCCGGCCAACAAGCGAAGCCTACATCACACTTCAACACAATCGGGCAATTTCATCGAAATGGGGACCGATGAAAGGGGTGGGATGGCCCCAATTGCATTTCACGTTTCGCCAGTGAAAATTTCCACCCATCACCGCCCAGTCCATCCAGTCTATAAGTCCACAAGTCCACCAGACCACCAGTTCAGCAGTCCACCAGTCCACCAGCTCACATTCACATCCACATCGGCGATTCTGGGCAGGCATGCATGTTGTGCTGGTGTCTGTTTTGTCTGCATATTGAAAATTTGCATGTTTAAGCATATCCTTGCCAACACTTTCCGAGCTGGACGCAAAATACATGTGCTATATACTTTGTATGCCGTGTATATATGTTTATATAGCCAAGGAGTCGGGCTCAACGTGCCGGAAGTGCTCGCAGTTTAAAGCTTATCGCTGCAATTTAAGTTGGTCCTGCAAAGGATACGCTCTTTGTTAGCTGGCCAAGAAATGTCGATACCCAGGAAAAATTTCTAGGAGAGGTATTAACAATTTAGAAAAATAATGGAGCTCAAAACCAATTTTAGAAATAATTTTCATTTAATTTAAAATTTATATTAAATTGAAAATCCAAACAAACTGCATTTAATTACCGTGTTGTTTCGGAAATTAATCGGAAACAATTAAAATACTTTATTAAGGGGTAACTTTTAAACCCTCTGCTTTGAAATCCCAGCCCACTTAAACGAAAGTAATACCATTGTAAATTAGTTTCGCAATTTCGTGCACGCTGGCCGAATCGTTCAATGAACTTGCCGCAAAAGGAGGTTGTGCTTTGAAAGGTTCATTAGCAGCTGTCAACCGGCTAATGAAGTGCCCAAGCAGAGATCCTTTTAGATATAATCGGGAAAGTATAGAGAGTATATATGTGGGCCAACTGTTGCCGGCAAATGAACTGCCTGCTGATTGATCTACTGAAGTCTTCATCAATATCTTTAGCAGCATCTCGGCATCTCAGGGAAAACTTGACTATTAATAAATGACAAGTCTGCATTAACAAATGCAGCAAGGCCATGAAAAATGTTCATTTCATTTGGGGCCAGATGCAAAAACAGCAGCATCTCACATTTTGGTGTTGACACTTGAGAAATTTGTAGCTCATCTTTTGCCGGCATATCTGGATGGCTGAGAACGGAGACAAAAACTTGCCACTAATTGCAGGCCGAGACACCCAGACAGACACAACTTGAGTGGCACATTTGCACATGCGACCGCCCAGAATGAAATGTATCTTACGGATACGAGCACGAGTACGAATGCCTGGCATCTGCTCCCAAGCTTGTGGCTGTGGGGGCGTCAGCTGCACCAGACTTAATTGCCTTGCTTATTTCGTTATTGGCCGTAATAAGATGTCAACGCTGCGCAAAACGATTTTCCGCAATTTCATAAAGTCGCCAAGTGACGGGGTAAATACATATATGCTGCTCATGATGGATGGTGCTGGCAAAATGTTTTTAGTACTGATTTTATTAGAGAATTTAAAATTATTCTCTGACTATATCCATACTATATTGTTTAATTTCTTTTTACAAAATTTTGTCAACCATTTTAAAAGCTAAAAATACTATATACTTCTTAACACATGTCATCCATTATTTTAAACTATCTTAAAACTTTGTGTGCAACGAATTCTCACATTTATTATCTATATCTTATATCTTTTTTTATATCTACCACACTTTAATGAGCCACGAAGTGATTTTAATACCCACCAGGTAAAAAAAGCTAACATTTTGCATCATAAATTTCCTAGTTTTTTAGTGGCCTTCGCGTTTTTCGTCGCCTTTACACATTTTTACGGCCTGTGAATTATGTGCGACGAAGCATGGAAAATAATAATCAAAATAATCAGCAAGCGAGGGAGCGAAATAAAATTTAATATTAATCAGGTGCGAAATATATCCCAGATCAAAGGAAAATAAATAATTGGGCTAACTATATAAATAGAAACCGGGCGACGAAATTCCGTGCGAACGGCAGCTGCGACGAATGCGAAATGAAAGCGAAGGAGCAAAAAAGAGAGCAGGTTTCTGAGTGAGCTAAAACTTGCGAGCGGCCATTTTGGCGGGGGGGTTAAGCCCGGATGCCTGAGCGAGTGGGACAGAGATAGGCAGGGAGAACGAGAGCGAGCACTTCCAGTAAGAGGGGAAACTGAGTGCGAATTTTGAGTGCCAACCGGGCGGATGATTGAGGGCGTTCCTCGGCAAAAATGGCAGCAGAATGTTGAAAGCTCTAACTACGGCGCACGCACTCAGGGCGAGCGACAGAGAGGGAAGTAGGTTCCGGAAAAGAGAGAGCGCGATATGAAGGGGGCCCAAGGGAGGGCGGCAAAACAAGATGGTAGTGCAGCAGACAACTTGCAACTTGTCCGTAGCTTGTTAACAATTGCAGCACTCAAATAAATGAGCCACAAGGAGTCTGGATTGAGTGTGGCGTTGTGTGAGACTGTGGGCTTACACTTGGGAAAAACAGAGGTTGTTATAGAACTTTTAATGAAAATACCCCCAAGCTTTTTTAAGAACATTTTTAGAAAGATTAGTTCAATAAGAATTGATTTACCTTTGTTTACTTTAGTGGTACTAAAATTTCTTTCAGTGCTTGAAGAAATTAGTTTTGGTCCAAGAAGAAGCAGCAGATGTTGCTCCTGCTTTCGGTGTTGCTGTTGCCAGGCTGCAGGCAATATACTTAATTAAAAGTCGCACGAGACAAAAGCCAAGCAAAAAGCGATTAAAAAGAGCAAGATTTTTGCCCAACTGCTGCATCTCTCCCTCCCCTTTCCCGCCCTTAGTCTACATCCCTGGGAATCCTCCCCTCCTGCCGCACCTCCCGCCTTTCACTTGCAATTGTTTGTCACTCAACAACGTTGTTTCGCTTTTATTTTCCTTTGCAGTACATTTTCCAATTCCTTTGTTTTTCGCTTTTACAGGCGACACTTTAGTTAGCACTTCAAAGTGCCTTTTGTGCTGCTGTTGTTGTCGCCGCCAATTCTGATTATTCACATCGATTGGAATTTGTGAAATTTTCACGAATTGACACTTTTAGCCACTTGGGTGGTTCTTGTTCTAAATTTACGCACCTTGTGGTTGCTTCAGCAGCATCAGTTGTTGCTTTTGTTGCTGTTGCCATCGACACATTGCTGATGCACTGACAAACCAATTGATTCGCTCGAAATGCCAGCAATTGTTTTCACTAGCGCATTTTATGTGTGGTCTGCACAGTGGATTTAGTTGTGCAAAATTAAAGGAATCACTTTTAAAAGCGATTATAAAATATATATTCGTACCTCTTGGTATATAAGTTCCATTTTTGGTTGCTAAAAATTCTCCGAATTAAAGCCACTTTATATCTACCCCCTAAACACACTTAATTAATCGACTCCCGGATGACTTTCCGACTTTGCTGCTGCATTTCTCAGCCCGCTCGTGTTAGCCAGAGGCACCTGTCCTTCGGCTTTTCTTTGGGGGACGTCATGCGGCTTTTCCAGCTAAAACGGTTACAGATCGATTCAGAATTTTATGGAGCGCGTGCTGTTTAGGGCTGGACAACGGTAGGCATTAAATTATTATAGTTTACATTCGGGTTTAATTAATTACAAATATTTGTTCAGAAAGCGCGCTCTACTCCGCTGAACTGCATCGAAAAAGACAAATTGATAAATGATCGCTGAAGGGAATTTATGTGCATTTTCGGAGAGGATAATTCACCTGTTCCACAAAACGGGGAAAAACACATGTCACTCGCTGATGATGATGAACTCTCCTCGATGGCTATAAATAGTCCGCGACTCACACAAATCGCTCTTGATTAATGTCGCCCAGTTAGTGCAAAATTAGATGAGAAATTGTCAAATGAAACATTTATGGCCACTAACCAAATAAATTATTATTTATGTCGCAGGCAATGTGAAAAGTGACAGGCAACACACATCCAACAGCCCCACACATGTGTCGATATCGGATTTCAAACACAGCCATTAAATTATTATGAAAATGTTCTCATTTCTTTTTGCTGTAGTTTGTTTTTGGGCGTCACTTTTGCGCACGAGGACTGGAAAATGGAAAATATTCGATGGGCGTTCGGGGGGCTGGACGGGAATGTCAGAGATCTCTGGGCCACACAAGTGGCAGCTCCAAAAGGGGCAGCGAAAATGAGAAGGCCAATTGAGAATTCACAGCCACCAGATGAAACATGGTTAATTTTTAAAAATGTTTCGGTTGACACGGTTGCATGGTATTCGTTATATTTATTATTTAACTTATCATTCAATGGTTTTTAAAATAAATTACTTCAGAAAAATGTAATTACTATTTACCTGAAAAATATTGCTTCTCACTTCTCAATTTATATCGCTGGTTTATCCTTCGCTGAGAGTATAAATAACACGACGCTAATGAGCGCGTCGAAATTTATGACATTCGACAAGGAAAACCAGGCCCACTCCAATATTCCTGTATGCACCGCACAATTCTCACACTTCGACGGGCAACGAAAAAAAAAAAAAAAACAGAACAAGCCCCAACAAATTCAAATTGAATGCCATGTCGCCCCCAAAACCCCCGATCCTAACCGAACCGAACTGAAACACTCCCCCGCCTGATTGCCAACACATTGGAAATGTCAAATTTAGCTGACAATTAATAAATTATGCGAACGGAGCGCTTAAATGGCGCCAGTTCGGGGACCAGGACGTCACATTTTCATATTGTCATTAATTTTAAATAATTACGAGAGGGACAGACGGCGAGAGAAATCAAAACATTCCCTATGGGTGGGCCATATGTACATACGTATGATATGTATGTGAGTTGCGTTGGAGGAATCCCGCGGTCCTCTTAATTAACTGAGTGCCAGCGAGATCCTGGCCACAAATTGTTCACACTTCAACGTTTTCCTGACTTTTTATTTTTGTTTTCCCTCGTTGGGGTACTCTACCTTATCCCTCCTCCTCCTCCCAGCCACGTGTTCGAATTTTACGGAAAAAAACTTCCCCCCAAAAATACGTTTTTTTTGGGGCATCTAATTGACATGTTAGTGACACATGTTGCCGCAACATTTTCAGCTCGAAAACGCGACTCCTGGGCGAGGACCTCACACGAAAATGTCAGCGTAATTCGAGTCGATGATATATGCTTAGGGAGCCTCGGTTCGTTAGTTGGGAATTATTTATACGGAAATCTTCTTCTGACATTGACAGAGAGCCAAGAACACCGCGCGGAGCTTTGCGTTTCGCATATCACAAGTTCACAGGAATGGCATTGAACTTGAGGAGAAATATTTAAGGGAAGACAAAATAAGGGAAACTATAAACAAATTCCTATAAATTTCAATTATAAATAATTCGAAAAAATACAAATTAAATATATATTTAAATTGATTAAATCTAATCGCTGTGTATTCCAGTGATTTGTACAAATTGGGCTTTACTTCCAGAACCGGATATCATTTCACTTACCCAGTGACATTGCACACTTCCTCGACTTTGACACTCGACTCTCGACTTCCCCTCTGTCATTCAACCTGACCAACGTTCGCTCATCTGCGGTAATCCCAAAACAATCCCCGCTTTTCATAGGCCATTAAAATTAACAATTATGTTGTTTCCGACGGATCTATCCGGGGAGTTTCCGAGTTAAGCCGCATTATGTGCAATCGCAAATCCGTTTCTAATTTTTAAAAACACTAAAGAGGGAGGAGAAGGGAGGGGAAGTCGGACATTGGGCGATAATCGCCAATGGAGCGACGGGTGGCGGCAGTTGGCTAACTAAGCCACTGACACCCGCCCACTCACTTACACACGTGTCACGTCTACATGTCTGCCTTTCTGGCCCACTGACAGCTACAAATTGTACCACAAAACGGAGTTTGCACTGCAAGAAAAATAATAAAAAATACTTTGATATTGTATAATTTCGTAAATTAATTTTTAGAATTTTTCCTGAGGCAAATAGATATTAAAAAAATACATAAATCAGTTTTTCATAGCTTAAAGTTTGTGAACAATTTTATTTAGATTTTTCCCAGTGCTGATTGGCTTGGAGTTGCCTTTGTTTTTTTTGGTGGGTGGGGCCGGGTTGGACATATCTGCCGGTTTCTTGCGTAGACATTTTACTCTCGCTTCGAAGTGGGCCCCGAAAAATTGGGAAAAAAAGCAAAAAGTACGGGTAACCGTCAACGCCGACGCCACGTTCGTGTAACTTTCAGCATAATGACCCAGACACGTGGCTGTCTAATGTGGCCAGGAGAGTGAGAATGTGGCCGAGAGATAAACTCTGGCGGGGGGCGAGGGGGAGGGGGATTTCTCGGGGGAGGTGTCGCTCCCACAAGCCGCCATTGTTTTTCAACATTTTTATGGTAAAATGTTTAATGAGCAGGGCGAAACTTGTTAGCTGAATGCGGCGAGGGGGCTTTTATTGTCTGGCCCAAGCCTCGTTTTTAATACATTTTATTGCAATTTGGGATTTCGTTGGTGCTGTCAAGGATTTGTGCCCGGGTTTCGGTGCAATTAAATGCGTGCCAAATCGTTGGGCTAATTGAAATTGCCCCTGGTATCCAATTAAACTAAGTGCATCCACTTGATTTCCAGTGATGGTTCGGTGGAGTTGGTGTGAAGTGTTCAATGCAATGAGGAGTAGTGCTTTCCTATGAGAAAGCCAGTTAATTGAGGAGTTTTAGTTTATTGTGTACGAGATTTGAAAGGTATATGGACTTTAATGGATGTTTACGTATGCTTTTTAATGTACTCCTTAAAGCAAAATATTATAAAAAAATATTTACATTTAAATATAATAAAGTATCAACTGCTGCTTACCGGATATTCCCATTTAACAAAATATTTAATAAAGACAAATAGTCGGCAGTGTCTTTGGATCCGTTTGGTATGACTTCATTAGCCGATTTCCCCGCCCTTCCACTGCCCAGATGAGTTGTCATTGATATGGACAATCCATCAATCATACATTGAGTTCGGGTGGTACCCTAGATTCTAATCTTCATACTTGGGCCAAAAAGTTAATTTACTTATAATTGCCGAGTCGAAGACCGAGTTCTCCGCTCAGTTCGGCCGGGTAATGACTTGTAATTCCGCTAATGAGAGCCGGGAACACCGGGGAACCGGTGGAACCAACACGGTTGGTATCCGTCGGACCAACATGTGTACTCGTTGGACAGTAAGTGTGACGCTGGCGATAAGATAGATAGATACTAGACGGCGAAGCCCGGAGTCCGAGCATTTCAATTAGACTGGAAAACAGTTGGATCGGGGGAAAGCGGGGCAACCAGTTCGCCGGTCGGGATCTCTCTTCCTGTCGATATTAACGCGCAATAAATTAGCACAACCATCGCGGCTGCGAGGTGAGAGAATGTCTCATCGTGGACTCCGAGACGATGCCCCTTTTCCCATCAGCGAATCCATCCGAGCCATCGAAATCGCAAACGCGTCTAGCATGCAGAGGCAATTGGCCACTTGCTCAGTTCTCAATCTCGATGCGCCGCGCATAATCTTCCCGACTCTTTCGACGGTTAATTTCAGTTTGAGATAATTATAGAGCGGCTGCCACCAAAGGCGACTAACCTCCCCTCCCCCTCCTCGTGCTCCCTGCCAAGAGTGGTGGCAACCGCGGCGGTTGCAAGGTGCCGTGGCTCGACGTCGGTGGATGCGGCTGTGGTTGCGGCCACAAGGGGCCAAGGTGGCATGCGCTTGCACGCGCTCGAATTTATTATTAGCCCTCTCCGAAAATCGCTGCGATTCTTGGCCCGATGCTGCTGCCTCCGATTCCCGCTCGATGCCTGCGATACCTCCGATGCCGATTCAGACTGCGATGCCTCAGATCGGATCGGGGCGTTGAGTGTAGTAAGTGATAGTGGGCAGCAGCTGTGTAGCTGTATCTGTAGCTGCAGTTCCACAAAGGAGCGCAGAGTCACTGGATTTACTGGAGTCACTGAATCAGCAGCCAATGCGCTTGGCCAGCCCGTAATTAGCCACGGCCATTGGGATCGGTTGAGGGCATATTGAGTATATGCAAATGGTTGTAACAACTAGAATATGGCGTGATTACAGAGCGTTTAAAAGGAGCTGCAATTCAACCAACCAAAAGGTGGCAATGGCTTTGAATAAGGGGTAACTATGAAAATTAAAATATAGAGGAATGTTATAAATCAAAATAAAATATATGAAAAATTAAATACATAAATAAGTGTTTTAAAAACTTGAAATAGTGATTAAGTTTTCAAAATGGTGGAAAAAAAAAATTAAACAACATCAACTCTTCTAACAACTCCATTTAAACATAGAAAAAAAGCTTTCAGAGTAAACTAGAGTATCCCATTATTCTATACACTTTCCGAACCACTCATGCTTAAAGTTATATATATTTGTTACCTACATGTATTATTTTTCAGCATATCGTTCGTGGCCACTCAAAGCGAAAATGCCGACAGAAATCAAAGACATATGCAACCACGCCCACCGCTGGCATGTTGATCTTCATCAAGATCGCCCGAAAACGGGAAAAGGGGAACTTCTGCCTCCATAGAAGCTAATCAACAATTTTCTCACCTCTTTCCCAACCGATGGGATAAAAAAACTAAAAAAAAAAACCGAAGAAGAAAGGCTGGAAAAAAATACACCAGAAAATAAACTCTGCGGTAGGCGTTTGCCTCGCTGAATGTTCTGTCTTCGGTGGACCCAACGGATCCCCGATTCCCCAGTTCTCCCCAGATCTCCAGTGTCCGATCCCCGATCTCCGATCCCGACGATATCCCAGGCAATTTGCAGCCTTTGTTTTAAGCCGCGCTTTTTCGATAATAAGACCCAAAATTGAGGGCCGAACCTGTTGCATGTCGGCAAATCGGGTTAATCGATTTTAAATCGCTTTTATGTTTTTATTTTGATTCATCTGTGGCGAGATTAATCTTCAGCAACTATTAGAAGTTCGTTAGTCGACGTCGTATATCTGAAGGGGCTCAAAACAAACAATAAATTCTAGACGAATTGCTGGGGAAATTGTCGCGTGAAATATGAGTCTCACTTTGGATGCGGTCGCCGCAATTTAAATCAATTGGGTAATGTATGGGCTCGTTAATGGAAATTTATTCCTGCAGTCGCAGGACCACACATCGATGTCCGTCTGCTACCAAATAAAACTTGCTGAACTTTTGCACAGCAAGTTGCAAATTGATGGACAGTCAGCCAGTCAGACGTTCAGACGGTCTCCCCGTTTTGCCTTCTGCCAGCAGGTTGGCTTTATGTGGTCGAGTATTTATAGCTCCCCGCACTGTGCTGATTTTTCAAATGTCCAAGCAATCGTATACACACAGAAAAAATACATATTTATTCAAAATGAAAAACCAGAAAAATATTTACCTTTAGTGATACAAATTTTTATCTATCTAACTTTTAAAATTAATCTTTAGAATTTATTTAATTAATCTTACAAATTAGCATTTTTTGCGTGCAGTTTACTCAACCATTTAACTCACAAAAAAAACAGCCAGTAAGCCACTGGTCTCAAGTCTGGCTCAAAGATTCAGAGCCGATCTCGGTTGCCTTCACACATGTAAAGCCTAAAAAATTACGTTTTCTCAATAAGTTTTGATAAAAATCAACATCATTTGTGGTGGCGCAGTTGGGGGGAATTCCGATATGTGGTAGCTGCTGCGGCTGGCCCCAAAAAACAGCAGCCTTGCTGAAAAAAGGTTTGAATACAGACGCTTGTTAAATACCCTCCTAAATAAATATGAAAAAATTGAATAAGTAATAAAAGTATTTGAAAATTAATGAGTTATTAATATAACTTATTAGATATATTTTTATAGTATTTAATAAGGCTCACAAATAACCATTAAATCCTGTAGAGCAACCAACTTCTCGAACCTCATTAGCTTACGCATGAATCGTGAGCTAAAACCAGTTAAATCGGCGAACAGATCCGCGGATGCTTTCTCCCGCTCCTCGGGATGTTGTTGTCAGCTTAAGTCGGTAACTGCTGAGCCAGCTCAACCACAGTGAAGCCCAGAGAGCCACAGACGGACAGAGGGACAGACATTCAGACTTGAGACCACATCTCGTGTCTTACGCTCGTCATTTGCGCGATTTTTAAGCTGATGATCAGCGACAAACGATCTTTCACTGGCAACATGATGGATTCGTACCACCAACAAATGTGCCACTGATGAATGGATTTCTGTCCGTCTCCCCCGAACGATCCACTGCGATCTATGGCGATCCGGACCAATCCGATCCACGGCGCGGATGCCATGTGCAGCTCCTGGAATGCGTAGCAAGTCGGAGCCAAACAAAATCAGACATCAGTCGGATGAGTGTAATGCATTGTAACAAATTGGACTGGCGTTTGTAGCGACAGCCAGACAGGATATTTCAGTGGGAAAGCGGGGAGAACGAGGCCAACTCAGTCTGGAAGTCGTTGGGCTGGAAAGCTGGCTAATAAACACGATATAAAAAATTAATTCAGAAATGTTTGCCAATTGAATAAATTTGATTAAAGGTTTTTTGGGGAAGAATTTATTCATGTTTGATTAGGTACATACACCTTTTTTGGGAAACACAGTTTTTACAATGTCTTTCAAGTTCTAAAAGTTTAATTTTATTTTGGTAAAGATACATTTAAAAAATATTTGTTTTTTAACATTAGTTTTCTTTTTCCAAGTGCACAAACAAGTTAGTGGCGTAACCAGTCGGAGGTGATTGATTTCCCTGGGCCCTTCTCTAATTGGTGACCCCGTTCAGAGCGACGGCGACCACCCATCCAGCGCCTCTAATGACACTTTTCCCAAGTCCGTTCGCTTTGATATGGTAATAAGGAAAAGCCCCTCAAAGACGCCGGCAATTGTCAATTGATATACGAAGACGAAGAGCTGTGTGCTGGCTGTCACAATGAGTGATATGGAAATGGAAATTACCGTCGATTCCGAGGCGGACACATAATCGCCACTTTTGTCAAGCGCGTCAATCAGTTTGTGGGGGCCAGTCCAAAAGGGGATGTGCCCAGAAAACCACTCTTAGTTCTGGTAGAGAACCACCGAAAAACCACTGAAAAACCACCTAGCGTTGACGTGTCAGAATTTTCATATGCATGTCAAGTGTCTCTCGCTCTCGGAAAATCACGCCCCTACAAAAAGCGCTGATTATTGCGGCTGTTCGTTGATTTCCCTTTGATTCGTTCGCCTTGTCATGTCAGTTTTGACATTTTCCGTTGCCAGAACAAAGGGAAATGCTGGTTCTGCTTAGCTTCAATTAGTTGAATTGAGGATTCGTTCACACCAGCAGCCTGCAGCATCTGAATCCCAATCCGCGTTGGGATCGACCGTTACGGCATTATAATTGCCATTGGATTAGCTGTCAGAATCTTTTTTTCGGCGAGACCCGAGGCTCTTTTTGGTTGGTCGGTTGCAGTTTGATGTGACAGTGATGTGTCAGCCCGTTAAATGAGCAAATATGACAGGACATCAGACTTGTTTGTGGTTGCTTTTTTTCGGAATCAAAATCATAACTTGAGGGTTGTTCCTGGGGGGATGATCGGATGACGATGATGAGTGCATTGTTTCCAAGAACAACTTTCTCAGGATTTGTCACTGGCTTAATTTGGTTACAGAGAACCTTGACATTGACTTTCTAAAGGCGAAAAGTTATTTGCAGTTCAGGGAATGTGAATAAGAAAATTAGTGGATTTAGCTGAACCGTAAGATTCTTAGATTACCTAACAAAGTCTTGTAATTGTGGCTTTTGTTAAATGTGTTTTGTAGTTTTTAAGAATGTCAAAAGGTAATCTTTAATATTATATAAAGAAGGTCTAGCAGATCGTCGACCTTTCTTTAAAAGTAACAAAAGCATTGGTTAGAATTTTTTTAAAAGCAATAAATAGAATTAGATTAAGAATTTCCAAAAATTACATGGCTAATTTTTCCTACCCCAACCAAACCATTTCTCACAGTTCAACCAAAACTCCTAACTAAATCAATAATTCGGCTTTCGTTTAAGCCTCTGCACTCGCTCTCCCACTTTTCCTGGCCCTTTTTCCTATCCGTTTAAAAGCATATTAGATAACTTGTTCCGAGGCATGAAAAATAAAGCAGAAAATTTCGATTTCATGGCGATAATCATGAATCGTGATTTATTTAGCGGAACAATTTGTCAGTGCGGTGGCGTTGGCCCGAGGGCCGAAAGTCCATTTCGGTGTGTTTCCCTGGATGGCAAAAGGGGTGGAAGTGCCGGTTGCTGTTGACTTGTGAGTGCTTTGCACCCGGAACTCCGGAACTCGGAATCCCGGCAACCCAAAGTACGGATACGGACACATTTTCCGGGGGTGGGGAAATTCGCGCAACTATTTGTGAAATTCGGGTGGAACATAAAATTGCGTTATCTATGGTCTCATTATCATCAACAGACGGCGGTCGAAATGCCAGACCCTCGTCCTCATCCCAGCCAAATCCCAATCCGAATACGGTTCCGAATCCCGTCCGGATGCAGTCAAGTTGAAAATTAATTTTGTCACAGTTGCGCATCGGCGGATAGTGTCATTATGGTATCGCGATTCCCACTGACACTCCGCCCACCGCGATGATTCCGTTGATGATGAGAGCCTGTCGCTCGTTCTTCCGTATTTTTGGTACGATATTTATATGCGAGGGTCGCTCCTAGCGTTGCCAATTGCTGAGCACACGTCTGTTGAACACTCCCCGCTTTATTCCCATCCAGCAAATTGAAATAGTCGCGTGGTTCAGTCGATTTTTTAGGCGATTCGATTTGCTGGCAATTTGTTTGGCATTAGGCAGTTTAAAATATTTCACTTTTTGGGGTTTGACTACTTGAGGTTCAATTTTTTGTCTTGTCTACGTGGGAATTTGTAAATTAATTTAAATTAGCGTTGAATTTTATTGGGTGTAAAAATTGGTGCACGGTTTTTAGATACAAAATTCAGGGTGATGCAAAAAAGCGTGAGAAAAAATTACAAAAAATTAAAAAGATTTTTACCTTAGACTAAGTGTGGAATACATCAATAAATTATTTAATTACGAGTATATTCCCAATGACTATATCTGTTTGTAACTCGAACCATTTGATTTCAATCCCCGCCAACCTGATCAAAAATCAAACTATTTCCCAACTATTTGGACAGCCATCAACAAGTCGGCCAAAATCGAAATCCGTTGATGTCGGCTCGTGTGTGAGGGCTCAAAGAGCTGGCAACTACTTTTCACTTTGAACTAATCGCCTCTAATTTGACAGATTTACATAAGGATTAGACAGAGACGGAGTCAAATGGCAAGACGTAAGACGGAAAGGGAGGCAAGAGGTCGACGTCTGGGTTCTCGAGTGATAAAAGTGACGGAATGGCCTGGCGTAAGTACATATTGATGACTTGACACTGACTGACACTGTCAAACGTCACTCAGCCGAAAAGAGAAGGATTAGACGTTGAGACAGAGGTCGATAAATCGGTGAATATGGGGAGATTCTGTACATATACTTGTATACCGACGACAGTGAATCAAAGTTGCTCAAGTGGGCGTTTTGGCCGGGCGTAATTCACACTTTTGTCACGGGCAGTTGAACCTGTAAACCTGCCGAGAACAGAACCCCAACCCCAACCCCAACCCCATCGATCCGATCCGGTCCGGTCCCATCCGATTCAGGCGGATATTGATGACACAATGCTGCACATTAAGTCATTCATTCAAAATGTTGCGCAGCTGTGACGATTTTTAGCACCAGACTACCGGACTGGAAGCGGCAAATCAACGACACATCAAGCGCGAAAAAAGGGGTTGGGTTGGGCTCAGTCCGGTGCTGAATTGTTTCCATTACAGCACAGTAAAAAAATTAGTTCACTATTATTTTAATTTCATTGATAAAGAACCTAAAACCATTTTTGTTTAACCAATTTTGAATACAGGCTACGTAAGCAACGGGTTGTTAAATTTTCCAAACACTTCAGATACGTAAACACTTCAACAAACATCAATGCAATTGAAATTTTTTTTAGTGTTCTTTTGGCACCAGGGCTTTCCGAGACTATGTCTGCATTTGGGGGCGCGGCGGCGACTTCATTACTCTGCGTCATTAGGCACTCAAATTGTTGCCATTGGGCTTAACTCTTCTACAGGCTACAGGGTATAAGAAAAGTTGTATAGATAAGCAACTGAAGAAAATGTGGCAATATATGTATTTCAAACTTACAATTATGCCAGCATTAAAAAAAAAATGAAAAATGTGATGAAATTGATTTTAATATTTTTACTTCGCAACAATAACTTCCTTTTTTGTCGTAAAAACCTACGAATATACTAAGTTTCCTAGGTATTTTTCAGTTTAACCCTTTCTCTTACTAAAGTTATACTTGTTTAACTCTTTCGATGAAATTGAAACGGTTGCGCTTCAATGCCAAACGGAAGTCGGCGTCAGCGTCTAAGGTGCGTCCGTCACCTCATCCTCTACATCCCCACCATCCCCTTGGGCCACGCCCCTGCTGACCCCCTCCCCCGCCCCCAGCAATGAAGTGACAAAAGGTCGCGCTTGGTCAGCGCCAGAGGTTCGGTGTCATTCAGCCAGCCAATCGATCGATTGGCATTATCGACCCGCTGCGAACTGTGCTAATATCGTCGAGTTAACTGCTGTGCAGTTGTTCGTAATTTGCTTTTAATTTTTATGACCGTTGCACCCTTTCCGCCTTTTCTGGAAATTAAACTGGTATTGCTACACAGAAAACAATTAGGTTGTGTAAAAAATAATTTCGGAATTTAATTTTATTTGTTTCGATATAAATCAATATAGGCTAAAATTGTATTAAAGAATAAATACCTATAGTTATGAATAAGCTATATTAAGCAGTAAAATATTTAAGGTGTAGACACATAATAGTTTCGAATTAAAGTCTTGGAATAGGTAAGTCAGTTCCTTTTATTTTTCTTCAGTGTAGGTGAACTGAAACTGTTGAAGCGTTGCCATCAACGCGCCGCACTCTTTGTCGCTGCAAATTAACAGCGCTAATGATCGATTTTATAGCGGGCAATCGATAGAAGCTATATCAATAAAAGTGCCAAGTACACAGGCACTCCGTTGTCAAAGGGTTCGAACTGAATTACCTTGGCTTTGGCGTTAATGAGCTGCCCATATGACATGTTTAGGGTTTGTTTCGGTTCCGGTGACTATATCAAAATGCAGTTGCTTGTCGGTAGATAAAAGAACTGAGGGAAACTTTATTTATGGTCAGTATCTTTCGTTGTCATGTTATAAATTAGTTAAAATACTAGGAAAAGCTTGCTAAAAATTATTATTAACAAACTGACCCACTTACACCTGCGTCTGCATAATAAAGTTGTTCGCTGCATGTCTAGAACAAATCATATTAATATTGATTTCCATGTGCTCCACTTCGGACAGATTAACCGATCTGGACACCTCTCCCTGTCCGGATAAAACCCGTTTCTCGAACATTAACCGCTTCCGCAGAGCTTCTGGTTTCGGAGCCACCGAGTGTGTGGCAACCGGTTGGTTGGCTGGGGTTCGTGGATGCCACCACATCGATTAGGCGGCATTGAAATTCTAGAAACTTTTCACCAGACCACGATAGTCCAATTTGCAAGACACGTACCAAAAATTAACAGCAGACTGTGGCCAAAAACGGAGGATGGCCATCATTTGCATTGCGGTGCCAAGGAGCAGCTGACAACTTTATTTCGCTGCCATGGCCAGAAATGGCCTCAAATTACGGTGGCATTCAGGCTGCGGAGCCGGACTTTGCCAATAGAATGGGTACTAGATTTTGTCGGAGAAGGAGAAGAAGCTGCCTTTAGTCGGGGAGTTAGCGCCCAATTTATCATATTTCCCAGTGGCTCCAAACTCGGCTTGAATGACTGTGTCATGAGGTTGCACTCGCCGGCCATCTATCTCGGTTTGTATATCTTAGGAGATCTGTTTTTACTCTTTTAAAGAGTATAATACTTAAAAAGGCAAAAAAAGAATAAACATTTTTTACAACAACATTATAAGAGCTAATCAAGATTCTTGGCAACAGTATTGTTTGTTAGGTTGCCAAAAAGAGTTTAAAAGTTCGAGGAGTTTTTCTACTTTTTTGCTTTATATTTAACCTACTTTATTTATAGGGTACTGCCACTTCGTTTTTTCCTCTGTTAGAGAAATCCTCACCCATTGTGGCTAACTGGCGCCCAAATCCAGTTTGCGACGACGTCTCCTCGTTGAAATCATGTGCATTCGCTTGTCTGGGCATTCACAAAGAATTTCTCTGTGGGGCCATCGAGGGCACAAGTGGAGGGAGAACCAGGAGGAAGGGAAGGGGGAGGGGAAGAAGGAGGGGGAGATGGAGGGTCCTGTCTGGAATCCAGCACACAATGGGTGGTGGAGCGCATTGTGAACGCCACTTAATTACACGGAAGTTTGCCCGAACTGAGCCGAGATGAGCTGCAGTTGCTGCCAAGTCGCGTCATGCGGCTCACTGGAGAACAGAGCCAGATTTAGGGCCTCTGTCTCTTGGCCAGTTCAAGGTTGGCCCAAAAGGTAAGACGATACGCCACGGTAACTCGCTGGGTGGTGATGCAAAAACTAATTGCAACAAGGTTGCAGAGGCACTGAAAAAGTTGCTAGAAGTTCGAAAATAAAGTGAAAAGATGTTTAAGTATTTAAGAACAATTTAAGTTGGTTGTATATATAATAATGATATAAAAATATTTTACTGATACAAAATTGGAGGTTGGTACTTCCTTTTATCTAACTGTGTATTTTATTTCCATTTTGAAATGTATTTAAATTTTCTTTCAGTGCCTCTTCGATCCTCTCTCTCTTTGCAAGTGTCCCTAAAAAACACGCATATGGCGTGCCAAGTGCAACAAGCGAGCTGGCTGCCAATAAATCAGCAAATATTTCAGCAATAATTCAGAGCGAGAGGTGCTAGCTTGTTGACGATGGTATTCACGCCTCGAGCACGCGTCTCCTCGAGACATCCACTCGATCTGGAGCTGGATCGTAATTAATAAGAGCCCCGGCTAGCAGCTAGGAGATCTGGCCCACGGCGATTAATCAGCATATCCAGCTGCGACTTTGACACTGGCTTAAAATGTAATGATTTAGTTGCATACTCATAATTAACATGCCGCATGACTCACTCGCCTTCGAAGTCGGAGTCGGAGTCACGATCGCACCTCCAGCCAAACTCAGTCGTCGTCTCATTAACTCGCTTTTGTTTTTGGTCTGTTGCCAAGTTTTTGCCTAATTGAAAGTCGGCTTCATTTGAAATGGTTCAAAACGCATCTTCTCTTCTGTTTTTTTGGGTTTTTTTTACTTTTTCGTATGGTATAGCTTTTTGCTCTTGGGGTGGAGCCGAAATCGTTGGAAGTTTGCCGAACCTGGCCTGCAGTGCACGAGGAGTAATTCCGGTGTTAATTTGTACGCAAGATGCCCATCAATCATGGGAGGGTCCACATATTTGTGGGCGTTGGCGGCTAAACTTTGAAGGAGCAGCCCCTGAAAGAGACGGTGACGGTGACCCAATCGATCCGAGAACGTGAGAAAAATGATTGACTCGCAATATGCGCATAATAAATTGGGCAGGGGAAAATATTTGAAGTATGTCTGCACAACAAATTGCGGTTCTTGTAAAATGTTTCATGATTTTTATAATAAAAACATCATTTTTTAATAACTCTTATTATAATAAATCAAAAAACTCAACTCATACTTATATATTAATGAAGTATTTTGAAAAACCCTTTAACTAACTAGAATATATCAAAAATTCCTAATAAATACTTTCTATTTCAAAGACCCAACTTTTAATTCCTAGAATATTATTTTTTGACGGAGCTTTTACGTGTTCACCTTTAGAGATGTTGCAACATCCACTTACAGCAGCTGGGATCGTGTCAATGATGTGAGACACTGCCAACCGACTAACAACACCAAACACCGAAGACATGAATGAATCGGCGACTAAATAAGGAATCGGAGTCGGAGTCGCGGCAATCAAGCCAAAATAATTAAACGCTTGTCAGACAAAGCAGAACAAGCTAAGGGAAATAAATACACACAAATATATATATATCGAATCTGAAGGGAAGGGGACATTCGTCTGATGTCAGGCCCACACACATGGCCAACCGAAATCCGAAAGACCAAAAACAGTTTGACACAATGCCGCGATAAATTTGCTCATCATTCACTCATTCAGACGGTAAGTCATTCACGATCGCACCTAAAAATAAAAGCGGGCCTCATCGTTCTTCGGTGAAAACCCGGAGGAAAACTTGCGGCGAGGTGTCAATGAAAACTCCCCGAGGGAAAGAGAGCCGAGGAAAGCTGCTGGCTGGGCGACAATTCTCTGGCTTCCTCATGCCAATTTGTGGTGATCATTCATGTAACTGTAACAAGATCATTTCCCGAGGTCTGTGTGTGGTAAAGTGTCAACATTTACAATGTACAAATGTCAAAGATGACAGCAGACAGAATGCCTGAGGAGAGGGTCTTGTGTTTGGGGAAAATACTGGCTAACTTTGCAGTTGAACTTTAAAATATAGTGTAAAAGTAATCCTAATCTTATGGGAGTTCAATTGGGATTTTTATTTTAACTTATATCAATTATATATAATAAGTTGACAGCTTAAAAAAAGGATTAAAAAGATGCAGAAGATTTCTGTTTATTAACCTGTTTACTTTATTTTCAGTGCACTTGCGATGTAACACTTACAACATTTTAACCTTTTAATTACGAGCCATATGCTGCACCCACTTGCCTCGAGGTGATTTGATCTTTTTCCTTATTTCACCTTTTTTTTTGCATTTCCATAAAAAATTACAACTTGTTTGCTGCCTGGCGTCACTTAATTGTTTTTCCCTCTCGATTCGGATGAAACTGACTGGGGCATGTCAAACAACTGTCAGTTAGTTCGTCATCATTACAATCATCATCATCAACTTCGTTGGAGAGGGAAAATGCGAGGGGAAATGAGAAACAGCAGCAGACTTCTCCGATCGTCAATCGGGATCTTGGCATATGATTAATTTGCATTCGCTTTATTCTCCCCTGTGTCTGGCTTTGTTTAAGCAATATATTGACTCATAAGTTTGTTGATTAATTCAATTCAGTCAATAAATCAAAAATCTGTTCGACGCACAAAAAAGAGAAAATTCCCGTGCCCAAAATACACAAAATTCGGAGACAGAGAGCTTCAACACCGCTGGCAGTGTTGAAATATTGACACCACAGGTGATTTTATATGGAAGTCGGGAGGTGTATTTGCCTTAGACTTAGGAACCTTTTTTTCCAGATGATGTGTGACCCACACTTTGTAAGGTGAACAGTCTGATGGCAATTTGGGGATTCAAATCTTGGAAAAAACAGTAATGAACGATGCGGGTTTGAACTGGAGGTTAAGGGTTAAGCGAAGAGAAACGGAAGTTGTCTAATGAGTGGGATAATTCCTCGTTAAATCTAAAAACCTTTAAGAGTATTGAGTGTTCAAATTGATTTTAACCTCACTCCTCTTTTTTTATTTTACTGGATATTCAATTGTATTGCCGCAAACTTGAAAAGAATATTTAATTTGAAAATTATCTACCTGAATTACTTTCCATGAACTGCAAAACCAACTGAAGAAAGACCAGCTGCTTGGCCAATTTGAATCTCAGCCAGCCCTTTCAACTGTCACCAATTTTCCCGGAATCGGCAATGAATTTTTAAACAATTTCCCAATCCAGAGCTAATTTTCTCGCCATTTTGCATTGAAATTTTGAATAATTCAAGTGGCGCAAATTGTTCGTTGGCCACCTGGTGGCCTTTTTCCACTGCCTTTTCCTGTTCTCCTTATATAACGCACATGACAGTGTGACAAATTTCACATAAAACAATTGCCGCGGAGGCAACAACTGCCGCTAAATAACAAACGACAGGCAGTCAACGAAAAAATATTTAATTGAATTAAATTGTTTGGCATGTCGGCCGCGGCTGTTACCAATCGCAATTGGCCAATTTAGCAGGCGGATAAAACAGAAAAAACAAAAACCCAAACGCAAAGTAGAAATTGTTAGCCAAATGAAAGGCCGTGAGTCAAGTGGCCCCCGAAAAAGCGAAAGAAATTCGCCGATTCGAGTTGGATTGAAGTGGAAGTGGAAGTCGAATGGAAGTGGAGGTGGAAGTGGAAAGTGACAGGCGAGTGTCGCTTTTATTGTTTACTTTCAATCACTTTTCGTCACGAATTCGTCGGATATACTCTACAGAGTAGCACCATAAATAAACAATGCCCAAATGGTGGGGTTTAGTCAATCGAAATGGGAGGTGTTCCATTTGACTTCGGACGAGGCGAGCTACGGGTGGTCATTTGCATAATTCCAGGGGTGTCTATAGGAAGTATCTTTCAGGGGAGACTAACCAGGTAAAACTAGATACCAATTAAAAAACTAACTAAGCTTTAAATGAAAAGTAAGTTTGCTTTAAAGAAATCAGCATGTAAAAAATATTAAAATTTATTATGGTTTTTTGTTCTAAAAACAGGGAAATTATTCTAATGGCACCCCCTTTGACGACACCCTTGCCACTTATTCAAATCACAGACACATGGCTGACTGACTGCTTTGTGGACATTGTTGACAAATTGCACATAATGACATTAAATTGAAAATGATTGTGTGCAATTGTTTTTTACCCCCTCCCTAGTGTATACCCATCTCTTTTATTTTTGGTATATCCATCTCACTTTCGCCCACTGTCCGGCGGAAAAGTCAACAAGAGACGAAGGCGTTTTGCGTTTACGTTTGACGCACAAATTAAAATTAATGGCGGTTCAGTGGTGCGTAAAACACGGCACAAACATAAAAAAAAAATCCCAAGCCCAGCACGATACATCAAAAAGTCCACAGCAACGACAACACACCCACTGTAAAAAACACAAAACAGAAAAAAAAAATACAAATAAATAATACACGTGCGCCCTATAAACAGAAGCTGCACTTGAGATCTCTTGATTTTCGAATTTGAATTCGGATTTGGTTTGGGGTCTTAGCTGGTTTTCCACTTACGGGGAAAATCGTTTCACTTTGCCTAATGTGCAATTAGAAGACGCATTTTCATTAGCTTTATCGCTGGCCTTTAGTTTCAGCTGCTCTTTCGATAAGCTTTCAATGGGTCCAAGTACGAGTATCTCAGAAATGCGCTTAATTTCGCTTATCGGTTTGAGAGGGAAATTGAGGAAACGGCGGAAAAACAGATGACTAAAAGCATTTGGTTCCCCTAATGATGATGATTATTAGATGATGGCTGAAGAGCCTGAGTGGGTGGATCGAAAGGTGGACGAGGGGTGGGAGTAAGAGCCATATGCTCTAAGCCAAAAAATTAAACGGAAGTTTAGATAAGAAACATGCAATAAAATTAGATTACTCTGTAAGACTTTCCTTGTTGAATTTTAATTTGATTGCCATGCAAAAGTAAAACCAATTTCATAATTCCCATATATAGTATCTTACCCAATCCGTTGGATTGTTCACCTTACAATTTCGATCCACTCACCAAAGCGAAATCATGTCATAGATCAATCGTTCAACCAGCCGTGTTTATTTGCGTTTTAGCATATAATTTCCACATTTACTTAATTACAGGCATCTGCTCCAATCGCTGGCAGTGTGCCATTTTCATTTCAATTTCCAGCCGAGTTCATTGTCTCATCGAAAAGCTACTCTCACTTTGGCTACACTTACATATATACGTATATTTATATGGCCAAGTCGGAGTCGAACGGCTTTCGCCATTGAATTGAATGGAGCCAAAGTAGTTGGCAAATTAGCAACAGCTACAATCACAATCAACGGAGAGTTTTATTTATAAGCTCAATCATATGATCGTGTGAAATGATTCCGATCATTGGCCATCTATCATTGCCTCGATTCAGTGTTTCGATTCGTTTCGTTCATAATGAAACCCAACGGCTGCCAACGTTTAATTAACTTGATAAATCGTTTGTAAATTTCTTAATTATTACGTAGCCGTCGTGTGGTCGGCCAGCCCCTAAGTACGGCAATAATTTAAACATTTTTGCCTTGCCATTCACCTTAGCAACTCATGTTGCTCATGCATACTCACATTGATTTACTAATTTTGTGATTATTTTAATGCGCGACGACAAACGAAATTGTTGAATGTCGCTAATTGTTTATGAGGTGCACAACAACGAAACCAATTATAATTATATGCACAACACATTATAGTATACGTTTTTTAGCTTCGGCTATTGAGAAACTGTTAACAAGTTAATTAGATAATTGTGCAAAAAATAAAAACCACATAGAACTGATTTGTGATGCTATGCGAGGAACTGCTCACGTAATTGCCCGTCCGCTTAATTAGAGTGATTAGCCTTGTCGGCCGGTTAGTTTCAACCGCTAAGCGCTGCTAAATACCCAGTTCAAGATGCTTTGAATAATTGCTGCAGGTTTACGGTTAACTATTACAGAAAAACTAGTAACAGAAAATATAAGCTCCCCCAATCAATATGAAAAACTTGAGTTTCGAGGTTTCTCAACCCTTTTCAAAAGTTGGCAACACTTTCGGGTGGCAGCTACTTTAAGTTTGCCACAAGTGCAGCTGCCAAAAAGTTCTGTAGAAAGATACATTAACTAGAGATGTGAAACTAAAGTATATTTGCCTGTTTTTAAATATTTTCTTTTACAAATAACTAACTTAAGAAGTTAAAATTAGGTTATTGATGATTTTTAAAGCTCCTTATTAAGTTTTTTGTTCAACTTTCCTCACTTGTTCATCTCTAGCAAAATCTGTAATTAATTAAAAGACAACTTCTGCAGGGAATGAGCTCCCTAGCTCCGAAGCCAAACTGCCTTACTAAGCGCCTTGTGATCCTTTCTTAATTGAAAAATGTCGTCACACAAAACAAGGAGAAATGGCAATGGAAAGCAGGGCAGAGCATTCAGCACGGAAAATCCCTGTTAATCCGGCACTGAAATTGGAAAAACCTTGGCCAAGAAAGTAGATGGCGATGGAAAATGTGGAAAAGGAGAACGAGCAGCTCCTCAAAACGTGGCTCGTAAAACTCTTGAGCCTCCACATAAAATTGGACAAATTATGTAATAAATGCAACATAAATTTTGGCTTTGCTCCGCTAATTGGAAAGCAATGCAACAACAACCCGAATAGAACCATTTACGGATGCTAAGCAGAGCTCAGTGCTGAATTACCATTTCCATTCTGATCCAAACGATGACAATGCCGAGGGGGCACAATCAAAAGTGTCACAATATTACACTTTCACAGACAAACGCGCAGCGGGCAAACAAATCGTTAGACTTTTCGGTTGGCTTGTGAGTCACGAAACAAAGCAGCGAACATCGAATGCTGCCCAGACTTTATGTCTATAAAGTATTCGTATCTGGAGTCTGGATTTCATTCATAAATCGCCCCCAGCGTTATCGCTCTGAAATCGAATGCGGACAAAAGAGGTCGTCACACCTTTGAAAATCAATATCCGGACAATGGCACGCTGTTGATATTTTCCCGGCCACATAAAATTTCTTTTCAGCAGTTGGCCGCTTTGTCCGCCGCGTGACACATTTTATGGCCGAAAAGTTTTCATGAAAAGTTCGAAGCTGGCCGCGACAAATGAGCCCGCCCGAGTGGACCGCCGTCGTCGCATTGTCTGAGCCAGATGCTGGTCATCTGTTTGGGCCTGGATAAATATCCAGAAGTGTTGTCCAGAATATGCTTTAAAGATCAGCTAAGAAAAAGCCTAAAGTCTTGAAAACAGGATAGATTTTATTATATAAACCAAAAAAAATTTAGGAAAACTTTAATTCATTAGCAAGTTACTAACAAAACTTTTATTATTTCTAATAAGTAAGTCTCTTTAAATAACTTAATATATTTTCAAAGAAAAACAGTTTTATATAACTGCTCTCTTCTTTTAGAAAAGATATCTGTTTTAGCCAGAAAATCGCTGACTGATCTTCACAATCGTTAACAAAAGAAAGATTTACCATTTATGTCCAACTCATTTGCATGAAAATTTGTTGAAAAGACATTTAAACGAACCGAATACCGAACTGCTTGGCCCGGCAATGTGGAAACGGTAATTTGTTGACCAGTTTAAATGTGTTATTAGCACCGTTTATATGCAAGTTACGCCCCAAAAATAGGGCCAAGCACTGATGGATATCTTGGCTGGATATCGTAGCTGGATATCGGTTTTGGCCCTAGTTAGAGTGCCCTAATTTATGTATCTGGATGTGGGCATTCAACGGCAGTGTTATGTCTATATCGGTGTCTGTTTAAACTGCAATAATCATGGCTAAGACTGATCTATGGACGGGCTTAGTCCGAGGATTTGGTTCGGTATTGATCGGACATCGGTGTCGAGTGTTTTGTCATCTGAACTGCTCTGAGCTGGATAAGCGGGGGCTTGATAATGGCTATGATATTGAAGCCAAGATTGGACAGAAATTGAGCAGTCTTAGACGACTTAGAGCTATATATTTATCGTTAAATGGAGGTAGTCTTCTGTAAGAAAGCAGAATCGCCCATATAAAGAAGATTGGAAGTGTGGCATTCGGAATTTGAGAACGTAATATAATATTACACATATTGACTTAAAGACTCAATTACAATGTATAAAGAAATAAAAGTTGGTTTTTTAAAAATACAATGGAATAATTTTTACTTTAGATCCAAGTTTAAGACCCCGAACCAGCCACAAAATATTTAACTGCTAAATGCGGAGAGGTTGCTCCTTAAAACTAGTCAGACATGGTTATTTTTTTTTAGTTTTCCCCCAAGCAACTCATAAAACGGCATGAAAAATCAGGCAACCCACCGAGCTTGTCACGCATTTCAAATGCCACCAGCGAAGTCTAAACGACGGGCAGGATCTCCTCCCAATTGTGGTCAAAGAAAAGCATTCGAGGCCTCTTTCACATGCAGATGGCTTAGAAAAAAGCTAAGCCCAGCCAATCCCGGTAACCACAAGGTGGAAACGAACTCGAAAACCAAACTCACAAAGAGTCGCAGCCAAGCCTCGTAAATTTGCAGCTTATTGGCAATAACTGCAAGTGGCTTGTTAACAATTTAACACGTCTTAATCGTTAAATTTGTGGATGCGCAAAAAACAACACTACGAGTATCCAAACCCGATCAGCTCAGAGGTGAGTAGTATTTCGCATATCCAAGTTAAATGCCAAACGCATGACACTTTTGTAGGTGTGAATGCCAAACGGGCTGTGGAGACACTTTTCAGTTCTGAGCCTCAGATGCTGATCTTAATGGCAAACCGGTTGGGTTCCAGTTCGATCTGTTTAATAATGATATTTTCAGGCCCAGGGACCCGAGATCTCAGATGCGGACGCGGACTCCAACTCAGGTTCCCTCCCGGCCAGAGCCAAACAAAAGACTTAAGTCATAAACTTTATGACATTTTGCAAAAATCTCGCCAAGAATGTCATCAATGAAACAAATCGATTTGTTTACATGCCAACGTCGACGTTGGAGCTGTTGCACTGAGGGAAAAAGGTTACATTTTTAAGATGCAGCTAAGAGCATAAGATTGTTTAAGGATTATACTTTATTTTAATAAAGTTTTTGCAGTATAACTATGTCCATATTTGTTCTGTTGTATTCTTTAACTTTTTAAGGGGTTTTAGTAATACTTATATGAACTTTTATTTCTTCACATTCTTCAACATTTTTATCTCAGTGTTGCATTTTAGCTGGTGTCGTTGGCAGTCTGGCCTCCGTCTCTCATTGCCAATATCGATTTGACTCCTTTGGTTTGGCCCTGTCTGCCACCAGGTTGCTGCAGCCCCTCCCCCTCCCCTCCCTTCCCTTCTGCCACTCATTTATGTGGCTTTGCCTCTTGGCTTTGTCCACACGATTCTGGGAAGATTTTAATCTTACTCACTGTAGCCTGCTTTGGCTGGTTTTTTTTTTTGCGGAGTGGGGGAATTCGGTGTGCGGTTTATGGCTTTTCGTGTCTGATAATTTTCTGATTTTAATGTGCGAAATTAAACATCACATTTTTCAACACGAACGTTTTGGGTGTGTGTTTGTATAACTCAAAAGGAAACGGGTCTTAGGTTGAGGTTAGTGAAAAGGAGTTGACTTAAAATAATACAATAGAAAAGGGGGAAAAAACTTTGATTTTCATTACATAGTTATCCTTATCAATGATACACCTTCCAAATTTTTCCTAATTGTCTCTTCTAATCTGTTCAATCTGCCAATCATAAAGCTCTTATTATTTATTTATAAAAAAATCCCCGTTGATCCACTCGTTTCTCCTTCCCCTTTTTATAAGCAATGTTAACATATGTAAAAAGTAACTTCATCGCCGCGTAGCTGTCACAATTTGTAGGAAATTAATTCCAAGTGGCCAAAATAAATAAACAGTCACAAATTATGCCCAAATTAGCAAGCAACCAACCGCTTTCAGGGTGGCACATACCACCCCCTGGGTGGTTGGGTATCCATCAGATACACGTTACATGTGTAGCATAATGCCGGCACAAACACAAATACAAACACAATTACGTTTGCGAAGGACAAGTGACGGCAAAGCGGGCAATAAATACAAACCGCATAAAGCGGTGGCCTAATCCTCTGAGTGGTGGGAAAGGGGGAAGGGGTGGTGGTGGTGGTGGGTGGCCGCAGGTCTAGAAAGTCACCCCCGGGTTATTTATACACCCCCGAAAATTCAGCAACAGCAGCAGCACCAATTACTCAACATGATTTCAATGAAATTACCGCACACAAAACAAAGCCAAGCTGGTTTGAAGGAAGCTAACCCTCGAACAAATTGGGATGGAGAGCACTGAAAAAATATATATATTGAGATTTTAAAATTATGAAGAAATATACCTAACACAAGAATAAGTGTAAGTAAACTAGGTGCTTCATTAAGCTACAATATATTTTTTCCATGCAAGTAATTTTATTTAAGTCTATGTTTAATCTTATACATTTCTCTTAAGTCCATAAAATATTCTCTTAAATTGTTTTTGCGGTTATTTTTTATAAATTTTTATCAGTATTTTAAAATGATTTTTTTCAGTGCATCAGTGGCAACAACAATATCAATCTCAATAACAATTCATAATTCATGTTTAACATGCGCCCCCGTTGTTGAGCAATTTGGCAGGGAAGCCATTCTGCCTTTCTGCCACCCCCCACCACAGAACCACCGAACCACCCTGCACCGCCCCCTCACCCATCACCACCCCCCGCCGCCCTCTCAAGTGGCCCACTCATCCTCTCGGCAGTCGCATAAATTGTTGATTGTTTGTCTATGCTGTGGGATGTATTTATGGCACTCGGGGAGTGAAGTCAACTTTTTCTGGCTCAGTAACAAATGACACCCCAATGGGGTGGACCGACGACAACTCAACTCCATCAGCCATCCACCTGCCACCCTCCCATTTTCCGCCGCTTTTCCGATGATCATCCCTAATTGGTGTTGAATGGAGTTTGCCTTGTGGCTGGTGAAATTTTCCGCTTTTGGGGTGAAAGGTGGTAACCCTGAAAGGATGCTGACTGTTTGTCTGTGTCTGCATTTTTTCATGGAAGTTATGGGAGAAATTTAAGGGTTGGCAGTGCCAAATCTCGTGGAAGGGCGTGATACTTATTAACATAATTGAGATCTTTGTTTACTTTTGTTTGGGATAAAAAGTGAATAACAGTTTAGCAAGGGAATCCAGGATATCATAATAATTTATTCTTATTTGTAAATTGAATTAAAATACAAATCTTTCCAACAAAACGAGGAAGCTTATGTTGCAAAGCCCAACCCAAAAACAATCTGACACTTTATTAACGAAAAGAAACGTTACAATGATCGTTTAAAAATGTCCTTAAATTTTATTTAGCCAATTTTAACTTGGCAATTATACGTGTCAGTTTTATGGGCACGAGTTTAATTTTTTGAAATTTTCAGGTATTTACAAAAGACATCGCGAGAATGCGACGACAAACGCAGCGGGGAATCTGGGCAATATTTTCGAATCCACAAGCCAGCAAAATTAGCATGCGCTTAAGTTATAATTTAATTATAATTTATTGATTTTAAACGGACATTTTATTAATACACCAGATCGAACGCTTTGCGGCGGCGTTGAAGTTCGATTTCTGGGCTGTTTTATGAGCTGTAAAAATGTGGACTTTATGGGGCAGTTAATTTGCCCAAATAAGGGGGACAGAGTTTAACAAAAAAAAAAAGCGTCTCGATGAGTGGGTAGTTCCCCTGCCCGAATATAGATGTTATGCCGATGTGCCATTCCTTTTGTCAGGAAAACAATAATTCTTAAAGCGCCGGCCAGTGTGACCATGTGTGACCGAAACGCAAATGGCGAGAGCTGCCAACTGGCGGCGAAAAATATAAAGTGCCAACCGCTGCCACCCAATTACCAAATGACATGACAAAACCGCTTTAAGGCGTCGTCGTCCATGTCTCCATACAAAATTGCAAATTAGGAGACCCGGCGTCAAGTGGAAAAAATTCAGGGAAATAACAAAGCAAACAGCCATAAAACTTAAATGCCAAAGACAGAAGGAGGATTACTGGGGGGTTTTTTGGGTGTTGTTTGGAGGCCCGGAAGCGGGCACCAAAGTAGAGATAACTGCCAACATGGCGGTCACAGAAAGGAACAAAACAAAAGCGGGAAGGCACAAAATAGAAACAAATAACATAAAATGCAGGCAATAAAAAGCAGCCAAGCAGCGAGCAGCGCGGAAAAGCATGAAAATCTAACAGTGAAAATGGCAAAAAAAAGATGGGAAGCAACCAAAATTGGATAGCTGGGATGCCTCGAAGGGAAGATACTCTAAAGGTACTGAAGCATAAACATATACAAGCTAGAATTTTTTTCTTATTGTTACAATAAATTCATAAATACCAATTACATCGAATTTTAATTATTTACTTTTTTTCATATGGGAAATATAAAAATATTTAGTATCCTGCTAAGCACACTCATATACCCCTCCCAAAACAAAGGGCATAAACCATAAAAAAAGTCCGCGTCCTGCTTGGGTTTATATTTTTTTTTTTTTGTGTTCGCTTTCGCTTATCTTTAACTGCCATCAACAAGATGGCAACTTCCGTTCGCGCGCCATAATGTTTTCCCTACACAGCAAGGATCCTTGGCACACACTCACAGGCACACTTTAGCTCGCACACACACACACTCAAGTCACGCACACTGCGAGAATTTGGGGGTTGGGGAAATGGTCACCAGGGCGTGTAATTGAGTGCTACAGGACCCTTTTAACATTTTTATTTGCACATTAGCGAGGGTGGAAATGGCGAAATTTGCGCCCAAAGTGACAGAGCGTTGAGTGTGGGCGGCAAGGATGTCGGTGGGGGCGTGGCAGGGCGTTCGGATGGGTTTCGCTAACCATTTCCGTATTGACTTCCCGTTACGACTGTCAATACGCTTTTGGACTGCGGCCGATGGTGCGTTCATCTCGAAAGTCGTAGACAAATTTGTTTGTGGTTCTAAATGCGACAGTTGCAGAAAATTGGCAGGGGTTCCGATAAAAAAGGGGAGTAGCAGATTCTCAAAACATATGCCAAGATGTCACTGGCAGAGACAACGATCAATTATTATGGGCAAGGACATAAAACCGAGGGGTTGATGGCTCAGACGGTTAATTTAATGTTCAATGTGAACTGGGGGAAAAGGCATTAAAACGAGATGTAAAATCGATGGGACTGATTATGTTGGCAATAGAATATAGAAGTTTTGGGAAATGACATTGAGAACGTTAATTTTTGATGTATTTAATTGAGATCTTAACACAAGTGTTTAATGATAGCAAAAGGTATAGACTTAGAAATAATTCTCATTATAACATCTAAAACAATTTAGTTTTAAACTTTACTTTAAAAAGTAAAATCGATTTCGTTTATCCCCACTTTTAAATCAGAAAAAAGGCTTCCTTTTCACACCACATTTCTAGCCACATTTAAGCCTCTATTCGCAAAAAGCAAGGCCCAGATAAAACCGCACAACACAAAACCGAATGGGGAGTCGACGGAACGGACCCTTTTGGCTCATAATTCAAACGCAATAGGCCAAATGGCAGCCATTTTGAAACCCTTTTCATACGCGGCGTATGAGTAACATGGCGAATGGCATGAATAATTCCAGGACCGCCGTCGCAGTCGCAGCTGATGATAAAACACGAAAATGGGCAAACATAAATCTAGCAAACACGCACACAAGATATGCCATAAACAGCCACGCACTCGGGCCTTTAATATTCCACTCTATATTAAAGTGGCTCGGGCCCTCGGTTTCTCCCATTTTCCCCATCTGCAGATTTTCCCTGCCCCCCAACACTTTCACTTGCCTTTTCGGCCAGGAGACAACATTTACATCAACATCACCATCCAGCATCAGCTTCCACTCAGCTCGTTTCGCTTCCCGTGGTCGTTTGGGCAAAGTCAACTTTCGTTTAGCTTGTAAATAGCTCGTTTTCGCAGACTTCGTAACTCGACGCCATGTTAATATATAACAATTAATCTTAACTAAAAGTATCCGACGCCCACCAGGACTCCTTGCAGTCTTGCCGTTTATGCGGTGCGAAAAAGGAAGAAAAATGAAAAGCAAAAAAATAATTTATCAGAATAGTAAAATTAAATAAATATTCGTATATATTTAAAAAAATATTTTATTGAGAGTAAACTGATTTTCCTTATTAACAAATTTTAAAGGTATATTTATCAAAACATTTTATTGATTTTAAACTGACTTTCCCGATTTAAAACAAAATTCTACATTTATAAAAATCTTAGGAATTTTAAATTTAGTTTTTTGTGGCATAAACCAAAGATACAACATCCTTTTGTGCATGGCAATGAGCTCCACTCGGACCACAACTACAACTACAGAGGCACAAACCCAGCGGGAAAGGGAGAAGTAGGTTTTTAGAAGTAGGTTTTCGGTTTTAAGTCTACTGGAAATCCTGCTTCTTTTAGCAGGCGTAGGGGTAGGAGTTGAAAATTTCGGTCCGCTAAATAAGGGTGGGTTTCTGAAACCTGTGGATTTTTAAATAGAAACCTCCTTTACCCTTCCTTTTGTGTGTCACCCCGTGTATTTTGAAAGGAGAGACGGCAAAAATGTAAGGGGTGAAGGAGGTTTTTGCCCTTCCGCTTGTATGAAGAAATCTCTGGAAAATAGCATATCTTCCACATCGTTTTTCCCGCTGGGAAGGCAGCAAGGACGCCATGTTGTTTGCCCACCATTCACCCAACCACCCACCCACACACTCCTATACAAACACACACACAAAGACTGAGGAACACTTTTTGCACATTACAGTGTTAATGTGCCTCACTGCCGCATGTAAAAAGCCAAGTAATTTAAGCAAGTCTCGCAGAGACAGCGAACCAAAAAGGACACCCACACACACATACTTACAGCTAAGGGAAGGGTCCACCCACTCCCGCCCCCTCAGCATTTGTGTGTCTGTGTGGGTGTGTGCGTGTTAATGATTTTTTGCACACAGCTTCACAACTTGACGCTTTGGGCTTGTCTGCGTTGTGGATCCTTTCTTCTTCTCTCCTTTTCTCTCCCGAATCCTGTCCTTTACATATGTGTATGTGCGATGTATACTATATATAGGATATAAATTTATATGGGTTTCATGGTTAGCCACGTGCATTCAACGCTTTGGGTTCCGAAGGGGGTTCCCTTTAATTTTATTATGGTTTTTGGTAAGAAAGAAAGGAAGTTTTAAGATCGGGAAATATGGATAATTTAATAACAAATTTGAGAACTTAGGAAACTTACAAATTTTGAATTTATGAAAATTTTATTTTTATCATCTCGCATCTTAATCTACCCAGAAACTTTCAAGAAGCAGTCTTTGTAGTCTTTAAGTCACAATTATTCTAACTGTAGTTTTTAACCTTCTTAACCCTCACATCTAACTGTACAACCCACTTACCCAGCAATGCCTGAAAATTAGTAATTTCAACTCAGTATCAACACATTTTCATCTGGCGTTGTATAAAAAAAAATATTATAAAGAAAAACGCAGCCAGTCACGATGTCAAGAAAATGTTCCGCTAACTGTGCCGGCCAAAAAGAAATGTCAAGTGTCAATCAAAAGCTCAGCGGGGGCTGTGCACTAACCTTAACCCCCGCTTAACCCACTGACATCCTTGGTTTTTTTTACTCACCAGGTTGCCCAAGAAAAACTGTTTATCATATTTTGCCTAATAGAGGCGTTACCTGCCCTCAAAATTTCCGACCATTATTAATTACTCTATTTACCATCCCCACCTTTTTCAGGGGAAGAAAAACAAAACCAACGGAAAAATAAAAGGAAAACCGCCCAGTGACTTTGAGAGCTGACCCCTCGGCTTATTACATTTTAATTGTTTTACAATTTTTTTGGGTGGCGCCTATTAGCATTTTTTTGGTCGGAACCACGTGGTGCAATTCCCAAAAGCAACAAAACGGTAGAAATGGTTGCGTCCGATTTTAACCATAAATTATGCAGATAAGCATAAGTGTCGGTTTCTATGCATGTCTGTTTATACTTGTCTATCTCATTTTTTGAGTCTAATTGTTTTCGTTGGTCATGGTGGTTGGGTGGCAATTGCTGGGGGAGGGGTTCGGCTTGGGGGAGGTGGTGGTACCCACCATTTTGTTAAGTGTAATGAACAGTTGGGTTTTCGGCTTGGGAAAGACCATTTAATTGTTATGTCTCTCGTTGCAAGGCAAGGTTTTAATTTGGGATGTGAAGTAAGCAGCGGGTTAATTACAGCAATCATTTGACTTGCCTAATACCATTTTACTAAAAAATATGGTTTCGACAATAGCAATATAATATAAATATTTTTGATAACAACAAAATATTTATTTTGTCATACTTAATCATACATTGTATATATTAAGCTCATAGATAGTCTTATCCCTTTCAAAATCCATTGTTGCCAAGCGCACTTTGTGGTGTGGATTTTCATGTTAGATAAAATATAAGAATCTGCAGGAGCAGACAAAAGTTTCTTGCTGATTATGTAAGCAACTCAGCGCGGGCAAGAAAAACCAATTTAAAATTCACAGCACATTTTCCGCTGCTCGGTAACAATATTGGCAAAAAAAAGAGGGGAAAACCCCCCGCAACCCGACAAAATGAGAGCAGAAGGAAAAGCTGGGAAAGCGGCTGCTTAAAATTCCGTGAGCATCGTTTCACAACTTTCCAACTTGCCAAAAAATCGAAGCGAAAAAGGAGGGAAAATGCAGAAGCATAAATTCTCTGGGGGCGGTGGAAAATCAACTCGAGACAGAGAGAAAGAGAGAGAGAGAGTGAGAGAGAGATGGAAAGAAAAAGTGGGGAAAATGTGAGGAAAAATAAATGAAAATGCTCCAGAGCTCGTTCACAAGAGTGCTTACGGCATCCGCAAGGAGCTGTTGAAGTGGCAAATTTGCGCAGAGCGTCGCAGGACAACCGCCCACTACCCACCCCCATTTTCCTCCACTTTCCCACCATCCAGGCAGCCCCCCGGATTTTCCCCTGATTTTCCTCGTTACTTACAACAACTACATGCCAGTGTCAACACATACTTGGCCATTCAAGTGGGCAACCCCAAGGAAGCTGGCGACGCCATGTTGGTTTTCCTCTCTCTTGGCCAAAAACATTTTTATGGCTCTGACATAAAAGCCAAAAAGTACCGAATGTCATTTGTTTGTTTTCCCCTTTACCGCTGTCTATTTTTGCCTTTGCGCAATTAACCCGTTTTTGTTTTTATTTCGACTGTGAGACAATAAACTTTTGTGACAAAAGGCTTTTAATGGCTTGGCGACAAAGTTTCGCAATTTTTTCGCAATTTGCCGCCACAACAATTTGCGTTTAATTAACCAAAAGTTTTCCCCCGAAAAGCGTTTAGAAATGAACCTAATGAGGGTGGCGGCAGAGGAAAATTGCTGTCGAAAGTTTTTGGCTGGCCATAAAATTAATTTTGATGAGCCACGCCAGAGTCTGTCATTTGGGTGGAAAGTAGACTCCCTTTTGGCTTAAAACGCTAAGCTCAAAATCAAATTAAACCATAGAAGCTCTTAAAAAAAATAAACCATAAAACTAACAACCCTCCGAGCGGATCAGAGTTCAACTCAAATCGGAAAAGCGGCGTGTAAATTATGCCATCATAATATTTTGAGCTGCAGCCCAAACAACAGACGCGGCCACATCATCAGTTAAGGGGTTAATAAAGCCAAAAAGGGGGCGGGCCGGGTAGGGATATTCCCCTAATCACTTTCGACTTGGCGGCGGCATAAGGTGCACATTACTCATAATGCGAGCGTGTGAGATTCCAAACATTTGTTTTGTTTTACGAGCTATACTCGTACACCTCCGAAAGTGGGTAGCGCCAACCGGCGCACCAAACTCACCCCCTGACTCATCCTTTTTCACTGGAAAGTATCTCAGGCCGTAGCCCCCACTCAAATGCTCTAAAATGGACTGAAAAAAAGTTTTTTATTGCACAAATATTTATGAAATGAAAAATTCTGCGAATTATTAGAATGTTGGTAATTATTAAAAAAAAAATCGAGCCATCTCCAGAAAAATATGCACTTTATCTAAGAATCCAAAGTTATGGGCTGTGGACCTCGAGAATTAGGTCTTCTATTGGCAAAACATCGGAAAAACTGGGAAAAATCTGACAAGAACAGGGGTAAAAAACTCGACATCCTGGAAATAAAAAAATTTTAAATGCAGTTTCTTTAAGGATGCGATCATAAACATTTAGAGGTATGCCACATTGGAATCTGATGCAAATTGGCAAAGTTTTGGGCTGTGGACCTCAAGAATTAGGTCTCCAGTGAGCATAACATCGGAAATGTTGGAAAAATCTGAGATGAACAGGAGTCAAAATATCAACCATCTCCAAACATAAAATTTTAAATGCAGTTTCCCCAAAAATCTAACTAGAAACGTTTACGAAACATCAAACTTTAAAATCTGACTTAAATTATAACTGTAGTTGTAGCCTGTATCAATAATGCTAAGGGACACTTCTTTTGCCTGATACCTCTTTTGTTTTTTTCAGTGCACACACACTGACTCCAATCAGGCTAATCGCTTTGGTTGCGCCGCAGAGCTTAGCATTTGTTGGTGTTGCTGCTGTGCGTCTGTGTTGCTGCCGTTGATGTTGCTGCCGTTATTGTCGTGACTTGTTGTCGCCAAAGTTGAAATTGGCCTGGCCAACTCGCTCCTTCGCTTCCGTATCGAGCGTGTTTCCGGGCAGAGTCAAATGATAAGCGGGCCCCCATCATCGTCATCATCATCTTGGGTCCTCCCCTCGGGTTTTCCCCCTGCAACACGTGTGTCGCCATATTCGGTTTTATTGCCCTGGTTCCGTTTGTTTATTATGTGATTTTCCATATGGCCAAAAACGTTTCTATGTGCGTGCGCTTTCGAGTTAATCGCACACAAATTTTTATGTTAATTTTCATAAATTTTATTGTCGCCCCAGAAAAGGTCTTTTTAATTAGTTTTCCTGTGTGGGATTTACATTTATGTGGGGGAGCTGTTTTTTGTCTCTTGTCGCTGAGCTGCTGCGGTTTTTTAAGAGTTGTAAGCCATAAAGTCGGGAATAACAAAATACTCAAAGTCGGGCAGTCAAGTGTCAAATTATCCAAAGGCGCTCGGGGAGTTGTAAACGTTTAGTCAGCGAGTGGGCCAGTCGACAATAAAAACAAAAAAATAAATAAGGAAAATAAAGGGGAACTTCCACAAGGGAGTGGCGTGAAAGGAAAAGAGCTAAGTTATTACATTTAGCGGGCACTAAAATGTCGTACAATCGCTATAAGGTGGCCTTACAAATGGGAAATGCTGTAAAAAACCAGAGAGTTGTGTAGATCACGCCGTAAAGATTAGGAGAAATTTCATACAATTTTTGTTGTTCGCTTAACAAGCGCTAATTATGCTCCTTTCTTGAAATTAATAGCTTGAAATTGTGGTTCTATAAATTATGTATGTACAAAACCATTGAGTAACTAACTGTTTATAATAAATCAGTGTTTTAATTTATAATAATAATATGACTGTATTTATTTTCAAGTAAATAGAGCAGTATTCACAACTCAAAACAATTGCTGATTAAATCTTTTTAAATCACTAAAGTAACACACGATCCCTGATCTTCCATCATGGTCTGGCGATCTTGTTTGAATTGTTTAGGCGCAATCAATGCGGAAAATGGAAAAGTGTCGGGTCTCGGCGAATGTGTGATCGATCATCGTTTCTGGGTGGCGTGTGTGGCAAGCCCAGGACAAAGTGCCCCTCCCCTCGGAAGATCCCTACCACGAACCAGATCGATCAACGTGATTGACAAAGCGACAAACAAACAAACAAGCTAACAAGGATTCACAATATTTGAATAAGGGCCCTCGCCGCGATTGAAAACATTTCCGCATTGTGCGGAGGAAAGTGTCACAATCGAAGCACCGCAGCTGTTTTCCGATCGAATTTTCGGTGGTCCCCGCTTAGTGAAGTAGTTTATCCCTATGATAGATGGTCTGGCCAATTTGAGTGAGTGCGTGGCGGTTGATTCATCGGAGGGCACTGCGACTAATGTAATTACCAAGGAGAGTTGGCCGGGCGTCGCATCAGCTTAATCATTTCAACTAATTGCCCCGGGCCAAAAAGACTTTCCCGATGAAATAAAAAAGCGCTTAAAAAAACTCCAAGTGGACCCCGGGGAAACAGGACAGGCCAATTATGTTGATGGTAAACAAATTGCGCACGTTCCATGGCATCAAAATTAGTGGAACAATGGCAGGAGAAAACACGAAAAAAAAGCATGAAAGAAAGGAGCTGGCTGACATTACGGAAGGACACGCCAAGCCAGCAACTGAAACTCAAACTGAAACAGAAACTGAGCTGAGCTGGGCTGAAAGATCTAATTACGCTAATGACAATGAACAGTACACGATTCCTCCTGGCCGATGCAATTAAACGTTTCAATCGAGCTGCGTGCAATGACGACATAAGGTCAAACATCCTCCTCAATCGAGAGTCAGCTGGCAAATGAATCGAAGGCAATATGAATTCATTACAATTCGATAACGAAGCTAAATGCAACGAAGCCATTTAACTCCGGCTTCTGTCGGCAGTTGCACGCAAGCCCTAAAAAATATTACCACACTGATGGGAAAAGCTGTATAAAAAGGTTTTAAGAAATCAATTTGGTGAAACACTCGAAAACAAGTAAAAAAAATAACTTCAAAAATAAGTGAGTATTAAAACACAATAAGTCTAGTCTGTTTTAGTAACATTTAAAAATATTTCCAAAAATATTTATATACATTTTGAGATAAGTTGTTAAATTTTTAACAACATATTTCTCTACAGAACCACTTGCAATCATTTTTCAGTGTCAAAGAACGCCGAGAAAAGAGCCTTCTTCCGCCACAATTTAAGCGGATTTAGCGCCTGTTGACGCCTCTCAAATTTCCAGAGACCGCACACATCGCTTCATTAGCAACACCTACAAAAAGGCGAAAGGAGGGCGATGTATCCTTTGGCCATTGCCTCATCAAAGGGTGCTGCAGGCGGACTGAAAAGAAGGAGCAGACGAAGTCGAAACCCTAGACGTGCACACCAAAACCAAAAAACATTTCTGGGCGTTGCAAAAGACCTCACATGAGGCACGGAGATTAGGGCATTGACTCATTTGAATCGACGCGAACGTGCGAGTGTGGAGTGTGAATAATGAGTGCTCAAAGTGCCAAGGGTAACACAAAAAATATAAGAAATATTCTCCTTGGATTACTGATTAACAATAAATTAATTTATAATAATATCTAGTAAAACCTACAAGATAAATAAATATTTATATGCAAGTGTTTATGCAATACCTTACCGAAAATCAAACCCAAAATAATCAACTTCTTTTAGAATTATCTTTTAATAATTCATTGCATCTTGATATTCCCATTCCATCAAAAAATATCCCTCCAAATCAATCCCGTATCTGTCACAATCCCCAGAATGAAACCCATCTTGGGCTGTGCCCAAAAACAGCATCCTGAAAACCACACACAAGCAGCCTAATTATGATTGATGTGGCAGAGCAAAACCCGACCAAAAGCGATTCAAAAACTATGAAGTGCTCATTAAAACCGCATCAAAAGTCGAACAATGGAGGTCCATTTCAAAGGATGCTGTCTCGAATGCAAATCAAATATGAAATTTTTTTAATATTTTGTTGGCACAACACAACAAATTTCAATATAATGCCAGGGGACGCAACTCGCAGAGCGTGGAAAATGATCTATTGCCGAGGAAAAAGGACGAATACCGGAGGACGAAGGGCCGAGCCTGATCTTTTTCTGGGCAGATGCATCAGCATCTTCGAGGAGTCTTCCCCTTTTCGTTCACAATTTGAATTCAATTTAGAGCAAACGGTTCGGCTTGACTTGACTTGTGCCTTGTGACAGAAACAAAAAATAACATAAAGGACATTTCGTTTGTTTGTTTTCTGGCTTCCCTCGGTTAAATTTATGACAAAGGGACATGTGCAACATTTGCAGGCTGCCCCGTTTCGTGTGTTTTCTTAACGATCCTTGGGAACCACCATTTTGTGGCATAGAACCAACCTCCCAAAGTCGGGGTTTCATTAATCAACTGCTGCACGTGTTCCAGGCGCTAAGAAGTCAATCTATATAAATGCCCGAGCACCCGCCCATTTTTTTGGGTACAGGAAAACCTGCAATTAGACGCCCTCAATTATGTTGTGCAATGAATGAAAGTGAGATTGCGGCAAGTGCAAAAGAATCGATCTACAGACTTCCTACTTTCACACTTTTTCCCTGGGATTAGCTTGCCTTTGCTCTTTTTTTTTAAATATTCCCCGAGCACCTGGGACGCAGTTGGTGGGCGCTGGCCAAAAAGGATAATTGCAGCTCCTGGGCAGAAGTGGGTGTTGCGCCTTTAGCGGCTTAGGATCCTTCGGCAAACAACCCAAAACGCTCCTCCCGGCGGCCGAGTTCAAATGGCAGAGGATGTTTTAGGGACCTGTTGTAATTGACACCTTAAAACTGAGTCCTTCGATCAACCGCATCTGTCAAAGAACGGTTTGTTTGATCTTGCCCCAGGAAGTTAAAGAAATTCGCAGAAATTGATACTACAAATGTGCCGCTCCAAGGAAAATATTTTAGGGATTAGCATACGCAAATTATGGATAAGTAAAAAATTGTTGAAGCTTAAGAAAATTTGAGCAAAGAATACGAATAAAAAATAATATTACATTTTAAAATATTTTAAAAATTTGTTAACCAATTAAGTAAAAAATTGTTCACAAATTTTGACAGTTCAGCGCAGCGCAATATTCTCGTTAATTTATGAATTTTCATTATAATTTTGCGGTTTTCTCTTCGCAGCGGATTGAGTAATAATTACTGGCAAATTGCCGGCTAAAAGTGGACTCATTTCGACCGGTGCAATTATGGGCACTTGGGTAATCTCCGGCATCTTGAAGATCCAATCCCCCAGTCGCTGATTTTGCAGCTGCCGGGCAGCCAAGTCCAGATTTTCAATGTGAAATCGCAGTCTGTAATTGGGCCATAAACTGAGCGCAGGATCCACCAGCTGCCCCAGTGGATATGTAAATTTAGTGTTAAGGTGCACAAAATGGGCGTTTTAGTGAGGATTAAGCAAGCGCAAGTCTGGACTCCAATTGCAGGGGGAAAACGTAAAAAAAAAGATTGAAAAGATTGAAGGGAAAACCAGAAAAGGCGTTGCCCGACAATGACATAAATTTTAGAGCAGAAAAAAACAAATAAATAAAGCCAAGATCTGGGGCCTCAGAATTACGCATCGTTTAAGTTGTGATTTATGTGGCATAGACGGGCCGAAAACCCTTCAGAATCACAACCACACACACACGGACAGCCAGAGATTGAGGCTCGGATTCGGTTTGTTAATGAGTCAAATTACACACACAGCACCACAGAGGGTTAAAGGGGGGAGGGAGGGGGGTATTGCTGAGTGGCCGCCGAAAGGTGTGACAATTGTTGCTGTACACGTATATAAATATACGTAAATAAAAGCAGCCAACTTGGAGATACACAAGATTTATGGTGACTGCAAAAAGAGAGTTCCCGGAAAATTTGCTACAATTCCATGCGGTCTAGCTCCCTTATTCTTCTCTGTGGTTTTCTTTTTTGCATATACAAATTACTGGAAAAAAAGGCAGCACAACTTTTAGCGGAATTGCTACCGGGCTAAGAGGAAAAACGGTTGGAAAACCTCGGACCCGGTAGCCAACGAGTGTCGGGCATTTATCAAAGCGTCGGCTCCGGTTTGAAGATGCACCCAAAACAAGCGGGTCCCCAGGGCAAAGCCCAAAAAGCAAACCCAACCCAATGAGTTTCATTAATAAATTCCAGAACAAAACACCCGAGCAAACCGGTCGCCCATTCCTTCCTCCTCTCACACCCAAAAATATATTCCTTATACTTCCATTTTTTGTGGGCGTTCTCGGTGCAAACAACTGAAAATAATGGAAAATATTTGGTAAATATTTGCGGGCAGGACGCAAGACACGAGGGAAATGCGTGAAGGATGAAAGATGATTTGGCAAATGTCCTCGCCAGACAATGCGGCACCAGAAACTGGAAAAGCCTAATGTGATTTGAGGATATTAAGAAGAGGAATATAGGGGGATTACGGATTATGAATTATTGAATTTGTAAAGCGATTTTTGAAAGGTAAAATATAAAAAGAAACATGCTTACCAACATAAAAAATGTACATAAATAAAAATAAGGAGTATTAAAATAACAAACTTAACTTTTTCAAAATAAAAATGATTGATATAAATGATTTACAACCTTATATCATATTGCCACATATCATTTTCAGCACACATGTTGCTGTAATTCCGCTTTATAAATAGAAACCCAATAGTGCTTGGGTTGCTTCCGCTTTTAATGCTTATCAGGCAGTTTGGAAATCGAGGCAAGTGCCAGCGGAAATTCTCCACTTCCTCGTCTTCAGACCCCTCCAAAGAAATAAGAATAAAACAATAAGAACACGTGCCTCCCACTTCAGGGCGGCTCAAGTGCTCCAAAAAATAATAAAAAATAAAACCCCCCTGATAAACCCTTTGCAATCGAAAACCCGGAAAGTGTTATATGAACTTAAGAAGCGGAAACGCCGCAGACAAAATAAGGGAAACTCAAGTGAGCAAAGTGAAAAATGAAATTAAATCCAGCTAAAAACATTAGTTATCTATTCCCGTTCTTCATCAATCAAAGTGACCGCCCAGAAAAACTGGAGCAGGAAAACATGTCCTTCTTCTGTTGACCAGAAGAAATTTCCAGAGCCTGTCGGCCGAAATCAAAGTGAAAGTATATGATTACCATAAGCGATCGTTAAAAAAAAAGGGAAAAGTATCGAAGAAATTTTATAAATTGCCGACAAAGCCAAGGGCCAAGTACTTGAGATTTCGAGAGGGAAAGGACATAACAAGGAGAAAGTCAAACGAGGACAGTTAGCCGCACTAATTAACAAGCAAAATTGTTTATTTTTACAAGTGCCAAGTGGCCACTTTTTCGGAGCGGCTGCCCTTTGTTTTCACAACTTGTGTTTTCGTTGGCTTTTGACATTTTGGTGACATACGCGACTGCCACCTAAAAAGACACACATGTAGTTAAACGGTTAAGGTCAGAAGAATAGGATTTCTTTATGACTTTTTATACAAATGGATTTATCTTTAAAATTAAGTTTCAATAATAAATATATTCAAATATTGATAAAATCTGTTAAAGCGCAATCACAATATATTTCTCTTTAAATGATATACATACCAAGAAAGTTTTCCTAAATAATAAATTCATAAATGTATTCACATTTATTTTAAGTAAATTACACATATTTTTTAAAACCTCTCTTATTATTTTGACTACAATTGTAAATGGAACACACACGTCGCATCCCTCCCCCCTCCACTTTTTCCATTTCTCCCAGGGTGAAAGTGTCAAAGTGACATGCCCACTTTGTCTCTTCCCGATTTAAAAAATGTCTCAAATTACAGAAATCACACAACAAGGAGATATTTCCTTCGCCAGGATAAGCGGGATTAGTGAGCTTGTTAGTTAGTCAGGACCTCCGGGTTCCGGGTCTCAGGTCCTTAGGACTTCGTAATTGGCGACCCCTCACGACACAAAATGAATTTGACGAACTGTCACTTGGTAAGAATTTCCTTTCTTACTCAATAGCATTTTCTTTGCATTTTATAGTGGGTTAATTGGCACTGACAAAGGTCTTGACTTTGGCTTGGGAAACTTCAGGATTTGTTGACAATCCTAAATACAATAAGAAATTTTTCGGGGAATGGCCTTTCACAAATAAATAAGGAAATTATAATATAGGTTTGTTTTAATAAATTATTGATTTGATGGGGCGTTACTAAACTGGATCCTTTATATTTATGGTTTAGTGGTTTTGCTTCAGGGAACTACATTTATTTGGTGGTTGGTCGCCATAATTAAATGTTTAAAATTGGGGTTAGAGTAAAAGGGTTGATTGAGAATTTTGAAAAAAATGCTTAAACTTTTAATAAGTACATACATAACAATAATTTAAATTATAATTTTGTGACCAATAAAAATGTTAAAATATGGTTTAAAATAGGAAGCACAAACAAGTCATTATTTTCATGGCTGGAACTAATAAATTCTCAACGCTTGATTGCAATAACCTTGATTCAAGGTCCATGTCCTTGCAGATAATAAAAATGGTACCAGCAGGATGCAACTTCTGAAAAAACCGAGGAAAAAACTCACTCAAACAACATTGAGTGGACTACGGAACGTGTTGGAAACGAAATGAAACAGCCGCTCAAACGGAAGATGGAAGAAAACGTCAGAAGAGGAGATAACAGGAAATGGAATGCGACGACAACGGCGAAAAGTTGTCTGAAAAAAGGCGAAGAAAAACCGCAAGCAAAACGTTGGCACTTCATAAATGGGCTAGAAAGAGAGGTGAAGAGCGAGCGAAAGGGAGGCAGCGATGTAGAGGCACATAAGTGCAAGCGAGAAGGCCAAAAGCGCCGACATTTTTAATTGTAAATGAGTTATGACGCGCTAGCAAGAGAGAGAGGAGAGGAAAAGAGAGGGAGCAGAGAGTTGCTGACAGCGCCGCCTCTCTCTCTGTCGCACGTTGACTCCCCCGCCGCTTTTCCAATTGGAAAACGAGAGAGCCAGCGGTGTTTTCACTCAGTCTTCGAGGGTAGGCCTGTCGCAGTCACTCTTATGTTTGAATAGGCCGTAGTACATTCGTCCCGCTTGCACTTGCTAGCGCCATAGGAGGGAAAACTGGTTTCCCGAGTTTTGTGCCTGCCGTCGTTTTGGCTTCTCAGCGGCAACAATTTCCTGACACAATTCAGTTCGTCGTCGCCTGCCTTCCGTTGCGCACACACTCAGTCCGCGAGATTCTCAGTTCGCGTGCGCCAAAGAAAAGAAAGATACAGAGATAGAAAGATACATATCTCCAAGCCACAAACACCCATAAATAAAAACCCCTTGAGATACCGAAGCTAAAAAGTGCTGAAAATGCAGCTAGCTCTATAAGTGCCAAGTGTTGACAAGTGTCCAGATACAATATCTAAATACCTGAACAAGGTACCTAACTAAATCCTCAAAAAGAACTAAAAACCCCACAAAATGCTGGTCGGTTCGCATCCGTATCTGTGCAACGGCGTGCCCGCCGCCCCCGCAAACCCCGCTGGCAATGCCAGTGCACAAACAACAACGACGACCGCCAGCAAAAGTGCCGCCGGCTCCGCGACGGACTTCTCCATCGCCGCCATTATGGCCCGCGAAGATGCCTCCAGTCGGGAGTCCTCCATCCGCAGTGCAAGTAAGTTGAGATACACTTTGAAATTCATCAAAAATATATAGGAAAATATAAGGAGGAACCAGGAAACTTCTTAATCAGTTATAGGAAACTTTATTTCAATGAAAAATTTAAACGTAATATAAAGCATTGGTTCTAATAGGGTGGTCAACCTGAATATAAGTTGCTTTTAGGTATACATTTTAGTTTGAGATTATTTCTTACCAATAGCACATCAGAAAATCTACTTTTAGAATATCTGAATTCCATTTGTGAACATAAATGCAATACGTTTACTTCAAGCTTGAAAATCTTAATTTGCCACAACAATCATTTTCTATAGAAACACCTCAACAACTCAACACCCAAGAATAGAACCGCAACACTTGACCAGCAAATGGCAACATTATTAGCCACAAGACAATCGCTAATTGATTGCACAACAAATCTATTAAATGAGTGTTGTCGCTTTGGGTGCGCAGAGTTCCATTTAATTGCTATTGACAATTAGCTGGCGTTCGAGCCAAGCTGAAATAACTAGTTCTCGCTGGCCGACGGCATTCGCAATTAAGCCGAGCCAAAGATCGCGGATCAGATATGTATATACTAAACACTTGCAGCGCTCATTTATGGCCGATAATATGCAAATCGTACACACGGCAACTAATCGCGTGGAATTCATATTTCTGTTCGAAGCTAACAAAAGCTGCTAATTATGTTAATTAATTTTCAACAATGTGCTTCATTTTATTAATTTTACGAGGCGCAGAAAATTAGCGACGGCCAAAATCAAAACAAAGCCAACACGAAGTCATATTTTACGATCTCTTATCAAATATGCAGCTTATAAGTTTTATATTTTGTTTTGTTTTTCTTTGGGGTTTTTTCGCCGTCGTTTTCCGTTTGCTTAGTTTGCATTTTAACACCTACCGTCTGGGTTCACCTGAAAAAATCAAGCTTATTGGTTCCAACAATCATTTTGCTATCGAGTTGGCTCGAAAGTGGAAAGCGCATGGGACTTTTCGCATTGGGCTGATGCCAAAAATTATTCATCAACTTGTGCACACCTTGAAGACCTCTGCTTTTGTTTGGGCAATGAAAAAGAGCAATCGCAGCTAGAGTTTCGGGCTGTTTAATTGCCAATTTGTGTTCAGTTTGCCAATTAAGCGAGCGGTCGCCTCATTGTCTCATTGTAACGCGAAGCGAAGCGGAAACTCGAAGAATATGAGACGACTCCGACTCTGCGACTCCACGCTGTCTGCCGCGAAGGCAGCTCCAAAAGTCAATGTTGTCAACAGTAAAACGGCCTCAGTTCGGCCGAATGCACGGCGGAAAAATCGTTAAAAAATTCGGAAAATATTCACAGAGCTTCGTGACAAAAAATATACTTCAAGAACATAGATTTTTTGAACCTATAAAGTGTTTAGTGAAGTGCTTTAACTTAAGAACACATAAGTTGTTTCAATATGGGTATATACAAGTTGTATTTTCACTTTAATTACAAAACCTAAATAGAATAAAATAGAACAACAAAAGTGATTAAATTCTAGAACTTATTCTCTAAATATAATGCTGTTCAATTAAATCTATTTAAAATATTTCTAATAAAACTATAAACAGTGATTTTCTTCTCTTTTTTATTTTTTTTAAATTTTTTCCGTCTGTGCTTTATTTTAATTAAACTTAAGCCTATAACCAATGCCTGCAATTCACATTTAATTTTCAATTTTCGCTTTTCCTTCGTGTGTCATTTAAGGTCCCATTTCGGTGGAGGATGAGGTTGACGTTGATGTGGTTGACTGCAGTGATGCCGAGGAGCCGCCAGCCAAGGCGCGACGTTTGAACCACCATCAGCACCACCACCACCAGCACCACCACAACAACAACAACCACAATCAACAACAACAATAATAATAACAACGTGGCACACAAGAGCCGCAACAGCGCCGGCGCCGTGGCACAAACAGCTTCCGCCGAATCGCAATTGAACACCAGCTCCACCAGCAGCCAAGGACGCTGCTCCACGCCGCCCCAATCGCCGGGAACGGAGGACAGCGAGGAGCGTTTAACGCCCGAACCGGTGCAGAAGGCACCCAAAATCGTTGGCTCCTGCAATTGCGACGACCTGAAGCCGGTGCAATGCCACCTGGAGACCAAAGAGCTGTGGGATCGCTTTCACGATCTCGGCACCGAGATGATCATCACCAAAACGGGACGGTAAGCATCCAAAAACAAAACAACTATCTACCCATCCATCCATCCAGTCAACCATCCAACCAACCAGCCATCAGTCCATCAGTTAGTCAGTCGGCAGTGCAAACAGGCATTAGTTTAAACGGTTGAGCAACGTGGGAGAGTTTGGGAGGCAAAAGGGGTGGCCAAAAAAATCAAGAAAGGGAATTTGTGATTGGAACTAAGATACAAATTTATATGTTTGAATGGAATATCTTTTCAAATTATTAAAAATAATAGTTCCTCCTTTATTGTTAGCTCCCTTTCTTTTCCCACAACTATTTCCCTCATCACTTTTCCGCAAAACTCCTTTATTTCCAAATCAACTGTCTGCGTGTCTCATCATTAAAAACGTTCTCTTGAAGTCAACAATTTTTATTCTTTGGCATCACCATAAATTGGCTCGCCAAATGGTTTGCAATGTCAACAGAAATTTCATGCCAACTCAGGGACTGTGTGGGGTCCTTCCTTCAAAAAGGGAAACTGTGCCAAAAATCCAGGCGAACTATTTTTACCTGCAGTTGAATTTTCTGCACAGAAAATTGAAGAGAAGAAAATCAGAGCTATGGGCGTTGCTGTTGTCAGCGGGGGAATGGGAACAAGTTCAATCCAGGTGACCACGGGTTGTCCACACCTTTGCTCCCACACACCTGACCACACACACGCACTGTCGCAGGTCACACACATACAGATACAAACACGCACCTTAATGATATTGTAAAAATCACACCTCGGAGTCGACAGACATCAGGGCGGTCCCAGTTCGCTCGCCCTTTTTAGCCCGAGGTTATGTCACCGGCTTTGGAGGGACATTAAACCACAGGATATGGAAGATACACATTTTTTGTAGCCCGAAAGGGAGGAAGAGTTTCGCTTTTGTTTGGCATTGTCTGCACTTGTCAAAGCAGGAAGAAATGTAGAAGAAAATATGGGAAAATCTATAGAAGAGCCCCAGTAGGGGCCATAAATTGTGGACTTAACTAGCTGTGTGGCAATGCCCCAAAAGTATTGAATAAAAGACGGAATCTAATCGAGTTAATTTCTGTTATTTGTTACCTCTTTCCAGACGCATGTTCCCCACTGTGCGAGTGAGTTTCTCGGGTCCGCTGAGGCAAATCCAGCCCGCCGATCGCTACGCCGTCCTGATGGACATCATCCCCATGGACTCGAAGCGGTATCGGTACGCCTACCATCGGTCCGCTTGGCTGGTGGCCGGCAAGGCCGACCCCGCCCCCCCAGCCCGCCTCTACGCCCATCCCGATAGTCCGTTCAGCTGCGAGGCGCTGCGCAAACAAGTTATCTCCTTCGAGAAGGTGAAGCTGACTAATAACGAAATGGATAAGAACGGACAGGTGAGTTGCGCTTACCGAGATACTCGGTTGCCAAGATACTTGGTTACTTGGATACTTGGTTACTTGCTTGCCCAGATACAAAGATACCCAGATACTCAGATAGCAAGTCGCTGAGACATTCAGATGCTGAGGTAGCGATTAGCAGCCAGTGCTAAATGATTGATAATTTTGCGACACGGGAATACACATGCACACTGAAATCTCTGCCGAGTTGCGATTCTAAAGTTATCCGTTGATTAATGTTGGTTGAATTGAAAAAAGGAGAAATAATTTGTATTGCTTAAAGTTAGTTAAAGAGAAATAATCAAATGTGTTTGTTAAAATTGTTGCAATGCAACAAATCTTTTTTTTGAATATATTGAAAGGGTAAATTGTTAAATTTCTTTTGAAGGGTATGAATTACTTTAAAGGGTTTTATCAATTTCATTGTAGTTGTTTGTTATGAAGCAACGTTCTATAACAAAACCTCTTCTTTTCTCTACCATTTCCAGATCGTTTTGAACTCGATGCACCGGTATCAGCCCAGGATCCACTTGGTGCGCTTGAGCCATGGCCAGAGCATCCCGTCGAACCCCAAGGAACTGCAGGATTTGGACCACAAAACCTACGTGTTCCCGGAGACCGTGTTCACGGCGGTCACGGCCTACCAGAATCAGTTGATCACCAAGCTGAAGATCGACTCGAATCCGTTCGCCAAGGGTTTCCGCGACTCTTCCCGCCTCACCGACTTCGATCGCGATCCCATGGAGGCGCTGCTCCTGGAGCAGCAGCTTCGATCTCCACTGCGGCTGTTTCCCGATCCGCTGATGCAACAATTTGCGGCACAAGGGGATCCCTCCTCGATGGCGCTGTTCGAGAAGGCCCGCCAGCACCTGCAAATGTTCGGCGGCAATTCGCCGTATGCTCAGCTGATGATGCCGCAAATGTATCAGGCGGCAGCGGCAGCAGCGGGACCCCCACCACCGCCGCCGGGTCTGGGCGCCTTCCACATGTTCCAGCAGCAGTGGCCGCAACTTACCGCCGGCTTTTTGGCCAGCGCCAATCAGCAGGCGGCCGCCGCTCAAGCCGCCGCTCAGGCTCAAGCGCAAGCGCAGGCCGCCGCCGCCGCAGCAGCGATGGCCGCCAACCGGACGCCCCCGCCCCCGCCCACCGCATCCACGCCCTCGTCCACCTCCTCGGGATCGCCCTCCCCCGACATGCGACCGCGGCAGTACCAGCGGTTCAGTCCCTACCAACTGCCCGGCGGTCAGGGGCCGCCCTCCGCTGCCAACGGTTCGCCGCCCGCCGTCGCCGCCTCCCGCAGCCCCGCCCACTAGGTCAACCCTCACGCCCTCAAGTTCTTGCCACGAGCAGTATTAAAACATAAAAGCATTGGGACTAAGAGTCGTATAAAAATATACATTTTTTTACTTACAAGTTCTTAATAATATAATACTTTTTTAGATTGTTTCAAATTTTTTTTATTCATTACAAAAAATATTTAAAAATTACTTACCCTTTTTTTTGCCTTAAATTTTATTTACATTTTTTTCTTGTAATTTTATACGATTTTTAGCCCCAATGCCAACTAAACAAAAAAGAAAGCTTCGTTTTGAATGTTGTAAATTATTTGTTGTTAATATTACAAAATGCTAAGAAAACATTTCTCTCTATTTGTTGTAAAAATTGTATATTATTTATAAGCTGTACAGTTCTTCTCACTTTCCTCTAGAGAATTTTTGTAAATTAGTTTAAATTATTGTACAAATGTTTCAATGTTGTTCAAAAACTCATCTCAGTGTAAAGTTAGAACGAAATTCACTCAAAAACTAAGCAAACACAAAAACAAATAATTATATATATAAATAAAAACGCTGCACGATTGTAAACTATATATACATAATTATGTAGTATAAGCATCAACCGTTAGTTATGCTATTACATCTAAAGATATATTCATAGTATTAACAATAAATTCATAGACGCTTCAGTTAGTTCTATTTATCCGGCGAAAAGCAGAAGATTTATTTAGCATAAATTAAAGGAGAGTAAAACCATAATCTGTATTCAATGTGAACGCTAAAAAAAGAGAAAACACGAAAAATATTTAAACAAAAATTATTAAACAAAAAATATAAAAAAACACACATCAAAAATAAATAAAAATATGTGAACCAAAAAGTTAACAAGATTTTTCAATTGGGGAATTTTCAGCAAGAAACCTGATTACTAAAGGAATAAAATTTTAATTTACTTTCTTCAATCCGATAAACATATATGTTGTTTCCTGGAGTCTCTCAAGTTTCCTGGAGACTCGTGTTACCCGCTACTTTTACGCTATAAAAAATACTCCCCATAAATTAAGCATTATAATGCCCCGGCAAACCACTTCACTTCACAGCCATGCAAAGTAGCCAGAAATCCTGTTTGAATTTCTCACACAATATCGCACTATATCCTGTTCCACATAGGCGTAATTCCTTGGGTGCAAGTGTCGCCTTGCCGGCAGAACAAATTGAAAGGCAGAATGCAAACTGAAGGGAACTGGGGAGAAAAGCAGCGCAGATACAAAGATACAACGCAGATACACACACGAGAGTGTTCAACGAATGCATTTTCATGGTCACTCAAAGTGAAATTTTTCATTGGGATTTTCGGGCGTTCAGAAAACTCGATTGACACGCCAGAGTTTTGGGTCTTAAGTGGAGTCTTGATGGATGATTGGGCACTGGATTTGGGTCTGGGTTTCTGGTGTGGATAAGCGTACGAAAATCGTATTGAAAGTCTTTGGGAATTTCCACTCATATTCCCACTTTGATTGAGGGCCCGAACTAATCGGAAATAATAACATTTTCTGATAACTATATACCCCGGCGCTCGTAGGGCCCTTCTTTGGCTAATTATAAAGAAATTAACTCGGAGGATAAACATCTTGGCGAGGGGGAAACTAAGCTAACAACACTTCCTCTAATTCTATGGTGAACTCATTGAAAAAGGTGCTATCGGCATTTGTCTATCTGGCACCTCACTTGCCAAATTCATATTTATTTCTACCTGCACTTTCGCCCGATCATTATGCGTATATCTTTGGTCGGCGATCTCCGATGTGGGCCCCGAGTTAATTACAAACTAATCACAAAAACAAACAAAACATTAGGCTATCGCCAGACGGCGATCTTTACAGGAGCAACCACTACAACAGAGCATATACATATGTCAAATGTCGGGGTAATTTATAGGCCAAGACCGCCGCAGATCCGTGTAGTCCAAGTGTCAAAACAAACAGAGCGCCGCCCCACACGAAAATGGTAACAAACTCATCATTTGCCCCGCCAGAGGAACAAGATGGGGAAACTCGTCTCCCAACTCCCAAGCTCACAGCTCCCATCTCCCAGCTCCCTTGGCATAAATTTCCTTTTGGCGTTTTCGTTTTCGTTTTAATTTGAATGTAAATGATACTGACGCAGCTGTGGATCTCTGCGGCTTCTGGTGCCCCCACACCACCATATATATACTCGTATATATACTGGAGGAAGTCGGGAGTCTGACGAGGAGCAGACTTGTGGGCTAAGGTTAAATGTCGGGTGTCCAACAAACAGTGACAAAATATTTAAATTCTCCCGGGGGGCGTTTGTAAATATTTGAGCCACTTAATTGGAGGGGCGTGGGTGGGCGGTCCGGAATTGATTTATGCCGGCGAAGGGAAATCGATTTGAAAATGAACCCATTAAAACTAAACATATTTTCAAGTGAATTATGGTGAATGGGGAAGTGGAAAAATAAATTTCTTTTAGTTGGAAAATTAAATAAAATTGATTATTATAAGTGAATAAAAATTTTAATAAATCTAAATGAAACAGTTGTTATTTGTTTTTCATAAAATATCTCTGTTGTTAAATCACTTATTTCCAAGACGTTAAAAAAACAAAATTAAAGGATTAAATTCTTGGGCATGACTTTGAAAAAATTACAAAGAATGAGTTGCCATGCGTTTTGAGACGCAAGTTGCAAGTTGAACCGGCAATCAACAATCAGCGCTGCCCCTGCCACGCCCCACTCATTAACCCAAACATGATCGGGCAAAATGTCTAACGGTAGATGGGCGGCCAAAGGAGGCGGGGCACGTGCGCCCAAGTGCCGCGGCACGTGTGCCACAAAGTGCGACCGCGAGTGCGGCGAATGCGAGTTTATGGACAGCCGTGACACGGAGGTGCCACCAAATCCCTTGTCACCTTGGCGCCACGGTGAAAATTTGTAGAAATTAACATTTTTTGTTCGCCACTGGTTGTCATTAAATGAAATTGCATAAAAATCAATAGGAATACAGTTGGCATTCAGCAATGAGAATAAATGCGTTTAATGAACTGTATTACTTCACAAACTTTATTAAGTATTAAATTGTATTATGATATTTATTGGTCTTATAGTATATTCATTTTATTGTAATATTATGAGACAATCCTTTAAAAATTTAAAAAATAAATTAAAGCAATTACAATGGCTTTCAATTTTTCTTAAAAACATGTGCATGGAAATATATCTATAATAGTACATTTTAACTTAATGAAACTATTATTTGCAAGGTTTGATTGGAGAGGTTGGACTGTAGACACATCGAGTGTTGAAAAAGGCGCTGGGACTCGCTGATGTTGGCTGATGATGTGCAGGTTGGTCGAGAACGGAACCCTGAACCCCGGCCACTAATTCCAGCTGGCCTGCTCGGTAATGACTTTATAAACACAACCTGTGTCGTCCGCAGGGTGGGACCTACAAAACTGTCCAACTGTCAGGCTGCTGACTAAGTAACATGCTGGACTGGACACACAACGAAATCAATTAGATGGATAGACGCCGAGATGGGAAATCGAAATCGAAATCGGAGAACGAACCTCATATATCATTAACAATTTCCATGTCATACGCCGTTTACCTGATATCTTCGAGGGAACCTTTGTCTATCAGCTTGTCACTCCGCCGACGAATCAAACTTGTCAAAGTCATCAAATATTCAAATACATTTTACACATGCAACCGCAGAGGAGAAAAACAAAATTTGTTTTTCGGGAGAGGTCAAATTGTTTGTAACGCCCCCACATAATAATAATTACCGAGGAAAATTGATTTTTATATTATATAGTGGTATGTGGGGTTAAGTTTTCCAGCCAGGGGTTAAGCATTTTGGCCATTAAAATGCGTTAAGGGGAAAACCAAAACTAAACCTTGGCTGTCCCTTCAATGAGAACTTAATGCCGCTCGAAATGAACGAAATCCCCATTTGGGAATATTCGTATCTGCCGTCTGGGTCTTTTTGTATTTTTGGCAATTGATTAAAAGGCTTAACGTTTCAGACAATTGGCCATTTCAGACTGGCCCTTCTCTTGCGGTCAGATTTTGGCTGCAGACTCTGGGCATTAGTTTCAAATTAGTGCGAAATGAGCAAATTCTGTTAAATCTTCTGTGCTTAATGTGTGACTTTATGGTCAGATGGGAAAGCCAACACGTGTGAGGAGATTCACAGGGCGGAAAACCAGTATTTTAAGAATTTTCTAGTATAACTTAAATACCTTTAAAGTGAATGCAAAAGCACATCTTTGTATAAGATCATAAAAATACCTCAAATAATCTCACCCACCTGCAAATAAACCAATGAAATCCAAATATATTACCTCAAATAAATTCGCATTCATTTCAGATGCTTTTGTTTTAATATTCCGACTGCTTATAAAATATGACTTAAATCGCGCCAGCGTTATGCAAAATGCTGCCACAATAAATTGGTACAAAATCTTTGTTATTTTTCGCCTGTGCATTGGCAAGTTGAAATTTATTGATTTCTATGATATACGCTGACATTTTGATGAAACGTTGCCATTGAGTGCAGATAAGCATAAGATATGTGTTGTGTACGTTATGCGATACCTTCGGATCGACAAAAACATCGAAACGGATTTGTAAAATCAGAAAACGTGTTCCGGCCATGTAGCATGCAAATGAAAACGCAAAATAAAAAATCAATTTAACTTCTGGCTCCTCGAAATGACATAAAACTAAGCAAACAGAAACTCACTTCATTAGCAGCTATGAAATGATCGTGTTCCAGGGGAAAGGTAGAAACTACTCACAAAACTCAAAACATAAACAGAAATACTTAAAACCCAACAAGGTAAGGAGAAGTTGTAAATAAAAATCTGCGGGCTTGACACGAATCTTTTTAATTGTTTTCTCTTTCTTTTTGATTAGTATAAATTATGCAAAAATCGTTAAAAAATACAGTCAACGACTTGTATGATTTATGTGTATGCAAAAAAAATGAGATGATTGTGTTCGAAGCAGTCTCATAAATATTTGTGCCAATAATGTCTTAATAAAAATGAATAAACACGAATGCAGAAGGGCAGGGCCGAGTTTAAAACGCAGTCTTGAACTTGCTGGTCTTTTCCAAAACTTTGTCAGCTCTTTCATACTTTTTCATCCAAGGTTTTTGCGAAGAATACGCCCCCAAGAATGACAAGTGCAATGCAAACGGAAATTTGCCAAACTTTTGAGCTGTTAAATAAACAAAGAAGAGATACGAAATGGTTGAGAAATTACCAACCACACGACCCCTGGAAAATTACCCACATACTATACTATACTATATAGATGTATCCGCATCGTTAAGCGAATTTTCTGTCATTTGCCAATTTCCAGGGGGAAAATTTCGTGTTCAACCACCAAACGACCGAGGGAAGACAATTTTTGATGGGAATATACTCGTATATTTTTTTTTTCGGTTGGTGCCGGTGACACAAAATGACATTTTGCAAGTATGTTGCACTTGTCTCATTATTACTGCCACATGTGTGTACGTGCCACACGCCTCACGAGGCTTTGATGTTCCTCTAAGTTCGGCACTTGTCATTTTTATGGCCAAACATAATTTCCAATATGTTTATATAGTATATACGGTTACATATATCCTGTATCCCAGGACTGAAATTCGCGTGGGAACGGCACGACTTGTTTTTATTTTTGGGTGACGAGATGTAATTGCTAATTCTGTTATGCGATATCTTTGGGAAGTTTACAGGAAAAATAAAGCCCTAAAAAATGATCGATTGGTTATAGATTCATTGCAAAGAAATATTTATCATATTATATAAGATATTTTCTCCATCAAATCGAAATTTCCGTTGAAATTAATACTTTCTCTGGAGTGGTGAGTAACCCGAAAGTAGTTTCAAGTGCAGGATGTGGAATAGAGTTGGGTTAGACTATATAGGCTACAACATTTTCCCTGGATGTTGCCAAGCAGTCTGCAGAGTACAAGACTTTGAAGTTCACAATTGCAACCGCACAAAAATGTGCCACATGTGGCGGTGTTTACTCACTACTAAAATAATGGAAACATGTTGTAAAAAAGTATAAATTTACTATGTAAACAACAGTGAAATTGCCTCCCACTGAATTATGAATGGAAGACAGAGCGGCGACGGCATTTAAAGATATATACTCGTACATATGTATGTATCTGTTGGGTGTAGGAAATCATTAAGTAGATGTTTATGTTGCTGCCTTCTTTCATGTGGTCGTCGTCACATTTTTTCTCTGTTTCGGCTGCCTTTTGATGGGGCAACCGGCGAAACTGTCGCCTCTGATGTGGCAGCAAATTGCACATACAAACATTGGAGTATATGCCATAGGAAACCCAAACGCAATTATGGTCAAGTTATGGTGGCCGAAGGCAGTAAAAATATGAAATTGGGCTGCTCTATACGAGTATGCCAGCCCATTTATATACATACACCGATTCGATTTGTTTCCGCTCTTGCAATTTCGCCATTAGACGCATAATCAAGTTGTTAACAATTTGTTAGAGCCGAGACTCCGCCTCGGATTCACGGATCCGTGAATTGCGTGCCCACGCATAACGAGAAAGTATGTACAAATAATTTGCCATGCGTAATTTGTGCAAATAATATGCGTAATTGTCATGGGGGGAAGGGGTGTAGTGTGGATGGTGGGCTCCCTTCGGCACAACATCAAAGCTAATGGCCACATGATGTACACTTTTTAAATGAATCGCAACCGACAGAGAAACAACTGAAACGGGAAATAGTTGCTGCCTGTTTTTTATGGGCACAAACAATAGTAAAATGAAATTTAAGGCAGGCGACAAAGTAAACACCATAATAAATGGGTTTTTAGAAGCTAGATATTCGACTATTGGGTACTCTAAAAGATAACCCACATACCTCTAAATTTATGATGGAAAACTTTAACTAGAAATCTTAAATACTTTTAATTAGTACATTTTTATTTTAATTAATATTTTTAAGAGTCTCTAAAAGTATTCTATATATGGAATATACCCTTTCAAACAACCCAAAACCACATCAAAAGACTCCTTGCTTTCTCAACTGATTAATGAGTGATGAAATGGGACATGGCTTTGGTTTTTGGGAAAGGGTAAAACCAACTAGGTGGTCATCAAACTGGAACGGAAGTACTTAGACGAAATGAAAACATTAGCATAGGTCAACTCAATTGCGAATAAGTAAGTAATTGAAATAATTAGAGGACCCTTGATTTTTTGGGTATATATAGTAAAGTATATATGTGACCTTGTCAGGTTGTCAAGGCTACCGATATGCCGAACCATTAACTGCGTGTGGCACTTCATTATGGGCATTTAGGGCACTACAATAAAGGCATTGATTGGGCCCAAATGGCTTTATGGCCTACAGTGTCCTTGAGCTGCAGAGCCGTAATGGCAATGTCTTACCTTGATTTTTAGTGTTTGACATTTGACACGCGCATTTACGAAATTAATAATGGTATACGCGTGTTGCCCCGTCCAAAAATTAAAGAAAATCCTTCGGATCCGCGGGTGTCGTCAGCGATTGTAAAAATTTATTGAACCCACATTGTCCTCCGATTCACTTACGGATTTCTGTTTTGTTAGAGACAAACTCGGGAGAATGTTTAAGTAGTCGTCGTGCTGCTTCAGTTGAGGGACACGCGACAGGAGCTGGTGACAAGTTTTTGTTTGCCGCCGGGAAAGTTTCAAGGATCTCAAGGCTGCATTGCCGGACGTGCGACGAGATCTACGGGTTCCTCAACCCTGGAGCCTTAAAAGAAAGTCCTTGGAAAACTAGCATCTAGCAGTGGGAGATGTCAGGGACACACGTATATATCCTTTGGGGAACTCTGAAGTCTTGGAAATTACCTTACTTTCAAGGTGGTTTACCTTTAAACTAAGCAGGGGAAATATGATTTATTTAAGAATATGAACTCCCTGCCTCATCATTAATTGCATCACCCTTCCCAGCTTATAATTTATTCCCCGATCTTTCCGAGAACAGCACCCACTCCTTTTTATCGAGAAATCAACTTACACGTGTTTCGGCTAAGCATCATTCATACATCATTCAATCAAAAGGATCACGAAGAAGGTTAAATCCAATCAAGTGCTACCTGATATCAGTCTCGCAACGCCTCTGACCAAAACCCTTGACTTTCGGTGGGATCATTCCAGAGTCTAGATCGCACTTGTAGATGCAGTGATTAATGGTCACGAGAAAAATACAAAAATCGAGGCCCAATTCTGTGGACAGCAGCGCAACAATGGAAGGCACTCCCATTAACACCAGGGTGAAGCATCCAGCCCACAAACAAACTAACAAGAGCCCGAAAATGGAAAATGGAATGGAAAATAGAAGAAACCTGGTGGCAGGAACTGGCTTCCACGAACCAGACACAATTGCCGACCCACGTTATTAATTACATGCATTAATTTCTGGCACAGTTCAGAGAGACAAGTGATGCAACTGTGCACTTGGAAAAACTTCTAACAATGTATTGTTTAGTTTTATAAATAATCAACATAAAAACACCTTCTAATACATATTTTTCTTGAGTTAATAAAGTAATGCTATGTCTATCTTCTTTACAACCCATCTCTTTCAAAAGATACAACGTAAATTAATTATTTTTTTTTTTTTTTTTAAAAGGTTTGTTTATTTTTTCCTGTGCAATTTCGGGTGCAAAGCCAAAAGCCAGACCCAAACTCAGGCGCCACTGCTGATGGATTTGTGGCTGGCTGCGTGGCCCGCTGATGAACAGCCGTCTAAATTATGGAACGCTTGTCACCCGCTGCGAATACTTTGGGTGTGAATGTGAGTGTGGTTCTGAGTGTCTGTGAGTGTGGCAGCACGACCCCACAAGCCGCTCACCAAATCCATGTGAACGGATGGCGAATAAGTGGAGTTTACATCGCCTTTTTAAGCCGGCTAATGGGTATTCTTGTATTAATTATTAGTTATAGAAAACAAAAAGTATTAAATAAGTTGTTTCCTTAATAAGGTTTCTAAAGACATGTTTTACAAAAAAATACAAATAAACATATATAAAAGGATATTCTTCAACATAGAAACCTGTGTTTATATTTTCTGTTAATAGATTTGTGTTATTTTCTTATGTCTCCCCAACATTTTCCGCATTCGTATAAGCCCCACAAAAAGCTGTTCAACTATCTCGAGTGGGTTGCACCCAACCCGTCAAAAAAAAAAAGAAGAAAACCTGAACAATTCGCCTGCACACACATACTCGTATATCAAAAAGCCGCCATGTCGTTAATTTAATTTGCACAATTTTCAGCCAAATATTTTCCACACTACCGAAACAACTGCCAATAAAGCCCACGCAACTTTTCAGCCAACCAGTCTTGGTTGGCCGCCTAGAAAAGCGGCTACAACTACCAAAACAATATCGCCAATGTACTGGCATTTAGCCATCTCTTTCTAGCCAAGATTCGCAACAAGTTTTTCCAGTTTTATTTTTACTTTTTGGTTTTTTTTTTTTTTGTTTTTTGGGTAAATAATTTTCTCGTGCGCGCGCAATTTTTCAGCAAAATTGGTAGCGAGTTTTTTGCCAGCTTTTTGTTGTCATACTATATAGTATGTATTTTTATTTTTTAACATTTTTGTTGTGAGACTCTCTTCCGCTGCGGAGAATTGCAGTCGCTGCAGTTTTGTCGACAGCAACGGGCGCTGCACGCTCCATCCGTTATACGATCGGGGGGATATATATGCATATGCTCGTATAGTACGATATCGTATGCACCTCGATTCATAGCCATAATTGTCGATATGGCAAGAGTGATATACATAAGAGAGTGTGTGAAAAAGTTTGACTGAATTCCTGGAATTGCCCCTCTGCGAAACGGAAGCGCAGCATTTTTTTTTTGTATTTTCTTACTGTTTTCTTTTTTTTGTTTTTTGTGTTTGGTCGAGTCAGTAAGTCTCGGGTGAGTCTTGAATTTTGAGACCTTCGCAGACTGAGTGACCCAGAGAAATTCGGAGTGGCGCATTGGCGATCGAGTGCAGTTGCCCAGATCAACAGATCAACGGATCAACTTTGACGCGTGCCTTGGTCCACGGGCATGACTCTCCAGAAATGTGTCCATCAGCGATTTCTATACCCTGCCTTTTTGTGTCGCGTCATTGTTGCAACATCAGCGCAAACAAGCCAGAACGCACTTCAAAAGCCCAACAATGTCGAGTGCTAATAAAACCCACTGCGAGGGCCTGACTGACTGACAAGGCGGCTAGGCTGAGGCGGCTAATCCAGGGAGTGCACTCGAAAAAAAGTGGGGTAATAGCTAAACATATGATGATTATCAAAAACTACTTTCCAAGTATTTTTTAAATATTTTTCACATCAATATTATTCCGTTTATAAAGTAACAAATGTAAGTAATGATCTCAAATCAAACTTAATATTTATTTGTTTATGTGCAAAGTAAATAAAATCATGCTGAAACTATCTCAAGTTGAATCTAATATATATTTCAATTCATTCCAAAATAGGTTATCTTTTTCTTTCAACACTTAAAGGGTTTTAGAGGAAACCCTCGTATTTTCCCGCAGTGTAATCTCCAGTGTTAGACATTCAGGAGTAACCGCGAGTATATCTGCTGTGTGTGGGGAGCTGAACAAACAAGCTATTTAACACCGCCAGAAATGCTGAGCCAGCGCAGTGACTGGGCAAATACTGGATGCAGAGGATACTTCGGATAGAGGGGATACTTCAGATGCTGGGGATACTGGTCACAAAAGTGTCGAAGATCGAAATCAGCAGCGAGTGGAGAGTCGCGGAATTGATCGCGTCGATTAATTTGTCTTGCTCCTCTCGCCCTTTTCTTCTTCATCTTCTTCTACTTCTCCATCCAGCATGAGTGTGCAACATGTTGCAGCTCAAATGGAATGCACTTAATCACGATTAGCTGTAATCGATAAGCAAGCTGGGCTAATAACGCACTCTCCACGGAGCTTAGAAGATATGGCTTTCCTATATACGATTCGAGTGTGGTGGCTATAGTTCGGGTGGTCCGACGACCGATTTACATATGAAAAAGTTTGGCTAACCAATGGTTTCAACATAACATTGTTTGGCTTTGTTTGGCCCGGCTGCTTGGCCATGATAAATGGCACAATTTATTTAAATCAAGCGACCCGGGGAGACCTCCAAAACAAACACCGAATTCGGTTAATAATTTGTTCATTTATCAACATTTGTTAGCGGCGATTATGAATGACGTGTGTGTGGCTCTCTGTGACCCAGGTAGCCAAAAAGTCTCCTCGGCTCGTATCGAATCGAATCGAATCGATGTGAATCGGATCGTCCCCAAAACGAATTTCAGTTCATTCATAAAGTCTTGTTTCTTTTGTACGATTCTCGTCACAGCGGGTAATCTTGTTTGGTAAGAAAACACATGCAAAATCGTGTAACAATAAGGAGTACAGGTTTGTCGTCAATTATTTTTTAAGCACTTCACCTTTTTGTGTTGTGTTAAAAATTAATCCTTTTGCGCTTTCTTTGTACCAATACAATATTTAATGAATACCTTTGCAGCCAGGAAAACAACAGAATTCTTACTTTTTAAATAATTATATATATAAGCACACACCCCATTCTTGCACCAAATATAATTTCAAAAGCTACATCAAAGAGTTGCCATGCAAATGTTGACCAACCCAGTTGACATTTTTCATAATACCATATCACCTTCCCCCACAATCAAACCTGGCCAACACGCTCATAAAAGCCACGCCAAAGGTTTGCAGATGGAAAAGGGTTGGGGACAGAAGTACCATACTATACAAGCCCATTCGAAAACTATTTTTATAACGTACTAATAACTGCAAAACTTTCACTGCTCGTTTTTTTGCCACCCAGTTTTTATTTCGTGTCTCGGCGTTGTTGTGCTTTTTTTTGTTATTAATTAAATTACACGCCAGGCATTTTACAACATTTACAGCAAATTACAAATGCCAGGAATGGAGCACGCAGCCAAGGGAGAGAAGGGCGAAGGGAGGGGGAGTTGTAAAATATATTATATCACCAGACTGAAAATATTATAGAAAAAGGGAGAAGTATCAGGATTGAGACTATGTTTTACCTAGCATTTCATTTTCATTTCATATGAAAAATGGTATACAGGACATGAAAAAAACGTTGCATACTTATTGGAACCTCAGAAATAGATGTTATATGCTAAAGTATTTTTATGTTATTTTTAATGTAGATAGATTTATATTAAAATCAATTTATTAAAATCTATTTCTAAAAATACATACTTTAAATTCATTTTAACATCAGTTTCAGAAACTGAAAATATAATAAAAAACGATCTCAGCAACTCTATTTTAAATTCGATGGTATAGATCTTAAATTTTCCTTAACATATATACCCCTTCTGATCCCACAGCATTCGTCATAAAGCAGAGAACCAGGGAACCTGGCCATGGTCTTGGGTCTTGGGTGTTGGGTGTTGGGTCTTGGACTTGGCTCTCGTTTTGGTTGTCGTTTTCCGTTTTCCGTTTCGGATTCGGTGGCGGTGGCTGAAATATACGAGAGTCCCCGGTCGGCAGTTACCGGTTACCGGTTACCAGTTGTGGGTCCAACCAAGGCATATCCATGAGTGTTAACACTCATAACAACTGCTAAAGCCCATTTTCGCATGTTGGCAGCTTATAAAACTGCAGCACTCGGCCGTAGAGCCATATATAGTACATATGGCCGCATATAGCACCTACTCCCACTCCCACTCCCGATCCCAAGCCCTTCTACCTTTCCCCCCCCCTCCCCCCTTCCCCCTCCTCCTTCCCCAAATCGTAGGTGTGTGCAAGTTTCCAAAAGAGATTTTGTGTGAGCGATAAACACGCGCCCAGGCACAAAAGTGTAAATTAAGCCGCAGACGCTGAGGAGAAGTGGCAGTCGGTCGTGTGTGGGCCGCCCAGCTCACGGATTGCCGCCACGTTGGGGAAACGGGCGGGAAAAGCGGGCGGAAAATGAAAAATTATGAGTTATGCCAGGCAAGGACATGGCCTGCTCAAGCTTCATTTGCTAAGCCATGGAGCCCCATAGTCGCAGTCGCCGTCATAGTCATTTCCACATTCGCAGCCAGGAATTGCACTTCAGAAAATAAATAAGTACCTACATATTAAATTGAAAATTCATGAACCTAATCTAATACAAAAAAGTATAGTAATATGCCTATAAGAAAATTGTATATTTAATGGACTCTTTAGTACCATTGCTTAACAATATATTTTAATTTAGTTACTCTATTATCTAAGTTATTATTATTGTTGCTATTAAATTATATTAAAAGTATTTTTGTATTGAGTAATTGTTACGCTTCTAAATAATTAATTTTCACACTTAATTTTCTTCTGTATTTTTTTTTTTTGCTATAATCAAACACTATTTAGTAACACCCTCTTTTTCCACAGTGCACCTCTGCATAGAACACTCGAGTATGAATATCCTGGCCTGGTTGGTAATATTCTCGGCCGAGTCGGCTCCCCGGCAATTGTTGAGCTGGCCCAGTTAGCGTGTCGCTCATTAGCATGAACATTTGCAGGGGAATTTATGGTGTCCATGCCACATGCGAAATGTGGGTTAGCAATGTGCATTGCGCGGCATTCTGCCGTGGCAATTTTATGCTCATCAACGAGGCATTTCTCAGAGCATTCTGCTGCTCCCCGGCGGATGGCGGATGACGGACTCATAAATTAATTAATTTTTGGTGTGGCTTTCAGCGCGTTATCAACGCCCCGAGATCGCCGCTCGCAATTGTACGAGTTTGTGGCACAGCCGCGGGGCAGCTGCGATCAATAAGGCGAGTGGTTAGGACTCATTATCAGAGGGACTCGCGGATCCCGAGGGGATAAAGGATAATCGCGCGATTCGATTCAAAACGAAACGAAACGAAGCGAGGAGCATTGAAACGAGTTCAGCTGGCAACGTGTTGCAGTCACTTGATTCTTATGCAAACAAGCCAAGGAGGTTGTCCGACATCGTGTTAAAAAACTTGTTCGCAATTAAACGATGTCCTGCCGGCAGGCTGACTGAATGTCTGCCAAGGTGTATTCCCTGCCCCCAATGCCTTCGATACTCAAGTGGGGCACTGGAAAAAAAAGAGTTTAAAAATCAATAAAATGAAATATATGACATGGAGAACATCTTACTCTTAAAAAGAGAAATGTAGAAATTGTAAACAAGATAAAAACACTGTAAGAATTTTAAACAGATTATTTTACTTACCGTTTGTAAGTTACTTCTTTATTTTTTCTACAAAAATTATCCTATTTTCTCTCAGTGCCTCTGCCACGCATGCGCATTCGACTGCTTCCACCTGGCATCGTCGTCGTCTTCGTTCGCCTTACAATCGTATTTTCTGGGGCTGCTGAACCAGACAAAGGTTGCACGTAAATGACCCAAGTTATCATAAATATGTCAAAAGTTAAAAATTAAATGTACAACACGCTGAGTCCGGCGATCCTCGCGCTCCATTCGAACCCCACTGCCCCTCCGCCCGCATTCTTTATTGATATTTTTGCACTTGTTTACATTTTTTGATTTAGAGCCATTCGCCGATGCTCGTAAGAAGGACCACACGTGGCGCCATCTTGTTTATGATAAGTGAAATCCTGTTTGCAGTCCGAGATTCCGATTGGTGTGAGAGTGCGGGGCTCTGGGATGATTGAATGCGTGTTGTGGTTTATGAGTCACAAGGCAGTAAAACTCCTAACCAAGAAGGAGCTTCAGAGAAATGTTGGGTAGCCACTATAAAATGGAAGCTTTCAAAAGCAGAAAGAAAGATGCAAAGAATGTGGAGCTTCTTATTTGCTTTTTATTTAGAAACGTTTTGAAAACATTAGCTCTCTTTTAAAAATCAATTTCTAAGAAAGAACATATTCAAGATACACAATTTCCCTGTATTACATATCGACTTTCCCAATCCAAAACCCCCAGCACGCACTCCTCCTGAAAACCCTTTTGAATCCTTGCATGTTCGTAGGGAATGCGCCACTTGAGGTCCGTGCAGAAAATAACTTTGCGATAATATTAAATTGCTGTCAACAAGAAAATATGTTGGATGAATTTTCCAACTACAGGCTGCAATTGATTTTCTGTCAGCGCGGCCCAATGAAAATGGGCAAGTTGGAGGGATTGGGAGGGCAAAACACTTTTCCAAGTGTTGATTTGTGTTATATGGTAGTTTCTTATCAACAATGCAGTCTATTAGGCATTACCCTGGATTGACTGACATGCAATTCGCCGCCAGCGGAGGCAAACAAATAAACATCAAAGGTGGAAATAGTTCCTGGTTCCTTTTGTGTCGTAAAAAAAAAACACGAGGAAAACATGAAAATATTATGGGTGCCAGGGCGCCAAACTATTAACGGAATAGGAGTAAATTTGTTAATGTCTTTGTCTAAGCCATGTGCGTTGGCAGGTGGAAATTGGTAGCAGAATGGTAATAGGAATGGGAATGGGATTGGGGTTGACCTGCAGGACCAACTGGGCCAGCTGAACCCCAAAAGGGGTTAAATGTGTTTATTTGTTTATGGCCCCCCCGTCGAAAGGGTTAGGCTATACCATTCTATATATAGCCCGATGTTCCAGGCTTTGTGGCTGATGGGCCACTGCGTTTGACTAATGTCTCATTTGCATGCCAAAAGCAGTTAATAAGTTTTGCTCCGCCGCCAGTTCGCAGTACCAAAGAAATTATGGCTTGTCTTGCTTTTAAAAACAACTTAGTGGATAATACACCCCTAGTGTTAAGCCAGGCAGTCAGGCATCTATTAAACTGCATATGCAGAATACACTATATACCCCCTTAACGAAAAAAAAAGGGGGCAAGAAGAGCCAGCGAGGCAACAACGACACATTCATTTCCTTCTTGGCGCGCCTCAAGTGTTGTCACCTGTCATAATAAGTGCGGAAGCAGCAAACGGCAAACAAAGAGACAGCCAGAAAGAAGGAAAAATTGCACAAAATGTAATAAGAAAATATATGAAAAAAGGCACCACGAAAATCGCGATACTCTGTAATAACTAGGAACCAACAGAAGTTGTATTATAGTAGAAATAACTAACAGCGTAAATTTAATATTCAAATTGAAGGCAATGCAATCATTATAAATCATTTTTTAGCAATGAATCCATCACAAAATCCACTTATACAGAAATCAAAAACAAATCAAGTTTTTTAATAATACAACATCTTATAATACGCTTCTCAAAACATAATAATTTAAATGTCAATGGCTGAGATCAATCCTAGAAGCAAAAAATAACATCTTTATTTCAGGTTGACCTTTAAAGTTGTTGATATTTTTGATTATAAGAATTCATAAATAAATCAAAAAGTGACATTAATGGCAAGGAATAATTAGCAAGCACTCAAAATTCCAATTATATAAGCATTATAAAAGTATCTCAATCGGAAAGTGTATTTAAAATTAATGTTGCTGCATTTGCTTTCGATTTATAAGGTGGCCAGCCGACATTGACGCTGCTGCCTCGTTGCAACTTGTGCTACTGCTGCTGCTGCTGCTGCTGCTGCCGCTGTTGTTGCTGCCTCAAGTTTCCAATTCATTTTCATAATTGCAGCAAATGTAAATTGCAATATTTTTTCCCATTTTTCTCTCTCGGCCTTTTCTTCGGCTGCACATGCGTGTTGCACTTGAATTTGTTGGACTGTCGCACTTGAGTCGAAGTCGATCTGAAGTCTGAACCTGTTCCCCGATGGATTGTTGTATTTCACCGTTTTTGTGTTATTTTGTTTTTGTTTTACTTGGGGCAGCGGCCGCGCTGAAACGGAACCGCAAATTATTTTAATTTGCGTTAAATAATGCAACGAGGTGAGAAAAAATTAAGAGCATTTCTCAGAGTCAAAGTCGGAGAGCGCGAGAGATAATAGAGGTATCATAAAAAACGTTTACACGACTGCTATTTGTGAGATAAAATTATTAGAAAGTAAACGAAGTGAAATAAATAACGAATAAAAATTGATACAATATAAACAAAGTTTACATATTTATTCATTCTTAAATCATTAAATTTAGGGAACTTTTTATTTGACTTTATGCCTTCCAAATTACGAAAACCTCAGAAACATTCTTTAAATTTTATATTACCAAGTTGGACCTGTGTATAAACGTGGTAATATAAAAACTTTGGACCGACTCATTAGCCCCCTTTCTGCTGCAGTTGCAGTGTATCCTGACACAAAGTTAAAAGCGCCGACCTGTAATTTGCCAGCAATAAGGCGGCGGCGCAATAAACTCAATTTGTGCTGCTCGATAAAAGCCGAGTGCCATGTCAGGAGAATCAAAAACAGCTATAGCCAAAGTTATAGGAGCCTCTTTTATTCAATGAGATTTGTAATCAATTTTTAGTAGTATTTTGAACGTGTTCTCCTAGCTCTAAAGCCATAACTATTTCTTATATCACACCAAAGTCAAATTAAATTAAAAATTTTAAACAAAAGTTGTTACATTTCTTTAAGCAATAAACCACTATTTTTTTGAACCCAACTGTAGCTCATACATCTGCATGCGAAGTGAGTGCGGTTGTAACGTGTTCATTTTGCTTTGGGGTGCTAAAAGCCGAACAATTCAAGCCAAACTACCAGCAAAAAGTCGGGCTGGAAGTCAGTTTAGCTTTTGACAAGTTGGAGCCACGCGGAGGCCAAGGCGTTGCCAAAGTCCGTGCATTGTTATCTGGATATATATCTACCGATATTCATTTGGCTATACCCCCCTGATCGGTAGCCCAACTTGACGCTCAATTTATGCACGTTTCTTCGATCATAACTCTTAATTAGCCGCTTGGAAACCTTGTCAACTGTGTTGATTGACAAGTCTTTTAAGATTTCGGCAATCAACAAACAAAATCTACACACCAAATATTTTGTGCGTAGGCCAACACAAGTGAAAGGTGTGTCCCACAAATAAAAAAAAATAAATTATATATACAGCTAAAAGAATCGTTGCTGAAACTAGAAAGGGAAACTGAAATAGTTGGTTGAATTTTAAGATACTCTATAAAGTAAGATTGATTTTCAGTTTTTGATACTATTATTATTTGAAAATATTTGTCAAATTATTTATATTTTCTTACAGCAAACACAATTCGAAATATATTTATTTAGGTTTGTTCATTATTTATTTTATTTATTTCTTAACTTTTTACCAGTGACATTTATTTTTACACCTCAAAGACTAACCCCTTTATAGCCAAAGATCTGATGGCTATAAAAACCTGATACTTTTAGCCGGGGGCTAACCCACACGCAGACACAATGGCAACAGTGACTCAAAAAAGCAAGCCACCCACATGGGCAGCTGACAAACGCTGATCGATTGGCCGCCTAAAAGATCATAAATCTATCGGAGCCATAAACTTGAGCCAATTATTTTATGATAACTACAAAAAAGCGGTATGGCTCATGGTGCTAAGAAATATGTACAATATAGAAAAGGAAAATCCATTTGAAAGGACGACAAGTTGCTACGGTCGATTCAATTGTTGCGCATTGAATCGCGCGGTCATCAATCATAATTTTCAACGATCAACAGTTTTGTAGGCAAACATTTTCATGTAAAGTCTTAAATATTTTCACACCTTATAAACAATGTGCAGTCACGATCCGGTGGGAGGCTAATGCGGCTATTGTCTGCCACAATTCAGAGCCAGCGACAGTTGAACATGATTCGAGTTGGTTTTTTTATTATTCTCCTACTTTTCTAGCGAATTATGACGTGCCGCTACGAATGATCGATGAATGCCTCGATTATGAAATTCTGTATAGAAATTTATAGGGGGAAATCACGTCACAGATGAGTCAGATGAGGTTCCTTTTGGCCCCTAGAAAGTCGAGACGCTTCTTGAAAGTTGCCTTTCACTCCGAACCCTCGGATTATTGGCTGACTTGCCGACTGACTGACAGCTTCATTAATACCCCTCAGAAGGTAAGTTATGCATGGCGATAGAAGTATAAATAGGAATGGAAGTCGAAGGTGACAAGTGTGTTTGCTTATGGTTTTTGACAGCCAACAACTTGTAGACACAATATTATTCTACACTGCAATGGGGGTTTGGAAAATATATGATTGCCTATGAAATATTTCTAGCTCGATGCATTTATCTTATTATGGTTCTGAAAACTAATTAAAAGAATTATTTTTAATACAATATGCACTCATTTTTCCTGTGTACCTTCAGAAATTCCTGTATAATGTCGTATTTAGACCACTTTCAAATCGCAGAGACATTGTATGTCAGGATTTAAATTACACTTTGTCGTATGCTAATTATGGCCGGTGATCAAACAGTCTCTGCACTGCAGTTTATAAATAACAGATCCCACAGTAGCCACCGAAAGCGAACCACTTGCCACTCGGTGGTTCAACGACATTTAAGACCCCCAAAGATGCGACAGTCGAGAGACACCTACACCGCGCTCAAAACTTAAGCAGCTTCCCGAGTTGTCAGCGCAAAATAAGACAAATGTTTCAACTGGCGACGCATCTGAATGCCCAAAAAAAGAGAGATTTGCAGCAAAATAAAAACAGGGGTGAAAAAGGTTAACAATGAAAGCAATATATACTATATTAATAAGCCTTAAAAATGCCAAGCAATCCTTGGTAATTTTGCTTTTATAAAAGGAAAGATTATTTTGGTTACTGATTTCCTTAACTTTCTCTAAAAATTGTATATTTTTGTTTAACACAATTATTATAGATTCAAATGCTTCTTGATTTTAGTTTAAAATACTTATAAAACCCCTATTTTTATCGTCTTTCAGCCCTGCTAAATCGGCAAGAGGTATAATAACACTGCCTACCGCTCTGGGCCAACTCTGTGTGGTCCAATTAAAGAGTTTGGCGGGTCTCTGGGCCCTCAAGTCTTCCGTCTGCCACCAAATGTGCGAATGATGCGTGAATTTCGCGGATCCGAGCCGAGCAAAATAAACACTCGCAGGAGCGCTGACTGATGGGGCCGGGCTGCAGGGCATTAATTGGAGTTGGGCCTTCGACTGGGGCATATTTTATCGCTATTGAAGCGTTTGGCGTTAATTAAGACAAAATCAGGCGGAATTTTTGTCACATCGCTGCGGTCTTCCCCTTTTTGCCCAAAGACCGTGATTAATTGTGCCTTGTGCTGCCTGCCAACTGCACACAAGCCATCTACTGTATAAATACTGCTGTATATATATCAGATACATAGCATTTTCCTCGTTTTTTAGTATTTCCCTCCTCTGTACTCCCTTGTAGTCGCATTTGCGGGCAAGAAAATGAAAAATTAGTCGAGGAAATCTGGCGAAATAAAATGTCGTCGGCGACATTTTGCAAAGAGATTTTGCCGCCTCTTTGTGTGGGTGAGCTGACTTCATACTATATAGACTCTATATGCTGCCATATATTTGGCTCAGCTTCTAATCGTCGCGCATTAGTCAGTGCGTTTTGTGGGTTCCTCTGGCTGCAGATAGAGATTTTTTTTGGTTGAGCTTAAGGGGTTTCCAAAGCCTCTGTAACGGAAATAAAAATGTATTAAAATAAACAAATATCCTAACATTTCCGTATCAAAATGTTTTTCTCAAATTTATCTTACTTTAAAATAAAGTAGAGCATTAAATATTCGTTTAAGATTATTTTATACCCCCATTGCTGCATTCCGCACTTTATTTTTTCTTTAATTCATTACCCTCTGTACAGAGCAGCCATATAAAAAGATCAAAGGAGGTGGCATTTTGTGTTGCTGCTTTGGTTGACACATCAACGCTTCTCTATCGACACCAAATGGCAACGACGACTACAAAGACAGTGCACCAGCAGTTGGCAAACGCTCGGCCACTAATTAATGTGCTTTTAATTATGAGCAGTAAAAAATTCGAAATTCGAAATGCGAAATGGCAACCGCAAAAGCTTAGCAGAGGTACGAAGAGCAGACGCTCTCGAACCAACCGCAAATTGAATGACGAACGGACACTGAAAAAGGGTTCGACTGCTGCTCCTCTGCGACACGTCAATTGTAATAACAATAACTGCTCAAGACAGCCCAAAAGTAACACATCCGCAGGAGGACACAACAAGGTAATGGACAGGACATGAGAATCCGAGACCCGAGAAATGGGGACAGGGCAGGGGACAAGCTGGCTTGTTAGCACACGACACACTGTGGTCAGCAAATGAGCAGCTGACCAGCAAGGGTTTAGGCCAATACTGAGAAAATTAACAGCTAAAAATAATTAAGAAACCATTAACTATTATATGGCTAAATAAAACTGTATAGCAATAAACATGGCCATACACTTATAAAAGAGAAAAAAAATGTTTTCAAAATTAAATACATTCTACCTATCAGCTTAGTATTTATTATTGTTCGTATTCCCATTTTATTTCCCTCAGTGCATGGTTACATAGACCTGTCCTCGTTGGTCTTTCGGTCCCAGGTAATTGTCGTGTCAATTTTGGTAAAACTGTTTCGTCTCCGACTTGGACTTGGACTTGTGCTCGTACAGAGTGTCAAATTTTAAACATTGATTATCTGGAGACATATTCAGCAATTAGCAAATCAACTCGGCTGAGGCTGTGGCTTTCTGGTTGGCTTTTCTGCCCGGCTTGCCTCCGTAAATGACAATTACCAAATGTGTCAAAAGCATTTGGCCTGGCCGAGTGTTTGTTAAGTTTTAATATGACAGCAGATGGACACGGCAAATATTTTATCAGCCGGGCGGTCGCAGTCTCGTAGCAATTTGCATACATCACAAGCCACTCGAGAGGCTGTCCGTGATAATATAAGAAGTAAAAAAAAGAAGGAAGGAATACAAAACACTCCCCTCTATAAGGATTCTCCCTACGGACGTGTTTAACGGTTCAATTTTACACATCATTTAATCGCAAACAAGTTAGCTCGCCGTGTTTTGTCACTCAATTTAAATTTATACAAGTATTCCACCGCCGGTGCATTGATTTATGACCTACTCACAGAACCTTCACTTGACAAGATTCCGGCTCACTGATTCCGCACCGGAAAATTACAAAGTGTTAACACGAAAAGAGCATCGAGACAATGCCAACATATGTCCGCATAAATTGTACGAATTGTTCAAAATTTAAATGACGTTCTATTCGACAATGGGGTGAAATGTAGTATACTTTTCACTTGCAAAGTAGTTTTAATTTTGGGTGCTATGAAACTAATGTGTTTTTCTTTGTAATATATAATTCCTTCAAAAAATGTTGAATGCAGTTTGCTTAGGAAACGTATTACTAAGTTCTAAGTTTAAAAAGTATTAAAGGTTTTAGCCCTGCGGCCAAAACTTGAGTGTAAAATCGGGATCAGAACCATATAATTTAATTTAATTACTTTGGAATATGTACATATCGCAGGCCAACTGGCTTGCATGTTATGGCATAGTAAAAGCCCTAAAGAACATCTCGAAGTGATGAAAGCCGCCGCCAATTCGCAGACACTCCCAAGACGAAAGGAGGGCCATTGTCTGTGGTAAAACTTGCGGCAAAATGCTGCATATGGCTTATAGTTACCCGTACACACTTGGGCGGCTTAGGGATTGCATTGACAACTGAAGCGTTATCGAGGTGCATGCAATTTACTCATCATCACAGATGGAAAGGTGATAGCGGACATGTTACTCTTTTAATTGATGCGAAGATGGCTCCGAATGAGTTATGACTGCAACTAATATGGGCCGCTGCTTGTGCGGCAATTACCAACTGTGCGGCAGTGCGGCAGGATGGCCTGGTCGAGTGCCTGCCTGGCTATGTTGAAAGACAATAATGCTTAATAATGAGCTGTAAAGTTTATTAATTGCCACACGGCGTTAGGGGCTCTCCACCTCCCCCTTCGACTCTCCTCCGCCGGAGCTAATGAGCCATTTGCGTGTCGTCGATTTATTGCATTATTTGCACACACACAAGACACAAAAGACACATTAAAACTAAATTATTAAAATTTTCGCAAAACTGCCGGGACATATGTCATGAGATGTCCGAGTTCAACGGACCCTCAAAAGGTTCAATAGCTGCGAGCCAAATGTCATGAATATTTACAAATGTCTGGCTTTAACTTTTGTTATTTTATGAGCATTAAACAATAAATCTACGAGCCAGAAATGGGATAAAATGTAATTTAAGAAAAATGTAACCCTTAACCTCTTTTTTTAATTATACTGGTAACTCTGCAGAAGCTTTGTTATTGTGAACTTTTGCATCAAAAGAATATTACTTAACCTTTTTAATTTTCCTTGTGTTATTGTCAAAGATAAATTATGATCAAAAAACCAACTGACATTTTTTTTTGAAACCCCGATCACGTTTGCGAAAATTGTCACGATTTTCTGGGACTAACATATGTATCCCTCCACCAGCGGAATGTTTAAACTTTACAAACTTTAAATCATTGCCCCATTTGATTCGTGACCCAATTCCTGTCCTGTGGGCTTGCCCTACTAAAACTGATTTCAGACTTGACTGGTTTTAACGGCCAAAGTAGCAACAAAGTCAAGAGTCATTGAAGCATGTATGGCGATTTGCCCCGTTAATGAGACCATAGATAACAACGAAAATCAACTGTCAACTTGGGCCAAAACAGAAAGGAAGCTCCGCTGATTAAGTTAACCCTGAGTGGGAAAACTTTGCCGCCCCTTTTTCAGAGTGAGGAACCCTTCCACCGAAACGAGAACCCAATCCGAATTAAGGGGGTTAAATGTGCGAAATATCACAACTTGGCACTCGTGGCAGCAGCAACAAAGCGAAAGTTACGCTGGATTAACAACCCTTGCTGGGTTCCTCCATATCCATATCCACGGATATCCCATCCAACCAGCCAACCATCCAACCCCTCGTGCCGACTGCAATGAGAGCAATTTATAAAATTGTTACGCTAAATAAATTAAAATTTCACTTTTAAAGTATTGGGCGTGAAATTGAGATTAGCCTGACAGGGAAACAAAGAATTTTTAAGGGGGTAAGTGTGGGTTTTTTTAGTAAAAGGCTTTCCTCGTGGCACTTTTATAAAATAAAAGAGAGTATACAAAATGTAAGCCGATTATATTTAGCCTCCTACTTTTGATATTCGAAAAGTCTTTTAATAAGGTGTTAATTTCCCCTTCTATTATTAATAAATATATACATTATATAAATTCTTTTTAAAATATAAGTTTCATATATCTTTTATTTAAACTTTTCCAATAATCAAGATAACTACATAATAAACGAAACGCTCAATAAATAAACCCCGAGTCAATTTACCTAATACCAATTTTAATTTGAGATATCTCAACAATCATTAAGAATTTGTCTGCTGTAGGTATCCAAGGAATACAAATACCTTACCCATCCGATCTGAGAAATGCGCCTTATCTTGTTCGACCCGAAATTCTAATCAAACATTTTCTCACCTTGCTCATGTTGCTGTTGGGATCGCTGGTGTTGCCTGAAGTTGTTGTTGCTGGTGTTGCTGGTGTTGCTGTTGTTGCTGTTGCATGTATTGCTGGTGTTGCTGCTACCCTTTACCTTTTTCCGTTGTGGGCGTGTTCGCTGTTGAACGTTCTGTCGGCATAAAAGAGGCGGCATCCACAGCGGCAACATTTCTGTGTTCTTCACTCTTTTTTTTATAATTTTTTTTCTTCTTTTGACTGCAGCCGCATTTAACTCGAGTGTTTTTGTTGTTGTTGTTTTTGTTGTTGTTGTTTTTGTTGTTGTTGTTTTTGTTGTTGTTGTTGCTGTTGCGCCGCCGTCTGACATGTGAGAATTTGCCGTAAATCAACCTGTTGCTGTTGCCGCGGTGATGTTGCTGCTGCCGCTGCCGTGATGTTGCTGCCGCCGCACACGTTTTTCGGCGGCCACTCGGCTTATGAAGTGCCACAGAGAAACAGGTTAATCGATTTTAAATCGGTTTCGATGTTGTTTTGATCGCCGTAGCCTGTTCTAGTTTTATACTAGTTTATTTTGTTCTTCCTCTTCTCTTTTGTTTTATTATTTTTTTGTTGTTGCATTTTTTGTTCGTTTTTGACGTTTGAACTTGATTACCGGTGATTTTAATAATGATGTGCCTGCCGCTGCTGCTGCTGCTGCAAGAAGTCGAAATGATGGTTAAAGACAGTTCATTAAGTCTCGCCTGGCAAGTTGATGGGTTGCACGCGGATATATGTGTGTGGATCGGAGTAGATCCTGCCTTTTTCTAGCTATAGGCCACTTGGCTAATTAGCTGTTAAATGAATTGCCTTCCTTCTGCTCCACTTTGAGCAGCCGGCTGCACTTGCCACGAAGATTAATACCTATCACGAGCTCCGAAAACGGAGATGTGGCGACTGGTTGAGGTGGGTTTTGTGGCTAAGATTAGTTAAGGTGGGTATTACAGGTGAGTAAAAAGATATACCATTTCCTAACGGAAAATAACATAACCTACATTATTTGAAATCCTATTTAAAAGAAATACTTTTATTTAAATATCACTTTAACTCTTAAGTCTTCTTTCATAGAGTCATCATTCGCAAGTGTTTGCATAGCGATCAGCAAATGTTAAGATCTCAGCAGAGAATCCCCATGCAACATCATTTTCCGCCACATTGCAGGCAACACGAAACGCCTAAAAGACAAATAAACAAAAGTCAAGGGGGAAAAGCGAAATAAAAGCGGTGGAAAAGTGGCCGTAAAGTGGAGCGGAGTGTGCAGGATGGCCGGGTTGAATGGAGGCCGAGGCAAGATGATTTATTTGCGAACTCGTCTGTTTGGTTCCATTTCAATGCGAATGACAAACGCGACGATGACGATGCGCTGCAATGAAGTTGGCAGTCAAGCACTTAAAACTGCAGTAATTGCAGCAGTAGCAAATGCAGTTGCCGCAGAACAACTTGCTGCAGCAGAAGTTGCAGCCAAAGTCGCAGCAGAAGTCGGGGAGCAGGAAGTGCGCGCCTGCAGATCATCGCAATGGCAATCGCAGTCTTGGTAGCAGTCGCATATCACTTTACACTGCAGTCAGCGCCGAGTGCAGTCAGCCCCATGTCAAATGATGAATTACAAGCGGAAGAGAGACATTTCGCCCTGGCGGAGGCTGAGCGCCCCGAGAAACGCTGCCTGTCTCACCAGTCAGCCGGAAAATGCACTTCAATAAAATATATATTATGTTAACCTGAAGAAACAAGAACAACACAAAGCAGCACATCAAAAAATTATTATTGTATACCTCCTCAAAAAATGAAAATAAAAAAAATTAAAATAATAGATTAGTAATATAAAATACAAGTTTTAAAGTAATAAATTGAAATAATAATATATTACGGTTAAGTTAAAAATGTTTATGTTATTTTCAACAATATTATTTATACAAATTTAAAAAATAACTGACATCATATTCCTATCACTCTTATTTCTCTTCGTGTCTTTGGGGCCTCCAAGAATCAGTGGCAGGCTCAAGTGGCTTGCTTCATTGCCCACTGACAGACGCGCTTCTAGTCGCCAAACACACATACACTCCTCACACACACCGAGCCGTGCACACACATACTAATTACCTAGTTAAACTGTCAAATTGACAGATGACAGTTTTTGCCTGCCCAATGGCAAGCAACACTTTGTCTGTCAGTCAAAGGCAAAGGCGGCCCGGTTTCTCAGCTCTTTCCCCCGTTTATTTTCAGTGCAATTTCCCCCTTCTTTCTTCCCCTTCTCTTTTTTTTTGGCATATTCGCAACATTTTTATTTGTCATATGCGTAAATATTGTCAGGCTGAACGCCCATTTCTGTCAAACGGCTGTCTGTTTTCGTTAAAAATCATAATTAGCCACCAAATGAGGGAGACCTTCGAAGAAGTCGACTTTGTGGCAAATTCGCACTTTGATGCCCAGGAATCGAGGGCCAGACAATGCAGCAGACAAGTTGACAAGTTCTCTAGTCGAACGTGTGAACAATTTTAATTGGGTGTAAGGCCGCTCGCCGCCGGTTGATGCAAATTTTTCCTTTCAATTACATTTTAATTTTTTGTTATTATTTTCCCCCGGTTTTCCTTTTTTTTACCCCTGCTGCACTCCATACACTCGATCGGTCGACATGTAATTGCGCGCTTTCCTAGCCACAATTAAATTGTCATAGACATGACGCAGCATTATGATGGGGCAATTATAACTGTCAGATCTGACAGCATTACAGCTCTCGTGGCCAGTTTGCGATGAGAGTTTTGCAAAAAAAAAAAAAAAAAAAAAGGGGAGGGCGGTGCAGAGTTTTGCAATTCTGCAAAACAAATTTCGCATTTGTTTTACAGACCACCCAGAGCTTGATTGAAAGAGCTTTGATATGTGTTGGGTCCACTCGAAACAGGCTGCTAATCGTTGGCCTAGCAACACATTTTTAATTGAAATTTTGCAATTAGCAGGCAATTCTAATATCTAGTTTTTGGTTAGCTGACTAATAAGGAATAAAATTCCATTGCAATTCAAAGTTATTCAAAGATACTCAATCTTATCAGCAGTTACAATGTTGCCAATCGAAAATGCGGATCGTCGTCTGTTCGATTTATGGCCAAACATTAATAAGCTGTCAACACATGCGTTAGACCCCAAAATATGGACAGCACAGCAGGCCCGAAAAACCAAGTGTTAAGGTCGAAAATTCCAGAGGACCCGCCGATCCGATTCGCGGATCCCAGGTACCGATTGGTGTTTTCAATTTCACTTAACAAACTGCATACAAGCCGTACGCTAATGAAGGCTCATAATTTTCGAACGGCACAAAACAATTTGACAGTTTTATATGCGCTTTTAATGCCCAAGGTATTTGTGGATGTTTCTCCGTTTTATAGAAGCACTCGTAAGGATGCGTATAAGCAGCTTTGCAACTGAACCCCATCGATGACGGGTCTCAAAGCACTGAAAATAAAGTATTTATTATATTCAATTCCAGATGCATCACTTATTAAATATTGTACTTCAAGGAAATGATTTAAAAATAGAAATAAATAGTAAATATTTTATTTTTATTTAATTTTATATTATGACCTTTCAGACCTTGTTTTTTTTCAGTGCTGAGAACCCTAACATTTGCATACCCTCGTTTATATTTTGATCGATCGTTCGACATGCAAAAAGGCCAACTGCAGGTTCTGAGGTCCAGAGACTCAAACGAAGGCTGAAACGCAGACAGCCGGGGTCCGTGTTCGCTTTTATTAATTTTTTGTTTGACTTTTGCTTTATGGCGTGTTCATTGTGGCCAAATCCTGTCCGTCTCCCGTTCGCGGCCATTTAACTGATTATTGGGTCCTGTGTCCGGCGCACAGCAGGTGGTTTTCACTGTACCCGAAACGTCGTCGCTGCGTCTGGGGCAACGTCATCGATGGGGCATTGAAAAATGCCCCGACGAGGGGCATTCCACCGCGAACCGACACCCACGCAACTCGAACTCCACCAATCCAGAAATCACAACCCGAAATATGGAAAAAGAGCTTGCCGTGCGATAATTGTGTTTGGTTAAATGGCTCGATAATCCGCAGATAGGAGTCCAGCTTCAACCTCGGCCACGCCCTTTATGTTAATCATAATAAAAACATCAACGTGAATATTTACAAGCAGCCCTCGGGTCCCAGGAAAATATAGTGAGATCTCGATCTCGTTCTCGATCCCGAGTAGAGTCCCTTGTCCAAATCCATGGGCCTAGCTTGCCGCTCGCTGTTGTAACTGCTTAAGTGCAACAATTTTATTTGCAGCAGCAGTGCATGCAACTCAACTTGGACTTGAGGCATGCGAGTGTTGCACTGCGGGAAATAAAATGAAATAATACTAAAAGTTTGTTTTTAAAAATAAATGAAGTAAGACAAATAATCTTGATTTAAAATACAACCTTATTCTAAGAAACTCATATTTAATGATTCGTACTTATGGTTTTGTTTTATTTTATTAATATTTTATCTAAATTTATTAATCTTTAGGTGACAAATTTAATTCAAGAACTTTCTATACCATTATTTCCACAAAAAAATTAAAGAGATATCCTTAACAATTAATATAGACACATAAGAAATTTTTCCAGTGCACATTCCACTGGTTAGCCCGTCTGCAATCCACGTCATAATCTCTTCATTTTGATTCCAGTCAAATTAATTATGCAGCCAAAGTCAACAATTAATTGCGATTGTTTAATTATTTTTGCCAGTGCACGCTCTTACCGCAGTAGCAAGGTCCGCCGCCCCCTTCCCCCCGGAATCCCGTTCACATTTCGCTTGTCTGTCAGTCGGTCGTCCATCCGTCCGTCGTTTCTGTCTGAAATTGCCAACATGCCAGAGATTACCAACTGTCAGTTGAATGTCATGCCAATGGAACATGCCGTCAACTGAAGTGTTGAACTAATTTAACAGCTGTTGAAAAAAAATATATGCTGCATGCACCACATACAATACCAAACTATAGCACACAGCATACACGGCGTATGTGCAATGCACGAAGAAATGAAACACAAAAATGTGAAATGGAAAAAAATGCAACGAACAAATGCAAAATACAGCAAACGAAAAAAAAAACGAAAACGAGCAGCGAGAAATATGATTGAATTTAAGTGCAGTGCAATTAAAATACTTGCTCAGTGCACGGCAATATGATTGCAACACAATTAGCTGCACATTAAAACCATACGATAATTAAGGAGCGTTCGCTGCGATGGGTGGGAAAAGGGGGGTAAGGTGGTGCGAGGGGGGAACAGGTGATGATGACCAGCGGGCATATCCATACACACTCGGCCCACGCCTTTAATAGTCAAATGAAATCAGCGCGACGACGTCGCTGATATATGTGTACGATAGAGAATGCACTGCAAAAAATATTGGAGATCATAAGAAAAATTTAAAGAAAATAAAGCTACTGATTGAATAGAGAATTATTGCAAAATTTCAGCTAGGTAACCCTTGCACATTTTTAGGGGAAAGTATAGATGCATTTAATCTTTTAAATTTGTATTCAATTGTATTATTTTTTATAAAAAATCATATATCGATTTATTTCAAGTATTCTATTTTTAAGTTAACCTTATCGATATAATTTTGTTAATACGCTTCCCACCCCTATTTTTTTGCAGTGCACCTGCTGCATCTCCGGCATTCCTCGCCGCAGCGTTGATCGTCGTGTAATTAGAAAATGTTGTGCATAATTGGAATTGTAAATGAGCTGCAGCCCAGGAAGTAGGCAATCTTGGCCAACAGCAGCAGCTCCCCTCTTTTTTATTTCTTGGATCTTCGCGGACGAACATACGAACGGACAAACGGACAGACGGACGGACGGACGTGTTTCGTTCGTGTTTCGCGCTTTCGTTTAAATGTAAATTATACAATATTTTTGCACATTTGTTTCGCAGTGTGTGCGCCGCTTTGCTGATTTTTATCTGCAGTTTAAAAAAGTTTTGTTGTCTGCATTGATGTTTGCCGTATGTAAACGTTGATTTTAATGATGTGCCATGAGGCACGATTGCCTCTCGTGTGGGATAACTCAGGCATTTTATTAGCCGCCGAATGGAATGACCAACTCCGGTTGACTAACTTGGTTAAGTTGATTGTCTGACATGGTCGTGGATAGCTGATAGCTGCCACATAGACGCTCTGCTGCCCAGCCACTTTACTTGGCCACGTTATCCACGTTAATTCGATTCGAAATTAAACCGAACATGGTTTTAAATGTTGATTTTTACGTTTTAATCGCCGCGTTTATATTGCCATAAAATCTGAAGAGTAAAACTCAACAGTCTCTTACTGTAAAAAAACGGCAAAAGTTTCGTGTTACACGGAATAGGAAAACATATTTAAATTATTGCCTTTGTTTGGAAGCGTTCAAGTCAGAGATTTAGAAAGGGGGATAGATGATATTCGAGATGATCGATAGGGAAGCTATTGGATTTCCAATACTCCAATAAAACGTTTAAAATTCTTTGAAAATTTACATAAATACCAGAAAACAATGAAAAGCTTGTTTTTAATAGACATTAAGTATAGCTTGGTAAAAGATCGTTAAATAGTCGAAATCACATTGTTGTTTTCGTGGAATTTCAAAATTCCAACATTGTAAATTTGCCTTGCTATGCAATTCAAATTTTTTATCCCACGTGATGGCAAATATCAGTAACAACTTTGAAAATTGAGATTTTTACAGCTCATAAATCACTAAACACCTGTAAAATGAGTTTAATGCCACATGAAAATTCCCAATGCCGATGCTCTGGGAGGCTATAAAGCAAAACCGATTTAAGCCTAACAGTTACAATTCTTCCACAATGCCACACGAGGCGAGTGGCCGAGGAACGAGGGAAAAAAAGACGATGTTTTTATGTGCAACGAGCGTTTTGTTGAAAATATCATTAAAATATCAAAGTTTATCACCTTGCCACACACGGCCGGAGTTGATCCGATGTAAGATCTCTCAGACAAAGCAGCAACCATGAAATATCTCGGGATCTGGATGGTGTGGAGGGATGGTGAAAGGGGGAATGGGGGATAGTTAATCCGTTCATTAGGTTTACGGACATAAGCTCGTGTTGTTTAGTGAGGCGTTAGAAGCGGGGCACAACAATGGACCCACCTGGGCACCAAGTCCCACCGATTTGTACACTAATAAAAAATATTACAATGTATTTGGATATAAAAGGTTATATGTAGTTTATAACCTATCTCTTAAGTTAAATAACAAATGGTACCAAAAACTGAACATTGGAACTAATTATTACATAACTTTAAAATCTAAACTTTATTTTTCTTTATATCATAGAAAATGTTTAAAGTAATTTTATGTAATTTTTTAAAGATCGTCGCTATATAAATTTTATACAAATTTTATTGGTGAATTTAGTAATCTAACTAATACTTTTTCCGCGTTACATTTATTCATCAGAAAGTTTTTTTAGTGTACAAGGGAATCTCTGAATGGCAATGACAATGAGAGCCGAGTTTTGAATATGCTTGACAGCCCGACAGCTTTTCTGGTCTGGGCCGAGCAATATTTTGACATTTTTACTGCCCGCTTATGAAAGACCAAAGAATTCCCCGAGTTGGCCCAAACTCAGGCCCATACAAATTAACGCTCCGGCTTTTAGTTTAATTAAATTCTAATTTATTGCATTTTATCGCCGGTTAAAGTGTGTTTCCATGTTGGCTCCGATGGTTTTGAGTTTCGATCACTTTTTTGCGCAACATTTTTCAACTTAGTTTGCATACGATTTGATTTTTAATCAAATTAACACTTTATTTTGTCCTCCCCCCAAAAAAAAAGGGTAGATAAGCTGATTAGGGCAGATGAAAAAGTGAGCGAGAGCCATAAACCTCTGCAATAGTATCAACTTTTGTTAGGGTTAAGCGGCTTAAATCAGTTCCCCACAATATTATGACTTGATTATGGCGAAAGACTAATTTTTATTTGTTTAAGAACTTCTGCTCTGTATTATGTGTTAAGTTGCCCATTGCCAAAGTCTGTGAAGGTCGTGAAGACCTTTCACATTGAAGTTGATGGGAAATTTGATTGAACAATGCTGATTTTGTTGATGATTTTTGTATGTCTCGAAATGGGTTTCATAATTGAGGAGCCAAAGCCATAAAATCAAACTAAAGACCGTAACGGAAGCAACTCAAGCAGAAGATTAAAGTGTGGCTAAGACATGTGAAAATATTGAATATAAGGAAATGAAATGGAATAAGTTTATATTTTTATATATTTTCTTTAGATTTATATTTTATATTTTAATATTTTTTTTTATCAAGACATCGTTTAATAAAACTGAGTTCGCATTACCCCTTTATTACATAAATATATGTAAATGACTTTATTTAAAATCTCAGACTTTCCACTACCATCCTCGACCGACCAACACTCAATTTTCTAAAACTCAGATAAGCGGCGACACGCAGTTTTAAAAAAGATTTGAGCGCAGTTAGCACACCCGAATACATATGGGGGGTTGGGAAAAATGCGGAAATCATACGAGCCCGGGAATTTCCGGGAAAAAGGAAAAGCAGAAGGAGAAGGAGGCAAATAAGCCGGGAGCCGCAAGGAGCCAGGATAAGTTTGGCCGGCCTGCACACGCTCCCCGAGCCAATTAAACGCGCGTTATCTGAGTCAAATTTTAAAGCGTTGATACATAAATCCTTTCGTTAAGCCCCGCAGCGTTCTTGACAGCCAAGGCACATGCTAACATGCCATTTTCCACACCACCCAGCGGAAAAAACCCCAACCCATCCCACCTCCACCCGCAAACCCATACGAAAAAGTCGCGCAAAACTTTTTCGAAAGAGTTTTTCCTCTCGGGCAGAAACGAACCCGTTCCCTCAAGGATAAGCGGAAAGGACATCCTGGGCATCCAGGATGCGGGTGTATTTTAAAATTCAACTGTGGCTTAGCATGCGCATCATAAAATAAATTTTAAGCGCAAGTGGCGCCATTAAGTCTGCTTTCAACTTTTTTGCACCCACTACGCGGAAAAAGCGGGTTAGGTTTTCCCGGGATGGAGGGACAATGTTATCCATATAATGTGTAAAAAGTTTATCAAAACCCTTTCCGCACCCGAAAAAGAGCAAACGAGATGAACATATTTATATAAATTGAGTCGCACACGAGGGTGAATCAAGAAAAGAAAAGTTGTAAAAAGTTTTGTTTACATTGATATCACTTATTATAAATAGAGATACAAATATTAAAGAGATATTTTCAGAGATTTATTTTCTAATGAAATTTATTTCCTAAACTTTAAATTCAGATCATTTATTCTTTGCTTAATTTTCCTGTATTTTTTTATTCACATTATGAATCACCCTACCCATTTATATACACTCAATGTATAAGTATGTGTGGGACCCACCCACAAACAAAATGGCGGCACAACATAACACAACATTTTTTGGCTACCATTTTCGTGCCGCAAAACTTTTCGACGCGCTCTTTTACAAATTACCAACAACTTTAGTACGTTTTTTACGATCGAACAGAGCGTTTATGTTTATCTCCTTGGCTTCGAGTGTGGGTGTACCCATGTATACATATAGCCAACCAGATATATAGATACTGAGTACACAGAGAAATATGCAGACCGATGAAATATTGTTGAAGGGGGGAAAAACTAATTGAAATTGCAGTTAATTAGCCTTGAGGTGGTTTATGCCCAAGTATCTGGCCGTAATTGAATTCCACTTCCTTTTTTCCCCGCCACAAAAAGAAGGAAGCTAGGCAATTTTTTTAATTAAATTTAGCCAAAGCCGGCTTTGCCAGAGCGGCCTCTTGAAAGGCCATTAAGAGCCACGTTTTGACATTTATATTGACAGCCAATAATAGACAACATAACTACAAGGAGCCAACGAAGGAAGCGGCCGAAAACTGGAAACTGCCAACTCGAAACTGGCAACCGGCGTCTGGTGTGAAATTAAAACCCTTGCGGTATGGAAATAAAAGTGTACGGGTATAGTATGTGCAAAACCAGTAGCCGAACGCCTTGCCAAGGCGGCATAAATCTTCCAGCCGATTTTCACCCGGCCTATAACTGCTCAACTATTTACAATCTAGGTCAAAATAGTAATGGTTATTGGGTTACTTAAAATAAAAGTTAACCCACTTTGAGTTTTGAAATCACTTAAAAAAAACAATTTGTTACATTAGAAGAAATTTAGAATTCAACATTTATTATTACATGGTTCTATTATTTTGACCACGCTTGTTTTTAAGACGCGGAGCCAGTGGAGCCACCGAAATGACAATTGTGTCAGCTACTGTATCCCGACCCACCGAATAATCCCAGCGTCGACAAGCGGCGGCTGATGGCGGCACCAACTTAGATGTGCAACTAGCGAAATAAATTATTTTTATGCATTTGCATTTTCCAATTTTTAACACCTCCGGGGGTCATCAAGCGTGGCCGTCCAGTGGAACGGATGGGATACCCAGACTAGCTGATCGTAATTACTGAAGATATATAGATGAATACTTCGAATATTTGGATACCCAACATTTAATTGCATTTTAAAGAAAAGATTGAGAAGCATACTTATATAAATAGCTAACTTGTATTATACATGACATTTTGAAGCTATATAAAATGTTTTAAAGAACTCCCTACAGGGTATCAAAATGGGGATACGAATCCAAAAAATGGATATCGAAAGGCGACGGAGGACCGACAATTATGCGGCCTGCTGCAAGCAAGACAAGCAGCTCGGCCATGTTGACGTACCTTTTGGGCATAAAATTGAAATCCCGGCCAGGATGCGAGGCTGCCGCCGCCGTTTGGCATTAAATTTGCCACATCTTCGACACACAACAGCCACTTCGGAGGAGGGACGACAGCAACACCAACAGTAACAGCAACAACAGCAGCAACAGCAACAGCGGAGGCAGCAACATCAGCAGGGCGATGGCAACGACAGCAACATACAAATTTATATGGCCGCAGGGCATGCTGAAATTATGCCATCAAATTGGTATCAACAGCCCATGCAGCACCAGCAGCAACAAAAACAACAACAGTAACAACAGCAACATCAGCAACATCAGCAACATCAGCAACACCAGAAACACGAGCAACAACAACCACAAGAGCAATGGGAGCAGCAAATGTTGCTAGTAGGATGTTCTGGTTTACTGGGCTTGCAACAAGCAAGTTGCAGTGCAGCGACAATTTGTGTGCAATGTGCAAAGTAAAATGTTGCTGGGTGTGAACCTAATGCGTGCAGCAGCACCACCAGCAAAATTGGCAGCAGCAACAGCCACGAGCTTGTAAGCAAATTAGAGCAACTCGAGCAACCTTGCTGCAAAAATGCGACTCTAATTGGTCTAGATATAGACGTTATGGATAGATAGATGGTCATGAACAGGGTCTTTAGTACTTAAAACGACTACTAAAATGGTGAGGGAGTAATAAGAAAGAATGTACGTCAGTTAATAATATTTTTATTGCTAACATTTATCTTATAAACGAACTAAAAACTTTGTTTAATTAACGAAAACCACTGACCACTTGAAGTTGGCTTATCTCACATGTCTTATTCATGCTGATTGTTGCTCCAAAAATGCTATAAATACTGCAAGTAATTTCAATAAACGAAGCCTCGAAGGTCTCTCTCTTCTGGGCCAAAAAATCTTCGCAAAAATTAAGAGCACAGAAAATAATTACGCACTATTGCCATAATTTCATAAAAGGCAGCGGATCGACAAGAGAAGGCACCGACAACGCATCAGGTAACATGAACCTGTCGGCAATCCACAAAACCCGGCCAAATGGCAGCGAAATGCCTTGGAAAAGAAGGAGTTGCACCACAATCAACGCCCCACAAGAGCCGTTCAGACCCAAACTTAAACACTGAGAATAATTAGGCTTAAAAAAACAGGAATATTTTGAAGAGCTATATTTATTGATTGCAACTTCTTTTGTACAAAGTTTACAACAACAAGTTTACGATTACAATATTCTGTAGCTATTTAACCTTATTTTTTGTTGTTCGAAAGTTCGAATAACTTTTTTGCCAGTGTAAATTGAAGGGAGCCACAACATTTGGCGGCCCCAACAGAAGTTATGATGGGGCCGGGCCCGGCGGCATTGGATCGCTCTGGTCCTGTCCTCCCAAATGGAAGGATGATGGGTCAGGGATGCGTTGGGATAGGATGACCGGGACGCTTGGGAAGCTGGAGAAGCTGGGGATCTGGGCTCACGGGATGGTGTTTTGGCAATTGGCGCGGCCTTTTTAGCCCTCAGCCTGAAATTGGTAGGAGTTGATGCGTTGATGCAATTACACCATAATATTCACACTTTGCGAGGTGAGAAAATTGCGGGCTATTAAAAGATCATAATAACGCACCACCGCTTCACTCGACTGCTCCTCCGTTCAAGTTGAAGTCGGAGTCGGAGATGAAGATGAAGATGCTGGAAATTGCGGCGGGACTGGCCATACTATATATGTACATATATAACTGCCTCGGAAGCGGCAGATGAAATTGTGCCTCGGTTAAAGGCCCCGTTGCCGACATTTATGACAGGCTATGAAACAATTTTTGCACCCCTCTTTTTTCGCTTCTCATTAAAACAAAAGGAATTGCGTTTTGGCATCGATACCAGAAAATGACGACAATGTTGCACACATGTCAAACTGGGGCGCTTCGCTTGATTTAGAACTGTGCCAAGTGGCGTTCGCAGAAATTGATTTTAAAACCGCTTTCAAACCCATTAAAATCTTAGTTCCTAAGTTCCTCCCGTTCATACAAAGTCGAATTTCGGGCAACCGAAATGCCAAAAACTGAAATCGTTTTTGGCGAAGATTTGCTAATAGATTTTAATTGCATTTTATTCACAGAAAGAAAGAGATCATAAATCCTTTCCTCTCGCTTTTTATGGCTGGCGGGCTTTTATCACCTGTGTAGATTAAAGAATATTGTTTTAATGCTAATATAGATAATTCAACGTGTTAACATTTATTCAGATTTTTAGTATTATAACAGGTTTTAAATTATTATTACTAACTGCTTTTTAGCTAATTACTGCTCGTATAGATTTTTAATGTTCTTTAAATTGCCTATCAAATAATTATTTGTAAGCAGAACAAAGAAGATATTGTTCGGGATAAAAACCGTTTAGGAAAGTTTAAAGAGAAATAAACAATGTATTTTAAACACCCCGTTTTTGTATTTATTTTAAAGATTTCATTTACATAGTATGATTCAAAAACCAGTTGGCAACGAAGAAAACCAAAGTGTTATCCGATCGATCGGCGGAGACACCCAACTGGAGAGGCGAGAGATCGGGCGTTGATATCTTAACACAATATCAGATTACGAACGGTACAGTTCGATATATTCGGATCGGAGATACTGAATCTGAAGGTGCGGTGAGCATCGCGAGTGGCTCTTAATCAAATCAACTAGTTAGCGCCCATTTCAATACGTTTTATGATTATTAATATTATATGATTGTTTCCAGCTTGATTGTCGCTTTGTTCGGAATCGGGTCGAGAGACCAAATAGCCAACACACTCCATTCTGTTTATGCCCATCTATATGTATATTAATGCCGATCGGAACGGCAATAACTACCACAACGGAGATGGGGAGAATATATCAAGAGTCATTAGAATTGTCAACGCATAAATTAATTGCTCGTAAAGTGGCAGAGTTATGGATATTGTATCAGTTTTTGTTTCTGTCGCTACGTGTCTCGTTTTTTTTTTTTGCATTTTATATTATATTTTTTAATTTCAATGAAAGGGATTCTGTTTCTGTGCTTGGCAATCTCATTAGCTATATACATTTTTTTAATAACTGAACCCTGATTAAAGTTGAAATGCGATGATTGACATATATGCAAAATAAATGCAGATAACACATGCGAAATTTATTGCCTTTGTTGGTCTAAATTTAAAGCTATACACATGTCTTTTGTGCCATTTGATATGCGGAAAGATTGCCGATTGAGGTGCACATAAATTAGCTTCGTTCTACATATATAATTAAGTAATCTAGAAACTTGCTCTGTCTGGCATAGAAATTAGATTAAAACTGGATTGAAAACATCAGCGGAGCCATCAAAAACATTGAAAGCTGTGATCTGTCAAATAACACAGATATGCGAATGAAAAGTTTGATTGAAAGATCTTTGTATTCAAATGTTGATTTGTCTAGGAAATTTAAATAAAAAAAGCAGCAATATTGAATCGATTTTTTATAAGCAGATTATAATTGAAAAGAAACTTTATATTACTCTATCTTATTCTTATTGTGAAAAGGTGCTCTAGAATAAGTTTTGTTTTTTTTATTGCTCATAATATATCCCTAAAAATACTTTTATGGCGAATCGGAAAAAAAGATTATTAAGTTTATATGTACTATAAAACACAAAACAACCTTTTTTCCTAATATCTATAGTCTCATGAAAAATCTTAAAAAGTTGTAAGGTTAAATCGCAGCTTGACCTTTAATTCACATGACACACACATCGAATCGCATAAAGCAATCAATTGTTCAGTAAATCCCCATTTCAACACATTATCAGTATAGTTGGAAAACAGCATTTTCCACACGTTACTAATCAAGGTAATTGCACAACAATTTTCACTGGCGGCAATTACGATTTCACGCGCATTTTGCCACGCACAATTTTTCCCATCTTTGAGATGTTTTGAAAGCACGAATTGATAGATGCTACCAGTGGACTACCAACCATCGGATTCCATCGCATTCGACATGGCCAAAAATGCGGCGTTAAATGCGTGAATTTATGGAATTTTGATTAGCAGGAGAGTGAGTGTTTTGTTTTAGGCGCCAACTGTTCGCAGGCAGTTCCAATTAGTGACACGCCGATGGATATGGGAATGGAGTTGGCAATGGAGCTGGCAATGGAGATGAAGATGGTTCAATCGGAGGCCTCAACGCAGCTTTACAAAATTACATTTCAATTATTTTTGCTATTTTATTGCTCACCTCGGACAGGCGCTCATCGCACCTACTTTCCGGCAACCGATAATTGGGCATAATTCAAGGGGTTTATGCCGACTTGGGCTGTCAGTGTCCGAGGCGGAGTCCAGATTCCTTCCTTCTGGTGGATCTCCTTGGCCAACCTGGCCAACACGTGCAACATGCCAACATCTCTGAAGCATCTCTGAAATCTGTGGCACACAAATTAGCTTCGTGCTTAATGATTGCGTAAATGGTTGCTGGAATGCGTGTAGCTGCTGCCTTTAAATTGGTACTGGCTCAAACTGAAAGAAGCTGCTCAAACTGGCCCAGAAAATGCGGGCTCTTTTCACTTTTTAACTAAGAATTTCTCAAAGAATTTACATGATAAATAAATAAAATCAAGGAAAGTGTTATATTTAGAAATTAAATTAAAATTGTAATAATTACTTATAAAAACGAAACAGATGGAAATTGTTGGGAATGTTCATCCATTTAATTTCTCTTAACATTTAAACTCAATCAATTTATATTATTGTATAAGAAAACATTTTAAAATTCTATATAAATTTCAGTCATAAATGTGGGCAATAAAAAAACCTGAAAATTCCTTTGGCATCACACCGTTTCCTTCGCCCCTTTCAAATTATTTAGCGACACGCATATCCCTCGAAAAATTCTTCACGAATATTTCGGGTTCTGCGGGCCTGTTTTTGTTCGATAAATTGGCCGTAAGGTGCCTATGTGTCTGCCATAAAAACGAAAGGCCATCAGCATTGACCCAGTCGCCAGTTTGTGGCTCCGTCATCATGGAATCGGGGAATCGTCGCCGTCCAGACATATTGAAAATTAAGGCGAGCGCACGTTTAGCCGCCGGCCAGAAACAGCGTCATAAACTTGGAGTTCCAACTCTCCAACTGGCCGGCCAAGAAACACTTTTCAGATCATTGATCATCATCACACAACCGGGCCCAGAAGAAATTGTGATTATGATTCATAAGCGTCGACAACGGTGTGGAGTTTGCTGCCTACACTGGAAGAAACTAAAAGTGGGGTCTAGAAAAAGTGTGGAAATATGAAAAATCTTTGAACTTAAAGGTTAAGTTTAAAAATTTAAGGTATCATATTTTAAACTATTTTTTTCAGATTTTTTGAGAATAACTTTTATCCAAAAAACACAACAAGAGTAATTTATAAAGATACTCTTGATTTATATTAAGTTCTTATTAAAATGAGTCTAATATTTTACTTATCCATCACTTTTATTTCATTACATTTTAGGATAATTGTTTTCAGTGTTTCGTTTTCGGGGATATTCGTAAATTACCGGAATTACTCGGGTCTCCTTTGGTTTTTTGTGGCCCAGAGCAGCGGCCAACACCTTAGAATCGGTTGGCGTGTCGGCAGCGGTGTTCTTTTCTTGTTTTTTAGATAAATGAATTTGCGCTACTTCAAGCGGCTGCCGTGCACCAGACATCGGGCACCAGACTTAAGGCTTCAGATACAGATACCGATACAAATACAGATACAGATACAGATGCACGCACAGCCGCAGATAGGAATACCATGGGATTTGGGATCTGGATCGGGGGTCTTTCGCCCAACTTTAGACGGGGCTATCAACAGCAGCGACTGCAATTCGTCAGCGGCTGTGATTGAAACACTCGAAAGCAGGTCCGAAAGGCAAACCCGAAAACAAAAACCCTAAGGAAACCGAGAAAACGATGCCCGGCTGCAATTATACCGAAAAACCATCCATAATTATAGAGCGGCAAGATATTTCGAAGTTAACACTTTCGTAGCATGGCTTTGGGAACTTGCTGCAGGCAAATTTTATTGATGCATCACAATTTAATGTGCTCTCCAGCCTCCCGAAAAGGGATAGCATCGCATCGCATCGGATCGGATTGGATCGGATCTGATCGCCGGACAGATCATCATCAAGGGCCCCGGGAATGTATCGTAATTTTTAATAAACATTTTCGGTTTTCTTCGGATTTTTCATGCTGTTGATTGGTATCTCTCGTGTGTTTCTGGCCAAGTGCGTTTGTCAAGGCACGCAAGCTTTTTTTTTGGTTCAAAAATCGAGGTTATGTGATAAAGTGTTATAAGGCAGTTGAGGTTAAGAAGGAACATGAAAAATGTATGTCAGCGTTTAAATCAGGTTGAAGTGTGCGGTTAATAAAGTATTGGCAATTTTAAGAAATCGGAAATGATAATTGAAATGATTTACTGTTTGATATAAAATATAAAAGATAAGATAAACGATATTTGTAAATATAAAGTATTGGGAATATTATAAAATCGGAACATGTTAATTGAAATTTAATTTTCTGATTTACTTTTGATATAACATATATAAGATAAGGTAAACGATATTTATTTGTAAAACTTCATTCCAGTTCAAGAACGAATCCCAATAATGAATGCCAAAAAAAACCATTATCAATTGCCACAAAAAAATTAAATTAAATGTGGGCGGGGGCCGCAGCCACAAGAACTCATTATTTTGCATATCACACATATTTTGACATGGCCATAACCAACAACAAATAAATTGCAGCCAATCGGGTTAGGGTCTGTGCTACCACCATTTGACCACCATTGCAGCCTTTTCACTCCTCCGCTGGCCACAAAATTCACTGGGTCATAAATCGCAGCCATGTTCAATAATTCAGGGCCCCGGAAAGTTTTCCCCCCGAAGTTGAAATACAAATACAAATCAAGAGCGAAAAAAGCGCGTAAAAATCGGTGAGGAAATTTATGAGGCAAATAACAACGGGAGATGACAAGAGCCAACACAGCAGAGGCCAAGCGGTCAGCAACCACCTACAGTTCAATTTGTTTCGACCTGGTTAAGAGGGAGCGGCGGGGTTGCCTTATATCATTCGTGGAGATTCTGGCTTTTGGCTTTGGGCTTTGGGCTCACAACAAAAAATGGTGATAAATATTTGCGTTTCATTTGTGCCTTGTGGTCGGAACATATATAAATAATATTCGCACGATATATGTCCCCTTGGCAGGAAGATTCCGTGGGTACGGGAGGGGTTTCCCCTCTTCCCTTTCTTTTTTTTTTTTTTTTGGTTTGTGATTCTGTCTGCGCAGGCGCGAAATGGACTAAACTGGCGCCCCCGGGCAAAATGCGCCTCTCGCCTCTTTAACCCCTACGTGGGCGCCGCACAAAAATAAATAAAAGAAAAACAAGACAGGGCTAAGGTTTTCAAGTCGAAGATTTAAGCACCCTTTCTTCGGATTTTTTTTTTTAATTTTAGAACTTTAGTAAATGTAGAAATAAAAAATGTTCAGTCAGTGATAAAAGTATTAAATAAGACAATGACCTTAGGATTACGATGTAATTTAGCATTGAATAAAAAGGAAAAATATTCTTGAATAAATGGAAATACCTTAAATATAGATTTCATTACTAAAATATATAAAACCAAAGTATAAAAACTCAAAAGAGTAATTTACCATCCCACAGAACACTGTATGCAAAGCAGTCAAAAAGCTTGATGTGCGGAATTTTCACATTGGCCTGACTCCAAAAGCCAAACTCCGAGCAGAATCCGACTGGCGAGTCCGTTCCAGTGTTTGCTCCAACTTGATATATGCGCTGCCTGCTCATAAAAATGTCAAAAAATGGTGTGTTGCATACAGGGCTTTGTCCCAGCACTTCGAACCGCACTTCGCTCCGCAGAGGAAACCCAAGGATCTGGATCTGCTGCGCATGCGCGCATATTTCGCTTTAATTGGCAAGCGGAAAAAAGAAGAATCCCAGCTCTGGGCACCTCCAACGATGACGCTAAATGTGGCAAGCGCACGCACACATAGGTGGGCCCCCGGGTCCACTACCCAATACCCAAGTCCCCAATCCCCAGCCTCATCTCATCCCATTCCATTTCAAGCCATTCCCAGCCAGAATCGGACTCAGACCTTTCTAGAGATCCGGCCGGGTTTGTTTAGCGCCTTAAGCGCATTTAATGTGACACAGAACGAACAGGATAACGACGACGACAGCAGAAGTCGAGGGAGCAGCCGCAGCAGCACGTGACACAAAGGTGGATGAGGTGGACTGCACTGGAAAAAATACTACTATACAATAAGATGAACAGAACCTATACCACATTATACCAAATATTGAAAATCTATTGCTTCAAACATTTAAACTTCTGCTAAAGAACAAATGAGAGATTATAAGAAGGTAGTGAACATACCTATAATATAAACTATATTTAAATTTTGTTTACCTTTCAGTTTGTTGATATTTTTTTCACTGCTGATGAGGTGGACCCATGAGTGTGGTTTGCGGAGGACGCATGCGTGCCAAAAGCAAATTTCACGCAAATCAAAATGTCATAAATTCGTGGCTTATGTTTGGGACCTCCCTCCTTATTCCATCCCATTCCATTCCTGCCTTATTCAACCCACTCCACCCCGATTGCAACCCTCTCTAGTGCTATATTTATAATGAAAATGATACGTCTGCGCATCGCAGTTCTCTCTTTTCAGAAAGAAATAAGATGAGGGAGTTGCAGAGTGCAAACCAAATGACAAGTGCTAAATTGGCGCGCGAATTTCAACATGTCGTCGCCGGCAGTAACAAAGACAACAACAATCTTCAAGTGGGTGGGCGTCTACATCTTGAAAAAAGAAATAGTACAAATAAAATAAAAGACAGGTTTGAAGAATCTGCTTAAGAACTTATAATGATTTGGGTTTAATATACGACTCTATATTGTACTTTTAGAGCAAGTTAAAGATGGTTTGAGTAATATATTATTATTCTATAACTCGAAAGATTTTACCTTAGCTGATAACTTCCATTTTCGCATTAAATTGTTATTGTTATAATTAAAGTGTATTCATAATCTTCTTAGAAATAATTTCTTTATTTATATATTTTTTCCTCAATTTCTAATGCCTGCAAAGACAAACTCCCAAATCATGTACTAAAACATATGCTAACTGAAAGCCATATGGCAACTGTAATACGCAACTATTATGTAGTCAGGGGGCTTATAAGCGGCGTCTGCTCCCACCGCCACCGCCACTCCCCCGTTCGTTGTTAACTAGCACGTACTGTACCTTCTGGGTAAGGAATTACCCCATTAACAATTTAACAGCCTCAATTTGAGGCAACTGCTTCTGGATGCGTGATTGCGAGTGTAAGTGCGAGTGTGCGAACGCAATTGGTATTGCCAACATGGCAATTGCACATTAACGACATAACACCGTTATAACGGCAGCACACACCTCATCGCCCCAACGGCATCCCCCATCCCCCATCCCCCATCCCGCATCCATAAACCCCAACGCAACCCCAATCACCTGAACTAACGCACTGATTACGCCGATTATGCATATTGATCGGATATTGCCGTGGGCACGTCCCAGCCATCATTTTGTGGGTGGTTGCGACGGGGGAGGATGGGCCCATCAATTAGTGCGAAACTATATCGAGTATGGCACATATCAGGGCCGGCGGAAGGTGTATACCGGGTGTTGAGCACATCACACGCCAAATCTTAGCGGGTGTGGAATTCAACACCCCAAAACGCTTGACTTGTAGAAAAAAATTTATTTACATCCATTATTGTCAGTTGAATGTATGATTCAAAACTGTTTCTCCGGCCCTGCATATAGAGTATATCGAAGAAAAACGAAGAGAAATCCCGCCTTTACCACGGCCCAATTAAATCAGTTTCTATTTAAATAGATAGATAGTAACTCTCCCAAATACTTCCCAAGTTAAGCATTTTCCAACTTAATGTAACAACTACTTAAATAATTATGAGATTATCATAAATAAATCTTTTCAGATTGGTACTTACTCAGTTAGCTCCTTGATCTGCACTGCAATCTTTCGTCCTTTTGAAGTAAGATAATCACCGCAACCACTTTATTCGCAACATTAACACTTTACCCTGAAATTAAATAAGAAAAAAATAATAATAAATAATTTGTTACAAATAATAATAGTTAGAATTATTTTGTTAGTAAAAAAAGGTATTTACCTCTTTGGGATTTTTATTCACTGCATCTTGAAGTTCACTCCAAGCAGAAAGGAATAGTCATCACTGTAATGAAAAGAAGCATTCCAAAATATTAGTTAAATTATTTTATACAAATCGGTTGTTTAAAAATACATACCCCAATGAGGTGATGCACTGCATCCTGGAGTGGAGTTCAATAAGATAACCACTGCAACCACTTTATCCGCAACATGTACACTTTACCCTGAAATTAAACAAGAAAAAAAATAATAATAAATAATTTGTAACAAATAATAATAGTTAGAATAAATTTATTAGTAAAAAAGGTATTAGTAAAAAAGGTATCTACCTCTTTGGGTTATTGATTCACTGCATCTTGAAGTACACTCCAAGTAGAAAGGTATAGTCATCACCTGTAATGAAAAGAAGCATTCCAAAATATTAGTTAAATTATTTTATACAAATCGGTTGTTTAAAAAATACATACCCCAATGAGGTGATGCACTGCATCCTGGAGTGGAGTTCAATAGAAGATCACGCCATTCATAATTGATCCTGCAGCCTGTTGTCCAGTCCATTTATGTGGTGTCAGCATACTATATATTTCCGGTAACCGCATTCTTACAACTAATACTATGTATATACTATATATATTTATATTATATGTCCCTACTTGTTTACAATTATTAATTGTGTTTGATTTTCATGTACTTCAAGTTCAATATTTGATAAAATTTACCTTTCAAATTTCTTTCATGTTCTTGAAAACTTTCAGATCTTTATCTGTTTCTTTTAGTTTCTTTGTAAAAATATTTATGATTTTTTAAAATATATAACTTAATTATTTATTGTCTAAAGGATGTACTCACTGCGTAACCTTGGTGCAGTGCATCCTGATGTCGAACTTCAAGTTACAAGTTGGATGGTGTCACAAATTATTTTCTGCAATCAGCCAAATACACAACCAAAAACCTGAAAAAAAAAATATAAAAAAAATCTAATTAATTAACTGCAATTTTTTTACAAAAGCCACGTCATCACATAATTAAAAAAAACTGCAACTCACCTTTTCAGGTTTGGATGCCCTGCATCCTGGAGTCCACTACATGCAGGAAGGGATCGGGCACCTTTAAGTTCATGCCAAGTCAGGTCATGATGCAGTGCATCCTAGGAGGAGTCGACCCATGGTGCACTGCATCCCGGGGTGGACTCCAGTAGGTGGAGTCGACCCAAGATGCACTGCATCCGGGAGTGGACTCCAGTGGGAGGAGTCGACCCATGGTGCACTTCATCCGGGAGTGGACTCCAGTAGGAGGAGTCGACCCATGGTGCACTGCATCCGGGAGTGGACTCCAGTAGGAGGAGTCGACCCATGATGCACTGCATCCGGGAGTGGACTCCAGTAGGAGGAGTTGGCCAGATACTCTCTCCCACTCTGGAACCACGTCACTAACACACACGCACACACACACTTCCAGAGACCGGAAAAAGTTTCCTAGAGAAACTGCCGGTCATCCCGGAGAACTGAGAAATTGGCCAAAATCAAGGGGTATCCCACTACGAATCAGCCAGAACCACTTGGGAATTATAGGTGCAAGAAAACGAAAAAAATAATTAATTATCATTGTCGCTGACGTGGCCATATTAATTTAACTAACATTTAGTTAACATTACATTTACATTATATTAAATTAACATTATTTTAACATTAAATTAACATTATTTTAACATTAAATTAACATTATATTAATATTAAATGGATTTTAATTAACATTTTACATTTAAAATATGTTTTTTTAACCTGTTGCATTTTGATTGATTGGTGTTGTTGTTTTATTAAAATGTGGGATTGAAAATTTTTGAGGTCATCACCCCACTCAAAACTGTTTCTCCGGCCCTGGCACATATAGTGTGTCCTATAATCTCCAGGAACTATAGTCGTTTGCTGCACGTCGATGTAGTGTTTTCTAGTAACTGGAGCGCAATAGCTTTTTATATATAAAGAAAAATACAGCATATACGTTTAATAATCATAAAAGGAAGCAGATCTGAAAACTGAACATTTACAATATTAATAAATAAAAAATAGAGAGAAAATTCTATTACACCCAAATGTCAAATATGGATTTATCATTCTGGTTAATATTAAAAATATTAAAAATGTAATAACAACTCTTTTTATTTATGTTATAATTAAAAATCTAGGGAATGTAGGTATTAATTAAAAGTAAAGATTCTAACCAAAAATTAGTTTTTTTTTATAATACCATTTAATATGTAACCCTTAATGTTACCACTCAGTGGTAAGCCTCACTTTAGTGTTCCCAATTGATAACCACAAATTTTTGACAGCCCACAAATCGTAAATACTTAGTTCCCCACTCGAAAGGCGGCGCTATAAATGCTAATGAGAGGCTTGCTCATGGCGCATATTATTACTTTTCAGTTATGTTTTCTTCTGAGCATTTTCTTTTATTGCACGAAGAGCGTTTCCACACACAAACGCACATCCTGTCGCGTTGCCCAGCGGGTGGAAAATTCCCCACTGAAATTTGTTTCCATTTTGGGGATCACTCGAACAATGCCGTTTTAATTTCCATCGGCCTAAGGATTCATGTCGGGTTTTTTATATTTTTACAGCTCATCCATGACGAGAGGGGGTCACTTGAAGAATTCAAGTTGAAGGGGCCGCCAAAGTGGATGCGAGTTCGCCTTTTTTATTTTTTTTTAGCCATTTGATACTTTTCTTCACACTTTCCGCTTTAGTGCTTTTTCTATTCTTTTTCTTTATGTTTCTGCTAACCCAAAATTTAAACTGCATATTTTATCACATATTTCTGTGGCCATAACTATTCATTTCTTTCTTTAGGGTGCCCTTAATGTTTTCCACACTTCTGATGGATATTATAGATTCATTGATTAGGCTTTATAGTTCCGTTCGAGCATTAAATCGAATAATCGAGAAGCTTGGAGTTATGATTTCTTTTGTAGCTTTTTTTATAATCGAGGAAAAATTCCTATTTAATTTAGTCATTTTTATTTCTTTTTGTTTCTTCTTTTGTTTTTGAAAGGGGCTAACGTTTTGAGTGACTAATAATCAATTACATTATGATTTTTCTATCAAAAATCCCCTGTGACTCAGCCCAAAATATTTCGCACAATTCGCGACCATAATTTATTGCACATGTGTGCTTTTCCCTCAACCTGCAGCCACAAAAGTGGAAAAGAATTTCCCACCCATGCCAAAATCAAACCACATCGTACACCATGCAATTGATATCCCGATGTACATATCAATTTAGCACACACTCGTAGGACATTTATTTTATGCCTATATGTGATTAATATGTTTACCAAATTCCACCCCAAAAGGGTGGCTACAGAGAACTCCCCTAATTTTATGTGGTGTGCGAATCCCAAGAGGAAAAACTGAGGACAAATATCAATAATTGCCGTAACAAGTGTATAATGCTTTTTTTGGCACGAAATAAAGAGAAACAAACCTAATTCAAGATTTTCCCATCGTTAGAAAAGGTTCCCAGGGCAGCGAGGAAAAGTTTTGGCAAATTTTCAAAACAAATTAATTCGCACTCAACTACAGGTACCCGGAAAAAAGAAACCTTCTTCAAATCCTCCCCGATGGAAAATGTTGAAAAAGTTCAACCCCCGAGCTCATCAATTAAAATTTAACCAGCCCGAAAGTTTCTTTCGTTTTTGTGTGCGCTCGCTCATCAGAATATTAAGGATAATTACATTTTAATCATCTTTATTGCTCTTTTACAAGTTTACTGTTATGTACAAGACGGTTTTGCATTGTATATGGCCGGGTTTACATGGGTCCACTGGCCACAACAATTAGGGGTTGGCTGGGCCAATGCGGTTGGGCTTTTTATGGGCCGCAAAAAAGAAAAAAAATAAAACTGGAGAGAGTACGGAATGGCAAGACCGCAGACATTTTTCAGAAACGGTAGCAACCACAAAATTTCATAAAGTTTTCGGTCGGTTTTTATTTTTCGTGTGCGCTTCATCAATTGGTAATGAGTGGAGTAAGTGGTTGCCAGCCAATAAGGAGGGTGGGACTTTAAAGACATCGAAGTGGAAGTGGCACCAGCTGTTGTCATTTACTGTGGATCAGTTTGAACGTTGAACTCGTCGGTCACTCGAGTCACATTACACTTAATTTGAGTTGAATTCAATTTGGGGAAACTTTTGCGAGGAGCAGATGGGTTGGCAGTGGGGTTCATAAACACAAAATGGACTAAATTCGAGGAAGTTTCTAGGTAGCTTTTTTGGGATTTAAATTAAGAGCTTCACTTCGTAATCTAAAAAAATAGAAATAAATATATTTATTTACATGTAAACAATTGAAATGATTTTGGTAACGCATTTCAGAATACAAAAACCAATAAAATCCAAATAAATTGAATTCTTAAAGCTCTCCAGCGTATATTCTTGGCCTAATATTTACTGTTTTGGTTCGGCCCCATAAATTAGTAGAGTTAACTAATTAATATATAAAAGGCATGCGCCTATGCAATTGAAGAGGAAAGGTCTTGCAACTCATCCTTATCTGCCAGGAGCAGCAGCTCAATGCACAAAAATTGAAATCAATTAAAATGACAACAAAAGTGGCCATAAATACTCATGTCCAGTTGCGCTGCTTTTTATGGCTTTGTTGCTGTTGCTATTGGTGTTGGTGTTGCTGTTACAGCAGCAACAGCAGCAGCAGCAGCATCAGCCTTTTGGTTACTCTGGCAAATCTAATGAAGATTTACTTTAGGCCATAACACACATGGTGGAGGCGCTTAAGTGGCAGCAGCAGAGCAACATCGTGGCCATTTATTTGGAATTTTACATTTTACAACCCGCTGGCCGGGTGTGGGAGGCCCCTGGTGTCGCAGATAGAGATGCGTGCCCACCAGCAACACCAATATACAACTGCTGCAACAACAACAGCAAAAGCAGCAACAACAACAGCTGCAACAGCAACAAGCAATTATAAGCGTTGTACACACAGCAATCCTCGCCCTTTTGGAACCCAAACCAATTCCAATTCGAATCTCTGGCAGCAATTTCTAACAGTGGCAATAGCTTTGGCGACAGTCCCACCAGCTTTTTGGGGGCGTGGCAGCATATGGCCGTGGCAGGACAGCCAGGATAGCCGGCCCCATTGCCATTGCAGCACATAAAGTTCGATTCGTTGTTGCCACTGCTGATGTTGCTGCCACTGCTGCTGCTGCTGGTGGCCATTGCTGGATTTATGTGCGCTATATGCGGTTATAAATTCCAAATACATGAACGACTCCGCTTGGCCAGATCTATGCGCCAAATTGCAGCAGCAACAATAGCAACATCATCAGCAGCAGCAACACCAACAGCAGCAACAGCAGTAACAGAGTTTTCTTTTTAGAGTCGTAATCGGAAAAGGACAATCGGTTTGCTGCCTAATGTGTGTACCGTGTAAAAAGAATATTTCTAGAAGCTTTAAGCTTAAAAATTATATAATTTATTTTTATAAAACATATAGCTATAACTTAAAATCAAGTTGAGCGGTGGTGCTACGTGAAAATCATTTAAATCACTCAATAAGTTTTGAGTGTAAAGGAATATAGTATTTTATATACTCAAATAACTTATATTTACATTTTTAAATAATTTTATACAATCCTTATTCTACACAGTACCCCAAAAATCGAAGCCCAATCACTGACTTTCCCTTATGTTTTCAATTACAGAAGAGCAGCAGAATCGAACGCACTGGAAAATGGCAAGTGATTCTTCTAAATTGCTTCGCTGCGCAATTATTTCAATTTCGACTGAGGCGGGCCAAGCCGAAACCACTGGCATCCGAATCCGAATCCGGATACGGAAACGAAAACCCATCCCCAAACCACTTGGTCAGTGGTTGGTGGTTGGCGGTGGTGGTGGTGATGGGGATGGTGACTCTGAACTCGGTGGTCGTATTGTCGTTATTTGAGTTCCTTGGCTCATAAATCAGTTTGCTGCTGCCTTTTTAATCCGTTTTAATTGCTGTTCGTTGGTCAGACTATGGATGTCGCAGGACTAGCGTAAGGATATAGTGGCATAAGGATATAGAGTTGTTGCTGTTGCTATTGTTGTTTTCGAGGCGATTAAGAGGGCCGGAACACGTATCACAGATGAATCTTTCCTCCTAAGTACTCTTTGGCCATTATAATCGTTGTACGCAGTCCAAAGTGGATTTACCTTTGTCTCTTTGTCACCACAATGGAAATGAAAGTTTTATTTCAGTTTAAGAATCTTTAAGTTACTTAAGGAGTAAAAACTTTTACTTTAAAAACATTTATTGTTTCATATTTTCGGCTCTTCTTTTTCCAGGAAAAAATTCTACCGCATATTTAATTCTCTGGCATAAATTTGACATAAATGATCCATAATTGTGGTCGAAATGCCCTTTTTTTCAAACCTAACCGCAATTATATATTGCCTTATGAGTTATCCATCAATAAAATGTTTGAATTTATAATTACACCAAAAAAATGCGGTGAACGCTCAAAAAAGCGGAAAAGTGGTTAAAAACGTCAAGAGATATAAACCCAACCGTTAACTTCCGCTCGGGAAAAGGTGAGAAAAGTATTGAACAGAACACGAAAATGTGCCCAAAAAATGTGCTGGGAAAACCGCAAAATGACATGCATCTGTTTAAGTGTTTCTTGTTGTTCTAATTGCCCTGGCACACCCACAAAAAAATAAAAATAAAAAGGAAAAGAGGACGAGGACCTGGCAGATCATTCGTGGACATCGCTTATCATGCTGCGGCTCCCGGGTGAGCCGTTTAGAAAGTGCCGCTGCTGTCACTCCGGCAACTTTAACAGGTGCTCGCTGGGGGGGATAAAAAAGCAGCAGCAGTGAGCCACAAAAAATGAAAATAAATACAAAATAAAGCAGGCGAAAAAAAAGCTGGCAAATGAAAACTGCAAGCCACCGAACAAATGCGGATAACAAACTGTCAAAGTTTTACGCTTATTACCAACAGCAGGTTGGCAAAAACCAAAAAAAAAAAGAAAAACAACAGGGACCAAGGAAGTAACAACAACTGAAAAATTGTATGACAGAGTGTCTGCTCCTCCTCTCCGATTTTTTGGTGGCACTTTCCAGGGACCACGAACCTGTCCAGTTTTTAGTCATCTGGTCCACTGCCCAGCGGGAAGCGGTGGCCAACTAGTGGGTGTATGCCATGTTTTCCAATTGACTCTTTTTGTCATACCCTTCAACATGAAAGTGGCACTGCAGACTGCAGAAAATATTATTATAAAAATTGAAAATGCACCCAAGACTTTCAAAGCAAATATATTATTTATAAAAGTTTAAATTTTAACAGTTCTGTAATTTATGTAAACAAGTTATTGTGTACATTTAAATCCTATAATCGATCAGGGTGCTTAAGAAATCGGTGTTTTGCTCAATACCCCTATTGTATTTTTTTTTTTTTTTGCAACACAAGTTTCATGCTAACTGAACAGATTTGTCACAGCGGAAATGACAGCAACTTTACTGCTTTTTATGGGATTTCCTATTGTTTATATTTTCTTTCATTTCATATGCATTGAAATGTTTGAAAACATTTGGATACCCAAAAAATATGTCTAGCAAAAGGGTTTCTTAATTACAGTTATCTTTTTTTCAATTTAAATTATATTTTTGTGTATCTAATCACAATAAAAATACAACAATCATTTCACAATAAATCAAAGCTTTTAAAACTGACCAAATCATATTTTCTTAAAATCTAAAGAGGGAATCCCCCTATAATTTGTATTCCGAAAACGCTGGCAAAAAGTTGTAAACTTTCAACAGATATGGCGTGATTACAGTGGCCTGCGGCAACTAGGACAACTCTCCGGAAAAGTCATTTATAAAATGGAAATTATACACATAAACCGAGGAAAGGCGCACTCACACCAACGCAGGAAAGGAATTTCTCGGAAAAGGACACTTGCTTTTCTCGAGCTCATCAAAATATGCTGGCACACAGACACGGACAAAATGGCGACAAAGCTGAAGGAAAGCGCACTCACACAAAAAGGACATTAACTCATGCACACACACACGCGCAAAAAAGAGAGAGTGGCAGGAAAAATGAGTCCCATGTCTTTCATTAAAACTTTCGGCAAATTATCGGGTAACATATGCTTGCGGCTTGATTGTCAAATATAGTTCACCAAAGGAACTCGGCACCATCACCATCGGCATGCCCAACCCCTAGCCCCCAAATCCCCCATCCCTCGTCCTGCGGCATCCTTGAGTGAATACCCCTCACAGATACACACATATAACACTTTTCCACTTGAGTGTTGTAAGGGGAATTTTCCACAGATAGAGACATGAACTCTGTATAAATATTAAAGCAACTTTAACGTACTCCATACGTCGTGTTTCCCTTTGATTTCCTTGGGGAGCTAAGCGCTGGCAAAAAGAAAAGCTTCAGGGAAAGCGGCCGCATTTCCCCTTTTCTTTCCAGCATCCAGTAGAAGGGGTGTCCTTCTGGGGATTGGCATGGGATTGAACGCAAAAGGATGTAAATCCGCGCAGGCGTTGTAATATTTTTCAACCGGCATTGGATGCTCAACACCCTCGAGTGAGTGAATTTAGACGGGCTTTTATACAAAAAACAATGACTTAGTTAGTTTCTATAATTTATTTAAATTTATATCTTAAAATATTTATTTTAATAATATATTTAAAGTATATGTTGAATCGTTGTATATGTATCTATGAAAAAGCATTACAATTTTTATAGCATACTTTTCGTATAAACTTTAAGACTACATACTTTGTTGTTTTTTAAATTTGACAAATAATATTTATAAATGTTATTATTTTATCATGATTATTATTATGATCAACCAAATATCAAGTCATTTTAATTTCAAGTAAAAAAGAATTTTAAAGCTTATGAACAACTTTAGGAATAACAAAGTTTTGCATTATCAGCAACGACAATTACAGGTGTTGAGTAGTCGTTCGTTCTTATCAACTGCCTTATCATTTACCCAGATTTCAACCACCTTTTGCGAAACTTAATTAGCAGGCAGACCCGAAAGTCCAGCCTCCCTCCTCCCAAAGCCCCTATCTAACTTTTCGCCTGCCTAGTTAGTTTGCCATGGCAGTCGTTAGTAGTCCTATGTTAATTTGGTGCGCCTAATAAACTGCTACTTTTTGCCAGCGACCCACCTGGCGCACTCGGCCACCCACCATCCACCACCCACCGTTACTCTGACCCCAACTGACGCCCACGACCACCCAGTGCCACCCAACCAACCCCAAAAGCCAGCAAATGGAATGGTGGCGCTGTGCGAATTTGCCACTTCAACAGCTCCTTGGTGGCAACACGGTCACGTACGCGAAACGAGTGAAAGCTGAAATTTCGTTGAAAAAGGATATATGGGCACAGAGCTGGCATTGTCCTGGGGCCGTGAGCTGAATTCCAACTCGGTCCGAATATATATATATATATATATAGTACTTTTGCCCCCGCCCTATCTGTCTGCTTGTCTGCCATCTTGGCTTTTACATACAGACTTTTCCCCCGTTTCTTTTTTCTTCGGCCTTTTTTTGTGTAAAATGGCGTGGCAATGTAGAAAAAGAAAATGTAGAAAAATTATTGATTTTTTTTTGGGTGAATTTCTTTCTTTCTTCTCCGGTTACTTAAATTCAGGATGCTACCGTGTTAAATCCGGCAAAATAATTGTGCCACAACTGTCAGAGATCAGACGCAAATTTAGCTGACGTAACCGTCAAATTGTGATTCACTTTTATTTATTCATCATTTTTGGTAGTTGTGACACCGCCTGGCAGGCCATCATTTTTACCACACATTTTTAATATGCACAAAACACATGTCAGACGGCAAAAGTCAAAAGACCATCAGAAAAACTTTGTTACCAAACATGACATGTCACGCGGCCCGAAAGAATATAAGTTTAACTTTCCAATCGAATGTACAAGTTTTTGGTTAAACAAAACTAAATAGAAAAGTTAAAAGAGCGACAGGTAAGTGACAATACAAGATTGATGTCTTTATTGTTAGTTATTTAGTGAAGTAAGTTATCAAATAAGTTCTAAACAAGTCTTATAAACATAAGCTTTTTAAAAAAACTTTCTTCCCTTTTTTCTTGAATAGTAACTGAAACCTTATTAAATATATCCTGGAAATTGTGTCAGATACCGCATTAAGTTACTCATAATATTCCATCATTTTTCTTTTCTTCTTTTGCCGCTCTTATTTCGCTTGACCAATTACGAATATAGTTTTTTTTTGAGTACTCCGCTTTCAACACTCTTTAAAATAAGCGCATTAAATGCAAAGCTGCAACTTCCGATTTTTACGCGTTGCGCACGAAAGTATTTCGAACCTCCTGCAACCAAACTGGAAACCAGTTGGCGGTCTTAATTATGAGCAAATGTTGGTCAAGTTATGCGTCCGTTTTTATTTTCGCATTTTCCCCCTTTGCCCCCCCAATTGCAGGCTCACTTTTCACTCAAGTCGGTGGGTTGTGCGAGCTTGAATTGGACCCGTATCGAAATCCTATAATTATGTGCAATCAATACTTTTTTGGTATCGGCCTAAAGCCGGAACGGATGTGTCTTGGCCGTCAATGAAGTTGGAGGTTCAACTGGAAGAAGACAGGCCAGGCAGTTGCTAATAAAGCGATTGAAGAGTCGACTTCTTCACGGTGAAGCCCAATGAAGAAAGGGTCACTTAATGCGGAAACATTTTTCCTGGTTATATTACATTCTTTTTTTATTTAGATACTTATGTAAGACATTTTATATACCCTGAATTTGAAATTTTTTATTCTGAATTTTATTTAAATAATCTTTAAAACATACATTTTTTAATTTGTGGATCAAATTAAAATTTCAAAGTTATAAATATTACGAAATTGGCTTTACGGAAGTCTCCGAACATAAGTACATTTTAACTACATTTCATTTACAGTTTCCACATTTTACACACAAAAGGTATGTAAAACAGGGTAAAATAATACAACTTACCCACTATGTTGACAGTTCCTTTTAAAAAGGTTGCTTGGCAACGTTGCACAGAAAACCTATTTTCACAACATTCTGATGACATGTGTTTAGCAAGCAGGTGTTGCAGCAAAACCGGATTAAAAGCAAAACTGTATTAAAATCAGGATGAGATTTATTCCGCTCCATACGACTAACACGGCGATCGTGTACAAGAACTCGCTGTGTTCCTTTGCCTCGCTTTTGGTGCTGGCTTTCATAGCGCTTTCCGTAATGCTGCCCGTGCTTTTGGTTTCCATGCTAAGTCCTTATTCTGGGATATCAGAATCGAGGGTGTTATACGAGCAGCCGAATGTGGAGTTCAGTTATCAGTACATTTTCGTGGGAACGACGGAACCAGGAGAATATGAAGAGGAGGAATCTCTAGTCGCCTGCAGCAGCTTCAACAATTTCAATGAGCAAATGGAGATTTTCACCAACAGTTGCACAACCACCAAATATTGGACGGAGGATGTAGACTACGATGGCGTCACGGATCGGGCACACTTTCAATTGGAACTGCAGGATGTGCCTGCTCGTTTGGTTAGCTTCAATCTGTTGGTCTTCTTCAAGGCTGAACTGCAACACAAGTGCAACCTTTTACCTCCCTCCGTGCTGGCCCACCAACTTCAGCTTCCGCTGGCCACTCGCCTCAAAAATGGACATATTCAACTGAAAGGAGAACTGCAATTGAAACAATACGTGGAATTCACCTGCCCATTTCCAGGACGCAACATTAAGACTCAGTTTCGGCAAGTCGAAGTGGATACCAATTCGACTTCAGGAAAAATAGAGCAGTTCAAAATGAAATCCTTGCTAGCGCAGGTCAAGGCTAATCCAGCTTACTTCCAGCTGGCTGTGCAAGAGACATACTACCGACAAACTTCACCTCGTTTGGAGCCCGGCCTCATAATCGAACTGGAACTTGACGTTCTCCAAGTTCCCGCTCGCTATCATCTGAGCATTTGGGAGCGTCTTGGCCAGTTCTGGCTGTACTTTGCCTCCTTCTTTGGCATCTCGTTTTACATCATGAACAAGCTAAAAGACTTTCTCTTCGGTCGCCACATTGTTCGGTCCTGGGAGATTATACCCTGGAAGAAGCTCTACTGACACCAATCGGGCGCCATTATGGAGATGGACAACTTCTCCATTGGCGAGTGATTCGAGGCTGCCGCTGGTTGGATTTCTAATGCAAATTCATTGTCAGTCAAATAATAAATATAACAAGTGTACAGAAAATTTAAGTGCAGTGCTCATTTGTCCCGGCTGTTTGACATCAGTGCAAGGTTGCCAAAGGAAGATGCAGCGGACGCTGGCTCAGGGGCGGGATCAAAGGCGCGGTTGTCTTCCAGAATAATGGTGGTGTGGGGATAGTGATCCAATTGCACAAATAGGTATCGATACTCCAGTTTGCCGCCGTTTGACTAGGAAAAGTCAAAGATCATTCATATTAAAATAAAGGTTTACTATAAAGTGGGCAAATCATTCCTACCCTTCTGGATTCCAGTTGCACGGTGGCCTTGTTCCTTAAACCTTGCACATAGAACTGCATCCGCATGTGGGGTTTTCCATGACGCTCGTAGCTTGAGTGGGCCACATGTTGCCTGCGTCCTCGCCGCGAAGTCTCGCCGAATCCCTTGATGGGTGCTCCAATAGCGTCCTGAACTCGCGGATCGTTCACCACACGGTTCAAAGCATCTGCGTATATGTTGTTGGGACTTTCGCTGGAGAAGAGCTCCCGGAATATGGCAAAGAACATGACACAGGTTACACCCAATCCAGCAATTATTATAGCCGTATAGCTAGCAGTTTTCGTATTCTCTTTGATCTTCTCGCCGATGGGCCGCACATCCTTAGACACCTGGGTGTTATCCTGCGATCGCTGCAAGGAACTACCGCCACCATCTTCACAAAATATATCAATAATAAATATATGTAACCCATGGGGAAGTCGAAACACAAACCGCGCGACGCCTCCTGCTTCAAGTGTGGACTCCAGTGCATCGCCGCCGCACATTTTATCCTGGCAAAGTTGTTCGGCAGCAGATTCTGCCGATGGCTTACCAAATTGCGCAACAAAGCAAGCCGTGACATTGCTGAAGTCCCAATTAGTGATAGAAAAACAAATAAAATGCACTTTATAAAAAAGTGTTCCAATCAGCTGTTGTGTTGGGCGATAAGAATAGAGCTGCCACTTCAAAACCTATCGATTAGCGAGACTATCGAGAAAATAAATCAGCTTTATTTGGAATCCGTTAAAATCGTAAAATAGGTCTTGATCAGCTCCAAGAGCGTAATTTGTGTGAATCCAATATACTTCATAGGTCCTTAAATATATTTTTCGTCATAGCTAGTTTCTCGCTAGGGACTCGACGTGCTACTAATAACTATAACTTTGACAACCCTGTCATCCGATGTTTTCACAACTCTACGTCAGAGAACCTGATAAAATAAGAGATTTCATTCCAGAAAGTTACTCTGAAGTGCACCATCACGTCGGTCCCAACAATTTTTAGTCGAATTCTCAGACGCTTTTACGCGGTTAATACCAATCCGGGCAAGACAATGGTTGTTACACACAATGTTAAGGGCTACGAGGAGTTCTCCAAGAAAATGGAGGAGCTGGAGAACGGAAACGAGGCGGTCCATGTCCTGTTCAGTGGCGGAAAAGATGAAAATGGCCAGAGCTGGTGTCCCTACTGCGTGAAGGGTAAGATGCCATGATTCTCCAATGCGGTTGACCGCAGGTTATCTGGTTTCCCAACTCACATATTACATTTACGTACGATTGCAGCCGAGCCGGTGATACACGATGCGTTGAAGAAGGCCCCCGGCAACTCCCACTTTGTGCATGTGGATGTGGGCGAACGCGCCTAGTAAGTTAATAGCAATATTTAAACCCCAGGTTGCGGTTAGAAGAATAGTATTGAAAGTCAAATTAGAGGTCTCTGATTTTTTCCATAAAATGTAGCACTTTTTAGTTAATTTGCAAATAACCGGATTTCGGTAATTGGCAGCTATTCATTTAACCGCAACTGTTTGATGATGAAATAAACTTTCGAGTGGTTATTCACACGCCGAGAACATTCATGATAAAAACGATTAAACAGCGATAGCTTTACGATGCTCTTCAGTTTTGTTCAGCACTGACCTGTTATCACAAAAGCACTGTAAACAATTAAAATAACACTTGTTTTTCGCCGCAGCTGGAAGGACTTGAACTGCCCTTTCCGCAAGGATCCCAACACCCATTTGATCTTCTTGCCCACTCTGCTGCGCTGGAAGCAGCCACAACGTCTCGATGGCGAACGCTGCTCCAACCAGGATCTCGTCGAGATGATGTTCGAGGATGAAGACTAAGTCAATGCGCTAAGCGGATATACCTATAACATATATTTTGGAACTTTATTCAAGTCGGAATACACAGAAGTCTACACACATTCGATTAAAGTGTTTCTCAGTAATTGCTCTTGTACTTTTTGATCTCCACCATCACCACATGGATATTTGTGAGCTGGGCGCGGGCATTGGGTGTGAGAAGCTTGTGGAAGCGATGGTAATACTGCACCAAACTAGCCAAAGCGAGCTGCAGAAGCTGAGAGCCCGTTAACAGCGATGGGAAGGATAGGAGCACTTCCCTGTTAAGCTCCTCGAGAGATTTCTTCCAGTTGGCCGAGAAGCTGGCGACTAATGCCAAGCTTCTTCGCTCCTGCTTTCTCAGTTCATCCATTTGTTCCTTTTCAAAGAAGTGCTCGCACTCCTTCACGAACTGAATGATGCCTCCGAAATGTGGGGCCAGGATTTCTTCAACATACTCGGCACTGCGTGCGTTAAGCTGTTCTCTGAAAGCCTCTGCCTCCTTAGAATTATCTCGCGTGTGTTCCATCAGCACTCCCAAAACTAAATCATAGTTGTTGATCAGGTAGATGAGTTGATCCTTGCGAGTTGGAAAAATCGCAGCCATACGCAGGATAAAGCATTCCACTTCGTTTTGCAGTTCCAGTAGCAATCTGCTCACCAATTCGTTGGGAAAGTGCTCCGAGATTCCCACAATGGCCGCACTGAACTCTGCATAGCGTCGTGTTATCTGAAAAAACAATACGTATTATATGACTTGGCATTTATGCGATCAAGATAGTTAACACGCATTTTTCAATTGTGATTTGGCAATTAGTGGCGAAACAGTATGATAATCTTACATAGTGCGGCCCCAATTCCTTGTTGAACTTGGTTGGGTCACAGTCGTGAATGCTCTGTATATTTAAACGGAAAACCAGCTCCAAACGCGGCCAAATAACAGCTTGCAAGGAGTCCCAGTACCTGTGTAGAAACAAAGTGACAATGAAGTTTAAAAACAACGCCCACAAATAAACTTACTTATCCAATGCAGGCACACAGCGCTTGTGGCACATTAGTTGATAGCGGAAAATGAGATGAATGCACAGGAACATCGCTATGGTGTCGAAGCAGTCATGTATAGAAGCTTCCAGGTTTTTCTAAAATAAAGAAAAAGTTATTGTTTACATTAAGGAAGTTTAAGTGCTCACTTACAATCATGAGAGTTAAGGTTTTGCCCATAATCTGGTTAAACAAATCCTGCGCCTGGGTGCCGCGCACCATGAAGAACTCAGTGACAAACAGATATTCCCTACAGGCATTATCCACCAAGGCATATTGCTCCGAACGGAAAAGAGCTTCTACTGTGTACTGAAAAATAATGCTGTTTTAATAGGTAATTTCAAACTTAAAAACTATAAGTCTTACTCGATTCTTCAGCTGAGCATGTGGCACTATGATAGGAGCCTCCAACTGCTGGTTAAGTATATCGCCTCGCTTTCCTATTGTAAATATAGTACTCTTGTGCTTCAGACTTGTTGTCTTGGAAAATAAACCCTTGGAGGCATTGTCCTCTATGCCCATTAAATCGTCTTTTGTGCAGGATTCCTCGAATTTGAGACTCGTCAAGCGGGTGGAATAACTCTGTAAGGAACGTTAATAAGTTATGAAGAAAAACTATGTAAGTGTAATCTACAAACCCTAAAGTAACTGTAGTAAATCTTGCCCATCGTTTCGATGTATTCGCTGCATATCTCCTGGGCCACATGACGCTCATTGGACAGGATGAACTCGAAGAAGAACTTGTGCTTGAGCATGGCATTCTGAGGAATCTGATAGTTTGTCATGGGCTTGCGAAACTTGTAGATCTGCTCCAGCAGGTAAGAACGAATCTTGCTCATGGCTTTTAGTCGCAACTTCTGCAGCACATCGCTCACATCGCTAGTGGATTTTGACTCGTTGAAGCTAAGCTCCTTTACCAAAGAAAGTTTATGATTCAATACACTCAACTGACAGCCGAACTCTCGGTCAGTAACCGGAGTTTCCATAATTATATTAATCATCTCCTCGGAAACAGCCATATCCTCAATAAACTGGGATAACTGGGCCTTGACTGACTGCCGGTTTGTCAACTGAAGGGACATAGACACCGATTTTTTTTGAAGCTGCGTGATCTCCGTGCTTATGTTGTTCAAAACGCTCTGGAAGCTCATTAACATATTTTCCATTCGCTCCAAGACATCGTCGCAATCGTTTATTTGATTGTGCAGATGCGCAATGTTTTGGGATTCAGCTATGTAGTCTAATATTAAAGGAAGAATTGTAAAAACATATCTACATATGGATAAAAGTGTCTTATTTACCCTCTATGGATTTGTTCTCCACCTCCTTGAACTCCTTTTCAATCTGCCGTGAATACTGCCGAAGATCTGTGGTGTTCTTCAGGATTTCCCGAACCTCCTCATTGTCCAATTGTTCTGTCATCTGCGGCGATGCCAATTCAGCCATTTTGGCCTTATTCTAACGTATTTTACCAATTGTTTTGCTTTAGTTCTTATAACAAAAAGTTTGTCATCAAAGTTGCACAGGTAAAACTTTGAACCAATCAGCTGTTTTCGTTATCGATATTTGCAGGCTGCCATTTATTATAATCACACTTCATAGAGCTCAATAGAGAACGCTGTGAATTAACTTTCGCTTGGATTTAGTTAAGTAATCAACTATAAATGACCTTCATTTTAAAAAAATTTTAAGAAATTAAAACTTTTTTTAGCTATTTTTTTTTTGCGATACAAGACAAACCATCGCATCCTACACTTGCGAATTATCAGCTGAGAGTGTAATCGATAGACCCGCCTAGTGTGTGCCCCTATTGGCAGCCATCAAAGAAGTTAACGCGAAGAGAGGGAACACGAAGAAGCGAAAAGAACGCAAAAATAAAGGTTAGCCGACGAAGATGACCAGTTTCCGCAAGCGCACCGTGCAGAAGCCGATCCGCGGCACCCGCACCTCGCCGCACACGGCGCAGGTAATTACCTCCAGCGGAAACCCGTATCTGGACGTGGTCATCGGCGGCGGTCTGCCCATGGGATCGATTTGCCTGATCGAGGAGGACCGTTTCATGACCCACGCCAAGGTGCTGGCCAAGTACTTTCTAGCGGAGGGCGTGCTGTCCAAGCAGGAGATTTTCCTCGGCAGCCTGGATGACATCCCGGTGGAGATGATGCGTCGTCTGCCCAAACCGCTGACCGAAATGGAAACGGAAGTGGAACAACGCGAGGAGCAGCAGGCGCAGAGCTCCGGAGGCACCGAGAATGGCCTGAGAATCGCCTGGCGATATAACGATCTGCCGCTGGTCAATTCCGAACATGCAACCGCCAAGATCGGTCATCATTTTAATCTTATGGAGCAAATGGACTCGATGATGCTCTACTATGCCAATACCACCATGTGGGACGATAGCCACAAGGAGCCGGACATTGTAATTGCGGAGGAGTTCTCCAAGAGTAGCTCGCCGACGTCTACGTCTCTGGAGCAGCAGCCCGTGGAAGATGCCCCACCGATTCCTGGGGCAGAGCCCACTCCTCAGGAGAAAAATACGGCCCAGGAGGAAAACTCAACGAACAATAATAACAACAATACCAGCAGCGGCACGAGCAGCACAAAAACCGGCAGCCAGGAGTTGCAGCCGCAAGTCTTCCATAACCCTCGCTACGGCGGACTTCTTAACGATATCCAACAGCTGCTGCGGGACGAGAGCTTTGTAGCTGGGACCAAGAAGAACCTTTGCCGCGTCTGCCTGACCTCATTGGGATCGCCGCTGTGGTACGACGAGCACTTTGGTGAGGATCTGATCAAGTTCCTCACCCTGCTGATGGCTAGTGTGCGAAACTGCAACTCGGTGTGTCTGATTACAATGCCCATGCACCTGATCGCCAAGTACGACGAGAGCCTAGTGCCCAAGATCCGCCAGCTGGTAGACTATGCCATCGAACTAGAGTCGTTTGCCGGGTCGGAGAAGGAAACGCATCCCGCTTTCAAGGAGTACAGTGGCCTGCTCCATTTGCACAAGATGTCGGCGCTGAACACGCTGGCTGTCCACATGCCGGACACCACGGATCTGGCCTTTAAATTGCGCCGTAAGAAGTTCGTCATTGAGAAGTTCCACCTGCCCCCGGAGCTGCAGGAGTCGTCTCCTGCCAAGCCGGAAAGTTGCGTTTCCGGTCTACTGAGCAATTCCAATGCCACAGCCTCGCTGGATTTCTAGCTGTCAGCGGGATTAGAAACTAAGTGCGCGTATGTAACCACGAAACAACAACTAAATTGCATAATAATAAGCCAAGTAAATGCATTAATATATCAGCCCTGATTTTGTACCAATTTTGAAAACTAACCGCTCTCTTCGATTTTATCGTTATTCGATTATCTTTTTCGTAACAACAGCTGTTTTGTTATCGGCTTTTAGTTGGGAGACGTAAAATGTAAACATGTCAGAGTTAAATCGTATTTTTAGTGATTTAAGAGTGTATTATGTACCGCACTTGCAGTGGGTGGATGTAGAGGATTGGCTATATGGCGAGGAAGCCGAGGACAATGCTTTGCAGGAGCGGGCACAGAAGTTTTGGTCGCTGACCATGTGCAAACAGGACATTGGCCACCAAGAGACGCAGCTACAGTTGCTCCGGGATTTATCTGGCGTTATACGCTCTATGAGGGACGAGAACCAGGCCAGCTATAGCAACACCCATGATAACTGGGCCAATATCATCGGGGTTTCCCCGGCAAATGCGTACCTATCTTACATCTACTCCCTTGTAAGCCTGGTCATTCCGCCAGATCATGTACGGCAGGCTGCTCCGCAGGTCCTGAATGAGAACGTAAATCTCCAGTTGGCCCTTAATGCTGTGAGCACATATCTCCTAACCTTGACCATTCCTGGAGCCAAGAGCTATGGCATCTTTGATGAGGATGTGATCGAACAGGTTCTGAAAATCTTTAGGCTTTTGGAACTGAATAACAACAAAAGTCTGCGAGCAAACACAGTCTGGATGTTCTTCCTTACCATCTGCGATGACTTGAAAGTGGTCTTTCGCTATGTGCATTTTAAGGAACATCTGAAGCCGAGGGACAAAATTATTCGATGCCTCATGGAGGTGCTCTACATGAACTTTAAAGTTGGATATCAAAATTCATGTGAGTTTGGCCTGTTGTTATTGCTAAGGTTATATTTTTAAGAAGTCATTATGTTTTTTTAAATGAAAGTAATGTTTTTGTGATTTTTGGCGCCAAAAATTATATTTTTTGACTGTACATAACTTGTACTAAAAAATGTATGTTTTTTTACCTCTATGAAAATTAGTTTTATATTTAGTGCAGGGACGTTTGCCGGTGTTCATTGAAAATACATTTTAAGAAATATTTTCTCAAATTTGTTGGCCCATAAGAAAAGTTTTGCCTATCGATAGTTTCCCGTTTATTTTGTACCAAACAGCTGATATAACTTGGTGTGTACACACTTTAACATACCTAACAACCTGCAAGATTATACAAACAAGTGATGAAATAAATAAAATCCTTAAGGAGCAGCTCTTAACTAACTGAAATTAAAAACGAAAGATGTTGCGCAGCCTTATTGGCCTTCGAGGGACATGCCATCAGCTGTTCAGGACTTCCCTGCGACATCAAAAAACCTCGCAAAAGTCACAACAGTTTTGGCGGATGAAATCGACGGATTCTCCGCAGGAAGCTGCCCGGAAATTGCGAGCGAAATCCACATTATACTACATAACAGCGGGTGGAGTGCTAATAGTGGGATTGAGCTATGCAGCTGTGCCACTATATAGCATCTTTTGTCAGGCTTATAGCTACGGAGGAACCACTTCGCAAGGACATGATGCGGAGAAGGTGGAGCACATGAAAAAGGTTGATAACCGGGTGCTAAAAATCCGCTTCAATGCAGATATCGGATCCTCCATGCGTTGGAACTTCAAGCCACAGCAGTATGAGATTAAAGTGGCACCCGGTGAGACTGCTCTCGCCTTTTACACAGCCCGGAATCCCACGGATAAGCCGGTTATTGGCATCAGCACCTACAATGTGATACCTTTCGAGGCGGGTGCCTATTTTAACAAGATCCAATGCTTCTGCTTTGAGGAACAGCAACTGAATCCACACGAGGAGGTTGACATGCCCGTGTTCTTCTACATTGACCCCGAATTCACGGCAGATCCGGCGCTGGAGCACTGCGATACCATAACTCTATCGTACACCTTTTTTGAAGCAAAGGAGGGTCTTAAACTCAACTTCCCTAGCTACGCGAAGCCACATGCAGCGACAGCGTAAAAAAAAAGTTGCTTGTAATTTGGTTTTAAAACAATAAATTTTTGTTATATCTGTTAAAAATGCAATAGTCATTTCTGAGTTTATTTATATTTAAAAAGAATTTCGAAACAAAAATGCAAGCAAAAATGCATTTAAACTTCGTCAAATCGATAACTGGCGATAACACTTCCTCACAGTTTGAGAGCACCCACAGCTGATGCAGTTTGAGAGACACACTATCTGGAGCTGGAAATGAAGGAGGCAGTTTATTAATAGATAACGCCGATTTTGATTCTCCGGCATCTTTCAAACAGATCGGACGCTTCCGCCGCGCCAGATTGTGCGTTGTGACCCCTTTGAACCCAGCGATGTGTTAAATCAATGACGTGGAGATGAAGAAACAAGTGATTTTCTGCCTGCTCCTGGTCAGTGTTTTGGTGTGCATTTCTGGACAGGATGAGGAAGATTACCAGGAGCCACCAACGATACTTATTGCGCTGCTGGTCCGCAATAAAGCTCACACACTTCCCATGTTCCTAAGTTATCTGGAGCAACAGGATTATCCGAAAGAAAGGATTGCCTTTTGGTGGGTATATTTATAAATTTTTAGAAATGGGGATCACACCTCTAACTGATGAAATACCCTAGGTTGCGTTGTGATCACAGCCAGGACGATAGTATAGACCTACTACGGAAGTGGCTGGATCACTCGGCGGATCTCTATCACAGCGTAAACTATGTTTTTGAGCCAGAGGAGAAGAGTTACGCCAATGAGAGTTCGCAGTACGAGTGGCCCGCATCGCGTTTCAAGCACCTTATCGCCCTGAAAGAGGAAGCCTTTCAATATGGTCGCGATATTTGGGCTGACTTTGTGTTTTTCCTGGACGCCGATGTCTTGCTGACATCAAAAGAGGCTCTGAAAACCCTCACCAGTCTTCAATTACCCATCGTTTCTCCTATGTTGATTTCGGAAAGCTTGTACTCAAATTTCTGGTGCGGAATGACAGAGGATTACTACTACAGGCGAACGGATGAGTACAAGGAAATTTATCATGTGAAGAAACAAGGCAGTTTCCCAGTGCCCATGATCCACACAGCTGTTTTGGTGAACATAAACCATAAGGCAACCAGGAATCTCACATTCGATAAGAATAAGCTGGTAGAGCTGCAGACGAGCAGGGGACAGGAGCCACTCTACGATGGACCGGTGGATGATATTATAGTTTTTGCCATATCCGCCAATAGTTCGGGTACTCCGCTGCACATCTGCAACGACATAAACTTTGGTTATATACTGCAACCTTTGGAGCCGGGTGATAATTTAGATCATGATCTCCAGCAGCTGGTGAACCTAAGAAGCCTCATGGTCAACGAACTGGGCGCAGTGCCTCCTCTACTGGATTACTACAAACATTTGGTAAAGAAACCTGAGAAAAGCAAGCTGACTTTGGATCGCATATTTATGATAAATCTTAAAAGACGACCGGAGAGGCGGGAGAAAATGGAGCAGCTCTTCGAGGAGCTGGGCATTGAAACGGAATACTTTCCGGCTGTCGATGGCAAAGAACTCACTACCGAACGGCTGCAGGAAATGGGCGTACGTTTCCTGCCCGGCTATGAGGATCCTTATCACCATCGAGCCATGACAATGGGCGAGATCGGCTGTTTCCTGAGCCACTACAACATTTGGGTGATGATGGTGCGCAAGGAACTGAAGGAGGTGCTCATTCTGGAGGATGATGTGCGCTTTGAACCCTACTTCCGGCAAAATGCAGTCAGGGTTTTGAACCAAGCCAGAGGCGCAAACTACGATCTCATCTACTTTGGTCGCAAGCGATTGAAGGAGGAAAGTGAACCAGTTGTGACGAATACGGATAATTTGGTGCATGCTGGCTACTCCTACTGGACCATTGGCTACGTTTTATCCTTACAAGGAGCCTTAAAGCTGCTGGCAGCCAAGCCGCTAGATAAACTAATACCCGTAGACGAGTTCCTTCCCTTGATGTTCGATCGACACCCCAACAAAACCTGGAGCGAGGAGTTCCCAAAAAGAAATCTCGTGGCTTACAGCGCCTCCCCACTGCTGCTTTATCCCGTGTTCTATACCGGAGATTCGGGATACATTTCCGACACCGAGGACTCCCAGCAAATCAGTGTCGACACGAGTGAAGAGGGAGAAGCTCGGCTAAAAAGCGATCGGGAACAGATTTTCGACCTGGAGGAGAAGGGCCCTCTCGATCTGCAACTGAAGTTGGGCGAGAGTTTGTCCAAAAACCACCAGGAGCTTTGAATTCTTCAGACTTCCAAAAACAACATGCCAAATTTTGTTTAATATTAAGCTAGACTAATCTTGCCAAAAGCCAAAAGTGCCTTCAACCCAAATCCACCAAGCTAAAAACTACCAACAACGAATGTTGAACTAGATATAAGCTTTGTTTTTCAAGCTGAATATTTTGTGCATTCTTTTCCAAATCGTGTGTTGTCTTAAAAATGTTCCTAATTGTTCTTCCATAATGGAAATATTGCTTTCCATTACTATAAAAGTACTAATGTTTATTTTGTGTTTTAAATATTTTATAATTGTTTCCTACTTGTTTCCTTTTTAAAGAAACTTTTTTAACAATCTAAAAAGCAATACATCCGCCTCAATCAAAAGAAATCCCTAAACTGTGAACCAATCAAACAGTTGCACAATTTATAGGCCGAATCTGTACTCTAGACTAATATTTTACCAGCATGCCATTGACCTAGACGTTAAGTAGGTTTTAGACTCTGATATAAACTCTCTCTTTATTCCGTTCACAAATGAAGTGAATAACTGCAAACACTTTAGATTTAATTACCCCGTTTTAACCATTTATTGTCGTTGATCTACTGACCCATCGCTCCCCGCATAAACAAGTTTTTGATGGGCGGCAGATTCTGCGTGAGCTGAAGTCCCAGACTCCTGAGCAAAACCACCGGGCTGAACTGCGTGGAGTAGAGGGTGTGCAGACCGTGGACACCCAGCATGATGGGCACATTCTTGGCCAGGCACTTGCGCTCGTACTTGACGAGGTGCTGCTTGTCACCCAGCTTGAATCCTGCATATGCGCCGGCTGCCAGGGACTCCACCAGATACCTCACGTCGCTGAAGCCCAAATTGACGCCTTGACCGGCGAGAGGATGCACACGATGGGCGGCATCACCCACCAGTGCAGCGCCGTTGCAGACGTACGACGAGGCGTGCAGGAATCCCAGCGGAAAGGTAGCGCGCGACTTCTCTTGAACGCCAAAAACTTTTGGAGGGTACTGCACTTGGTGGTGGCTGGCATTGTTCCCAAACAGAGAGTTCAGTGCCTGAACTGCCTTGTCGGCCACCTCGACGCGAGGATACTGCCTGCAGAAGGCTTCATTGAGGGCGTCGACAAACTCTGCCGGCGGGAGAGCTTGCAACATCTTGGCCTGCTCGTTGGTGGTGCTCCAAACGAGGGAACTCAGTCTATCCGTCAACGGCAGCAAAGCCACGGGTCCATTTGGCAAGAATCTCTGCCAGGCCACAGAATTATCACAAGCATCTTCGCCCAATTCCAAGGTGGCCACCAGACCCATCCTGTCGTAGTTCAGCGAGAAGACATCCACATTCATCTCCTTCCTCACCACTGAATTGGCACCATCGGCGCCAATAAGTAGATCGCAGGAAAACGAGCGACCATCCTGAAGCTGCAGCTCGGAGACATTACTGCCAGAATCCTTGGGTAAGCTGACGCATTGGATTCTGGCTTTGTTAAGGATCTCCACATTAGAAGCTTCGTTGACCCGCGCATAAACCGCATCCAGGATCAGATCGTTTTCAATAATACAAGCCACATCGCTGGCGAAGTTATCCTGCTGGAACTGGATCAGTGCATCCGTGTTGGACTCCCACACCTGCATCTGCTTGACGGGCTTGTAACGAGCCGACTCGATGTGGGACCAAGCATCGATGGACTTGAACAATTCTATGGAGTTTTGGTTGATGGCGGATACGCGATTCTGATAGGGTCCCGTCGGATCAAATCCTCGGAATTCTGGTGCACCCTCTAGAAGGAGTACCTTTTTATCCGCCAGCGTGGAGTTATTGGCCAGAGCTGCGGCCAAAGTGGTCCCCACCAGTCCGCCGCCCCCTATGATTATATCGTAGTGCTCCGTAGCCGGCGATTTGGTTGATTCGCATCGGTTTGAGGTGATGTCAGTGGATGATTTGCTAGCAAGCAGGCGGGCGGACAGGAGACGCACCTGACCCGCCGAAGCCACTGCTCCTTGGATCCGCACAAGGGCCAACATCTTATGGAATTGTAAGAATTACGCGGTGTCCCGAAATTATTCGCCTGCCTTGCGTTGGAGATGGCAAACAAAAATTTATTGTAATCGATTTTTCTTAGATCGATTTGGCAGCCTCCCAATCGGTGTTTCAATCGATTTTTAAATTTAGTTTGTAACGTGATTTTAAACTTTATAACAGTTAAACTGTAAATAGACTTAAAATTGTATCTATTTTATTTTATAGGTGCTCCAGCATTGCATGCCAAATGCTTTGAGCTCTTTGGAGAAATAGCCAACGAACACAATGGCGATGTCTACGAAACCCTTCATCTGATAATGCGGCAAACCTTTCCCATGCATGTTTACACGGATAGTCCGCATAGCATTGGAGCTGGTCGGCGAGGCCCGATGCAGAACGGGGAGCATATATCGGATTGGTTTATCCAGCTTATGGATAGGTATCCCGACATTCTCATCCGTATCCTGCATTTCTACATTGAGTGTGTAGTTTCCAATCCCATTAAAGCGGTGAGTAGTTTCAATATAACGAATAATTTAACCCTAATGCTTATTTTATTGTAGTGGAAAAGCAATGATGAGAAGGTTGCTATAGGATATGCAGCCAAATACGACCGGATTCTGTTCGCCAAGTGCAATAAATCCTGTGCAGACTTCGTATTAGAGGCTGTAAAAGCGGATGATGCTGTGGGTATTCAAACTCGTGCCTTGGATCTGATTGAAAAGATCCTCATGCAGCAAAGCGAAGTCGAGTGGAGCATTTTCCGGTACGATGTGTCCAAGGTGCCGAGGGAAGTTCCAATTTTGAGGGAGGTGATCCGATGTCTCAACGATCGCACATTCACTGTCCGCCGAAAAGCATGTCAAGTGCTCGTCCTTGCTCTTAAGCAAGGATCCCCCATGACGGCAAAAATTCTGGACGAGAGCATTCGTTTTGTGCAGTTTGATGATGCGGATGTGGAGGCACTAAATGAACCATCGGTTGAGCAAAATGAGCTGCGTTTCGAGAAGCCGGGGATTGTCCAATACGCCTTCAGTTTTGAGGGTCATGAGGAATTGGAGCAAGAGGTCAAGAATATCCCTCAAACGGTGTATCAACGATTTCTGGCCGCCGATAATGGTCTAGCTAGATCTGCGGGCCTTGCTTTACTCGAAAGATTGGTTCTGGTAAATCCGCTAATCATTTACAACACAAATTTCGTGAGGGAAATCTCTTTGCTAGCTGTGGATCGACTGGCTTCGGTTAGGAAATCTGCGCTGGAAACCATAGAAACCCTGCTGGAGGAATACTCCAATTGTTTTGCCTTGATTTGTGTTTACTGCCGGATTTGGGCTTGCTTAATGAGCGATGAGGATGTGGCTCTTCAAAAACTTGCTATAATGGTAGGTACAAAAATAATGAATTTTTACAGTTCATTTTATTTTTCTATGATTTTTCAGAGCTTTGATCGAATGGTTTTGAAAAATATTCAACCACTGGAGTATTCAAATGCGCCAAAACATTTTATGCCCTGGCGAATCATTAGCACTTTGCTTATGACTCAACCTAGAGCTTATTTGCAAGAAAGATTTGCGGTGCTACTGGAACGAGAATCTATTGTAACGTAGGTAAAAATGAACTTTTAAATTTAACAGATATTAATACTTTATTAATCTTTTTACAGGCCCAAACTCGTGAATGTTATAATCTCACATTTATCCACATCTATGGCCACGGATGCCTGGGGATTGCTGCTGCTTCTTTCCAGTCGCATAACCAACAATATGGACGCACTTATCGGCATCTTCAATGGACTCTCTTCCTACAACATGAAGTCCAACCAATTTTTGGCCCTGCAGCTTATCATTGGTTGTCTGAACAACTTTTCCAAGCCAGCACTAAATCAAATATTTCAGAGACTTTTGAATGCCCTGCGAACGGGCAACATATGGCTGGGCATTATCTCCAGCGCAGTTAATTTGCTCAACCAAATCCATCATCTATCTGCTAGCCAAGCTCCATCGATGGCTTCCGAGGCACCAGACTGGCAGCTCAGCTTGCTGAAAGATCTCACCGAGGAAATTCTGTCTAGTGCCCAGAACTTTCAGGATGAACACGCCCGACTGCAGTGCCTTTTAGGTGCATACACTGAGATAATTGTGATGCTGCCCTTGGAGGTGGACAACCGAATTGTTACCATTGTATTTAAGTACCTACAAGAATGCACCAAGCTCAGCGAATCGGAATTTGACTCGGATAACGAGCGCATGACCAACTGGATGATTGTGATAGCAGGTCGATTGTGCCTGAGGGAAACTCACTTGGCCAACAGTGTATCCAAGATTTACAAGACAATTCTGACCAAAAACGATAGACCCCAAATCATCAATACCACTTTGATAGCACTGAACGATCTGGGGAAGAAACATCCTTCTATACTAGAAAGTAATTTCCAGGTGATTTTGTCGAAACTTCATTCGAAGTTCGCCATGACAAGAGTGCGCACCTTTCGGTGTGTCAAGGATGTGATTCTCTCCGGAAATATCAAGCTCAAGGGTCCGATTCTCATTTCCATGCTGGCTGGTCTGATGGACGAAAGTGCCGAGGTGGCCAGAGAGGCGGATGCCTTTTTCATTCGCTACAAAAGGTTGTACAACAAATTGCTGTTTGATCATTGCCTCAAGGAGTGTCCCTTCGATCTGAATGATCAGGCTATATTAAGAGGTGTCAGGACATATGGCAACTATAAGTCGCCACTAAAGGGACCAGAAAATGTAAAAAGTCGCCGGTTACTTTATAATCACATTATGTCATCGGTGGATGAGAACACGTTGCTGCTTTACTTTGGTCAACTAAAGCTGCTGGCGGGTAAGATATATTTTTTTAAATAACATAAATCGTGCTTTTAACTCTTCGAAATCATTTTTAGAAAAAACCAGAGACTCTGCTTTTGTCAGTAATCCAGGCGCATTGATCGTGGTTCAGGATATGCTTTTTATTATGCGACGCATTTGTTTTCAAACCAAAAGCAGCGGCAAAGAGAAAAGTTCTCGAGGTGAAGGCGACAATGACGATGAAGGTGAGAATGAGCCAATGGAGGCGACTCCTCCTCCACCCAAACCTGCATCTGGAGAGGCAGCAGCCAGGGGAAGGGGACGAAAGGCAGAGTCCTCGGAGGAACCTGTAAGTTTTACTATACTTTTTGGCTAAAATATAACCTCGGTAGTAATGTTATATTTTCCCATTACAGCTCAAGCAATTGGAGCGTTGTCTCCGATATGTGGAAGAAACCCATAGAAATCTAAAGTCAGCTATGACACCCGAACTCAGACACACTTTTGACAGCTTTTGTCGAGCTCTGGCGATGAGATTCCCCAACTACATTGAATTTGCACAGCCAGCACAGTTTTGGCAAAAGTATCGCTCCACGAAAACTTCCAAAGGAGCCAAAAAGAAAAGAAGGCGCATTGGCGGAGATGCGGATGATGATTCGGAGGAGGATCAGCAATCAGAAAGTGACAGTGATAACGAAATGCCACTGGAGAGGCACAAATCAACGCCAGTTGGATCCCGCCTGTCCCAGAGAAAATCGAGCTGCGACATGATTGTCACGGAACTTATTTTCCAACCACCCGATTGGTAGACTTCGAAATTTTTGAATCTTGATCTTAACTTAGCTGAAAAGTTAAATATAGCCTGAATTACTTGCATTTAGTTACTGAAATTTTTTATTATTATTATTATTTTTATTTTTACATTTTAGGTTTAATTTTTGTGATTATTTGGAGGTAGAATAATACAAGTAATTTTCTCGACATACTGTACTATAGTTTTATATATTTTTGTACAAACTGTTTATCTCACTATTAAGTCCTTTAAATATTTTCTTAAATAACTAAAAAAATAAAAAATATTTAAAGAAAATTCCTTTAATAAAGTAAATACACCTGGAATATTTTGAAAGAATCTCAATTATATTCACAGATTTTTTCCAAGATCTCCCTATATCCGCGTATGAATTCCGCTAACACCAATTGGCCAACTTGGAGTTCGTTGAATCCTAATTGTTCAGCTTCAGTCGCCTGGATGAGCATGCATTCCAGTAGAGCGGCGTTTACCGGTTGGACAAAAAGGTTACGCTCCTTTCGATCATCTTGAAATACCGGAAAGATTGGCGAAACTGGAATAGGTTCCACAGGCGGCTTTACTACCCTGGCTGGAGTAGAAGTAGCCGCCGGAGGACGGGGAATAGTGATGCTTATGGGAGCAGCCGTCGGCTGTTTCCCAGCCACGAGTCCAAATGGTACTGCCTGTGCTTTTCCTGGTAGTCCTGCTCCCGATCCTCCTGCTGGGACTCCCTTTATCTGGACTTGGATGCCCGCCTTGGCCGCTGCAGCTGCTGCTTTTGCACTCAGGGCAGCTGCCTTTTCCCGTTTCGCCGCGCTGGAGTTTTTGGAGCCGGAGGCGGAGTCGACAGCCTTACGGACCTCAGTGTTCCTGCAACCTATAAGTGCATTTAATATGGTGATTAACTTCGTGATTTAAGTACAACATTGCAAATTGAGGTTTCTAGTTATAGGAGTATTATTATAAGACTTTAAAACTCACCAACGCAGCGACAAAACTTTGAGCAAATCGCCATGGACTGATAGCAATCGCAATAGTTCTTTATGCATTGCGATTTCTTGCAGCAACATCCTTTTATTCCATTTGGTCCTTGTCCCTTGGTCTTTCTTCCTTCGGACTTCTCCCCAGTTTTTCCTTTCACAGTTGACATGGTCTTATGAAAATCTCTTCCGGAGAATAATATACTATTAAAATCTTATTAATGACAGCCCACCTCACCTGTCAAAGAGAAATATGCTAAGAAGTGTTGAACAATGAAATCGAAACTTTCACTTCAACCCGTAATAAAACACTTATTTGTTTGGCACTAAACTATTAAAGCTTAGATAAAGTATTTATATATTGTACTGGTAATAAAGTTAAAATTTTTTAAGTACCAATCGTTTAACAAGTGTTTAGTTTATATCCGTTATAACATAGATAATTTTCTTTGGTGTCTACATAATATGGCATGGCATTAAGTTATGATATTGTTCTTCTCTATGTACTACAATAATTGAAAGCTAGTATAGATTTAATAAAAAAGTATGTCTGGCTCTAGAATTACTTTTAATTGATATCAATTTTAATTGCTTTCTTTTGCGTTTGATTCATATTTTGTCGAGCATTTTGGCAAGAAAACTAATAGTTTTTCACAGATTTCTTGCACAAAACCCCGACTTGTAATTGTCATTCCCTTGATGTTTTCGAATTAATCTGAGTTATTTTAAAAATATCACTATCAAAACGATATATGAAGTGTATATATGTGTAGCAGAAGACTCGTTAACAGTTCGAAAGTAATTGTGTGGCCTGCAATTGTTGCTATTGCTTCTAAAGTAACTAGGATTATCTCCGTTGCGGAAGTTGCAGTTGCGGTTGCGCCTAGCATATCGTTCCATTCAAGAGCTCGTAGCAATTTTGGGGCGATGCCGGGGATGCTGCAGCCGCCGCCTCCTGGCGCGTCTTCAGAAAGTTACCCACCCAGTGGGCCGTGAGATCCAGATACTTGGTTCTTGAGCCGGGATTGTAGTCCAGGAACCCGGCGCGTGGCATCACCTCCTCGATTTGGCTGCCATCCGGCCAGTTATTGTAGCTGGCTATGTTTATGAAGCCCACATGGTTTAGTATTGCTGTTCTCCAAGCCACTCCATAGTACTGAAATATTAAATTACATTACCAGATACTTTAAATTGTTAGTTAAGTAAGATTTTTTACCCTTCCATTGCTGCGATGCCTTTGAATATCTCCATGCCGCGGAAACTTGTTCCTCTCCGCAAATCCCGGACCCACAGTAGGCACAAAGAGCATTTTATAGGATAGGGCAAAGGACTTCAGATACGACCAGTTTTTCCAGGTGCTGGCAAACACAGCTCCATTACTTGGCAGCTTGCTGTAGAAGCCATCGAAGCACAACCGTCGCAGGACATCCGCATGGCTCTTGAGTCTGAAAATGAAATTAAATAATAAATACCTTGATTAAAATATATTCTTACATTAACCCACCTTATGTGTCCTATGAACAACGCATCCAGAACCCTCCGAAGACCATCTGGTTCCACCAGCGAAGGCGTTCGACAGAGCAGCCTGCCCAGGCTATCACTCAGTTTGTAGGCATTGCTCACGTAGAGAACTGGCAGGGAAACACCTCTCGACTGACTAAACACCCTATAAAAACCGGGCAGATTGGAGTAGGTGGCGATCTCCTGCAGCTGCTGCCGCACAAACTCCACACTTTGATTTCCGGCCACGCTGAGCTCGAAGGTCACGCTTAGATTGTGCTGCGGAGCCAGTTCCAAGATCTGGTGGAGGAGCGTCGTCTCCGCTGGCTTCCCACCCGTGAAGCTCAGGATAAGCACTCCAATGCCACAGCTCCGGATGTTCTCGAAGTGCTGGGAGAGCAGCGAGGTGCTGGGCTTGTAGAGACCCAATGCTGGGTAGAAGGCTGTGTTGAGGATCCTCACTGGTCGGGGAGTGGTGAGGGGCACATCGTTTGGATGCTCGACCGGCGGAGGCGGTGGCTTCTTAGACTTGTACCAGGGCACTGGGGCTGTGTAGAAAATGTGCACTGCTGTCATTACCACATCCAAAGTGGTTCTTGACTGAAAATATATGCAAAGTGTGTATGAGTGTATGATATATTGATTATAAAAATAATTTATTATTAAAATTAAATATCTCTTCATTTGGCAATATAAAAAGATATAATATTTTTATTAAAATATATTACCGCCTGCTCCGCCTCGTGGTCCCTTTGCTGCTGCTGCTTCATAAGATCGATTTTGCTCTGGATAATTCGCTCCTTGATCTTCTGCTCGTCGTACTTCTCCGGAACAATCACTCCGTTCTCCCGCTGCGGCTGGATCAAGGCCACGGCCATCGCCGGAGGCTTTTCCGGCGACTGAGGCTGGTCCCGGGGCCTGTAGGCTCGGGCGATGAACCGCTCGTCCAGCAGCAATTCGATGGCCGCATTTCGTCCACTGGAGCCGAGAACTATGATGGTGATGACCAGCAGACCGATGATGGCCAGCAGGAGAAGTATCTTCACCTTACGCCGCGTTTTCACATACTTTTTCAGCAGCATTTTCGCACGCGTGCATTTTCTCACATTGTTTGGACGTTGGTTTTTGTTTTTCGCCTCCTGTTTTCCTTCTTGCTTGGGCAACCCCTACGACCCCGCGTCCTTCCTGTCGCAATGCAGCTGCCGGAAGCTCCGAGCCATTGCGCATGTCCTGAAACGGACACACTAAACTATTCCGGCGTGTTCCGGATTTCTTAATCAATGCGATTAAATCTTTAAAATACCAAAAATAAACGGATATTTGGTCTGGGATCTTTGTGTTTATTTACTTTTTAAGAAATATACAGGTTTTTAGACTTAGAAATAATTGCATTTGCTTTTAGTTAAAGAGTCCCAAACTATTTCTACAATCTAATGTAAGTATTAATTTGAAATGGGTGATAAAATCCGACCCAAAAAGAAATGCAAAACATATTCATTCATTTTCGTACGTCAAAACATTGTCTGAATATTTTTTTATTTAGTTTTAAAGTAGAGTTTTATAAAAGATGTTAGTTTGTAGCTATTCCAACTGCTTTTTAGTCTAACGCAGTTATGTTTAGTTCTGGAGACCAAGCGTGTTTGAGTTCTAACGTCCCTCAACTGCAAAAACAAAACAAATTAGAATCAAAGTAAATATAAAAAGTACACTATAACTCACTATATGTGGACAGGTCAATCTCCTCGGGCAGCTCGCTGATGTTCACATCGAAACGATCCTGTACTTCGTTAAGTATCTTCGCATCGTTCTCGTCCGAAACAAAGGTGATGGCCAATCCCTTGGTACCGAAACGTCCAGCACGGGCCACGCGATGCAAGTAGGTGTCGGAATCCTCGGGCATGTCGTAGTTGAACACAATGTTCACGCGCTCAATGTCCATGCCGCGACCAAAGAGGTTGGTGGCCACCAAAATGCGCTTCTGGAAGTCCTTGAACTGCTGATAGCGGTTCAGACGCTCCTCCTGGGTCATTCCACGGTGGATGCCGATGGCGGGGAAGTTTTGCTCCGTCAGCAGCTGAGACAGGGCCACGCAACGCTGTACAGACTTCACAAAGATTACAACCTAAATGCGGAAAGAAACTCATTAGAAACCCATTAAAAGTTACTGCTCTGTGGATTGTTTACTTGGTTGAACTCCAGCACGTCGAGCAATTCGAACAGCTTCTTGTTCTTCTCGTTCTCCTTCAGATTGACGTAGTGCTGCTGCAATCCGTGCAGCGTCAGCTTGGCCTCATCGTCGACGTAGACTTCCATGGGCTAGATATCGAAAATAGAATGTGGCGCATTTTAAAGGGAACAATCAAGAGGGGGTAAACGGAAATCGAACTAAGACTAGGCTCGCCTCGGAACATACAACAATATGCTTAGAATATTCTACATACGGCCACGCTACCACCACATCTCATCAACTAGACTCTGAACTGCTCCCGAGGATCGACGATCTCTCTGAGTAGTGTGCGGATTACAGATGAGCGGCATATCGCATCGCATTCGCTTTGGGATTCAACCTGGGCTCATCGGTGCCAGTCGGGGGGTGCTGTTTTTTTTCGTTGTTTGATTGGATTTTGGTTTTTTTCTATCGTTGATTTGTTAAATCATTGCGATTTTTATTGATTGGTTCAGCGGTTACTGGTTGGTTATGTTTTCGCTACGGTTTGATTTTTCACGCGTTTAACCATTTAGAAAATGGTGTCTGGCTTTTATCAGCTAACTTTTTCGGTTCGAGTTATGCTCACAGAGCGCTGGACGTTTGGGTTTACGCGATTAACCATTTTCAAGATGGTGGTTGGCTTATATGGGGGATCGAGATCGAGAAATCGATATCGGGTGGCGTTAATAAAATAATAACTAATTGTCGTGATAGCGGTGGATGCGAGGTGGAGAAGTACGAGCATTTTGGTTATGAACACGTTGATATTTACATCTTGCATGAACTTTTTGCAAACGGGACGAATGTCTTTGCTCAATGTGGCAGAGAACATCATCACTTGTTTGCCGTGCGGTGTGCTACGGAAAATCTCTTGAACGTCACGACGCATATCTGGAAGATAGGTTTAAATGTTAGTAAGGAGTCAAAGGTTTCGATTTCTTAAACGTACCCAGCTGCTCCAGCATCTTGTCGCACTCGTCCAGAACAAAGTGCTTCAAATGCTTCAGGTTGAGTTTCTTGTTGCGAATCAAAGCCAGAATTCGACCAGGAGTGCCGACCACAATGTGAGGAGTTCCGCTTTTGAGGGTCTCCTCGTCCTTTTGAATGGCCAGTCCACCAAAGAACACAGCCACCTAAAATAATTCGAAACATGAAGAATTATAGAAGATTGATATGGTTACAATTGTTAAGCTTTCTAACATTGCGAAAATATTAACGATAATTAAATTTGCAACATTTAACCCAAATGCACTGCAATATCAGCAGTATTTAGCTTATTGATGTGTCGACAAAATTAGCATTTGGCCCAATAAAAATTGCTGTTGATGACTCACCTTGACTGTGGGCATGTATTTGGAGAAGCGCTCATACTCCTTGCTGATCTGGAAGGCCAGCTCGCGAGTGTGGCACATGACCAGAACGTGGCAGGTGTTGTTGTCCGAGGGCTCCAGCTGCTGAAGAGTGGCCAGGACGAAGACAGCGGTCTTGCCCATACCGGATTTGGCCTGACAAAGAATGTCCATGCCCAAAACGGCCTGCGGAATGCACTCATGCTGAACTGCAATGTATTAGATGATCGTTAGAGACTGTACATGAGAAAAAGTAGAGAAAACTCACCCTCTGAAGGATGTTCAAAACCGCAGTCGACGATCGCTCGAAGGATCTCTGGCTTCAGGAGGAAATCGCGGAATCCGGAACTGTGAATGGACACGTAGGTACCCTTAACGTCCTTTTTGGGTGCCTCCTGGTTCTCAACCGCAGTGGTCTCAGTCTGCTCCTCATCCTCGTAGTCCAAAAGATCGTCATTATCTGCCATTTCTGCTGTTTTCTTTTTATTAAGCTTATGCGAATCTAAAGACTGAATAAAAAACGCAAGTCAGTTTGTAAGTTACATGTGTTTGTAAAAGAAAATGCCGCTTTTTTTTGCGGAACCGGTGCCGGCGTACCCTCCGCCATCTTGTTTTTTCACCGCACCGCTTTGCGTGTATTTCAAAATCAAGTGAAATACCAATAGCAAATGGACAAAACTGAAACTTTTGCAAGGCTCCCAAGTTCAACTCACCTTGTGCGCACGTTTTTCGTTTTAAAATGCAACTTTTAAAACGATTTCAGCTGTGGAAAATATTTAACGTGACGCGAAGCAGAAAAAAACAGAGCAGAGTGACCGCGGCTTTATTTTACAGAAATCTGCCAGGGCTGGAAACGATATTTAATGTTTGGGTTGACTGCTTGTAAATCTGGTCACATTATTTTCCCCCAAAAAATATCGTTTAGTATTGCCGATGGGCCATCTCCAAACATATCGCAACAATTCTCGATTACAATTTTCAGCGTCGGCCGCGTTTTATTGCAGCGAAATAATTTAGTTTTCCAATTTGTGCTTCTTGCGTTTGTTACCAAAACAGAGGTGAGTTGCGTTGTAACCAATAACAACCAATGTTTTTAAGGAAACCCAATGAAATAAGTAATTAAACGGCGAGGATAGGCGGCATGCAGTTTCACTCGAAATCGAAATAACCCCCCGCCTACAGCTGCGTGAAAATGCCGCAAATATTGAATTAAAACCGCCATATTGTGCAATGTTCAAGGGCTTATCAAATCGGTTAAAGTTACTCGCTTCGATTAGTTAAGGAGTGCAGTTGATTAAATTCGTATTAGCCCCTCCTTTTGGCCCAACGCCCATAAACAAACGCCGACAAACTCACTCCCAAACTCGCTTTTTTCTCTCGTCCGCTTTAGTACAGTCGCTTGAGTGTAAATGGCGTGTGTGCGTGAGAGAGAGAGAGTCCGTGAGAAACTCGTTTAGCTTCTGTTTTTGAGCGTTTCGTGCGTTTCCACTTTTCGTTTTCGATTTCTGTTTGGAATTTTATCAGGGCGCAAAAATAACATATTTTACAGAGAAAGAAAAACATAAACACCATAATTGCAACGTTTTATATAGTAAACAGTATCTAATAAGTTATATTAAAGATTATTCAAATTAATATTTTTAACAATTCCAATTTATATTAAGGTATAAATATTGAAGGCTGAAAATAAATATAGGTAGCTGTATTTTTTTCTGTGTTGTCTGAACGAGGTCAAAGCACAAAAAACTCACGTGTTATTTTGTGATTTTATCTGTCTTTTTAGCTTAAAAATGTCGAGCAAATCCCGACGTGCTGGCACCGCCACGCCGCAGCCCGGCAGCACCTCCACCCCACGGGCGCCATCGGCGGGTCCGCAGCAGCACCACCAGCAGCCGCCGCCGCCCACCCACTCGCAGTCGGCCTCCAGCCCCCTGAGCCCCACCCGCCATTCGCGCGTGGCCGAGAAGGTGGAGCTGCAGAATCTCAACGATCGCCTGGCCACCTACATTGATCGAGTGCGCAACCTGGAGACGGAGAACTCCCGCCTCACCATCGAGGTGCAGACCACCAGGGACACGGTTACACGCGAGACCACCAATATCAAGAACATCTTCGAGGCTGAGCTGCTGGAGACTCGCCGTCTTCTGGACGAAACGGCCCGGGATCGGGCCCGTGCCGAGATCGACATCAAGCGTCTTTGGGAGGAGAATGATGATCTGAAGACTCGGCTGGACAAGAAGACCAAGGAGTGCAGCACCGCTGAGGGTAAGTGTTTCATCGATTGGGTATAATAGCCAATCTGATCATTTCTGTAGTCGACTTTCCTCCCCTGTGATTCTCAGTCAAACTCACCCCAATTAAAATTTGTTTCAAGTCGTTCCCTACATTAATTGATTGATTTTTCCACCCCGCAGGCAATGCCCGCATGCACGAGTCGCGTGCCAACGATCTGGGCAACAAATACAACCAGGCCAACACTGATCGCAAGAAAATCGGTGAAGAGCTTAACGAGGCACTCAAGGACCTGGAGCGTCTGCGCAAGCAGTTCGACGAGACACGCAAGAACCTGGAGCAGGAGACACTGTCGCGCGTCGACCTCGAGAACACCATCCAGAGCCTGCGCGAGGAGCTCTCCTTCAAGGATCAGATCCACTCGCAGGAGATCAACGAGTCGCGCCGCATCCGCCAGACGGAGTACAGCGAGATCGACGGACGCCTGAGCTCCGAATACGATGCCAAGTTAAAACAATCGCTGCAGGAGCTGCGCAACCAGTACGAGGAGCAGATGCGCATTAATCGCGACGACATCGAGAACCTGTACGAGGACAAAATCCGTCGCCTCCAAGAAGCCGCTGCACGCACAAGCAACTCCACGCACAAGTCCATCGAAGAGTTGCGCTCGACTCGTGTCCGCATCGATGGCCTCAACGCCAAGATCAACGATTTGGAGCAGACCAATGCCGTACTCAATGCGCGCATCCGGGAGTTGGAGCTCCAGTTGGATAACGATCGCGAGCGCCACGGCCAAGAGGTGGCCCTGCTCGACAGGGAGCTTGCTCGCCTGCGCGAAGAGATGACCCAGCAGCTGCAGGAGTACCAGGACCTCATGGACATCAAGGTAAGTTAAGATAAATTCCTATGAATTCTGTATCTACTAAAACTTATATTTATCGCTTAGGTCTCCCTGGACTTGGAAATTGCGGCGTACGACAAGCTGCTGGTCGGCGAGGAGGCGCGTTTGAACATTACGCCGGCTGCCAACACGGCCACCGTTCAGTCTTTCAGCCAGTCGCTTCGTAGCTCAACCCGTGCTACGCCCTCACGTCATACGCCCTCCGGCGCAGCGAAGCGCAAGCGCAACGTGGTCGATGAGACCGAGGACCGCAGCGTCTCCGACTATTACGTGTCGGCCACGGCCAAGGGCAACGTGGAGATCAAGGAGATCGATCCCGAGGGCAAGTTCGTGAGGCTCTACAACAAGGGAAGCGAGGAGGTGGCCATCGGCGGCTGGCAGCTGCAGCGTCTGATCAACGAGAGCGGTCCATCGACCACCTACAAGTTCCATCGCTCCGTAAAGATCGAGCCGAATGCCACGGTGACCGTCTGGTCGGCGGACACCAAGGCCTCGCACGAGCCGCCATCGAGTTTGGTGATGAAGTCGCAGAAGTGGGTCGCTGCCGACAACACAAGGACGGTTCTGTTGAACGCCGAGGGCGAGTCTGTGGCCAGTTTGGATCGCTTCAAGCGCGTGGTGTCCCAACACCTCTCCACCCGTCGCCGTCGCAGCGTGAGTGCCGTGGATGGCAACGAGCAGCTGTATCACCAGCAGGGCGATCCTCAGCAGTCCGGCGAGAAGTGCGCTATTATGTAAAGCCACACAAGCACACACACACACAAAAATCTTTTCTGAACCAGACACACACAACAATAAGAAAAAACGGAAAGCATAAATAACAGCCCAACACAGAAACGCAGAGGTACACAGATTTATTTAACCAGCTAGCTAAGTTATTTTTGTGGCTGAAACGCCAGTAATTTAATCAAAAATCATTTGTTTAGATCTGCTTAAGCAGTTAAGCGATAATCTTCGTTTGTCTACTTTTGAAAACTGTTCTCATTTCCACTTACTCCACGATAACTTTTTAGTTTATTGTTTCAATGACAACTTTTTTTGTCCACGTTTCGTCTTTCCACGTAATCAATCTATTGTAAACTTTATTTGGTATAATGCGGACATTTTGTAATACGTTTATGCCACATAGAATTTACAAAACCACCTGCTCTTTTTGTATTTGTGCCGACAAGAACTTCGAAAATATTGCAGAGAAACAATATTTTCGATGGACTTGAGCACTTCTCCCTCTTCTTAAGTAAATAGCTTTTAAGTAATACCCCAGATTAACAAACCATAAACTACAAAAACAACGAGCAAACAACAAGTGAGGGAAGATTATACATAGATACAGGTCAAGAGAACTAACTAAAAGATGCTCCTGACAACAGACTTATTTATTTAAGTATTTTTTGTACAATCAGCATAAAATACAATATACATTATATATAGAAACATGCCTACGGAAATGACAAGAAGCCAGCAATATATATTTTTTATCCATGGCCATAGGGTTTACGATGATCCCCAACCCCCAAACTGCTTTCACCCGGTTGTAACCGGTTTTTGAGCTTCCTGCAGACATTTTACCGAACAGACAACAATAACAACAAACACAGCAACAAAAAGTATGTACAACAATTAAAAAAAAAAAGAAACAGAGAAGATCATCTAGCGGCTCAACGATCCGTTGCTTTTTTTATGGGTGGGCGTGGTCGCGTTTTACGTCGGCCAAAGAAAAATAACGCCCACACAAACTATTATACACAAACCGATGAAAATACGAAACTAAATTTTAAGTACATCTACGTTTATGTATGTAATTGATAATAAAAAAAAAATAAAGAAACCATGTTTAATAAAAAAAATTAACTACAACTGAGTTTTTTGTGCGATTCAAAATCATACTGAACTAATATGCCCATTAGAATATTAGCGTTGCAGGGTATACATTTCAATTTCGCCGCCTGGTGGCCCTTTTTTTCTCGTTCGCTTTGCTTTTTCATTCGCCGCGTTGAGTTATTTTTGGATTTTTAATTTTTCTGCGTGTGTATGTATACAATGCGGGTGATGTAAAAACTCAAAATTTCGTCAGTTTGAGTTATTTATTGAAAGCAGTTGAGTAAATAAATATGAGTGAGGAATTACAAATGTAACCGGCTTTTACACCAATTAATTTCCTTCTCTTTTACTTTTTCCACCCATTTTTTAAATAAGGTGCCAACTCTGTTCGATAAAACACTCAAGAGCCAAACGTACTATTAGTTAAACTTGAAGATACAAAGATACATAGAGGGAGTTCTGACTGCATGAAAAACCACTCAAGAGCGAATGTTGCGGGTTGAAGTTGAAGTTCATTAAACTGAGAGGTACAAAGTCACAGATACGAGAGAGGGCTTACAAATCCAATATGTTTGAACCACTCAAGAGCGTAAGATGCGGCTTTTTGTATGAGTTCATTAAACTGCAAATTACAAAATCAGAAAAGGAGAGTGCGTTCTCGATGCACAGAAACCCTGACCGTTCAACCCGCGATAACGATAACAAAAAGTATCTCAAGGTTGCAACTGCATTGGCGATTATTAAATATTCTCTTTATCAGCTGAAGAGCGTATTCGACCGCAACCGCAAAACAAACTCAAACTCGAGCTAATCGCCGCATAAATTGCCCGTCGAATTGAACAATTGAACATTCTCTGTTCGCAGCTCAAATTGGAAATAAGTCCAAAATCGCCAGTGCGAGCGGTTAAATAATATATGTATAAAAATAATAACAAATAAACAGCTGTTTGCATTTGCGTGTTTTGAAGGTGAGTAGCCAAAGTATGATGAATAAATTCAAGTACAATTCGTGTTGCCAAGTGAGAACGAAAGTGTTTTCGGTTGGGGACAACGCCATAAATGAGTTAATTGTCAATAATTGCTGAATACTCAGCAGCGGCTTATCGGTCGAGTACAACAATAAACAAGTATTTCGGAGTACTCCGCAAACACACGAAAAGAAAAACTGAATGAGCGAATTTTACTTGTATCTTATCCCACAATATCAAAATCTAATCTTAATCCTTGACAGTATCAACTCACGCTGCTATTGTGAATATTTTGCAGTGATAAGGCCTTTGTTTCCCGTTTCAAAACACATATTTTCTTTACTCACAGCTGGAAACGTTTTCCAGTGTTTCTGGTAAAGTAAGAATACCATTTGACAATAAAGAGCTTAAAAAAATAAACTCTAAAAATTAAAAAAAAAAAATATGTTCATTTGAAATTGCTTAATTTACCTAATACATTTCCTTTTATTGTTACAGATTATTTAAATTGAAGCTACAAAATGAGATTGGTAATTTTGGAGACCAGCGATTCGGTTGGCAAGTGGGCGGCTAAATATGTGATGAAACGGATAAACGACTTCCAACCGAATGCAGACAAGTATTAATATTTAAAAATAACATAATCATTTTGACATTCATTAATTTGTTCTATTTATTAGATACTTTGTTTTGGGTCTGCCCACGGGATCCACTCCTCTGGGAATGTACAAAGAATTAATTGAGTTCCACAAACAAGGAAAGGTATCCTTTCAATATGTAAAAACCTTTAACATGGATGAGTATGTGGGTAGGTTCTGCTTTGTCGAAGATCAAAACATTTGTATTGATGTGTACAAATAATAATAACTTCCTTTGCTTTTTAGGTCTACCCAGGGATCACCACGAAAGCTATCACTACTTCATGTGGCACAACTTCTTCAAGCACATCGATATTGAGCCCAAAAATGTGCACATTTTGGATGGCAATGCAGCCGATCTGGTGGCCGAGTGCAACAAGTTCGAGGATCAGATCCGAGAAGCCGGAGGAGTGGAGCTCTTCATTGGTGGCATTGGACCCGATGGGCACATTGCCTTCAATGAACCCGGATCCTCGTTGGTTTCCAGAACCCGAGTGAAAACTTTGGCTCAAGATACGCTCGAAGCGAATGCCAGATTCTTTGATAATGATATGAGCAAGGTGCCCAAGCAGGCTTTAACCGTGGGAGTTGGCACCGTGATGGACTCCAAGGAGGTGATGATCCTCATCACGGGTGCCCACAAGGCCTTCGCTCTTTACAAGGCCATCGAGGAGGGAGTGAACCACATGTGGACCGTCAGTGCCTTCCAGCAGCATGCCAACACACTGATGATCTGCGACGAGGATGCCACCTTGGAGCTGAGAGTTAAGACAGTGAAATACTTTAAGGTATGCCCGCCATCGATTGCCTCGCTTTAGTAGAAAACTTGGCTTCGATTGAAATACAGCTGAGCTGGATTACTGGTGCTTAGTAGTAACTAAAGGTGTTGGTCTTCTAACCCCCAAAAAAATTTGGTGGTTCTATAATATTTATAGTTTTAGAAGGGCTTACAAGGTTATCTCTTTATGGTTGTTTATTAGTTTTAAGGACTTGCATGCCTACACAAAATGCTTGTAATATAATGGCTTCCAAGGTTACAGTTTAATGGTTAAGTATAAAGCTAAGAACAACTGAACTTTGTTAATGACTGGCTGACTGGCCATTGCCACAATTTCACAGGGCATTCTCAGAGACCTCGACGAAGGTTCCCAACAGGAGGGCTACACTGATTTTGCGTAAAGTATTTCAAACTTTATTTTGCCATGTTCCGAGACCCCATTTTTGAATGATCGTATCCAAAGCTATTCTATATTTTATTATTATGGTTAAAATTTAGTAATGTAAGACTGCTTGGATTAATTATATACAACATCGCAAAGAATTGGATATCAAAAGAAGGATGGCTGCCTGCGACTTAATCCTGGATCTTTTATAAACAAAAGAAAGAAACTGAAAATGATTTTGTCATGTTCATAAGTTATAAATGCAGATCTCTCGTTTTTATACTCTATTACACAAAAATAAAACTATTTTCTAAATTATTTGATACTTTGAATTTGGCTATCCAAAAAGTAAAGAAGAATTCGTAAGTTACACGTTAAGATCATTAGTTAATAGTAAGGTTATTAAAAACTTCAGATTCTACTGATAATATTCTTTGCTAACCTCTATTATCTTACATATTTACAGAGCCTAATGGACGTCCATTCCAAGTTGATAGAGCAACAAAAGACAACGTAACCCCAGATGATTCAAAAATACATGTGGACTCTGAAACTCGATACCATCTGCCCTTCAGTATAGTTAATCAAATCAAAATTGAACGAACTTTTATATAATAAATGTATTTTTATATGTTAAACTTTCGAATTTATACATTTATGTTGTTAAGGACTATGTTGAAAAGATTTCTCACTAAATAAATATATTGATATATTAAAAATTCAATCTTTACGCATTTAGACTTCTTCAAAAAAGAAAGTATTTTCTTTGGATTTTATTTTTATATTTTAAAATTTACTAATAATTACAAATACGCGTACATTTAAAGGAATCAGTGTAGAATAGAAGTGGCTATGCCGGTCACTCAAATCTTGCCGAGGATCTTGTTGTCCGTGTAGACGAACTCCTCGTGGTCCTCGATGAGGCGGAAGAGCTCCTTAGCGTAGTAGATGGACCGCACCGACTCCTCGAGGATGAGCTGGTGGTTCTGAATGGCCCGACGCACCTGTTCGTGGATGAACATGGCCTCCAGCCGCTTGGCCCTCGAGGTCAGTCGGCAGCCCTCGGTGTTCCGCAGCTTGGCTTCTCCGGCAGTGAGTCTTCGCTCCACGGCGCTCTGATGACGTGCCGCATTGTTGTGGTAGCTGCAGATGTCGCCGATCACAGCGGCATTCGAGTTGAAGATCCCGTCGGAGGCACTGATGACCGTGCGGCAAGCGGCCGGGGTGCAGGCCATTTGGCGCGCCAGGTGCTCGCGGATCATCTCCTGGAGGCATTCCCGCCGGGCGATCGTTAGGTAGCCCCTGCGGATGTACTTCCTTCCAATCTTCTCCCGCATCGACTTGAAGCAGAACACCTGGGTGCCCCACACCTTGCCCCTCACGGGTTTCTTGTTCTTGCGATCTGCTCGTGGCTCCCGGAAGAGCTGCCTCTTCACTCGCTTAAGGCTCTCCTTCTGTGGGGTAAGTCTCTCGGGCAGCAGGCAGCTGTTCACCTGGTGCCACACTTCGCCGGGAGTACTCAATGCCATGGCACTGGTGGTGCGCCAGTACATCTTGTGTCCCATGCCGCACATCAGATACAACTGGCGGATGCACTCGTTGAGGAAACTCCGCTTCGTGGGACTCTTGAAGTTCGGTGGGTTGTTCAGCACATAGTGATCCCTTTTGTAGACCACACAGTAGCCGTAGTCCTTGTCTCCTGCCAGGATGCTCGGCTTTTGGTAGACAATCAGCTGCTGGTCCTTGTAGTCAATCGGCGAGTTGAAGATGTAGATCTGATTCTTGGCCGCCTCCTCGTTGGGAGTGCGGAACATCATCAGCTTCTTGGAGTTCGAATAGCGTTCCATTGCTTACGACAGTTGGAATGTGAGTGATAATGATGAGGTCGACTCGCCAGGCTTATATAGTGCGACAGGTAGCTCATGTGGGTGGTTTCTATTTTATGGCTTTATCCTTTGCCTGTCCTTTCCCGCAGGCCAGCTGGTGGGTTTTCCCGAAGCTTAGAAATTCCTATGGTCTAAGTTCTACCTGAGATGCGACAGATGGCCGCGAATATACGTTACAAAATCGTATTGTATTGTCTGCCAATTTGCCTGAGGAACATCAGGAGTCAGGTAAAATTAACAATTAGTATAATTGTAGAGGTATAAGCCAATATTGTCCAATCCAGAATGTATATCTTTGAACATTTTTAAACCTATTTGAAAGTAGCATCCCCTCTTAATGATCGTAATAAATTTCTCTGACAAACTGCTTTCAAATGATTGGTTTTCTGATGGTCGCTTTTTTGAACCCGGTTCAAGTCAGATTTTTCTAAGTTTTCCCTAGAGCACATCTAATTCTTGAGATCCACAACCTATTGCATAGCCAATTTTCATCAGATTTCAAAGTGGCATACCTCCAAATGTTTGTAATCGCATCATTGAAGAAATGGCATTCAAAATTTTCTTTTTCTAGGTTGTCTAATTTTTAACTCCTGTTCATGTCAGATTTTATCCCAGTTTCCGATGAGTTTCTAAGTAACCAAAAGTGGTATCAGCGGAACCCATAACTTGCAGAATTTTGATCTGATTTCAAAGTGGAATACCTCCGAAGGTTTGTAATTGAATTCCGGAACGAATTGCATTTAAAGTTTTTCAATTATTAATAGTATATTTTTTTACTCCTGTCAATGTCAGATTTTTGCAAGTTTTTCGATGTTTTGCCAATAGGAGACCAAATTCTCGAGCTCCACAGCCTTAACTTTTCCAGTTTTCATCCGATTCTACAGTGGCATACCTCTTAATGTTTGTAATCACATCCTTAAAGAAACTGCATTCAAAATTATTTATTTCCAGGGGGTCGATATTTTGACCAATGTTCATGTCAGATTTTTCCTAGTTTTCCGATGTTTTGCCAATAGGAGACCTACTTCTGGAGGTCCACAACCCATAACTTCGTCAATTTTCATCCAATTCCAAAGTGGCATATCTCTAAATGTTTGTAATCGCATTCTTGAAGAAACTGCATTCTAAATGTTACAATTTTCAATGGTCGATTTCTTGACCCCAGTTCTTGTCAGATTTTGCCAAGTTCCCGACAAATTGCTGAAAAGTGACTCAAGAAGGTAAAATCCGAACCCATAAGATCGACAATTTTTGCTCGACTTCAAAGTGGCCTACCTCTTAATGTTTATAATTGGCTTTTCAAAAGAACTACATTTAAAATTATTAATAATTTATTAATATAGGAAGGTAGAAATTTTTAGCCCATGCTCATGTCAGAAATCTTAGAAGTCTTGGAGAATATAATCCAACCTAAAGTATTTTGCAAAGCGAAATTAAATCCCAAGTAAACAGTTTATAAACCCGAAAACCGACTTTTTGGTAATGTCTGTAAGAAAAATCCTGCAAAAGGATTCGAAAAATGTTGTGGATCGCAGCAGGCTTAAATAAGCGAACTTTGTCAACGGTGCGTTAATCCCCGCCAGGTGTTTGGCCATAAAAGAGCAACTAGTTTGGACCCGTAAATCGGGCAGAGGAGCAGCCCTAATTAAAGTGCAGGTAAAGCTCCTCGCCAGGTAAAAGCCTTCGCTGAAGAAAACCCTTTTCTTTTTTTTTTTTTGCATATAAGTCTGAGGAAGAGGAATTGCAGCTGTCAGAGAGAATCGAGCCATCAGATCAGCAACAACATGGGCAACGTTATGGATCGCAAGGTGTCCTGTTCGGAGGCACGTGCCACCACGAATGCCACGCCCACTCCTTGCCTGACTCCCAAGGAGAAGGAGCAGGAACCAAGCATTAAACCAGAAGTGGAGCAGCCACAGCAGGAGATTGTTCCCAACTTGACCTTCCGACTGTTCAGCTATCGCCAGCAAATTGGCTCCAAGAAGCACCAGCTGATGAAGTGGGCCACCTCGAAGCTTGTGCTTACCGAGGAGCTGATAAAGCTGCAGAGGCAACATGTTGGGGATCCCAAGGCATCCTGGACCGACTACGACTCCTTGGTATCCGACGAGGAGGACGAGGAGAACCGAGCACCGGCTGAGGACAATCCCCTGTTCCAGGAGCTGAGCAATCTGCGGAACTATCGCCTGGAACTCAGGGGCACCATTCTGGAGTTTGCCCAGGAGAAGATGAAGAAGCGCGAGAAGAAGAAGGTGAAGCGCCTGAAGAGACGCACTCTGATATCCTCGAAGAAACCCAGCAACAAGAACAAGCAGAAGTACTGGCATCCCCAGCCAGAGGATCCCGATCCCCAGGATCAAGCGGAGGTTATTGTCATTGATTAGCTTAATATATTTTTAGTTACTGAATCCTAGTTAATTTAGTCGTTACCCTCGTTCTAATTGTACATACACTCGTATATTTCATAGTCTGTTTTTAAACGCATTAAATAAAGTAGCCACTTTAATAAACAATCCACTGCATTCCTGTTTGACCAACTGACTTTTGTCGGGTCTCTGGCCCAAATCAAAGTTCAATGCGCCCTCTGCGGAAAGGATATCGTGTATCCCGTATCCTGTATCCTGAATCCGTTCCCAGGATGCATAATTAAACTGTCGCGTAATTGATTGCGACTCCCGTTGCTGTCATTGCTCCTGTTTCTCCTCGCTAAAAAAATCTTCAATTTAAAAGGAAGTGAAATGTAGTAACATTTGCCATCCTTTTCCGCAAAAAATTTTTCTAAAATTTTTTATGACACAAACAACAAACTGTATACGATAATTTATATTTGTTCTGCTTCAATTAACTATTAAAATATATTTTTATATTTATTAGAAGCTCTACATTTTTCCCCGGTGAACCAACCCAGTTATCCAACTAATTTACAAGCCAAAACCCGAAATTTCCCAATAATCCCCACAAAGTTTATCTCCCGAAGTGTGTCGCATTATAACCCCTAAATCTCCTCTGACAAATTGTCTGACTGCTGACGGTTTGTGATAAACTGTTACCCCTTTAGTTTCGGGCCACTTCTGCTCTTCCCCCACTTGGCCCAATCTAATCTTGCGACTAATTAAATTTACTCGCACGAAAAATAAAAAAAAACCACCCGAGTGCAGTGGAGGAACCCAAATAAATTATTGTGGGTCATGCAACTGCGTTGGCAATTGCGGGCAAGTTTGAAGGATACATTTATGTGGCCCCAAGGAGCAGCTCTTTGAACTTGTCCCACAAACGCGCCAAAAAACTCTGTTCCACTTTGAGCAATTAGAAAGTGCGAAACTCGAATGCAATTACGACTTTTACACGGGGAACACGAGGTATTTAATAAAATAATTACGAGCAGGTCAACCTATTTCGTGGGAATGCGTATCTGGATTACGACAAGGATGCGGATGAGGATGAGGATGAGGATGAGGATGAGGATCCACGCACTTTGGCATACGCAGACAGTCGCCTGACACAAATTCCCCCTTCGAGTTACACAACAAGTTCTTCTCAAACGAATGAGTGCAAATGGCTCCCAAAAGGGGCTGCAATTTCGAATTCCTTGCAACGCATCAAAGCGCAAACCAAATTGTGACATGTCCTCGCCGAGGACACCCGCTCCCATTACTTTCATAACTCCCATTACTCCCAATTCCACTGGTAGCACCCAAAACCACCCAGAAGTCCGCACCACCCACTGCGTGGCCACCACAAACAATGCTGTGCTCCACCAAACGGCCATCGAGAAGGGAACAAAAGAAGTGGAACATACATTGAAAAAAATATTCATAAAAAAGGTCATTATATATATTTAATAATAATAAGTTGAAAGTAATATAACAATATGTTTTCTTTGTTTTTTAAATTTAATTGAACTAAGTTAAAGATAATTTTATTTAATATAACCCTTTAAAATAGAAATCCAATTAGAAAGTAATAACCTTTTTTCCTTAGTGAAACGATGGCCCTTTTGGGGGTTGTGTGGGTGGGTGTGTGGTCCTTTGAAGACGCAACCACCACCACCCACTTCCACTCCCACCACTTCTGCCACTTCCACGCATGTGTAGCCGTTGTTAATTGCCGACTAAGCGGAAGTTTCTTACACATTTTTGCTTTAATTAAATTTTTTAATAAATACGTAGGGAAAACATTTTAATAATTGCAAACATTTTCAGCAGCTCCTTCAAGGAATTGCCGACTGTTTGTTTGAGGGAAGTCACCCCTAGAATTAAAAGATCTCCCTTATCCTCTTCATACTAAAGGCAATTTCTTAATGGTTTTTGGTGTGACTAATTCGAGAGCTTGAATTTCAAGGAAAAAGTGGCTATAAATTATCAAAAAAAAAAAATAAGCAACCACCAAATTGAATAAAATTGCCAATAATTGGGTAAAAATAAAACTTTGTAATGATTCACAATATGTATGGTTTTATATAGAAAGAACCTTTTAAAATCAAGTATTCTGGGATAAGAACTTATTTTAAGTCTAGTAGGTGATGATTGTACGATTTTCAGTTGTCAAACTACATAGAAAGCGTTAACACCGAATATCTCATTCAGTCTTTGAGTCTTGCTAAATTCATACGTTTTCATTTGTTTCGTTTTCTATATTTAATAAAAAAAAGTCGTCCAAATTTCTACAAAAAAATAGGCGTAAAATTTGTCCGAATCCGTAACACTTCTCTTTTTCTGTGCCATCATTTCCGTGTGAGCCTTTTTGGAGAAAAGAAAGAATATTTAATTTTGCAGAGTTTCAAAAGAGTAGGGAAAGTGAAAATCGGGAGGTAAAATTATAAAAATTAAAAAAAATTCATTAGTCTAAATTCAATAAATTAATTATTTGCATTTGCATAAATTCATACTGTGTTTTATCTATTAAAACTCAATTAAATATCTTTCCAGCTTAAGATTTCGATTCAATAGCCAAGATGTCTGAAAATATTGTGTGCCACAAGTGCAATGAGGCCATCACGAAGCGGATGATCACCGCTCTGGGAAAGACTTGGCATCCGGAGCACTTTTTGTGCCACCATTGCGAGGAGCAGATCGAGGATGCCACCTTCAACATCCAGAACGGCGAGCCGGTGTGCAACAAGTGCTTCTTAGAGAAATACACGGTATTGTATATAGATATTCTAATGAATTAGCAGTAATTAATTTAATTTTGTAGTACACCTGTGCCGGTTGTAAGAAGCCAATCCTCGAGCGAACCATCTGCGCCATGGGCGAAAGTTGGCACGAGGATTGCTTCTGCTGCGACGGAGCCTGCAAGAAGCCGCTGGCGAGTCAGTCGTTTTACGAGCGGGAAGGCAAGGCCTACTGCAAGCAGGACTACGAGGACCTCTTCGCCGCCAGGTGCGCCAAGTGTGAGAAGCCCATCACGGACTCCGCGGTGATTGCCATGAATGTGAAGTGGCACCGCGACTGCTTCCGCTGCATCAAGTGCGAGAATCCCATCACCACCCAGACCTTCACCATCGATGGCGACAAGCCTGTCTGCCCCGCCTGCAATTGCTAGATATCATAGATATCTTATCCCTCAGAAAATCAAATCAAATCCAATATCCCTGCATCATATTTCCTCCACCTCGGCATAAAATTTATCATTTGCAGTTAGCCGTTCGTTTCTTGGCACAATAGTTTGGATTGTAGAAGAATGTTGAAGAAAATGAGGCACCCAATTGGTTTTTCCGTATATTGAGACCCATCGATCACACATGCTTGACCCTCGGAGCTGTTGACAAACACTAAACAATAAACTAAACACAGAAAATACATTTTTTATTTAAAGGGGGAAATAAGTTAATGGAGTAGGTACATAAAATATAGTTAAATCAGCAAGGTATTTTCTAAGTATTTCCCATAAATACTGTTTGCTAAATAAAAAATAAATCTTATTTAAAGAGGAAAAGCTAATGGAGCATATCAAATATAATTAAATCAGTGAGGTATCTTCTAAGTATTCATGAATGTTTGCTAAAGAAAAATATCATTGATTGCAGATATCGCTTTTTATATTCCATATTCATTCACAAAATCAGCAACACAATCTTAATTTTTTATTTAAAGAGGAAAGTAAGCTTTAGTGGAGCACATCAAATATAATTTAATCAGCAAGGTATTTTCTAAGCATTTCCCTGAATTCTTCGTTTGCTAAATAAAAACACCATCGATTGCAGATATCGCTTTGTATATTCTATATTCATTCACAAGATCAGCAGGCAGAGTAAGCAGCACAATCTTAATTAAAACGCAGAGGCAGATTTATTTGCCTAAGACCAATATTTCCCACAATTACCAAGTGATAACCGAGAGATAAAGTCCGAAGCCAAAATCCTTTCCCAACGTAGAACAAATATTTCATGAAAACCCATGGCAAGAAGCTGCTGTCGAGGAAAGTGGTCGGTCGACATGAGATCATGTTTCCAAAGGTAAATAAAATGCACAGCAGTAGAACATGAACATGCACATCTGATTATCTCATACGAACTCTGTATTAACTATTGCTGCGATGACGTTGATTAGGTGGAGCGATAACCCAGCAGAGCGGCGGAAAATGGGAAACTCGGCGAGGGTGTTTTCGTGTCGTGGAAAAACTCACATCGGCTGGCAACACGAAGCCGCTTCGTCAGTCAAGTTTTCAGTACGATTTTGTGGGTTTCAGCGGCTTTGGCTTTGGAGTCGCCGGTTGCCGGTTTCAGTTTCATTTTTCAAACGGAGCTCGTGCAAAGCGGTTCGCATTCGGTAGTTTGTTAGTTCGGTGGTAAAACAGCGAATTCCCACAGTCCAAAAAGAAGTCTTATCGCGGAAAACTTGGCCAGCAGAAAAACGCGAAAAGGTGGCTAATTAATTACCTTGTTAAACCGTCCCATAAATAAATGCCATTCGGGGCGAACAATTAAGGAGTCTGCGAAAAGCTGCAGCAGCTGCAAGACATCCATAACATAAATCGTGTCTAGGAAAATCAAGATCGTGTTTTACGTATGTAGCGAACGCTGAAATTCACTTGCGAGCTATGGCCAGATTGTCCAGATTTGGATTTTCCAAAACCAGCCAATATCCTCACGTCGAGCGGCACTGACAACTCAATACTGAAAACGTGTAGATTGCCACCGGATAATTGTGATTTAGCTGTGCGTGTCCAAGTTGGATTAGTTTACACAATTTGTGACTACAAATAATTGCAGTTTATTGAGGGAAATACTTTAATACTATATTGAATTGCATGCTAACAAATAATAATATATAACATAAAATTTATAAAAAATGTGGTATTCAATTCATCAGAGTTGACAGCTTTATGGTTATTTCATTAGCACAGGTGGAAAGCTGATTAAAATGTAGTTACTTACTCCAGACAAGTTACTGATCGTTAGTTTAATTAAACATATTTCTTTTTAATTACCTAGGTGACAGAAGATTAATTGGAAACGTATGCAAATGGCAATTAAGAGATTCATTTACATGCATATTACACACGCCTTTACAAGTGATCAGGTTTAGGAACCGCAAACAATGAGATCAATTAGAGTTTGTTGGCCATTCGCCATTTGTGTTTGTTCTGGTTCAACGAGAACATCACGCATACGCCACCTTGACAGCGGTTCGCTCTGCTTTGCTGAACCCTTTTTCGTGGAAAAAGAGTCGGGCAAGAACTCTAAGCTCCCAGGCCAAAATTGTTGATGCTACACTCGCATTCTTTTCCAATTCGCCGATGTCTGTGAACGAAAAATAACAGAGGCAACTAACAAGGGTCCACTGGGCGAAAATAAATAATCGAATACAATATTAATTTCAAAAAATATAAATTCCTTTTTCTGTAATTTGGAAGGGTTTAAAATAAAATGTAAATAACAATTTAATTACTGAAACTTAAAGTAGTTTGTCAGTAAGTTGATACATTTTTGTTTTAAATAGATTACATTTTACAATTGAAAGAATCTAGAGAAAAATTTTAAATGTTAGTTTGATACACTTTTCTATATACATTTTTCAATTGATAGAAATTAGATTAAATTTTAAATGAATACTCACTCTAATGACCTTTAAAATTCTTTAGGTAAATTAGTTATCTCTTGAGATTCTTATCGAAGACCTTTTTTGTCGCAGTGCAGCTGAAAAACAGTCGGGGGCAGTCACTGACACTGAAGAACCTCCACAGTCGTACTTTGACTCTGGCGGTCGTCGGTTGGTCGCTAGTTTGCCGGATTCGAATACGTTTATATGGCAATTGCCATTTTTGGCGCAACAGGACGGTCGAAGGAGACGCACCTTAAAAGTGCGCCCGGATCGCCTGGGTCGCGTAACCTTTAATGGGAAACCGCTGCGGGCCTTTGGAAACTCTCAACTCGCATTCTCAAATTGGCAACCGGTTGGCTTCCAAGCTCCTCAATCTCTCGAGCTCCAAAGCGAAACGCTCGTGTGTCTGCCGCAAAGCCTCTTTGTGTCAGTCGTGTGTCATTAGCATCCGCCAACTGGGCTCCCAGTGTGTCAAAAGATTTGAACTTTAAAGTGCTCAGGTGCTGAAGAGCCAGCCAGCCAGCCAGCCAGACGAAAAGTAGACAGCAGACACTCGGACTGCCATTCAGTCAGTCAGTCAGTCGGTCTCTTGGTCTTTGAAAGCACTGAGAAAATTCGAATTGAAATCAGGAATCATTAACAAGATCAGAGATGTTCGAAAAGAGATTAAGAATTCTTTTTATTGAATTGATATTCATATTGTAAAACTTAGGGGTAAAGAACATACATAAATTCTATTCTATTTTTTAATATTTTCAAATGATTTTAAGGAGATATATCACACATTTTCAGCACGAATTTTAATCGCCTTCTTTTTCGCTGAGTGTTTGTGAATTGCTTATCACGTTGTTTGACTTTGGGCCTCGTTTGAATTATGCGTGCTATCTTCCATTGCCATTCCCCTGGCCAGCGGGTAATTCACGCCGCAATTGTCTCTTTCGGGTTCTTTTTATCACACCTGCCGTGGATACCACACACACACACCACACACACCTTCCGCATCGGAGTTACCTGGAGTGTGGAGAGGCCACTCTATAGAGTGGGTACTGTAAGGGGTACACGTACTTCCACTTCGCTTTGCGCTTTTCATGGCACGTCCTCTTGGATGTGAGTGTTTGCCTTGGCACTTGCATAGAATTCGTTAGTTCGGCTTTGGCAAGCCAAGCAACTCTCTATGCTTTTGTTTCTCCACTTGTGACCCAGTATAAACTTCAAAGCATAACGGGTTTGAGGCAATTAGCTATGTAATTCAACTTAAATATAGATATTTTAAATTGCATATTCAAAACAAAAACCAAACAACTTTCTGAATAGAGCAAGCAAACAAATTGTGAGGTAATCCCGCAGACAGAAACCATTTACTTGCCCAAATAAGTTAATTAAATTATTCCATTTAAAAACCAATTGAGCCAACCGAAAAAGCGATTCGACACGAAATGAATTGGCAAAAAAAAATACGATTAATAAGAATAAGAATACGAAAACCACACCCGAGGGGTTCGGCCTTAGACCCTCTCGCAAAAAAACGTAGAAACGAAATCCCAAAGAAAACAAAGCGAAATCAAAAGTAAAGAACTTAAGCTCCTCACCTGGCGCGGGCCAAAAATAGCCAGCGAAAACCATTTAATAACAATATCAATAATATTGTAATGCCGCAAAAGGAAAACAAATTCGAAGCTCACATTGAATTGCAATAATCAGAATTCGTAGACCCCGCGGCTCTTGAGAATTTTGTGCGGAATGAACCGAATGATAAATTAGATTGCCCAAATGACAAACGGGAGTGTGGGCGCCGCTATCAATAATAATAATTACCATTTATACCAGGGGCGGATACAGGTATCTGCCTGGGGGGCGATCAAAATTTTTTTTAAACAATGCAAGTAGCAGGTGGCAAATAATCAAAATTATACGCAGTTTTATTCAAAACACTCTGTACAAATAAATTAATTAATTTTAATCTAAATGGCGAATTCCATTATTCTTTTCCCTCTTTTTAAAAACTTTTCTATAACTCTCTCGATGTGAATACTGATTTCGGAATGCGTATGTAGCAATGCTAGGCTAGTTAGTCTTAGGAGGAGCGATAGACAAGGGAAGAAGTAGGGCAAGGAAGGACTGGCGACACGCTGTAACACGCAGGTTTCCGAAGTTCACGCCAGTGAAGCACCTTTTTCAGAAGCTGAGGGGGCGATCGCCCCTATCGCCCCCCTGTATCCGCCACTGATTTATACCCTAAGGAAGGGTATTTTGATATATAAAATATTTCAAATTTATAGAACTATAAATTTACCCCTTATTCATAGAACAAAAAAAAGTTTAGGGAATATAAGCGTCGGTTAATAGATTTTATTTCAAATTCTTCGGCCACAAAAACAAAAAACTCTTATGGTTCATGGTCTTTATATCTGCCATACTAATTGTTAAATTTTTTTTCATATTTCCTGCTCTGCTTTTCGCACATTAATTGATAAATGCTACTTATCAATTTGTGATCAAAAGTAATTAAGTTCGTGGACGTATTGTACGTGGCTAATTGCCAACATCATTGAAAAAGAAGACCAGCTCACAAAAAAAACAACACAAAACCCAATACGACAAAATAAAAACAAACAAAATAAAAACAATTTGCAGTGAAACGCGTTGGAAATGTGTAAATATGTAATGTGCGTACCCGAGTGAACGACAATTTACCAAGTGATAACTGACTTTTTGCCACAAAAGTAACTGCGATGGAGTATTTTATTACTATTATTGTGGCGCTCCTCGCAATTGTCTCGCAGCAACAACACAACTGTGCGGGTGAGTAAGAAAAAACAATTAAAAGATGTCTAAATTCTTAAATTATTACACACAATATGGTTGATATTGGGTAACTCTTGGTCCAATGTTTGATCACATGCCGCCGATTCCAATTCAAATTCAAGTGACAAAAGTATCTGTTATACTTTCTTAGCGGGCTCTTGAATTTTAAAATATTCAAAATAACAACTATAATAAAAATTAACTCGGTACCTGTTGTTTATTCGTACTATAAAGCCAACAAGTTTAATTCTTCTAAAATAAAAGTCAACAATAAAAGAATTTTACAACCACATACCATTTAAAGCTTTAAAATTTTAACTACTGCTAAATGCACTTAAATTTTTGCAAAAACGTGAGTCGTAAAAGTATTTTGCACAATTTTAAGAGCTTAAAATGAGAAAAATGTTTACTATTATTTGAACAATTGGGATTATTTGTTCTCTTTTTTTTTGACACAATTTACTTTTTGATCCAGTTTTAAATTCGTTTCGAACCAGTTTACATCTGTTTGGTGTTTGTTTTATCTTTAATTACTGGGGTATTAATATCGGTAAATATCGACTCGACTTATCAGGGCACACATTAACCCCTTTCCGCCTGGTACCTTGGCAAATATAGAGCTCGTAGAAGGCAATTACACTAATTTGCATCGAGTGGCAGTGAACAAATCTCGCAGATAACTTCAACTCAAATAGTCACTCCGTGGGAATCCAACCGCACATATGGAGTTATATACAGTTAGTTATATATATACCCCCTTTATGACTTCTTTAAGGAGGGGGAAAATCGGTTAAATGTTTTTTATGCGCTTTATGATGCACTGCTCAGCTCTTAATTATAAGCCCAGTGCGTTCTAGGAGACCCACAAGGCTTTATTCAACTGCCACAGGTGTGAACTGCGAACTGACGGCTTGACAAGTTGGTAAGCGATATGTGGGCCTGGCTTTTGGCTTTGAAACCGAATGACTGACGGTGATGGACTGCAGTGCTACTACCGACTAAACCCCTGGGGTGCTCCATCAATGCCTTCAACTGAAAAAAATACTATACAAAAAAGAAGTAGTTCAATAAAAAAATTCGTACATTTGTTGCAAGAGAAAAAAACAATTTATTTTAAATAAAATCAAGCGAAGGTTTTCTTTAGCGTTAAATTTTCTCGCGATAATTTTTGTGAATATTTTATTGCTCCTTTTTTGCCTCAGTGTATGACGTGCCAGGCGAGCACACGCCCAAAATATTATCATCATCACGCTGCGAAGACATATCAAATTTTTCGGGGGATGACTTACCATTCCGCTTCATTCCCGGGCAGCTGACATCCAGAGGTTCCTTTTAAGCCCTGTACTTTGTCCCCGTCAAGTTGAATGCACCTCATGTGAGGGACTCCTCCGTTGGTCAATCAGTCACTCGGGTTAAAGGTGTCGATGTGCCCGCCAGCTGTCTTTTGGCCCCTTCCCCTGCAGAAATTCATGAATTTATATGCAATCAATTAAGCCAATAGGTGTGTGCCTCCGTTCGATTTTATGCTGTTCAGTTTGCTTTTCGCACTCTGCGATTTTTAAGTGGCCCCCGGCTGTTTCATGACTCCAATTAAAGTGTTTTCTTTAACAACTGTCTTTCGGTTCAGTTATTTGAAAAAAAATACATAAACTTGCCTTTAGCTATTTAGTGAATTACGAAAATTATATGTTATAAATCTAAGCAACATGACTAGTCACTATTTTTATTAGGACAAAATAAAAAACTAGTTTTATCTCATTATTTTTTTACATTTGCAAAAACTATATATACTATTTGTATCTATAAACTAACTCAAATCAATATTAAATTCCTGCTTAAAATTTATGACAAATCTCAAATCACTTTGGTGTCGCAAAACTTTTGCAAAGTATTTCATATTTTTCGCACAAATGGTTAGATTTATGAGCCAGCTTGACACATTTATCAGACACTCAAGGTTTTTTCGCCGTCCTCTGGGGTACTTTGCATAGCGAAATACTAACAAAACGAAAAGCCATTTGTAGTTATGAGATCTGTCTCTGCCACTGTCTGCCTATTTGTCGCACCCAGGTTAAGATCCCAGAAATAGCGTGATTCAGCTGCAGATATCGGGTATATAATGCACTCCCATTCAGCTCCTTTGAGTGGGAGTCTGAAATCTCCATTTATTTATTGGGTTTCTTTTTTAATGCGTTCGCTTTCCCGTTGCAAAGTACACTTATCGGTAGAAAAACTAATTATAAAGGTTTTAAATACAATAAATATTAAAATTAAAATAAATATTTAAATATTTAATATAATTTATTGGTCTTTAGAAGTGACTATTACCAAGTTGACTAATTAAAACCCCTATTAATTAGCCGTAATTAGCATTTGTTTTAAGAGGCTCGTGACTTTGACAAATGCGACTTGGAGTGGCAAATGTTTTCCATTTGCTGACAGCCAACAATTAGAGGAACCGCCCATCGATCACCGTCGAGGGTCAGCAATTTCTGCATGTGGTCTTAGTTGCCTGGACGGGAGTGTCATCCCCCACTCGATGCCAAAGTCAAAGTCTTTGAAGTTCTCGCCTGGTGACTTCTAGTCTGCGATTATTCTGTAATTTCCTCTACTATTCGCAATCCCTTATCTCCTGTGACTGTGCTTTTCTTTGTGCCAGACTGGAAAAAAGGAAAACTCAAATGAAAATTGCATTTAAATCAATAACAAAACAATTTGTTTCTTGTTCAAAGGAATACCCTTACCTTATTAACTAAGATGTTGGGGAACTTTACTAAATTTGGAAAAGATAATAATAAATGAATACAGAAATGTATTAAACACAGAGTAAACCAGAAATATACTTTTCATTTATCTACATTTTTAATGTTATTTATTTTTACTGGTAATATATTTCTATAAAGAGTATTTCCAATTTCCTTATCAACTTTCTTCCCAACTTGTTTTCAATTTAATTTGCTTTGGCACTGGCAAAGAGAAAAATTTTCAGGGACAGCCAGGAAAGGAAATAGAAAAACATTCAAGACACTTTGTCTACACACTTCGAACGAGTGAAAGTAGTAGGACAGGATGGAGTGGATTTAATAATGCGAATCTGAACAATAACCAGGGCCATAGATTGGCCAATGCCAACTTTTCCTGTAGGAAAACACACAGCAACAGAGAATGGCAGTCAGTGCCAAGGAAAGCAGAAAACCACGTCTGGCATACGCGACGTATGAGTAATGAAAAAAAAAAACAAAGCAACGGGGAAAAGAATGGGGAAAAGCGTTACAGGAAAAACTAAAAACCCTGACAAAGACAAAGTTTTCATTACGCGGCAGCAGACAAACACAATGCAAGTCGGATGCTGAAAAGCACCAAATTATCCGCACTTCCAAAGCAAATGAGTCATCCTGGAGTCGTCCTGTCACACAGAAAACAAGGACAATAAACTCCGGAAGGTTGGCGGTTGGAGCTAATCAAACAGGCAAACAACTGTCGACCCAATTCGATGCGAAGTCAATTAATTCGGGCAGATTAATTAGCTTATGCGAAACTAGTTGACATTTCATCCGGGGCCGCACCTCGTTCGGGGTCTCCATTTCGTTCTCCATTCGTTTCACCTGGCCACCAAGTTCAGGTACACAGGCCTCGCTAATGGCCACGTCGGGATGCCAGTCGCCGCCCATCAATTGTTGACAGAGCTGTCATTAGCGATTCCTCTACACAGAGAGAAATTACGTGTTAATACTGTCTTAAAAAGTTTTTAAATATATCTGAAAGGAAGCACTGCTTTAAAGTAAATAAGAAAATTAATAAAGTAGTAAATGATTTTTCTAATAAACTTTAAAATGTGACCCATTTCCCTTGGATTTTTCCCCAGTGCATCCAAACGAGTCCAGTAACCCCAGAAAGTCTCTCGCGGTTAATCCCGTTCCTCCCTCAATTTTAAGGCCATGTTTTATCCAGTGTTACTTCCAGGTTTTAATGCGCCATTCGCTGGCTTTTTAATTGTCCGCCTAATAGATAACCTAATAGTCTTAGTCCTTCCCTGTTTACGCTGCTTTTTGTCGCTATTTTCGTTTTTACGGTTGTTGACTTTTGCTCAGCGTTTTGTGGGTGGTTGTTGCCTTCTTTCACCAGCTTAATATCCCCCACCTGTCGCAGGTTTAATGGTCTAAGAGTTTTGTTAAGCTCAAGGGAATCGAAGAGGTCAAGTTGAGCTCTGATTAAGAACTGATTGAAACAAATCGGTGGTTGAAGGCTATTAAAGCACTTTTGGATTACTAGGATTAAGAACTGAGATTATTTTTTGAGATTAAAGAGAACTTAAGTTCTGCTAGGATTAAGGTAACACATTAAAGAAAAAGAAATGATTAAGATATGAGCTTTACCTTTAATAATGGCAGATTTAAAGAGAGAGCCACCAACCTATTGAAATACAAAAACTACCAACCATTTCTAAACTTAAAGTTTACAGACTCCATATTTAATCATTATACCATAAAAAAGTAATTTGAATCCTCTGGCTAAACAACTTACCCATAATTTCCCTACAATCTTAGATTAAAAATCTTTTTAATCCCCGTCTTCGCATAACTTTAAACAAAGTTAGTTAGTGCGTCGTTTGCTTCCCTCAACACATGTTTGCTTCCTTGGATTTCGAGCGGAGCGAAGTACTCGGCACTTAATCATGGGCAAAATGCTCACCCATAAACAGGACTGGCGCCATCGTTTCACTAAGAATCAGCGGAGTTGGCAGGGCGGTATAATCCCGTTAGTAAGCCCGCATATTTCATTAGGAACGCTGACAGCATTAATATATAAATTTTTTGTGGGTGGCTCCTTGCAAGGACGCGCATTTAAAATGTCATTATAAATGCGTGGTTGCTGGAGTGAGCTCATCTACTCCACTCCACTCCACTCCACTCCCACTCCCAACATTTACATATTTTATCAGCATTTTTCGCATGCCTGGGCGTCAGCAATTGTAATGAACACATTTTATTATTTATAACGTGTACTATGTTAAAGGGCATATCAAGGAAGCATTTTCCCATCATGGCTTTCTATATAGCTGGAGTAACCAGGAAATATTTCCCCACTTTATTTGGGGAGGGTGGAGTGGCGAGGCTCTCTGTTTGGTTACCTCTCGAAAGCTGGGGCATAATTATGACAGGCATTTAGTGAAGGTAGGTGGGCATCCAATTAGCGGCCTTTTTATTCATTTATTCCAGCTGTTTGCATTTCCTTTTGGGAAGTGTGAGTCTTGATTTAGTGGACAGCAATTACTTTGTTTTGAAGAAAAAAATTACAAAGTGGACACCTGTTAATTGTTTGCTATAGAAAAAAGAAATCAAAAATATTTTCAATTATCAAGAAATAAATATATTTGTCTTAACAAGTCAATCCATTTCCAATTGTCCAAATATTTATTAATATTCAGGTCATTAAAATCCAGATAAGATCCCAATTTATAAAGCCATACCAAATTGTATCAATAAATTTCCCAACTTCCCTACAAATAAATCAGTTAAAGTTCAATGCATTTAATTTCTATTTGTTCAACACGATACGCCAACCTATTTACACCATAACATTACAAGGGTTTTTTTTCGGTTTCCCCCAAAATGTTTGCTCCAAATATTGTGGCATAAAATTGGGGGCACAATATTTGAATTCGTGGACGGAGGGCGCAGGAAAATTTGTAACCAATTATGCCCGGAGTTGTATATTATTGTGGCTAACAAAGAGTTTATCGTTATCACAAAATCAATACGCAACTTTGTGACGCCGACACTTCAATTGGGATGACAACAAGGGTGGTTTAATCAATGGGAAAGGCGTCATTTTGATAACCCATATGCTAATAACTAATATCTGTATTATGTTTATTTATCGCTTGTATTGGACTTTGACTCGTATGCAAACACACGACCACAACAATCGAGGCTCATTACGATGGGGCTCCTATCAAATTACGCATACGCCCTGTTCAATTTGGCAGATAAGGGGAGTTGGGAGTTATAGCCAACTCTATTAGGGTCAACGCAGGCTTATTAAACTGAATCATTTGATTGGATTTGATGACGAGTGTCGACGTGTGTCCATCTCATACTGATGATGGGTAAACAAACCCAAAAAGTGATAGCAACCCTTGGGAAAGCATTTTATTTTGGGGTGGAACACCATTTTCGATTTTATCTTAAGCCACAAAATTATTTTATGATTTTTAGTTGATTTTCAAGATATTTATAAGGTTACCTATATCTTCAAATAATTCAATTCTTAACTTCGTGTTGAATAGAAAGCGAGTTTCCAGGAACTCAATATCAATCCCCAAATGGAATCGAACCCCACTTCATCTGAGTGGGTCAATTGTGGTCAACCACTTGTGGAGCATCCCAAACAATGAACTCCACTCCCCCACAAAATCCCACATGACGCCATCAAAATTAACTTGATTTTTCCACCCTCTTCTTTTATTTTCCTTTGCAGCCATCGATGTTTATTTTCCCAGCACGTCGGTGAAATTCAATCTGCCCATAAACGAGGAGTCGGAAAGTATCTTCTCCAAGATTCCGCTGGCCCAGTTCCAAGTGCTGCGAATGGATAGCAACCGGTTGGCCACCGATTACCTTTATAGTTTGGAGGATAACTCCCTGCTCCGGATAAACAGTTCCTCGGGGGAGATATATATGCGGACCGATTACAGTGCTCCCAATTCGAGTACCAAGTATGTGGTGACCGCTTTTCCCAGGGATCAACCAGATCACGAACTTCTGCCCGTAACCCATCTCACGATCGAGATAACTCCACAATCCCTGGAGGATTACTGCTCCGAACTGGAGCACATTTGCTTTTGGAGTAGTGCCCAGTACAACATAGCCGAGTCCCAGGGTCAATATAAAAGGAGAAACTCCTTTGAACCCGTTCTCATTGGAGCTCTCAATTCCCGTGCTGCCAAGTACCTGTGTCCTCATGTCTCCCTGGATTATTCCCTCAACGCCGGCAGTTCGCAATTCGTTCTGAAGCAAAATCGCCTCTACACTCGACAGCCCCTGGATCACGATGAATTCTATGGATTGGCAGCCAAAACGGGACAGCTGCTGGTCGAGATTACCTGCACCGTTAAGCTGTCCACCAGGGATCTGCGGAAATTCTCGCGCAGCTTCGACATCAAGTTGCTGGATCGCAACGACAACGGACCCAAATTGCAGGAGAGCGATGCCACATTTAAGTTCTACCTGGATCAGCCCTATTTTCAAGCGGTGAGTTTTGGAATTTTAAGGGGGTTTTGGAAAGGGGATTTACGAAGGAGAGGATTTCAGGGGTAGAGGCATCCCGAGCCAAGCAAACCCTGCCCAGACTATTCGTCTGCCGACTGTCTGGCCGCTCGCTGGGTGCGGGCTTATTGAATTCACCCATGATGAACGCCCCCTAGACACGCAAGCAAGTCAAATACACTTGGAAAAATAAATATATCTTCAGTTTATTTAACTTCCATTTTACATTTGTTGTTTGAAAAGCCAAAAAAGCATTGTATTGATCCTCCAGTCTTTAATGAAACCTATTTTATTTAAGAAAAACACATTTACTTATAAAGCAAACATTTTAGTGATAAAGTGATACCTAGTAAAAAATATTTTCCTTAGTGTAGTTGAAGACCCTTGCTGTTGAAAGACTGAAGCCCGCTCACCCTGCCATTATTTGGCCATTACCACGTCTGGTTCCGAGGTCCTTTTCGGGGTAGATAGATAAAGTTGGCCACTTCCGCGACTTCTTTCCCGAACTCCCCGTCCCACTTCGACTCATATGTTGCCATTAAAAACGCGTAACGTTTATGGGCTTTTATGATTGGAGCATGACAGACAGGATGGGAAGGACAAAGGCAACAGGAACAGGAACGGGAACGTCAAGTGACTTCAGCGCGAATTGAAGCCAAAGTCGAATGCGGAGTCCCTTAAAGTTGCCACAAAAGTAAATTATGTTGTGTTTCGTGTTCGAAGCAAGCCAAGCCTATCCCCAAGGATCTGCAAACTGTGTCAGTTCAGGTGCAGATAGTGGAGTCTCCTCCTCGTCCTTCCAACCGGAGTAATTGGCTCTGCACTAAACTCCGGCCATTACAAATTGCTCTAGGTGGCTCTGCATTTAAATAATGTACACGGAATAATGTACATTTTATTTTATTTCGAGGAAATTACTGTCGACATGTCCCTTAATAAAATGAACAAAAGTTTGGTGTGATAAGGTGTGGTTGAGGTTCAAAGTGGGTGGGTAAACTAGATCGGAAATGTGCGCTAGATAATACAAAGTGTTTATTTGAAGAATTAGTATACTCAGATAAAACCTAAAAATTACATTTTGTACTTCAATATGAACAATATGTTATGGGTATGAAATTTATAATATATGCATATTTAATTCTTCTTGATACTTCTCCCAATAGATTTTCATACGCAAGAAAGACTTTTCCTTTATTTGCTCCATAGACAGTATTATTGTCATTTCAGGAAGACTCCAACCCACTTATTATTCAAATATATAACGACTATCCTACCTTAACAAAGGCAACCATTCCAACTTACGCCTAAGTTTAGAAAGACACCTTGCTAATGTCCTTGCCCCTGGGATCCATTAAAAGGGTTTTGGGTGGATGGTAATGCGAAACCACCTTACACCTCGTAGGGAAATGTCAGGTCCCCGAGGATCTGAAACCCCAACCTGACCTTGTGCACGAATTAAAATGCTAATCACCAAGAGCGCATCCTTGGAGGGCAGTGCTGCAATTTTCAAGGGGGTGCCAAGTGGAATTTAATTAGCGCGGGTCAGTAAATGCTAATGAAGCGACCAGCTAATTTATACCCCTCGCTTTTCTTTCCATTTACCCACAGGACGAGGAGGCGGGCAAGAAAATCATCTATGTGGACAAGGATACATTAGCGGCAAATGCAAACTTGGTCTACGCCGTGCATAACGACTCCAACAAAATATTACGACCGGATTGCCACGCCTACGAGGCGGATCACACGGGCAGGCCACATACGATCGTCAGTTGTCGTGAGTATTAAGATCAACATACTATATATATTATATAAAAATTATTAAAAGATTATTTAAAAAAAAAAAAAAAAAAAATATTAAAAAAATTAAAGAAAAATACGTTTATTTATAATATTAACCTTATTATAATTTACTCTTGTTTTTAGAACTTCGTTTCTCGCGGAATGGAGTTTTTCGTGAAACTCCCTATTGCGTTACCCTGGAAGCTCGGGATTTGACTGTGGAAAGCCATGTTGATGCCATGTCTGCCACAGCCTACATTTGCTACCACATAAACCTGAGCAATCTTCACGAAACCGACCAGGAATTACCCCAAGCTCTTCCCCTTAGATCCCGACAACATCGGATCTTTGAGAACGAGAATTTTAATGAGGATTCCGGTGGAAGATCTTTGAGTCCTTTGAGTGTAGAGTATGAAAAAGATGTTTCCGTTTACCGAACTGCAGCTTCATACTATCGAATTGTTCAGCCGGGTAGTTTTCTGGAACTGATGAGATCGCGATCCATACGATTCGATTTGGTGGAGGATAAAAGTGGAGCCTTTGGTATTACAACCACTTCGGGAATTGTTTACGTTAAGAATCCAAAGGCTTTGGAGGAGGCTCCCGAAACCATATACTTCCTGAATGTCACCTGGTCGGATCAACAGCGTCTTTCGCATGTTCGGGTGATAAATGTGCATCTGGTGCACGGAAGGCCAGAGAACTCCAGCTGTGAACTGAAGATCAAGTCGAGATCCCAAACCTGCGCTCAGGTTAAACTGCAAACGCAGTGCAATCGATTTTGTGGCTTGGCCACTGGAGGAGGATCTTGTGAGTGGCGGGGATCAAACTCGGCGATGTTTAGTACAAAGTATGGGTCCTGTGTGCCCGAGGCTCACTACTGTCCGGATCATGTGTGCGATCCCCTGGAGGAACTGAATCCCATGGCCTGTCCCCAGGATTGTATTCCAGCGAACAGAATAATGGGTCCACATTCCAGCAATGAGAATAAAAAGGGAATCTACAGTGCCTCGGGAACCTGCATTTGCGAGGACAATGGCAAGTGCTCGTGTGCTCCCTTGGATGAGGAGCCCAAGGTGAAGAAACCGAGAAAGAAAAAGAACGAAACCGAGGCGGAGGCTCTCCTGGAAGGAAGAAGAGCTCCTCCCTCGGATCAATCCCTGCAGGATCCTCTGCTTTTGGGTGTGATAAACGTGGCTGGTTTCGAGTGCGATCGCTCCTGCATGTTCTTCGTGATCAGTTGCCCCCTGGTGTTTGTGCTCCTGCTCCTCTTCCTGCTGATTGCCCAAAGGAAGATGCTCAAGCGTCGCCTGGGCAAACAATCGGTTACCCCATCGGATAAGCAAGCCCTTCCGGAATTCGGTGACGGAGATCTCGCCCTGATGCCGCTGCAAGGTGGCTTCAAGTTCGAAAGCGGCGACGCCAAGTGGGAGTTTCCCAGGGACAAGCTGCAGTTGGACACGGTTCTGGGCGAGGGTGAGTTCGGTCAGGTTCTCAAGGGATATGCCACCGATATTGCTGGTCTGCCGGGAATCACCACGGTGGCTGTGAAAACGCTGAAGAAGGGCGCCAATTCCGTGGAGTACATGGCCCTGCTGTCGGAATTTCAACTCCTGCAGGAGGTTTCCCATCCGAACGTGATTAAACTTTTGGGGGCCTGCACATCCTCCGAAGCTCCTCTCCTGATCATCGAGTATGCCCGCTATGGCTCCCTGAGGAGCTATCTTCGCCTCAGCCGGAAGATCGAGTGCGCCGGCGTGGACTTCGCAGATGGAGTGGAACCAGTCAATGTGAAGATGGTGCTCACCTTCGCCTGGCAGATTTGCAAGGGAATGGCCTACCTTACGGAACTTAAGGTATATACATAATTAAAAATAAAGAAAAATAGTATTACAGAATTATATATTTTATTTAAAATTCATTTTTTAGTTGGTTCATCGCGATTTAGCTGCCAGAAATGTACTTCTTGCTGATGGCAAGATTTGCAAGATCTCAGATTTCGGACTGACCCGAGATGTTTACGAGGATGATGCCTATTTAAAACGATCCAGAGATCGTGTGCCAGTTAAGGTAGGTTTAAATACTTATTAGCTTTTAAGCTCTATAAAATCTAAATGATATTTGATTAATTTCAGTGGATGGCTCCGGAATCTCTAGCAGATCACGTATACACCAGCAAATCGGATGTTTGGTCCTTTGGCGTTCTCTGCTGGGAACTAATAACCCTGGGGGCATCTCCGTATCCTGGCATTCCGCCCCAGAATCTGTGGTCTCTCTTGAAGACAGGCTATCGAATGGACAGACCGGAGAATTGTTCGGAGGCGGTTTATTCCATAGTTCGCACCTGCTGGGCAGACGAACCAAATGCTCGTCCGTCCTTCAAGTTCCTGGCTGCAGAATTCGAAAAACTGCTAGGCAACAATGCCAAGTACATAGATCTGGAGACGAATGCCGTTTCGAATCCACTCTATTGTGGAGATGATTCCGCACTGATGACCACGGAGTTTGGTGAACCGGAATCCCTGCAGCATCTTTGGTCGCCACCGAAAATCGCCTACGATATCCACGACCAGGGAACCAGTTACGATCAGTCTGAGGAGGAGGTGCCGGTGACCTCGATGGCTCCGCCGGGTTATGATCTGCCACGACCTCTGATCGATGCCAATGCCAAGGAGCAGGTGCTGCGATACGAAAACGATTTGCGATTCCCGCTGAATATACGAAAATCCAGTTGCACTCCGAGCTACAGCAACATGACCAGCGGTTCTCCGGCGGCCACCGCATTGCCACACTACTCAGTTCCTGTGAAGCGGGGTCACTCCTACCTGGACATGACCAACAAGAGCCTCATTCCCGACAACCTGGACAGCAGGGAGTTCGAGAAGCATCTCTCCAAAACCATCTCATTTCGCTTCTCCAGTCTGCTGAACCTCAAGGAAACGCCAGAAGCGAATCAAAGTCAGCAAGCCGAGGATGTCGTCTAGATTCCTTGATAGGATCCCCCCACATGTGTATAGTTTTCCCCCCAACACTACTAAGTTCCAAGTTCTTGTCTCTCATCTGCGCCTGTTCTTCAGTTCAAACTGTTTGTTGATTAGTTTTAGTTTTACATTTAGTCTCGAAGCTTTATGCTGATGCCAAAAAAATAGATTTTAAAAGATCCGAATTCCATTTCAAATACTCCCATGCATTTAAACAAAAAAGGAAACAGCCAAAGACAAACTAAGTTCTTTTGGTCAAACACACCCTCATTCTAAAAAGCTACAATTTTTTAAATACATTATAAATCATTTTTAAAGGTTGCCAATTTCTGCCTCCATCCAAAGCCAAATGAGCGCTTTTTCACTAGATCTAAGAGGAAGTAAAAACTTGATATAGAACATCTTGAATAGAAATTAAAAACTATTAATTTGTGCCTGTCTGCTAAAGGTTTCTGCGTATGCGATTTCCTAAAGAGTTTTCGAAACACAAAGTTTAGGATTTATTTTTAAATGAATGCATTTACAATAACTTATTTTAGGATTGTACAAGTTTGCTAGGATGAGCTAAGTGTGATTCACAATTTCAAAACATTAATAAGCATTCCAATCATTCAAATCAGTCATAATCTAAGAGACCATTCATAAAAGTCATAAGTCAAAAAATATAAGGAGTACACCTGGTACATAATCTTCATATAAAACACGCACTTACAATCTCAGAGGCACTTTAGATCGTAAGGCATCGCAACTTTTGTACTTATTTATCAACGACGAATCCTTTTTCCAAGCCAAATAGCGATCAACCAGAGGACTGTAAATATTTGTATGTACTGCATATGCAATTTAACTTTTAAATTATAAACAAAAGCATATAAAATAAAACAAATAAAATACGGTAGAAAAGCTATCTCTGATTTTAGTCTTCGTCGGGAACCAGCAAATTGAGATTAGCACTTCCAGCCAGACTGCCTATAAAGGTTTCCTCGTCTCCTCTAACGGACAGAGATTCCCTGCCAGTTAGGACCTTCTTCTCCCGAATCATGGCAGCTCTTTCCCATCGCGATCCCTTGCAATTTTTGCAGCTTTGTTTGGGCAACTTGAACACTGTGGTTGTGCGATTGCCGCAATCCTTGCATTGGAAGAACCGCTTCTCGGCATCGACTACTTTCAGGGGATGCTTCTCCTCCTTGCAGCGATCGGAGGCGGAGAAGGCGGTGTATTTGCACACCTGGCAGATGACCGCCTTGCAGGGCATCTTGTAGGTGCCCAGCATCTTTTCTTCCATGGCCTCCTTGCGTTCCAGCTTGGCAAAATACTCCTCCTGCGCCTCGCGCTCTCGCATCTCCACGAGGTTCGTGTGTGATGAGGTGGCAGCCATTATCTTTTCGATTCTGGATTTCCGCATCATTTCGCGATCCTCTTCCTCCATTTTCTGGCGCTTGGCGCTGCTGGAGAACTTATCGTTGAGCTCATCGATGGCCCTTCTCTTGCCAGTTTCACTGCCCCTTGTCGAGTTGGGATTGATCTTCTCCAGCGGCTTCTTTTTCAGCAGTGCCGCTGCTTTCAGCTTGGCACTTTGCGCCTGGCGAGCTCCCACATTGATCTCAAAGGAAAAATTTTCGCTGCCGGAAAGTTTTGGCGTTAAACTGGCGTCGAACGAAAAGCCTCGATTCTTAAACTTGTCGGGCACGGGAGTAGTGGGTATGTTGGGTGTCTGTTCTTTTTTATCTTCTCCACCCAAAACATGACTTTTTGTTTCCTGTGCAAAGCGCTCATTTTCCGCTTTTAGCAGACGCAATCGCTCCAGATCTTGAACCCTCTGTTTTCGGGATGCTTCCACTCCTCCAGCCAAACGGGAAACAGGACCACCTCGCTCTGCGTAGGGAATCGCAGGCACTTCCGCTGTCTTCGGCTTGGAGGCGTGGTCGGCGGTATGGGCAAAGGGGGAAACATCGTAGCCAGCCAGCTTGCTGAGACGATCGCGCTCCTTGGTGATCAGCTTGGCGCTTTTCTTGGCGGGAATGGCAGTAAATGTCTGTCCGCCATAGAACACCTCGTTTTTGCCTTTAAATGTAAAATAATATTGTTAGTTTAAAATTAAATTTGTACAATTTTTAAAGCACACTGACCCAAAACCTTATTCCGCAGCTCATTGAGGCCACGACCTGCGGTCGCAGATTGAAGTTCCGAACGCCTGGACATCTTGCCATACTCCTGCTTCACATGGAAGACGCAATAATCGCAGTCGGTAAGGTTAACAACTGAAGTGCACTTGTCCCCATTTTTCTTTGTGGCCCGACAAGTGCCCAGATCCTTTGACTGTCCCAGGATCATGACTTTCTGCGAGCTATCGATGGATAAGCAGGCCACATCGGAGCTGCCAGCTTTCCTCTCGAAAATAGTTGGATTCAAGACGGCCAGACACAAACCCTCCGCGGTTTTCCACAAAGATTTATGAGCTTCTCTAAATAGGAATAACGAAATAGTCTTAACTTCGCCGCGCAGATCTGATAGCTTCCAAGTAGAGTAGGGATCGCCCTTTTTGGTGGTTTTTACGGGATTCTTGGAAACCAGAGCGCCAGCTATGACCCAATCTTTGGCCAGATCCCCGCGTTCAATGTGATAGGCTACGCCGGAGAAGGGAACCGCTTTTCTGCCCGCCATACGCTCCTGAAGCATCGAACTTGAAATCAAAGGATTGATCATGCGTAGTCCGAAGACAGGATCCGTGTATATAGCAGAAACTGGATTACTAGATTGAGATGTGGATGCCACGGCAGCTGCGGTTGATGGTGGCCTTTGAAACGTGCTGCTCACGGTCGACTGACGCTTGATAGGATTGTGCGGATTCTTGATGGGCTGCGGGGTGGATGTGATCATTTGGGTTGTCTTCTTGAGCTCCTGATCAACCTCCCTGGCAACCTTAGACTCGTGGGCACTTTCCCGCTGTTGCTTGAGGCTCTTGTTTATATCACTTCCGTACTCATTGTACTTGCGTTCCAAGAAATTCTTGACTTCTTCGTCGTCGGAAGAGTCCAGCTCCGGTTCTTTGCTTTTTTCTAGTTTCTCGTTTTTGTCTAACTTTACGGTCTTTTCAAAGGTAAAAGCATTGGCAAAACTACTGTCTTCTCGCAGTTTTGGCACTGCTTTGGCCAAAGTGGGTGTGGGTTTTGGTTTTTCCGATTTTGCGGAATCGACAGTATCGTTATCCGCTTCGCCAAGCAGTTTTTCCAGAGCCAATATTTCTTCCTCATCTTCAATGCTGATATCTGCCTGGGATTTATTTGCAGGACTCATTTCATGAAACTACTTAGGTTTTAACGTGTTTCCTTAGTTTTTCCTGTGAGTTTTCCAAATTAGCGCAAAAACAATTCACTTTTGGCGGGCTCAGTGTAACCGTTGGTGTATGTTCTTTAAATGCTGTATACTTTGGCAATTAACCAACACTAAATGTCTAGAGATGGATCATTGAATAATTATTATTATTTTTATTGTTAACAAAATTCAAGAGCTTAACAGAAAGTTAAAAAGGTTTACGAAAGACAATAATTATCGATATAATTTTATGTAAGGCCAAAACATTTTTTTTCACATTGCACTGTTTTTCAATAATAAAAAACTAATTCGACCGATATTTCGATACCGATACATTTTCACCCCGAAGTCCTACCACAACTAGTATTTTTCGCATACTGTGTTTATTCGCTTCCAAGTTACGGTCATACGCTCGTCAATAAGTCATCTTTCGGCTTTAATAAAATTGCAGAAAAAGCAAAAAGAAAGTGCCTAGAAGCGGCCTAAAGAACGCAGACGAGTCGTAGCCGTGAAAACCGTAGTGAAAACTACTGACATCGGTGCCAAGCAGCCGTGAAAACGCGGAAAAGCAGCTGCAGCAGCCGAGGAAATTGTGAAAGAGTGTGTCGATTGAGGGAGGAGAACGGGGGACCGCTAACAACGGATCGCGAAAGTAGTGTTTAAGCATTGAGTTTTCCGCTGCTTGCCACGGTTTTCCACGGATTAGCCAACGGACATACCGCCCGCCCCCTGGAAAAACCGCCTGCCAGGCCAAAACGACGAGCAGGTGAGGCTATATGGCTAAAGATCCCTCGATCCAAAAACGAAAACGCCATGCGGCACAGCTCCACCCACTAGACAATACCCCCTCGCTGCCCACCGTCCATTGCCCGTTGCAATTTGCTTCAACCGCATTTGCCATTCTCGTCCATTTGCGATTTATATAGTTTTGCAAACATTTCTCGTGGCCATTTTGTGGTTATAAGCGCCGCTTGTAGGCGGCTCCACGTGTGTTGGTGTGTTCGCGTGTGTGTTCCTGCATGTGTATTAAATTACAAACACGCGGCCTCCCACTTTTTGTTTTTGGCGTTGTTGTTTCTGATAACCTTTTGCTTTTCGTTATCAAAAACGAGAGACCGAAGAAGGAGAGCAAGGCTTACATCACATCGCATCAGTGACCTAATGCACTTTTAACCCCTGGAGTTGTCTTTTTCTTTGCCGCTGCTGCGAAAATACAAGGAAACTTGCAGAGTTGCCACAGCCATTTGTCTCCTGCATTTTTTGTTGTTTATTTTTGTGCCATTTTCCTTGCGCATTTTCCTTTCCATTGCTGTTTCTCTGTTTTCGTTTACCTGCCATTTCTCCTTACACATCTTTCGCTCTCTCTGGCTTCCGCTCTCACTCTCTCTTTTTTGCATTTTCGCCTGTCATCTGGCGGTCAGTAGCCGGCGCCCTCGCCCCTCATCCTCATCCCGTTGTCCCCCCTTCCTCTTCACATCCTCATCCTCTGCCATCCAAATTGTATTTCTTTAATATACGATAATCTTCGATGACTTCGTCAATCCGAAAACTATATTCCCTTGCACTTGGTAATAAACAAAAATACAATTAACAAGCTTTGCTGTTTTTAACGGGTTTTCTGAAAACTGAATAGCATGTAGATATACAAATTTGAAAAGACTTCCGTTAAAAAAATTGTATCACAGAATAAAGTTATGATATCATACTAGATATAAATCGAATCGACATATCTTCCAAGCAGGAACATTCAGGCTTCATATTTTTTGTTACAAAAACCCAAAATTTGTTCATTTTTTCAATTGATTCCCGAAAACTCAAGGAATTCATAACAAACATAAGTGCCAATTAAATCTTAAAATTTAAACTTTGTAAAAATTTTACTTTGAAATTGCCCGACTGATTATGTAAATTTGAAGCAGTTCTTTCTACGGTATCTACAGGATACCTGACGTATTGTCCCAGAACCGCACTAATTGTAAATCAATTAAATTTATATTTTCATTTGAGCGGCTTTATAGAAACGCAGCACAATAATACCACAAGTGTAATGCAGTTATCATGGGATACCAAGTTACCAGAAACTTTAAGGTTTGTGTTATTCCAACTGCTTTGATTAGCGATATCGACGATACATAATTATTATCCAGCCGAAATCATGCTTCCTTCAGTAAGAGTATACAAATCTGAATCGCCACCCCGCACCTCAAATCATTTTTCGTAGGCGTCGCCACTTTGGCCTTGTTTTTTCTTCGCTTTGATTTTTCGCATTGGAGTTTTCCTTCCACACTGCACTTTTTCTACTGTTCTGTGACGAAAAAATCTTTGCCAATGTTTGTTGTCTATCGTAGAGCGTCCTGGCCAGCTGCATGTTGAATGTTTCTGCGAGTGCTCCACAAGATATTGCCGGTATGTGAGCCCTCTCTATACCTCCCTGATTCAAAATCCACCCGCGACTGTCCTAGACTAAACCCCACCTCCTAGAAAGCTTATAGCCTTGTCTCTTTAGAGTCGATTTCAGCCACAACTGGAGCATAAATAAGCCGCAGAAACGACCCCACAAGCCAGTCGAGATTCGGTGTTTGTTTCGGCGATTGCTTGACTGACATTTTAATTTTTGCTCTTTGCAGTGCTGCAACGATAAAGAAATGAACTCAAACATATTTCTGGGCACAGCGGAGAACGGCCTGCGGCACGATAAGATTGTTATACTCGATGCGGGAGCACAGTACGGCAAGGTAAATTAATCCTGAACTTTAGCTAAAAAATATAGAAAGCTAATCTATGCGTTTTCCTTTCAGGTTATCGACCGCAAGGTTCGCGAACTCCTGGTGGAGTCCGACATCCTGCCACTGGACACACCGGCGGCCACGATAAGAAATAATGGCTATCGGGGCATCATCATCTCTGGTGGACCCAACTCCGTTTATGCAGAAGATGCGCCCAGCTACGATCCCGATCTGTTCAAGCTAAAGATTCCCATGCTGGGCATTTGTTACGGCATGCAGCTGATCAACAAAGAGTTCGGGGGCACAGTGCTCAAGAAGGATGTGAGGGAAGATGGCCAACAGAACATCGAAATCGAGACCTCATGTCCACTCTTCAGGTAAGCGGAATTAAGGACATTTTCGGGGGTAGCAGCAACAAGAAAGTGTTTGAGTTCATTCAGTTTATTCAAGCGCTGATACAATGCTGCCAGAACAATTTTAATGCCAAGAACAGTTCAGTTTAGTGCAGTTTAAAAACTGATCTACACGTGGCCTTACAATCCTTCTATTTCATACGTTTAATAAGTATTTATTTAATTTTATGATTTCCTCAATCGATCCCTTTTCTTTTTACAGTCGTCTCAGCCGCACACAATCCGTGCTTTTAACCCACGGTGATAGTGTGGAACGGGTGGGTGACAATCTGAAGGTCGGTGGCTGGTCGACAAACCGAATTGTGACGGCCATTTACAATGAGGTACTCCGCATCTACGGCGTCCAATTTCATCCAGAGGTGGACCTCACCATCAATGGAAAGCAAATGTTGTCGAACTTCCTGTACGAGATCTGCGAACTGACGCCCAACTTCACCATGGGCAGCCGGAAGGAGGAGTGCATCCGCTATATCCGAGAGAAAGTGGGCACCAATAAGGTGTTGGTGAGTTGGCAGACATTAATTCTCAGTAAAAGGTTGCGTATCTTAACTGAATCTGCATTTTATAGCTGCTGGTCAGCGGCGGCGTGGATTCCAGTGTCTGTGCAGCCTTGCTTCGCCGTGCCCTGTATCCTAATCAGATAATTGCGGTGCATGTTGATAATGGTATGAAAGGCAAAAGATAAGAGCCAACTACAGCGATCCTAAGAATATAACGTTTTACTCAAGTTCTATTTTTTGGCACAATATGCATGCTGTACTATAGTACAGTTTACTTTGCAATCCAATCTTCACGTTTAAACTGAGGACATAAATCGCATTTAATTTTATCCAATTTGTCATAATTATTTGACCTAATGATTGTTAACCGGTTTTCCACCCACAGGTTTCATGCGCAAAAACGAAAGTGAAAAGGTGGAGCGTTCGTTGCGCGATATTGGCATCGATTTGATCGTCCGCAAGGAAGGCTATACGTTCCTCAAAGGCACCACGCAAGTGAAACGGCCCGGCCAGTACTCTGTGGTCGAGACGCCTATGCTCTGTCAGACTTATAATCCAGAGGAGAAGCGCAAGATAATCGGTGATATATTTGTCAAGGTGACCAACGACGTGGTGGCAGAGTTAAAGCTAAAACCCGAAGAAGTTATGCTGGCCCAGGGAACCCTCCGACCAGATCTAATCGAGTCCGCTTCTAATTTGGTCAGCACGAATGCAGAAACAATCAAAACGCACCACAATGATACGGATCTGATTAGGTAGGTAAAAAAAAATTACTGAAAATGGAAATGATGTTAACATTTGATTTATTTCTCCCTATTTCAGAGAACTACGGAATGCGGGACGTGTGGTAGAGCCACTTTGCGACTTCCATAAGGATGAGGTGCGGGATCTGGGCAATGATCTGGGTCTGCCGGCAGAGCTGGTAGAGAGACAGCCCTTCCCCGGTCCTGGCCTTGCCATCCGAGTCCTTTGCGCCGAGGAGGCGTACATGGAGAAGGACTACTCTGAGACTCAGGCAAGTTGACAACAAATCCTTTCATATTTCCTTTAATAAAATAAATGTATTTATTAATAACAGGTGATTGTTCGAGTGATTGTGGACTACAAGAACAAGCTACAGAAGAACCATGCGCTGATCAACCGGGTAACCGGCGCCACCAGCGAGGCTGAGCAGAAGGACCTACTGCGAATCTCTGCGAACTCGCAGATTCAGGCCACACTGCTGCCCATCCGGTCCGTGGGTGTTCAGGGCGACAAAAGGTCCTACAGCTACGTGGTGGGCCTGTCCACGAGTCAGGAGCCCAACTGGCAGGACCTCCTCTTCCTCGCCAAGATAATACCACGGATACTACACAACGTGAACAGGGTGTGCTACATCTTTGGCGAACCCGTGCAGTATCTGGTAACGGATATCACGCACACCACACTAAACACTGTGGTCTTATCGCAGTTAAGGCAAGCGGATGCCATCGCTAATGAGGTGGGATGACCTGCTTTGGTTATTATAAAAATGTGAAGTAATTTCTTGATTTCTATCCCTCTCAGATCATAATGCAAGCTGGTCTGTACCGGAAGATCTCACAGATGCCTGTCGTCCTCATACCCGTGCACTTCGATCGCGATCCTATTAACCGCACGCCCTCATGCAGAAGATCGGTGGTCCTGCGTCCTTTCATAACGAACGACTTTATGACTGGTGTGCCTGCTGAGCCCGGCTCAGTGCAACTGCCATTGCAAGTGAGTTTCTAGCTTACTCAGTACTTACTCAGTACATTAAATGTGATTTTGTTCATAGGTTCTTAATCAAATGGTTCGCGACATATCCAAAGTGGATGGAATCTCGAGGGTGCTGTACGACTTGACAGCCAAGCCTCCGGGCACTACTGAGTGGGAATGATGCGTTCAAACCAAATCTTTCAACAGCCATTTCATAGAAGTAGATGAGACAAACAATAATCAACCAACCAACAAGCGGCGGGCGCTCGATAGGATGGCATGACGATCGAACGGCAAATGGATCGGTCCTATAATTCGAGGCCAACGCAGCTGCTCCTGCCTTTTAGAGAGACACGTAAAACGAGCAATTGAGGGGCGCAAATACAGAACTGGAACTGCCGCTTCGAAAAAATGAAAACAATTCAGGTTCATAATATCGATGATAGATACATGTGTGTAATTAATGCGGAATTAAGCGAATCGAGATCTAACACAGATGCGGCAAACTGTTTGCCAATAATACTTATGTACATTTTCATGTTTTGTTCCTTTTGTGAAAAGGAATGTGCCCACAAACCACGTAACAAACAAAAAAAAAAAAAAACAATTATTTTACGCATTTTTAGTTATATACATAAAATATATATATTATATACATACAGATATTAAATAATTGCAAACCCAAGTTCTGAAAGTTGTATATTTGCAAAGTGAGAAAGTGTTTTCGTGGCAAAAGGCATAAACAAAAAGATTGTAAGAAACGAAACAAAAATATTGTAAGCTAAAATTATGAATTGTTATATAAAACGTCTATATTTAAAAAATGGCAAAACCAGATAAAACAAACCGATAATGATGATACAAGAAATGTAATAAAACGAAAAATCGATTTAAATGTGTGTAGTTAATTCTTTCGATGATGTACAGACACTAAGGTTTATTCTTTTTCTTTACGTTGGTTAAATAGTAGGGTCCTCCGCTGGTGATCTTCTGCATTTTCTGGAAGGCTTCTGGGGAGAGGACCAATTTGTTGCGTTGATAGTTTCTTAACTTCTCGAGAGTGGCCAACTTTTCCATGATGGGCGTGCGAGATTTTTGTTTTTCTTGAGTCCTCGAAGGGGACTTTTCAAGTGCATCTCCTGTCCGTGGGATAATCCATTTAACCTAAATCATTTATTATTATTTTATTATCATAACAATTATTTAATGAATTGATCACTGACCCTCTCTTTAGGTGGACTGCCTTTTTCTCGGTGAAACATGTGACTTAGGAACAAAAACTTGTCTGCGTAAAAGAGTTTCGTTTTCACAGGCGTCCCGGAGTGTTTGGCCTCCTGCTCTTGGATGCTTTCCAATTCGACATTATAGCGCAGCCTGTGGATCATATGCTTCCAAAACTCGGGTGGTGAGTCCTTTTTCATTTCCTCAGCGATCGCCTTCCAAATTTGCTCTCTACGCTCAAAGTCAAAGAAATCCTTGTGACATTGGTTCCACAAGGACTCCTGATCTTCATACAGAGCAATAAGCTTTAATTTAGTCTTGGGGCTTTGCAAAAATGCCGGACTTGGCGAGAAGGTTATTGGAGTCCTTTTTAAAGAAGTTCCATCCGTGTAGGAGTAGTAACCCGTGGAAGAATCGAAGGACGTTTTACTCTTCTCTTCCCGCTTAAGTTTAGCTGCCAACATGGCTCTACTTCTCCCGTATGAAGTCTTGTCATCGGAGTAATAGTATTCTGTGCTGGAAGCAAAGGACGTTTTACTCTTACCTCTGCGATTCATGTTAGCTACTAAAAATTTAGTCCACTGATAATTTAAATTTGTCTACATATACGTCTTGACAAACTTTTCAAATAAAAATGTATGGAAATGGTTGTTATTTTCATTCTCCCAGTATTACGAAATATTTTAGACGTTTGACTATTGATATTATACTTTATTTTCCACTACATAATAATAATATCAACTCACTGTTATCTCTTACATCTTATAATTGATACAATTAAGTTATTAATGAGGAAAATAAAGGGGTCACGGGATATATTGAGGGAACTTATTGTCCGCTTTTCGGGTTCAATTTGCATAAAATAAAAGAGTCGGTTTAATACGTAGTACTTTGAGTTTTATTCGCACTTAATCATCTTCATCGTCGAGGCAATCTGCAGAACTTTTAGACAAATTCGAAAAAACAAAATCGAAGGAAACATTCATAGCAAGAATTAAAAATAATAATGTGTATAATTGTATATATATAAAACTCTTACAAATTCTCGCTATCGTTCGGTTACATAATTCACTTTTAAAAACAGCACACTCTATATACTCGAAATAAAATATAAACAATTTGAAAAAAATTGAATAACAATACCATAACTCGATTGCTTGCTTTGTGAGTCTGAGTGTGTTCGCCTACGGGGAGGAGGGAGGGTGGGGGTTCTGGACAAAGGTCTTAAGTAGGTCCAGGACCATTTTACTGGGCCAGCTCCTTCATGCGGTTAAGAGCGCTACCAGCCTTGAACCAGCCGATCTGCAGGTCGTTCAGGGTGTGGTTCAGCTTGATCTTGTCGACCTTGTCGCCGTTCTTCACCTCACATTCGACGGGCTTGCCGGGCGCCAGGGAGTTCAGGTTGAGCAGGGAGATCTTGCTCGTGGGCTGGATCTGTTGATGCAAAATTTTAGAAAACATACTTTGATTTAATTACTTCGAGTATGGTATACAAACCTTATCGTAATCAGCGGGGTTGGCGAAGGTGAGGGGCAGCAGACCCTGCTTCTTCAGGTTGGTCTCGTGGATACGGGCAAAGGACTTGACAATGATGGCGCGGCCACCAAGATGACGGGGCTCCAGAGCGGCATGCTCGCGGGACGAGCCCTCGCCGTAGTTCTCATCGCCGACGGCCACCCACTTGATGCCGTTGGCCTTGTAGTCGCGGGCCACATCGGGAACGCCGCCCCAGGAGCCGTTGCGCTGGTTCTTGATGTTGTTCATCTCGTTGTTCTCGTAGTTGGTGGCGCCGATGAACATGTTGTTGGAGATGTTGTCCAAATGGCCACGGTACTTCAGCCAGGGTCCGGCGGCGGAGATGTGATCGGTGGTGCACTTGCCCTTCACCTTAATCAGCACAGTAAGATCCTTTAGATCCTCGCCGTTCCACTTGTCGAAGGGCTCCAGCAACTGCAGGCGCTGCGAGTTGGGATCAACAGCCACCTTGACGTTGTCGCCGCTCTGTGGGTAAACAAAAAGAATATATAGTAATTACATAATGATTTATTTTATTTAAGGACTTACAGGTGGGGGAGCGGTGTAGGTGTCCTGGCCGGGGTCGAAGCCCTTGGCGGGCAGCTCGTCGCCGAAGGGAGCCTTCAGCTTGAACTTCTTTCCATCGGAGCCGGTGAGCTCATCAGTCAAGGGGTTGAAGTCCAAGCGACCAGCGATGGACAGAGCGGTGACCAGCTCGGGACTGGTGACGAAGCAGTGAGTGGCCGGGTTGGCGTCGTTCCTGCCGGTGAAGTTACGGTTGTACGAGGTGACAATGGTGTTCTTGTCGCCCTTCTTCACATCCTTACGGTCCCACTGTCCAATGCAGGGACCGCAGGCGTTGGCCAGCACGGTGCCGCCGAACTTGTCGAACACCTCGGAGATGCCATCACGCTCGATTGTGGCACGGATCTGCTCCGATCCGGGAGTCACGTTGAAGGGGATCTTCGACTTCAGGCCATGGCTCATGGCATCCTTGGCGATGCTGGCACAGCGACCCATGTCCTCGTACGAGGAGTTGGTGCAGGAGCCAATGAGACCGACGCGGATGTCCAGGGGGTAGCCGTTCTTCTTTGAGTTGTCGCCCAGCTTGCTGATAGGATGTCCCAAATCGGGGGTGAAGGGTCCATTCACATGGGGTTCCAGGGTGTCCAGGTTGATTTCGATCAGCTCATCGTACTCGCAGTTCTTGTCGGCCGACAGGACCTTGCCCTGGTACTTCTGGGCCTCGGAGGCGATGCCAGCGCGACCAGTGGACTTGAGGTAATCAGCCATGCGCTGGTTGAAGGGGAACAGGGAGGTGGTGGCTCCGATCTCAGCACCCATGTTGCAGATGGTGGCCATGCCCGTGCAGGAGATGGAGTCCACGCCCTTGCCGTGGTACTCAATAATGGCGCCGGTGCCTCCCTTGACGGTCAGGATATCGGCCACCTTCAGGATAACGTCCTTGGGCGAGGTCCAGCCACTGATCTTGCCAGTCAGGTTGACTCCAATCACCTTGGGGCATTTCAACTCCCAGGCGATGTCGGCCATCACGTCGACGGCATCGGCACCACCAACGCCGATGCACAGGCCACCCAAACCACCACCGTTGGGGGTGTGCGAATCAGTGCCGATCATCAGCAGGCCAGGGAAGGCGTAGTTCTCGAGGATGATCTGATGGATGATGCCACTGCCTGGCTTCCAGAAGCCCAGGCCGTACTTGGCGCAGGTACTGGCCAAGAATTCATACACCTCCTTGTTCAGGTCCTTGGCGCGAGCCAAATCCTTGGCTCCGCCGATCTGGGCCTCAATAAGATGGTCACAGTGCACCGTCGAGGGCACAGCCACCTTCTTCAGGCCGGAGGAGATGAACTGCAGCAGCGCCATCTGGGCGGTGGCATCCTGCATGGCCACGCGATCGGGACGCAGACGCAGATAGGAGGTGCCGCGCACGATGTCCTGGTTGGCGGGATCATCGAGATGGGAGTACAGCACCTTCTCGGAAAGAGTCAGCGGGCGGTTGAGGCGACTGCGAACCACATCCAGGCGCTTGTTCAGCTTCTCGTACGGCAGGAAGACGTCCGAGTCGAACTTGGACAGAGCCACCTTGGAGGCGGTGTAGCAGGAGGCGTGGAACTGACGCACCACCGGGCCCTCGGCCACCACATGCTTGCCCAGTCGGCACACCTGAAGTATAAAGAACGTAAAGCAGATTTTTTAACACAATTTTCCATCTTGATAAAGTTTATAAAATGTATTTATTTAATTACTATTAATTTTGAATGTATATTATTGAAAAAAAAAATATCAACGTTTAAAGTTTATTTAATACCACTACGATTTTTTTTTTTTTTTGTGTAGTGTCAAAATAAAGCTATCAAGATCGAGTAATTAGCACCGTTAGAGAACATAATTTAGCAATCATGACACCTACAGTATATACTCTAATGTTTGCAATCTCGAGATTTCTTTATTAACGGAGTTTTTTTTTTGGGTGCAGAATGTACTTGAGCTGATTTGAGCGATTTGATTGGTAGCGTAATAAACACTTGATTATCATGTCAGGAAGGCTCTCAACATTTATTAAATTGGCACAACTTTATCAGGAAATATAGAAATCTGAATTAAAAGTGATGCTTTGTCAATTAAAAGCAGAGATAGAAAAATTTGGCAATAATCAGAAATATTCTGATAAATGATAACATAACTTATAGACATTATGAAATAAATAAAAAGTTTCACTACGCAACTGGGGGTTTTCCTAATCGTTTATTATCTCAGGATTACATTTTATCATGGTATTTATCGTTTATTGTTCTAGAATCTAGGCCTTTGTTTGGTAAACATGAGTTATTTTCGGTGCTGTAATCTATAGCAATTATTTTTAAACACCTTTCTTTAAAGCGACTGTTATCAAAATAAAAATATTCCGTAGATCTGAGAGTGGAAAAACCATTCATGTGACAAGATATATGTAGTTACTATGTGAATTTATCTTAATAAAGTATATCTGAAACCAATCGTTTTGTCACCATATTTGCGGACAAGCATTATTACCGTTTTCAACTCTCTTTACATTTTAGTTTTTTAAAGGGCAATATTTGATTAAAAATAACTGTTTAACAGAAAACAGCTGGCAATGTAGTTTGTTTTTGTTTATGCATAGATAAAGGCAACGTTTGGCCTTCTAATTTGTTACAAATTGCCACAGTGCCCTGCAATTGGCAAAACCACGTGACGCATACAAACAAATCGAAACAATTGCAATGGCAATTACGTCAAATAGGTCATTAACTTGTTGGCAAGTACAGTGAACCCTTTCTAGAACCCCCTGGAAAACCCCCCACTTAAGAAACAGTGCGCGTGATACTCAACTTGAAGAGTGGAATATTATTTAAGCTATATTTAGACCCGGTCATTATCAGAGTGTAAGTAAACCTGTCAAAGATAAGACAAACCTCCCCCCGAAGATATATGCTACGGACTCCTGGTTAAATAACTATAGGCCCAGGCGATTATGTAAATGCCAGTGATATAGCCTCTCGCAAATTGCTGTTAATTACTGAAGGCTTTATGATTTCCCATGGAACACTGCTCTATATTCAAGCACTTTTGGATGCAGGGGGCTTTAGAATCACAAACACTACGTATTTGGTTACCTAACAACTTTGTTTTTAGGTTAGAAAACGCTATGCGAAAAATTCGCGATTTTTCGATTTCCATATCCTGCTAAATGCACAAAATATTTGCCAACGATTTTTCGCAAACTCGTGCAGTGTTTCCAGTCTTTATCGCCACTTTGATTTTGGGTTTTGACCGTTCGGAGATTCTATATGTACTATATTTGCGGGGTTTTGTCGGTAACGAGCTGGAGGCACAGGCTCCAGAATAATAACAATACCTGTGCCTGGGCGTTCATCAATCTCGCAGCCATTGTTCGCGATCGATTAAACGGTTACTAAAGTGCACTCGTTGGAATTGATTGGATACTACAGCGAAACTTTTTAAGTCGTCAAAATTTTCAGCCCTCTCAGCCGGAAGATTTCAACACAGACTAAACTTCTTTGGCACCGAGACCAGTGCTCGTGGACGCCGCAAGTGAGCGCCAGTGATGCTCTGGTCGGATTATTTCACTCCAAATATAGCTAATAAAAAGTTATAACCGAGGGACTACAAGTTTTAATCTAGATTTTATCTAAATTCGCTTTTTAACTATAAATTGTAATTTTTAAGCCTTTGGGCTGTCGTTTTCATTTTAGTTTTTAAAAATGAAAGTTTACATAAGATTTACAAGATGACAACTGCGCATAAACCTATGAGCAAGAGTATAAAGTATATTAAATCTCAAGTCTCTTCTATTTGTAACCGTTTTTTTTTTAGAAAATTTAATTTTTCAAACTGATATTTATATCCTTATCCAGTTTTAAGCTACCATCGCAGATGTATTCCGCGACACTTTTCAACACTCTACGATTTGTTTGCGTGGGCGGCTGACCATTTCCCACAACTGTGCGAATAATAAATAAGTTCGGCAGGGAAAATGTTTGGCAATGGTCAGTCAGAATTAGTACTGACCCCATTGCCATGTCCGAGCGAAGAGGAGTGCACGAGATACCTGGGGACTACCAGCCAGTGCCAAGAGAACAGGACGAATCTACTCCAACAGTCACATCCTGTTGCCGGCGTCCCAATTGTAATTTTCGAGTCAATGATGACCAGAAAGTTTGCTGCTGCAGCCATGGCTATATTATACCCGTATTTATACTCTTCATACTGGTGCTGATAGTTCTGCTGTTGCCTTGGGAGACCATTAACCGAAATGGGAACGCAAACAGCCCCATTCCCGTGGAGTCTCCGTTGCCATGCCAACTTGAATTTGTAGAGAGCCTGCCACTGGGGTTAAACTACAGCCAAGCGGAAGGCCACCCCCAACTGAGGACCACCATTGAGTCTTGGCAACTGCTGCTGGGTAGGGCAAGGTCCTCGCTAGACATTGTCTCACCCCACTGGACTCTACGTGGGCTGGATATCAAGGATAGTAGCACAGGACCCGGGGATCATCTTTTTCAGCGACTGCTTTCCAATGGAGACCCCGGAAAACCCAAGCTGCGTCTGCGGATTGTGGTCAATCGCAGCCAGGACAGTCTGTGGCATGCAGATGCCCGCATACTGGCCAACTACGGAGCAGCCGATGTTGTCGGCATCAATTACCTTCATTCCAAACTCTGGCTGGTGGACGAGGAGCACTTTTACCTGGGCAGCGCCAGCATGGACTGGCGATCCCTTACGCAACGGAAGGAACTCGGTATATTGGCCAGGAATTGTCCGCATCTAGCCCGAGATCTGGCCAAGATCTTTAAAGAATATTGGTACCTGGGCAATAATGAAGTTCCAGAATACTGGCCCTGGATGTACCACACGCACATAAATCAGCGAAGACCTCTTTTGCTAAACATAAACAAAAACCACACGATGCGGGCTTACTTGGCCATGTCGCCACCTGGATTGGCTGCTAAGGGAAGAAGCCACGAACTTGATGCCATTTTAGACGCCATCGATAAGGCCTCAGAGTTTATAAGCATCTCATTGATGGATTATTTTCCTCAGCTAAGGAGAAGTGACAAAGTGGAATACTGGCCTTTTATAGATAATGCCCTTCGTAGGGCTGCCTTGGAGCGGGGTGTGGCCATCAAGCTACTAATATCCTGGTGGAAGTACTCCGATCCCAGCGAGGATCATTTCTTGAGGTCTTTGGAGTCACTTAACAAAATACGGGAGGATGTGGACGTCGAAATGGTAAGGGATTCAAATTTATACTTGCGAAAATTCGATTTTTTTGCAACATGCTGTCGTTATAGCGTCGTTTTGTAGTGCCTACCACGAATGAGCTGGAGAAGATTTCCGGTGGAAGAGTAAGCTGCAATTCTTATTTGGTGACCGATAGCGTCGTTTTCATAGGCACCTCAAGTTGGTCGGGAGAGCATTTTACCAACTCAGCGGGATTGGGATTGGTACTTCAGGACATGGATTACAACAACAATAGCCTGCGCACAGATTTGTTATCAATTTTCCAACGAGATTGGTTTAGTCCTTTTGCACTGCCATTAAAACCGAACTTAAGAATTTGAATTTAGCTTTCAAGCATCTGGCACTTTACAACACTGCCAACCATCAGCTGTTCATGTCATAACAAACGTCAGACCTAACCTCAAACCTCTTGAATCTAAAACAATTTTCAAACTCTTGACACTCGAATAAAAATAAAAAAAATTTAAAGCATGGCCAACAAGCCAACGCGCGACGTGCTGGGGATTATCTTCCAGAACTTTTGGAAGTCTTTGCGACCGCGGCAGTTTCGTGGTGATTATATTGGGGAGGACTATTTTGGCAATAAATACTACGAGATTCCGGCAAATCCTTCCATTGGAAAGAGAAAGCCCTCCCGGTGGTTTGAGCCGGCCGACAAGGAAGCCTTCGATCAAGAGTTAACCGCCGAGTGGGAGGCATGGCTGCGTGGTCGCCGCAATGAACCGCCCACACGCGAGGAGCTGGTAAAGAACCTGCAGATCATGGAGATGAAGAAGCGGAATGCCGCCGAACTGGAGGCTACTTACGCAAAGGGCAAGGACGACAAAGCGCTGCCCAAACAGGTGGAAGGACCCACCATTGGAACCTTCCCTAAGTACAAGGAGTATGAGTTTATTCCGGGCAAGGAGCCACCGGAGAAATAATTCTAGTATTTGTATTTTTAAACAATTTAATGTGTAAATATAGTAAAGTGATCTTAAATGTTCTACCAATCGTTCAGGTCCAAGTCCTTAACTATATCCACGGCTCCACCCGCTTCATCATAATCATCTTCCGCCTTTGTTGCAGGCTGCGGTTTCACCTTCTCAGGTTTCTCCTTCTTGGCCTTCTTGGCTTTGGGCGGCTCCACTTCCTCCTCCTCCTCCTCGTCCACTTCCTCGTCTTCAATATCATCATCTGATGCCACGGGCAAGCCATCCTCGTCATCTTCCGAATCCGAGGGGAACAACTCAACTTCGCCCTTTTCATTCCTAACAGGCACACCCGATTTCGCCGGTAACTTTTTCAGCTTGGGCACATCGTAGTCCGCATTGATTTCATCTGTTTGCGCCGCCTGTCGTCGTTTCTTGGTCTCGTGTGTCTTTAACCAGCTGGCGTAGTAAATATCCAGGGGAGTGCGTTTTAGCCGGAGCTGCTGCTCCCAGGCGGTCACAGCTTGAGCGTTCTTCAGGTCAAAGTTAACGCTGCTCTTCCCACGCTGCTGTTCTATGAAACGGCTACTTTCTTGTATCTTCTCCAACAGCTGCTTCAGCTTGCGGGCATAGTTGGCATTCCGGCAATCCTTGAGGTAAGCTTTAATTGCCATCACCGTGGGCACCACCAGGTCGCTAAATGCCAGCGAAGCGGACTCATGAGCGAGATATTCCAGTAAAAGGCCGCACACCTGCTCGATCACCTCATCTCGGAAGCCATTCTCCGCCAGCTGTCCTTTGTTGAGCCTCAGTACGCATGTAAACTGCAGTGGCTTCATGGACACCGCCGAGTGCTTTCTATTAAAGGTGTTGCTCTTTAAGACCTCCACAATCAGCGGCAGCACTGGTATGTACGTATTGGTCTCCTTGGCCAGTGAAATGAGAGTTTGCAGACAATGGAATCGTAACGGGAAGTATTGAGCGGTGGGTATGAGACGAATAACTCCAGTGGCAATGGTAACAAGGGGGTAAACCAAAGGCTGCAGCTGAGGTTTGTTCGCAGTCGCTCCCAAAAGATCTGCCCACAGACGCAGCGAGTTGATGAACTGCCAGTTGTACACGGCCTGGAAGCTGTCTTTCTTTTTTAGGATTACTGCGTTTCGCAAGTGAATTGCCAACTGACGGATGTAGAGGAAAGCATGTTGATAGGTAACGTTCAGGTCCAACGCAAACATCTCCACCAGCGAGCGGCGCATGAAGTTGATTCCAGGCAGAGAGTTGGGAGACACGAATTTGGAATTCCGCACATATGCAAGATACATGGCTTTCAGAACGTGGTTCAACATGGTAGCCTGAAATAGATATTGAGTTTAATAAAAAGGGATACATGGTTTAACTACGCAGACAACTAAACTCACTTGTTGTTTCCTGGTTATCTTCAGAATGCAGAGAAAGGCCAAAACTCTAACCGTTTCATCTCCAGTGGCCCAGAGCACTATTAGGCGCTTCAGTATGGTCTTTCCAAGCGCAGAAAAGGGCACCACCATGCCGGCCATTTGGTGCAAATGCTTGAGCAATACCCCGAGGATATTGGCACTTGAAACCTGCTCCACCAGACGAATCAGATCGGTGAGGTAGTATCGCAGGCAACCGCGCACCTTGACCCACTTCTTGTACTTGTGCAGAGGCAGACTGCTGTTGGGCTTAACGCCCAGCACTTTGATAATAGCTGGTTGAAGGTGAAGCACGCATAGTTGAATGACTCCATTGAAGGCAGCTGCTCCGACAACCTTAAAGGCGGCCGCATTGGGTTGGTTTTCTCCGCCATCAGCTCCATCTGCCGAGATGCTGGCTAACGCAGAGTTGAAGGCTTGAATCGCCTTGCGCACAACATCGATAGAGACGTTGGGCTGGCCCAATTGCTGTTCCCACTGACGCAACAGGTTGAGTGTGATCTTCTGAGTGCCACCAGCAGTGGCTTCTTCCTCATCCTCAAAGTCACTTTCATCGCTGGCCACGGCCAAGTCTTCGCTGGGCTTGTGGTACTTCTCTTCGTCTTCCTCGTCGTCGTCTTCGTTTTCTTCCGCCGTCTTTCCCTTAGTTTCTTCAACCTCGTCATCCTCGTCATCGCTGTCCAACAGATTAAAGTCCAGCAATTTCTTGTCGTTCTTTTTGAGAAAATCATAGAACTCCGGATCTATATCCTTTAGTCCTTCTAGTTCCTTCTCGTGCGATTTTTTGGCTCCCTTCTTCGCAGGTTTACCATTCTTGGTAGAAGGAGCAACTTTCAACTTTGATTTCTTGGTAATCACTTTGGTTTCAGAGACTTTTTCAGCCTTTTTAGACTTTGTCTTTTTGAGCGAATCCTTTTCTGACTTCTTTTTGCTAATTCCGGGCTTGGGTTTGCCCAGAGTTTTAACTTTTTCGTAGCCAACTTCATTTTTAGACGAACAAACTAAAACAAAATCGCACGTGTGCCGCTCAATGGCGTTGCCATATCATCAAAAGGCGATTTCGTTGGAAATGCTAAGAGACCCGACATTTAGCTACTAAGCAGCTAGAATTATAGCTTAAAAAAAGTGCTAAATTAAAATAAAAAAAGGTTTAATAGGGAAACAAACAGAGTAGCGACGTTATAATAAAATAATCCAGTCTTAGCTCAAAAATAAATCCTTGAGAAGCACATCAGATGTTATAAACGGGGTCGGCCATACTTGCTTCTTACCAAATAAATGACCAATCCATATAAGGTATTGTTTAGTGATATGTCTGTTTGAATGATTAACTAAATTTTATACTAAACTAAATTTTAAACTAAAAATCTTATTAATCTTGCACTCAACTGTATAAATTCAACCTTTAACGTACCAAGGTGAAAACCCGACCAATTGCCAGAACTATTGGCGGTTTCTGCAAGCGTTGTTTTTTGTTGTTGGCGACTCGGTAAGTCGCAGGCAAAATTTCAGCTTGTCAATTGCACTCGTAATTGGCAATTGCATTTGCTCCGCACATTGGGCAAAAGGAGCGCCTGGGGGAAATGGCACGCAAGAACCACATGTACAACGCAATACCCGCCGGCCTGGAATCGGACGAGGAGGAGATGGAGAACCTGATGGCCAATCTAAAGATCAAGCGACTGGAGGACATCACAACAGGTGCCGGCATCAACGGACGCAACTTCGACGCCACGTTGGACGCGGAGGCGGAAGAGTTCTTCAAGCTATTCCGCGAAAAGTGGAACATGTACAGCAAAAACATGTCGCCGCATCTTCGGAAGGAGTTTGGCAAGGCTCTAATGGCCCACCAGGAACCGCTCTTGTTGGCCTTGAAGATCTTTGCCAACTGCCCCGACAGCAGCAACATCAAGCCGAAGAGCTTGTCGCACTTTGTGCTGGACACGGTGTGCAAGCTCCACGAGGAGTTCCCACATCTCAGCGAGGGCTGTGACCCCAACACAAGCATGATTGCCTTTAACTTTGTCAAGACCTCCGGACTTTTGACCCTCAACAAAGCTGTGATCTGTGCCTACAGCCTACGCGAAATCCGCGACCTGCTTTTGCCCAAGCTTCGAGAGCTTCTCGACTGCGGTCACTACAAGGAAGTGACACAATGGTCAATCAACCTGCAGCTGACGGACGAGTTCGACATGCTGGAGCTGGCCTTTCCGCTAATTGCCATCGAAAAGCTACCACTGGCTGAGGAGTATTTGGATCATGCTACGCAACAGCGCCTGCCTTTCGTGAAGTTCTTGGATTCGCTGCTTCACAAGGAGAAGCCGGTTATTGAGCTCTGTGAGCATCTGCTGGAGTAAGTAAACATCATTGCAGGACCTAAACAGATTACATTTACTTCCACATTCTTTCAGACGCTACAAGAATTTAAAAATCTCGCACCATGTGCTAAGCTATCGGCCCATTGCAAAGATCGTGGCGCGGCTGGCCAAGAAATATGGATTTAATGATGCCGTTACGCCCAACTACAAATTCACCAAGACGTGCAGCTATCTGCACTACCTGTACCGTGAGTACGAGAAGACGCGTATTAACCTGGCCAGTTTCCGGGAGCTGGTGAGCGTCCATGCATACGACTACGCCCTGCGCTCAGATTTCGTTAGCTATATTGCCTCGGCAGGGGCTCATTCGGAAGCCATTTACTGGTATAACGAGTTTAATCTGAATGCGAATGATTGCCCGCTGGAGATTAAGGCGCAGGTCGCTCAAAATGGCGCTGGAAAAGCGACTGGCCGGGAATCCGACGGCCAGGAGAACTGCGCGGCAAGTGGCTGTGATATGTACCTGACCATGGACCTTCCCGACGAGTGCCTAACCATTGTGGACAAGGCAGAGGAGTTCGATCGCATGCTGTGTCATCTTCAGCAGGAGCACATCGTTTATCTGGACTCTGAGTGGATGCAGAACGTGTGTGGGGACAATCAGCTGTGCGTGCTGCAGATCGCCACCGGCCACAATGTCTACCTGATCGATTGTCTAGCTAGAGAAAGTTTGCGATCGGAGCATTGGCGGATGCTGGGTGCTAACATCTTCAATAACGTGAACATTCTCAAGGTGGGCTTCTCCATGGTCAGCGATCTCAGCGTTTTGCAGCGTTCCCTGCCACTGCAGCTCCGCTTGCAAATGCCTCACCACTACCTGGACCTGCGTAATCTCTGGCTGGAGCTCAAGAAGCAACGCTTCGGCGTGGAGCTGCCCTATGGCAATCTTAACCGAACCGGCGACGCCCTCACAGATCTCTCGTTGGCGTGTCTTGGAAAGAAGTTAAACAAGTCGAACCAGTGCTCCAACTGGGCAAATCGACCGCTCCGACGAGAGCAGATTATCTATGCAGGTAAGTTAAAAATGAGTGTCCTACTTTTAGGAATACTAATGTAATTCTTTTTCCAGCCATCGATGCGCGTTGTCTTTTGCTAATATACAACACGCTATTGGCCCGTGTTCCCAACATTCACTTGGCAATTGAGAAGAGTATCGCCAGTAATAACTTCCTAAGGCGTGGCGCCAACATCAAGTGATTGAGGAGTTGCGCCCATATATATATCCATGCACTCCCTTGACGGATAACCATTCTCACGTAGAAAACGACAAAGGCTTTAGCCCAACATAAACTGAGTTCAAAAGTTAAAGTTGAAAAGAGTATTTAACGTACATTTAGTGACTAGCAATGCAGCTTGATTGAGGGCTTGGACACATGTTACAAATCAGAAGCAAAGCATGTGCAAGCCGAAAATAATTCATGAATTTGATTACATTATGATTTCGTTTCTCGTTGTACATACCTTATATACACTTACATTATTCCAATTAATAGAGTGATTGTATTATTTTGTATTTTCTGTTATGGCCGTAAAACGAGCCTTTTATTTACCCTCACGCATAATCAAAAATGAATAAAAGCAATGAATAGGATTGAACAATTTTTAGAGTGATTAAAGATTTGGAATAACATTGTGTCATTAAAATTTAAAGAATAAAAAAACGACTAGGTTTACTTATTTCAGCGGAGTGGCATACTTGCTATTCCAGTCCCGCTCGAAGACGTCTCGAAGATCACTTCTAATATTTTTGGTGCTTTCCGTATCGTGGGTTTCGCTTAGCACAAAACCGATCCCAGCGGTGTCGGTGAAGTAGTCGCCACTCCAGTTGGAGGTGCCGATGTAAGCCGTTCGGTCGGTGACCATGTACTTATTGTGGTTCACCCGCCCGAAGGGAATCTTGTCTTGATTTCCTTCCACGGGCACAATGAAGCGGCGCTTGAGAAGATTACAAAATTAATTATTAAGCAGTTAAAAAATAATCTTTCATTAGAAATAAAAACATTGTTAACAAAATTTATGTATTAGAATTCAAAAAACAAGTGTTTGGTAAAGATATTATCAATTATTTTTCTGTACTATACTATTTATACTTACGATTTGTATATCAATTTTGTCCTCTTTGGATGCCAGATCCTGCAGCGACCGGAGGTATTTATCTTCGCTAGGATTGGAATGTTTCCACCAGGAGATTAGCAGCTTTACAGCCACGCCGCGCTCCACAGCTGCCCGCCGCAAGGCGTCGTCGATGAAGGGCCAGTAGTGGTGGTTCTTCTCGTAGATTATTAACGGATAATAGTCCATTACCGCAACATTTACGTATGTTATGGCAGAGTTGATAATGTTAAGAATGGCGTCTAAGTCGTTTGTTCGTCGCGAGGGCGAAAGAGGCGGCGGTGAGCTGGAGAGAAAGCCCTCCATGCTGATATTCTTGTTTACTTTTATCTGCATTGGATGATTCCAATTGTAATTGGTCTGGTAGTCCCAGTCCCAATTTGGGATCTTGGAACCTTGGTTGCTGCCAAGGTACCAGTACTCCTCGAAGATCTTGGCCACATCTTGTGTCAGTTCCCGACAGTTCTGGACCAGCAAGCCCATTTCCTTGACCTGAGTTAGTGCCCGCCAATCCATGTTGGCGCTACCCAAATAAAAGTGCTGGCCGTCCACCACCCACAGTTTGGTGTGAAGAACACCACTGCCGAAGTACTTTGGAAACGAGAGAGTCACCACCTCGGCAGCTCCAGCGCTGGCCAACAAATTTGTGTTCAAATTGGGCGACACACTGGAAGGTTCGCTCTGAGCAATACGAATTTTAATCCTGGGTGTCCGGCTGCCGCCATTACCGTTGGCCAAGAGTTTGGCAAAAATATCCTCGCCCGGTTGAGTGCTGTTATCCGTGACTCCGGGCGTGTCCTCGGCCTTGAGTGTCCAATAGAAGGAGGCAATGTCCAGTGTCTCCTTCGCGTTGTCCAACAACTGCAGCCAGGCTTCGTAGGTGCTTAGGAATCGCGGGCTGCCATCGGGATATGTCAGGCCGACGGGTATGGACTCCACCAGCTGAATGTTACAATCGTACTGCTGCTTTAGCCCATGGCCCCTGCCCCCACTATAGGCATGTAGGCGTGGCCTTGGCTGCAAAAAAAAATAGGATTACTGTGGTCCTACTAAGAGATAATAATATAAAATACCTGGAAATAGGAGCTGCCGAGGAACAGGAGCATGAGCAGGGACACCGTCATCATTTGGGCCGCATGCTGACCTGCTACCGTCCTTGGTTGGTCCTCTGTGTCCTGGCCATTGGCCCTCTCCACATCAGTTTCCTCGTTCTCGAGCTTCTTGTAATCCGGCATTACGAACAACCCTTTGGAATTGCGATTAGCCACAAAGGCTATGTTATCTATATCGATATGACTGGTGATAGGTTTTTGCGGTTCTCTCTTGAATTAGAGCCAAATGAAGAATGATAAGGAACCACTGATCGGAACTGTTCCGATTTACTTCATTCCACTTTTCAGTTTCCAGTGACAGGGAAAAGTGGACTGAGTTAAGCCAGTGTCACCATTGCCGTACATTTTTTAGTGTGCTATAAACCCTAATAATAGTGTTCCAAAAATGAATAATTTGCAAACCATTTTATTAATTTTAAGCGAAATTGTTGTTACCAAAGTTTGTATAGTTTCAAATATGTCAAGAAAATTGTTTATTTAATAGTACTCGAATTAATAAAATCTCATTATTTTCCAATAAAGTCAGATCAACTTCATCGATCCCTTTTAAAAGCTCTTTAATACGCCCATGCCTTCGGAACGAAGCAAAACAAAGTCAGCTGTTTTTGTCAAAGTTTGCTGTTGCTCTTAAAATGCTGCGAAATTCGGTTCTTGCAATCGGGTAAACAAAATAAATAGACTGCAATAATATATCAAATTACGAGTTCTGGCATTGCAGCAAGCTGAGGCAATCGCTGGCATGTTCTCTATTGCGAAATTCCACCGGAAGCAGCTCAGCGACTTCCTTGGATGCCGGCACCCAGAAGGAAGTGCGGCACCATGAAAATCACGCCTCCGAGTGGTGGAATCAAAATGGAACCATGGGTGCTCTGCACGCCCTGAATGAGATTCGGCAAGTTATTTGTTTTTTAGGTGCCCTATAAATATGAATTGCTAATGAGGTACTTTCCCTATTCTAGGGTTCCTTTTATACGAGATGGCATCGTTTCACGCGGCACAGTAAAACCTGGTTACGTAAATACCACCAAAGTCCTCAAGGGACAGAGGATTCTAGAGGTGGGATGCGGCGGAGGCTTGCTCACTGAACAACTGGCGCGGCTTGGTGCCCAAGTCACGGGCATAGATCTCGGTGAAAAGTTAATAGAAGCTGCTCGGGGTCACCTCAAGTGCTCCAGTCCGGAACTTTCCAGCAATGTCATATACAAAATGGAACCCGTGGATCAGCACGCCAAGGTTAATTGTGAAAGTTACGATGCTGTAATAGTATCTGAAGTGCTGGAGCATGTTGACGATAAAGTTGCCTTGCTAGAGGCCAGTGTGCGAACTCTTAAACCGGGAGGATCCATTTTCATCACCACCCTAAACAAAACTATACCCAGTTGGGTTGGCGGCGTGATTCTAAGCGAATATGTACTGAATCTGGTGCCCAAGGGAACCCATCACTGGGATAAAATGATTTCACCTTTAGATGTTCAGCGTATCTTGGACACAAGTAGGTTTTTTAAAGCAGTTTTTTTTTTAATTTCGAAATAGCATAGTCCTATGCCTATTTCCACATTTATTTATTTATTGCTGCCATTGTCGCCAATTAGTGCTTACAGCCCTAATTTTATTCATCTTTCAGTGAATTGTCAGACGGTATTGGTGAATGGAAGCACTTACGACTTTTGGAGCAACACCTGGCGTTGGATTAACAACACCCAGATGTGTTACGCGCTGCAGGCGATAAAACAACCACTGAGCGAATCCGTTTCGTAAATTTTATTTAACTAGCAGCTAGGTTAAATGTATAACAAATAAGGAATAAACTAATCTTCATCCGAGCGTGGTTTCTTGAAATGTTGTTTATTTTTGGGATGCGGACTCCCATGCCCTTCATCGTTTTGCTTCCTTTTGAAATTCTTTTTGGTACTAAACTTCTTGCCCATGCTGCCGGTGACCGTGGGTGCCTTGTTAGCATAGTAGGCCTTGGCCATGTCCTGGTCGGAAACCTCTTTTGGTTGCTCCGGCTTCATGCGCCCCTGCTTCTCGGCTAGCTCTTGCTCCATTAGCAGCTCCAATTCAGGATTCATGCCCCGGAAACTGAGGCGTCCATCGATTAGACCGGCGCAAATAGAGTAGCTGGATTCAACAAGAAAATTCGAGTTGGAGTTGAGCATCTTCTGGTTGATCTCGTTAGAGTAAAGCGCCCGACTTTGCTCGTCATCCGCCTCCTTTTCCACTTTGACCTTGGTCCGCTGCATGAACTTCATGTCCAGGACGCCGCGCGAAAGTCGGGGCTTTGATTTAGATGGCATTTTTTCAATTCAACGTTCAATGACGACAATATAGGAATACTTTTCACCCTCAAAATAAGGTGTACCGCGGCACGTTGTTTTTTTCTCCAAGCAGAAAGAGCGAACAAAACAAAGAAGAAAAAATGCAAGTGTTGCAAAGCGGCCCTTTTGCGGCCAAGAAACGTGGCGCGCCCTCGTGTTTTAGCGATATTTTAAAATATACTTTAAAATTGTTTCTTAGAAAAAAACATTACTGAATTGTATAACTCGGCAGCCTAGCTGTGTAAATCTTTTCTACCAACGAAATCTTTAATTTTAATAAGTTTAGCAGAAAATTACAAATATGAGTTCATATTTTATATCAAAAATATTTCCTTAAGACCTATAAAAGCTACTTTACATTCCTTACACTCTTCATTCCTGGACTTAAAACAGATTTTGACTACATTTTTAAGATTTTTTTTTAATTTAAGGGGTAGAAGTAATCGGAAAGCCAAGTTTTTGAAAAGGATAGAATAAAATTCAAATGTGAATTCAAACAAATCAAGGAGTTAGAAACTTTCCGAGAATGTTCCATTTATTCGGAGTATAAGGAAAAACAAATAGCTAATCTTTGTGAGGTAATAACAGTTCAACTTATGCTTTGGTTTATTTGGGTTACTCGAGTTGATTTGCAGCAGATCAGCCATAATTTGTTTCTGAGAAAAAAAATACTCGACATGTAGTTGTAAGAACAGCTGGACCAAGTGCAGAGTAAGGCCCCATTCAATCCAGAAGAGCTGAATTGCTCTAGCATGTGAAAATAAACCGAACATAAGTAAATAAGGAAATGCAGTTTGCGAAGTTCAAACTCCAAGTAAGTGTTGTTCAGTGCGTGCATATCGATTAATCGATGAACTATCGGCCTGTGCCGCGTCACTTTGCCACACTGTGTACAAAGAAGGAGAAGAGAATGAAAAAAGTGACATAAATGGCGGAAAGCAAACCTAGCGCCAACATTCGTATTTTCGTTTAATTTTCGCTCCAAACTACAACTTATTCCAGGTTATTGATCATTGCGCAGCAGGTGCGGGCACACAAGGAGTTACCAGATCGCGAAAGGAATAATCAAATTGATTTCGGACTATGTACAAGCGCAAAACAGCGAGTATTGTTAAAAGAGACAGCAGCTCCGTAGTGGGAACCTCCTCCACGGTTATGATGATGATGGGCGCTGGCAACGTGGAAGCGGATGCATCTCCAGCCAAGTCGGTATCGTACGAGACCGCGTCTGTCAAAATGGAAACATCGCCGGATCCACCCACGCCGATAAAGTCCCCGTCGCAATCCCAATCTCAGTCACAGCCCGGTCAACAGCGTTCCGTAGGCTCGCTGGTTCTGCTCACCCAAAAGTTTGTGGAGCTAATGAAGGCTAACGGGGGGACCATCGATTTAAAAGCGGTAGGATCTCGGCTAAATTTAAAATACATTCTTTAAACACCGTTCTTTCGTAGGCCACTAAAATCTTGGACGTGCAGAAGCGTCGAATTTACGATATTACCAATGTTTTGGAGGGCATTGGACTGATAGATAAAGGCAGACACTGCTCCCTAGTGCGCTGGCGGTAGGTGCTCATTTGCATTTTGGGGCAAATTCAGCCAACTCGAACTGATAAGTTGAAATTACCTTTAAATGTAGATGAAGGGAAGGAAATATCGTTGACGTAAGGTGGATTTCGTCTTTAATTCAGTTAATCTTATAAGGAATTAACTTTTAGTTATAATGTATGGGTAAATTGCATTTTAAATTGACATAGTTTCCGAAAAAAGGCAGAATAGTTACCTTTTGTACTTAACAACTTAACAAAAACGATGATTAACTTCCCTTAAAAAAACGGTAATTAGAAACAAATAACAGAAAAATATTTACTTTTAGCGGCGGGGGGCTTTAACAATGCCAAGGACCAGGAAGACTACGACATGGCACGTAACCGGACCAATCATTTAAAACAGCTGGAAGAAGACCTGGACAAGCAACTGGAGTACGCACAACGAAACCTGCGCTACGTGATGCAGGATCCATCGAATCGCTCCTATGCTTATGTTACTCGTGACGATCTGCTGAACATCTTTGGAGATGATTCGGTATTCACCATACCGAACTATGATGAGGAAGTGGATATCCAGCGCAATCATGTGAGTTATGTTTAGCTTGTTTTTGTCGAGCCTGTACAAAATTAGCATAAGAGGTGAACAATTTTAAACACCTGCTTGCGTTTTGCAGTACGAATTGGCCGTATCACTGGATAATGGCAGCACAATAGACATTCGCCTGGTGACCAACCAGGGCAAGAGCACAACAAATCCAAACGACGCGGACGGGTTCTTCGACTATCGCCGCTTGGACACACCCTCACCCTCAACGTCGTCACACTCCAGCGAAGATGGTGCTGCAGGAGGCACGGGGAACGTTATCGCCGACGAGCATGGGTACTCTTGCAACCCCGAGATGAAGGACGAAATGAAGCTACTGGAGAACGAGCTGACGGCAAAGATCATCTTCCAAAATTACCTGTCCGGGCACTCGCTACGTCGATTTTATCCCGATGATCCGAATCTAGGTTGGTGTTATCTTTAACATGTTATATAGCATCTTGGAGCTAATGGTTTTCCCCGTTTTTGCAGAAAACCCGCCGTTGGTGCAACTGAATCCACCCCAGGAAGACTTTAACTTTGCGCTAAAAAGCGACGAGGGCATCTGCGAGCTGTTCGACGTACAGTGCTCCTAACTGCGGGTCGAGACTTACGCCTTACGACTGCAACTGGCCGCATGCGTTGTGCAAATATTTATGATTAGTACAATTCTGACTTTGATTTCTCTATATCGTTCGTCTAGAAGTTTTAATTAGTTTAATTCCTTGTAATTTCGACAGACTAACAGCAAAACCAATAAATTCATAAAAGCACACATTGTAGCGTGTGTGTTTGTTTACACATTTTAAACTGCAAAGGGTTAAAAAAAATTTTATTTTGGGGTGCTGCTTGTTATAAGTGATATATCTTTTAAAAACAACCTTAGTGCTTTAAAAGGAAATTTTAGATTTTAAAAGTCGTCGCATAAAGTTAAAAAACTAAAAAGCACGAAATTGTTTGTTACTCCATAAACATTCTTAGTAATATAAAAATCAACTTACATTTTCGTTGAAACAATACAAGTTTGTTGTTTATTGAGAACAAAAATTGTTGAATTTATTTTGTTTAACCGTTTTAGTGCCATAGCCTTTCCAGTATTTATTGAGTGCCCGCCATGCAGTGGCTGGCCACACTGAAAAAAGGAAACGGCAAACTTGCAAACGCGTGGCTTAATGGAGGTGAATTCAAAAAAAAGTAAATTATTATGGAAAGTTCGAGAAACAATGAGTTGTTGGCAGCAAATTATAACCGTTTTGGGCACTAAATCCAATACGGAAGAGGAATGGAAGGACATTTACAACGCTTACTTAGGGAGTTTTAAAAATCAGTATTTCATTCACAGCTCCAACGTAAGTTAACTTTTTCCGCCAAAATATAGAATGCTCATTTTTTTTCATCATTAGAACTCTTCAAGGCCTCAGAAAAACAAGTGCAAGTCTATCAAGGATTCGACAGAAAGACCCCTCAAAGCAGTGGCGAAAAATGCGGAAAATTCCACTCTACCTGCTAATTCCACAAAAAGCTGTAATGCCTCTGCGGTTTCACCTCGGCCTGAAATTCCTGAAACTCGTAGAGCAAGCAAGCGTCGGGATTCAGCTGTCCATCATATTGTTGCTGCTGACAAACTTGATGCTGATTCCAAAAAACATGATTACGCATTCACTCCTAAAACTCCCGATCTTGATTCCAGGAAGGACTGTACTTCCAAAACTCCTGAAAAAATTGGTCCCAGAAAGTTGACGGATTCCTCAGGTCAACCAGCTAATGAACTTAAATGTTCAGGTGGTTCCTCAGACAACTTTACGCATCAAAGTGCATGCGAACTTCCAGATGCTCAAATATCGATTTCCATAAAGTGCCAAAATTCATGTGTCTCGCCAGATGCTTTTGTCTTGATCCACACAAAGCCCCGAGATTCAAGTGCTCCCTTAGATTCTGCCGACTCAAATTCGTCCAAGCTCAGGGAATCAAGTGCATCCCCAGAAGCTCCTGCTCAACAGAAAGATTCTGTTTCATCAGAAGATCCCTTCTCATTGCATTTGATCAAGCAACATGACTCCAGTAGCTCGCAAGATGTTCCCAATTCGAATTCCATTAAGCAGCGGGATTCTGGTGCTTCCCAAGATGATCTAGTATTGAATTATATCAAGAAGCGGGATTCAGATGCTTCAGGAGATGTTCTTTTATTTAATCTTATTAAGGAGCCAAATTTGGGTGCTTCCAAAGATAATTCTATTTCGAGTGCTTCTAAAGTAACCAAGCGCCGGAATACTTGCGTTTCCATAGGTGGTATTTCTCCTATTGCAAACAATCTCCGCGAACTGCGATCGTCTTCAACGAATAACATGAAGCGTAGAAATACTTGTGTTCCCTCAGAAGCTTCTCTGTTTATAGAACCCAAACCCTTGAAAGGCCGGGAAACGCCAGTCAATACAATTAAGATTGGTAATCAACAGCTTTCAGGGGGCTCGAGTGATGATTTGAATGACCAGTTGCCACTCTCCACCTGGTTGAAAGCCCCGAAAAAAAAGAAATTGATCCCCTTACCCTTGCCCAACGATATCAAAGTGGAGGAAGCTGAGCACAATCTTGCTTGTTCGGCAATTTTGCCACTGAAGCGTAAAGGAGGACGTCTCTCGCTTCACGAGAAAGATCAGCAATTAAAGGCGGAACCGGAACCCAACGAAGACCTACTGCCCAATGATTCTCCAAACATAGCGCCTAATTCGAGCATAATCAAGCAGAAAAAGGATTCAGCAAAGCGTTCATCAACTAAATCAATAACGGAGAAGCTGCCCTTAAAACCATTGCAAAAAACTGAAAAAAATAAGTTAAAAGAGATTCGAGTGAAACTTTATTCAACGCCTCCTCGAGACCCACCGGCGGATCATTTAAAAGAAGCTCCGTCGACAACAATCGAGACGCCACAGCAGAAAGTTAAGCCTCCAGGTAACAAAAAGAAAGACATTCAGCAGCCACAGAACTTGACAAAATCATCTGGAAAGCAGCCAGGGAAACCTAGACTCCGGAGGAAAAGGCAGGACTCCGTCAACCCAGCGCCGCGTAAGAGAAGGACCCTGTCTAATGTTGGCGTAAATGCAGTAAGCAGTTATCTGGATTTTACATTACCTAACAAGTTCCTTTTGTTGCCACAGATAAGCTTCGAAACTTCGCCGGTACCAGCCCACAAACCGCCAACTGCCATCAATTTATCCAAAGTTCAGTCGCATCAAAGACCCAGCCATCTCGTCGAGCACAACTACGATTGGTGTGGGGAGGTGGGTAAGATCAAGATCCAAAAGAATAGAGTCGTGCCCAAATTGATTGACATGGAAGATATGCTCGTGGACAATACCCCTATGCAACTTACGTGTTCCACTGGGGATGAGGTTCATCTGAAAAACGATAACGTGGCCGATGAGATTGAGCTTTTCGATACGCCGCTAGATCTCTTCCGTGAAGTGGAGGAGATTGACCGCTTTCTGGAGAACTTGAACAATAAAACACCCAGCGAAATTGATAGCCAGCTTGCCCACACTTCGGAGTTCTTCGAGAAGTTGCCAAGTCTGCCTTCGATCAAGAAGGATAACCCCGATCTGTTGGACATCCTCGTGGCCGAAAACGAAGAGCTTGACTACGAGGAGGATGACGACGACGATGTGCTGTCGGTGGCTGCCTCCTGGAATGGGCTAGAGGAAGAGGATGTACCTGAGCAAAAACCGATTGAGACAAAGAAAATTACCGAACAGAAAGGAAAGATAATTTCCATCAAAGAAAGTATTAAGCCAGTTGGAAAAACGGAAACGCCAAAAATTCAGAACAAAAATTCTTTTAAAATACCAAAATTAAACGCTGAGCAACTGAAAGCACAGCCATCAGTCATGAAATCCCTTTATGAGCAGGAAGAGTTGGAAAAGAAAAAGACTCCAGTAGCCAAACCTGTGCCACCGCCGCTGATTGAGGTTTCGGTGGCGGAAACCACTCGCAAGCAACGGGAAGATGCAACCGCTTCTCGGCGGGCGAAAGAACCTCTGCCGGTGTTTGCTCCACCGTATCGAGTTACGCACGAAGTGACGGCTCCAATGGGTAGTGCCAGCGGACACCAACTCATCCGCGAGTCGACAGTCTCGGTTAGCGATGGAAAGCTTGTCTCCTTGAAAATGGACGTGTTTGGCGTCAAGTGTATGCAATTTGTCGATCACAATTGCTCATCGTTTGTCTGCGATCACACGTTGCACAGTATGGGCGTGTTCCAGAGCCGTATGGTTAGGATGGAGGAGGCCACACTGTTGGCCGTCTACCGACAGTCTCGGCGAAGCTTCTTACTCTTCAGGACGTACTTCACCTCGTTCGTGGACATTTTCGAGCGTATGCAGAACACGGAGCAGCTGCTGAATATGATAACCGACTGCAAGCTCTACAAAGTCTGCTCTGCCCCGCTAGTGGAATACGTGTATGCAGTTCTCAGAAACTGCGGCATGCAGAAGGAGGCCGTGGCCTGTATAATGGAGCACGTGTGGCAGCCAAGCAAAGCGCAAAAGTTCAGGGAGATGACGCTGACAATACTTCGAATACTGGCCTACGCCAACTGGGACGATTATTTCGACAATCTGATGGAGTTGGACAAGGATCATAACTTCGCAATACCATTGGATATTCTGACAACCATACTTCAATACTCTGTAGATCAGGGAGACAAGTTCTCAAAAGCGTCTGCCTTAATAGTCCTGCATCCAGAGGAGATATGCAATAATGCAGCTATTATGTCGCTTCTAGTTACCACATCGAATCGTCATACATCGAATCGTCATACATCGAATCCCAGTCAAGGACTGCAACCCACTGCAACAAATAATGGTTCTCCCTTATTATTGTCGGCCCCTGCTGCTGGTCAGCGGTGTCCGCCATTCCGAAGAAACACCTTAGCATCTAGTTTTGGAGATCCACCAAGGGACGCTTATCACTTAAATGGCAACAATAGTTTTCATAACTATTGTGACTACTCGAACAGTTTAGGCACGCAACGTAAGCGAATGTAATTTTTTTTGATACGAGCCGGTTATCAATTAATTTTGTTTTTGACATTTAGCTGAATCTCAGTTTTTCACTTGACATTATAAACAGTACTCATTTAAATGTATTAATAGGTTAATTAAAATTTATATTTACAAAGATGAAACAATAAATGAAAAGTTCAATATTTCGTTCAATGGTTTGTTTTGTTTATTATTTGTATATTTATTTTTTACTATGAAATAGAGTAACACTAGTTAAAATCGAGACTTAACTAAAACCTAGGCCTGTTTTATCTCTTTTGTTTGCCCTTGTTCCAGTTCTTTTTGCCGAAGCCCCCCTTCTTTCCACCACCACCACCTCCTCGGTTCCCACCAGCACCGCCTCCCATTGGCTTCATGCGTTTGCGGGCACCCGTGAAGTGCTCCGAATCGTCGTGGTTGTCCCCGCCCCGTTTGTGGCCCCGGCCACCTTTCGTGTCCTCCAGATCCTTCAGCTCCAGCTTGGCAGTGCGCTGGGCCTCGGCCACTCGCTCCTGGAGGGCCATCACCTCGTCCTCCTCGCACTTGTACAGCGGCAGTTGCTTGCCCAACAAGTGCTCGATGCGCTGGTACAGTTCAATGTCGTACTGGCTGACTAGCGTTATGGCTTTACCGGAGCGTCCCGCTCTCGCAGTTCGACCAACTCGGTGGATGTAGTCCTTGCTGTGCGTGGGTATGTCAAAGTTCACCACCACATCCACGTGGGGAATGTCCAGACCACGAGAAGCCACATCGGTGGAAATGAGAATGGACCGGTTCTTGGCCTTAAATTTGTTTAAAGCGGCCAGTCGCTTGTTTTGCGACATTTGACCGTGCAGAGGAATGGCAGCCAGTCCCAATGCCCGAAGCATGAGGGCTGTCTTAACCGTGTTATTGCAGGTGCTACAAAAGATCATGAAGCTGTTGCCCGCCAGTTCGTTGAGGATATGCACCAGGTACACGTCCTTGTATTTGACTGGGATAAACAGATATGACTGCTGCAACTGCTCTACCGTCTGGTACTTGTTGGACACCTCAACCTTCACCGGATCCTTGAGCGAGGCGCGCTGCAGTTTCTTCACCTTCTTGGTCATGGTCGCACTGAAGAGAAAAGTGCGTCGTTCGCGGGGCAGAACCTTTAGAATTTTGTCTAGCTCCACCTCGAAGTCCATGTTGAGAATCCGATCCGCCTCGTCCATGACCAGATATTTAATGGCCTTTAGGTTGAAGCCCTTCATATTCTCGAGGTGATCGACAAGACGACCTGGCGTGGCAATGATGATGTGCGGTTTCTTGGCCAGCTGCAAACCCTGGGCAACCATGTCCATGCCGCCGACGACCACACAGCACTTGATGCCAATGCTGCTGCCTGGAAAACAAGTAAGCTGGCTTTAGTTTCACTGCCTTGTGCAAATAAGGGGATTAAAACTAAGCGATTTGGGTTTAACTCAGAGGTAGTGACGAATAAAGAAATAATATTTTCATATTTTCGTTGGTATACAAAATCAAAACAGGGTTAACATCATTGCGAGGTGTAGGTAATAAGCGACATGCTACAACCAAAAAAAAAAACTGGCAAACTCACCAAGCGCCTCGAACTGCTCGCCAATTTGGAAGGCCAGTTCCCTCGTGGGCGTCAAAACCAAAGCGAAATATCGCTGCGGGTTCTCGAGCAGGGCGTGCAAAATGGGCAGTGCAAAGGCTCCAGTTTTGCCGGAACCCGTCTCCGCCAGGCCAATGACATCCTTGCCCTGCAGAGCCACCGGAATAGCCTCACGCTGGATTTTTGAAGGTGCCTTCCACTTCAGTTCATCGCATGCCTGGCATAAAGTCTCATTGAGACCCTGGGGGTAAACGAAAGCCTTAGAGGGGGCCCGAAGAGTCAGTTTGGAGCGTCACACATACGAGATCTTTCCAGGTCAGCTTTTGATCCCCGGCTTCCTCGTCCTCCGCCTCAGAGCCACTTTCTCCTTCCTCTTCGCCGCTTTCCGCAGCCTCATCCTCATCATCCTCTGCTCCCGAACCATCTTCCTCATCCTCTTCGCCACTCAGCTGCTCCTCTTCTTCGTCGCTGGTCTGCAGCTGCGCCTGTTCGTCCTCTGAAGTTTCCGACATTTTGTTACATGAGTTTCGGCAAATAATTTGAGCACGCTTCGGACATTACCACCAATTGCAGCACGTGGTCGAAAAAGAAAGGATAGTATGACCGTAGAGAAAAACCACAATCTGACAAACGGATGTATCGATGTTTTACAATTCAAAGTCGTGAAACTCGATGATGGGTGTGAACACTTATTCAATGGTACCGTTCTCGTCCGCTGGAGGCGCTTTCGCCTCTTTCGCTAACCTATTAAACGCACCCATAGCGAAGACATCATTCTTCTCTAGCGAATGCAATAACCAAAGATAGCCGCGGTCGTTCAGCGGTCAGATTTTCGGAAATCAACTTTAGTGATTTATTTCAACTAACAGTGTCCTATTTATAATATATATGGGCAAATGCCGCTTAGTTCGAGTACTTGTTGGATACTTGTACTTGTTTTGGTTTATTTCAAATTAACACAACTATTCTAAGGATTTTAAAACATAAAGTTTGCTTGTAGTTATCGCGGCAGATTATCTGCCCGCGTGCAAAGCGAATACGTGATGACATCTCGGATTACGGGACATTGTAATGTTTATAATTAATGTAATTGCTCCAGCTACCAATAATCGCTATAAATAAGCTCGGATTAGCTGGCGGGTGGCAGTTAAAAATGTTTGCGATTCTTCTAATTCTCGTTGTGACCGTGTCCGGAATCTGGGCCACGGACTACATGGTGATTCTTGAGGAACTATATTCACCGTGCACCGACGGACCACCGGAATCGATTTCGCTTGACGAAGCCTTCGATCTGAGCAACTTGGACGCCGAGATAGCACCCGATGGAATTCACGTCTCGGGGAATGTCACTACTCTCTGGAGCTTTCCGCGCTCGGATCGGCTTTCCGTTACCTGATTCCTGCTCAAAATAAGTTAAATGAACTCACGATCTGCTTCTTTTAGGCCAGGGTAAATATTTTCCACTTCAACCGAGGCACCTGGGACCCAACTGTGTTTAGTGTCCATACCTACGATCTCTGCACGGCGATGTTTGATAAAAACACTTACTGCTACAAAACCCTGTTCCAAAACACTGCTAACCCAGATGAGTTGAGGGATAAGTGTCTGATGACAAAGGACGTGGGTACCGCAGCTCTGTGCCTAAAACTTATTACTACATACATATATGGTTTTAAATTTCAGGCTATTATTGTGTACAATCCTTTTATCATGAAACTGCAGGTGGAAAACATTTTTGGCCCCCAGCTCCATGGTCGTTACAAGGCGGTGATCGTCATAGAATCTTTCGAAGATATGAACGTAAAGCGACCAACGTCCGCTTGCTTCGAGATTAGGGGTGATGTAGAGAAAATAAAGAATACCTAGTCCCTTTTCTAGAAGACGTAAATAAAATTGTGCCCTTACTATAATGATTATTCATCAAAGTTGATTTTGAAATTTTCAATTTAAATTTGATGTTTCTAACGGTCAGTAATCGATAATGATTCTTAGAAGGGGCAACTATTTCGCTTTAGCGCTTTCCAGCACTTCTAGTGAAAATTTACAAAAACAAGCGACGGTCACACCGGTTCCGACTATTGATTGAAATAAAATTTTTTTCCTGTTCCGATGCAAAGTAAGCCCTTAAATAACCGTTAAAAGTGATAGATAAGAGAAAAGCGAGTGCGTTGGCAGTGCGTTCACCGTGGTATCGCCTATCAGCAGTCAACATTCAATTGGACTACCCAGTGAAAACGCCTACTATAGCGAAAATAAAAAGCGTTCCCCACTCGCAAGGGGAGCCATTCGAATATCGAATACGATGTCTGTGTGATCGGTTAATAATCTTTTCGCAATTGCATTGCAGGTAAACCATAAAAATCCATTGTGAAAATTTGTGGGGTGGTGGGTGCCAAAACGGATACTCAATAGGCGATAGTCGTAGTAAAGAGAGCGGCGAAGAGAGTGCGCAGCGGGCAGAGCATGTACTGGATGTAAAAGCGGCCGAAGAGAGCGCGCACCAAGCACATACACTTTCGCGCAATACACACGCAAGCCGAAAAGGACGAAGCAGAGCTTTTCTGGGGAAACTAGGATAAAGAATAACGTGGGTATTTGGCCAAAATGAATCCGGCGGTGGATGCGTGGGCGGTGACCCCGAGGGAGCGACTGAAGTACCAGGAGCAGTTCAAGGCGCTCCAACCGCAGGCAGGATTCGTGACCGGCGCCCAGGCCAAGGGATTCTTCCTGCAGTCGCAGCTGCCGCCGCTGATCCTGGGTCAGATCTGGTGAGTGCATACGCCCCGTGACTCATCGGGCGATAAGCGCTCCATCACTTACTCACATTCGCTTATCTGCAGGGCTCTGGCGGACACCGATTCCGATGGCAAGATGAACATTAACGAGTTCAGCATAGCCTGCAAGCTGATCAACCTCAAGCTGCGCGGCATGGACGTGCCCAAGGTCTTGCCGCCCAGCCTGCTGGCCTCCCTCGCCGGCGATGGCCAGAAGACGCCCTCGATGACGCCACGTGGCTCCACCAGCTCGATGAGCCCTCTGGATCCGCTCAAGGGAATGGTGCCTCCCGTTGCCGCAGTGGTTCCTGCTCCCGTGGTGGCCCCTCCACCTCAGGTTGCCCCGGCTGCCATCATCTCGCCACCTGGCGTCGTCGACCTGGCCAAGGTTCCGGCGGTCCCAACGCCGCCTTCCAGCAACCCACCCAGTCGACACATGTCCATCTCGGAGCGAGCACCCTCCATCGAGTCTGTGTAAGCATTTTTGGCTTAAGAAACCCTAGCATTTGTGCATAAAAACACGCTGAGCAATCATTTCTTTATCTGACTTGTTTACGAATTCTTGAATAATTTGACTCGTATTGTTTAGTTTTTTAAAAGTTAAAGTCTAATTATATCTTCCTTTTAAAACGTAATTTCTCTTTCAGTAGAGATAAATTAATTAATTGTAGATAAACAAACTTGAAAATTAAGAAACTGGTTTTTGGACTTTGGTAAATGAAGGTTATACGTATTAATGCTGATATACAAATTTTTATATCATAGAGAGAGTATGGTTTTATAGTAAAATGTATCTTTTATCTATATTCCTGCAGGCAAGGTGAATGGGCCGTTCCAGCTGCCCAAAAGCGCAAATACACGCAGGTATTCAATGCCAATGATCGCACTCGATCCGGATACTTGACCGGAGCCCAGGCACGCGGCGTTCTGGTGCAGAGCAAGCTGCCGCAAGTGACGCTGGCCCAGATCTGGACACTGTCCGACATCGATGGCGATGGACGGCTCAACTGCGACGAGTTCATTCTGGCCATGTTCTTGTGCGAGAAGGCCATGAGTGGTGAAAAGATCCCTGTTACTTTGCCACCGGACTGGGTGCCGCCCAACTTGCGCAAGATTAAGTCGCGGCCGGGATCGGTTTCTGGGGTAGTGTCACGACCTGGCTCGCAGCCCGCCTCCCGACACGCCTCCGTGTCGTCGCAGGGCGGAGTGGGAGCCGTGGATGCTGACCCAACAGCCGGATTGCCCGGGCAAAGTAAGTTCTTTAAACTGCCTAATAAATATCAATATTAAATATCTAGCAAATTAATTTCCCTGTTTTTGTAGCATCCTTTGAGGACAAGCGCAAGGAGAACTATGTCAAGGGTCAGGCGGAGCTCGATCGCAGGCGCAAGATCATGGAGGACCAGCAGCGCAAGGAGCGAGAAGAGCGGGAGCGCAAGGAGCGCGACGAAGCGGACAAGCGGGAGAAGGCTCGCTTGGAGGCCGAGCGGAAGCAGCAGGAGGAACTGGAACGACAGCTTCAGCGGCAGCGAGAGATTGAACTGGAGAAGGAGGAGCAACGCAAGCGGGAACTTGAAGCCAAAGAGGCGGCCAGAAAGTAAACAAATCAAATTATAATTCAGCTATAAAGTATTAAATTGTTCGATATATTTTCAGGGAACTGGAAAAGCAGCGCCAGCAGGAATGGGAGCAGGCTAGAATTGCAGAGATGAACGCACAGAAGGAGAGGGAACAGGAGCGTGTCCTCAAGCAAAAGGCACACAACACACAGCTGAATGTGGAGCTGAGCACACTGAATGAAAAGGTAAGGATTAAATAAAGTTTTTAATTATAAATCTTACTTCACTTTTTCCTGCTTTCCCAGATCAAAGACCTTTCGCAGAGGATTTGCGACACTCGCGCTGGCGTGACCAATGTAAAGACGGTAATCGATGGCATGCGCACTCAGCGCGACACTTCCATGTCCGAAATGTCGCAGCTGAAGGCGCGCATCAAGGAGCAGAACGCCAAGCTGCTGCAGCTCACCCAGGAGCGGGCCAAGTGGGATGCCAAGAGCAAGGCCAGCGGTGCTGCCTTGGGCGGCGAGAATGCGCAGCAGGAGCAACTGAACGCGGCTTTTGCCCACAAGCAGGTGAGTTAATAGAGATGGCTTGCTAATAAACCTATATTTCTATTCTAATCATATAATTCTCCATTCAACAGTTGATTATAAACCAAATCAAAGACAAGGTCGAGAACATTGGGAAGGAGATTGAGTCGAAGAAGGAGGACATCAACTCCAACGATGCGCAGATGACCGAGCTCAAGGACGAGCTCTCCGCTCTGATCACCAAGTGCGAGGATCTGTACAAGGACTACGATGTGCAGCGCACCGCGGTGCTGGAATTGAAGTACAACCGCAAGAACGAGACGAGCAGCGCAACCTCGGCTTGGGACACGGGCAGCTCCAGTGCCTGGGGAGCTACGGACACAACTGCCGCCGATCCGTATGCAGGCATGAGTAACGACATCTCCGCCGTAGCCGCAGCTCCGGCTGTGGACTTGAGTGGACCGGCTCCCGAGGGATTCGTGAAATACCAGGCAGTGTACGAGTTCAATGCGCGCAACGCCGAGGAAATTACTTTCGTGCCGGGTGACATAATCCTGGTGCCATTGGAGCAGAACGCCGAGCCGGGCTGGTTGGCTGGCGAGATCAACGGCCACACCGGCTGGTTCCCCGAGTCCTATGTGGAGAAGCTGGACGATGGTGGTGCTGCTCCCGCAGCAGCCGTCGAACCAGAGGTGGTGGCCCAACAGGCATCCGTGGCGGACACCTACAATGACAATATCAACACCAGCGCGGCTCCGGCTGCTTCCGCCGATCCGAGTGCCGCCGGTGATGTGGAGTACTACATAGCCGCCTATCCTTATGAATCCGCCGAGGAGGGCGATCTGAGCTTCAGCGCCGGCGAGATGGTCATGGTTATCAAGAAGGAGGGCGAGTGGTGGACGGGCACCATTGGCAGTCGCACCGGCATGTTCCCCTCCAATTACGTTCAGAAAGCGGACGTCGGCACGGCGAACACGGCGGCTGCGGATCCGGTTGAAGCCCTGGATCAGGTGAGTGCATAGTTAACACTCTTAAGTTGTTGTGTGTGGGTCCATATGCTGGACGAGTTCGTAGATATATTTGTAGTCCTTTTGTTTATGCTTTGCAAAAGCTTTTATGAAAAACGAGAAAAAAACGCTGCCAATAAACAACACCAAAAATGTTCAATTACTAAGGTTAAAAACAAAACGTTAACTTTAAATAAATTGTATAAAAACTTTAAGAAGCCAAAGTATTTTCGTGTTATTTAATAATAATTTGCTTTAAATATTATATTGTGTGCTAAGTTTAAAAAAATGTTGGTGTGTTCAAGTTTTGTAAAAATAAGATTTTAAAACATATTTTGAGATCATATGTAAACAACAGGTTTAAAAAGCATATTTTTTTTTTGGTTGAACCCACAATTTAGTTAACGTTTACCTTGTTCACAACCCCAATGTCCAGAGTCGTGTCTAACCGTTGCCCTCATGTCCATCTACTAATCCAATGCTTTTCATGTGCTGTGCTTTTTGCCACCGTTGTCGTTACACTTGCACTGACCCAGGAGACGACGTTGAACGGCAACGCTGCCTACTCCGCTGCTCCCGTGGAGACCCAGGAGGAGCAGCAGCAGCCACAGCAGCAGCAGCTGTTCCAGCCGCAGTCTGTCCAGGAGCACAGCGAACAGCCGATCGCGAGCCCGGGCGTTGGCGCCGAGGAGGCGCACGAAGACCTCGACACTGAAGTTTCCCAGATCAATACACAGTCCAAGACACAAAGCAGCGAACCGGCCGAGAGCTACAGCCGCCCCATGTCACGCACCTCTTCCATGACACCCGTAAATAGTTGACACCGCCTGTTACTGCCCCCCAAATGTGGTTTCTCTTGATTAATCCGATTCTTTTGGTCACCATCTTGCAGGGCATGCGAGCCAAGCGGTCGGAGATTGCGCAAGTCATCGCTCCCTATGAGGCTACCAGCACCGAGCAGCTGTCGCTGACGCGGGGCCAGCTGATCATGATCCGCAAGAAGACGGACTCCGGCTGGTGGGAGGGCGAGCTGCAGGCCAAGGGTCGTCGCCGCCAGATTGGCTGGTTCCCGGCCACCTACGTGAAGGTTCTCCAGGGAGGACGCAACAGCGGACGCAACACTCCCGTCTCCGGCAGTCGCATCGAGATGACCGAGCAGATCTTGGGTAATAAACATGAACTACTATTACTTTTATTAGATGATTCACTGCGTTTGTTAACCCTTGCAGACAAGGTCATAGCTCTCTATCCGTACAAGGCACAAAATGACGACGAGCTGTCGTTCGAAAAGGACGACATTATTAGCGTCCTGGGTCGGGATGAGCCGGAGTGGTGGCGCGGCGAGCTAAACGGCCTTTCCGGCCTGTTCCCCAGCAACTATGTGGGCCCCTTCGTGACGTCCGGTAAGCCAGCGAAAGCTAATGGCACCACCAAGCAGTGAATCTCACAACTGCAGCTCCAGCTCTCTGCCAAGCGTAGCTCTCTATACCCACATTCCACATGCATATGTTATTATTTCTTGATATCGAATAAGCCATGCCAATTATTTCTCGCCTTGTCGCTATCGATAAAAAACAAATCTATCTTATGTTCAGTGTTATTGTGTTGCAATATTTCCACGATGTATCTATTTGTTAATTGTGATTATTTAGTTTTTAGATCTACACCTAAGTTTATTACTGGCGCCCTCTCTCTTTTTCGTTTAGCCAATCTCTAGTGTTAATTGATGTATTTATTTAGTCTGCATATTTATATTTTGTATTTTGTATTGCATTATTTGTATTTTGTATATAAAGTAAACCAATTAAATGCGATTTCGATTTCAACTGCCAACAGGAAACGTATAACGACCCTTCGGCTTTGGCCTTTAAGCGGTATCAGGCACTCGCTTGCAAACAAATCTACACGATCCATTGGGAATTGGGTTATATCTTAAGATCAGCAGCAGCAGCATCAATATCCTCCGTAACTACCTATCCGGAATTCGTGTTCTAGAAAGCCCAACTTTTGGCTATTTACATTGTTCACCATAAAAGTTTGCCATTCGACGTTTTTTTACAAAGTTTATATCCTCTTCGATGTGAGATTTCCCTAACTTGTTGATAGGATTAGTAAACAGATCTCATCTGAAGCCATTCATAGAATCAAACAATGCTCTCATGTTCGTAACAAATCAAACGAAAGATACAACCGAAATCTAATAAGTCACGTTTTAAAGGATTTATATAGTAACATGCATTTGGTAACAACAAAATACATAGGGATATCATATGACGGTTACAATTTCGTTGTATTAGATGTGTTTATCGATCGACAACCAGAATATTCAAAAGTTTTTTCCCCCAAATGCTACTACACATACGCATATAGTATCTATAACGATGGTTTTCTGTGTTTTCCAATAATATCCGAATATAATTGTATATATTTCAAGTAAACCAACCAACCAGTGGGAGAAAAGTATGAATTATTGTTAACTAAATATTAAGCATGATGACCATTCTCTTATATCTTAATGAAAACTATAAAGACAGCAAGAATAATGGAATGACGAGAGATACGAGTATATTAGCTTACACATACGGGCAACAGTATTGATAATATTAAAGATATTTGTAATGGCTTAACTTCTTTTTTTGATTAACGTACTTGATTTAAAAACTAATTTAAGCGCTTGTCTCAACTGCCATAATTGTATTTATTTAATGTCTATTGTCTTACTGATGAATGTTAAAATTGTTTGCCGCTAGTTTAAAGTATCTGTATCGGAAGCATAGGAATGGATGAGATGTAAAAATTGAGTATGTACAAAATCAACATAGAGACGTTCTTTCAACTCGATTGGAATGGTAGACAGATATACAGATATAGTATCTTAGAGGGCCACGTTATGCTGTTCGAATCTGTTTATGCTAGTTACAGTTAGTCTATTTAACAAAATCACTCACATACATACATATATAGTACGTACTATATGTATCTACGCTATCTCGTACATATGAAGAAACACTGTCGAATGCCTTTCAAAAAATGATAACCAAAAAAGTCACCTTACATGGATTAACTTAATCGTAACTTGTTATTGCATACCACGACTATTTATGCGTCTATAGCTCTATTAAACGAAACCAAAGTAAAGAATCGTTATAAGCCCCGCATAGCGCCGATCAGTTAGCTGAATGAATAATCCCGATTGATCGACGGCTGGGCGGGGAAATTCTAAAAGCATAAAACACATATTTATGTAGCTAATGTTGGGTTGATTATTGATTCCACATATATGTACTAATAAATTTAAACGAACCACAAAACTAAGCATATACATACTACGTATATAGAGAAAGTACTAAAATTTCTTTAGAAAAGCAAAAAACAAAAGCGAAAATGTTAATTGAGATAATCGTACATTCCGAGTCCCACATATACACCCCCGCATACATATAATGCTCATATAAGCGTACTTGTTTAATCGTTACGAAAGTTAATTAATGTAAACAATGCTTAAGATTAATAACCGTCGAGGAGGATTCTGGACGCATTAGCACACTCACCTACACTGAGACTCACTTTAAACGCGAAATGGTGACCATCGATATATTTACCTATATACAAGCCGAACCGAGGAGAACTTATAAGAGTCTCCTACAGACACACAATGCATACGAGTAAATATAAAATGAACTCTTTGAGAAAACCAAACTAACAAATACCATAAAACATATTGAAATATATCAGTTTCAAACATAATTAGAAAAAAAGTAAAAAAGGGAAAACCAAAAATATTAAATTAAATTATGAAAATAACAAATTACACATATTTGGTGCAATAAATGTATAAAAGGAACTTCAAACAAAATGCTTTTGAATTTTAAAATAGGAAGGGAATTTTTCATTTTACATTTTACATTTTTTAAAAAGGGATTTCAATCTTTTACAACTTTCCTCCCGCAGAAATTCAAATAGATCAAAGTGTCACTAGAAGACGATCCAGTGGGATTCTTCGGCTATGGCAGCAGTGGCGCGGATCCGAATCCGAGTCGGGTGATCACCTGGATATATTCTCCAAGGATAATCTGCGAGGAACTATCCAAGCGGTACATATATCAAAGCGGCGTGATGGCCAACTTATGGGATGCGCCTATGTCCGATTCGAATGCAATGAGGCGATGGCTAAGTCCATGGTCCAAGAACATGGCAATCGGTTGGTGGGCAGGACCGTGGTGGTTGACTGGCAGTATCAATCTCCCAAGAAACGATTCGGACCCTGGAAATGCTGGTGAAAAGAAAAGGAGCCCACACACACATATCCTTCATCTACAAAATTACACATGTTTTGTTCCAGATTATTTCGCTTTTTTCTTTTATTTTATTTTTAGTAAAATTTTTTCTTATACAATATTTAAAATCAGTTTAACAATTTACAATTTATTCTTTCGGTTTTGCATTGTGTGTTCTATGAATTTATTTTTATTTTGCGCTATCAATATTTGTATTAATTTTGAAGTATGCACAACTTAAGGCCTACGGTATGAAAATTGCAAACACTTTCTCGATTTAGTCATCAATTGAATTCAATGTTAGTTTTCTTAAGCAAGTAATTTATGAGTCAGCGTCCCATATATAAATGGTATATGCCACAATCCATGCTAAACTGCGGAAACTCAGTGGAATAACTCCAGTTTATATAGAAAACCTGCTCACAATATAACACAGCTCTGATTTTTTATGATTTTTTTTATTAAAGATTTATTGAAATGACAATTTCCAAGATCTCGCGACTCTTGTAGCTGTTTATTGTCTTTCGGATAGAAATGAAAATGTGAAACAAACCCATTGGTTAACCAATTCTATCTGATCTGGTGTGCATATTCAGAAGGCAATTTCTTGGATAGAACATAATGCAAATACAAACTACTTAAGTCATAGGTAGAAGGTTAAATTAAAGTTTGGTACTAGGCGCGTTGCACATGAGTTAGAAAATATATATACTTCTGTTTTTTTCTTTTTATATTACTCGTAGTAGGTAGGTATGTGTTCCACTTCCACGAATTACCGCTAGCAGTCCCCGCAAATATTTTAGGTAGGTAGGTTCCAGAATATTTCCCATCCTGAATATTGGCTACTGTGTCCTCAGTTGGCTCCGTGTGTCCCATTTCGCTCTGGTCTGGTAATTGGGGTTTATTCTTCTAATGCATTTTCAAATCTACGTCAGCATAGTGAATTTATCTTTATTCATCTAGTTCTAGGTATTTTACTTGGGTTTGAGCACGTTAATCCATTCTTTTTATACTTCGATTGGCTCAATCCTAGTCACGCACTCAAAATTCACACAAAATCGTTCGCAAAACTCTCGCTCTTTCTGACATTTCCGGCATTGGGTTATTTATCTTTATCGTTCGTAAATGTTTACAAAAATAATTTATAAATTACATAACTCTGTTTATTTACCTGTCGACTATTAGTTACTTGATTTGTGTATATTTTATAGTTAAGGTCAGCCAAAGATTTACTCAACTGTCTCTGTGAATATTTTTCTGTGGAAAATGTAGTCAAATTAAAATGACGAAGCGAACTTTAAATTTAAAAATGCATTTAAATGGTTATTCTACAAGTTCTATGAATGTTTGAGTAACTGCACTTACAGCTTCAGTTGAGAAATACTTTGCTGTATTATTTTTAGTTTTGACTCTGCGGCTATACAGAAATTACTTTAAACTGTTGATTAACTAAGGCTAAAATTGAACTAAACTCTGCGGTTTCCTATGTTATTTAACTAAGTACGCGCTTAAGTACTGTTAGCAACACATTCTCGTAATGTGATTTCAATTTAGTACACTTTGTCTAAATTATAAACGAACAAAATCAACTTTTGTCATAGGCTTAATAAGAACTTTGGCTACGCTTTGTTAGTTATTACACAATTAATTTGCTTGCTTGCTATTTTGGAACACATTAGCTGTAATCACTAAATAGGCCTTTCAATATATAGGTATAATAACAATTGATCGGGACTAAACACTAAACACAAAATGGAAGTTAAAAATCTTAAAAAGCGACTTAAACGATCAAGAAGAAATTAGTGGTTCAAATTTTGTGTTTATATACAATTATTTTTTGCTAATCCCTTATCTAAACTTTTGTCCGATTCTTGTGTTGTTGTGGTAATATAATTATAAAGCTTTTTGTTTTAAACCATTTTCTTAAGGGAAACTATTTTTCAAATTTGCTCTCAACTTTTGGCTTACAAACTAAGTGGGTCATATAATTTGTGTGTGGGGTGTTAGTAGAACATCTCGTAGGGGAACAAGATCCGCCGCGAGCGTTTTGGATTATGGGAAGGTGGTTCTCCGGGCGGATCCTCCTCCAGTTCCTCCTCCACGTCGCCATCCGTGCTTGACTTTCAAATGATGCTCTCGTCGTTGTTGCGGGTCAGCCGAATGCTGGTGGTGGTGGTCGTGGCCTCCGATCCTGATCCCGGACTGGATCCCGGTCGTCTGCCCGTGGCCGGCGTCGTAAAGGTGGTCACAACGATGTTCTCATCATCGTACGAATCAAAGTCCTCGTCCTCATCGTCGTCGTCGTTCTCCTCGGAGTCCGTTTCCGAGTCCTCGTAGTCCAGCAGAGCCTTGGTGACCTGGTTCTTGCGACCGGCTTGGTTAACTGCTGCCCCGCCCACCGCCCCCGCGTTCATTCGCCGGATCTGGGCGCGCGGGGTGTTGGAGGGGCGTGGCAGAAGGGGCTCCCTGCCGGACGATCGCATCACTCGCTCGCTGTTCGCTCCACCGACGGCGGCCAGCGGTGCTCCCTCCCAGTCATCCGAGTCCGCCGGCTCGCAGAGGGACTTGGAGTGTCCGTGCTGGTAGGACGACTCCTCGGGTATTGTGTCTCTGTTGGTTGGTTGGTGGTGGTGTTGTGGTGTCGTGTGTGCGGTTGGTGGTTGTACGTGGTCGATTTGTAATCAATGGCGGAATGAAGTGAAGAGAAGGCGTAGAAAGTTAATGTCAAAGTTGTGATCAATTTTGGCTAATGATTTTGTTTTTGGGGTTTTCGTTTTTTTTTTCTGGGGTTAATGTTTTAGCATGAGGCTACGGCTAATTAAGGTAGAGTTCTAAATTACTTTGTAAAAAACTTACAGGTTATAAATAGTAAAATTTAAGAAAATAATATTTATTTCAGCACATAAGCAAATATAGAATGGAACAGGAAGATGGTAGATAAGCTTATAAGGAAGACTTTTTTTAAGGCACAGTATAACAGTTCTACTAAACATTTACACTACGTAATACTACGTAATACAATACAATTTCTTTAAGTCTGCTGTTTGGGTTTTCTAAGAACACGAATGAATTAGAAAAATTAGTAAAAATTGGAATTAGCACAGAGAACAGTGTGGGTGTGTTAAGTGGGTTCGATTGTTAGATGTGCCGAGCCCAAGCACAGTGTTATACGTATAACACTCTGAAAAAATACTTTGTATAATACTTACACATAGTTTGTGTGATTAAAGCCGTTTAAGAGGATACACTTTTTAAGGTATAGAAATTGTGTCTACGAAAAGTTATCACAGGTGCTCTTAACTGTATAACAGTTTGGTGTCAGTGTGTGTTTGTGTGTGCGTGTGGAGATATGTTGTGTGTCTTTGTGCATTAAGTGGACAGTTTAGCTAGTTAATTGCTCTGGCTCTGTGCTCGTTTGGCTTTTGACTAATCAGATTCGATTGATACGCCGCTAAAAAATACAATTTAATTTTATCAAATTTTTTACCAATGTGGTTTCGTAACCAGTTTTTAGTTGAGTTAAATATTCAGTTGGATTTTGTTTCGTTTTTTCGATTGGGAATATTCACAAAACAGGGGAACACAGCACAGCAGACATTATGAAATAATTTGATTCTTTAATTGTTAATTTTTAAGAAATTGCATTGCATTGGCGGGAGGTTGGGTTAAAAATTAGTAAAGAAAGAGAGGCAGGATGCGGATAGTTGAAGTAACAGTGCATTCAATACTGTTATATAAAACGAACACACAAATAATACAAACATATAAGACTTACATATAAAGTGCAAAAGTTATAACTTAAATAACTAAGTAGGTATATAATAGTTTCATGTTGGTGCTTTATAACATTTGGGGACTGTTATACAACATTTATAGGAAAAATGGGTGCTAATCTATAAAACTGCAACCAAAATGAAACAATTTCAGGCAGCCCAGGACTATTTTTCGAATGCAGAAAGTGAATGCCTGGCACTGAGTCTATCACCAATTAACAACATCCTAATTTCAACGTTATATACAGTGTAGAATAAGGCGAAATTTGTGGGGCCAGTTCCAAAAAGAGATCTGTGTGGAGTGAGTGCGAAGAATGAAGTTTGAATTTGAAACCAATTGCAAGACTATTGTATCACCAGGATCGATTTAATTACAGAGAACCAAGTCCAGCGGAGATGAAATCATATAGAGATCGCTGGCAAGGATTAGCCTACAGGGACTGACTGTTTCTCTACAATAATGATATGCTTTGATCTGTGGCTCTATATACAGTACACAAATTTCGTATATAAAGTTCGTGTGGTTAGTATTTAGAGTTAACATATGTTCGCTAGTATATGTGAGAGTTTTAGCTTTGTCTCTTGGTTAACAGAGCTCAAAATTCGTTAATGGCCGGTTTGGATTTCTCAGGACATTTTGATTTCGATTCGGTTTTAGAGGTTTCATTACTTTGGATAGTTCGTATATGGTTCGCTATTCTCCGATCTCGGGGAAGTTGGCGTCGAGTTATCAGCGCTTGCTGATGTTGTTTCTGTTGAATTGTTGGTGGTGGTGGTGTTCTTGTTGTTGTTCTTGGTGGTTGATGTGGCTGTTGTTGTTGTTTTAACTGTAGTTGTTCTTGTTGTTGTCGAAGTAGAAGGAGGTGGAGGAGAAGGACTTGTGATCTTGGCTGACTCTAGTAAATTAGTTGCTCCCGAACTTAATTGCAAAATTCTACTGGGCCTGCGTCCAGTAACAATGAGTCTGTAAAATAATCATCACAATAATAGACACAGGACGAAGCACAACCACAAAATATCCACAAACACAGCAGGGATTGTTTACTTTGCGAAAAGAAGGTGCAACCAAAGACTTAAAGTGGATATTAGCAACAATAAAGCGGAATAATTGTCGCCGGTAAATGGGAGAATAATTCTTTAGGAAAACTCTGATATGAAAACCAAAAAACCAGATGTATTGTTTAATAATTTTTAGAAGCGTATCATGCGGACAAGTTATTTGTGGCCTCTGTTTTAACGTAATACTTCTTTTAACGAAAAATTTGTTATTGTTGTTTGTTTTGATGACCATTTTTACTACTTTAAAATAATAAAACTACTGAGTAATCTAAATTGTTTATGTTAAAAAATAAATAATTAATTTGTTAAGTGTATTAGTAAGCTATCATATGTATATACAAGCGAAAATAAAAAGTTTTCACTGAAATGGGTTTTTAAGGTAGAAATTTGGGTGAAATTAAGATTAATTTTGTAAACTTTTTATAGCTATAAGACATTAAAGCAGAAAATTTAATAAAAATAAGAATGAAATTAATATTATCAGACCAAAATGGTCTATTATATAATATATCAATAAATTTTCCGTAAAGTGATTAATATTGTTAAGTACAACATTTGCTATATTAGGAAATCGTCATTAAGTTTGTTAAATGTATTTTAAGTTCTTCAGAACTCTCTTTTAAGAATGAATTTTTGAAAGTGTAACTATGAATAAAAATTATCTGATATAAAGACCCATTTCAGTCAGTAAATTAAAACAAAAACACTAGATGAAATCTGCACAGAACCAATAAACAGAGAGGGTGAGTAGTCTGGTGGTGTCTGGCCAAGTGGACACGCAACTTACCCGCTCAGCTCCAGCATGGAGCCCCGGCGAACATTCCGCCGATGGCTGGCGGTGACCGGAAACGGACCCGAGTGGCCATCCGGACCGAGCTGATGGGCACCGGCGCCCAGCGAACCGGAGGATATCGACTGGGAGCGCTTGTCCAGCCGAGGATTGTGGTGCATCGAGGTGGATGGAGCGTTGGGCGGCTGGTTGCCCCCCAGTGGCACCACCATCGGATCCGAGCCACTGGCTATGGCGGCGCTGTCCACGGCCCCGGAGCTCCCGATGCCAACGCTTCCGGCCTTCGAACTGGAACTCTCTCGCCGGAAGAGACCTATGACGGACTTGGGCTGTTTAGGCTTGTTTATACCACCTGTTTTTTTTTTTTTTTTGATTGCGGATTCGTTGGACGCAGAGGTTCGATTTATTTTTTACAGGGTGTTTGTGTGGTGTTTCAAGTGGAGCGTGGTTGGTGGTGTTTGGTGTGGGGCAACAGTTATCGAGGGAAAACAATGCGGGAAAAAGAGAGAAAGAAAAAAAGGAAAAGTTTAGGAGAAATCCCAACGAAATCAACAACAAATCAGTAAACACACAAAAACTAGGGTGCAATTTAGCCATCGGTTATTGGTTACCATATTTCTTTTTTTCACTTGTGCTTTAATACAAACAAGTAAACTATATATACATTTATACAGCCAGATCGATATTTACAAATCTGCTTGGGGTTTGCACAGGAAAACTAAATAAATATAAACAATTTATTCTTACTTTTGATAAAGAATCGTATCATAGTAAGTTAATAAAGAAGATTTCTGTATTTTTTCTCTGTGCAATCCCAGAGGTTTTTGCCAATTCACAAACAGTAATCAACTGAGGACTTGAATATTCAATATAGAGAGAACAATCAAAGGAGACAGCCCCCAATAACCATTTGGAAATTGTTGTGTGATTGTCGGAAAACCCATTTCCCATCCCACCCACTCATTTCGACATCCTGAAAAGCTTTCTTCAGTTGGTGGATGCATACATTACCTAGGAATGTTGCACTGGGGGGAATTGTAGGCCAAGTACTCCTTGTTGGAGGCCCAGGCGGGGAACTCGTTCTGCTGCACTGCATCCGTGCACTCGTCACCTTGGCGCTTCCACGGCAGCTGGGATTCCGTGGCGGTGGGCGTGGCCACACGCCTCTCCCCGTCGGACTCGCGGGACAGATTGCGATCCTCCTCGGGAATTGGATGCTCGGCCACTGTATCGCAAAAAGAAATATTAAAAAAATATAAATATACATTTCAGTTAATATCTTCAACGGAATAATCATTCTATTGGCTTCGCTTGGGCATGCAGCATATAGTTTTGCACTGCAGTTTTCGCTTTTAGCTGTCAAATTGCTTTTGTTGGAGGCCAATTCGGGATATTTTGCAAACAGCTTCGAAACTTAAGCGCAGTTGATGGAAGAGGAACACAGTCAAAGGGCAACAGACAAACAAAGTGCGCTCAACTCAATGAAAATAGGAATCAACTAATCAAAATGAGGAGATAAAACTCTATAGTCTCCCTAAGCAACATTATGTTATCACAGAATAAGGGATTTCTTATTTACACTTTTTTTTATCAATGTAAACTAAGTTATTACCCAGAAAATATTTAATTCGTAGATACTAAATAGTTTTTGAATTAGCAAGAATATATTTGAACATATAATACAAGATGTTCCCAATATCAATTCTTATAAAATCTTTTTATCATAAAATACCCCATTATTTATTATTTATTGGACTTTAAGGGGTCAAAAAACTAATAAAAGAAAAACAGCTTATAAAACTTAAGCAAAAATTTGGTCATGCACAAAAATGCCATGCTTTGTTTCGACGTTTCTTCTTCATTTTTTACTTCGTAATTTCTTGTAATTATAAAATATTTAGTTTGAAGTGACTTTTCAAATTGGTTTTAGGTAAGTTATTGGAGCTAAATGCAGGTAATTTCGAGCTTCGGCCAAAGTAACTTTCAACTGCATTCGAGGACTAGAATTATCTACCAATCAATGGCAATTGCCGTCTACGAGCAATTTTACGTTAACGACGCACGAACAGCATGTAATGATAACTAATTAGATGGGCAGCTACGTCTAGGCAACACTTAGCATGGCTAATAGATTTTGTGGGTGGAAATCGGGGTATCAGACTTAATCGAGTTAAGGAAATAATAGTATTAGGCACTAAATGATTAACTGAAATATATTAAACAGAACGGAAAATCGACCAAATCGCGGAAAGTGCTGAGCACAAAATACGATTGATTGAACTAAGCTTTAGGCGCTCTATAAACGAGTTAATGACTGGCTTTATATAAGGTCTAAGTACACGTAATGTAGATGTAGATGTAGATGTAGATGTGTAATCGTATGATGAGTGACGGTGTAAGGTTTTGATAAATGTACAATGTACACCTAATAACTTTAATAAAATGTAAAGTTTAAAGTTAAGAAAAAGTTAAGAACAAATATATTATTTTTTTTTAAACTGGTTATCTTATGAAATCTTTATCTTTTTAATGCCTTATAAATTTGATGTTCTTTTTTTTAGTTAGAAAAATCTTGAATAAATTTTTGAAATGTGAGATCTGAAACTAATCATGAATCTAAGCATGTAAATGGGCGCGAAGTGAGCTTTACATAGCATTCAAAACGGCTTGTTGTCGATGTCGTTGTTGTTTTGGCTTTTGCGGATTTGTGGGTGAAATGATTGATCTGATCTGGAGATGATGTCTTTTACCAATGCTCTGGTATGAACGATCCCGCCGCCACGGCAATATCAACTCGGCGGCCGTCGGACCAATGGCCTGATCCGGCGAGTCTATATCTGTTTCCGGACTGTCGTCGACCTTGGGCGCATAATGCTGGACGACGATACGCGCCTTGGAGGCATCGAAACCCGGCAGGTTTTGGATGTGGGCTATCAGGGAATTGTTATTGGCGCGATCCGAGTCAGCTAATCGTAATTTTTTTGGATTCATTTCATTTCATTTCGTTTATTTTTTTTGCGCCCAGCAACATTTTATCGGTTTGTGTTTGGTTTTTTTTTTTTTCAGAGTGATTGGTTTTTCGAAATAATTGGGAAGGCATAAAACAAGAAAAAATATGTAGAAAGTTCGTTGTTATAGCTTTTATTAAGGTTCTCCTTAGGAGGTAGGATAAGAACAAATGCAAAAATACAATAAGAAACTAAAACAAAACAACTGAAAGTGAACAGGACTAGCTTTCTCCGGAAAACAAAAACAGTCTTTGGTTTAAACAATTGTGTTATTTATAATTATTATTTATAGTTACCTACTACAGAAACCTTGTTCAGCTACTCAACTAATCGATATATATATGTACAAATACTTATAAAACCTTTTGAAGATTCCTTTCATTTCAGGCAAAAAAAAGGATACGATTAATTAAATGATGGCATTTTTGTGTGAACAAAAAACAAACAAGGTGGGCAACAACCAGGATATGGAAAATATCAGATATTGCCATATGACTGCTGATCACGCATAGAAATCGGGGCTCTCAGAGAGCAGGAGGAACAAGGATATATACGAGTATATAGAGAGGATAACCTTTTAGGGGCTGCCTATGCTCAATGTAGACAACCTCCTAACTCAAATGTTAGTTACGGAAAATAAAAATCGGTTAACAAGTTACGATTATGGGAAGATCGGGGAGTAATGAGAACACTTACGTGATGATTTGGCGGTGAAGGTCAGGCCATCATCCCAATCGTCGCTGGGGCCAACAACATTGATCTCGTTGGGATTCTGTTGGCACTCCTCGGCTGTTTCATTAAGCACATTGTTAATATAGTCTTTGAATGGAATTCGAGTTGAGTTAACATAAATAAATGGGCACAGGCGGGACAGTTATGTTTGTGTGTGTTGCAGTTTGGAATGATTGTTTTCGGTTAGTGCACAATTTTTGTTTCAGTTTTTTTCGGCCAAATTGGTGTGTGTGGGTGTAATTTTGGCATCAGTTGGAAGGGAAAGCGATGCAGGGAAGAAAGAAAAGGATTCGGTAGAAATCAAATTAGTTACCAATTCAATACCAATTTGTTTTTGTTATTTTTAAGGAAAATTTAAAGGAGTTTGTGAGGTCTTTATTTTAAAATAGGTTTTCCTTCAAACTCCTTTAATGATTTTATATATTAATTTAGAAAACAAATGACAATTGGGTTTTAGTAGGGTGCTTAACATGACAACTTAAACTAAAGATATTGTGAGTTAGGTTAGTATGACGCATGAATTTGAATTTTCAACTTAAAATTTACTACACTCTTCACTACAAACGAAAAACTTGTTGAATATAGACAGCGCATAATTAATTTTTGAAAATGAATTCACACTTTGTGAATTACTTATCGTTGTCCAAAAAAAAAAAAAACTTAAAGAAATTAATAATAACAGAAGGCTACGAATTAATTGAGATGATCTCTACGGACATCGTCTTATCTGGAACAAAATGCTGTTCCATTGTTGAAAAATTTGCTGATTTTAGCGTCATTTACCTATTTCTAATCTACGATATTTGTTAAGTGAATTGTGAGTATGTCTTTTTCTGTAAGATTTTTTTCGTGAATGGTTTGAACTCGATTCCGTACCATTGGTGAGCTGCTTGGTAGTGCCGTTCTGTTGGAAATCGTGGAACGAGACATGATTCTGCTTAACGTTCTCCTTGGCCTCCTGTGGATAATAGAAATATCCATTAAAATAGGATTCTCAGTAAGTAATCATTGATTAATATCTCACCTTATTGCTGGCTCCACGTTTGCTGCGTTTGTGATGTTTGCGATCGTTGAACATGCGCCTAAAGTTCATTTGCATTTTGTAATTGACCTGCAAGAGAGTAAGGTTTTATTTAATTCGGGTTTACCTTTAAGAATTTGTAACAGAGAGGTGAAGGGTGTTTTTTGGGTGGACAGGCACTCACCTGGGTGGACAAATCTCTGTCATCTACTGCGTGTCGGCTATAACTAAGACGACGGTGCTGTAAAAACATTGATGGAGCAAAATAAGTTTCGAAATCATAAAATGCCAGCACAATGATGTAAGTAGAGAGATGTAGCCTTACTTAAATTGCAGTATAGGACAAATACATTTATATAAGTATTATATAAAGTACGATTAATTGCATTTAACTAACATGAAAACAAACTGAGTAAGTGTAAACGGCTTTCCATAAACATTTGTACATCTTATGAGTAGAGATAAACATATATCAAGTGCTCAGCCTAGCATTAATTCTTCCCAAATGTTTAAGTTTCACAATATAGATTTGTAAATACAATAAATATTGACAAACAAAATTTTTTTATGATAGGTGTGGTGGTTTGGACAATGAAAATAAGGATTTCAAAACATTTCAAAAGAAATTTGCAAGTTAATGCAGATTGTTAGTATTAAAAAAATAATAAAATGCAATATTAAAACGATATTATTCAGGTGCATCAATAAAAAATGTATGTTACGATCCGTTTAGTATATAATTTTATACATTTCATGATGCACTTATTTAAAAATAATTGTATAAATATTTAACTGAGTTGAAGAATAAAATTTGTGTTAGTTGTAAGTTAAAATTCACTTTTTAGGAAATCATTTACATTAAGCATAGGCAATAATTATTATTATGAGTTTAAAAAGTTGAGTATAAGACCTTTTTGCAAATACTAATTATTAAGATGCTCAAAATGAAATTGTGCAAGACGTTTGATACATTTGTTAAGTTATGGAAATTTAATTTTTTTTGCCAATGCTATATTTTCGGCAAATTTATTTTAATGAGTTAATTTAATCTGAGGTATGAAAGTAAAACAAGGTGAACAGACCGACTTTGCATTCTATAACTTTATTTTTTATATTTACTTGGATAGTTAATAAGTTACTGTTATTAAATATTTAAATTATTTCTACCTAATCATTTATTTACTGAAAGCTGGAGGGCATTTAAGGTCGTTTGTGTAAATTAGTTTAGAACTATTATTAGGATTATTAAGATTATTTTAGTAAATCAATACACCAATTGAAAGACATTTAGAATATTTGCAGTCAAAGAGTACAGACACACAACGTTTAACATTTAACAAAGAAGTTTTAATTAGTTAATTCGAAAGAAGTATATCAAAATTAACCAGAGAACAGATGAAATTAATCAGAACATAAACCAATGAACCAATTTATTCGTACCATTTGTATCGAGGCCTTTATCGCGAAATTCAAAATTTTTATTATTGATTTTTTAAGCACACGAAAGTTTGAAGCGTTTTTATTTATTTAGACACGTTGTTGTCGAGAAGTTGATGTTGGGTATCGAAACAACGGGAAAGAAATTAAATAAACGATTATTCACAAATATGTCTATAAGAAATATAACTAGATTATTTATATTTTGTCAGCCAGAAATATTTATATATTCAGAGACAGAAGCGTAGAGTGTGAGAAAACTAAATGCCCAAAGTAGAGAACAGAAAACTCAGAAATGTGAAGTTACAGTAGAACTCGGCATAAAGATTCTTCAGTGACTACTTTAGAGCAAAAAGGTAGTGACGCAGATCGACAGATATAGTATTTGAAATAAAAGATAGGGAGTCGTAAGAACTCTTGGGCTTTGTGATAATCTTGGGCTATTTAAAGTTAAAACAGTTTGCTATAGAATATCCAACCAAGAGTTGATTGTTACAGAACGTGAACTGAAAATGGGAAGGAGAATGCTTCTCCGATACATACCCTTCTATAAGGCTTCAGTTCTTCGGCCAAAAGATGGTGGATCCTGGCATCAGTCAGATCCTTCTTGGATGGATTATAGTCCAGCTCAGCCATGTCCAGATTACGCGAACAGGAGTTGTCTAGATTTGTCAGGCTGGGACTACAAAATTAATCAATGGGTCATCAGTAGAATTTTATGAAAGATACGATTAAATAATCAGTACACATTAACTTTAAGTGAGAACCAAGAAAGTGGTTAAACGAATTTTAGATATACCAAGTAATAGATATTCAAAAGATATTCAAAGGTCTATAAAAGGAAGTGTTATTTGTGACCCTTTGTGGGGTAATTTTGTGTTAGTTTCCAATTTGTTGTAACTAAAGTTTCAAGTGCAAGTTTTCATGCTTAGTTTGGGTAAATAAACTACATCAATTTCGATTTTATTCGTACTCATGCAGTATATACGATCATTTCGGTGTGAGTACACAGGCAAGAAATCGTTCAATCCAAAATTCGTTTACCAGGTGGTGTAAATGGTTGGCGGTGCCCACCTGCCGCCAATATAGTTATTGGTATAATTCCGGAACAGGGCGCTCATCGATTCGGTGCCGGTCATCTGGCCAATGGTGGATGGATTCCGCCTCATCACCTCCATGGCATCGCGCATCGTCAGCTTGGAGTACGTCTCAATAATCTTCGGCTCAGCGCCCTAAATTCAGATGGCAAAACAAATAAAGAGATAAATATGAAAGACTTGACTTGGTTTTTATTTACATTCTTATTTTTAATTATTGTCATTGTTTGCATTTGTTCTTCTTGATGACTTTTTTCTGGCGAAGAAACTTGATTCCCGTCGAAAGGATCCTTTTTCATTGACATTTATGTTACTACCTCGTTTGTTTGTACTCAAAGCTCGCTCATAATTTTGCATGGGAATGTGGTCCAATAAATGCAATTCATTAACTTCCTGAGTAGCAGTTTAGGTTTCGATTTAGCAATTCCATTTCTAGTTAAACCTAATCCCCACTTAGTTCTATAAAATACCTTGAGATCTCTGATCAGCAGTGGGCGGATGAAGCGATTGTCGAAGCGCTTGAACTTATCACGCACATTATAGTTGCCCGTCTTGCCCACAATGTCCTCAATGCCGGCCATCAAGTGGTCCATGAACTATAGGAAAATATATAAAAATAAATCTACAGATTTATCTATAAACTTAAAAGATAACCAACCCTTTCATGAATCCTTTCGTTCATCGTTGGCTTGCGCTTGTTGGCTCGTTTCACATTGAGGATCTTGACCAGCGGCTTAATGGTGATGCCTTGCAGGAAGACGGTAAAGTAGATCACAGCTATCGTTGTGGTCACGTACATGTTCTTCTGCTTGACCACATTCTCATCCACCAGCAAGACCAAGGCGAAGGCCACAGCTCCACGCAATCCGCCGTAGGACATCACAAACTGATCCACTCTGGATAACTTGTGCAGGCGGAAGCGATTGGCAAGGGCCGAAAGCAAAATGACACCTGTAGTGTTTAAGGAAAATTGTTATTAGAAGATATTAAATAGATTTTAATTAAAAAATTTACCTATAACACGAAACACCGAACAGAAGGCAATGGTGAGGACCACAAACCACGTATTCCATACGTGCATATTGTTCACAGTGGCCACGCCTAGGAACATAAAGATAATGGTCTCCGCCGAACTGGACAACATCTTCAAGGCATATTTAACAGTCGTGTGTGACTTTTGTGAAATGTTCGATTCCACATAGTTTTTCATAGTTATACCACAGAAAGTGATGCTGTTATAAAAGATTTATGAGTAAGATGGAAATAGAGGAGATTTATTATAAAGACTTACGCTAAAATGCCGCTCATGTGAAAGATTTCCGCATTGAGATACGCCAAGTAAGCCATCACAAATATGAAAATGGGTTCTATGACACGCACATGATCCGTGAATCGAGTCACCAAACCAGTAAGGAAGCCCCAGATGATGCCTGTAGTAATCATATAAGGTAATAGTAAATAAATAAGATTGGATTAGCAAAACCTAGTTGAATATTTACTTACCTATGGCAGTGCCACCCAGGGCAACCACAAAGAAGGAACCCACACCGCTGGCAATGTCCTGGGCGATGATTTTGTCCAAGCCAATCTCATTGTAGGACTCCATCATGTGGTACATAACAACCTGGTAGGAGAAGAAGGAGGAGGATGATGAGATTCAGTTAACCATGTCACCGGGCACTTGTTGACTTAATTGCTCCCACATTCCACATCAACATTCTACATCCCACCCACAATCTGAATCAATAAACCCATCTTACCGTAACGGCATCGTTGAGCAAGGACTCGCCAAAGACAACAATGTACAGGATCTCGTTGACGTGTATCTCCTCGAATACGGCCAAAACGGCCACCGGATCCACGGCGGATATCAGGGAGGCAAACAGGAATACGTCCATCAGACCTGGAGTCTCGCCCTCCCCGTAAATTCCCATCTTTCCGCAGGCGTACAACGAGCCACCTTCATAGGATAAAAAAATAAATGAAAAATAGTAGAGGTATGGTAAATAAAATCAAAGGATGAGGATGCAACGGGTATGTAATCTATGGCCAACCCATCAATTTACCGAAGTGCTTCAGAGACTTAATTAGATAGATATACAAGTAGATGGCCAATCGATGACCGACCATCTGGGTGGCATTGACATTGCTGCAGTTTGCCGTTCTCGAAATGCATCTCCTAGTCACTTAAGTCAATTGATAAGCCAGCTCTTCCCAGAATAATTGAATTTGCAACGACGCAAATTGAATGTTTGCAATACTATTGCTTGTGGAGCTCCTCTTCAATAAGCACAATTTGTGGCACCAGCAAATAATGTAAGCTGCACAAGCTTTCTAACGATTCCACTTGTGCATGGCTGTATTTGTCTTCAATTGTTTGTTTGGAAATTATTACAAATTTTGAATGGGCACAAGATGTGTATTTTATGTACCCATTTGAAATTGTAAATATTAAACAAGCAGAAGAGAAACGTACTTGCCATTTTGTTAATGTTCTGATGTGTTGCTTAAAATGCAATAAAAATGTATTTATATTTTTACACACATTTACATTTTACTTGACATTACTTTGTTGCAATAAAAGCTAGTTTTTGTTCAACTTTGTTAGCTGGGGATTATATAAACAATCTCTATTATAACCGACAAATGAATAATGGAAACGGAATTTCCACTTTTCCAAATGAATCGCGAGAGATAAGTTAACAGCGTTGTCCGCTCATTGTTGGATATGTAATCCCATTTGTTAAGCATAAGTAATTGGCAACTCTGGAAGTTCTGGATGAGGGGAAACTGTGGCAACTCGAGCGTATATCCCGCGGTCCGTTTGCGGTTTCGGTCATTCATCTAAGTGGCGTCTGCCACCCTTTTATCCCCCTCCCCTCCTTTTTTTCGTTGTTATTGGAGCACTCTAACATTTGCGGCGACAGCATCCCCATCAATCGCATGTTTTGTTATAGTCTGTGTAAATCACTTCTAAGCGGTCATCCAGTTGGGGCGGCGACACGCCCCTCGCGTGCTGCCTAATTTATTGGAAGTGAAAAGTAAATACACGCCCCCCTGAACATTGTCTCTATTTATCTGGGGATACAGAAAGGCGGCGCTTTTTTAATGAATGTCACGGATGATTCAGCTTCTGTTTACTCATCTGTTTCAGGTGTCTAATTGCCGGCGCTGCTGACACCTTTTGTAATTGTCAACCATTTGACAAGTACTATTCACTGGTTTGTTTTGTTTACCTTGGGAGTGTACTTCATTTGAGATTTAATATTTACTTGTTCAGAAAAAAAAACAAAGACTTTCGGACTGTATATCAAATTAGTATAGATTAGAAACCCCTTGGGACTCCATTAGCCATTATTGTTTGCCATTAATAAGTTTAGTTCGGTTTGCTCATATACTAAACTCCTGCCTAAACAAACAACTAAATTGACCACCCACATTCTTCGATGAATCTAAACGACAACTTCCATTGACCGTTTTCCAGTTGACGGACATAGATGGATGGGATTACCCGAGGCGACCACCTTTGTTTGCCTGGCCATCAACTAAACGACAGGACAATTCCCCTTGAAGGACTGGCATCGATGAATCCATCTCGGGTTACATGGGGGTTATCGTACTATTCTACTCACCGATGGTGGCTATGTTGAAGATGGTGCCGACCACCGCCATCAGGAGAATGGTGCCCAGGTTGTCGAAGAACAATCGATTGGGCATAAAGTATCCCGCGTCCAGGATAATCGGTGGCAGCATATAGAAGAAGAAGGTGTTCGGTGTCAGCGGGGAGACGGCGACATCGGTGCAAAAATAGAGCACCACCCCGATGACCACGCCCACCACAATCAGCAGGCACGACTCCGGAAATATTAGATGCAGCTTGGGCGTCATATGGAAACCTGAAATTGTAAATATATAAATATATATATTACCAGATCAACACGAAATATTCTCTGCAACGCAATTGCTACGAAATTGTGGACGGTGAACCCGAAATATTTCCATTAATTACGAAACGCCTGCCATAAAAGCGAAAATATTTTTGCTTGATGGAAACGATGGCAAATTTGCATGCAATTTCTGGGGACTTTCGCTTTTTGGATAGTGAGCCCTCTCTAGTTTTTGTACCCTTTTGCCTTTTGCCCTTTATAACCCGCTCCTCCCCTCTCAATTTCTGCCTTATTGCCCAAGTCGTTTAACAAAATATTTTGGGTTCAAGGGCAGCCAAAAGCGAGGGATAATTATGCTTCGTAAACAAAGCAAAAATGGCGGGGGAAGTATTCGTAAAAAATTTAAGGACTCAATTTGCATTTTTGGTGTTTGGAATTTAATTAAAATACTGATAGGATGCTCCTCTAATTTATTATAAACTTTTAAAGTAGTTAGAAGATACGAATCCATTTCTAATTATGCATTTTAAATGTTGGCTTTACTGATTCTGAGAATTTTAATTTATTATTTTGACTTCTGAAAGCTTTTAAAGTTGCGGGTCTTGAAAACTTTCCGCTTTTTATCTGGCCATAAACACTCCACGTTTATTTCCCTATTAACTGCCAGGCCTCTCGTTTTACAATCGACCTTCCCAGTAGTTTGTTTTTGGCCAACTGCCTTTCGCAATCATTTTTGTTCGCCTATTTTCCTGCCCTTATCCAATTGCAGCAGAAAATTCCTGGCGTTCGCCCACTCAAAAATAGAAATTGAAATGTTACCAAAAAAAAAAAAAAGAGAAAACCTGCCACGCGTCCTTGATGTTCGTGGGGAAATGGATTTTCTCTCGCCTGCAGTCAAGGTTACGGGCAGGGCCACAGATAAACCTGTCTGGCAATGGTAAATTGCCGACATTGGGGCCCCAGAAATAAATAGGCCCGAACCGAAATCCTTGGTAATGAAGTCTCGAGAGGCTTGAAAGTGGCCGAGAATCAAAGTAAATGATTAATGCAACGCCTTCGAGCCCAATTGTTGCTCCGGGGGCAGGGTCAAGGCCCCATGTCCTGCGGCTTGTTGCACACATCCATCACTGGCTTATGCAACGTCCTTCGGGCCAGGACTCGCAACCAAAACACCCACCCACACACACATACGGTTACGTCGCCGACTTGACGCAAATCTGCATGATGGCGTCGTCGTCGTCGCAGTCGTAGGAATTACATAAACCATATTGATTTTGCCTGGCAACAGCACAAGGAAAACGAAACAGACACCCACGCCCAGGAGCAGAGACACCGAGGCTCCTACGCTTCCACAGGAAAAGGATTCGGCTCTGGGGAAAAACCACATTTTCCGCTGATTATGCACAGGTTAAAGCGGCTTGATTTTTGCTAATTGGCCAGTTTTAGCTGACTAAACAGTGAAGCCTAAGCAAAAGGGCTGACAAAATTAAATATGTACAGGTACTAAGCCTTACCTTCAAAATAAGTACCTAAACAATAAATCTTATTATATCTAATGCAATTTATACTATTACTATTTTCTCTTTGAGGGAGTAATTCGAACAACTAATTAAACTCACCGATTTTGGCTATACTAGCCGATAAAATCCAGATTCCGATGATGAACGGCGTTTTCACCCGGGCAAAATCCACACTGGATAGGGGATACCTTTCCATTTTGTGACCCTCGCCGCCCTCCGCATCCTCGTCGCTGGATTTCAGTGCCTCGGAACGTGGCAATCTCACCGATGGCGTGGGATCCAGACCCACATCCACATTTACATCCACGGGCGCAGTTTGGGGCAGCTGGTTTTTGGGGCAGGAAGGATGAGCGAATGAAACATATAATTCAGGCATTAGCGGTTTATAATTGGCAAACAGTGGGTAGAAAATTGATAAATGCGACGTGCAAGTAAATTTCCAATATCCGCAAAGGCAAACATTAAATATTTACATGGGCGTGTAAACTGCGGAAAATAAAATCCAGACCTGGTTGGCTGGTTGGGAGCATCAGGGGTTCAATTAAACGTTCGGAAACACGCCATTGAAAATTACAATCAATTTTATTCATGACGCATTAAGGCACGAGTGTCATGTTTTTGGTTTTTTTATTTTGCGATTTCAATTCCTACACATAAATTCAGGTTAAAATGTTGAACTAGGTCAGTGAGGTGACTAAAATGTTAGATATATGTCAGACATTTAATGAACATCAATGAGTCAAGAAAACTAAATCGAGCTTAGACGTTTGTGCGCACGGAACATTCAAAATGACGTCAAATCATTGCTAATTAATTGGGGCTTCTCAGTATTTATTATTGGGTTTAATGATTTCTATATTTAGAAATACGTCAAAGATACGTAAATATTAAATCAATCTTGTATGGGAATCTTGATGGAAAATCACGTGGTTACTTCTTAGATAAGTTTGGTCATGGGTTTTCCTATCAGAACCTTGTCACTTTTGATTTACTTCTTAAGGTTCATAAATTACCCAAAAACACAAGAAAAATTTACAAGCGTGAAAACCTCAATGCTTTTATCATTTAAAAAGTATCTTTTCAGTGGCTCAGTAAAAGCCTTTAATGTTTTTATCTACAGTTGCGCTTTAAAGTCTCCCACATAAACATGTCGATATTTCATCTGATATTATCTGCTAATTGCTACAATTAAGAGTATAGTTTATGACACTTGTTCGATTGTCATTTAAAGAGGGAGTAAGCAGTCATCTAAGCACTAACTTTGGTTGAAATTTCCTTTCAAAACTACTTATCAAAGTAGTTCTACTGTAGTCCCAGCCAAACCCACCGTTTCATCGTAATTGCAATAAGCCAAAGAGCTTTTGTTGCGAACCGGATGTGCCGGTAATTCCCGGCTTAATGGTCGTTCAATTGGATTGCGGATTTCGGTTTTTGCCGTACTTACATTTAGCTGGGTGACTGCATCCGCGGTGTCCTGGCCATCCGTGGTCCGGGCCACGCCCACGGCACTCGTGTTGGGCCGCCCCTGGACGAGGCCAAGGATCAGGACGAGGGCGCAGATGAGCAGCATCCTTTTGCCGAGTATCCCCCGCCAGTCGGATGTCCAGATTGTGTTGCGTGTTGCGGCTGCCATTTGCGGTTCTATTCTTGCTTTGCCTTCAACTCTCGGTGGTGGTGGTGGTGCTTCTGCATCGATTTGATTCGCAATCCGGGGATTAACTAACTCCAGGCGACTGGCTGCTTCCGTGGCTATTGTAGCATTTTCCGTAGCTTTGCTTTTGGGGGGAAATTCGGAACCGAAGGAGGATTTGTGCCTCCAGCAGGCTCTGCGAGCCAAATTCATCTGCTGCTGCAGCGCCGGAGTGGCACTACCGGAGTAATCCTGCTCCGTGCGATTGCTCATTGTTGTCTGGTATTTACTTTTTTGATCCTGGCATACTATAATGTCCTTCTACTAAGCCAGTCAGCTTTTTAGTAGCTTTGTTTTGTTAACTGCAAGGAGAGAGGAAAAAGTAGTATCATATAAGTAAACTCTTTTTGACTTTATTTTTATCATCACTCTCTGGGGGTCGACCGACCTGCCACAATAACCAATCGAAACTGGTTAAAACCCACGAACCTCACTAACCATGAAGACTTCTGGCCAAAACCATATATACGCCATAAAATCGCACATTTATATTTATTCCTTTATCGCCCAATCGGATTCTGGTTAACTCTCTTTGAATTTTGGCGAACTCTCTTTGGGACAATTGCAAATAAAAATGTGCTAAAATCAGTGGCCCGCGGCACGTGATTTTCTATAGGTCCACTTATTTTATTAGCAATTATAATACGCATAATCATTTACTTTCGGCAATCTATATATTAACTTTCATATAAACTTCAACTCATAGGTTTGATTTATGATTTATTCTTTTGCAAAAATAAGATTTATGCAAAACTTTTATGAAAAAGCTAATGTACTTTAAATAAATACTATATACTAATGTAAATGATTTCGCTTTATCCCTAATCCAAATCTTAAGTCGGTAAATAAAAAGTTAAAAACCTCATGTTTATTTCCATTGATAATTTGCATTCTATTTGCAATGAATCCAGTTAAATTCGAGTGCGATTGTTTGCCCAATTGGCAACGTTTATTTAAAGATTCAATAACAAATTATCGGACTTTTCATGCAGACAATATTTGTTTTTCGAACTGGATAGATCCAGTGCTCTTAGCGCCATGCGAAATTAGCGAGTTAATACCAATTGTAAATATGGCCATAAAGTGGCATAAACAAATACAAGTGGAGCTGCCAGTTGGTCGCCGATAAGAACTGATTTGTATTATTGGCAACATCGTGTTAGTAGCAGTAGCGAAAGCTTATCTATCGAGTGCGGGAGATAAAGATTTTTAATTGAACAATTGGCCAGCACAAGTGTCATATTCTAGAGGCTGATAATTTGGAGGGCAATGTACGAGTCGATTCCTGAATTGTCTGACTGCTGCAACTGAATCTGCTTTTTCTACGAACTCGTTGGCTTTTCGCAAAAGTGTCGCCTATCTCATTACATAACATTGATGGCCAATTTAGATTTATCCCTCATTCGAGTCCATGTTCAATTGTCCTTGGCATTGGTCTTGAATTTCCTTCGACTTCCCACAAACCCAAGCTGGTGCCAAGTGGCGATTAGATTAGCGCCCACAAAATTTCAAGTTCAGTGATTTTAATTACAACCCGTTAACAGTTGAGCAACTAACCGGCTTTAATCGAACGGTTAACCTAATTCCCACAAAATCTGTCTAAATCAAACTCAAGTGGCATTAGTGCAAAACAGTTTGAACTAATTAATTTCCTTACAGAGGCACAGTGGTAAGAAATAATATTTTCTTTTCATGGTTATCACATTTTCAATGCAATAACCTGTCTTATTTTATCAGACTGTTTGACACTTAAGGGAAACTAAAGTTCTCTCTAGAGAAGGATGGCTTCTGACTGCAACTTCCTTGAAGTTTGATAAACAAAAAGTGAAATTCAACTTTTGCAACATCACCATAAAGTTTTCATTGTTTTCGACCACTGCACACTGGTTGATCTTGTATGGCAAAGGCGGCCAAAAATACTTCCAGTTGGAATATGGAGCTCAAAATTTCTGTACTGCTATATAGATCCAATATTATCAAGAATATTAAAAAAAATGCAAAAACCATTCGTTAAAGCCCTAAAAAATTAAAAAAACATCATTTTGAAACATTAATTCAATTGCATACTTTCAGGCTACGGAAATCCCTTATTAATTAAATTAATAAATTATTAATAATATAAAAATAAAATACAAAGATTGTTTAAATATATAGTAGGCTTTTAATATGTACTAAATAAAATATACTAAATTAAATAAAACAAAGCAAACAAAATAAAAAAATAATATAAAACACAAAATATGCACGAAAACAACAAAACACAAAATTTGCTCGAACACAAAAAAGGGAATAAGTCAGAAGGTTGCAAAAAGTTGCAGCTCAAATTTAAAACATAGTTTAAGAAAACACTCACTAGTATTAATAAACAAGTTTCATTATTGGGTGAGACTGGGATCATAACTTTTTTTTTATCTAAATTCTATGTACACATAATAACTTGCCACTCGAAAGGTCACTAATGAAACACTAATTTTAAAACAATAACACAACACATAATGACATACAAATTAATTAGTTTTATAGTACATGCCTTTATTTTCGTAATTCATTTTATTTGATGATGATCGGACTCGATTTAATATTTAAATAAAATTTTTTTGTAAGAACTAATTTTCAAGCTGCGTTCACTGCAACGATCAAGTGTTTTCTTTGTCTCTCTTCTCTCGCTATTCGTAAAGCGAGGGAAAGAAATAGATCGAAAATAAAAATACTGTTCGTTTTATTGATCTGTTAAGAAATATTTTTAAGACAAAAAGTGACCAATTTCGAACTTTTGTTTTTTTATTTTTGGCCTATGGAATCAACCACTGTGCACTGTGGGGAATTGTTTTGAATATATTCTGGCAGCGTTGACCCAACAGCCATAGCCATAAGTCCTTGAGCTTGAACGAATTGCGCAACGATTTAATTGATTTCTTCGCACATCGCCTGCCATGGTGCCATCGAGCACCCACGAAATGTGTTAATATTTAATTTGAGTTTACTTTATGCCTCGGGTCCGCAGAGCTCCTACACCTTGGGGTATAGACGAAAATTGGATTGATGCCCCCGCAAAACCTCTTTCGATTTGTGCTCTCCATAAACTTCTGTTTATTTTCGCCGGTATTAATTCCCGACACAGAAGTAAATATTTGTGGCAAGGATTTTAAGTCTTTCAGGGTCAGAGTTCAAGTTATTATTCACCGGAAATTATTTTTATTTCAAAGGTCAAAAGATTTTTAAAAAGAGCTATACTATATTTGTGAAAATAACCAATGGGGAATACGTATATGAAAATGGCTGATGTACATTTTGGCCAGCCACCAAGAAAATGTTGGTCTGTCCCCGAAATTCGAAAGATTTTAAGCAAAATATGGAAGAAAATATATATGAAAATGGCAGGGACCGTAAATAATGATTATTGTCGCTATTTTCAAATGAATAAATCAATCACTTCCAATCAACACAGAACAAGCATGACTAGCACGTTTTTATCCTTTAAGGATCCACTATGAATATCCTTGATGATTTTTAATTTTTAATTTTTATATTTATTCTTCTATTGTTAAACATTATGTTTGAGCACAAAAAATAAAAATCACAAATAATCATTATTTTTGAGCAAAAAAAATAAAACTCAAAAATAATGATTATTTGTGATTTTTATTTTTTCGCTCAAAATAAAACTCAACAAGCAACAACTTTTGATCCTTTAAGGATATTACCAATATTGTCCTATGTCCTTATAAAGGGACCCTAGAGCAACAATTGACAACAACCGCTTTTAAGTAACATTGAGGTCGATGCCCAAGAGGAAGCTGACGATGATGGGCAGCAGGACTTATTTAAAGGATATGCTGAAATTGATAGTTACAGCCCGAAGCCCATCGGCCTAGGCGCTGATATAATGCAGTACTGGAGTGAGAAGCAATTTCAGTACCCGAATTTATATCAGCTTGCTAAGGTGGTGCTTGCGGTTCCAGCTACCCAAGTTAGCGTAGAGCGTGCCTTTTCTGCGCTTAAAATAATGCTAACCGACCAAAGGTGCAACTTGTCGAGCGAGTCGCTCTCAAAATTGTTATTCCTAAAATTAAATAAAAATTTAAGAAAATAAATTGAAAATTAATGTACCTAATTGTTCTACTGGTTGATCATTATGATGATTATCATTATCATTATCATTATTATCATTGTTTTGGTAATTGTGTATATCTGCTGCTGCTGCTCTGTATGTAACAGTTGACCTTATATTAAATAATTGCAACAAACACAGGTAAAATACATTTTATTGTTGTTGTTGTTGTTGTCAATTGTTGCTCTAAAGTCCCTTTATAAGGACATAGGACAATATTGGTAATATCCTTAAAGAATCAAAAGTTGTTGCTTGTTGAGTTTTATTTTTGAGCAAAAAAATAAAAATCACAAATAATGATTATTTTTGAGTTTTATTTTTTTTGCTCAAAAATAATGATTATTTGTGATTTTTATTTTTTGCTCAAAAATAATTATTAGTCTTGATTAAAAAAATTAAAAATCGATAAGTAATCATTACAAAGTAATTTTTAAAATATTACTTATAATGATTACGGTCCCTGGAAAATGGCAAACAAATAAATACATTTTCTGTAATGCACTATAGACTGCACAAGCGTTGAAATGAGTTTTATCAGAAATATATTTGGTTTATAATTGAAAGACTTCCAAAAAAACCAAAGAAATAAAATCAATTTCTCTTTGCCAATTTACTTTTTGCTTAAGGATCGGTGAGTAAATATATTTTTCCAGCTGTCACTGACACCCAATAATGTAAACTTTGTTTGTTTGTCAGGTTCCTGAACTTTGCCCCAAACGTTTTGGGGTTACGCTTTCGACGACGGCTAATCGATATCATTCTCCGAAGAGGAAAATGGAAAAGCCAATGCAGTTGCAGAGCAAAATTATTTATAAACAAATCAAAGCCAATTGATTTATGAAAAATGCAACAGCCAGTCAGCCAGATGGATGAATTCAAACTGGTCAAAAGCCCCTCGAACCGGTTAAAAGTGATTATTCAGAAGCGCAAACTTGGGGACTGTGGCTAACTTGAGCGAAAACTGAATCGGTGCAACTGGCAGCCTAAATAATTTAGCTCGGAAAATATCGTTAAATGCTCATTATCCCATATACACGGTTTTATGGAAATTCCGGCGATGCTAACTCAAATAACGACGGTTTACGAGCAAAAAAAAAAATTCAGTGTCTGGTCTGTATGAATTGTACTGCCTTCCTGGATCCGTTTAATGTTTTCACGGCAACGAACATGTTCCGGCAAAAATAGTTTTCAATTACTTTTCCTATGTGGTTCAATTTTACTACGTTGTTAAAGTTTAAATACGAAAGCGGATGCCAGCAGATGGCCAACAAACTGTTTATGACATATTTTATCATTGTTATCAGTTTACCAGCTTGAAAAGATATCGAAAATATTTGCATTGGTTATATTGCACGATAGGTTTTAATAAATATTGGCATTATGCAGTCAGTTGTCAGTGTCAGCTGAAAATTGTTTATTTGCTGGCACGACTTTATTCTACAGATGTTTATTTGCATGGCAAATTCTGTTAACATGACTAGCAATAAAATAATAACTAAAAAAAAATAAAGTTAAGTTTAGATTAACATTAAATAAATCGCTGTGATGTACAAGTGTATTCTTTTAAGTAAAAGCTACTTCAAAGATTTAGTTTTTCGCTTTTCTTTAAACAAATTGTTCTCTGCCTTAACATATTCTTTAACCGGAAAATTCTCTTAAAATGTTGTGCATCTTCTGCCCCTTCCACAAAATTCTCTGCTTACATACTTCATCCTTAACCTAATTTAACTTGACATGTTCAATTACAAAAGTCAATTTGGCCCAGCACAAGCAACATTACACAAGGAATTCGGAACTACCCTTTTTTCATTCACCTCATCATCTTATTGAAGAACATTGTGGGACGAATTCCGTCATTTGCAGACCTTTTTGGCCACCCAGACAAAATAATAAATGTACATTTACATGAAAAAGTTACAAAGTAAATTTACATACATGCAAATAAAAAGGAAAAGCCGGAAAATAAGTCATCATCATTTTGTGGTTGCGACCAATTTCTGAGCTTCGGACTGTGTTTTATCGACGGACAAAGAAGTGTGTTTGATGGGTCAAACCGAAAAAAAATCTTTATCACTTATGGCATTGGAATTCTCTGTTCAAGGTTTTATTTGTTTTTTTTTTTTTGTTTGTATATAAATAGGGGACCATTAGGACAATTTTATTAAAATAGAAGATAACGCCATGAATTCCCCGTTTTTGGTAAGAACAGGAACTGGTTTGAATACTTTAAGAATATATTTATTGGTTTATAAAAAATAATTCCCGCCGCCTATGAAGTCGAGCTAGGGGATACTCATTGTACTTTAAACGTGCCTAAGTTCACCTTTAAAAATAATAAGTCACAATAAATTTAAAATCACAGCTTATAGTAGGAATTTATTGCGCATCAAAATACTTGACCAATAAACTAAAGCTTACTGCTTATATGACATTAACTTTTATCTACCTTAGAAATGTTTTCCTTGTATAAGATTACTCCACTGATAAAATATTTCAGGCAATTGGTCAGCGCCAAAATGAACGTATGTAATTAAAAGCTTAAAAATCGATTTTCAATTTTTTTCCTTCTGTTTTTAAATTAATATTTTGGCAAAGGCATTTCCACCGACCACTTGAGATATTGTTCTACTGATTACAAGCCAAAATAAATTTAACCTATGCCAGTTTTTTTGGTTTATAACAAAGGACAATTTTACATCGATTGTGTTCAAGGTTTTTCGAAGCGGACTCATCAATAAATCTAATTTTTTGTTGTGCTTCAAGGAACATGTCAGAATTTATCAGATAGCATAATATAAATGAGCATTCATTTTCGTAATATTTACTGCTAATGATATGTTACGGAGAATTTTGTATCTAATTGAACTCAGAATATTGGACAAAATTTCCGAAGAAGCAATTTTCCTATGTGTCATAGTTAAACCTGTTGCTCACAGTTCACATTTAATGATATCATATCAACAATGCTACTGACCAGTTCCTATGTAGGCTTAATAATTAATGAAACACGTTAGATAACATTTGTATACTGCTTACACACATTTTCATAGATAAATCGGTGCGATATCTGTGCCCACCCATATCATAATTTATTGGCTGATAATTGATAACGAAATCTAGTTGATTGACATATTAATTCCACCAACAAATTTTTTGACAGGTATGTGTTGCAAATTATGTATATATCAAGGTTTACATTTATTTTTGAAGGCGTTATATACATGCGACTTTAAACATTTGTTTATGCATGTTTGAAAGTAAACAGAGAAGCTACATGAAAGAAACGTGTTTCTTAGCCTTTATCCCAATAAAAAAGTCACAAAAGTTGGTTGGAATATTCTTACTAAACAGACATCAGCAGCATGCAAAAGTATCTGAACTAAAATTCATCTATATTCAGTTTCTTCGGGGTGAAATACTTGGATGTGGAAATACTTTTTAAAATTAGATGAGTCAGTAGAAAAAAACATCGGATTGGCGCAAAGCGTGAGGCATCAAATTTGTATATGTTGCCATGCTGTTTCATGTTATCAGGTTGGCAACAACAAAATATGTAGACCAGAAAGCAACAATTACAAATGTTTTTATGTACCATATTTATACACATGTACACATGGGTATTTCGGAATGCGAAACGGGAACAAATAAGTAGAGCAGAGCGAATGGAGAAGTGAAAACAGGGGAAGTGACTGAGCCGGCAAAATACCAAAATAAACTCAAGTGCACTTTTGAAAAACATAAAAAATAAATAATAGAGGAAAAATGCTGTCGTTGGAAACGAGAAAAATATAAAGGTCTATTAATACCCGAAAAATACATAGGTATGTTTGTATAAAGTCGCAAACAATATTTTTCAACAAGTACCTATGTATGTATCTATGTACATTGAGAAAAGTATCTTTAAGATACATATATTTGTACATTTGTAGATAATTCAAGTCATGTATATGAAAAATGTTAAAATTTTTATTTTCAACTAACAAAAAATAATAAATATCTTTTTCCCTTCACATTATTTTAACAATTTACGCACGTTTTTCTTGTTCTTCCTTCGTTTTCCTTTCCGTAACAAATTTGCCGGCAGCTGCTCTTTCTTTTCCACTATTTTTCGCACTCTCTAGCGCCCACTCTCTCCTTTCCGCTCACTTCCTCTCTCCGCTTCCGATTTTGTTTTGATTCGCACTGCAGACGTGTGCAATAAATAATGATTTCTAATGTATGCCCGACCAACGACATTAATATTTATTGACGGCTGAAGGCGCACAAATTTTTTTCACACACCATAAAAACACACGACATCTCGAAATAAGGGAAATACACAGCTTGCTTTCGCTTCGATTTACATATTCAAATAGTTTTCCCAAAACGTTTTCGGAATAATTCTCAAATAAATAGTCCCGCTCGAAATGGAAAATCGAATTTCCGCGACCGAGTCGGAAAATAAAACTGCTGCGCGCTCCGCAGCTGAGAACTGAATGCGAGAATTGTAGGAAAATATATATTTGAAAGAGCGGAGAAACCGAAATCGGCCCGATAACAGCGGTGTTCCAGCTGTTAACAGAGCGTCGGTCTGTTAGCCACCACCCACACTAGTTTAACAGCTGTTAGGGTAAAAGTAGGGGAGGGGATGGAAAGAAGAAGAAAAAATCAACATAAAACTAAAAAAAACTATTTAATATATGACAAATATGCAAATAACCAAGTGTTTTCGATGACACCTTAAATACGTATAACTAAGTTATAATAGACATCTTTTTTAAATTGGTTTTTCTAGGTTTTTTTTTTCAAACTCCATATTCGGTATAAAATTCTGTAAACAAAAACATGTTATTTATTTTGGTAACGTAGTTTTCCTTAAAACGCAATAAACCCATCCTCGTCTTAAATAATCCATATCCACAGAAGCTTATACCCCATGACACACAAACTTAAATGAAAGGACATGCTTAAATTCGAATGGATATCGTTAGCAATTTTCTTGCATTCCTACCCACTTTTGTGCAGTTAATTGAAATAAATAATTGAGGGAGCAGGGCAAGTGAAGGCGACCACAAATGGCCGGGAAAAAGGAGAATCCCGCAATGAAATTGATTTTTTTTTGGTGGCATAACACGACTGCCAGCCAAGTCCTGTGTGCAAGGATAACAACACGATGGTAATTCCTTGATAATTGCAAAGGGCACGGAGCATGTGAGTGTGTGCGGCACTTTCAGTGCAAACATTTCAATATCGTGGCATTTCCATATTATCGATCCACAGCTGGCAGCTGAAGGCGTGGGTGCAGCTCTTTTATCTTCGGTCCGAAACACTAGAAGAGACTGTGGCGTATACATTATCCTTGTACTTGAACGACTGCAGCTAAGTGCACGTAATTGAATCCTTACGATGGGGTTCATTTTGCGAAACTGCGTTGTCTGTTGCCTTGATTGGATGCTCCTAACGAGGATTTTATGAAGGGAAAGAATACAATTTAACACACTAAAACCACAGAGAGGGCCGCGATTACACAGAGATAAATGTCTATAAAACACACTGTTGGAAATGATGAAATGAAATTGTGATTTTCCGCTTTTTTCAGTGTATGCTTTAATATCGCAAATGATTTTCTGAGCTGACAATAGCAAAATAATTCAGTTTAGTTTGGCTTTGCGCTCTTTAATTGTATGGGAATCTGGGAAGTAACAAGAGAATATTCCTTTACGGTGGAAGTCAATTTTTGTGCTAATAAATTATTAAAATAACTTTTCTGGGTACGTAGTTTCTACGTGCTTAATAAATTGTTAGCGAATCTGGAATGTTATAAATAATTCATTAGGGAGTTTTACGGCATGGAAGTCTGGGAACATAACGTTGGCTATAATAAGTATTTTGATTTATTTTATAAAAGAAAGCGAACAATATTTCTTTATTTAAAAAAATCTTTTAATATTAATATTGTAAAACGAACGTACGGCAAAATATTGTTTTAAAAGAAAACTCATTAACAAAATTATTTACAACTTAAAACCTACAATGGGGATATTAAAGGCTTTGATAACACATAAAGGCAATCCGCAAAGTCATTTGCAAACAAACAAAAGGCCGTAAACAGAAAACCGTCAAAGTTTTCCGAAAAGCTGGTCGCTGAAGAGCGCTGAAGCTATTGAAGTCTATAGTCCTGTTTCAGGTTCATTAGACTTGAACGTTGAGTGCGTGTGTGCGGCTTAAACTTTCAGCTGAAAAACATAGCAATAATAATAATAACGCCCAGCAACCCCCGAAGCTTTCTCATCGCCGCCGCCGGCTATTATGTAAGCCCAATGCTTTTCCCAAGGACACGCCGCAGGACGAACCGAAATAGCAAATCAGACAGCTCCTCCATCTCCTCCTCCACCAGCCATCAGACAGATAGAAGACCATGGGAAATGGAATACAACAATTTTATTACATATAACACATTTGCAATGACCATGGTCGAAGGACAAAGGACACAGCTACGCAGCAGTACAGTAAATCAGGCAAAATAAAAAAAAAGCAAAATCACACTTTTTTGGGGCGTGACGAGCGGACAATAGTTATTGCTTTGCCGCAGCGAAATTGGAGCCAAAAATCCAATAATGCATACTACAGTAAAATCCATTTGTCAGGGTGCATAGCGCTTGACTACATTTATCATAAATTATCAAATATTTTGGATAAATGACCGATTATATTTTGAGACTGACATATACTATATTATATTGTCAATAAATAAACAATCTAAAAATAACATGTTGATGGTAAAGATTTCCAGTTAGAAAACTCGTAATAAAGAATTGGATGGAATACAAAAATTAACATATAATATTAATTTATTTTATTTTTATCTGTTCATTATTTAAGCCTTAAAGTTTTGTTGTCTTAGGATAGAGAATAATTAGGTTTTATTTTCTTTTTGGTTTAAACAAAAGATCTCGTGATGGAAACCTTGCAGGAAGTCTGACTGCTTACACGGCTTTAAAATACACAATGGGCAAGGTCAACTTTTGAAGGACCCATAAAGTTGAAAATATTTTTTTGTCCACATGAAGGAACAAAATCATTATACATCAGAATGAACAGTAACGACAAAAACAAAGAGCTTGCGGTTCTTTTTGCATTATATAAAACTCCTACACACACGCACACTCGCACACAGGGAGCATGCATGAATCGTTGCCTGCTTTTGAGAGCTGGATGCAGTTGTTATTGTTTTTGTTATTGTTACGAGTTGCAGCAGCGGCAGTGACGTAAAAATGGCGTCGGCATAGACAATTTGTTTTTGTTTAGCGTAGGCACCGTTACATGCGCACAGGAGAGCCCCAAAAACATCTGTTTGCCGATTTTTTGTAAGCGCGTGGGAGAGAGTGTAACGGTAAATCGGGAGCGGGAGAAAGAGAGTAGTAAAGAGAGCGTGGTACTTTTTTTCCTGCACCTGATGACAGAACGTTTTTTCCGAAGGATTTATGGCTTTTGGCAAAGTCAAATTCCGACTAAAGGACAGACGAAAAGTCGGTAAATATCATACCTAACTTGTGGCTCCGTTATTATGCAATAACGTATCAATCAAAAACACCTAAATTTGATTTCCTTTTATTATGTAAGAGAAAAAGAAACTTACCGTTATTTAAGTAGACACACCTAAATTGAATTGTAATTGTTATATTTCTTATCGAGGATTTTCACCAGATTTCGGGTTTTCTTTTCAGACATTTCAGATTTGTTGGTTAAGCGTTAACGGAATTTGCTTTTAAATAAGCATTATTTTGAATACACTAACACACACAGCCCGAACTTAAATTTATTTTATTTTTTTTTGCGGGGGAGAAGGCGGCGGCTGCGACGTCGACCGCGGCAGAGGCAGCGGCGCTTACAGCGAACGCTTCAGCACATTGAAGTTTTGCATCAAATTTGCCGTTTTCATGTAAACGGCAAACAACTTGATGTGATTTTTGTGGAAACTGGTGTACTTGCTGCTGAAGAACCGCCGCTGGCACATTTTCACTGCCGATTCGATGGACACGCGCTGATGACTGAATTTTCCGCGAGACGCCAGCTTTTCCAGCCCCAGCAGGACATCCGCCAGGGATGACACGCTCACCGATTATCCTTCGATAGAAAGGATATCGGTTTGCAAAATGAACTAGTTGTGCACTGGCTGAAAATTTATGAACTTAATAATTATAAAAAAAATTATATAAGGTATTCGAACAATGTAAAATTGTATTGTTGTACCAGAAAAATGATAACAAACATGCTGTTTAATAACAAACAAGGTTTATTTTATTCAAGTTCATTCAAAACTAACAGTTTTCAAGCGAAAACTGTTCAGAAAACCGCTTAAAATTTGTGCGCAAATCTCCCGAGTCGAGCGATTAACCATTCCGGGAATTTAAAAATCAAGTGACTCAACGATTAAGTACCGAGCCTATGACGGCAGTGGTCAAAAGAAAGGAACACAAAAAACGGAAGGCTTATCAAATATGGAAAGTACAGGGCGATAGAGAGCTGCGCGTTCTGGGATCGAGGTAATTGATCTCTAAGGTATGCCTAACGTACGAACTAAAAGATAAGTATACAATTAAGTCTTTTATCAAAATCACAAAATCACAAAGCAGGAAATCAACGCAGGCCGAGATCGTTGTGTGGTGGGCAACGGATCGGGATCACAGCTTGCAGAGGCAGAACAGCAGCGGTATAAAGGCTCCGATGGCGATGAAAACCGGCAGCAGGATCGAAGAGTCGTCCATTGAATACGGATTCGGCTGACGTGGCCCACTGTACGATTTTTTCGAGTCCGGCGATTGCTGGGCTTGCTGCTCATTGCTCAGCTGATCGTTTTGCTGCTGCTCGGGCAGCTCCTCCTCGAACTCCTCATCGTCAAGATCCTCGTCATCCTCATCTATGTCCTCCCGCTGGCTGCGCACCACCTTCTCCGCCTGACTTCCTTGTTTCTGTTCCGGTGTCTGCTTTCCCTCCGGCTTGATTCTTTGACTCGCCTCCGTGCCATGAAGTCGGGGCAACTGGGAAACGTCTCCTTTCAGCAGAGCAAAGGCATTGATCTTCGGATTATCCAGTGCTCCCTTGATGAAGTCCAATCGCAGCCGACCATTCCGCACATCGGACACCTCGCCCTCGTAGTTTAATCGACCATTGTTGATCTTGAAGTACACAATCTCGTCGTGAGCCGAGCCTCTGCCAACCTCATTGTAGATGTCCAGCTGACGGACTACCGTGTGCTTTCGGTTGAGAAGCACATCGAAAACCTTCTTTTGCGGCGCATCGAAGTAGACTTCGCAGAACTTCATTATCAAAGCGTAATCTCCGTCACCATCGCTGGGTAAATCGTAGCCAAAAGTGGTGGTGTGATACCTTTCGGTTCTGTAGAGCACCTCGTCCTGTTCCTGTACCCGACCGATCATCAGGAGGTGTTTGCCGTAGTCCGAGGCGATTCCAATGCCTTTAAGAGGATCTGCATCGTATTGAATGCCATTTAGGTCAGTGTGCTCGTCCCCGCCAGCGTTAACGGCGTATATAACTTTCAGAGGTTCAGCTGCCAAGGAGCTGACGAAGAGGATCATTACTAGCAGTAAGGTCATCCATGTCCTGGGACCACTTGCCCGCAAGTAGTCCCTGAAAATCCCCCTTTTCCATGCTACGTTGCACATGTCAGCAGTTGTTGTTGTGCTACTGAGTTTGCTTGGCATTATTCCCTGTTGTGAGGCCCTCTTGTTTTGGCGTTTGAGTTTTCCGGAGTTTGTCCTGGTCAAGTCCTGTCGCCTAGCTAGCTGATGTGGTAGTGGCACGATTCTGGGGCCGGAATAAATCCATTAACAAATTTATTTTTATGCAGCGCAGCCTTTTCACATGTGCCAGGGCTGCAGCGATGGGTTCTTAACTAAAGGAACCAGTGAACCGGTGAACTGTTCTTGGAGGCCTGGTATTTTTTAAGGGTCCGAACTACAATTTTTTAAGAAAACCAATATGAAACTGTAACATGATTGCAATTACAGCTTAGGCATGAAAACAGATTTTTATAGCTTATTAATATTACAGAACTAATCGTAAATTTTATTTTGAAATCTTAATATTCAAATATCCAAAGAGAGACCCGACAAACTAACTAGTATATTTTAGTATTTCTTGTAGGTATATTATTTTGGCGCCCAGAAACCGGGCACACTGCGCTACACGTGCATCGATGTGGTTGAATTTCACAGGGAAATAATCCACAAAGAGTGGTTTAACACTTGTAAATTAAGTGAAATTCGTTTTTAACGACAGTGCGACAGCACTGAAGACAACCAGATCATCGAGTCAAGAACAGGGCAGCCATGAATTTCGACGACGAAGACCGATTGGAGCTGCAGTTTCTGGCGGGCGGCAACATCGTGGAACATGCGCCTGTCTTTTCGCCCGATGGAAGGTTAGTGCAAAAACGATAATATATTGTTATATTTTTTATAATCCGATCTGCTCGTTACAGATTTATGTTCGTGCGATGTTTGACAAAGGTGCAGGTATATGCTACCAGCACGGGAGAACTCACCCGGGTTTTGGATGACGCTACGGCGCCACTGATCAGTTTGGAATTGGATCTGAAGCAACCGGAACTCCTGATCGGGTGCACGAGTACTGGGGAACTGGTGCGGTGGAATTGGCGAGCGGGTGTCCTCAAGAAAACCGTTTCCCTGAATCTGGGATCTGGGGAAACCACAGTTTTAACCTGCCACCTGATGAATCTGTATAAAGGTGGCGACACAGCCTGCGCCTTCGTCACCACAAAAAAGAAAAGTGGAGACCAAGTCCACTGGTTTGTGGTTAACACAAGTACGGGCGAAACTGTCAATGTCAATTGTGGACTTAAACTCAAGTGCGTTTCCATCTTTAAAATTTCAAGCACCGTATAAAATCAATCTAATATTATATTCAATCTTTACAGAGTGCGTACTCCCCTCGTGGACGTGGGAAAGGGTCAGTTCAAGTACATTATTTTAGCCCAGGGATTCTACATTTACTTCCTTAACTATGAGACTTGGAAATTCTGTCGCTACAAGAGTGCCAACCAAAATGTAATCACTCGTGTGCAAATGAGTCCCTGCGAAATGGTAGCTGCCACCGCCGATTCCGAAGGCAAGATCTTCGTGTGGCGGGATTTTGAGAACCGAGAGACAATGACCAACACGCTTTTCCACTGGCATCACACGGAGGTGACCAGCTTGGCTTTCTCGCCCTCCGGTGTGAGCATATATAGCGGAGGACATGAGTGCGTTCTAGTAAAATGGTCATTGGCCAATCCCGAGAGCCGGAAGTATCTGCCCAGAATGGCCAGTGTTATCCGACACATTGTGGTCAGCAACGACAATGAGAATGTCCTGGTTTGCACGGAGGACAATGCCATTCAGCTGTTGAGTGGCAGCAATAGCATTATCAAATCTACTGTCCAGCACTTTACGTACGAGACTAAGGATAAGACTGGCAACGCCAAGTTCCCTTTGGGTTTACGCCTAAATCCAAGAACCAACACTCTAGTGCTAAATGGCAGAACAGGACATTTGCAGTTCTATTCGGCGTACACCAAGAGTATGCTGTATAACGTAAGTCCACATTTAATTCTTGGCAACGCTGCATGTTAATTGAGATGTATATTCTTCCCAGCTTCGTGTGGTGGACAACAATGTGCTCAGTGAGGAAGCAAACCACATCATCTACAATACGCGAATTACACGGGCAGCCTTCAATATCAACTGGATGGCTACCGGAGAGGTGTACAATGATCTGGAGAACTTTGCCGAAGTGCGTCTTAAGTTTTGGCAGTTTAATGAAAAGTTACAGAGGTATGAATATTAAGGAAACCATACTTTGTAAAATTAATAATTGTTTCATTTTTTCTTGCAGTTACATTCTTAACACAGAGATTGAATTGCCTCACGAACATGGTTTTAAGGCAATAATCTTCTCCAATCAGTTCCAAGTGGATAATTTACAATGTGCCACTGCTGGCGAGGACAACGTAATCAAGATATGGGGCCTTACAGACTCTGAGAACATCTATAGGCGGGGCATCATGTGGAGTTGCCTGGCGCAGACGAGCTACAGGAATCTGCCCATCGGCTCGCTTTGTTTCTCGCAGGATGGCTCACTTTTGGCGGTTGGTTTCGGCAACATTTTGGCGCTGTACGATACCCGGAATCCGCGATTGCCTTTGCAAACTCTGAGCTGTCCTCCTGGCTTAGACGGTGTGATATCCAAAGCGCAGCTGAGATTAGCACAATCACCTTTGAATGGAGCCAGGAAAGAACTAACCCAGCAAAGGCAGCAGTTGTGGGCTCTGCTGAAGACTTTGTTAAATAGCAATGATGAAAAATTGATTCAGCAGGCCAAGGATTTAATAGTGGGTCCTCCTGCCAATGCAAAGCTTGTGAACCAACCGGAAGATACCAGAAAGGAATCCGTATTCAAATACATAATGAAAATGTCCGAACTTGGTTTACATCAGAAATTGCAACTGCTGCGTCGTTTTGGAGTCGAATGCGCGATACCTCATGCCCATCGGAATCGGTTAATGGAGCACCTACAACAAAAGGCCGTGGTTCCACAAACAACAAAGTTGAGACTTCGAAAACTGGACGCTCGGCTGCATCGCCTGCACACGCGACATCGTTATAAAGCCAAACAGCGACTTGGTGATTTGTGTAAAAGGCGACAGAACTTCGAGGACCTTGTACCGGAGGATGTTATGTCTCTGTTCAGCGTTCTCAAGCTGGACGAGAGCAGTAAACCTAAAAAGGAGGAAAAGATCAAAACCAAGCAGAATGTCAGTGGCAAAGTTAACCAGAATGCAAAGAGAATTCCCGCCAAGGCGGCGCCTCTGCAGGGATTGGCGCAGATTTCACAAGTGCAATTCGGAGCCGGGGATCAGGCTCATCTAGTGGCGGTCTGCACCGAGTCAAGGGTTCTAATCTGGAATTTACTGACTCTGCGTCTGCAGGCGGGCTTAAAGTTGTCCGTCCGGCAACTGGCCTTTGATCCGCTCACCAATCTAATGGCTGTCATAACAAAAAATGATGAATGTGAGTTTATTTGAATTTCCAATTAACCTTGTGACCCGCTAATTAATTTGCATTACTTTTTATGATTTAGTGCACGTTTTCCAACCAAATGTTCCGTTGCCTCTGTATCAGCGCAGTAATCTGCCGAAAACCCATGGATTAGCTTGGTTGCCCAGGAGGCAGCCGAAGCAGAGCTCCATCAATGTGGACTGGCAGGCACAATCCACGCTGCTGATGCTAACACACTCGCAGGAGATTGCGTACTTGGCGTTACCGGGTCAGAGTCCATCGGATGATGCGCCAGCACCGATAAGTTTTGCCCAGACCGACGCCACGGAAAATATCCTGAAGCACGCGACATTCGGCATCCACGTGACAAAGAAACAGCCAGTTTCTACTGAAACTCTGGACAAGAGTGGCCCTTTGATCGTGAGAGGAGGAGAACATAGTGCCGTCAATGCGGTAAGCTTTATTTATTCGTTTATTTTATGCGGTTAGCTTGGTTAAAGTTATATACACTTTTCGAATGATCTCTTATTAAGCACATTAACTGGTCAAATTGTAGTTTCCAATTGTATGCAGATACATATAAATTCGTTTAGAGTTCTTTTAGTCGTTTTATTGAAATCTTACATATCTATGAAGTACAATTGGTTAGACTTATTATTAGTTCAGAAGTAATATAATAATTGGTATATATTTGGTTTAGCTTTGGTCTGGTTTAGAAATCCTTTAAAAACATCAAATTCAATTGATCTTGTTGCTCAGTCGTTTTGAGTATTGACGGTGATTGTCTATGGGCCGGATACTATTTCTTCTTGCGCTTGAGGACATCGCCCAGTCGCGGCGCCGTAGGGACTCGCAGATGGCGACAGCGACGCATCATCAGGACATCGTGCTTAAAGTAGCGTAGACAGTGCCATTGGGGAACCTTGGGCATCAGTTGTTGGTGCTAAAAAAGCGATAAAATTCGAACATTTTAAGTTAATTAAAAACTACCAAGTGCTAAGAAGATTCAAATGCAGTGCTTTTTAAAGAAGGTGTTGTATGAAAGAGGTTTCTTGTTGGTTATATCTAAAATCTTAAAAACTCTGACGTCGCTTCGTTTTGTCGTCACTATCTTTTGTCCCTTATATTTTTTAGTTTTGCAGTTCTTTTGTGTTTTTCTGTCTGCGCCCAACTGGCGTTCAACTCAATTTGAATAATTGCCATTGAGATTTATAACGCAGTTTTTCCAAAGCGTGTTTTATTTTTGGATCCGCCTTTCAATTGTGTCTTAGCTTAGGACGTGTGCAAATCATGTGAGTTATATCAGCTTAGCAACTATATAATCTGCTGTTTAGTATCTTGTAGTTAAGGATTTTGGGATAGGTCTGCGCGTGGTGAAATTATAGAGCTGGATATGTGTTATCACATGATTCCTTAAGAAAGTGAGAAGATGATAATCCAAAAATATTGTATAATATTCAAGTAATCAGCTGAACTTGACTCCTCCAATTTGGGGGTATTCCTTTCCAAAGATCATTCCAGTAATCAGTTATTTTTATACTTAAATAATTACTTTGTTTATTCTATCAAGGGTCAAGTCTTCATGGGCATTGATAAGTGGTAGGTTCCATATGGAATATTATATAAACGGCTGTCGCCTATAGGAAGTTTTGCTGATCATTGAAACGAAAGCTTTGCCTTCCATCTATATTTAGTTGAAGAGATTAAGTACACCCGCCGCAAACGTGTGCGACAAACAAGGTTTGTTATTTTACAAATTTTAATTGTATAAGGGCAATAAGGTTATTAATGTTTTGAAATGATGTAGGTCTAACCAGGTGTAGTAGCGAGCTTCACGTTTTGACAATAGTCGTATATTTATTAAGAAACCTTGAACTGATCCGTTTAGGAACAAATTTGGAATTTTTAAAACAGTATACAAATATAGGGTCTAAATATAAAATAGTTGAGCTAAAGAACATAGCGCTTAACGCGAGTTGTATTTTCTTTTTAAATCTTTAAAAATTGTAAAAGTAGGGTCTGGAATTCGAATTCAAATTTATGTTAATTGGTATGACTAAAGCTATACTTCCTGTATAATATTTCCCCTTTTATGGTTATATTCCCCCGCTGTTTTCAATTCGAAAGCAATCTTTTAATTAAGAGTGCACTTTGTTTTTCTCGCGATACTCGACGCCCACTTTTAATTAGCGAGTTTGCACTTCCTGCACACTGCAGCTGGCAGCCATTTTATTTTGGTGTGCTAGTGAAGTCATTGCCCCAAATTCGTGCCCCCTGCTGTACTTGTACTCCTTTTCCGTGTCATCCACTCACCTCATTCACAATTGGCACAGGTCCAGCTTTTGCCCAAGCAAAGAATGCAAGGCACAGCAGGGAAATGACGGCTACAAAGTTGGGCCACATTTTCCGATTTTCCGGATCCGAAATGCGGGCGAGGAAAGTTCTTTTCTTTAGAGTTCTTCGACTGCACACTGCACTGTGCAAAATGTAGTTTGTTTGTATTTTTTTATTGGGTCGTAAATCGTTTAATCTGGATTTTGGCACTTTGTCAGTTGCAGGAGAGGATGAACTTTTGTCCGCCTTTATTTCCGTAAACTTTAGCGGCACGCGCTTCCGGCTCTCTGTTTTCCGGCTAACGGTTGTTGCTGCGAAACACAACGGTAAAATGTTGAGCTGGAGCCGCGACTCTCGGCAATTTATACTCGCAGCTCCAGACTTCGGCTTCGGATTTGCACTTCGGCACGGGCATTGGGGTTCGGGCATGGGGCTTCCGCTCTCCGCAATTCTTCGTTTTGTTATTATTTTTGCGGGCAGAGCACGCTCTCTTGTGCTCTTTGGTCTTGTGGCTTGTGCACTTGCCAGCGCTCATTGTGAATGGACAACGAGGGGCTGGTGCAAGCGCACCGCCGCCCACCGCTGCACAGTGGGATAGAAAGCTAAAGGTTTAGTTAAAAAAAAGGAAAGGGAAACTGAGATTGCTTAGGCTTATACAATTTTTAACCATTAATATTCATTGGGCTTTTGGGTATTTATTATATAAGAAGGCATAATTAAAACTTATCTGGAATATATTTCTATTTCCATTTCCTTTTCTTTTCCATTTTCCTCTGTGAGGTCCTCTTATTTAAATTGTCACTGTGCTATAGAGCGGAATTCTCCCCCTTTTTCCACCCAGCCATTGTCCCCCCAATTTATTGTTTATGCGTGTGGCGAGCATTTTCCGTTGCGTGCTCGTGACACTTTAGTTTTCCCCAATAATACTCGATTACGCTGGGCCAATAATTAAAATCGCTTTGTTCGCTGTGGTAAATTTTCCCGACACTGTTGTTGCTACGTGCAATATTGTACTTGCCATAATTACTTTCGCCAATTACAATATTTTTCGAGGGTTTATACTGGTTTTAGTCGGTTGCAGAAAATGAATTCAATTCTGTATTCTGACTTATCGCAACTGAATCACATTGAGTCATCAGTTAGTGTCTTCTCCAGGGAAAAACAATTATATTTTGGAAATTGCCACTCAACAAATTGACAGACATGTTTGCACTTGGATTGTTTTTACCGATTTCGTTTAGTTTGCAATAAAATGGATCAACAATATCCACGGGCAAAAAGCGCATGCGCGAAGGTTAATAGAGACGCGGCACTCGACGCATTTAAAAGACGCTCAGCAATGACAAAACAGAAACCGAAATATTATCATGTGATTACTATTGTCCAGCGCTGAACTTGAACCGCAATCTCGACACCCAAAAAAATCCGAATAGTATTAAGTGCGGACGCCTCTGAATAGTGTTGCGTATTTAGCTTTATTTATGTTTGTACGGGAGTCTTAAAATATTTTATAATAGAATATTTAGGAAAAATCTTTAATAATAACTTGGCTTTATATAATAATACCTTGCTAAAAATCTAAGCAACTGTTTGTTTTGTACTATTTAAACAGGTAGATTACAAAATTTAGTCTAGTCATTTTGGCACCCGAAAATCGGGCATCACAGTCACTACTAACACAATTTTGAACTTCAGCAAGGTCAATGTCAATTAATGTTTTTTTTTTCTTTATTACAGTTTGTCAATCTGTCCGCCCACACGATGCCTGCCATGAGCCTGATTTGTGGTGAATTTGTGAAATCGCTGCTGATTGCGGCGGATTCTGCTTCAAGGCACTCCTCGGCAGCCAAAGGAGATGCCCCAGTGACCAATGGTGGAGCCGTGAATGGCAATGGGTTGTCACACGAGTACAGTGACGAGGAGCTGGAGGAGGAAGACCGGGAGGAGGGTGAAGTGACCATTAGTCCATATGATACCCGGAAAACGCTGCTGGCGGAAAATGAAAGGCTTGAGGATCTGCCAACCGAAGGAGAAACCGATCAGCAGGCCTTGGATAATCGATTAAAGACCATCTCCACACTAAAAACAAAACTAAGGTTATGAATGTAAACAATTCAATTAGTTGTTCTTAAAAAAATTAAATTCTTTTATTTTTGTATAAGACAAAAGTTATTAAAAAGCATATTGCAAAGAGATTTATGTTTTCTTACTGAAGTATCGGGAGTACCTATAAATAGGATTCGAATAATTGTTTACACTTACCAACACAAAAATTGTGTATTTTTCCTAAAACTAATGACTTTGACTTTTATTTTCACAATGCTTACATAAGATAAAAAGATAATCAAATATTTATTATTAATTTAAAGGAAACGTCGGCGTGGTATTAAACCCGCATGGGACAGCACATTGTAAATTTCCATGCGTGGAATTTTCTCGGCTTGTCTGTCATAAACCTACAGAAGAATTAAATTAAATTAATATATTAAGTGAATTTAAAGAGACTTAGAATGAATTTGATGAGGATTTTCTCTATGTTATGGTTGCTACTTCTTAATAATATTCCAATATTCTAAGTAAGCATTGTGTTTATGAAGTATTGAGATGTTTATGGAACTTACCACCTCCTCGCCAGGTCCGAACCAACTGGATCTGGCCAGGGCATCCCTCACCCTGGGCGTATTGTAGAAGGGGTTCTGGAACTGCTGGGGGAGCGTCTTCTCCCAGGCGGCGTTCTCCACCACCGCAATGTGCTGCAGATTCCTTTGGGGCCTGGCCTCCACACTTACAAAAAAGAGACCCCACATCATCACAATAAAGGCTGACCAAATGAAACGACCGGGCAGGAGGCACCTTGAATGACAGAGGAGAAGAGGATCACGCCTCGTTGAGTTCGGCTGACTGACAGATTCCACTTGCTCGGCTTAAGGTATTATCACGATGATCATTACATAATTGTGGCGTGCATATAATATTACAAGTTTCCGCCTGTCACGCACACACACGCATGCTCCCCTTGCCCCCTTTTCCCCGTTCCCAGCCCCCCGAATCCAGTCCACGCCTAAATGACCGCTTTTCACTCTCGGGAGCCCGGGACAACTTGTTGGCCAAGTCAGCTGACTGGGCTTCCACAAGGGGGACCGTGTTGGCCACTTGACTGAATATATCTCACAGTCAAGCTACCAAAAAGTGAACAAAGAATTTTATAAATATTTTAGTTAAATATTTTTTGAGATTATAAAGTCATGATTAACATTCATAGTGTTTGCATTTAAACCAACCCAAAATGGTTTCTTTACACTTTATTATTATTATTATTAATTTGTACGATTTTTAATACAGAAAATATTTTAATTTATTATTTTAAATATTTTTTTTAATTTTTACTGACGGTTTTTTTTTATATTTTGTTCGATTTCTTTGCCGTGGCAAAACTCGGTTGTCATGCGTCTCCCATTTCCTCGATGTCGCGTGCTGTGAGGAGAAAAACTGTGCTGCAAATACATTTTCCAGCGTCATGCGTCTGCTGGTCGGTTGGTTTGTTGGTTTGTGCGGCCCACTTTGGTTGCAAAAAGATCCCTGATCTTTGCTTTTAATTGGATAACCGGCAGTGACGACCGCTTGCCGGTTGTTTCTGGCCGATGATGTAAGTTTTGGACTTGATATTGCCACTTGCGGCACTTGCAATTCGCATTATCTGCCTGGCAGTTTGTCTGCCTCGAAGCCCTTCGGTCAACCTGCTAACTCATGGTTTTCCGACGGTTCATGGCATTTTATAAGGCGTACCGATAGCCAAGCTGGGCTTGATAATGAGATTTTCATTCAGTTAAACATGAGGGGAAATTGTATGATGCAACTTCAAAGGCTGAAAGCTTACTTAGTAATAAGACCCTTAAGAAAAATATCTCGAGCTTTTAGTAATAGATACCCTTAAGAGAAATACCTCACGTTTTTAGTAATAAGTACCCTTAAAAAAAAAACTCGAGCTTGCAATGTAAAGTTACAGATTTTGCTGGTAATGCTTCCCAGATATAAGGTTTGATTTCTCCCCCACATATTTTGTAGTTCACTGACCCACGCACTTTGGGGATACCATTTTTTGGCCCCACCGCGATCACACCCAAAGTGATGTCCAATCGGCTGTTGAATGCATTTCGCCTTCGGTTGCTATCCAAGCCGTTTTTAACCGGCCATCTTATGCAATTCTGGCGCTTTGCGCATGCGCAAAAGACTGCAGCCTTCCCAGTCAAAAATGTGTTGGCATTTTCAGGTTTTCGTGCTTATTTTGTATATTCGAGCCGGGCAATTGTTGCTGGGACGACGGCTACTTACTTACGATCTGCAACTACATACGAGACTTGTTGTTGGGTCTGATTAGGTCAATGGAATCCAATTGGCGTCAACGTCGCGTCGCTGCAGTTTTCGCTTTTCCACAGAGACTTGCAAACATACATATGTACTCAAACATATAGTACTTCGCTCCATTCCATTCCAGCATTCCCAATTTGGGTCATGTGGTTAATTGACAAAGATTGACGTATTGTGTATTATTGTTATGCTACAACGTCCACAAATTTGTTTATACTATTTTGCATACAATGAGGAAATATGCTCCACGCATCTGATACACTTTCGTGTTTTCCCCGATTGAGTGGGATCAAGAAACTGGGTCCGAGAATTGGGCTGAATGGCTACTGTTATTGGGTGAAAGGTCGCAGGAACCTTGATACGAAAAAACTGGAGCCGAAAACAGAGATGATATAAAAAAAACCCACTTTGCACTTGACGCTCATTACAAGTTGAGCCGGCAAATGAAGCAAGTGATCGTTAAATTTCGAAAGTGTGAACTTTTTAAACCGTTTCAAGGTTGCCTTTATTTTATGCACATTTCATTTCCCCATGAAGTTTTTAATTAAGCGTCTTGTATTACATGTTATTCTTTGTGTTATTTTTGAGGGCATTTTGCAATATTGTAATTAAAATACTTAAGCCTGCTGTTTTAATGTTGATTACCCAAAAAAGGCTCTCAGTTAGCTTTTTGTAAGTTTTTAATTATAAATCCTACTAATTTCACAATACTTTCAACTAATTGTAAAACTCACTTGTAATTAAATTAGTATTCAATAATGCCCATATAGAAATTTCATAATATTCACCACTGGAAAACTGTGTCAGCTTATTTGAGCACGTACTACTGAAAGTTAACTACTTTGTCCGCCCCCCGGCACGCCCACCCCCAACTGCCACGCCCCTTTTCAACATTTGCGGTCAATATTGATATGCGGTCATTGTGGATCATATTTATTAGCCAAATGGCGCAAGTGGGCGAAGCATTTGGCATTTGTTTTGGATCTTCAAGCGAGTTAATTGAAAATACTGCACAGCATGACAATCGTAACAGTTTTTTTTTTTGATATTGCATTATTGTTATTATTTTTAGGGTTTATCATGGTTGGGTTTCATGAGTTCCGTTTGGTTTTAAGTAACGCTTCTTCTTGGACATTTTTGGGCATTTGTTAAAAAAACGTGACCGTTAAACTAAATTATGTGTTGAGTACACAAGTCGTTGAATTTTATTATAGATTTTATGCTTGTCAGTCAGTGTTGCCGACTTTACCATATTGTTGTAGTTGCTGTTGGTCTTGTGATAGGTCAAGTTGTTTATGGTTTTTTTTTTGTTAAGGTTTTTGTTGTTCAAATGGTTTTTGTCACAGTTTTTCTTGACTCATTTTGGTGGCAACCGCATCGAATTTTTAAATTATGCTGTGGGACCCACGCTGTGTTTATGCTTAAAAATTGTGCAATTTTTTCTGGAGATCATAATAACTATTGTGCAACTATTATGCAAATATTCAATACATAGTTTTAAAATTCTATAAAATTTGAGAAACTTGTTAAAATTCCACCAATTTCATTAAATGTTTCACAAGCTTAAATATTTTAAACAGAATTCACAAACTATTAAACGCATTTTTTTAAACTCACATTTTGTAAGTCTGATAACACTCGGAATTTTATCAAAACCTTTTTTTATTATCAAGGATCACAAAGACCGCTTAGGATTTGAAGACCCGCGAACAGTTGTTGATTTGAGCGCGGCCAATTGGCAACTGAATTTAAGTTTAAGCCAACCAACAGACAGCGACTGGCCGAAACCGCAGATCGGATCGGTTGGCAGGTTTTGGACACAACTTGAAAGTTTTCAAAACTGAAAAAAGAGAAGCTAAACGAAAATGAAAACGAAAACTCAACGAAGCATGCGACAAAAGCTGAGAAAAGCTGGGGTTGAGGGTTTCGCTTCTATGTTATTTGGCCCTTTAATTAGATTTTGGAAATGATTTTCCACGAAAATTAACATACAATAATTCACTTTCTATTGTATAATATTTTTAAAAAGAAAACAAAAGAAATATTATAAATTTAGTACGTTTAATAATTATAAGAAGTATTTACAATGCTGATTATTTGATTTTATTATTACTCCTTCAAAACAAAATTATCCACAAAATCCTGAATCATATCTATCATGCGATTCCTGTACAACTCATCTGTGTTGAAGGCCTCCAGACAAATCTCAATCCGTTTCTTGCTAAAGAAATCACTGAAACCATCCGCAGAACTGGTTAATTTCTGGGTGCAGGATGGTGGCAGCATCACCAAATGGCAGAACAAACAGCTCTCGATCAGCCCAACACTCCGGAATTCCTCCACAGATTCGTAGAAACTCTGCTCTGGTAAATAGCGAGCTATATCCAAATCAGCTCGCTTCAGGAACTCCGTCATAAAGCGATAATATTCCGCCAGAAGTTCACTCAAATGGGCCTCTCTAAATGCCTTTGAAGTTGGAATTGAAAGGACTGTAATGACATCGATGATAGGAGGAGCATATCTGGCCAGCTGGAAGTCCACAAGACGACACTGCAAAGGACTCTCGCCGTACTTTCCATACTGGAACATTATGTTATTGGCCCACAAATCACCATGAACTAAAGTATTCTGATACTTTGTTGAAGTTTTAACAGCCTCGAAAACAAAGGACATCCTTTTGGTAAAGTTCTCCAAAATAAAGTCCAACTTTGACTGATACTTGGGCATCAGTTTGATAAATTCCTTGGCCACTTCGCAGGCATTTTGGAAGTTCACAACCCTCAGATGATCCGGCTTAAAATTAGTGGGATAGGCGTTCTCCACAACCGATTTTGGATGCGATTCAGTTAGTTTTTGGCCAGTTCTGTGCTCATGAATAATGGAACCCGCATGCAAGGCAGCCAAGGTTTTCAGACAACAATGGAGTTGTTCGTAGGATAGTAAGCCATCTCGTTCAGCTCCCATTCGATATCCCTGATCGGCGAGGTTCTCGAAAACCAGCAGATTCTTATCCGCATAATAGCACTTGGGTGCCACTTCGGCACAGGCCTTTTGAAGTTCGGGAAGTACTTGCTGATATACGGCGATTTCCTTTTGGAACACACCGAAATCCTCCAGATATTCCATTCGCGAGGCATTATCCGTGGGTGCTGATTTCGAAAAGAATCTTATCTGCTTGATTTCCTCGGAAGTGTGAAGTTGCAGAGTAACTTGAAGGTAGAAGTGGCTTCCCAAATATCCAGCCGGTGCATCCGAGGTGGGTTTCAACTGATAGCTGACTATATCGAATCCCAAATCCGATTTGAGATCCTGGTGCAAGTATCGCTGGCACAGGCCGCGAATCTCGGTGGGGCTAAGTTCCAGTGCGGTTGCCATCTTGAAATCAACTGTTTGGATTTTTGGGCATGGCGTTAACCCTATTTATACCATATTCCACCAGACTGCTGTAAATTGTCCAGAGATAAAGAAGATACAGTAGGTGAGCAATTTAACGGGGGAAACAGCCACTTGAAAAGCGTTAACTGAAATCTCCCTCATATTTATTTGCTTATGGGCTAGACTGCGGATAAAAAAATTAGGGGAAAGCTTTTGGGGGTTAGGGAAATCAGGCGTTTGTCGGATGAGAACAAAAGCAAATGATGGAATTATTTTATTATAGTTCGAAATCAATTTTGAACACTTGTTACATTTAAAGTTCTTATGAATAAGTAATTGATTACAAATGGTAATAACACAGAATAATAAATATTATTCATCGTTAAAAATTGTAACCTCCGAAAAGTTTTTTGGGTTAAACTTTTTTGTAAACCCACAACGATATTGTTGTACTAAGCAAACAGATAACTTACCTACGCAAGCCACTCACACTTCCCAGTTGGCAACTAATTGCCAGGATTTATAGGAGATATAACTTATCAAATAAACTGTGACTTAAGGCGCTGTTTGTTTGGGGTAAACAGAGTTTATTTCGCCTAAAACTAATGCCCAGGTAAATGTTTATTTAATTCCCGGATACTTGCGTGTTAAATGTCTGGGAAAATTGGCAGCTGTTGGGAATTAAGCGAGATGGATAACCGAATTGTGTCATTAGTTAAGGGATATAGTTTTAGTTACAGAGGCCAAACAAATTAGTCACAGACTGGACCTCAGAGTGACCACAATCAGAATGAGATTTAGCCGAATTATAGAGGAGTATCTGAAGAACTCCACTTTGCATGGAGCTCGGTTTATTGTGGACAAGGATGCCAGTTGGATTGAGCGCATCTTTTGGGTTATTTGTTTGGTGGCCTCTTGGTACGCCTCCTGGTTGCTTATCAAAGCCTCGTTAAGTGAGTGACCGGAGATAAAGGTAATCTCTTTGATGCTACCAAATAACCTGGCATTACCTTTCAGGTGCCTTTGAAAACAATGCCATCAGCTTTGTGGTGGAGAGTTCGTTTCGCGACTGGAATACCAATTTTCCAGCTATTATAGTCTGCGAATCAAAGAATATGGATAGGATTCAGGAGGTTGCTGAACAGTATGTTTTAAGATTAAATTTCAGGGATAATATATAGCATTTATTACGTTAATAATTTTATTATTAATTTGAAATTCTTCTGTGTAACTAAATTTTACAATATTATTTCAGACTTTGGGGCGCTGACCACGACTTCACTTTGGAGGAGGTCCTTAGTGAAATTGCCTTTTTCCGAGGGGAATCCTATCACACAGTCCATGAATGCAGTGGCGAGGAGGTGACCACTTCATGTTTCTACTCAAATTTCTCGTATTATGCCGAACTGGTTAGAAGCAGTTGTGTGGACTCAATTAGCAATTGCGAGTGGAATAATAAACCATTTGAGTGCTGCAAGTACTTTCATCGCATGGAAACTGAACTCGGAATTTGCTATGCCATTAATTCTCTGCAAGCCGGGTGTGTAAATAAATAATTTAAAATTTATTAATAAATAAAGGTTTTTTTGCTCTTTTCAGAAAACCCAAAAGTCCCAAATTGAATATGTATTCAAATCGAGATAGTGGGCCTGGCACTTTGAAAATGGAATTGCATACAGAGGCTACGGTAAGTGTAAAATAAATAAAATTCGGTAAATAAACTAGAACACTAAAAAGATATAAGAACAATATTTTTTAATTTTTCTACCTAAAAGTGTGCTTTCTTTATTTAAAAGCTCTTTAACCTAATTATAAAGTGGTATTGATTTTTATTTTAATTAGGTTTTTATACTTGGCACTGAAGAGGTGCCCACATTGGTTACCCCAAAAACGGATTTTCTAGTGGTGGGACCCTATATATCCTTTGTGTAAGTTATCTTTAAAGAATATACAGGTTTTTTGATATTATTTAATTTAATTTTGTAGAAGATATATTTCCAAGCGAGACATTGAAAATGATGAAGAGATCCGGCAGACGAGTGTGCATCAGAGGAACTGTCGTTTTGCAGATGAAAATATCCTGGATGTTCACAAGTTCTATAGCTATAGTGCCTGCACGGTTCAATGTCGCAAGGATCGGCAAATGGAGTTGTGCAACTGCTCCAGTCACCTGTCCCCAAATTCCCCCGATTGGCAGCTTTGCAACATGGATGGCTTGGAATGCCTGAATCGCAATTACGAAGATCTCTCGGTAATTATTGCCAAATGGTCAAAACGTCGCGGTCGAAAGGGTTTAGTTTGCGATTGTCTGCCATCCTGTACGGAGGTGGATATCACCACAGTTTATGACAGCAAGGAAAATCTGGTGGGAAATCAGAATCCAGTCTCCCGAATTGAATTGGGTCTTATTGAATTGCCCACAGAAAGATATAAAAGGAATTTAGTGAGAGGAAAATTGGATTTGGTGGGTGAGTTAAATTATTTATAAATAATTTTATATAGACTTTAAATTTAAATTCTTTTAGTATCCATTGGTGGCACCACCGGCTTGTTTGTGGGTGCCAGTCTTCTCAGTTTTGTGGAGATTTTCTATTACATAACCATTCGTCCTTATACCACTTATATGAACGAAAAACAACGACTAAAACGTTTAATTTTACCTGAAAGATTTCATAAGAATTAAGTTAGGAAAGCAGGTATTGCTTTTCTAAAGAAGTATATCTTATTACAATCATGTATTATTTTACTGTATGCAAAAAAAGAAAAACTATATTCTTTAGTTGCTTATCTAACTTGTTATCCACAAAAATGCATATAATAAAGCTTTCTTTTCGTAACTCATTAAGGAATAAGACCCCACTTTGTATAAAAAATACACCCTTACCTAAATCTTATCACTCCGATAAGAAAAATAGTTTTCAACTACTCTTACAAACTACAGCTGTTCAGTCAAAAGATCTGTTCGTGAGAAAATAAAAACAGAGCGAAATTCTATTTTTGCTCAGTTGTGCACGGTTGACAGATGCAGCTATTTGGCTGAGTGAAAATTGTCGGGAAAACTGTCTCAGTCTAGTCGGCTTTCTAGAAGAAAAGAGAGGGAGAGATCGCGATCGAACGTATACGTAATACGCCCACATTACGTATACGCAACATAATGCTTTGCCGACAAGATTGCGAGAAAATGTTGGAAAATGCTCAAAGGTGTGCCGAAAAAGCTAATCTAATAGACTTTAGTGTCGTCAGAGACCTCAGTGCAATCGGTTATCTGGGGGATTACTATGCACTAACTTTAAGATATTGCTATGTAAGTATGATCTTGACTTTGTAAAGTTGGTATCTTCGTTACAGATTATGGCTTAATTTAAGGCACAATAAAAAATAAGGTTAAGCGTGAAGATAGAGAATTCGTTAGAAATTTGTTGTATATTTTGTAATACGCTTCTAACTTAAAACATTCAATGTCAACTATTTTTTACATTTAAAAACGAAGCTTTCTTTATTATATACATTTTCTTAATAATAATGATTGTTTTTGATTATTACAAACCTGTTTTAAATGCTTATCAATTTTTTATCTATTGCTTGTACTTAGTATTTATTTGAGACCTATTCGTATATCACCTCTAGAGTGATTAATTGAAATCAATAGATAACCATTGTACATGGAAATGTAAAATATATTTTACATGCTTCCCTTCTTTAACTAAATAATATACCCTACTTTTAGGAGAAAGACGAAGTCGTGAGGGAAATGCAACTCTTTGTGAAGGCTTTGCCACAGCAAAGTGCTGAAGTTTCCAAAGAGCAAATTTTTGAAAAAGAAGCCTGGCTTTACGACACTCTTTTAAAGAAAATGCAGTCACTTTGTAAGTTAAATATTTTCTTTTGAATTATAAGAACAACTACATTTATTTTTGCAGCTAACATAAAATGGTGTCCTGATTGCGTTTACACTCGAAATGATTTAATAGTCCTGGAAAACATCAAACTGAAAGGTTTCAGAGCAGCTGAGTCTACAGAACTTGATGAAGTGAATTTGGATCAATTGATAAAATCAATGGCATCGTTTCATGCTGCTAGTTTGGTGTGCGAACATCAAACCGAAACCAAAATAGTGCAGGCCTATGGGGATCGTTTGATAGAGGTCTCTGTAGCCCCGGAAATAGCCTGGTTTACCACAGGACTCTTAGCTGTTCTGGCTGCCGTACGAAGTCTTCCCCAATATCAGGGTAATAGGGAACTATCTTTTATTGATAACAAACTTCTTTCTATTATGCAAGAAATCTACGAGCAAGCTGCTCCATCGAAGAAGTTTAGAAATGTCCTTTGCCATCGAGATCTTTGGGCGGGTAATATTCTTTTTCCTCCAGAAAAATCTGAACCCGCTTTACTAATAGATTTTCAAACCTGTCGCTACAATCCGCCAGCATTAGATTTAAATTATAGCCTTCATATGAATCTAAGTTCAAAGAATCGCAAGAAAATGGAAGGGAAATGCATTGATTTATACCACAATTATTTGTTGCAAAATCTCTGCGATTTTAACCTAAAAGATTTAGTGATTGAAAAGTCAGAGCTTCTTCATTCCTACGAAGAATTTCGTTTATTTGGAGTGATCTATAGAGCTGTTGCTGCCACGGTTGTAAAAGTTCCTATTGAATTTGTGACGAATGAATTCAAGTATGTGGATCGCAGAAAAGTGATCCTATCCTATATGAAAACCAACGAGAATTTTAGAGCCTACATGGAGGAGTGCTGTGTGGATGTCATGGAAATGGCCTTAACCAGGGCCAACATGTGATGAAATCTAGTATCGCAAGACCGCCGATAAGGAAGAGTTCCATGAGCTGCTCAATAAAGCGATAAGAAGTCATTGTAAATAAAACTAAAATAATAAAAAATTTTAAGCTGCACCCAAATACTCTTCTTTTAATAAAGAGTAAGAAAGAATATATTTTTAAGACGCAAATTTAAATAAAACAATAGGTGATCGTAATTTATGGTATTCTGCAAGATTGTATTAAAATATATCTTGCTTCTGGTATAAAATTACTAGATAATGCTGAGCAAGTAAGACGCTCTTTTCACATTTCTTTGATAACCCAATTTTGTAGGGTAAATCCACTCACTATAATTTTCAAAGCCAACTGAAAATGAACTCAGTTGCAAACAAACACCCGAGAGGTTCAATCGTTAAAGGTGATTTAAAATTAGAGTTCATAAAATGAGTAATGGTGATTATAACCCCATATTAACGCGAAAAAATCGTACTGAACTATTTACTATTGATGAGTGCAAGGAGATTTTAGACAATTTATTGGCCGATAACAACGAGCAAGGGGTTTTAATTAATTTTGAAATAAAGCCGGCCACTGAACATGTGGGTTTCTTGGGTGAATACTTTCACTTGTACCTCCGCTATCAGTTGAATAATCAGAAATATGAACAAACCTCTCGATTGTTTGTCAAGTCGGTAATCTTTCAAAATGCCAATATGGAATTCTATATGGAGAAAATGGGGCTCATTAAAAAGGAGATAAAGCTTTATGAATTGTTGTTAAACAAATTGAAGAAGTTTTGTAAGTATTTATTTTGTTCAAATGGAATAAATAATTATTTTTTGTTTTGAAGCTTCCCATGTTTGGTGTGCCAAATGCTATTTTACTCGCAATGATTTGTTTGTAATGCAAAATGTAGAGGATATGGGCTATGTGGCTTTGCCCTCGGGAACTCGCTTTCTAAGTGAAAATCAACTGAGTCCCATTCTGAAATCCTTGGCCACTTTGCATGCTAGTAGTATTGCCTACGAAAAAGAGCAGGGAAAAACAATTGGAGTCGAGTTTAGGGAGTCCCTGAAAGAAATCTCCGTAGATCCGGATGTTGAATGGTACACCACGGGTTTAAGGGTATGTAGATAATTTTTCTCATTGTTTATATCTTATATTGTTTATTTATACAGGCTGTTTTGGCGGTAACTGCCACTCATCCTGATGTAAGGGATTCTGCTGAAGCCCAGGAATTCATAGCCAAGGAGCTGCCCAGAATTTTGGATAGGGTTTACTATATGGTTAATCCCTCGCCAGTTCATCGGAATGTTTTTGTGCATCGCGATGCCTGGGGAGCTAATGTCTTCTATCACAAGGAGCAGCCTGAAGAGAAAAGATCTATTCTGGTGGACTTCCAACTTTGCAGATATGCTCCACCTGCCACGGACTTTCATTTGGCAACCTTTCTTAATCTGGAACCCAAAAATCGTAAAAAAATGATGGATCAACTGATCCATACTTATTATAATGCACTGACTGAAGAACTCCTAGAAATGGGCATCGATGCCGATCGGAAACAACTTAGCAAACAGGAATTTGAGCAATCTCTGAAGGACTTTGCTTTATTTGGAGTGACCTACAATTGCATAGCTGCCACTATTCTCCGTCTGCCCGATAATTATCTGAAAAACTTGAAGGACGAACGCCCAGCGGATTTTCATCGGTTTTGCAATGTGGATCGCACGGAGGATGTTCTGCGTTTGATGAAAGATTATCCAGAATTTGCTGATTATATGTACGAATGTGTGGGCGATTTATTGGAACTGACATATCATAAACAGAACTGATTAAACGTCATTATCTCGCACTCACTATCTTTTGCTGTTCCCCTGGTAACACTCGGAAACCTATCAGTTTTCGTCTGGTTTCTCTGTTTACACATCTGTACTCTCACGAGATTATCTTATCACTCAAACTATATGATGTTGGTTGGTTCATTAGTTGGGGTATATGGACTTTATAAACTAATTTGCCATCTTGTATTGGTGATTGGATAATTGTTCTTAATTTCGCGCATTTATAATGATCAAATCAGGGTGAAATTAAAAAGTTAATAAATCAAACAATTTTTTAGGGTATTAATAAACCCTATGATCTTGGATGAAATAGAAAAAAAGCTTTCCTAATTTACTCTCTGCTAAGGTTATTAAGGTTATCTTTTCCCACAAAATCTCACGAATATATTTTAGAGGGCCAGCTTTAGCTTTTTCAAACGTTTCAGTAACAATTTAGAAGTGAAGTGAACAGCATCTTTTATTTTTTATAAAAAATGGAACTCCTTAATTTAGAAGAACTTGTGCTTATATCCCAGAGAACTCTACCTGGAATAGATAAATCCCATCTGATACTCCTAAACTCGCAGTTAGAAGCAGGTTCTACTGATTTGATGGGTTACATGGGAGAGTACTACAAGTTGCAACTGGAAGTCGAGGATATAAAGGAACCCAAGAAATATCTTCTTAAATATTTTATCAAAAGTTTGCCAATCAAAAATGAGCCACAGAGAGAAGAATGCGAACGCAAAGGAGTTTTTCAGAAAGAATCTGCCATTTACAGCCAGATGTTACCTAACATTCAGAAATATGGTAAAATTACAAATTTACCTATATATTTTGTAAAATATATTTTTTATTAAGATAATATTTCTACATTTGTTTAGCCTCTAAGAAGCTTTTTCCCAGATGCTATTACAGTCGAAATGATATTTTGGTGCTGGAGGATCTCACTCAAAACTATAGACATCTTAAGACTTCAGAAAGTTATACCATAGATCACTATAAACTGGTTTTGGAACACCTAGCTGATTTACATGCGGCAAGTATTGCTTGGGAAGAAAAAGAACATTTAAATATTGAAGAACGCTTTAACGATGTACTTACTGAATTGCATTTGGATCCTGATAATTCCTGGTACATAAGTGGATTGAAGGTTAGTAAATGGGATTTAAAAAAAAGCTTACCAAAATAATGTATTTAAACATTTTTTAGGCCATTGTATTCTTAGCAGGCCGTCACCCGGAATATCAAACTAAAGAAGCTCAGATATTTATTCAAGATAAGCTTTATAATCTTTTAACCAAAGCTGAAGAGTTGGTAAAACCATCGAAAACAATAAGAAATGTACTATGCCATCGGGATACTTGGGATCGTAATATTCTTTATCATTTTAAGGAAGATACTTCTGTTTTACCCGATGCTTGTTGCGTTGTGGATTTCCAAATCGCTAAATACTGTTCTCCCACCTTAGATGTTTTGTTTTTACTCTACATTGTTGCTCCAGATGAAATCAGGAAAAGGATATACGATGAGTGCCTTGAGTTCTATTATAAATCACTCATATCCCATCTCGATCGACTGGGATTGGATAAGAATATTATAACCAGAGAGAACTTTCTCAAAGAATGCCAAAGAACTCGCTTAGCAGCATTGATTATTTGGGCTCTTACTGAACCTCAAACCAAAATGTTGCCCAGTATTTCGAATAGATTGCGATCTGAAGAACCGCAGAAATTCGACTTTTATCTCAACTGCGATCGCAGTGAACTGTTGCTAAGGGTGATGGATATTCAACCCGGTTACGAGGAGACTATAATGAAGCCCATCAAAGAACTTGTGGATTATCTGATGGAGAATGAGAATTTATATACCTAGACAGCTTAGTTGCTATCTGCAGATGAAAGTGGATTTGTTTCTTATCGTTCACTGAACTTATTTAAATAAACAAAGAACTTTAATATCATTTCGAAAAATTTAATTTTATTTGGAACCTATTTGTAGAGAGAGTCGCCTAGCTAGAGTTACGTAAATACTTGGGTAAATTTCGACAAACAATTTAGCTAGCTAGAAAGTTTCAGGCAAACGTGGCTCGAAGCTAGATCATCCCGGAGATCTGCGTAGCAAGTAAATGGTTTCCCCTAAAGTGGATTTCAAAGGCGGCACAAGCTAATCAGTCCAGCAGTCCTCGTCGTCCTCCTCGTCGAAGTCGCGCACATTGAAGTCCTCGTGGAAGAGGTCCTCGCCCTCCTCCTCCGAGGACTCCGACTGTCATCTGTGGCCATTGATGCGCTGCGGCAGACCGACCACGCCCACTCCCTTGGGCGGTCGGGGTATCCGAATACTGGTCGAAGGACCCGCCAAGTTGGACAGCGATCCTGAAGCAGATCCTGCATTGGTTTTTCCCGAAACACTTGGGATTAGTTGGGCATTCAGCATGGTTGTGTGCTCAAAGCAATTGCAGCAGTATTTATCGCATCTTATCAGCAGGATGAGTCCTGCCAGTATCCAGATGACCAATCCCGGCCAGGAATGCACGGCACATTCGCTGAACAGGATCACGCCCATCAGCAAGGACATTCCACAGATCACGGGACTCACGTTGATCACACTGCCCGTATACTTGGGTATGAAACCCATCATAATGGTCACAATAAGGACTCCAATTCCCCCTGTCAAAGCTGCCGGCGCCCAGTGCATCATCAAGCCGGCAATGCAGAGTGCAATTCCCAGCCCAATTACCACAATGGCGAATATGGTCACGCGCCACGAACTCACAGTGGGCACTCGCACACTGCGCTCCAGAGGTCCAGCTGTGGTTACCTTGCAGTAAGAAAAGTAAAGTTTATTAGGAATTAACTACAAATATTAAAGAATAGTTCTCACCTTGATCTTTTCGCGATACTCATCCACAATGGCATCAATGTCCGTTGAGGTGTCCGAATCGCTTTTGTCAAATTTGTCTGGGTATTCAAAATCAGATGGCTGTAATAAAAAATATTTAGAAAATATTAATATTTAAGAATAAATTTAAAAGAAAACACGTCAGCATAGGTTAGATTATATTTATATATAAAGTAAATAAATCGAATCATTTTAATAGGTGTAATACCAAAAATCAAAAACAAAAAAAATAAATTTTTAATGAAATTCCAAAGAATATTGGTCAGAATATAGAATGTCATACCTCATTAAACTCGTAATTAAATTCTGAATGAAATGGCATTCTATCGTAAAGAATTTTTTTTCACAAAATGAAGACTTATTTTTAACCAAATATTAAGAAAAACCCTCAAAGTTTTGATGAACTCACCGGAGGTTCTCCATCGGAGAGAATGGTGGACTCCACATCCCTTCCCTCGCGTTGGGGACACGGCGAAGTGGGTTCGCCCAGGAGCAGCCACTCCTTCTCCAGCTCCTGCTTATTCCTGGGCTTCGTCTTCGGTTTCTTCAGTCCACTGTGCTTGGGAAGACCGATCTTCCAGAGACTCCTCTTCAGGCGACTAGAACTGGAAGTTGCTGCACTGCTGTAACTGCTGCTCTTGGCAATCGGTGCCGTGGACAGACGACTGTACGACAGTGAAGACTCACTGCTGGGCGCCATGAACTTGGGTCTGTAGGGGGTGTAGAGGAGATAAAAGGCCCGAAGGAATGCCCCACCCATGTGACCAGCGGCTAATGTGTAACTCAGATGCTGCAAAGGACACGCGAATGCCAACATGGCACACAGACTGCCGGCAATAAATACAGCCAGAACGGGATTTCCACTCTCCGAGCTCTCGTAACTGATCTGCTTGGAAAGGATCCTCCACTCGGAGGTGGCCAAGCGCACCACAATGCCATAAAGTTCTGGGAATAGCTCCAAAAAAGCCGCCGAACTTGTGAGTAGCAACATGCAAGCCGAGGCGGGCACCAACTTATGGAAGCCACTTTCATCCAGGACATTAAATAATGGTACTGCTACATAATCCTCATGGGCTCTAAAAATAAGAAACACAAACAAGTAAAATAATGGTATCTGTAATCAAAAGCTTAAGTTTTGTGAGAAACAGTTTATTAAAAATTTTGTAGTATCTCATAATTCGAATTGTTTGTAAAATATGCAAACTAGAGGATTCTCTAATTAACAGATAATTCAAAGAAATAAAAACTGGTAACAAAATTAGTTTCATGTCATTCCTTATCCTATTATCAAACTCACTTGTAGTGAACCACTGTGGAGAGACAAATGGCTGTCAGCAGCAGCGAAATGCTGACCACTCCAGTGATTAAGGTCGCCGTAAACCGTCCACTTCGATGCTGATGTGGCCAATCGCTGGGGAAGGAGTACGTTAGCAGGGCAGTGGCCAGGAAGACCTGCGGTAAGGTGGTTAGAACCAGTTATTAGCTGGATAATTCCTCGGATAGCAGCCAAGCTAATAACAGACGTTCCCTTCGTCTACAATTGGTATTTACCCCGAACAAAACTGTTCTGTTTTCTGAGAGAGGGTATCATATGTACGATTTTAAAAGTAGTAAACTTAATAAAAATAAACAAAGTATAAATAATAAAATATAAAATAAGGTTAAAAATAATTATTGGTGTGACAATAGAGAGTAAGTTCTACGAAAAGAAGGGCTTTCCAATCAGAACTCAAGAGTATTACCGAATGCGGCTCAATGGGAATCTAATTTTCTGGCGAGTTTTTGCTGTCTGACTGTTGGCTTTCCACCGAGGAATGCCGGTGAAAAAAGGGGGCACGAAAAAAAAACAAAAGGGAAAAGCGGCAGTCCGTGTCATAATCAAAAGCCCGTATCCTGTGGCTTCAGCTGTGGTCACGCAATTGTTCCCAGTCACGACAGCGAAAATCGATGGGAGTCAGCAAACAAAATAAGGAAAACCAGCAAAACAAAAAAAAAAAGAAAAGAAAACCCAGACTGGCACAGTGCACTGACCCAATAACGAAGTTCCAGATGGTTCAGAAGGGGACAACTATGGCTATGGCTAAATTCACTTACGCTGCTAATGCCGTCGGGCTGGAAGTAGTTATCCGTAGACCAGGCCAACATGTCGCCCCGCCACCAGCCGACGGCGCTCAAAATGGCATTCAGGCCAAACATTCCGAGTGTCAGGATGAGGCTGAAGGCCCTCGAGTGCTGTGAATACGTTAATGCAGTGAAGTGAGTGGGGTGAGGTGTCTAGATAAGTGGGTGGACCGGAGTACCCAGTACCCACCTCCAGGCCCAGCATGAACATCCCGGTGACGAGGAAGACCACCGAAACGCCGAGCACATCCGGCCACGGCTCATTCGCGGGTGCATTGCGGCCTGAAAGTAGGCAACATTTTGCATTCAATTCGTGCATTACAGTTGGGGATGAAATATTGGGCATACCACTGTCACATTTATAATACTTATTAATGCAATATTTACACATTAATCATGGCATAAAAAAAATAGCAAAACATTTAAAATACTGAAATATTTATAGTCTTTTGAACCAATTTCAGTTCTAATATTATTATAATATATTTGGGAATAGTATGTACAATTTCTATAATATAAAAGTTATTCATATTTTTTTCTACCTACCCAATATTAGGATCCTGGCCAGTCCACCGGTCATGGCATCCAAGCAGGCGCTGAGGGTCCTTGCCAAGGCGGCACAGGCACACATGGCGGCCAAGGCATCCAGCCAGGTGGCCAAAAACAAACAGCCAAAGTCAAATTTGTTCGTGGCCCTCACATATGGCATTTGCAGGCTGCGAAGACTCGTTTTGCAACGTGCTAAAAAATAAATAGAGTTAGTTTCTGCAGTATTCATGAAATATACGTATGTATAACCAAATTCTCACCCGACATGGTGCCATAGATGGTGGCCAAAATAACGGCGAACAGAAGGCTCGGAGCGGAGGCCTCATTGTAGACAATCAGATACGAGATTACCGAGGTTCCCAGGGCCAAACGGGCGCCACTCCCACTGCAAAGGACGTCCAGCAGGCTGCAAGGATAATCCAAAGGACGAGATTAAATTAAATTGCCTCGGAGAAACTGTCCTAATGAATACAAAGTTGTGGAAATTAGGCTGCTGTCTTTCTTATTATTTTTGCGGCTTAAGTTTCGCAGCTAAAATAAATGAAAGCGGTCAAAACAGCAAGTGGTTTTGGTAATTCAACTTGGGAGTCTCTTAATGAGTCTTTTATTTGGTACTTTATTTGGTTTTTTTTTGCAAGCTTACTTTGAACTTAACACTTAAATTACTTCCAGGAACAAACAAAAATATTATTAGACCAAAGTTCGCTGAGTTTGCACTTTTGCTTAAGTTTTTATAAAGTACATTTTTATTAGAATTACAAAAAACTAGCTCAATGTATTAAAGTTTGAACTTGAAAAGATGGAGATATTAATCCTCATGTTGCTCTTATTGAAAAAAAAACTTGCTATTGTTTCAGCTTTAAATCAAAACTGCACACAATCGACTTGATGCCTCTGTCATTCTTGGCAGGACATGACTTTTGTGGTTAGTCACCTATACAAACACCACAAAAGTAAAGCCCACAAAACCGCAAACTGTAACCACAACCACGTGTACAAACACATGGACAGAAAGGACATGCACATTTTTTGTTGCTTGCCAATTTTTTGGCGCCAAGCTGACAATGCGAGGGGTTACACTACGAAAAAATAGATTAAACCAGAAAAGGTTATGCTATTTTATTTGGGTATGGCATATTAACTTTAAAACCCAAAGCGAATGGTTAAAAAAAAACAGAAAAACTAACTAAGAAAAATTAATTTCCAATTTCACACAGAATTCCTACTTTCCACGTGGCCCATTAAATTGAAACCTTACACTGATATGTTATTATTGCTTTCTTTTCAGTGTATAAAGGACGAGGGAAAGTGGTGAAAGGAGACTGCGGCTGTTTGCTCTGGCGGCTGTGGCAGCTCTCGGATGCCATGAGTCATGGGCAGGCTGTGTGCTTCGGGGATCTCCTCTTACGCCATTGAAATTGAAGCTCCCACAGCTGGCCGTCCTTTTTCCCACTTTCTCTGGCCAATTTTCTTCTAATTGTAATTATGTGTACTTTTCGTGCATATTTTAAGCAGCTCGATTATCCTAATTACATGACTCCCAGGCTTCTGGCATTGGCCTTACTGTGCTGGGGATTTAATAAAAGGGGATGTCAATTTTGCAAGCCTTGCCAACGAATTTTCGTCGATTTTTCTTACCCATTTGTTTCCCCACTTATAGTTAGTGTCTATTTTTAGTCGCCAATAGTTGAAACGGTTGCGAAAGTAAATAAATAAATAAATAACACAGCACGTCGGCCCAATTTGCCTGTCTTTTTATTTTATCTCTGCATGTGTGGGATTTCAGTTAGTAAAACGCGTGGCTAACAAACTAAAAGAAAAAGGGGGGGAAACAAGTTTGTTATTTCGAAATAGGGGATCCCCGACGAAAATAATTTGTTGACAATTATAATGAATAATTGATAATAAAAGAATGCTTGCAAAGTTCTCGGAAATCTATCAACTTAATTGAGAATCATTTTAGTTGAAAAAGGAAACAAAGATCGAATAAAATTGTTTGTAAAAAGCAAAAAAGCCAAATTAATCACACATGAAATTGAAGATAATTTATTGTATTTTCAATTTAAGAAAATTTACTATTTTTACCAGTTCAAATTAGTACTTTAAGTCCCATTTAATTAAATTAGTTTAGATGTCTTTGCATTAGTTCATCGAAAACGTAGTACTAGAATATCAAGTATACGCAGTGTGGGCGGCCAATTGTATAGGCCAAGGCGACAAAATGTGAGAAAGCCAGTCAGTGTGACGCCGCCAGAAGGAAAACAAAAAGAAAGCAAATACCAGACAGAAGAAAACAAAACAAGGGAGAAAGGGAAGAAAGAAGGAAGAATCGAGGAAGAAAACCCACACACATGGCAATCAAAAATCAATTTATTGATTACACGACAAATATCAGTCATAACAACTATCTGATATGCTCGAAATGGCTGTCTAGTAAATGCCAAATGTGTATATGATATGAATTGGGCTTGAATCCTACCTGCCACTCGACATGGCCTTTGTTGTTGTTGTTCTTGTTGCTATCGCTTTTGTGGGTTTCCCTCAACTGGCAATTGGCCAGGTTCAAAATGTGATTTGTTGCTCGTTTTGTGGCAGAACTTGGCCAACATTTGCTGACATTTTTTGGCTCTATTACTTTATATATATATCTGTAAGACACTTTGACACTTGACACTTGAGCTTCGGCCTTTAATTAGCGAATCGTTCGAGTGGTAATCTTTGCTCCTTGACACGTAACCTGGGAAATTATGTGGGAAAATTCGAAGGTGACGCGTAACCGCTCGCTTAAATTGGCCGCAATCCACTGACTGCTCACTTGAAGCTTTTCCTCCGCCGCCCAAGGAGCTTTCACCCGATTCCGACGCACAGCTGTCCACCGGATTCCGATTCGGATTCGGAATACGATTCGGATTCGGGTTCGGAACGAAAACTGTCCTGCGCAATGGACATTGTTTACGTTTGCGTTTACAGTTGGTTGGCCTGCCTTCTGCTCTTTGGTGGGAAAATGGGAAAAGCGGACGGGGTGGGGCGGAAAATCCGGAGGGTCATTGCTTTGATGCTCCTCAAGTGCCAACCAAGTGCAATCTCTGTGCATAGTAAATTAATTATCTTTTCGCACAGTCTGCATTTTCGTTTTTCCGAAGGTCTTAAACTATAAATATAAAGAAACAAAACCTAATATTAATAAAAAAATAGCACCTCGTTTTATTATTAGAATACATTTCTGCAACGTATATTCAAGTTGTATAAGCTGATAATCAGGTTATTTAATTTCTTAAAATAAAAGTCTTTAAAACTTGTTTTCCTCTTCTTAAATTAATTCAAATAAGACTGCATTTCAAGTCAGGTTGATACTGCTTTGAGAAAACCAAAACATACATTTCCAAAATATACATAAAGGTACTTTAAGTGTTTGATATAAAGGTCATTTTATTGTACATGAGTTAAATTCTATGATTACATCACGTCTATATGATATGAAATGAAAATGAAGAATTAAGGAAGTAAAGTGTCATAGTTAGTACACGACATTGACAAAAAGAATAAAAACAATTGTAAGACTTCAAAAAGTTTATAGCATAAACATGACAAAGGTATAATAACAAATTTTGAATCATCAATTAGCAATACTTGGAATTCATTTGTCCAAATGGCATCCCCTTTAAACAAAATTTTTCTCACTTACAAAAAGATTTGTTAAGTTCACCTGTAAACAAATCTGCGGCTTAAATCAAAAACAAATACATATACAAAAACATTGATGCTATGCTTATATTAATATTGATACCTTTCATTACCAAGAGAACAATAACAACATTATAAATATATAAACATTATTTTTTTAAAACCTTTTTCGTATAATAATACCTTGCATTCTATTTCCTCAGCTTGATGATAACCCGTAGAATATTATACCCAATGTTGTGAGATCTGACATTTATCCGAGAAGGCGACCTTGACTTGTGCAAATTACGCCCGCAAGTTGTGCTAACATTTGAAACAAACAAATGCGAGAAGCGGCCAAAATAAACAGTTAAGACGGCAATCAAGCCCCATCGGAGACCTTGTGGTAATCAAAGAGATAAACAGATAGATACCCCCATAGAATCTTTATATCCCATCGAGAGTGTTCTAATTTCGGCGAAAGGGTAAACTAGTTGGCTTAAATTTTTGGCAAGAACGAAACGGGTTTTCGCCGGGCAATCAGACGGAAAACAATGGCCATAAAAAGCAGCAAACGAAAAAAAAAACGAAACTATCTAAACTTATAACCAGCCATTTAATTCGAACGTGTGCACTTCAGAGAAGTGTCTCTGGAGTTTTTTAGAGGCTGCTCTCATCAAATCAACGACTTCAATGTCCGACCTTCTGACCAACTAAGCTGTAGCTTTTGTACAAAATTGTCAGTTGTTTCGGTCTTTTCACTTATGATTTGTTTAATAAGCCGAGTTTTTTCTCCACTATGGTTAAGGCTAACTTGTCCAGTTTATAAATAAATGTTTGGTGAAATTTATAAACATTTGAAACCGCCTTCACTTCTTCGATTGAGCCCACACCTTTCTGATATTGTTTAAATCTGATTTTATTTAAATATTTAAGCAAGACATCTTCAGGCCCGTGATAATAAGCCATTGATTTTCTTACAACATTTTACAGCATAGGTATTTGGTCATGACAGATGTTCACTTTATGACTTTAGAGCATTTATGTTAATTGAAATCAAAGCCAGAAACAATATAATCAAAATTCAATGTCAGTTCGGCTTCGCACATAAGATTTAGTGTTTCGTTTTGTCTTTTTTCTTCTATGGGCTTTGGGAATGTTGCTCTATGAAGTCGGAAGTTGTTGGTCAGGTTTACAAATAACACTTTATTGAAAGAAGCAATTATGATTCGCTGTGTCGGTCAATGGTTAAAAGAATCAGTGAATTTAACACTTTGGAATTCTCTCAAAAAATGCTTAGAAGCAGAATCATTGAATTTAACACTTCGAAATTCTTTTAAGAAAAATACTTAGAAACAGAAGAGTGGAAAAAGTTATCAGAAATGTAATATATTATCTATACTTTGGTTCTATAAAGTCATCTGCTTCCTGCAAAAATTTTAACATATTATTGTGTCAAAAAAGAAAAATATAAACATCTATAAAAATCTCGGTATATTTAAGCTTATAAAAAATAAAACTAAGAGATATGCAAAAGAATTCAATTACCAACAGTGAATCAACATGAATCTGATGCCATAGTCAAAAATATAAAATGAACAATCATAACAAACCCTCTAAAGAGACGAAAATTGGTTTGTCAAACAAAAGAACCAGATTTCATTGGTTATCCGTATCAAAAGAATTCTACAAGCCCCACAACGCAATTCTTTCTGAGTGGAAAAAACACGTTATTCCTAACGAGAGGCCAAGCGTTTCAAATCCGCAAATAACCAAGAAATATCAAATACTTCAAGGGGCCAAAACGCAATTAGCACATCGCAAATGAGATTCCCAAGAGTCACACCGAATTGTTTACGGTAGCCAATCGACGACCTTGACGCTTTGCGATTTCTGCCAATAATTATCGGGCTCCTTATTGTTGTCAGATAAATCATAATTAATAATACGCAGAGCTTAGGCAGTTCTAAGCAAATGGACCATCATCAGCCTAGGAAATATGAACAGCATAATGTCCAAGTCATCGGATAAACACATGGCATAAAACACGTTCGTTTCTCAGCCGGAAGTCCGATGTTAAAACGAGAATTTCTGATAGGAAGTGAAATAGGTTAACGTTCAGATTGGCGCTTAGCTTTATAGCCTCACCATTATGCTGGTTCTAACGGGTTTTTATTTTTGCGAAGGCTACCGGTTGATTCATTTGCGATTGTCTGCCTCGATTATGGGGTTCTTTTGGCCAAAACAATCTCCGAGCTTGGATTCGGCCAGAGTTCAGCTGATTTTCGGCTTTCGGTCAACAGGGCACGAGGTTAAATTCTCGAAAAAGGAAATAGCTGGTTTTAAACATGCGCCGAGATCTGCTCGCTTTTGATTGTATAGAACAAATGGAATATGTTTGTTTTCGGTTTAATTATTGCGGAAATTTGCAAACGATAAATTGAAGCGGTGAAGGAAATAAATTATTTTGTTTTAAAGACATCTTTGATAATGGGTTATTAAGCGTAATTGGTTACTTTTCTTATTGAGGCATGAGAGTTAAAGAACCAACTTTTTCAAATGAAATCCAAAAATTATAACAATTTAAAATGTAACGAAGTTTTTTAACATTTTTTGAGATATTAGGAAACCCTGATTAACAGCTGGTAAGAGCTCTCTCCTGTCACTCTCTAAATCTCGAAAAAATCTCTCTCTTGTGAAAACCACCACCGAAAGCACCGCAATCAACAGGAACAGCTGGGGCTCCCGCCTTTTTGCTCCTTTCCTTCAGCCCCTTAATCCGCCTTTTTTCTCTCACTGCGCCTGCGTCACAACTGTCAAAAAAGCCACGCAGTGGGAAACGAAGCCGAGGCAAAAAGCAGTCGAAAAATATAAATAAGCAAATAAAATAAAACCAACCAGACAAAAAAAGAATGCTTTAAGATCCAGTAAATTGATTTGCATATTTTGGTAATTAATCGATTAAGTTAATGCCGGCTAATCCGAAATCAGCTAAATAAAAAACTTAAACGAACAAAGTCGTGTAACAAATAACGGTAGTAAACCAATTACATTTTAACAATCATAGAAAGTGAAAGAAATTTTGAAGAAATTATTCTTGTTTTTGTGCATAACATGTGCTAACGAGTCCACAAATGGCCTTAAACATTTTTATCAGTTTTTTGACCCGCAAAACTTCTTGTTAAAAATGCAAATCGAAAACTTAAAAAACGCACGTATACAAAACAAATGATATCAAGTCAAATAACTAAAATTTGCTTATTATGCAACCTGAAGATGTGACGAAATCGTTAAGAATTGCCAGCCAAATATTATCTCAATCGATTAACATAACCAGTTTTTAATATGCGAAAACCGCAAGAAAAAAGCCAAGTCCAAACTGATGATTTGGTATGTGTGTTTGTGTGAAAGAAGGCGAAAGGAAGAGAAGGAACGAAAAGGAGAGACAGCACAAAGCGCATTGTTGACAATAAGGAAAGAGGATAAAAGTTGGCCAAAAGTGCATTTAACCAAATTTGCGGGCAAGCGACTTTCATCTGATTTCAAAATAAAGTTAAATAAAATATATCAACATGGGCTTTGAGGGGAAAGTGAACGGTAGTCGCAGAAGTTAAGGTCGATTGTTATTATAATGATGATTTACTGCGATAATTCACTTTCAATTTTTAGCTTATTAGCTCAAGAGAAAGACTTAAGGAATCTTATGTTGTTGTAGCAGGCCTTCTTATTCAAATCTGTTTTAGTTTTCAAAATTATAACACATATGTAAGTAAGTAAAATGTTTATTGGTTAGGAAAATCAATGTACAAAAGTGAAACACCTAAGGCCAGCTAAAGTGTTTTCGTGTCAAACGATGCTAAAAATACATTTACAAATTTGTTAATTAAGTAACAAACAAAATGCATCATCCAAGTGATTTTTTCTGTCGCAAAATTTGTATAATTCAAAACGCTATTAGTCATGTTCACGCTGTCCCTCTAACTCAGAGATAAATGTGTACAAATATTACAGCAGTTTTTATTTTAAGCAATTATTCAAACTGCAAGTTACAAAAAATTAAAAGTGGAAAAAAAGATTCAAAAGACCTGATATACTTACAGATCTCCCTATAAAGTGCCACCTACTAAGTGATTTTTTTATGAACAACTGAGTTAATATATATCTCTCTTTTTTAAGAGGCCCTAAAAGGTTCCCTCAACCTAAATTTTGTAATCAAAAACATAATAATAAAAAAATGCATCACTCCACCCAGCTGTAATATAATTGTTGGCTTTTATAACGGCAATTAGTCATGTTCAAGCTGTCCTTCTATTGCAGTTGGTAGTTAATTTTTATGTTAAAGTATGAAAGCATAAATCTCAATTAATTTTAAACAATTACACAAACCCAAAAAAGAAGTGATAAATCGCTTTAAGCGAAGCGCAGCCCAAAGCAACATAAGAACGAGCAACGAGCAAAACAAAAATAAAAAAAAATATAATAAAAATCCAAGCCGAAGCTGCGCTTGAAGCTCGATGACGTCACAAGCGAAGCTTCGGCTAAGCGGCGAGCGGTAAGCAGCGCAGTCGACGTCGACGGCGACGACAACGTCGGCGATATCCAATAGCGCGCCAAAATAAGAAGTCGAAATTCATTCCTTTCGAGCCCACAACGTTCAAATTCGTTTGCTACGCTCACGAGAGCGGACGTGCAGTGCGGAAAAATCCGAAAAAAAATATCAGACAAAAGCCCCCAAGACCCCAGATCCAAACTATATACAAAAAACCAAACAACACGAATCGCTCACGAAATTAACTTGAAACAAAAACCCAAATTAATATCGCGTTTGTTGCTTGCGGTTGTGTCTCGTTTGCATTTAAATTAACGGAAAAACTACGAAAAAATTACATAAAAAGAAAGCCCATTAAATTGAAAACTTGTGTCTTAACAAAGTGTGATTTAACTATACAAAATTCGATAGATAAAAATTAAACTGAACATAATCGAGTGCGAAATGGAGAAGAACAATAACAACCTGCCCGCCGAGGAAGTGCAGATTTTGTCCAATGGCAATGGAGCGGTCCACCCTAAAAAGGAGGCAGAGGTTCCTGCTGCGGAAGGATGGGGTCACTTCCTATGGAATACCTGGGATGCCTTCGCGGACGTGGCCTGGTTCATCATCTGCTGCATTGGATACATCCTGCAGGTGAGCTTTACTCAAAAAACTCTACCTTAAAAACAATTCTATTATGGCAAGTTGCCTGAATAGTAAAGTGGTATTAAAAATTAGCCTTTGACCTTCTTACTTGTATAATTTAATTATACAAAGTCAAAATATGCTTCAGCTTTAATTATCCACTAATAAAAGATACCCATAAACAAAAGGTTCCTAATTTGTTAGAGGTAAAATAAAAGATTTTATTGTATCTCGAACTGACCGCTGGCCGGAGACCTTCTCACTTTTGTTTACAACAGATTAATGAAAATGTTCAGACGATTGCCGAAATCGCATTTGCTTCCTCGAAAGAATAATTCACCTTCGCTCTGACTTTGGTTGATTAGCAACATTGTGTGATTTAGTTAACGCATTTTACCTTCGGCACTCGACGAAATGTGTCAATGTTGCCGGCGAGAATCGCACAGAGAATTTCAAGTCTGGCGATCGCATGGCTGGCAAAAATAATGAACGCCGGCGATTAACTTATTTAATTAGCAGCGAAAAGGATGTGATATATGTGATGTATGGCCAAAGGTAATGGCCACTGCCAATGGCAGCACGTGTGGCGTTTAATTGGAGCCGTGAAAGAGATTTAAGGCATTAAGATCCGGCGGAGACAAGTTTTAAGATCGTATCTGCGATTTGGGGACCGCTCGAGATGATGTAAACCAGCCTGTGAACGATAATTTATTTTGACTTGCGAACTTGGCTTTTTGAGATGCCATCAGGGGAGGGAAAGGATCGGCGGAACCAGTTGAATATTGAGTTATCATACTTCATATTTTCACATATAAATTGAATAATTCAGGGTCGTTAACTAGCTAAAATTATGGGGCAGGAAAAATAACAGCAGGGGAATTGAATTGATAGACTGTTGATTTTTAAATTGCAGTTGTCGGACACATTTCGTTCGCTCGGAATAAATGTATTAAATTATGCACGCCTATTAGAGAATTCGCCATCAATATAAAGCGAACGAAATTTCCTCAACAATTTGTTTAACAATGCATTAGCACTACCAGTAGTTATAACTAATAAAAAAAAAGCAACTATCAATCTCAATACAAAATGCAAATAATTGCCAAAGTGACTAATGCAACAACTTAGCTTTATACTCGTCACTTGCCTAATTAATTGTCATTAAACACTTGAATGAATTGCAATCTTTGATAATTGAAAGTGAGATAATATCATTAAGGCTTACGGCCAATAAAACTGCTCATGGGCTCCAAAGATATCTGGAAACTTTAAAATTAGGGCCATATCGGGTTCAAACTGACACTCTGACACGCTAAGTGGTTTTAAAATAACCAAAAATAAAAGACAATAAAGGCAATTTTAATTTTATTGCGTAAAACTCAGCTTGTGGTAATTATATTTTCACTTTACCGCAAAAAAAAAAAACAAAAAGAAAAAACCTTTATTGTAGCCAAGGGTTAGTGAGATGTGATCGTGAAATATGTGTGGCATGATAGCCAGGCTTATAGGTATTCGTTGGCTGCGGTGGCATCATTATGCACGAGTCGCTCGGGAGAGGGCCATAAAAATAGAGACGACTGGGGAAAAACTGTTGACATTTGCATGCCAAATGTAAAGTCAGCGACTCAGAAAGACAACTGAATTTGCATGTAAATTTGCGGGTTTTGTAAACGCTTAAATGATGATTCTAAGTGCTTACCGCTTGACTGGCTTTCGATGACAGCTGGCAGATGTGCGAATTGCCTGCTGATTGTTGTGATGGGATTAACAATCGGTCGGATAACCCAAAGAGTATTATTAACCCGATTTGTGTCAATGCACTGCTAACAAAAGACTTGGGCAACAAACTTGCGCTGTAAGTTCCACCTACAAGTTGGAAATTAAAAGAGGAGAGCTATGCGCTCGCTTTTGCACTGAGAGAATATAGATTTTATTACAACAGAGTATTAAATAATTCTAAAAGAAAATTAATCAAATATATAATACGTTTTCCTTAAAATATTTATAAATTTATCTTAACGTTTTCTTATCTAAATTCTTAAGCTTATTATTCTAAAATTTCTCAATTTGAAAATATAAGTTTTCTTGCTATTTCTTTAATAAAGAATTTAACAATTTCTTGACCATTTCGGGCCATGTTTCGTGGAGTGCCCCGGGCCAAGTAATGAGCCAATTCAGCAGAGTTACTGCCCGCTGCCGGAGTCGCTGTCAACGGCGCGACTGCGTTTGGCTTGTTGACCTAGTTCAACTTTTTGCATTTTGCCGGCTTTGTGGTGGTGGTGCTGCTGCTGTCTGACTGTTGGCCACTTGGAGAGCCTGTTTTTATTAGCTAGCCGCAAGAGCCCACTCACACACACACACACATCGCATTGTAATTGTGGTAACAACAACAGACACCGCAATTTCGCGGGCATTCGTTGGCTGTGGTGTGTGCGTTGCAAACGCAATTGAAATTGAAAGTGTTTGCGGCCACCCGAAAGGCAAATAGCTAAATACAATATCTTACTACTGGATGGGTTGCCTGGCTTAGCTCGCCGCTTTGTAAGTGAGCTTGTAAGCCGTTTGTTTGCTTAGAGACCGTACCGTACCGGTTGCAGGTTCATAACCCGCATGCGGCCTTGTGCTTTCGACTGATTTACGGCCGCCAGTGTGTGTGAGCCAGAAAAAATGGGTTACTGGGCGGGTGTGCCACATAATAAATACAAGACGAGAAAATAAACTAACTGACTGGCAGGCAGGCACACCGTACATCAAAGAAACCTACAATGCTGGCGGACAAGCACTTAAAATTAGATAATTATATTTTGAAAACATAAAACTACATTACCTACTACTTACTTGCACTGTACTTAAGTTTAAAGCTCACCCAAAAACTACATTTGTAATTTAACAGACTGTGTAGCAACTTCACTTAATTTATTCTATTCTCGAAATGCTGATAACCCACAATTGTATTGTTTACAAATTGATAAATGACACCTGCTGGTTTCCATGTCTTAAAATAAATGCACTTCTAGCCAATCATTCGACATATCCGTTGCAGCTGAATTTGGCTTGGCAAATATCCGCTTTGGCAGACAAATTACCACTCAAGTCACTCAATTCACAAGTTGCAGTTGTCGAGATCGCATAGAACTCGACTTTGCAATTTATGAGCTCGTGTCTCTCTTAAAGCCAATACACTGTTAGAAACCTTTATTGTGATGCTAATTTGCTCAGCGAATCTATAAATGAAAATTGCCATTGAAGGCCGCGCCGGCAATCGATGACAGCGACCACCCGCCTGCCATAAAAATCGGCGAAACAACAAAATCAGCGAAGAGAAGCCAGTCATGAGCAAACAAAACTTAAAGTGCAAAATCATTGGCCAATTGGCCAGGCAGCTAAAAACTTTCAAGTGTATGAGGAGTGGGGGCAGAGACTCGATTCAAATGCAATGCACCGCGCTGCCGTTTTCTGTATTTGTTGCATTTGTTGTCTGCGGATTCAATTTCAGGTTTATTATTATATTTTTTGATGCCTATGCACTATTTTGTTTCTGGGGGCTATACGATTTTTTATACATTTTCGTTTTGAGTTAAAAGTAAGTAGAACGAGCTGGCAAAAATTGCAAACCTAATCCAGTTATAGAAATGTTATAAAAACATTAAGAACATTTTTTATTCAGTAAGATATATTTATGAATTTGAAGTCCTTAAACATTTTATTATTAAAGCTTATATTTTGCTTATAAAATGTAGAATATTTTAATGCTGCATATTATTATAATTATTACTATTATTTTTAAGAGAGAGAGAGAGTATATTAAATGCAACAGTACTCTTCGTTGCATTTAATATTGCAGCTTTAGCTTTTTTCGTTTTTATTGCAACTGTCGGTGTCTGTGTCTAGTTTCAAAGCGATTCGGCAAAGAAGGTCATTCAAATGGGGGGGCTGAGGGGGTTGGAGGGGGAGGGGAAGGCGGAGCAGACCGGCAGTCGACGTCTGCTAAGTGTTTGTGCATTGGCAGCATTGCAACACTGGCCAATGTTTTGTGGCAAGTTCGTGCCTTAAGTCTTTTGTTTTTGGCTCACTCGCCGCAAAATGCACTCAAAGCCACTATGTATTTTCCACTCGAATCACAAAAAGTAACCAAAATTGGAGCCAATTTGGTAGACAGGAGGCAGGTGCGTCTGTGTTTGCAGGTGTGTGTGAGTATTAGTGTGTTAGTGTATGTGTGTGTTTGGTATCAAGCTTTTTTGGGGTTGGGCAAGAGGCCGCAAGTTTGTGGTATTCGGTTTCACTTTCGGCCGGCTCTAGAACCACGTTACCCACCTTAACCATGTTAACCAGACATCGGCGACGTCGGCTTGTTGATATTTTTTCGCAATTCTCTTGGAACCCGACAAAAAGGAGAGAGAGAAACAAGTTTGTCCATTTGCTTTTCGTCCGTAAACATTTGATTACTGGCTGAGAGCAGAGCTACCACAAATAATGATGATGATGATGATGCTGGCGGGAATGGGAATGGAAATAACCCAGCCGGCTTCAAGCCTTAGAAGTCTGAGAGCAAGAGGAGCCTGAGATCCAGAGATCGGCCATTTGGCATTTGGTTTGCATAAGTTATGCAAGATTTTCGCAATCCAAAAACTCGAGAGAATTCCACACATATTTGCTATTTAACAGGGCTAATGAAGAGGGAAGATTCGTGTTAATTAATGTTTAAACAGCTCTAATGAGCTAAACACTTTTTGCCACCTGTGCAGCTTCGGTCAATTATTACCTGAGATTTCTATGCTAATACTAATGATGTTTGTTCGGCAGTTATGTAAAGATTTACACAAATGTTGTAACTATTTGTGAGCTTCACATTTGAGTTCTAGGCCAAATCTACCACAAAAAAAACTGTAAACTTTTATTTAAATGCAGAGTTTAAATTCAAACTGCAGCCTTCAAATAATTTTCTACTCTTGTAGGCTTCATGGTAATTATCGATTCAATGCATCTATAATTATACTAATTCGATTTCACGCCCAATAGAAGACGAATTTCAGTTACAAAACAAACTGACCATCAATCATTTTTAAATGGCAAAGACCTTTCAAAATTTTCCGGAGTCAATCAAATCAAAATCAGTGCATCCAAGACAAATCCGATTTGATGCTGGCCTTCCGTTTTTTCTTACAAAGGTCAAAGCTTGGACCTTGACAATCACCAGTAAATCAGAAGACAACAAATGCCAGGGAGACCAATAAACCCTACTGAATGAACTTGATGCTGACTCGGCAGGTTTTATCTCGGTGAAAAAAAAATTCAGCTAGACAAACTAATTCTGAAATGACACGGCTAAAATCAGAAACTTGTCTGCAGAATTTACATTTGTCTGAACAATAGTCTCGAAAAGTTTCCGTGATCGCGTGGCAAATCTTTCTCTTTCATTCTCAGCATATAAATTCGCTTTCAATTTGCATATTTGTGTCTTTTTATGTCATGCCATACATAATAACATGAAAAGAAATCGCTGCTCCCATTATGATGATTATCGTATTATGTATAAATTATAATTGCGCGCTTCCTGTCCTTGTTATTTGAGTTGAGCTGAGAAAAGAGCACATTGCATGTTAAATTATGTGACAAAGTGTCTGTCAACGAGCCGGCAGCAACAGCAGCAGCGTGGAAATAAAAGGGCCAAAAGCAACTCATCATCATTGTTGTCAGCAATTTCGACCTGCCCAAGACACCGCCGGTAACAAGTTTCCTTTGATTAATTTTTGTATAATTTATTATACCATTTTTCGGAGAGGCAGGAAAGCATTTGCGAAAAAGAAATGAGCGGAAATGGTTTTTAAAATTAAGACGAAAGGTAAATACTCTTAGATTTTAAAGATGTTTCTATTGTCTTAATTAACAAAAAAATTGAATTGCCCTATAAAATATTTTAATGCAATTAAATTAAAGATAATAAAAGCAGGACAGGACAAAAAGGAATATTTTATGTACTGAAAATTAATTGTTATCTTTTTTAAAAATATTTTAAATATTGAAAGTTATTAACCAGTTTGATCTATTGGAATTTTTTTCTACTTTTTTCCACAAAGTGCCACAATAGAACCGCCTTCTTTTACAGTATAAAGACACAAAGTTGCGACACATTTATTGTTAATGTCAAAATAATTGGACACGCTTGCCGGACCGGGCTGAAACCCCGGTCGAGTGTCTCAGGTGCAAAAGCCGGCCCAGGAAGCCAGGTGCCCTAAGCGGATGGGTCGACTGGCTGGCTGGCAGCAAGTTCGCGTGTGGCATGAAAATTTATGGCATGCCCCCGCTTGCCACGCAGAAAGTGCTACTGTGCAACATGTTAAGTATTGAGTTCGCCGCCTCAGTCTTTTGTTCCGCTTTTCCCTTTCGCGTAGTTTTCTTTTTTTTTTTTTGTTTTTGCGGCCACAAGGGAGGTGCGATGGTCATAAATTTTGACAGCTTATTGACACTAAACGGTCTGAAAAAGCTGTTGCAAATTTTCGACTGCCTACATACCATACATACTATATATCAATTAATTGCGGTGCAATTGAGGTGAACTACTCGCCTCGCCCACTGCCGCCCTCAATGGTTTTTCAAGGCGGCAAATTGTGGTCTATTAACACGCAGCCGTCAAGTGGCAAAAGTTGTTGTTTACAATTTTACACTTTGTTTGGGCTACCTTTCGACTATTGTGTATTGTGTAAACTTTGAAGTTGTCTCCATTTGCATACGCGTGACTCGGTTCAGTTTAGGAATATATAGGAAACGAATGAGAGGAGACAACAAAAGACTTGAGCAACGAACTTATTTGCATGGCGGGGCGTTGGGGGAAAGAAAGAAATTTTATGGTTTTATTTTTGCTGAATGGAAATTCATGGATTAGCATATTTTAAAGAATATTTTGAAGATTTAAAGATATCAATCTAGGAATATTTGTAGTTTTTTTCCAGCATTACAATATTTATGAGTTATATTCTAAAAGGTAACATTACATATTTCTCTCACATCATTTACCGGACTTAATGAACTACATCAGACATAAATACTCTAAGGAAGCCTTGCCAAATTGATATTTAATTAACTCTTCTTGAAAAGTAATTATAGCCTTCCTCTAATTAAATTCAATTTGCTGTCGCTTCCAGGATCTCTACTACATTGCCTTCGGCTATCCCGAAAAGGAGCTCAGCACAGACATTGCCCTGATCACAGGTGGTGGCAATGGACTGGGTCGTCTTCTGGCCGAGAGACTGGGAAAGATGGGAACCAAGGTCGTTATCTGGGACATCAACATGAAGGGTAAGTCACCGGATCACGCGACATAGCAAAGGGTTATCAAATAATTTTGTTATAAACCAATTACTCGTAGGCATTGAGGAAACCGTTCAAATTGTCCAGAAAGCTGGCGGCTATTGCAAAGGATACGTGGTGGATATTTCCAAAAAGGAGGAAGTTTACAAGGCAGCGGATGTCATCAGGGAAGAAATTGGTGATGTAAGTAAACAAAAACTATAATTATTTTAATTAAACTCTTTGGGGAAAGTAACTTCAAATTCCAAACATTATTGAGTAAAGTGCTCTGGAATGAAAATGTATTACTTTTCCAATACCTTAGCTCACCTCCATTTTGGGGGGAGGGAAATGCGTGCGGGAATTGAAGCATAAAAGTCCAGTAATTGCTGTTTACAGTCGAGCGCCTAATGTGGCATCAGACTAGTCGTCATATAATTGTTTGTTGAGGGGCGTTTAATGGCCTTTATATGCTGGCCAGAACGCCAGCCGCCGTCTTTGGGAGCGCGGAACACATGTAAGCCGGCACCATCCAAGACCGGCAACAGTGGCTGCCACACCCCGTAGCAACACATTTATGCATATTCATGTCATAAATTTAAACCGAAGTCAGGGCGGAGAAGAGAAAAAATTTGTATGCATGAGCGCATCGTCATCGTTGCGGCAACCTTGAGAAATTGTTGCACATTACACAAACGGCAGGAGGAAAATAAAAAAAAAAAAAAAAAAAAAAAAACCAAGCGCAGAAGCCAAGTCCAATCCGGTCTTCTGCAAACTGGTTGCCACTTCGCATTCGATCTACTCATTTATCACAATCTGGGGCACTTTTCAGGCCATGCAGCTGTGCAACAGATATTCAAAGTACTTCTACATGTTTTCGCTAAGCCTTTCTTGCTAATTACGGGGTTATTATTTTGTGTTCACTTTTGTTCTTTCAATTAGTTCTTATTCGCTTACAAATATGAGCTTAGCTTATGAATAAGTTGGAAGTCAGGGTTGAGGTAGTCCGTTAATTATAGTAGGATTCATTAACAATTACTCGAAAGAACAAAGTAAGTTAAATTAAAATCAAGAAAAGATTTATTTACATAAATATATTTCAATTTTAATTTGGGTAGCAACATAGTTTTAAGCTATAGCTTTTTTCATAACCACTTTCCACAGATGCTAAACTCTTTAATAGTTATCATTTACCACCTGCCAACCTTATTATTTAAACAATTTAATGCCAGTTAATTGCTTTAAAATTGTTGCCACAAGCATCTAATGCCATCATTAAAAGATTTTTCATGCATGGCCTGGTCAATTTCCAAAGTTTACTGAACTACCGAAACCCCTAAATTATTTGCCGAAATTATAACTTCAGTTGAAAAACGATGGAAAAGTGGTTAAAATTATGTCAGAAATTCAAGCATAAAAAAGCAAGCAACAAGAACACAAAGTGTGGGGAAAAATCACGAAAAAGCAAACAAAACCATAATTTTGAAAGAGTTATATAATGACAGCGGCAACATCGTTGAACCTGAAAGTCACAAAAAAATAAATAAAGACAAAGAGCAGTAGCCACAAAAAAACAAAACAAAGTTTAACTACTTAGTAAGTCATGCGTTATGCAGATGACGCGTTGTTTTTTGCTATCTTTTTTAGGTTTGAATTCTGTTGTTGTTGCTGTTATTGTTTTTGTAGTTTTACTATTGCTCGAAGCCCTCTGAAATATTACATTTAATATTTTTTAATGGCCTGGCAATGTTGTTGTTTGGTTTTAATGGTCGGCTGCTGTTGTTTTTGCTTAATGCACGCCTCGTTAAATGTTTTTGCCCGGTTACAGCGGGGCAAATTCGAAATCGCTCATACGCAATGTATGACCCCACACAACAATTGCACTTGAACTCGCCCTCAAATCGGATCATTGTTGTGCACTTGTTGTTAACTTATTTAACCGCCGGCTGTAATCGGATAGGTTTTCGGGGTAACCAAGCGAGTGAGCTGCTGTTACTTGAGTTTTTCAAGCATCTTACATTATTTGCATTTAGACCTTGACATGCTCGACTTTATGGTTAGCTGCCACTTAAGGGTTTTTACTTTTGGGTAAATAAATCTTTAAAAAAATACTCAAAAAATATTAAGTCTGGTAGCAAATTTTAGCTTGGGAAATAAAACTAGAAAAACTGTTGTTAAAATTAATTTTATTAGCCAGATCGTAAATCAATTGGCTTGTGAACCAAAACAAATTGAAAAAATTAGGCAAGCCCACGCCTTAAAGCATTTTGCGAAAGAGTTAAAGCCGAGAATAAATATTTTTTGGCCTTTTGGTGTTAGTGGCACGACAAGTAGTTATGCAATATTGCGAAATGCAGGCAACATTTTTGGCAATGTCGCTATGGATATTTAAAAAATCTACATTTTGTTATGGCAGGAACGATCAATTATTGATTAATGTTATACTAAGAAAAGGTTATAAATTTAAAATTCTTGTTTAATGTATGGCATATTGTTCCTTATATATTAATTATATATCTTTCCCCTACTGAAATTAAGCAACTTTTTGGTTACATTTCAGATCACTCTGCTGATCAACAATGCGGGCGTTGTATCGGGTCTGCCCCTTTTGGAAACACCTGACCATCTGATCGAGCGCTCCTTCAATGTGAATGTCATGGCACACTTTTGGGTAAGACCATAAAGCCACAATCTGCTCAGAATGTGGATGCTAATGGCGGTTTTTCTGTGTGTGTTTCAATGTTGCAGACGACAAAAGCGTTTCTGCCCAAAATGATTGAGAATGATCGAGGACACATTGCCACGATTGCCTCGCTGGCCGGCCATGTGGGCATTAGCAAATTGGTCGATTACTGTGCGAGTAAATTCGCAGCCGTAAGTTTGACTTACTATATATACCTCTTGTGTTCCCCTCCTTGAGTTGAGTTATCGATAATTACAGGTTGGCTTTGATGAGGCTTTGAGGCTGGAGCTGGAAGTCCTTGGCCACTCGAACATCCGAACCACCTGCATCTGCCCCTTCTTCATCCAGGCCACTGGCATGTTCGACGATGTGAATGCCAGGTGAGTGTGGCAACTGCAAAAGCAACTTCTTCTCTTCCAAGATCCACGGGAAACTGACATTTTGACTTGGTAAATGATTGCAGATGGGTCCCCACGCTGAATCCCAACGATGTGGCCGATCGTGTCATTGTGGCCATCAGGAAGAACGAGAAACTGGCCGTCATTCCCGGCTTCCTGAAGGCCCTTCTCTCCTTCAAGTGGTAAGCAAACAAATGGACTTTCGCCCGGGCCTAATAATGATAATTTGCCGCACTTAATTAGGCGCCATAATGGTTGTAAGGGGCTTGTAGTCCCCTAATGGGGAATGCTTGACTTGAATATTTTAATTTCAGTTTATTTAATGGTAGTGTGTGTTCCCCCGTCGACGGGGGAAATTAATCATAAGTGGTAGTGAGAAAAGGGTTGCAGGTGTTGCAGCTAATTTTGATTTAATTGTGGGTAATACTTTGTGCAGAAAAATGTATAATATTTAACTGAAACTGAACACTTTGTTCTACAAATCATTACAAAATTATTCAGTTGAGTTGAGGTCACAATAACTTTACCCATTTATAGGTTTTATTTTTGAGGTCTCAAGGGCAACATTCAAAGTTTTTTGTTTTGCAATAAAACTTTAATGTGTGCATTCCATAGCACTTCTAATAAAATGTAAAAATCTTCGTGTTTAAAAGCATGACCACATCTTTATCCACCCCATCGAAAAAATATGATAAAATGCCAACCTATGCGGGAAATGCTCACTCACTCAGTACACTGAAAAAAAAGTTTATTAAATATTAAATTTTTAGTAAGTCTTGAAAAGTATCTAAGCATTTTATATACAAGGAATATAATGAATAACCAGCTTCAGGCATTTAATTCGTTTTAATTTAATCATATTCTTATTTAAGAAAAATTACAAGATAGCTTAACCTGAGTGTAGATAGCTCCCTTGCCCAAAATCCTAGCTCGCCCCCTTGGCCACAATACCATGCCTAATGGTATCGCTTTAATGTGTTTCTCTTAAATAATGCATAATATTTACCTTTGCCTTGGCCCACCTTTCTAACCACCCCCTCTCTCGTTCTCCTTCGTGTTTTCACAGGACCTTCCCCTGGGGCTGTGTGGGTGGTTTGCTGAAGCGCCTGGTGCCCGACGCCTCCCCCACGGCCTGCCCAGCTCCATCGCAGCCGCCGTGCCGGCGAACTCCACCAGCTCCAAGTCCAAATCAACGGCCGCCGACATCGCCGCTCTGGATGCTGAACTTAGTAGCGTTACCCTGCCGGCGAAGCCACCCTCGATGCTCATCCAAAGGACACCGTCGCTGGGGGAGCGTGTCCTTTGAGCGGCCCACACGAACACCACGCACCGCCCCCCACTCCTCTGTTGTTATTTCCACATTATATATCGTATATATTTTTTGTTTCCAACGCTCTGTGTGCATTTTATGAGCGTGGAGTTACGAGCATATGTAATTGAATTTCGTGTTTTTGGCATTTTTCGCCGGCCAGAAACCATTTACTAAATCTAAGCTACAAATCTAGTGATATTACATTTAGTTAAAGTAGAATGAAGGGGAAAGCGTTTAGCCTTAATTAATCGAATTGTATTTTTGTAATGCCTCTTAAGTGTACGTGTTTTATGTTAAGGTAATGTTTTGCATTTTGCATTTCCGATTTGCCAGTAGTCATCACTTAATTTAAACAATACCCCAGGTCTTAAGCCATTTACTTGTCTACTAAAATGAATGCAATCAAAACTTTTGCTCAACGGAATTGTCCAATTCGAAATTGAAAACTTTGTTAAAATATAAATATAACAAATTCTTAGTTAAATTAGCCTAGATATTATATACGAATTATTAAAAAAAATTCATCAAAATTTATGTATAAAAACAAATTTATGTTCAAAATATACCTATTATATGAAAACAATGAAAACTAAAATGTGTTTTTTGTTCTACAAAGCTTTGGAATGGTTTTAAAATATTTTTAATATTTTAATGTTTGGGTATGGATAATACTTACAAGGAATACTTAATAAAATAAATGTTTTTGGCTTAAAAGGAAGTACTGAATTAAAGGCAAGTGTCAGTTAGCATAAAATGCAATACAAAACTAGTAAAACATATTAATTTAAATCAACTGGCAAACGGATTCTCGTCGTATTTAACACTCAAAGCTTTGGGAACTTCATATCTTCCCACAGGATCCCGGTAAATGGGATTCTCCTCTCTCACCCAAGACTGTTCCGTTTCCTTCAAGAATTTAGCGTATTCCCTGGCATCCTTGGCACGAATGCACCACAAAATAAGGAATATCAACAGTAATCCAATCAGCAGAGTAAAACCAGATATAAAACCAAACAAAGCCACATAATCGACGGGTTCGCAGTCGACTGCTTGGATGGTCAGGAAATTGGAATGATCGATGACCTGATAGACAAAATAGCTATCACATTGGATGCCATGTTTGTTCACCACTCGCACCAAACACTGATCCTGTTCGGAATCCAATTCGTGGACAAATGAGTACGTGAAGTGCTCTTGTCTGTCCAAACTGCTGCATATATCACTCAGATTATCACAGGTATTGATTCCCTGTTTCTGTTCAATTAAGCAGGTGACACAGGGCTCATAGAACTGACACAGTTTGTTGTCCTTTTCCGGATCAATTTCGCAGAATGTTCCCAAGAATGGCTCCTCACACTGGCACACTCCGCAATCACAATTTCCACGTTGTGAACAGATTTCCCCTGTGGGTCCCAAACAGGCATCCGTATCCCCATCGCAATTGCATCTGGTTCCCGACCATCCGTATTTGCAGACACACTGACCGCAAAAGCAATCGGCCAGCTTCTCATCGCAATCGATGCATTCACGACACTCGCAGAAAGGACCTGTATATCCTAGATCACAAAGGCAATTTCCACAATCGCAATCCCCGTGATTGGAGCAAACTAATGGAGAAGTGGTCTTTTCCGTCAAAGGTTGTCGGCACTTCTGGAGCAGAGCTTCGTTGCTGGTGACATTTGTGCCATCCTTGGGACAGGTGCAAAAGGTGCCAGTCCATCCCTCGTCGCAGTTGCACATTCCACAGTACATGTATCCCTGATTCTGGCACTGGAAGCGCCCAACCTCGTCCTCCGGATTCGGAATTTCCTGGCAGGGACAAGGACGCTGCAGCTCCACGTCCAGATCCATGTACTCGCTCAAGGAGGTTTCTTCTACCCGTATTTTGTGGGTCTGTAAATAGGAATAAATATATCTATAAATCATGTTTAAAGTTTGAATAAGATCTCACTTACATAAACTTTATTATCTGGATATTTTTTAAGGGTGACATCCACGTAGAAATAAATTTTTTTACCCAGACTGACATTATTGCAGAAGTTTCGTTTCTGCAGAGTGGGAAACTGTCCGCCACAATCCGTATAGTAAACCATGTCAATAAAGTCTGGACTGTTATCCGCAAATTGAGTGCGCTTTATCAAGCTCTCGTAACTTAAAACAAATGATAATATTAAGATCTATAAATATTCAAGGACTACCCCAAACTCACCTCTTTTTGATCAGTTCCAAAATATTAGAAGAATCCGCACTCAGTATATCCACATAGCTGATTTCCTTCATCAAGGCACTGAGTTCCCTGTAGCTACTTACCACTTCCTTGGTGACAGCAAATATCACGTTTATCTTGCGGCGAAGTAACTCCCTATAGATTTCCTCCAGAGAAGGATAATCGTACTCCAAGGATCCCGTGTATTCACCTGCACTATTCAGATGGCATTGCTTATCATTGCGCTCAATAATACCAGCTAAAAGTCCATCGCCCGCCAAATGCATAAACCCATCAGTTACCAGGATCACAACTTTTCGAGCCTGCTCCTTCCAACCGATTTCCTTGGGACAAACTATCACCTGCATCAGAGCATCCAAGCCTCCTTCGAGATTATCCAAATTCCCAGTGATCTTGCTATTAGCCACCGCTGAGGTAAAGGCGGGTATATCATCGGTTAAGGACAACTGATGTCTATAACCATAGGTGGGTTCACATTTAGCCCGCTCGAGAGCACAAGGATTCTCCTTGTTTTGCGGTAGAATCATTGGCAGGGTTGGCTTATCCGCAAACGAGCCAAATCCCAGTCGATAGTTGCCCGTTAAATTTTTAAGGGTCTGACTGAGCTGGGCTCCCAACTCCTCCAGGGTCTCCTTGTCGTCCCTCATTGTCCAGGTGAGGTCCATCAGCACGTACAAATCGAGTGGATTATTGCGTGCAGTTCTATAGCTCAGCTTGATGCGTTGCGTGTTTCCTGCGGGACAATGGGGGAAAATGGGGGTAAAAGTTATAGATCGGTTTACTATGCACCCGTTGTTTACGAGCTGTTTTATGGGCTGACACATCTACATAAACGGAAACCGGTCTGCTCTGGATTCCACACCCATACTATATTTGCAGTGAGGAAAAAGGCTGCATTTCAATGTATATTGAAAACAAATAATATACAAAAGTTTTCTTTCAATTTGAATGTGAGCTTGAAGTGATTTTTTAATATAGGCCTTCCTAAAGAATTATGGGGAGAATATTATTATTAATTATTAATTTTTCTTAGTGCAAACTACTACTGTTTGGCAACCATTCATTACCACTTGAGCCTGTTCACACCCAGGCTAAATGTTTGGTCTCCTTGTAATCCTTAAACGTGCAATTTAGCCTGCTTCTTATGCCACTTTTTTACCCTAATTACTGGCTTTTCAGTTTTCTTAAGCAGGCGGCGATCTTCTATAAGCGTTTTAAATGGTTATGAAATTGGTTTATAAATCGTTTGAGCCGCAAATTAACAGACATCAGAATGGAGATTGAATAAGGCTTTAATCAGCACAACATCAATTGAGATATAAATATCACACGTCTTTTTATGGAATCGGTCATTAGGGTGTCAGTACATTGAAGTCTATATTAAGCTTGGTTCTATTTTAAGTTGCTTTAGAATAAAAAGTATTTGTGAACAAAAATGTATTATTGTCTAAAATCATAATGATTCATATATAATATTTCAACGACTATTAAAAAGTACACGTACGAATATTCATACAAAAATTTCTAATGACTCATATTTGCACGTAGAGATAAACCCTAAAACAATATCAATCTGTTAATCCTGGAGATTCATGCATGACACTTTTTTATAAAGTGGGTTCAGCGAACCCATAGAGCGACAAGGAGCGATAGAAAGAGAGAGATGGATAGAAGGTATTCCCACGCCAAATACAATAACAATAACAAGAAGATGTGACAACCACAAAATGCTGATAAGCGAAGCGCGGACACAAAACAAAATGTTCGAAAACGATGTGGAACAAATCAGCAAAGCAAACACGAAGTAGGGAAACAGAAACAGAAGAATGACACACTTGATATAGAAATAAATATAGCCGGTGAGAGAAAGGGGGGCTACCACATAGTGACACACATTTGATAAGATAAAAAAATAAAATAATGAAACAAACACACCTTTGACCAACTTGAGGTATGCTCGTTGGGGTGAAACCTGTACTGCCTGATCGCTAGTTTCATAGTCCTTTAGGGGTTTATCCTGCAGAAGATCCAAAACTGGTTGATTTTCATAGATATCCGTTTCGCTGCAGTTGTATTGAAGGAGTAGCGAGCGAGATAGACAGCGATAGCCCGCTTGGAATTCCTAAAGAGGGAGAGAGATGTTATCACTTAGGATCCAAACTTTGGTCACTCAGGCAAGGATCTTCTTGTTTACTGTGGCCATCTTTCTCGCACTCACCTTATCCGTGCACCATGCGCATTCCAGGTGAGTGGATAAACACCTTTCACAGCTGTCCGAGTGTTTACATATCTCATCTGCGAGAGCAAGGTGGCAAATTAGAGTGCGTTATGCAACGGTAAATTTAATAGCTTTACAAACCAATGTTGGCTGCTTCCGTTTGACAGATTCCCCAAATGAGAGTGAATAAGCAGATCCACAAGAACACCTGTCCCCACAGTGACGTCATTTTAAATTTTTTCTCACTTCAAATTGGAAATTTTTTCGGTTTTTATTTTTATAATTATTTTTCTATTGGAGCAAACAACCGTACGGCTTTAAAAGTCCAGCGCAACTAATATTTGTTCAGTACGAAAAGCGTTGATTTGCTCCGCTCGTCTACGCTTTTCTCCCTATATGCGTTATCTTATCGGGTGAGCATGGTAAAAACGTGAGAAGTTATTGGGGAAATATTTTGATTAGAAAAATAGCTCTATCAAGAGAGCGATTCCATTTGTTGGGATGTGAGAAATACTAAATGAAAACAAATAACTTTCACTTGTTGTCCAGGTCATTTGCTACTGCTACTATTTGTATTGATACTGGAATTGGTTTTACTAGTTTCCGGCAGAGATCTTTTTAAGGCAAATTACTTGGAGAGTTTTGACTCGATTTTTATTGGCATTCCTCCCAACGTTCTTAATTGAATTCTTAAGAGTACTGCATTTAAAATTGTTCATTTGAGGATGCTCCGATTTTGAACTCCTCTTCAAGTCAGATTTTTCAACGTTTTTGATGGATTCCAAGCGGCGTATTTTTAAGTGTTTGTTATTAGATTCATTAACGTACTGCTTTCGAAATAAATAATTGGTGGATAGTAAAATTTTTTTCATGTTATATTTTTCCAAGGTTTCGATGGATCGACCCAAAGAATAGTGACCCAAAGAGGGACGACCAGAATCCGTAGTTTCCACAATTTTTGTGCGATTTCAATGTGGCATACCTTTAAACGCTTGTAATTGCATTCTGAAACAAACTGCATTCAAAATTTTTCGTTTCCAGGTGGTCCCATTTTTGACCCCTGCTCATGTCAGATTTTTCAAAGATTGCAAAATGTTGACCCATAGTGGAACCACCATAAACCATAATTTTCACAATTTTATTCCAATTCCACAGCTGCAAATCGTTTAATGTTGTTATTGAATTCTGAAACAGTACGCATTCAAAATTGTTAATTTGAGGATGGTCTATTTTTTGTACCCCTCTTCATATCATAATTTTTGTGATTTCCGGTTCACCCATAACGGCTCTTGACTTGGACATCGTTAACCCGATTGTAACCCGTCCATTTAAATATACACTTTAAATAAAATGCATACATAGTTTTGTAGCCGTAAGAGATTGTCAGTCAGCGAAAATACCAAAAGGTACAAGTGCACATACCAGCCAGTCCAAATGTTGGCAAACCAACCCGAAAAACAAATGAGTTTTAAATCAATTTTGGTTGTATATATTATATATAAAAAAACGAATATTATTTAAGATGAATATTTTAATTTCTTTTAAATGGTCACACAGTCCAGCTTACTTACCATAAACTTGTTTGGAGCCCGCTCTCTTGCTCTCACCGGTTAGTATCTTTAGCGTTTTTGTGTACGGTAACATTTTCTGCTCTCTTCGTGCATGAACCCTGTTCTCTCATCTTCCCCAATGAAAGTCACTAGCTTACAAAATTGCAGTTGTGTTTTATTTTACCGACCTTAAGTAATGGTTTCGTAACCCGATCGATTTACTGGTTTACATAGTTGAATAGAAAATAGGCGGTGAAGAAAAAAGACCGTTTCGACATTTTTATTATAACAATCAGCTAACGCTAACAATTTTCTGTTTGAAATTGGGATTGATTGTATGTTGGCTAGTGCAAGCACAAAGAGCGGGAGAGCCAGAGAGACCCGGGTGGTATGACCACGCTTGCGCTGGATTAAAATACCAAAAAACGCCGAAAGCACCAAAATATTAGTATATCCCAGCCAGTTCGGCACCATCAGTGGCACCAACTGCGAGTTCGACCAAAAACGGAAAACGGAACGGTTTGTAGCGGAGCGCGGAGTTTCGCCTTTTGTGTTTTAGCGGAAAATCGGATGAAAAACTCGAAATGTTTACCAAATGAGCGGCGACAATTACGCGACCAATTGACGAGATCGTGTGTGTTTTTCCCAATTAAACGGTGAGTGTGCGACGGAGATGTAAAATATGCAGTCTAGTCAAGTGCGGCAAAAAAGATCATAAGGTGAAAAAGTCGTTAATAAAAAAGCAAAATAGAATTGCTGTGTGGAATACGAAAAATACATATATATACAAGGAGACGACGCGCAGCGAAAAAGGAATTTTTTGTGTACTACGGCGGCGCTTTGTTGTTGTTGTTGGCGTCGTGCATTTGCTTTTGTTTTGTGTGAGTTGTTGTTGCTATTGCCTTTGCGTTGTGTTTTGTGATTGGAAAAATAAGAAAAGAAAGCAGGAAAACTAAGGAGAGAAAAACGAAACGAAACAAAATAAGAAAATTGCCATTTTCGATTTCCTTGGCTGAGAAAAGTGAAAAGTTTAATTTACTAAACAAAGCGGCAAAACTGTGTGCGTGTGTGGGTGGCTGTGCCTCTGTGTGTGTGTGAGTGTGCGTGTCTCTCTAGTTTTTGCAATTTCCACTGCACACGCTCTTTCGTGTTGGATTATTGGATTATACCGCCAATAACGGCACACGCACAGCAACAACAACGAAAAAAAAACAAAAAAGCGATAAAGGAGAGCAGACGACTCTGGGATTAATCATTAATGTCCTGAGAGATAAAGTCTAGAAACAGAAGAAGAAGGTGGAGCAGAAGTCGCAGCAGCAGACGAACAAGAGGAAGACGGCAGAAGGTAAGTCAAAGTTCGGAAAATGCCCTTGCTTTGTTTAATTTTTTCTTATTATCCATACGTATTGAATTGATAACACAAATTATTAAATGTAACACATTTATATTTTTGTACCGTGTATTTCGAATCTAAGCCTTAAATTTAACTTTTTTACAAATTTTAATTTTTTTGTTATGTTTTCTTTATAACCAATAATTTAAAAAACCAAACAATTGTAACTTAAATTTCAATATTACCACTGCTCTTTCTCAAAATTCCAATTTCCTAACGGAATTTCCCAATTCTAGAACTCATAATTATTGCAACTAAAATCTAACTGAGTTGTTTCTCATCGATTCGTTTGCTTCACTTGGCCGGGCGCTCATTTTCCAATGAAAATTTATTCTAATGACGCTTTTCGCGATCCTAATCTGCTGCACATAAATTTCTTTGGCAACTTTGGGTGATTTATTGCCTGTCGATTGTCGTCGTAGTCGCAGGCGCTGCTTTTTGGCCAGTTCCAGCGACTCGGAGCGATTCGATCCGAAAAGCGGACCAGAGTCCCCCGTCCAGAAAATACAAGACCAGACGGGACAGGACAGGACGGGACAGGACAGGACAGACTGGTGCCAGCTAATGTACGCGTCTCCCAGATGCCGCGGATTAGATAAAAATTCTCAATTTATGCGTTTCGCCAGTTGCCAATTGCAGTCCACCTCCTAAAGCCTCCCCCTCCATCTCCATCTTCTTCTCCATCTGCTCCTCCTTGTTCGGTGAGCAGCATAAAAAACTTGTCGCGCCTACTAAAATCTTAGCCCCAGGGCCCGAGATGCCTTCATTCCAGTCTTCTCCGCAGTCTATCATTTGAAATCATGTCTCGGCGATAAGAAATTATAGTGGCCCGGTCATAATTTACGTGATTTGCCTGCCTAATGTCCTGCCGCACGACACAAGTACAAAGCGGGAGCCATAAAAATAGAGGAAGAATTCACATTTGGCGGCTGTTCCAAATGAGAAAGAATTAGGCCAAGAAGTTATGAACGAAAAAGATTAGTAGTTGCTGCAAAAAGAATTAGATATGTTTAACTTGGTGGAAGAATAATAAAATATAATTTATAAAGATGTAATGAGATAAAGACAATGATAATATTAAAATATGTACTATACTGATACATTTATGCTTACTTTCTTTTCTTAAATTTAAATCTTGGGAACTTCGCTTTAGAGATAAAAATAAACCCCTAGAAGTGTGGCCAAAAAACAACCTAGGGTCTGTTTGTTTTTTAATATTTATGCACTCCGGTTTGTGTGTCCTGGCCAGACACAACACAGTGTAGATTATTTTCCAACCCCATAACCTACAGTAGACCCATTATTTTCCTGTGGCCCCTGGCCAGTTTTCCCTGGAGAATGGCACTCTAGGTACACGCATACTGGAAAATCCGTTTCGTTTTGACATTTATTGTTTTTAATAGTCTCGAGAGCTAGGAAATTTTATGACACATCCTCGAGCGATAAAAATCTTTACTGCCCTGGGGTACATGCATATGGTTTATTCGTCGTTCCTCCGTTCAATAAGAGCCAAAGGTAAATAAAGTAGGGGATAAAAAGAAAGAGAACATTGGAATTAGCCGAGGCCGCCTCATAAAGTGAAAAGTGTCATAAAAATTAGTCAAGAAATCACGCTGCCCACTCCCCAATTTGTTTTTTTTTTTTTTTTCGGATGGCCGGCCGGCCGTTCTTTCTTTTCTTTTGGCCTTTTAACATTTCAGTTCCTTTCGGCTATTTGGTTGTTTGTTCTGACACATTTGTATGCTAATGAGAGTGCGGGATATGGAGGTTTGGTTTGGGTTAGGTGCTTCCGGCGGGAGTCTCTTGGACTTTTTCTTCTGACTGGAATCTATCAGGTTTTTGACGAGGGTCTTGGCCGGCGAATCGCTTTCGGAGGATAATGCATGCAGCTCAGGTCTTGCATATCGAAGTGGCCGCTGATAAAGGATTTGGGAAGTAGTTTAAGCCATTCGGACCGGGTCATAAATTGAATTATAATTCAGGCATAAGAAATTCTTTCTGTCTGAGAGCTTATGTCTAATGTTCTTCGGATTAAGGTCTTAGGTTCGAGATGTTTTTTTTTCTCCCCTACAGTATTTCTTGGGGCTTTAAGTACTGAATTTTTTGTTGGGCGAATTAACTTGAGTTGAAAACGATAAAACGAAAACATAAAAATATGAATATTTAAAACTTATTTCCTAGAAGAATGGTAAATATCCCTTATAACGAAGGAAGCCTAAAACAAAAGAATAGCGTAGTACATAAGTACTGCAAATTACAATAAAATGGAATACTTTTCCAACCGCTTGAACCCCTTTTGATTGCCTTTCTTTGAGGTCTTTCTATTTCCGATTACCTCTCCCAGATTTCCCATTTTTTTTGTGTTTTCCCTCGAATCGCTTTGGTTATCTATAAATAACATTTTGCTTGCCTGTCTTATCAACTTCCGCTACTTAATGTCTCCCCAACCAAATTGCAGCTAAACTCTTAGTTTTTCCCTTTCTCGCCCACCCATCTCTTTCAGTATCGCCCGTCTCTTTCTAGCAAATTGGCTTCTTTAGCTGTCTTATCCTAAAATGTGTGTGCGAGTTTGGGTGTGTAACAAAGATATCAATGGCAACAAAAAAAAAAAAAAAAAAAAAAAGAAATTAGGGAGAGGGAGGACAACCTTGAACCCGAAGAAAAAAAAAACAGGCAGGGCTCATTTCCGTTGCGGGTCAAACAAAGACAAATATACGCGACTAGAAGAAGATAGCTAGGGATAATACCACAAATCTAAAATCCACAAATGCCACAAAAAGTCAATAAATGTGCGCCTTTCCTAAATATTATCAACAGCTCGTTAGGAGCCACAAATAAATGAACAGAGATGGTTGCAGAAAGGATATATAAAAAAACTGTAGAAAATATATATAGAAAAGAAAGAGACAGTGGCTAAGACAATCAAACGAGAGGAAAACTAAAACAAACAAAAGACGCACGAAAATAAAAGAAAATTAAGTGGGGACTGGCAAAAAGTAAATGATGAAAAAAGAAAGTTCCGCAATTCCTCTTGTTCTTGTGCACTTTTTTTTCCCAGCAATTATCCGGTGGTCAAACAAAAGTCATTAAATTGCGGAAATCGGGTCACCAAACCGACAACAAACTCAGCCAAAAGAGGGGAAATAAAACAGACAAACGAAGGCAACAAAACCCCAAAAAAATAAACTGACGAAAAAGAACATACGACTAAATTGTGAATTTATTTACATTTAATTGCATCTAAATTACAAAACAAAAGCGGTGGTTTGGCAGCATTGTCTCAGAAATTATACTTTAATGTGTGTCCTCCGCTTTCATTGTGATGATGTCCCTCCGATCCCTCCTCTTCCACTTTTTCTTATTTGCCTTAGTGTCGAGATAATGATGATGATATGACTCATTAACCTCGACGCATGACCCAAGCAAATTAGAACTACAAGAAAACTCATTTCAGCCACAAAGACACCATTTCTTTACACTTCCCAGCAAAGGAAAAAGATAATTTAAAATTGGTCATTTTAATAATAGGTTTCTTGATTAAACTGGGAAAACTTAAGAGCTATCATTTATACATTTTTGTTTAAAGTACATTCACACATAAAAATATCAATACGTAGAAGCAAATTAATTTCATACAATATATTTTCCGGTTTTAAATAAAAAATTGTTGAGCTTTAAATATTTCGCATAAAAACATTTTGTATGACTCGTTTGCAGATGAAATATTTACGTAAAGCCTCTTCTACTTAAAAACACTTGCCCTGCAGCTGAGTGTAATCTTTTTTGAAGCGCATATGAGCGATATAGATACATAATTCAGCTGTCTGAACCAACCCGGCCTGTTTGAGCTGTAAGTGTCTTTTGAGGCCGTGTTTTATTGCTGCTAAGTTCGCTTGTTGACTTTGGCTGAGTCATCATCTCGCGGTTCGTCGGTTCGGTTTGATGTTAGAAGTTCCCCATTCTGCGTTTCCCCCGAATACCCCTGCCCTGTGGAAAAAAAGCAGCACTTAGCTGACATATTTTCCTTTGTAAAACTTAATGGTCTAGATAAAGTTCGGTCGGCTGACTGCGGTTTTGTCGCTTAAAGTTTTCTAAACCGGGCATCGCATGCTTAGCATTTAAATGAGCGGAAAAACGAAGTTTTGCATTGAGGACTGACTGGCGATGATTCAATTGGCCGTGCATTTGCCTGGGTTTTGCAATTTTTCGAATTGCAATTTGAACTTCGAAGACCACACCTTGGAACCGTTTCCATTTCGTTTCGTTGGGTTGGTTCTGCGCTTGGGGTTCGGATTCGGATTCGGGTTCGTCATGATTGCAATATCATCTGCAATCCGAGGCGTCTCCATTTCCCACGTTTTGTATTCTTCATAGTGCCCTGCTTGTGCAATTAGTTTGGAATTTCGAGTCATGCCTAATGAGCTGAGTGGGGTCAAGGGATTTAATTGCATCTTAAACGGTTCTCTCGACATCAATTTTAATTCTGCCGCAGCTGCAAAGGCAAATGCAAATGCACTCTTTGACTTCCTTACCACTTCCCGTCCGCCACGTCTTCTATTTGTGTTTTCCCTCGGAAAATGTGTGTGTGCTTTGTTTATTGTTCATTTGTTTATTTGTTTACATGGCAAACATAAACCAAACAAGCGCCGCCACTGCTGGTGGCAAAAAACTTTTAAGCCTGAATATGTTTACAAATGGCCAAAGAAGTTGAGCCCTGCTGAGGCAAGTGTTGGGTTAATTTTAATAAATGATGTGGAGGAGCTCCAAGGTCTTTAATTGCTCACAGAAAATAATAATTATGGCTTTGGTCCCTTTCAAATGTTTGCTTAAATTAAACCCAACTCGACATAGAGAATGTTGAGCCTCTGCACTTGTTTAAGCACTTGCTACCAAATTCTACCAAAATTGTTGAAGTTGATATTAATGTAAGAATAATTAAGAAGTTGAAAGGCAATCACTGGCACAGAAATATCTCTTGTTCAGAGAGATAAACTATTTGCTGGCTATTTTTCCTCCTACAAAGACATTTTTCCGATTGTTTTCGATTCCACAAATTTGTTTACTCTTGAATGCAATTGAAACCTTTGTGGAGGTTAATTTTCTTGGAGTTTCGTAGAAAAACAACTTTATTGTTTACTCGTATTTCTTTCAACTGGCCTTAGCCTGGATTCATTTGTGTTTACGTGCCACATTTGGTGCCTTTGTTTACTCCAACTTCAGAACCAGAATTTTCCCCCGAGTGGAAAACAATTGCAACTTCTTTGGGGCTTTCTTTTGGGTTTCCCCGTTAATGTTTGGGTTGCGAGCCAGTGCCTTTCCGAAATTATAATCCGCATTTATCGCTGCTGTTAGTGTTAATGCAGCTGCAGTAATTTTCTTCATTTTTCTCGCTCGACTTTTTTTGGCCAGTATGTATAATGCGCTTTAATTACTGCGGGAAAAAGGGTTTCCATTCGTCAGGACGCGAGATTTTCCCCTCCTGGCTGAATTTATGGGCATTAACTGGAAATGTGCAAAGTAAATCGTGTAAAAAAGAACTTATCATTTGCATTAAGCCTTCGTTCGTCCCCATTCGGTTATTATTATTTAATTGTTGGCTCTTTAATTATTGACCATGCACGAACGGAGCTGCAATTTAACATTTCGTTCGATAAAAAATAAATCAAAGTGCCAACCGCTGGCAAGAAAAGCAATTTCCGAATGAACCCATGGCAAATTACATGCCAAAAACACAAGACAAACGCTTCAACCGAGTTAAACTAAAAGTTGCTGCAGAAAAAAAAGTCGAAGGAAAACTAAATTAAGCGCCTTTGACATAGAAAATGCAATTTGCTGAAAAAATTTATCTGCATGGCGAGAGGGCTCAAATAAAAGTGAAATGCATGTGAGAGAAAGGCCATCACAAAAAAGAACCATACCTAAAAGAATAAAAAATGGAATTACGAGCAGTTTTATTCTAGTTTATCACACGAATTGAGTTTGAAAATGCGTAGCCTGGCAAAGTGCCACAGGAAAAAAAAAATAAAAGAAAGAGAAAAGTAAAAAGAGAAAGAGCGTTGAAAATTGCAGGGGAGTGGAAAAGGGAAATGCCCTAAGATAGATGCATCAATTGGAAAGGCAAAAGAAATGGCACAAAAATCGTCGACGATGTCGAGGACGTTGACAAGCGTAAAAGACACCCAGGCACACAGGACATGTGTGCGTGTGGAAATCCTTTAAAAAGGCAATTTTGGTAGCACTTAAATGCAGACTCGCAACGAAAGAAAATCAGTGAAGGGAAGCAGAGTGGAGCCAGGACACGCGACTGCTTCCCCGGTACCTTCTTCATGGTTTTGTACCTATTAATTGTAGAACAGTTGTGGATATTGGTTATCGTAGACTAGAAAATTTAATTAAGTAATAGAATTTTAATATCATTACAGAGCAATCTATTGAATAAATATTTGAGTGGTTTAAACTTTAATCTATTTAATTTTTATCTTTTGGAAAATAGAGGCTTAAAATTAAAACTCTGTTAAGGTATAGAAAAGGTATCTCGTAGTCGGGAAATTTCTCTAAAATATTCTTAGTGGTTTTCCTTGGCCTCCCAAGGAGGCTGATTGGTGGGTGGTGCACCTTCTGCCTCCTTTCTCCAATCTCCATTCGCCTGCCACGCCCACAGACACATCCGCCGCATAACTAGTTGCCGTCGAGAGTGGCAGAATGGAACGGAACGTGGCGCTGCCGAAGCATGTGGCATGTGGTGGGGCGGAGTGTGTGGCATGTGCCATAACTCCGCCAGCCACCCAACCACCCAATCTTACCCTCATTCCACACAAATATGAGTTTGTGTGGGTTTGTGCAATGATGACACAGAATGCCAGGTTATACACTGCAAATGGCACAATCTGGAATTTAGATGGGATTTCTATTTAGGTTTTGATAGTTTTATTAAATAGTTTAATAGAAGCTTATTCCAACATCAAAAGTTAATGGATTGTGGTTTGAAGTTTATATATTGAATATTATATTGTGTTATATTTTTTTAAAATGACTTGAAAGGATTAAATTTTTCCTATAAATACTATAAGTTAATCTGTTTGGTTGTAATGGACTAGGTAATTAAATATTTGTCAAAGGCATATTCCTGACCAAATGTGGGTTTTTACCACAGTGTTGTCTCCTGCTGGGCAGCATGTTGTTGATGAAACGAGACCCTGAGCTGCCTGACCAGGATATCTCAGGAATCGGGTAGCTGACGCATTTAATTAGGCACAGAGCTGCTTTGGCAGCAGCCAAGTTTGTAACATTGGTTACGATATCGAATCAAAGATTTATGTAACGTGGAGCCACTGTAATACCACCATCCACCCGAGAACACACATCCTGCCGGGCGCAACGCATAAAATTGTGTCACAATAATTTTGCCACGCCTGGCAGAAGAAGAAGCAGAGGGGGAGGAGTAGAAGGAGTGGCTGCAGCAGATTTCTGCCATCAATGCAATTGCCAGGATGTGCCATTCGCAAGGATGCGCTGCGTTAAAGGACAAGAGGGAGGGGTGGGAGAGGCGAAACGGGGACAGAGGCAGTCATTGCATAATTGCAATTAACACAGTCCTCGGTTGAAACTAAAACAGTTACTTAGTGCAAAAGACAACTTCCTCTGTGGGCTGCCCTCAACCAGTATCCTCCGTATCCTTGTGACTGCGACTGTGTGTGTGTGTGTGTGTGTGCGTGAATATCTGTGTGTGGCGTGCGAAAAGGTTTCCCCATTGTGCACTCAAGTGTGCGCAACACTCAAACACAAAGGCCGCATACAAAATTTCACACGAATCCTCCTCCAGATATATACTTATATATGTGGATGTTCTCTACCTTTTCTGGCTGGGCATAATCGATGAGGGAAGCAGGAGAAAGAAGCGCAAAAAGGAGGCATGTTAAACAGAAACTGAGCAACGAAATCAACGCCATGTTCTGACAATACAAAGGACATTTTGCTGCAATGAAAATGAATATGAAAGAAAAAACCGAAAAACTTCGGTTCCCTTGCAGGCCAAAGATTGCCGTACAGTGGGGATTCGCATGAATGAAGTGAAGTGCCAACGAACAAAAACATGTGGGAAACTGCAGGCCGAAGGGTATTAAAAACAGATCAATTGCCGGCAAAATTAGCCAGACGGAAACCATAGTTTTCGGGGTGTAGATGAACAAGAGATGGGAAAATGTGATCCTTTTCGGCATTAAAAAAGAAATCAATCTAAAGCAATTTAATCAGCTTTTAAAAAAAGTTTCCCTCCGGACACAGTGACATAAATAACTTCACCATTATAGCTTTCAACTAAATATATTCCGTCGATAATTTACTTTAATAGCTCTTTGATTTCTTCATCTACGAACCCTTCAATCAAATTCGAAATCGAACCGCAATCATGAATGGTTCCCATTTTAGATTGACTTTTTTGATAGTTTGGAAGTTTCTTAACAATCAGTTTGAAGTTTTCCGCTCCATAAATCGATTGAATTTTAAATATTTGTTTGCTTCTATGGCGGTGTAGGCGCCTTCGAAAGTTTTCTGTCAAATACGACTCAGATATTGTGACGCGTACTCCCCGGGGGACACACAAACCGGGGATTTGTACCGCCACGTAACTGCTGCTGACTGAGCTCGGTCCAGCTGACTCTGCTCCATAAGTTGCCCTTTCGGCGTTTCTTCAAGTTTGTCAATTGTTGCCGGATAAACCCTTCTCTTTATAGGCGTTTTCCATTAACCACATAACATTGTAGACGTACGTTCTCTAACGTTTTTCCATAATCGTTTCGATTTCTCTCATTTTCATAAGCTTTTGTACCATCTTGTACCCGTAAACACTCATTTTCTTCAATTTTTGTTTTAAATATGTTATGGACATGCCTCCCACCCCCATTTTCCTCATACATTTTTCCCCTCATAGGAGTTTCCCCCCCACCACCCCACTTTTGATGGCCGTTGTCATCGCCGTTTTTCGCGAGCAACAACTGTCGGGGTCTGTGGAGTTTATCGGCAAGGATTTTAAAGGAATTTCACCCCGCTATGTCGCTTATAGAAGACCCCCTATAGCACTTTTCCGATATTCATAACCCTCCGTCGTTCAACAGCGAAATTTTACTGTGGCTGGTTTTAACATTGTACAATTTGCCCAATAACATGACACTGGCATGAAAATCAGCCAAGCCAACTAGGGGTGCCATAACCCCCGACCCCTAACCCCTCCCCTCCCCTCCGCACCCCTCGCCACCACTGTCCCCTTCTGATTTCTCTAGCCACCCCTGCGCGTGCGTGCTGCTGCTTCTTCCTCTTACTTTACTTACTTTACGCTGGTGGCAAAAAAAAAAAAAACAACAACTGAAACGAAAAAAAATTACACCATAGCGGCAAAAACTGGCGAAAGGTAGAAAAATACAATGTGTACGACGTACATGTATAAGGAGAATATTATTTTTCGGTATAATGGCACATGAACACGAAATGAGCAGCGTACTGAGCCACCAAAACCAAAAATAAAGGAACCGGGTACGACGGCATAACGGGGATTTCGGGAAGCGGTAACGGTTACCGGCAAGCGGCAACGGGAGTGGGAACGTCGTGTGATATATTTTATTTTTATTGATTATTCCTTGACTCCTGATTCGCCAGAAACACCGGCGCCCCCACTTCCTATACACGTTCTAACGCCTCCAAAAAGTACATGGAAAAAAAACATGTTTTTAAATATTTGATGACTTTTTGTTTTCAAAAAGTTTCTTGTATGTAATAAGAAAAAATCAAGGATCGTTCTTAGCTTTTTAAAACTCCCTATTAAGTTTACATCGTAACATTTATTCTTTAAATGAAGCTTAAAATTAACAAGCAATCGATATCCTGATTTGATTATGCTTATTTCACAGTGCATCAATACAAATTGTACCTTCACGTGGAAATTGTTTATAGTTGGCAAGTTATTTCGCTTGTTTTTTAACGTTTTAGTTTGGCTAACATGCCACGAACACTTTAATCAAGCACATATTTTATGAACGTGTGGGCGTGTGTGGGTGGCGTATTCCTTTCCACTGTTGTCCTGCATTCGCTTTCATAATGACAGCGACAACAACAAGAAAAAAAAAACAACTAACAACGAAAACAATACATTGTTGTCGTTGCTGCAATTTTCATAATAAAGCAAAAACAAGTCAACAGTAACAATAAGAATAATACAAACAGAAAACAAACACCTTGACCCAAATGCGCGTTACCAACGCAGAAAATAAATTCTCCTTCGTCCATAGAACGTTACTCTTACTATTTTTAATTTGTCTAAACATTTTTTAGATTCAAAATAGAAAAAAAAGTGGAAAAAAATTGAAAAGGAAAGGAAATCCAGCATATGGCCCAGACAAAAAGGGCTTTGTTTGCGTTTTTCAGATCCTCACCGAGTTGCCTGGTCCTCTTTGCTTTAGCATAAACAAGCAGACAATCGCTTTCTATCCTCCATATACAACCCCAAAAAACCCAGCCACCCACCCATCATTCCAAAAATGCATACGCAAATTTATACACTAGATATAACTTTGGGGTTGAGGGGGCCTGGGTTGAATATACATGAAACATGTATGGAAATTTTCAGTAAAAAGCAAAAATATATTTTATGCACTGTCGTTTGTGGCTTCGAGTTCTCGTTCTGGTTTCTGGTTCTGCCTCTGGTTTAGTCCAAAGAAAATAAAATATACGAATAATAATAAAGTTTACTGGGGAAATGCATGCGGTGAAATTTTCTTTTTATTGTGATACCCTTTTTGCCCATATATATAATCAAAGTGTTGAACGAGGCTTAGAATTTATTATTTATCTTTTATACAATATTCTTTTTCGGGTTAAACTTTTCTTAAATAAATAACTCACACAAATAATTCATAATATATTACTTTACAAAAGGTACATCTTTTGTGTGCATGTAAAAAATTAATTTTGTCAAATAAGTCTGCTAAATAATTGCATAACCCAAGAAATACAATTTTCTAATATACTCCTCATGTACTTTGAGCCTATTTCTTGACATTTCCATATTGAAATTATTTTTCTTGTCAGTCTTTTTTCTTCTCTATTTTTTTACCCGAGTAGAAAAGGTTTTTTTTTTTTGCATTTGCAGTTGCTGCTTGTGGGTTTAACTAGATTTGCTTTAGCTGCATTTAATAGGAATTTTTTTAGTTTCTGTTCCTTTTTCTTCATGGGGCATCTTCAGCTTCTGCTTGGCATATTTTATGGACAGTGTGTGCGAGGAGCTTTTTTGCAAGTTTTTAATTAAAGCGAAAGTGTCGACAGGCATGCTGGGAATATAGCCAAGACTGGCAGCGATGTCCTGGGAGCCAACGAGCTGCCACTTTTGGCTTTTTGCAAATTGTTGCAGTTTATTTTATTTAGTGTTCCGGTCTGATCGATAAACTTGGCAATTTTTGGTTGGCCAACCGTTTGGTTCATCGCCTGCTAACTGGAAAACTTTTGTGGCAAAACTCCATAGCAGGGTTGAAAAGAATATGAAAGAGTTTACAAGTGGCTGGGTCAGATGACATTAATCAAGTTGTTCTTATCTATACACTATTGTGAAATAATTACAACTTAAAATAATTATCAATCATATCTGGTTATTGTTTGTCAAAGAAATGGTGTTTTATAGCTGCACCTTCTTCTTTATACACATCATTTCAATTTGCTTACTTTAATCTTTCATAAATTTGCAATTTTAATGTGACTGCCTGTAGCCCTTAGCCCAAAATGAAATCCAGCAATTTGTCAAACAAGTCGCTGCCCACGCAAAAGAAAAAAATAAGAACCCAAACAACAGAAAGAAAACAAGAATTTGTAAATCTTCCAAATTAGAAACTTGTCATTCCGATTAGCTTCTCAGACACACAACAACAAAAATGTTTCAGTTTTTATTCCCAGCCGAAAAACTTAAGAACAGGTTTAATCTCGACCCAGAGATTGCCTTTAAGGGTTTAAATCGCACACAAAAGCAAGGAAGAAGCGAGGAATAATAAAAGGGACACGGCGACATTGTGGCCAAAAGGATCTTGGGAGAAAAAAAAGGGTCCAAATGAGAGAAAATGCGCGCACATAAAACAAGATGAAACAAAGGCCAAAACGGCATTAAATACAATAAAAACACAGCGAAAAAATATTAATAAGAATACAGAATGCGCGGAGAGAGAAAGAAAAAGCAATTAATAATAATTAATGTTTTTATCTTTTCGTTCAGCCTTCTCTCGACGTTTTCTCTGAATAATATTTCTCTCGCTGAGAGACAAACAGGAAACCGAATCCAGACTTCGGAGTCCGGAATCCCAGAGTCCCAGAATCCAGTTCCAACTTCAGTCTGGCGCTGTTTTTTATTACATTCAGCAGCCAGCCCGGAGTTGACTTAATTGATAATTGGAATTTTTTCCCTGCAATGTATTTAAATTTTTCAACATCATTTCGTTTCATTTGTTTCATTGCACTGCCGACTTTTACCCAAAAAGGCCGCAAAACTGCGAGCAAAAATAATTGTTCAAAAGAATCTGCAAACCGGGCGGAAAAAAAAACAGAAAAAAGATACAAACAAAACCAGCAATAAAACCAAAAAACCGCAGCAACTGCAAAACGAGAGAAATATATTTTTTTTCGGCTCGTTGCAAAAGTGTTGGGAAGAGGCGTTCTAGCGTTTAAAAAATTTTGTGGCCGTCGCCAATCGACAGCAGCCGAAATGTATCTTAAAGTTTGCCACTTGCTCGCTGATGGTGTTGATGTTGATGGTTCTTCGGCTTGACTTTTTGGCTGCGGGCGGTTTTTGTTTTCTTTCCGTCGAACGCCGTCGTCTCTGGTCTCTTCAGCGAAATGTATCTGTATCTGCAGCTTTGCTTGTGTATCTTTCGAGTGAGTAGCCGTAGCTTCAGGTTCAGCTTCAGCTTCGGTCTCAGCACTTTTCGGAGGCCTCCGCAGCTTCAGTTCGGTTGTTATTGCTGTTGTACAACATTTAAATGTTTAGCTGCCGTTTGAGCTTCGTATTTGAGAGTGCCTTAAAAGTGGGTATTTGGGGAGATCTGGAATTTTGGTATTTACACAGGGGATTTCGGAAAGGGTTTTTGGAAAAAATTATATATTTATAAGAACTCGCTATAAACTAAAAACCTTACTCTACTAACCCAATTAAACCATGAGCTTCTTTATTTATTCTACTGACTTTCATATTTAATGAGTATCTTTCGAACCGAATCCCATGTCAAAATCCCATTTCCACTCACGCTTTCTTGTTCGCTGGGGCCTCTTCCTTCGGCTTTTTGTAGGCGTGAGTTTTATTTCAGCTCACTTAATGCGAATTAAGCTAATTTAAAAGCGATTCGAAATTAACTTTAATGTGTATGCAAAGCACCACGAAACGAGAGGAAAAATAACAGAAAAACCAAAGCAAAAAGCATTTCTAACACTTTTGCTCCCTTCATTATGGGTTGGGTTTGGTGTTTTGTGTTTTTGGGGCTTGGGTTTTTGGGTCTTCGATTTGGATATGTGGTTAAATTCGATGTGTGGGCGTCTTGAAGTGGCTTCTGTTGCGCCCGCTTTCCCAGTGGATCGAGCCCCCATGTTCGTATATATCTATTGAAATTGTTGTTGTTGTTGTTGCTGCCCAGATTGCTGTTGTTGTTGTTGTTGTTGCCGCTCTGACCCAATTGACGTAGTCAACGTCGTCGTCATCGCTTCGCTTGTTAGAGGAGCTCTTAAAATAAAATTGAAAGAGAAAAAAACACACACAAAAAAAAGGAGGAAAAAAAATAAGGAAAACCGAAGTAGAAGAAGTGCAGGTCGCTGGTAAAATGCACATTGGATGAAGATGGTAGGTTCCACCACATGTCTATAGATACACACTCGCAGATACACACTCTTAGCCATGCATATATGAATGTGTGCGAGTGTGTGTGTGTGCGCCTAAATTGTAGGTAGCAAGCATGTATCTTAATGAAGGCAATTTGCTTGTCGAGTTTAGGCAAGTTAGTTTACCGAAAATTGGCATATGGCCAGTAGCAACAAAAGCCCCGTACAGGGCACTGCATTTGAACCCCCCAAAAGCCGCCCAACCACCTCCCCCTTCCCCTCACACCTCACCATTCACCTTATATAGTGGTCACAGCTTAAGTTGCCTACAACGAACCGTTAACCAATAAATTTGTACGGGTTTTATGGATTTAGGGTTTGGGTTTATTATTAAGTTCCTATAGACATGACAATTGAATGTCTTGTAAGCTAAGCTTAGCATTTGGTTTAACTTTTCTACATTTTATGTTTAATCAAATCTTTTTTATTATATTTTCAGATGTTAATAAGAAAATAATATCGCCATAGGACGAAAAGTTACAAGTAAGTTAAACAGAAATGTTACAGAAAACGAGTTTTCCCCCTCCTTTGCATTTTAACGCTATACAACTTTCCTTAAGTTGTCGAAAATTAAATTTCGGACTTTTAGAAGTTCCTCTTTAAGAATTTGGACCGTATCTCCCTTAGTCACTCACCAGTGCGCACATGTCGATAAACCAACTTACACACATCGATGGCGATAGGACCACTACGATGAAGGGGGATAAGAGGGGCTGGAAACAAGGATGGGGGTGAGGATGAGGATGAGGACATGCCTGGCATGCACTCTGGGGGGTAATGCGAATTTGGCTGCTCGGCCCAAACCCCCCGTGCCGCACTTCCTGCTGACCCTTGCTACACGTAGCGAAAGAAAGAGTTATGCAAGCTGCAGAAACATTTTGGCCCACATCCTCCAGTGTGCGTGTGTATCTGTGTGTGTGCCATGTAGATACAGGGCTCGAAAGGATAGAATTTTGGGCTCAAACAAAGCCGAGAAGCGATGGATTAGAAATGATTTAAAGGCCAGTTGGAGAAATCTTCTTCGATGTCTTCATTGATCAGCTGTTCCATAGTTGAATAAAGTTACTTTCAAAACCAATTAAAGCCGATATATTCTTTCTCAAATGGTTTATGTACCTTTAAAGCTGAATAATTAATTTTTCCCCTTACATTAACTAGAAATCGTTAGCTAAATTTCGAAAGCAATTAAAAATTTAATACATTTTCTCTAGCGTAAATTTCTCACTACTTTCTTCATGCTGTCTTTTACAAACTTTCCTCGGCTTATAATACACAAATTCTGTAGAATTTTGTGACCTTCTTAGCCCAAAACTTTTGGCATATTTGCGCGCCAAAAAACTTGTGCACATTTATCACTCCAAATATTTCTGACTGGCCATTAATCAACGGGCTTATATAGTTTTTCTTGCCGTGTACATTTCGGGGCCAGAAAGTGCCAAAACGAATTTTGCCTAAATTGCGAAAATTTAATAATCTAATAAGGCAAATTTTAACAAACTATTTAATGGCTAAACTGAATGCTGCAGACTCGGGTCAAATTCAGGCAGGCGAAAGGCGGGGAGCCAAAAGAGTCTGGAATTGGCCTAAGGCGGAGCGTTTAGCTTAAGTTAAGCGGAGACAGGCAGCAGTCGCGTTTAATGTCTGTGAAATTGAAAAATTTACTCTTTAATATGCGAACGGGTTGGTCGGCGTTCAGTTGGTTCGCTGCGTTGGCTGCCTGGTTAGTCAGTCAGTCAGTCACTTCGCTTCTGAGCTCGAGAACCTGCCGGAAAGAGTCAGATACGGATGCTGAAAGCTGGATACTGGATACTGGATGCTGGATACTCGATGCTGGTCAGGCCAAATGGTGTGGAAGCCGCTTGTGCTGCTTGAAGTGCAGTTAGAGCAATTTCACAACTCACTAACAATCATTAATGCGTCGCCGACAACCCCAACCACTCGTTTCACTATTTTGTTGTGCTTTTTTTTTTTTTTTTTTTTTTTTTTGCATTTTTCCTACCGAAGGAAGTCGGCCTGTAATAAGCAGCCTCTCTCGGCGAACTTAAATCATAAACAGGCCGAGCTGGCTGCTTTATGAAATGGAAAATGTGCAGCAAATGAAAGAAAACACAGGCCAGGCAGGCGCACAAAATAAAATTATTCCGAGTCGAAGAAGAAAAAGCAAAGCTCGGCGTTCCAAAGAGCGATGCGATGTGATGCGATGGATGGGATGGGATTGGGATGGGATGGGATGATGGTTGGCTGCCTCGTTTGCTTGTGTGTTTGGTTGTGATTGAGGCCTGCGGCTCATTTTGAAGTTCATGTCGTATAGCGCTTGCTAAATCGACACGCAGATAGATATGGGGGGAAAAACCGTAAAGTAGGAGTGGGCTTGGCTGCGGAGGATTTAGCGGCGAGAGTCTAATGACAGCTGTGAGTAGTCAGTGAAGCGTGCGAGGTGGGTTCGAGCTCTTTTAGCTGTTATTAATGGGGAGAAATTGATTGGGGTTTTAGGAAATTAATTCAGTAAATTTGATTCATGATGGAGACAAATATGTCTCTCTAAACTCTAAAATGTTGATGAATTAACTGCATTTGTTTAACGAATTTCTCTCAAGGAGGAAAATCCGGAAAAAAGGCAATTTGAAAATGTTTTTATAATGAGTTTTTTACATGCCACCGCACTGTCAAACTTAGCCTACTTTGTTGACAACCCACGTTCGCGTCGTTTATGTTATATCATGCAGCAGGCAGCAGCGGCAACTGTGATGACGGCCTGTTGCTATTGCCCCAGGAGTTTGGTCTTTGCCTCACTGCTTTCTGCTTTTCTCTATGGCCGAAAAAGATCGTAAATGTGTGCCAAATTATAAGTCATATGAAACAATGACTGCTACTTAGTTATGACCATAAAAACGAGGCCAACCGGGCGGATGGTCGCTATACGCCAGTCGCGACTGCTGTCAGAGTCATTTTGGCGCATAATTTTTACAACCAGTCCCTCGCATTTGCTGCTGCCCCTCTTTGGCTCCTTTTGCTGCTGTTAACTCGAAACTCGTCGCGTTCTTCATATAACTTTTATAGTCTCCCCTGGTCGTTGCTAAAATATTCTAATTGTTTTCAACAATTTTTGAATGCGCCGTGTACGCGCGGCAGTGTCATAAATCTCTTTTAGCCATACTGCTATTTGCAGCGGGATGAGGCAGGAACTGAAATGGCCAAGACAAATTTGCTTTAAAGCTCGCCAATAAAAGTTAACAGCGTCGTCGTCCATGCGTTGCTATCCTCTCCAACTTTATAACCATGAGTGTGTGCTTTTTGTATCTTTTGCATAATCTAGCCAAAAAGAAGGCATTTGAGACTGGTTTTATCGTTTGCCGCTGTAAAGGGATGCGCAAAATGGGGAGGGGGATATGAGCCATGATTGAGTGGAATGCACCGGAATCGTAATTAAAATTTGTTGCTTCACAAGAAGCTCCAGCTGGATGCTTGAGATTGTACTCCTTTTTATTTTTTATGATATTTATATCTATTAAGATAGTTAGTACTTTATGGCTCCACCTGTATATACTTTGGATTCCTGATCCGCAGTCATTTGGGTGGGTATTTTATGGCTAAAGGATTTTTGCAGATATCGTAAATTTTATGTCTAATGTGGGGGTACTTTAAAGAGGAATTTCTGCTGTCAGTGCTCTACTTGTATCTGCAATGAGTTGTTCTTAACCTATGTTGTACATTTCAAATGTTGTAGCTAACTTGGGTATTTTTGTTCACGCCTAATAACATGTTTAATAAATAGTATATTATACTTTTATCTAATGAAGCAATAAGTTTATCTCAAAGACATAGCATAAATTGTGCTAAAGCACTTCAATATTTCATAACTTTTGCACGCAGCGCCAGATACTTCCCACGTTAGTTGATATAAACCCAAAGATACACAGCGCAGATTACGTAAATATGTCTTCATACATTCCTCGCTCTCATCCGCAGAAACATTTTCACATGCTTAGCACGGTTAAGCGGCGCATCCGTTAGATACACCCGAAAATAGCCGCACGGCGAGATACTTTCGCCCATAACTTAGGGCCATTGCACGGCAGCCACTTGGCCGGGGTTCATTGCCAATTCGCATGCAACTTCCAGATACTTCGCACTCATGTCTCAGCTACTTTATATCATTTTAATAATGTATCTGCTAGGTAGCTCCGCAACCCAGAGCAGAGCTCCGGCAAGAGTTCAAAGTAGTTTGCACTCAATTTCAATATTTTACAGACCAGCAAACAAAACCCAAAAAAAAAAAAAATAGGAGGCAAGGAAGGAGAGTCTTGCAGCTGGCAAGACAGCGAACACAATATCTCCCATAGATACATATGTTTTCTACACACATTGCTTATTATATATTAGCGTGTGTCTGTTGTTCGGAGCCCCTCAGGAGCCAAAGTAACTAATATGAATAGCTAATAAATCACATTTGGACGGTGATTTATGTGACAGGTGCGTATTGCGATTTGAAATTGGCAACAGTTTCCATTTCGTATCCGCAAATTGGCTAAAAGCAAAGCAGCATGTGTTACCTTTTTGTTTCAATTTTTCTTTTTTTTTTTTCTTCGGTTCTTTATTTTGTCATGTAAAATATCGAATAACCCTAAAAACCTGAACCAAATGTGAGCGTTAATTTAGCCCCAAGAGTTGTCAAATTAGTTCAAGGGAAAGGGTCTTCCGACTGACCCACAATTACGCATTTCTTTGGAAAACTTTGTTAATTTGTTGTGTCGACTCAAACAATGAGCAGGGGTTAATGGAGGTGTGTGTGAGTGTGTTTCTCTCTGTGTGTGTGTGTGTGGAGGGGGCTAGGACATCGGTTCGTTATTAGTGACCGCCCCGAAAAAGAACAAACGCACACACGCAGGGAACCGGACTTTATCGATGGAATCAGCTAGGCGGTCTGGGGCAGCTCATTATGTAACCTCTCATAATTCTTTCATTAATGAAATTCCCACACGACGCGTCGTCGCTGCCACCATCATCATCTGCATTATGTAAATCTTCCATCAACAACACGGCTCAGCACGGAGTCGGTTTCATTTCGTTCGGGCCCTCTGCGAGTAGTCGCCCCCCATTCCACTTTTCTGCTCCTTTCATCCTTGTCAACTAATTTCAGGGTTGTGCAGCCGACTGACTGCCTGCCTGTCATGTTTTTTAAGACTGTTTTAATTTTCATCCTTTCGAACGAAGAAGAAGGAGCGGGAGACGAGCACCCTGCCTGCAGAAGAACGGAGAACGGAGAACTGAGAGCAGGCGAGGAGGCGCATTGGCTTTTACTTTCCTTTCCTTTCGGCCTTAAAAAATGTTGGCCAAAAACCAAATAAGACGAAAACTACCTGTTCACAAAACCCACACACACCGCAGAGGTAGCAGTAACAACAGCAGCTACAACATATCCCCCAAACGAACAACGAACACCGAACGTCAGGCGAACTGGCGGCCCGGCAAACAACGCCCAGTGGGCACAGTGGTTCGCCGGCGAGCTCCCAAATTTAAAGGGTTAATTAAAATTTAATTGGCAAGTAAATTAGCTCAAATTGCATGGAATTAGGTGCAGGTTTTGTTGAAATAAATAGTTTTGTCATCCCTGGAAAGAATACAAAGGGCGGAAATTAAATTGTAGTTTGGAAATTAATTGCAGAAAGCAACAAAACTGCATCATAAAATAATAATATAGTTTTTATAACAAAATACATTTTTAATTAAGAAATCAATTACTTTCATTGAAGCAAAAAGTTTATTTATTTAAAAATATATTAATTGTTTTTTTTTAAGTTATCTGTATTTAACAAGGAATTTATCTTCTTAATTTCTTTCTGGTTAATGTAAACCTTTTTTGTTTTGGAAGAAATACCCGGAATGCACCCACTGTGCACTCACATTTGTCTTTTTGACTCCCATTCCCTCTTGTCTTTTTTTTTTCTGGCCCCGCCAGGGTTCTTCTCCTGGCCCGAGTTTGAGTTCGGGTTTTTTCTTTTTTGGCCTGGCTTGGTGGCTGCTTTTAAATACCCTTTACCTTGGCCATATTAATGCGGCTCCCACTGTTACTTGTGCATTGTTGTTGCTGTTGCTGCTGCTGTGCTTTTGGTGTTGCTGTTGTACTTCACATGTAGTTTGGTTGTCATTTGGCAGCGCCCGCTGTTTAGTGTCCAACATGAGGGCCGTTGGTGTCGGCAACGCTGCTGCCAGCAATTGGAGAATCCGAGAAAGGGAGGGGTAGAGGTTGAGAGAGAGGGAGAGGGAGATGGGGCGACCTGGAGCGGTGCGGCAGAATGTGGAGCTCAGATGGAGTCTGCTGATGCTGTTGCTGTTGCTGCTGCTTTAGATGTTGCTGCTGCTGCTGGGATGTTGCTGCCGTGTCTCCTTGGTCTGCTATTGGTATTTCGCCTGGTAGCCCCAGCGACAGTTGTTGAAATTAAATGCTCACATGTGGGTTTTGTTTTCTTGTCTGCCTTCTCTGCCCTGGCGCTGTGCTTAAAAAGCCCCAAGTCAACAGGAAAAAAACAACAGAGCAAAAACAGTAGAAATTCAGTAAAAGCAACCAGTCATTAAGTAGAAAATTTTTTATTCAGTTAAATCTATCAAGATAATCTATTTTAATATGCTGCAACTCCTTTTCTTGTTTCATTCAATTGAGTGCGAAAATGTGTTCACTAGCATTTACTTTTAGTGACGTTCCACTGTACTTCGGAGCACATCACATCCAAATAAAATGGATGGAAGTACGTAAGGTAACACAGAAGGCAAAAAGGATTGCTCCGGCCAAATAAGAAAAAAGACAGCGCAGCCAACAACAATGCTCAAGTCTAGGGCGAGTGCCAAAACATTCAGAAACATATATACGTCCATATAAATGGATGTACACATATACAAAGTAAGAAAAAAGACAACAATAACAACAAAAAGGAAGGAAGATGCTTTCATTTCAGTTGCAATCTCCAATAAAGCTTAAAAGATGGGCGAGGGAAGTTTTAAAATTTTAATGATTATTGATGGATGGAAAGTTGGTATGCCAAAAGGTAAAAGAGTTTTCGAAGGATGAACAGGGAGGTAACAATTTGGGGATTCTCAATTTGGTAAATTATGGTGCATTAATAAAAAATAATGGCTGCAAAATAAGAGTTTTAATTATAAAGTTGCGACTTTTAAAAGCGGCTTAAATTGTCTTTAGTGCAGATGGTGTTTACTAAAAAAATTTGTTCAGAAATGAAATTAAGTATTTTTCAGTTTGGCAGGAAAATGAAAAGCAATCGGCTTTTAGTTTTTTTTTCGTTGTTTGTATTTTTGAAAATCTCCCATACTTTCAAAGCCACTCTCCCTGAAAAGTTGGTCTCCCCAACTCCTCGAGCAAATCAAAAGCAACTCTTATGTGTAGTTGCTGCTGCTGTTATTGCTAAGTCTTTACAATTCGGGGCCAGGCACTTCATTTGCTCCGCTCAAGTTCCGCAGATACAGATACAGATACTTCGGCATCGTTCGCTTGTCTTCTGACTGCATTTATGGTTGCATTTACTTTTTAATTTCATTTGCTGTTGCTGTTGCTGTTGCCGCTGCACTCCTTTTTCGAATTCAAGTGGAGTCAATTTCTTATGTCATGACAAGACACATACTTCAATACACACGGACAACAACGGGCTCAAGTCGGGATAAAAAATAAAATAAGAAATGCCAGACGGAGCAGCATCGGCATCAGCAGCAGCAGCAGCAGCAGCAGCAATGTTCTGTTTTGTCTTGGGATCCCTTGAAAGAGATCCCTGGTTGTCGCCATTCGGTTCGGGGACTACCTTTAGCATTTTTGGGGGCACTCCACCGCCGCCGCCGTCGCCGCTGGGCTTAAATATCTTTACTTATTTTTGGACATACTTGATTGAAGTATTTATGAGATTTAAGGCATTTCTGTAATTTCCTTTTGAGCTTTAAGTTACGCTTCTCGCATTCGGGTGCCCCATCGTCAAATGTTCGACAAAAGAGTTAAATGTTAAATGTAGGAGAGGTACAAGGGGCAGACAAGGGGCAGAAAACACAGATATATTTACATATGCATGGGTCCCCGTCCGTCCAGGTCCATGTTTGTCAGATGAAAAGATATGTCTTTACATGTTTTAATTTTCTTGGAAATTGTTGTTCAACTTGAGCCAAGCGGAGGCACAAAACCGAAGAAACCGAAACCGAGAATCGGGCAAGATATATACAACACACAGACTCTCCTCGGCTCTTCAGAATTTCTTCCTCTCTACTCTCGGTTTATTTTTTGTTTTTAAGTGAAATGTTAAACCTTTTGACAGCGGTAGTTTTCTTATTTAATTTATTTTATTTGCGGTATTTACTCTACGTCTCGTCTCCATCTCCTCAACTCCTCATCCCTCCTCACTTCACTCACTCGGAATTCAATTTTGGCTTTTTGTTTAGAGCCAGTTCTCCACTGTCTTTCTCTCCGCATTTTAATGTCAAACAATTGACATGGTTAGGCTTAAAGTTCTCCGAGCGTGTCTCAGTCTGAGTTTGGTTTTTGTGGCCAATAATTAAAGTTGACAACTCGGCTACGGATAAAGGGGGGGAAAAGCCAGCAGACACATTCACTAATTTTGCCTTAAATTCTTGTTCTCTCTGCTGTGTGGTTTATGGCGAAACCCTCGTGGCGAGGTTTTCTCGAGCTTAAAGAATTAGACAAAGATGGATTAATCTGCAAGTGTTGACTCAAAACAAAGTTCTGCGAACTCATTTCCACTAAATGGTTTTATTTTACACTTATTACCATTGTTAGTATAGTTAAAACGATTCCAGGAGTTACAGAAATAAAAAAAACCCATGCATTCCAAGAGAACTTTCAACTGGAAAATTGTCTCTGCATTCCCCCAGCAATTAATCCGTATTATGTGCCGACTACTTATGAAACTCTAATCTAAACTATACACAAACTTATAGCATTTTTCTCACTCGGATCATTTATCTTCAAGTTGAGCTAAAGTTTTTAGTTTTTGTTGCTTTTGTTTTTAAACTTTTGATTAGAGTAATTCCTCAAGTTGCCGCTGCTGTAACTCAAAACGCTTTGGGGACACCACACGAAAAAAAGAAGAGAAAATAATAAAGAAAGAACTAACCCAGGAAAATTACAAATACTTTTGTCATTACACGAAGCTCTCTTTCTTGGCTGAGAATTCCAATCGATGCGGACAATGCTCCTGCTATTCGGAAAGAACTTTCTTCTCGGCGTCATTTCTCAAGCTCAAAATGACGAAACGCGCAGCTCGGATTATTAATTACAGTGCCAGGAGAGATGAGACGGTTTGGGATTTATTTAGGGTGTGTATGCCGGCAGGCAACCGAATCGAAATCGAATACGAGAATCCCAGACTCATCTCCTCCCACCGACTGTGCGACAATTTTGACTTTTATAAATATTTTGACTCGTTTTTGTAGCTGACAGATACCTCCGTCCTCTTTTCCAATACTCGAGTTCTGTTTTTGATGCTGCTGATGCTGCTGCTTGCTGGTTGCCGGTTGCTGGTTGCTGCTGCTGCCGGCGGCATATCTGTGACAAAACATCATTCAACGTGTGCAATGATTGATGATGCAACTCAAAGCAACTTGTACTCAATTTTCACTGCCCGCTGAGCCAGGAACGTGGGGTTTATACACACACAAACACACACAACACACACTCCGGCGAACTCACATAACTTGCTGGGCATGACAAAATGTCACAAATATTCTACAAGCAATTTGTTTAAATATCGCATAAAAAATGGAGAGGGATCTGGCGAGGCTAAGGTAAAATGGAGTTAATGGCAGGTTGAAGTTGGGATACTCTATCAAGGAATATAGTTCAAAAATTGTAAATTTAAAAAAAAAATGTGGAAACGTAGTGAACTTCATTAATTAATGTGTAATATTCATTAATAAATATTTTGTTAAGTTTATCACTTGTATTAGTTACATTTTTTGTTTTCTTCAAAGAATAGTTTTAGGGCACAGAAAACTCCATTAATTTTATATATGCGCTACGTTTACATGTTTATTGAACTTAAATAAATAAAATGAACAAATATGGGCCGCTCATAAAATCACTTCCATCCTTTATTCACTCCGCCAATAAACCCCTTTTGGTCGAGGGTATAATAAAACGAAAGGCGATTGCGTGATGCAACCGAAGTCCAAGCGGGAAGTGCTTGATGGGGGATTTCAGGGGATATATATGTATATGTAGATGGAGGTGGGGGGCAGTACACCTAAGTCTAAACTGGAAGCCCAAGTGATCGGGGAGCCACAGAAAGGCGCGCAGCCGTGCGGCAATTAATATGTGAGCAAGATGCAACCATTGCCATTACCATGTGCCTTCAACTTGAACACAAAATAGTTAACTAAAAAGGCAAACGGTGTGGGCAAAGGAGGAATCCGGGGATGAGGGAATGGGAAAGGGGAATGGGAGGGGGAAGGGGCTGAAGTCCAGGTCGAAAGCTGGCAACGGCAACAGCTACATGATGTGCAATTACAAGGCGGGCTAGCAGCAGCAACACTGCAACGGCACCGGCAACATTGCAGTCGAGCAGCAACAGCAACAGCAACAAAGCAACATAAGTGCAGTGTCTGCCCTGCCCTGCCCCGCCCCCTTTTTGCAGGCAAAGGAAGAGGAGCAGCAGCAGCAGCAACAACAACCATTGCAGCAGCTACAGCAACAGCAACAACTGCTGCAGCAGCAACAGCAGCAGCAGGCGAAGCAAAAAATATTGCATCTTCTCAAGCATTTAATCTTCTTTGCGCCTTTTTTAACCTTTTATTATTATGCCTTCAACGTGCAAACGTTTTGCTACGCTTTATATACCCCTCCGCCCCTCGTCCGCGTCTTAACCCTTACCTTGCCATTCTGTCCCAACTCTCCTTCCGTTTCGGGCGCACTTACTCACACGCCAACCCTGGAGATGGAGCATTATTCCCAGTCCCAAATCGCAGCCAAGTGGAATTCCAGCTTCTGCTTTTGTTGTTAATAATTTCTTTTCACTCCTAGGAGCTTGGCTTTTGCAATTAGAATGCGTGTTAAGTGCACAAAGATACAAAAGATACATTTCAAGGGAGCAACCGCGCTAAGGGATGGCTAAAGTACACCGAAAAAATAAATGTACAAAGACAAAAATATTTAAAAAACTTTTAGAATAAAAATGTGTTCTCCTGGAGAACAATTGTAAGGATTAGAGTTACTTAAGAACATTAAAAATATCATAGGTTCAATTTAGTTCAAGAAAAACATTGATTCCTATGTACTTTTGACCCTCGTTATATGCTTTCTAATTTTTCCCTGCAATAAATTCTAGCGATTCTGCATACAATCACAAGCGATGGCCATAAATTTCAAGACAATCAAATTTAATTAATTTTCCATGTGGGCCCAAAATCAAACTCCGTCCTTGAGTGGCCCAAACCCTTTACGCTTTACGCTTTATGCTGGCCCAGTATCATCAACCCCTCGATGAATTGTGTGGGTTAGCCAGGTTCTCCTTAAGCCGCTGATTGGAATGTTTTTGTGTATTCAGCTCGGTCCAAAGCTGATTTAACGCTCTCCTGCAATCCGAATTGTAGAGTGGAGTGGTTGGAAAAACTGTAGCTGTTGTCGATGGGAGGGTTTTACAGAAGGACTGGGGATTTTCAATTAGATAGGTCCTTCGTCTCGCTTGTTATTCTGATGATGGGATTGCCATTGTGACGGGTTCTCGAGGGGTGGGTCAAACTCGCGGTTTATTTCGGCAATTTGTCTAAGTGAAATTTGCATTAATCCCATGCAGATCTCTCTTTGGATATTTTTTCTATGCCATTATTGGCCAGCGAGGCCCAAGTAATTTGCTAGACTGCGATAACAAACAAAAACTTTAAGCTGTTCAGGCAGCTCAAAACTCGTTTAGGGGTTGAAAATTAATTAATAAACAGGGTGATGAGATAACGTGGGGATTTATTTACGGATTTCCAGTGGGTTTTGCCATGCGAGGTAACGTTTAATTTAACTAAACCTTAAAATATTTAAGTACATGATTTAAACAACATTATGTTAACTCCTGGGAAACCTAAAAAATGTTTCAAAGTTTTCAAAAGAAGTAAAATCAATAACCTAAATCAATTTAGCTACCGATACCGACTTTCTCAACCTCCCAGCTCGAAAAATTCTTTCCCACAACCCAACAGCTTCATTAGCATACCTGTAGTTTTCACACCTACGCAACTCATTTATGAATCACCTCTCAAGATCACTTGGCTACCGGAGCTGCAGAGCTCTTAAGTGCTGGCCCACAAAAAGAAAAACCGTCCACACACGCACTAAATATGCCAAGCTGAAAAAGTGGCTTGACAAAAGCAAAACTGTATCTTATAAATACGATTATAGACCAAAGTAGCCAGCACAGCTCACGAAGAGTCTGGCGGAGGGCAGAAACAAAATGCCACGTTATAATTTCACGAAATATTTTCATGAAAAAAGCATCTACTGAAAAATGCATTAAGTGCAACTCTGACTGCAACTGCAACGACCAAGGAAGCCATACCAACGACGAACTCGGTGGCAGTGGAGTAGGTACGGTGGTTAAGCAGGGGTTAAGAGGGGGGTTACCCGTCTGTGTGTGCGATGTATGCTTAAAAACAAAACTGGCTTCAGCTTTATGGCAGCGCCAAACAAACAAACCGACTCACACAAAGTTCTACTTCTGCTGCTGCTACTTCGTGTATTTTGTTGCTTCTTTCAGCTGGCGAACAGTGATGGCCACTAGAAAATTGCTAAGAATGAAAAAAAAAAAAACAATAAAAAATTATTTACCTCTAAAAGAAGTATTCAACTTAATCAGCTGTGCAAATTATATTCAATAGAAATTATTTTAAAAATAGTTGTAAGCTGAAAATTTCCATCTTTATCATTGTATGTGATGTTATGTTTTTCTTAATCAAAATTTAGTTTCAATCGTTATATTTATTTTATATACCTATTTATTTAGGCATTGAAAATGTCTTTAACCTTTGTAAAAGCTGAACCTAGAAAACCTCCACATTAGCAGCACTGTGTGGCATTGGCACTGCGACTGCGCCTTAATTCTGTCCACTCCTCCAAGCCACTAAATCTCTGATATATCCGAAAATGCAAGCCAGATTTGTGGAAAAGCAGTGGAAGGAAGGAAAACAAAATGAGGGGAAAGAAACATTCTGCATCTGGTAGATACATGCGCTCGAATGGTTCTGGCAAATATTAGAGCTATGTTCCTGCGGCTAAAGATTTAATGATTTGCACTTTTATGGAAATAATTTTTACTCCTCTGCGAAGCTTGCCCCAGTGCATTCAGCATTCAGTATTCAGCATCAGCAGCAGCAGCCAGAGCAGCAGCAATCGCAGCATTCTGTGCATGGCAGCAATTAAAAATATTTAATTATCGTGCAAAAAGTTGTCCGAACATGCGCAACATTTCTCACATGTCCAGCAGATACACCAGAGCCCCGAGAAGATTAGGAGCACGGTTGGTTGAATTGCTGCGGAGAGCGGAGAAGGTGTTAGCATTCTGTATTAGAATCTACCGAAAAGCGTTGTTTAGAAATTCGGAGGCTGCCAGCGATTTCCTGTTGTCTAAAACCAGAAAAAAATAAAAAGGCAACACTGAGATACGCTTCTTGGGAAACAATTTGGCAGCTTTCGGAGGCGAGGAACCCGACACATTTCGATTTATTCACTTTGAAGATGAACCGCCACACATTTAACCCCGGCTTTTTGGTCGATTTAATTCGATATAGGCTCTGAATATAAAGCCTCATAATAAAGTCAACAATTTATTGATTATTTCGGTGGTTTTCTGTGTGAGCTGACTGCTTTCTGTGTATGTATGTGTGTGGCATTAAGAACAATTTTATGACTCAGAAATGATTTAACTTAATAAACTGGGAACTATCAAGCGCAGAATTTATGAATGACTCGTTAAAATTATGAACCATTAGAATGATTATATCTTATGGTCTCGACTCTAGACTCTAGTCTTTGCTCTGATGATTTCTTTGCCTTTTGCCTTGTGGGTGATAAAAGCTAAAACCGCATGGTGGAAATATATATTCAGCAAATTGAAAAATATTTGCAGTAGATTTCAGATAGCATTTATGTTTTACAATAAAAAATCAAGGACCAGAAAACTGCTCTTAGAGTTAAGGTGCTGCCAATTTATGTTTTATGTCTTTAATCATAAAAATCAAATCATTATGGAAACAGTTAAGTGAGTTTAAGGATAAAGTTTATGGGCCAGAACTTGAATTAAACTTGGGTTATACTTAACATTTTTGAATGTTGAAAAGAAAAGCACTTTAATTTAACGAATAACGAATATTTAATTAAAATATATTTTTTTTTGCATGTGTAGTCAATGAAAATTCCGACTGCACCTGAGCTCTTTACGTAATGAGTGGGGATTCCTGTCATTCGATTCATTATCTATAGCGCCCCCTTACTATTTCAAGATCCCAAACCATTTGCCATTTACCATTTCCAAGCACAACTATTGCAGCTGTGAAAGGCAATTTGTAATTGTGTCGTTGGGGCAGCAAAAAAAAAAAAAAAAACCGAAGGAGGAAAATGGGATACAGATGCCTGGGTGGCTGTGGAAAAAGCATTGCTCTGTTTCAATTTAATTAGCCATTAAAATGTCTGCAATTGTGTGTGCGAGAGTGTGTGTGTGACGTCACATGCCAAACAACTACGTGACGGCTTGCATCCTTTTGCACTACTCTCTGGGGAATTCACACAACACCCGAGTATCATGGGCATCTTCGGTCTGGTTTGGTTTGGTTTGGTTCGGTTTGGCTTGGTCCTTATTTCCAGTCGATATCTGCACTTACTTTCCACCTCACTTTTCCACCTGACACTGGACTTGACTCCACTTCACTTCACTTCACTTTTATTTGTCTTCATCTGCTGCTAACTGCTGGCTCTGGAGTCTCCTTTTCATTCATCTGTTTGCCTCCGTTTGTGTTTGACTTTGTTTGTGAATTTAACTAATTAAGTTTCCCATTTTCTCTCTCTCTATTTGCAGATGTAAGTGCTCGAACGAATTTTTCCAGGCTCAAGGCAAAAGTGTTTGCGTGTGTGCAGAAATCAATTTGAAATTTATGCGACATGGATAAAGTCTATTGGATGTCAAGGTTTTGTTTGTTTTCTATTTTATGAGAAATTCATTAGCCATTTTGGCAAACTAATTTATTATGCTTGGGGATAAAAGCATGGTCGTGAAATTGTAGAATCTTATTTAATTAATGGTTTGACTTCTGAATTCGGTTATATAGTTAACTTGATTTTTATTTAACAAAATTATTTTTTTTAGTGTTGTCATTCTCAAACTGGATGATGTTTCATCAAAGAAATACTTCTTATAATTTCAACAGTCTCTCGAATCCCAAGATTCTGATACGCAATTAAGTTTATCGCACTACCAATCAACATTCAACACTCTCTCGAGAGTAATAACTGAAAGATATTTTAACCCATTTACCATGAATGGCAATCGTTGAAGCTCGCATTTAATTGACTGATTGCTGTTAAAATTGCATGCATGCTCCATCTAAAAAAGAAAAAAACTGAAAGAGGATATATAAAAAAAGCTTTTCATGTTCGCCGCGCTCTAAATCACAAACACATAAAACAAATTTAATTAAAATCCACTCAGAACGGCATCCGGATTATGTGGATGTGTGTCCTCTTCTCTATTATTTCCATTGATTTATTTTGCAAACACTCTCGGTGGGTTTTTATTTTAACATTTTCATTAAGAAAAACTGCAGCTGAAAACTGCACTTGCTGGGTGTTCCCAGTCGAATAAACATAATTCCCATGATTTATGGATTTGGCACAATGAATAAACACACTGGCAAAGTGCAGACTTTGTGCAAAGGAGATCGGGAACACACGAGCATTTATTTTGTTGGGAGCCCAATGTTGATATATTAGCCAACAACAACTATGTATACATGTTTATTATTAGCCAAAGGCTTGCCTCTAGAGAAAAGCCAAAGATCTGGAGACTTGGGAGTTGGGACTTGAGACTTGGAACCGACCGGCCTGCAATCATAATAAATGTTCATTGAAACCTTTTAAAAATCGCGCTGCCACAGCCGCCGCGCCTCAATGAAGCACTGTAACAATAAATTTAAGCCACGAAGCCGGTCTCTCTCTATACCAGCACATAAACATTAATAAACTTGTTGCAATCCAAAAGATAATTAGCCGTGGCTAGCTAGCTGCTAGCTTGTAGCTTGTATCTGCAGCCAACACCAGCGAACAACGAACAACCAACAACAACAACAACAACGACGACGACGACGACCGCCGCCACACACATCACACGGGGCCAAAAGACAAGAGCAGCAACAATTTGCTATTTAGTATAAAGTTTCATTAAAAACCCACTACGACTGAATGCTCGGCCCATCATGCAGTTGTGTATCTTAAAGATACAATGGGCACAGAAGAGGGTCCGGTTCGCATCGGCATCGGCATCGGCATTGGCATCGCCTGGCATCGGTTGGCATCGCTTGGCATCGCATCGCATCGCCTGCCTGCTGTCGATCATAATTTAACATAAAAATGATTTGATTACTATAATTTCTTTTGTGTTTTGGTATCACCTGGTAAGCTCATTTACTACAACGGCAACGCCGCCTATTACTCACACCGGTCCGGTTCGGTTCGGTCCGCAGATCCCCAGGTTCCCTCTTGGGGTATTGGGTCTTGGGTCTTGGGTCCTCGGTTTTCAGTTTTCAGTTTTTTGGTCTCAGTATCGCACCGCGGACCTCACCGCATGCAGCGTGTGTCGTTTTGTATGGCCGAGAAGAGCCAGAAAAGAGGAAAAAACGAAGGCAGAGATGAACGAAACCCGGGGAAAAAAGGCAAAGAGGCCCGAAATGAAACTGCGGGAAGGCAGCACCCAGAGTGCCATCATTACACTAAGAAAAAATAGGCCAAAAGTGGGGAAACTTAAATAAAATTCATTCAAATAGAAAAGAAAATATTTAAGATCAGCTGCTAGGATAGAAATCAATAAGTAATAAAATCTTGCAATTTTTAATTAAATTGAAATATTTAAAAAATCGAAGAATATTGCATCTCTAGTTTTTAGTTTTGGGTTTCGATTAGTGCATCACGAAAACTTGCCGGCCAGCGAGGAGTCAAAGTCAAACTGACAAACCCGTTCCGGTGTCTTGAAACAGCCTTTCTGCCTCAGTCCCGACCAAAGTCAGAATTATCCCAGTGCCAGTTCGAGACGAAGAGCAGAGAAGTCCCAGTCCAAGCCGAAGTCGAAGTAGAAGTCAAAGTCGAAGACTTGCAGGCAATAATAGCATCGACGACTTAAGAGCCACGGAGAAGTATACTTCATCGGGTACTGGTACAAATATCTTGTTTCATGTGTGCGCTCGACGTTAATAGCAGGCCGTACCATTGTCCAAAAGCCAGTCAAAGTCCCCCTGTTTGCTCCGCTCCTGTCTTTTCAGTTCTTTATTATTTTTTTTTTTTTTTTTTTTTTTTTTTCTTTTTTTTTTTTTTTTTTTCTTTTTTTTTTTTTTCTGTTTTACCTGCCCCTACCTGTTTCACCCCTTTGCTCAATTGTGTGCCGCTTGCATCTTCGCTGAGCGCCGCTTCTTGGCAGCCTTCGCTGCATTTCATCATTCATGCACATTATTTTAGCTTTTGGTTGTATCTGGAAATCAATAGGATGACTGTAGATACGCTTAAAAACTAAATCTTGTATCATTGAAGTAAATAATTTAAGGAAACTATAGTTTAATGCAGTTATTACAAGAAGTGCTAATGCCTTAGCTTTCAGATTTTTATAGGAATCTATCAAAGTTATGTAGCATCGCCTATTCGCTTTCTTTTCATTTAAAATTTGATATTTTATTTCGGATTTTTTCCAATTTCCTTAGAGTATATTTTACTCGTTTTAGGAGTAACTCCCCATTACCCCTTTTATTTTTTCTGGTGCAGCTCAGCGTTTTGTGCGCTCCGTACATCGTGTCCTGTCCCGCTTGCGTATCGCATTGGCCGAGGCTTAGAAGCGGAGATTGAGTTACATTGCTGGGGATTATTATCAACTGTATTATCTGCCTTTTCTTCTCCTGTGTTTTGTTGCTTTTTTTTGTGTTTTTTTTTTTCTTTTTCGGACCACGGCGGCAACTGCTCTTTGGCCAGGAAAAAGCCAAATACAAATTCGTTACGCCGCTGCAGCGTTTACTCAACTGAGGAGTGAGATTCGTGGGTTTTGGTTTCGGGTTTTTTCTGTTTTTAGGGTTTGCGCTTTTTTAATGATAGCCTCTCAAGTATTTTCCCTTCGTCTTCCGCAGTCGGTTTTTTTTTTGCTTGCTTTTTTTTTTGTGTGTGTGGCTGATGCGGTTCAAGTGCCTTTTGGTGCTGTCGTAATTTGTTGCTTTGCTGTGTTTTTTGGGAGGCGACGGACATGCATGTTTCATAAGTTTTGGGGGCAACAATTGTGTAGAATTATGAGCTGTCCATATTCGCCATTTGGCATGGTTCCAGGGCATATCGCATCGGCAGAACAAGCTAGCTAGCCAGCAAATCCGAGTCGGTCTTTTGTTTCATTTTGTGGCCATAAAACAAGCCGGAGTAGGTGTTGTCGTTAAGTTTTGATGTGCCACATTAAACTAGACTCCCGGAGCAGATTGAGTTTAAGTCGAGGCAACCCCATCGTGCAGTTTATGATTGCAGATGAATGAAGCCACTAAAAAAGCGAGGAAGCCCACTGTGCCCTAATGGGAAATCAGATTTGGCCTATTGGCATAAAACTCTATATTCCCCCGACTGCTATATAGCTGCCTTGCTTTGCTGTGCTGCCTTGGAAGTCGGTCTTGGTTTTATTGATTTTTGTTTTCGCATAAAATTGAGAGACGACACTTTCACGCAGAGGAAACGTTGAAATACCCCTGGATATTGGCCAGCAGTCCATAGATCTTGTTGGAATTGGAATTGAATAAAAGTGAATGTCGCTTGGGAGATGAACTTTGAGGAAATTAAATCAGTTCGTGATGGCATTTTTTTATGTGGGGGGAAGTTTATGAACATAACTGTCAAGCTGATATACAATTTAAATTATAGGAATTTAGTTAGCTTAGGTTGGGCTATAAACCTAAACTAATTGGATTAGCTTTATTATACAATCAATACCACTAGCTACATTTGAAAAGATAGTTTTCTTTCTTTCACTAATAAGTTCAGCAAATTTTCCTCTAGCCTTTGAAAACTTTTTATTGCCTCTCTGTACAATAGGCCGCCACTTTGACCCACAGTCCACCTCGAACTGGGTCACATTACAGTTGGCAAATGGCTGCGGTAAAGTTTTAAATCATATTTAAAGAATACAGCAATAGATTCGGGCCCAAGTGTTCCGATGGCAACCGCGAAGACATATAACACACGAGGCTCTGTTGAAATAACCACAGGGAAAGCTCTCGGGCCCATATATTGCACCACAATAATGGTGGTGGTGCTGGCGGTGGTGGTGGAGCTGGTGGTGCTGCTGCTACTCTGCCTTGAGATGGAAGCCAAAGCGGCAAATGTTCCAGGAAACTATAAAAGACAATAGCGGCAATATGCCAGCTCTGGTTTTTGTGGTTTTTTATACTCGGACTCTAGGAAGAAGAAGCCTTTCTGGCTCTTGGCGTGGGCCTAAGTCAACAACAAAGAAGCGAAGCCTCAATGCCCCGGACGGCGCCTTTTGTTATATGTATATATATTTAGATGTATAGGAAAACCCTCCGAAGAGTTGGGGAACTTGGGGCGGAGGAATTGTGCTTGGTAGCCAAGTTGTGTGTGCTCACGCATTAATATAGTTCCAAGCCAAAGTGGTCAGAGGAAAGGGGTACACGCAAAAGAAATTGTCTTACTTATGAAAGAGTAAGATATTTTGTAAAAGAAAAATAAAAAAAGAAATTATTAGATATAACCAACAACTATCATCAGCTAAAAAAATTCTAATCAACCTTATTTAAAAGGATTATGGCTTCCGTATGTAAACATTTACCAATCTTATAAATTTCTTATATTTACAATCATATTTTGATTGGTTAATATTTTTCTCTCTGCATATAGATACAGATGTGTGTGAAACTAGTTTATGACAGGGCCGATCTGGTGTGGGGTGGCAAATAATGTTGTTTATGTGTAGGGCCGAACCGTAAATATGACGCACCATGGAGGAGAGTGGGTAACCTGTAACCTGGGCCAGCTGAAACCCAGATGGAAGTGGAAGTCGAGTGGAGTGGTCAAGTGTAAAGTACGCAACTGCTCCTATTCTTATTCCTGGTAGCTCTCTGCCACAGTGCCAGTGCCATTCCCATTCCCGTTCCCATTCCTATTCCGATTGCCATTGTGGTGTCGTCTGCAGAATCGCAAGACGACGGACGGCTGCTGGTCAAGTGTTGCAGTTGCTTCCTGCCTTTCGGAATGACACTCACCTGGCCTCCAGGCTTTGCTCCGTTTCTGCTGCTGCTTGTGGCATTCAATGGCCAATTCTCCACGCAGCCATCCTTGTTCTCTGTTCTTGTGGCCTGTATGTACGAGTATTTATATTTTCTTGGCATTGGCCTCGTCGGCATTGGCCTCTTCCCATGACACCGGTTAGCCGCATCTACAGCTGCTCTGTGCTTATTTGGTTACTTTATGCCATTACCTGTATTCCTCGTCCGAAGACTCCTCTTCCTTCACTTCCTCCTCTACTTCTGGCTCGCTCTGATAATAAAGATGACAAAATATCTAGAGAAAATCATAAACCTTGTGTGTATGTTTGGAAAAATAATATCTTGCAGATATAAAGTACCATTTATGTCGTGCTTATATCTTATTTCGCTAAAGTCGTGCCATCGCAAGAGTCGCGAATCCCGAAGTCAAGAGTTTGGAGTCCCAGTCGAAGGAGTCTATGCGGCATTTCTGTTCGGTTTGGTTTGGTTCGGTTCGGTTTGGTCTTTTGGCTCTTTGGAGAACTGCTGCTGCGTTGGGAGATTGCTTTGTAGGCAGCGAACGAGCAGCACGGTTGCGTGGGCAGTGGTTGAAATGGGTGTTTTAATGGCACTTTAATGGTCTTCCATGGGTTAAAGTTGGGAATTTAATAATCAAAGTTTGGCTAAAGTAGGTTCATATTAGAGGAATTCTGTTTTAAACAAGTAATTATATGTTGAAGTACCTCTTTACTTTACTTAATAAGAACTAAATGAATTTATTAATTGTAAACTAGATAGGTACACAAAATGTGTAGTTTTCTTGAATTTAATATTCAAGAGACTTAAGTTATTTTTTTGTTCCACTGCTTCTGTTCTTGGCTAGAACGCTGCAGCACTTCTTCACATGACGGCGACAGGCAATTGGCCCAATGCAGCGCCAGCGACGCCAAAGCCATGGCCACGTTGTCATCTTGGTCAAGGAGTCGAGGGAAAGGGAGTCGGAGAGGGAGGATGGATGGTGGGTCTATTGGCAATCTTTTCTGCTCGGCCAAGTATCTCCTCTTTTCTCCTTTTCTGTCCAGCTCAGTTCGGTTATATTCCATTCTGTTCAGTTCAGTTCAGTTCTGGCCTGGCCGACTTGTATATATGCTTTCATTACTAGCTTAGTTCACGTCACAATCAGTTGTTGGCATCGTTTATGCCGCATTGCCGCACAAACACAGTTGCAAATTACAAATATGGTTGAAATAATAGTATCTGGAATATGAAAATAAGTTAATAATGAGTATTTGAATTTAAAAAAATTTATTTAATTACAAATAAGGCTTGCCTAATTTGGAACTTCTTTTATTTTTAATTATTGGTATTTTACCTTTGTTGATTTCCCAATTATAGTTCGCTGCTATTATTTTGACCACTTCTGTGCACATAGTAACTAGTTGGCTGCTGTGGCAGCTTCTTCAGCAAAATGTCTTTCAACTTATCGCACTCACACACATATACCATGCGATATATGTATATATAATATGGGTGTATGTCCTGTGGAAACATGTGAGGAGGCTCGCTGGCAATTTGCATGCGAGCCCCAAGAATCCCTCCGCCACCCACTTTCCCACTGTACGTGCATGTAATTTATGCGTTTAGATAACACTTTGCTAATTTTGAATGGCATAAATTTTTTTACATTAGAAGGAGAAGACGGAGCGAACCAGTCCTTCGGATCGTGCCTGTAATTGTGTGTGCGTGTCTGTTACTTATTTCTCCATACTCCTTTATTTTTTCTCCTTATATTTTCCTTGCCTTTTTTTTTTTGCATGCCGCACTTATGATGATGTATTGATTGTTCGAGGTGTCAGATTTTTGTTGTTGCGACCAACACTTTTGTCTGGCCTTTTTCTCCGCTTGGCGTAATTAAAGGAAATATTTGAGATACGCCAAGATAATAGTGCTGGAATGTTGTTGGATTAATTAATTGAAAATGAGTGGTGGACGGGAAAGAAGGAGGCAGAAGGCTAAGGCAACCGATATCTGCTGGTCTGGCTGGCTTTATTTGGTGACTGTTGCTGCTGCGTCTGTTGGCCATGTCGCCCGTTTGCTTATCAGTGGCAGCATTGACTTTTTATGGCCATGGAACGACCAGTGGACGACTGGACCCGCGACTCTCTGTGATTAATAAGGATTTTCAAGTCGTTAGCCGTCTTCGCCAGCCGTTCATCGCGTTTTTTTATGGCCACGAGCGAGGGAAACGAGAATCGAACCAAAAGACCAGAGAGACGGGGCAGGCAAATTACCGATTTCAACAATGTCGCTCAAGTGGCTTAACTTAAGTTTTGGCTTTGACAAAGACCCCCTGAAAAACGACGGAAAAATGGGAGGAAAAAAACGTCTACTGAAGAGAAAAACCAGCAGTTGATGCTTGAATAATGATGTGATAACCGTAGGCATAAACTGGCCCACGGACCCAGGATCATCCATCCCAGTATCCACAACTTTTTGCCCAGATACAATTACGGAGTAAAACGCTCTTACCCAACAGAAGTGCTAGCTTAGCTTGTTTTTAGCGAATTTATAGAAAGTTCAGAACCAATCAGACTTTTTAAAAATATTTTTTAATATATTATTTCTTCTGTTAGTATAATTTAACAAATGATTTTGACTACGATTGCTTGCATATTTTTCAAATTGAGAATAAATTTCAATCCACTTTTCAGATAAGAAATATACTTCTCATTTCTTGACCCTATTTTAATGATAATTCCTGCTAACTAGCCAACACTGATTACTTTGCCTTGGAGCAATCGCGTCACAGCTGCATTTGCTGGTAAAAAGTTGCTGCTTAAAGTTTTCAAATTATTCTAAGTAGGGCGAGCAGAGGATTATGCTTGGGAAATGCTTCTTTCTTGGCTGGCGCCTTGGATTAGGCTCGAATTAAATTGGAATTAAATTTGCCGCTTTAAGCGCGACAGAGTGAACTGAAGCGAATTAAGCATTTGCCATTGCATTTGCTGTCACAAATTGAATGGGTGAATCAAAACAAAATTGCTCGGCAGAGGGTGAAATATGAGACTTTCACTCGCAATGAATATATTAATGTATTCATAAATAATGCGAACAAAATTTGAAATCATAAATAAACTGGAGCAATTGCTATACAAATATTAGAAACATTAAATTTGCATAATCAATTTAGGAATTTTTATTCCCATGAAATCAAATTTATGCAAATTATTTTCTTGTTTAATATATCAAAACAATTTATACGCTAAAAAGCAGCGATAAATATGACTAATAAGTTTGCAATGCAGAGTTTAGGTAAATTAAAAATAGGATGATAATTACGAAGCTAAATTAAATGTTTTAATATCATTATTTAACTTTGCCTAATTAAAGTTTGCCATGTGCAAAAACAGTAAATATTATTATTGTGTCAACAGCCAACTAAAAATGATCAACAAAATAAGCTTAGAATTAAAAAAGAATTTTCCATTTTTCATTGTGGAAATTTTTATGAAATTAAATTAATTTTCGTTTATTTCACGTGTTTGCTTTTCCCATTTAAAATAAACTTTTTGTCGCAGCCAACTGCATTGTGACTTTATGCTAATAAAAGAGTCGAGAACTTTCCCCACAATTTTTGACAGACTAATGGAATGTGTGGACTTTCGGCTGTCACTCTTGACAGTTTTCTACCTAGCGCTAATTAAAATAACCAACAGTCAAAAAAAGAATCGGAAACCCGTAGAGGAAAGAAAGTTGAACAAACAAACATATATTATACTTTATGTAGGCATAATCAAAACTGCACGGAAAAGATGTGGTTACGGTTCTGGATTTTTCGTGCCCCACTGGGTTCCCACCGGTGGCCATAAATGCTGGTGCTGCATTCCTTAATCATATGCAAGTGTTGTGGAATTAGAGGCTGTAAAACTCAATCAAATTTCATAGCATTACAGCGAAAAGCGAACCTTAGATGTTCTCCGCCGGTGGAAAGGTGCATATATAGATAAACAGTTACGTTTGTCTTAATTACATATCAAATATATCGCCTTGCTGATTGATCTCCAAGTCAGAGAAGCCCCTCTCGAGCGCAAAGTGTTCCCCTCTGAGTTGGGCGGCCATAAAATCAACATAAATCTGAGTTATAAAAAGTCATGTTCGGCTGCACTTAATTAGCGGCCGACCTCTACGGAATGAGTGTCATGCCCATATGTCCTCTCTATTACGATCCCATCTCGTTCGCCATAAATACTACCTACAACTGGAGGAGCCAAGAGGAGGAGTCCTCCTTCTCACAAGCCGACCGACAATAATTCACACAATTTGCTGATGCCGATGCGTGTGCCACGAGTGTGGTGTTGAGCCCAAAATGTCAACGATATAGCAGCACCGCCGTTCCCATATCTTTTCTAAATTCGGAGCGTATTCCCACTGTCGCCGCGCGCTCCAAAATTAAATGGTGTGAACGAAATTTTATGCCGAATCATGCGTGGAAAATGATGAAGATGCCGCTGCGGCCAGGGAAACTTCAGCGAGTTTCTACGCTCCATGCTTGCTTGAAATATATTTGCGTGGCTCATTTCATTTGTTTATGTTCCTCCAAAGAGATTTACAGTCGAAAAAATAGGGTAATAAATGAGGAAATTCTTGCATTTAATTGGCGGACCAATTAACCCACAAACAACATATTTAAATATTTCAAACTAGCTGAAAGCTCTGACCAAATGAGACTTTAACCCAAAAAGCCAGTGAGATTTTTGTGGCAGGTCCATGTTCTGCGTTCTGCGTTCTGCATTCCAAAGGCACTTTATTCTCAAAGTGCAGAGAAACTCGGTCTGTGTGAGGGCTCGTTAGAGGAGCCAGTTGTCTTGATGAAGATGCACACACTTGGCCATGATAACTGGGCACCGAAATTAAGTTGAAAACAATTTAAATTTGTTAGAAGCCGCCGGCAACAACGAGGCGAGGCCCCGTCGTCGTGGTCTCCATGCCGAAAATGGGTAAAAACACTTTCAACTCCCCAGCATCCACCGGCATCAAATGGAGGATGTTGCCCAGCAGAGAGATGTTGACGTCAAACGACAGCCACGAGACACTTCACTTCTACTCGTACTCGTACTACGTAGATACATATGTGCAGTACTTGTTTCTCTGTTTTTTTTTTTTTTTTTTTTTTTACTTTCTGGGTCGCACTTTTATGAGTAATTTCATGTTGTGCGAACCGTTTTGATGGAGTTGCAATGTCCTCTCCCTTGGGAATGGGGTTTTTCGGGAATTCAGTTTCTGTTCAGTTCCGTGCGGGGCTTCTTTTTTCCGGAATTTTTATGGACTAGTAGAGGTGGCGGCGAACGTATAGAAATTTTAGTGGCGCAAAGGTGTTGATTGCGAAGGAGAAGCCAGCTATGGAAGTAAAAACAGGCTGAAGTTTACGATTCCGTTTATGTTTTACAAATAACTCAAGTATCAAGAGCTTTGCAATGGAATTTTAATTGCTTGCAGTGAGCGATTGCAATAAAAATCTATTACAGCGTGTAATTAGTAGGTTGAATTCTATGTTCTAGTTGGGTTAAAAAAATAATGTTAACTTAAGTAAAAAATTTTAATTTAAACTGCCAAGATTTGCGTAAAAAAAGTTGTTGAATAAGTAGCACAACTGAAACCATGTGTGTTCAAAGATCTCGATTTCAGTCTCCTTTCAATCAACTTGAGCCATCAAAGCGAACAGATCAAAAAATCTCGACTATCCAGAAAATATCCCTCATCAAAACTCCACTTTTCGGATCGTTGCGACTTCATTTCAAGCGAAACATCTTTGCTTCTCGGATTTCTCGACTGTTTTGGCAGCCTGTGAAGTCGCTTCCTCCCTCAATTCCCACTGTCGAATCCCCACCAGCAGAGAGAAATCCCTTGAAAACTCTCGAGTGCTCGAGTCCACCCAACTTGGACGACAATTAAGTGATTCATTAAAAATGACAGAGCATGAATTCAATTGAGAGCCGGAGTTAGAGTTGAGTTTTCTGTTCTGTTCAGTTCTGTTCTGGTTTCGACTTGAAGTTTTAATAGAGAGCCCGGAATAGTGGTGGGCTGTGCATAGAGGAAATGTCAGTGCGTGCCACAAGATAAAGGAATAAAAGAAAGTTGTTGATGTTGCCGCCGCCGACTACCGTTCAAATTCATCCCATCCGTACGTGCACAAGTATTTGAAAAACTCATTTAAATCCAATGGACGGACAGACGTCGACCGAACGACCGACGGACGACGGACCAACCAGCCATCCATCCATCTCGAGGGTGGGAACCCGGGAACTAGTGAAAATCAAATGCAAACGACGAGGGCTCACTGCCGCTGACATTTGATGCCAAATTTTCAAGTGGAGCGACCAGCGGCAGTGGCAGCCAAAACACTTGAGGAATTGCCGCCGCTGTCGTTTAAAAGATTATGGCATGAGATACTCGACGAGTGCGAATGTGTGTTTCGCCAAAAAAAAAACAGTCAAAAAAATCTTGGTAAAATATAGAATTCAAGCGTAAAAGAAAATTTTGTTTAAAACTAATTATATTATGTTATTAAACAAGCTGTTAAAAATTCCTAAATCTCATGGGAATATTTTTTTCTTATATTTAAACCTATTAAAATAATTTTCTAAAATATTTCGCTTGGTGCCTGAGTCGCCCCAGTAGCAGATTCCATCCTCTGCCGACTGGACGAGTCGTAAATATGAAGCACAAACAAAGCATCAGCATCCCGTCCAGACAGAAATCGGTGGAGTTGGAAAAGGAGAAGGCAGAGTCCGATTCCGAGGCCGTCGCATTAGTATACGGAAGCTGGAAAGCGAAAAAATTACAATCTCAACCGTTTGGCAGACAGACGATGACAGAAGAAGCGGCCACGCTGTGGTGGCAAAAGGGAAGAAAATCGGCAAGGGGCGGCAGATTTCGCCGGCAGATAGCTATAGCCGGCCCAAGCAGGCCATAAACTGGCGACTATGAAGATATATTAGGCAAATAGATGGATGGATGACTCTAGTACGCCAGCTCCATCTCTCTTCCCCTGCCTCCTTTTTTTTTTGTTAGTCGCCAGCCGAAGAGAAACAATTTTCGACAACGTTTTGGCAAATGCAAATGGAGTTTGACAGGCCGCCGCCAACGTTTCGCCATCAAATAATAATAAAAGACTCACGGAAAATGATGGCCTCGGGAAATTGAAAAGCCTAATCGATTGGCTAATACCCTAGGATGTCATTAAGACATTTGTAGAAAATGGGGGATATTAGCAACGTTTAAAGAAAGGAATTTTAAGCTTAAAAATAAAAAAAGCTAAAATAAAAAATGTTTTAGGTAGTACTATCCCCATTTTGTGTATGCAATGCTTGATATTTTTTGAATACCCATTTCATAGAGAGAGTACCACATAAAAGGTTATCAGCCATATTGCGGCTTATGATGAGTATGATGAACATTAGAAGAGAAGTTTTTCTTTTAGCTACCTGACAAATACACACACACACACACATCACCACTGAATCTCAAATTACACGACCATGAAGAGATGGGGGAAAAAATTTATTACAAAAGATAGACAAAAGATGCGAAATATTTGCCCCTGACTGACGATGGCGATGGCGATGACTATGGGAATGCCGGCAACTGCTGCTAGAAACTGGCAGAAACACACAGTGCTGCAGAAAAGTTAACGCACGCAGAATGCGCAAGCAACAAAAAATACAAATATGTCTGCTCGTCCAGCCAGCCGCATAAATACTCTCCGGGGAGTTGTTAGTTTCGTGGGGTTCTCTCGTGTGGATTGAACGAAATATGCGAGGCCTCCAAGCCAAGCCGGCGTTTCTCTCCATAGATTGGTGTGGGCTATGCTTTTCGCCAATCCCCCATTTCTCCCAGGACAGGTCCTTCGGCTCTTTAGGCGAGTGCTACACTAGAGAAAATAGAAATATATTTCTAAAAGTTCTATTTTTGAGCAACTCAAAGAGCTTATAAATTATATAATAAATGGCAGTTGTATTTAGGATTAAAAACTTCGTATAGTTTTTATATGGAGTTTCTAGAAATATGATTTCTCAAATGCTTCACATTTCAAGAAATTTAAAGCAACAAGAAAATATTTGTTCTCAAGATTTATTCAGTCCATCAGTGTGTATAAATCTGGTCACTTTTTATGCATTTTAAAATAATTCCTTGTACATATTTCTTTGGCCTCGGGGGCGGCGATTGCGAGTGCCACCCAAGCTGGCTGTTTATGAATTACTTCTGCCGCGGTGCAGCACGTGTACATATGTACTATGTTATGTAGTTATGCATGTACACCGAACACAACATGTATTTATGTATGAGTATAAAATGGAAAGCATAAACAACGACGGCGAATGAAAGCCCTGTAGCTGCAACAAAGGGCATCTCACTGAAATATGCTGCAAAACTGCGAATTGCAAACTGCAAAACGAAACCAAACCAAACGAAACGCACTGTGTGCAACAATTTATGACCAACATTCAACAGCGGCGAAAGCGAAAAAAAAAAAACAGAAAAACAGCACACGAACAAAAAATACAAGCTGAATTGTTTGCGGCAGCATAAAAAGTAGCCAAACAGATGGGCGAAGGGGGCGGGGCAGCAGGCAACTTGGTTGCTGCATTTCTTTGCATAAATCGTAACATTTTGTGGCACCGAGCTTGAAGTTTCTGCTGCCACTGCTTAGGCAATTTGTCATTGCAGCTATCAGTTGCGTATAAAGAAAGATATCCCCCCATACAAATGTATCTCGGTCTCGGTTTGGGAAAAGGGAAAAGCCGGTCTTGATAGGGTAATGAACAGGTTAAAGAGCCAACTTAAAGTTTGATTGCCCGAAAGTCCCTTTGAAAAGTTTCGAGCTTAGACAAGGTAATGCGCTGAATGTATGCGAAAAGTTTCGTTGCAAACCAAAGTCAGGAATAATGTTGGGAGTTTGAAAAGGGCAGAGAAAAAAATAAAGAAAAATATTTTTATATTCAGACCAAAACATTTTTGTTAGAGCTCTTGAGGCAGGTGTTTTAAATATTTGTAGCAAATAAGGCTTTATTTATTAAATGAATTTCTTATTGGTTTCTAAAAATAAATAATTTTTTTACGGTGTCAGAGTTACACGTCTGGTGAATCACTCAAAAAGTGCGAAAGTATTTCCACACGCCCCAGCAATTGAGCAGAACGAGTTGAGGCGTAAATATGCTGCTGCCACACCGAGATTACCCCATAGCCTCCGAAATGCATTTACGCCAACTCAACTGATGCAAATCTAATTCTCGAATGTCTCTTCTCGCACACACACACAACACACACACACACATTCAGACTGAATGGCGCTGTGGAAAATATAAACCTCTCAAGTGCAAAAACCATTCAAAAACTAAGCTAAATTTATTTAAGGAACAGAACAGCCAGCAAACGATGACTGCTGCTACTGCAGCCGGAATATTTTTTCCACTTCGCTCTCTGTTTTCTCCGTTTTCGGTTCGTTGTGTGAGCTCCTGCACATTTCACTTAGCAGAAATAAAAACTGAAAAGAAAAGCCAACGCAAATGCGAGCAAAGCCCAAACCAAACCCAACTGAACTATACCGTGACAAAAAAAGAGTAAAAGTCGAAGCAAGTAAGCAAGTGAGTTTTTAGGGCTAAAATATCACCTTTACCATTTACCTACTTCAAATTCGAAATCTAAAATCGGTTTTATAGACAATTTCAAAAAAAGAAACACCTTTAATTTCGATAACATTTTTGTTAACCATATTTTTGGAAAAACATTTCATTTGCAACAATAAAGATTTGTTGGTGTTTTAAAATATTTAAACAGCAATCACTTTGAAAAGAAGTTTATTTGTATTCTTATCCTTGTTCCAATGGGAATACCAATCCTTGTCCCAGGGTATCCCGAAAAGAGTGGGGAAAACCCACTGGCTGCAGAGGCAGCAGAGCAAAGGAAAAGCGGCCAACAAATGTCGCCAGCAAACGGCAAGAAGTAGAAAGCTGTAGTAGTCGGAAAACGGGGAAAATCGAGGGGATATACTCGTATACGTAGAGTGGTGGTTTGGGAAATTGCAGGAATGAAATTCAGGTGGCGGTCGGAAAACACTCGGGAAATACGTTGACTGAGCGCGCCAGTCTGCCGCTCCTTCGACCAGATCCTGGTCTCCTATACTCCTCGTAAACGTGGCAGTGATGTGTGCATGCAAGGTGCTCGTATAATGCGTTGTGCGTGTTAAAAGATAGTTTTGCCCAGCTCAACGCGAGGCCAAAATCCAGCAGCAAGTTTCAGTGGCAGCAGCAGTTGGAATGAAAACACCCAGCCCCCTAACCCCAATCCCAATCCCAAACTCGAACTCAAACCCAAACCCAACCACACAGCCCAGCGACAGGTAGTTTTACACATTGAAAAATCCCAAACACCGTGACACGACTCGTTTTTGTCTGGTTTTTCCGGGCCGAGGAAAACTCTGCTCCCGTTCGGCGGCTACTGTTTTGTAGATGTATGGATGTGTGAATGTGTGGGGATGGCTCCCTAATGTAATGGGTCTGGGGATCAAGGCAGCGCGAGACAAATGCACAAAAGCCCCTTTCCGCACTCCTTTTGTTTGTTCGGGATTCAGAATTCAGAATTCAGGCAGCTGCAGCTGCATTGGCATTGGATCTTTTCAATATCTGCCGGCATAAAAAACGGGCTGTGCTAAGGGGATTTCTTGGCATTTGGCTGCGATTTGTTTGGGGAGGAAGGTCATCAAATGGCCTCAGAAGGATTGCCGTTGTTCCACTCATATTTTAATGGAAATTTTGGGGAAGCTGTGTAGACTTTTCAAAAGTTATGCTACCAAAACAAAGTTTAAATTCAATATTTTATTATACCCTTGCAGAGGGTATTATAATTTCAGTCTAAATTAACTCTAAGTACATAAATTTTCTAAATTTACTGCGATATTGACGTGTTTGTATTTTAATTTTTAAACGAACTGCATCACTAGTTAATTTTTTATTTTTTTGAGATTTTTGCAGACTTCGGCTCACCGAAGCTAACTTACTTTCTTGTTTTTTTTAAGTTTCTACGGGAATGTTTAAACTTTCTAAAACTTTTTATAAAGAATTAATTTATTGCTGGCACCCCAAACCAAGCAATTATTATTGTCTTATCATTTTTGCTTTCCGCTGAAGTTGTTGTCCCACAATTGTTAAACCAACACGGTCCAGGGATCTTTTTTTAGAGACCCTGCCTTTTTTTTTCCATGCTGCGCGTGCTTCTTGCCCATATTGCCCTTAACCCCAGAATGCCCAACGCATGCAGCATTGTCATGTGTTGCTGGTGGGTCTTTAGCCTTCTATTTTTTTTCTCGCTTGGCCCTTTTCACTCGATGTTCGGGTTCCTAGACAAATATTATTGTTTCCAACACGCCGTTATTGCATATTTGCCTTAAATATATACGTACGTACGATATTTTTTCGAAGTGTGAATGAAATTAATGCGTTGCACGGTCCCGTGTCTCGGCAAATGGGGAAGGAATTTTCCCTTTTTTCCCCGATTTTCCCATACAATTTGAAATGCTTTGTTTTTGTTTGTTCTCGGTTCTCCGTTCGCTTCTCCTTTTCCCCCCTTTTTTTTTTGTTGTTCCCAAATATTCTTTTTCTATTTTCACACAGACTAAACGTTATTAAATGCAGGCAAATGCCTCGTCGGTCGTCGGTCCAATGGTATTTGTAGTGTTGTCTTAGTCGCTGTCGTTGTTTTTATATGTATATTTGTTGTATAGTGTCCGGTAGTCGGCAGTCGCATAAAGGGCAGCCTTCCCCTGATGATATACATGAAATATTTTCCTTTCTTTTTGCACCGGCTTTGAGTGTTTATTTTTTGTGTTGCCTACATTTTTGGGTGTTGCTAAAATAAGCGCTGTTACAGTGGAATAGAATTTGGAAAATTCGTTAGGCAATATTTTGGGGAAAACCTATTCTGTACATACAAAATTCCGAGAATAATTTGATAAGCTTACATGATATGTTGATAAATAAAAAATAAATCAAAATGCAAAATGAAATAAATTGTCTTATTGTGCTCTCTAAATTCCCTTTTCGCCAACTTTATCTAAACTTCAGTAGCACAAGTGCCAATTAATTGGCTCAGTTTGTATGAAATTCGTTCACTCACTTAGTTTCAATTTCATGGCTTCGAACTTTGTGTATTTTCTACACACTCAAAAAACTTTTAAATGGCAGGGAGAACTGATTGTTGTGGCCAAAATTAGCCTTAACTGATTTATGTTCTTTAAAGAATTTAGTTGCCTCCCCCTTGATATGTGTGTGTCTATGGTTGGGTAATCCCACTGAATGAGGCAGACACCTGTTCGTTTCATGCATCATTGGGCTCTTTTGGAGCGACCGAAAGTGCTGAGTAATGTCATTGGCCAGTTTTCAACACCTGTTACCGGCTGGTTGGTTGCCTTGGCCTGGGGCCCACTGTACCTGGCTTTAGTCCTAATGCTAAGTAGCTTTAATGCTTCTCCCCCCAAACGCTGAGTCGTTAAGCGATGGCGCAGGCAGAGGCGGAGGCGGTGGGCGTGGTCGCACACAAACGAAAGCGGCAAGCGGGAACACAAAAAAATGCCGCCCTAAATGCTACTAATTAATGAGGATTTAGTGAAAACTGTTTTCGGTTTGGCTGGAATATAAAAAAAAAAAAAAAAACACAAAAAATTCCATTGCACCACCGCCCTCGCATTTCGCTCTTTGGTATTTGTAATGCAGTTTGGGGCGTTTCCATTTCCCTGAATTTGTGTGTTCGCTGGTATTAGCATATAAATAGCGTTTTAAATATTTCTAGGCGCACATAATTCTAGGTATTTCCAACATCCCCACCCTCTGCAAAGATATATTACCGCCGTTTTATTTGTTAAGTATTTCTCGTGGCCTGGCCATGAATTTGGTGTGTTTGCGCCGGGGTTCGCGTGTGCCAGGACCCTAGGTCTTGGGTTGTGTAAACAGGAAGCGATCCTAGGCACACACACACTCACAATCTCGCTTGCTCCTTGGATGTGAAAAATACAGCCACTCCAAGACATTTAACGCCCAACTGGCAAACGGCAAACAAATGTAATCAATGAATTTTTATGTGCAACAGAAACGCACTCCAGATTTTCAACAATATCCTCCGAATAGCGTGTTTAGGCTCGCTCTTTATGCTTTTATAACTTTATTTAGCCCGGCCAAACAGTTCAGATACAAATTACAATTGCGGCGCGTAAGGAAATTAAAAAAGGATTTCCATGTCTCGCAGCAAGGTCCCGAGGCTTGTGTATACAGTGGTGTTCAAAATAATAGCACAAACTTCTGGGAAAATCGTTACAGTTTGCTTAGCAAATAAAGCAATTTACACGAAAAGAAAACCTGAATTAAGAACTGTTGGTTTTTATAATTTTGTATAATATGTTTAAACAATTCATGCTGAGTATGCAATCACGTTTCTAATTTAACAGATTTGGAAAATATAAAATCACTTATTAAAACCAATGAACATTTTTAAATCTATATTTTTCCCACGGCTAAAGCTTCGGCAACATCTGTATGCTTTATTTATTTATTCCCCCCCAGCTAATGCAAATATTTTACCTTGCTCTCTTTTTACAGACAAGTCCGTTTCACTTCTGCTGCTGGAACCTGTCGTCCTTTCGTGCGTCCTTTTCTGCTAATTGCTTTGTGTGCCAAGCTCCTGGCTCCTTCTAAAGTCCCCACTAAGCAGGCCAGATCCCTCCACACTCAAGGCTCAAGGTTGGTATTATACCCAGTTTATATACATTGTAATATGTATTTTTTTTGTTTGCTCTTGTTTGTTTTTGTGTCGAGAGGGGTTAGCAATTGGTTTTATTTTTGGGGTTTAATTGCAAGGCTTTGGACAGATTTTAATTACTGACAGCGGCGGGCACAAGTTGTGTAAAAGGTCACTGGGAATGTTATCCAAACGGAGGAGTATTCAAATTGAAATTAAGCTAAATATATGGGAAGCCAGCACAAAAGGGTAAATAAGTATTTGATAATGGAAATCGTTGGACTTGACTTTTTTCTTTCAGTTGATAATAATGGAAATGGCGAAAAGTAATTTAAAAGTTTTTCGAAGGATTTAATGCAGTCTTAATTACATTTATTTGGCCCAAAAGATATCAATAAATCTAAAACGAATTTATTATGGCTTCAGTAAAAATCAAACAAAATTAACGTTTATTTTTTACAAAAGCTTTGAATTTAAATCTTAACTGTATGTATCAATAGAATGTGAAACTTAGCTGAAGTAAAACATTAAATTCATTCAAAGAAAAATCGTCTTCGATTGCAGCTCAGCAAGTTTATCCAGAAAACTTTTTAAACAATTGCATTCAATAAAATCAAGTGGGGCCCGCAAATCAAACCCCATCTAAACAATGAAACATAGGAACAACATTAGCATTTGTTAATCAAAGTGTAATTCCGCAATTGCTACCAGAGTCGAGAGAAGTTGAGCCGTTTTCTTGGCTAAAACTGCCAACTGAACGGCCATAAAAACCTCCAGCCAAGCGAAATAAAGCGAGACACACTCCGACAGATAGAGAGGCAAAAAGGAAACTTTCCTTAGCCACTCCGAGCGCCACAAATCACTTTAAACTGTAAGGACAAACTTGGGCCATTGAGATGGGGGATTTCTGATTTCAGACCAACGATTCCAGAATCCCAGTATCCCAGTTCACCTGAGAGTGTGCCACTGGCTGCTAGCTTTTGGCCCGAGCTATTAAATCTCGCCACTTGTTCAACTGAAATCGTATATCTGTAAGATATACAATCACTTAAATCGCTGAGCGGCTAATCCAGCCGCAGACTGTTTGGAGTTTATCATACATCACAGGAAAACTTCCCCCCAACCGAATTGAAAAGACGGGAATTGCTCGCATTTCAAATGCCAAATATCAGTTTACAGGCAGGCAGGGCAGCGGCAGCAAAGAACAAATCAATAATCCCCGAAAACCTCACGAAAAAATCAACACAAAACCCAGAAGGCATATCAAATTTTTTTCCTTCTTTCCTTTCTTGATTGACGTCTTTTTGGCTTCGGGGGGGGAGGGCATTAAAATGGGCGGAGTGGGCGGATAGGAGGTGAAAGGTAGAAGGTTGTCTGGGCTGGAAGCTCTTTTGAGGAGTTTCCTTTCTTTCATTCTTTCACTGATTTCAGCTTTTACTTTCGATTTGGCTTTTGTATTTTGGATATTTGCGCTGATTAGCACAAAAGAGGAGGTTCGAAAAAAATAGGGGAGGTACACTTTGAAAAAAGGGAAACAAAATATTATAAATATGCATAAAAATATGCTCTTTATAAAAATAAATCTAAAATATTTAATAATTTAAATCCACATAAAAGTTGTTTGCATATTATTGATCTTGAAGACAAAACTATGGTACATTTTTTTTTTTTTGCTAAGGATTAATTTTTTTTCGAGTGAGCTTTGGGAATTGCAAGGCGAGTCCTGTGTAAACGGAAAAGAAATCAAATGTTGTCATCATTGCCGGCGTCGGTCTAATCTCTGGAGCATGTTAATAACCCAAAGGGCTTGTGCCACGCCTTCCGACAACCCCCCAGCCCCCTGATCGCATCCCTTCATCAGTGTTGTCCATGTAATTTCATGCAAATATCATATTATACGACTGGCGATGGAGAAGTGTACGTGTTGTGGGTATGGAAACGGCCTCTGACAATGTCGCACACAATATAATCATAACAACTCTTGGCGGGGGCGATGATGCTATACAACTGCCCAGGGGGTGGACTTGTAATATTTGTCAATAGCCAACCGATGTGCCGACAATTGACATGGAAAAGAAGGCGGCGGAGGGTTGGGGGCAATGCCAATGGAAATGGAAATGGAAATGGGAAAGGAAACTCAAAGTGGAGCGGACAGCAGCGTGAAAGCCGGCCATAAATAAGCAAATAAAATGTAATAACTAAGTGAAAATGTAGAAAATGCCTTCGAAGGCCGTAGCTTTAATGTGCCCCCGGAGTGCTGGACTAAATGAAAAAGTCGAGTGAATGGCGAAGGGATCGGAAAGCTTTGTGTTCCGAATCAAAAGTGGTTTAGATAACAATGGGGCAAATTACATTGAGGAGGTGCCAATTTAAATGGGGTAATGTGATTGTGGTTTTCGTGTGGGATCTTTCAAACTTATTTTATTCAAGTTTTATTAAATTACACATTTATAAATTTCCATTTAGTATCTTGGCCAATTTAACCTCCGTTGTTTATTAATGCATATTGATTTTGTAACAAGCTAAATTATCATAGTTTACTCAAATCTCATTCCGTCATAATTAATGCAGCGCATTCACTGAGTTTATCACAAAAGCGAGCATTTCGGCAAAGTAACCTTGGCAGAAATCTGAAATCTTTGCACATGCACAGCATGGCAAACCTGCTCTATCAAATTCTGGCACACGTGCCGAGCTGTGAGCTCTTAACTGGGATATTTTATTCATGGCACCCGAAATCTATTTCGACTTGAGCTGCTTAAGTGAGCTTCTGCTTCTGCTTTCGCTTCTGCTGCTGCTCTTCACCCAGCTAGTTAGCTATGCATTTTGCCACGCCCACAGAACTACTTAGCAGCTGCAATGGGAATGATGCACAGAGAGAAATTTCTGGTTAAAAAATAAAAAAAGAAGGAAAGAAAGAAAGGAAATGGTATCATAAATCTTTTCTTTATTAATCATAAAGTATAGGTATCATATTATATCACACAAAGATGTTGTATGTAAAATTAGATATTGTATCTTTTACTCATGTTATTGGCGTATCTTTTTTTATGTGCACCATTCGCGCTCCACACTTGGACTATCTCTCCCCACATTCTGCACACATTTGCCGATTTGTGCCCCTCTATTCGGCATTCAGCGCCCTGATAAGTTGCAATGCATTTCTTGGCATTTCTCTCTGGGCTGTCAGCTATCTGCAAAGCGCCACGCTGCCAACTAAACAATGAGGAACTAATCCACAGAGTATACAAAAGAATGGCTATAAAAACAGTTCGTGTGGGTGGAAAGGAAAAAAAAAAGAAAAGAAAAGAAAATCAGGCAGTTGGGGGGAGTGGACTATAGGTGGGATTGTGTTTGTGTAAGGCCACTTTATGGCTGCCCTTTTGCAACAATTGTGCAGTGCTGCATTCAATCAACAAACTTTTAAAGCGCAGTTACAAAACTCAAACAAACTGAAGACGAAAAAGAAGAAGAAGCGCGAGGAGCGGGGACCCAAAGAAAGGAAAACATGGGGAAAAGTGGGGGAAAGATACGTGATGGTCAGGGAAATTGCACAACAGCAACAGCAGCAGTAGCGTTTAATTATGACAATCAATACTCTCACACACACACAGGGGCATTTTCCACACAGATACTCGAACATATACAGTTAAACTTTAATAAATGGGATTAACATAAGCTTTATTTTCTGCATATGAAAAAGAATTGGTTGGCAATAAGTTTATTTAAAACCGCAGTAATTGAACGAGTGGTTTTAAATAATTAAGTGTTAATAATTCAAGAATTTATGTAATACGAAAAAGTTTCATTCGAGGTTCCACTGTGGCAGACGACTCATGCACACATATGGCAGATTTTATTGCTGATGTGCTCTCATTGCTCATCTGCGCTGCCCAGGGACCTCCGACTAGTGCAAATAAAACTTGATTAAATTCCATTGGCGGTTCCAATTTCGCACGGGTTGAGCTTTGGGGTCGCTCTCGGAATTGACCGGAGAATCTCTAGAGATAGTGGTGGCCCGAAGAAGAAGTAGAAGTGGAAAAGGAGGAGCTAGAGAAGCGGATATGCCATATTACAACAATCAAACATAACCTAATTAGATGGCTTCGTTGTGGTTGTTGTTCGTTCCAAGCAAACCCGCGTGTTTGTGGTCAGTTGCTTGAACCAAGGGTTAACTAAACTTATTTAATCAGGTTAACAAATGGTTATGGAGAATTAACTCCACACAACGCAATATACTAAACCCCTTTCAATGGGGATTCTATTTGATTTTGTGTAACTATTTGAAAGATTCTTATGAAAAAAAGTTAATTAGGCTTTCAGCTTCATTTTCTGGTTCTATTTTTAATGAACGCAACTTAATATTTTGACTAATATCGCAAATGCAATTCTGCATCAATTCAACCGAAAATTGTTAACATAATTGCCGAAATTTGATTGAATATGTTCCATCGATCGAACTAGTTAATTAAATACTAATTAATGTCCCTTATTGGAGGATATCAGGTATCACAAATGCCCATCGAACAAGGCTCTTCAAACAACAGATTGCTGTTGCATTGTTAACGGCTTCGTTGGTGGTCGAATTATTGCATGGCCTTTTGGATGAATATCTCACTCTATATATATATTTATATGGCCATGTCCTTCCCGTTTCCATGGCTATCTCCTTCTTTTTTGGACACCATCTCTGTCTCTGGTTATTGCTGTGTTTGCAATGCCTTCAATTAACATGTGCGCTACGCACTTTCTTTGACCAGATACACACTCATGCACAAAAGTGATAGGGGGTTATTTTGCACTAGGGATGGTAGTGTGAGTTGATGTTTATTAAAAAAAATATATTCCTTTAATTCATAAACATGTTCGAAGCATACACTATTTTCGTGGGCTTCTTTATGATTCATATTTTTAAAATCATTAAATTAACACTTTCACTCTACGAACGCAAATAGGTATACCCCATTTGTAAAGATTGTATCTTGATCTTAATCACTTTCAACTGAAGTGTATAAAAATAATATTAGTATAAACACGATATCACTTGAATAAGTGTGTTTTTTAATTAAACCAGGTAACATGCAGCAAAGTCCCCATTACGATTAATATTTCCATCACGCACGCATCTCCGATTTGCCCTGCATTATCGTTCGTGTGTGAATGAGTGTGTGTGTGTGTGTATCTGTGTGATAGAGAGTTCTCATGTGAAGTGGCGACAATCAAACACACACTCAAAGATTAATCCCGACACTCACTTGCAAACTAATTACATGGCTCTTAGGCAACGCCCCATGCCCCCAAAAGAAGCCGAGCCACAAGCAGCCACCCACTTGGTGGCTGGTCGAGGAGGTGGGGAGGCTTGCTTTTTGGCACCCACTGTTGCCATGACGGCCTTTGTGCTTATGTGTGTGTATTCGGAAGAAGGGGGCTTTATTAAATTCACACCAGGCAACGTCTGCTGTCATCATCATCATCATCGTTATTGTGTTCATCATGGGTTTCTTCTGATGCGAGCATCTTGACCAACACAATGGCACTGGACAGCAACAATAAATGCGTAATGATAGTCAGTCACTGTCAACCCCCAGGAACTTCCACCCTGAAGCACCCACTTTCTGCTCCTGCCTCCTTTTACATGCCATTTCATTTAACTGCTGCGAACAAACAAATGAAACGAAGTACGACATCAGCTTCAGCTTTCCAGTTGGAGCAAAATACTTAAGCATTTCGCTGGCACTGAAAAAAATGTGGGGAAAACTATGAAAAGTAACAGATAAATAAGTTTAGAATCATTTATCTGAGCATTTTATATAATCTATTTTCATAATTATCAGAAGAAAAACTATGAATTTATGGAACATCTTTTTTTGATTTACCAACCCAGGAAAGTTTTATAAAACCCTTATTATCCTTTACTGAAATTCTTTATCTTGTATAAGGTTCTTAATTTTTCTGAGTATGGTCTTACGACAATCCTCCACACCAATCATCCCGCAGAACTCAGTTCCGATGCCCGGGCATTGGTCATTTGTTTATTTTATCTGCTGTAAACTGTCATTACTTTGTCATGGGCAATCCGAGCGGAGAGCAATCAGGAGCCGCAGCTTGGGCCAATTTTCACTACGCTTTTCACACGCCTCTCTGCAGTTTTTTCCCTCGTTGGCTCTGCAATTTTTCAGGGCTTAACAGGAAAGCATCACAAAACAAACAGAAATGAAGAAAAAATGATAAATTGACAGTTCTTATCTGTCCTTATGCCTTTCTCCCAACTGCTTATCGCCGGGATAGAAATGTGAAAGGTTGTTTACATCTAGTTAGGAAAAATGCTAGGTGGAAAACCACCAAATGGTGACCAATTTATAAAGGGGTGGCACTCGGTTGTCAAGCCAACCGAAGGGGATGCCCAACCTGCTAAGTCGCTTAATCCCCCCGTCAATCATTGAACCTATTCATTAGGAGAAAGCCCCATAAGCTCGAGTACATCGTAAATTCAAGAGTCGAACACATAATTAAAAGCTTTTCAAAGGCCCCATCCAAAACATCAAAAGCAACAAATCAGTTAACGAACGAAAAAAAACGCACACGCTCTCAAAGTTTCAGATAGAAGTGCTACTGTCTGGCATGCAGATATATATATAGATCCCCCTCTTCTATCGCATATTGTTCGACATTAATCGCATTACTTATTAAATCAATTAAAAAGTTTTTCAAGCGCATAAATAACAACATTTGTTGCGAACTCAAAACGGAAAAACAGACAATCACAATCGCAATCACAGAGCATAATCTTTTATTGTGTCTGTCTGTCTGTCTGCAGTTCTCCACTCCGCAGCATTGTTGATTTTGATGTAATTATTCGCACTGCAATTATACGAATCATGGCAAAAGTTTGTGCTCGCCGGCTCCTGCTTTATGTTTTGCCGTTCATAATCTGCAATAAAAAACACTAGCTGACAGCGAGAGATGCACATTATTATGTGATTTCAAAGGACTGCTTCTGCCGCCATGCCAACATGGAAAATCAGCGCACAAACATACACGAACACATCTCACATTGCATAATGTGTGTGGAATGCCGTTCGGTAATTTTATACTTTTGCCTCCAACCAGCCAACCATCTATCCATCCATCCATCCACCCATCCATCCATCCATCCAGGCATTCGTCTATGGCAGCCCTCATCCACCCATCCGTAACACTGAATATCCATAACCCTTTCTTCTTCCTTTCGGCAGAATGCAAAATGCAGCAATCAAGTTGAATGCCAGCGAATGGGGAAAATACCTTGCCACTAATATACTCTTGCGGAGCACGGTGGAAAAAAATTACAGAAAAGAAATTAATTGAATGTTGCAATACCTCATCATCTTAGCCTTTTCAAAAAGGGAATATAATTGTAACCTACTTTACAGCTTGCTTGAGATATTTGCAATAATTTAAAATACCACCAAACCACTTCCATTTCCTTTTCAATTTTATTTAAATCAATAACCTATCCCCATTTTGATAGTATCTTTTTCCTTTTTGGAATTGCTCATTTAAACCCACGAGCGTAAAAACGCAAAACAAGGAAAACCCAAATTGATTGAAATATTCATGGAATATCCCTGTAAATTGCTGATGACTTTTGCCGCGCTGATAGCGTTTGAAGGTACGAACTTGCCATTTTCCGTTTGAAGCTTGTCGACGAGAGTCTGTCAACTTCATTTCTGCCAAGGAGACGCTCAAAGGGAGGAAGCGTTTAATTAAAAACATTTTGTATACACATTTGCTTCCTTTTTGCCAGATCCACAGATTGTAGCCGACGATGCTTTGCTTTTGCCACTGCTACTACGACTGCTACTGCTGCTGCTACTACTGCTGTGTGTTATTGCGATTCCGTTTGCAATTGCTATTGCCTTAGTTTCCTTTTGCTTAAAGTACCGAACCGATTCCCCCTGAGTTCCTCCTGCTAAAATCACCATCCTTCTCTTGTTAATGATATCACCAAATGGCTGCTTTTGTTGCTGCTGCTTTTGCTGTTGCTGTTGCTGATGTTGCTGCTGTCAGTTGTCTGTGCTGCTTGTTCGTTGCTGTGTTAATGATATTTAATGATGATGCCAGGGCTGTTCCTGCAGCTGCCACGCCCCCCGACAAACCGTTAGGACCACCGGACCACCACCCCATAGTATATTTTGGCATCTGCACCGATACCACCACCATCACTCCTCTTTTCCCATTTCCCCTTTTCCCATTGCACATGCACATGGAAAATTTGTTTGTCTATGCGGGACGTCATTTGATTTTGTCTGCCGCTTTTGCTTCTGCTGCCTGGCTTTTAATATGCACCCGAAATATCCGAAGCCTCCGCCCGAGAACCCCGCTGCCCATCATCAATGGTAAGCCTCTGATTCTGAACTAATTTTGGTTAGGCAGGCGCCAGTTATTGCCATGGCTCTCACTCTTTATCCATGGATCTGCAGACTGAGCGAAAAAGAATTAGCAAAGCGGGTGCTAAACGGTTAAAAGGAAAATAAAAAAAAATATTACATTTCTGGGAATAAAGGTTCATAGCTAACAAATAAATGATAGATGCTCTTTACTTTTAAAATAGCACAAAACCAAATTAACATTTTTATGAAAAACAATATGAAGTAATTTTTAATACAATAATTATTTATTTTACTTCATATATCTGGTAGTTTGGTTATTATTCATAATACCTATATTTTTATTTTCTTTTTTGAAGTACCTATGTATTTAATTTTTTTCCAATGCACTTACGGTTTGGGTTTTTGGTCATCGCATTGAAGGCCCCCGCAGGCCACAATCATTATCAGTTTTCCGTTCGCTTTTTCGGGCGGATGTCTGCATCCAAGGGATTCTTCATTTTGTGGCCATCTCAAATACAAATGCACATTTCGGCTTTGAATTTTCGGCTTTTATCCGTCTCTGACTAATTTTTTGTATTTCTCGTTTGGCGTGTGTGCTATTGCTGTTGCTATTGAGGTCGGGAATTTAAAAGGAGCGGCTGCCTGCTGCACTTGTTGCTGGCTTGGTTCACTTTGCATTGCATTCAATGAGCAGTGAACAAATGGCAGTTTGCACCAAAGTTGGTAATTGCTATTTGCTATTTGCCAGCCCGAAGATTGAGCTAATAAAACGTTCATCAGTGGCAATGGATGCAAGTCCAAGAAGAAGTGCAAAATGCCAGATAAACTAGAGACATAAAAATAAATTACTGCCGAAACAGGGAAATTTATCGAGAGACACTTAATTCCGAGTGTTGAACAGAATAACAAGGCGATTGTCGACGAATTGGAAACTATTTGTCAATTCGACAGTTGGGGGATAATTAACCGCTTTCGATTTGACTTGTTGACTTGTACTTTTAATTATGCTCTTTCAAGGTTCTTTTGTATTAAAAACCACTTAAAAAAGAAACAATTCCGCAGTCTCCAAACCTTAATCCATACAAATCCCTTATTTGCGAGTAATGTAATTGGTATTCCATCAATCATTTTGTTGGTTTCGTGTGGGACGTTCATTTTTCCATGATTTAGTTTGCGATTACTAATTTTAGCATTCCACCGATGAAATACACTTTTAGCTCTGAGGTTAACCAGCCATCGATCTGTCGCGCTTCGGTTACAATGCTTCTATACATACAGATTTACCTGCCGTGGGATAATATCTAATTCTGCCTCAAGGACTCGCTTATTTTTCGAGGGGAGGAAATAATCGTACCCCCAACTCGCTCTTAATTATTCGAATCGCGCTTGTCAATCCGTCGCGGTGTTCACGGAGTGCCACCGATGCCACCGTCATCCTTTTTCGGCTAAAATATCGAGAGACAGGCAACGCAGGGACTAATTTATGCATGCTGGAGTGCCGAGTACTTGTATTCGTATCTATGAGATACTCTCATGAACCCGTAGCTCCGAGTTTATTTAATATGCGTGCTGCGTCAAAGTTTGTGATGATTATTTTGGCAGCGGAGGCAAAAGGATGGGGGCGGGGGGAAAGGAGGGGCAGACGGCGGACACGCCCCCAGTTCATGCATACAAAAATAACCAATATTGATTTGTCATGGCGTTGGATTTTTAGCGTGGGCGGGTGGCTTTCAATGAGGACGACGACGATGGTGGTTAGAGGAGGGATTTTCCCCGGTTCATCGCTTCTCTGTCAACGCTCCTTTGTGAGTGTGTTTTCTTCGTTTTCCTTTTTTTTATTTTTACTTTATTTCTATATAGTATTTTTTTTCGCCCTGTTTTTGTGACCGGTTTTAATGATTTCGGTTGCAGCTTTGGATGAGCACACAAAAACCCACCGACATATGCAAACAATCCATGCCGCAGTCTCATTCTCCGCGCTTTTTTGCTGCATCTACTTAGCTACGTCTGTTTGAGGTTGTTCCAAACTTTTCATAAATGTGAGAATTTTGTGGTTGGGAAACAATATGGAAAATAAAGAAAGTTTCTAAAGAACTTGTTTAAAATCACTGCAAAGTTGTTTAATAAAGTGCTGCAGTTTCGGCCATTGGAATTTATTATACGCTTTAAGCGTGCCATAAAATCTATAGAGATTTATAATTTATTCATGCTTAATGCTCTCATTTACCAAAACAGGTAATGTTACCTTTTTGATATAAAAGTTCAAAGAGAATTAATCCATTAGTTAAATTTCCCGGTGGATTTTATGGAAAGTAAATGAGGACAAGCAGAAACCTTTGGAATTTATTCCCATATTTAAAGTGTATTTTTTCCTCTTACCAGAACATCTTCCGAAAATGTAATTTCGTTTATTAAATTGTTTTGTTTGCCAACTCTTGTTGAGATTTTATTTTTGACGTTGGCCAAAAGCCTTTGCCAGACAGACAACCTGCCTCCCCCATTTGTGTGCTAGTGTGTGTGCGAGTGTGTGTGTGTGGTTGTGTGTGTTTTTGTCTGGTTGCATTATGATGTTGATTATGCAGATTATTATTATCAGGCAGAACACATAGGCTGCGAGTCTGAGTCTGAGCTTCATCATCGTTGCATGATTCATAGTTGGCCGTGTGCATGCCTCAATGGTTTGAGCCGCTTAGGCACGCTTGATGGGCTCGGGCCAAAGTTGGGCTACGTAATGGAGCACCAAACCAGCCAAATGCATTCAGTGAACAATTGAAATTTATAATTAGTAGAAGCAGCACACGCACAAAACACTCGTCACACACACAAACAGATAGAGAAACACGCACACACCGCCGGGGAATATGATTAATACTTCCCGAAGTTATTTGTTATTAGATTACACCTAGCCGATGCAGAGAGAAAAATATCTTAAAATGTTATAATACATTTTTCAATTCAAACAAATTAACCTCTCTTCATAAATATGTTTTATGATAAAATCAAATCTTCAATATAAAATCTATAGAAGTTTAGTTTCAACAAAGTTTGTTCAACAAAGCCTGTTATTTCTTACCCCATCTTAATCATTTTTCGATGCAATCTAAATTGCCAAATTGTTCAGATTGAGTTGTATTTTTTTCCGAGTGTTTTGGTTTGGGAATCGTTTTGGGGGCTGCATTGTACTCGATGCCGCTCCATTGTCTGTTCGCCGGCATTGTCTTGCCGGCTTTGTTTTCATCGCCTACGTTGCCTGCGATAAGAGTCTCTTTCTGGGTATTTTGGTGGGTGGCTGGATGGCTGACTGGGGAAGTCGAAACTTCAAATTGAAAACTTTAATTAGAATTATTGTTATTGTTGTTGTTGCTGCCGCTGATGCTGCTGCTGCTCCCGCTGCTGCCATTGTCAATGCGGCCAATGGAACTGGTTGTGGGATCCTAAGTGCCCAGACCAACCATCCCAACTGAAACTCACCTTCGTCTGGGGGGCTCCGGGAAAAGTTGACGCAAAAGTTTGCCGCAGGAACTTGACGCGTGTTCAACATACTTGAGCGCCTTGTGCCATTCCTTTGCCGGCCACGGGGAAAATATCCTGGCAAGTGCAGTTTTAATATGTTCAAAGTTTTGTTCGGAAATCAGTTAGCCGCTTAGTTTTTCACCCTCAAGAGGGGAAAATAGAATGTCTGGCACGCTTTCACGCGCCGTTCAATTGGAACTCCAAGCGCTTTTATCAATCATGCAATTTAGTTATATATCGGTATATATATATATATCTATATACCCATGCTGGTCCACTCAACTATGTACTTCCTGCTTAATTGTCAATTAGTGGGCACATATTTTGTAAACGTTTTTCAAACTCAATCAGCCGCAACCAATGGATCCGCGCCTCCAATCAATTTATTTATTTGGCATTCGCTGTATTTATTGGGAAAAATAATGCCAAAGAATTCCAAGTAGGGGCACAGCCACCATTAATTAGTTAGGCCGCAAATTAGTGGAACGTTTTCCGCACATATAACATTCTATTTGGCGGGAAATATTTTATCCATTCTCCCTTTTTTTTTTTGAGCTTTTGTCGCAGTATGTAATTATTAAAAATGAATTTCAATCTAATTTATAATGAAATGCTTTTGTCAGGTCCATTGTGGCCGTTGTTTGCCGTTTCTTTGCCGATGTCCAAACTGAATTGTGGTTGCGGCCTTATTATTGGATTTCCAAACAAATTGCTTTATGGCCAAATCAAATTCACTTAGCGTGTGATTTTTGTGGTGCGAAAATTTTGTTACCGCACAAGATTTCTTTGCCAACAAAATAGTGAAGGGTTTTTTAGGGAAAGTGCAAAATATAATAATTATATGGTTAGCTAAAAAGTATTAGAAAAATACGTGTTCAATAAAACTGGTTTTATTGCCACTTTTGTTATGGGTTCTTTATTTAATTTTGGAATACAAAAATCTGACCAAGGCAGCGGAGAAGAACAATCAGTTCCAGATAATAAAAATATCTCTTCCCCAATCAATCAATGTCATGTCTCCCCTTTGATTGTCCAAACACTTGGTTAAATAAGCATATATAAAAAGCGAACAACGAACTCAGTCAAATGTCAAGCAATTACAGCACATACAGATAAAAATTCAGGCGTTCTCATTCGGTAACGATCGAGTGTCGATCATTTATCAATATTCATGGGCCGATCAATTTGACCTCATGCCACACATTTGTTGTAGCCCCAAAAAAAAAAAAAATACGCGTCAGCATCTAAATTGTGCGCGTTTCGCCATATTGTTCTAATTGCAGCCATTTGTTTGGCTCTTAGGACCGAAAATAAACTGGAACCCGATGAGGAATAAAGTGAAATGCGTGTCGTTATTTTGAAATCAGCTGTGGCCCAGACATTTTTTGGATAGGGCTCCCTAATTGATATTAAATAACTCAACGCGCACACACACGACAACCTGTTACGCAAGGTCCATTTAGGTATACTTAAATATATATATATATATTTTAATAAATGCAAAGCCATAAATAAAGTGCCGCCCAGGTCGGCTGGTAAAAAAAAAGAATAAAGAACTCCCGACACAAAGGCGAGAAAAAACAAAATACCCGAAAACAATTTCTCAAATTTCTGAACTCACAAAAAAATCCACACTAAACGTTTATCATACGAAAAAAAACTTGCCATATTTTATGCATTATTTACGCATTTTACTACCGATGGAACCGTGACTAATTAAGCAATTTTTGGAGCCAAATAGGAGGCAGCGTTTTTTGCTTTGCCATCAAGGTTTACTAATTATTTATGGTCTTAATGATAAGTTTTTGTTCGCCCTTTGTTCGTTTTTAAATTATTTTTTATGGTCCAGCTTCATTGGTGAATCAATGGGGTCTTATCCGTTCTTGTTTTACACTTTTCTGAAAGGTTGTTATGAAAATGTTGACAGAGAAATGTAATGGGATTGCAGTTAGTTATATATTGATTTACTGGACTTTTTCTGATCGTAAAACCAGTTGTGTTTTGCTTTTATGGATCAGATACCATAGAAATTTGTGTTGAAAATTACTAAATTTAGATTTTCCATAAAACTTTGTTATCTCTCCGACATGACTAAGAAATTTATAAATTTCCGAAAATAAATTAACTGTCTAATTTGAACTTTTTACGAAAAGCACAAAGTTTTTACGATGCTACCTCTGAGTATCTTTATTTCGATCTTGTTCTAGTCGAAGGGTACACTCGCTTCGGTTTTAAACTCAGCTCTTTTCATTCCATCTCTTCTAGACTTTTATTTCATAAGTTTTAGTGCCTTCATTAAACCATTTTTACAGCCACGACTTGACTTTTGTTTTAGCCTAGCTTCTTGGCCTGCTCTTTTTGTTTTTTGTAGTTTCCCTCGTTGATTGCCTGCTCTGTGTTCCCCATTGATTCTGAGCCCGATTCGTTTTCGTTATTGCCATCTATAAGTGCGTAATTTACTTAAGCTGCTTTCGGCTTAATATGCGCATTTTAATAGATTTGTTCCACTATCGTCAAGGCAATAAATTAATAAAACGCTCAGCCGCAGCGGTGAACCTGCATTTTCTCCTTTTCCTTTCCTCGGCTATCGTTTCCTTTTTCCCCTGGCCTTTCCAATTCTTTCTGCACTTGACTTGGGCCTGACTCTATGGGTTATGCACTGAGAGAATTACTTTTAAAGAGTAATTTTTAATAAATATATTTAATACATATAACAGTCTTATCAGTTTTAAGGATAAACACAATGGTTTGCTATTAACTAAAAAAACATTTTATGCGGAATAACTGGTTGGGAATTATATGGACTTTTTGTTGGAATTTGTGTTACGAAGATGTAAAAGTCTTGAAAGGTATTATTTACCAAAACTATTAACTCAATAAACAAGTTTTTGTTTATTATTATTTTATTTTTGTTTGCAGTATCAGTAGCACACTTATTTTCTCTCAGTGCAGAACTGCGGACCGGGCCTGAAAGCTTTTCAGCTGCGGCTGAGTGCCTCTAAGATGCGACTAATGATAACGGCGGCACAGACACCGACTGCGGCTTGGGTTCGGGTTTGGGCTTGGGCTCGGGATTGGGCTGGGGCTTCGGAACTGGGCTTGGGGCCGCGTTTTAGGGGCTGTGGCAGAGATGCAGCTAGTAGATGCAGCTCGATTAAGCTGCTTACCTCTGCAGGGGCGTTGCATTTTGGGTGTAGCTGCCGCATCAGCGAGGTCGCCACAGCTGACAGCTCAATGGCCCCATGTGGGTTGAGTTTGTTTTGTGTCAGTTTACAGTTGGCTCCATTCATAATTATCAACCTGGTTGGTTGCCTGCCAGGTTGCCTTCCATGCCAGCTTGCCCCACCTTTTCCAGCTGAGAGAGCGAAACGAGGGAAAACCGGAGGAAAAGGCGGACAGCATCGCTGCGCTTTTTCACGCTTTGGCGGCTCATTAAAAGAACCGCAACTGACATTGCCTTTTGTCCCGAAACTTGCAATGACACATTGGCCACGCCTCATTAGCACTGAGAATAAATACTGATCAAGTTCAGAAAATATGTAGGAGTACTTTTGACAAAAGAGAAATTAAATCAAGTAAAACGTTGCTTCAATTTATATCTGAATGTTGGTAATTATTGAAGATGCTTTCATTGTTTGTTAGTTAAACTGGTTTGCTTACTTTTCTAAATCACTCCTATATTTTATTAGCAGTGTAGCAATATCAGTAGGCGTTGGATAGTGTGCCACAAGCAGAAGAGTTTCCAGAGATGCAACCAACCCCTTTGGCTATGAATTATGTTCGCCTCGCACAAGATTGATAGTTATCCACAGGCCTCGCAGGCTTCATGGGCTTCACAGGCGTCATCGTCGTCATCATAATGCTCTTCTTTGGGGGTCGGCGAAATGCCGTTAGCCCCGGTTTTATGATGCTCTATGCATATTCGCCGATGCCGTTGCCGTTGCCGATGTCGATGTCATTCCCGTGACCCAGTTATTATAGTTTAGTTTGGCCCGAAGTGAGCGCGCGGGCGGCCCCTTTAATTAGCATATTCTGGGGCAGGTGTGCGGGTTATGCGAAACGCGATAATTTGTGGATGACTGCCATCTGAATAATGCCCCTTAACTAAGGAATATTCCGGGCGCAGTGCCGTGCATTTTGAGGGGGGTGTTATTAGAGCCGAAGGGGTGCCTGCACAGGGGGGGAATGCAAATTGACCTGCTCATTATGGAATTTCGGCTTAATGGATTTTGGTCATCAATTTGGGCTGTGAGAGCTTTAAAAATGTTTAAAATCAGGGTTAGGTATTGATATTCAGGTTACCTTTTGCTCTTGGATTTAAAATTCCTTTTTATACCAAAATGTTTAGATATGTTTTAGCAAACACTAAGCTTAATTTACTTTTGCTAATCGCTCTTGCCTTTGTGGAAGCCACAATTAATTGTCTGACTGCACCTGCATAACGCAAATACTTTACAAACTAATTGTGAGTCGTGAGCAGATTCAGAATCTCTGAAACACTCTCTTCCGATTACAGAGACGTCCAAAGGAATTCTCAGCCAGAGCCTGAAGACATTTCACTGCATCAACAAGTATGCAGCAATTTGAATTTGGCTTCTCTGCATAACATAAATCCCTTCTGGCATTCACCTCCGGCACGTGTGCGAGTGGGCTTCTATATACGAGTATATATAAATGTATATATGTATCTGTATCTGTGAGTGCCGAGAACCGTTCTAATCCCTTTTGCCATGCATCAACCTCTGCAGTCTGGGCAAAAGAGGTTAAATCCAATTCGGTTCAGCTTTTCGGTGGCCTCTCTTCGAAATCCCCACCTCCGCAAAAACAACAACAATGGCTTGGGGAAGAATAAGCCTCGGGTCAGTTGGAAAAAAATAGAAAAAAAAAAATAGGAGAGGAGAGGAAACCCTAGGTATCCAGTGCAAGCACTTCAATTTCAATGTAATCTCTTTAAACGTGGAAACTACAATCGAAGACCTAAATGAGTTTCGATTTCGGGGAGTGGAAATCCATTTTTGATGCCGCTACGGCTACACTTTATTCGATTTCATTACACCCGCCGTTTTATTACTTTTCATGTATGGACAATCAAACATTGATGTCAGAATTTAATATGCTGTATAAATCGTTTTGAGCCATTGACACATTCATGCGTTCGCTCGCTCGTTCATTCGTTCGCGTTTCGTATTCGTAGAATCAACAAACCAGAGTTGTCTCCATGGAATGTAACTCCCCATCTCCAACGCCACCCGCTTTTCGGTATTTGTATGGAAGAAATATTTATATTTACACGCAACTCATACAGCTCCACCGTCTCTCCACATTTTTTTATATGTACATATTTTTCGTTATTTTTTTCTACTTTTTTATTTTGTGCATAGCATATACAACAACCAAAAACAAAAAAAGCAAGCGGAAAAGGAGAATTTTTCACTCTTATTGCTTTTCGAAGCTTTTCCATGGTTCACATTTCATTTATTTTCACTCCAGTGTGTATGGTTGTGTGTGCACTTCACAACTTAATACACTTTATTATTGAAAATATTTTTTATTACAAGTGGGCTGGGCCTGATCGTCGAGAGGGTTTCCCGGAATTATTCGATGGGGTATATGTATAGTACTCTTACCCATTTCTCCATCGTTTTTTTTTTTTTCTTTTTTTGGTTTTTTTATTTTTTGTTGGCCCTGACACGCAGCTCTCATAGTTCCGTTTGTTGGGCATTGATTTGCTGCACTCGTTTTCCACGAAATACAAATATAAATACAAAACCCAAACACTCTTTTCATGCATACACACAGTACCCACTTGCCTACCGCCCCCATCACTGTTTTTTATACACATTTTATAGCTCCCTCTCTGATTTTGATATTCATGTTGCATGTTGCTGACTTTTGAAGTTTTTTTTGGCAATTGGAACTGGAACTTTTTCTTTTTGAGTGGGCGGGGATCGGCGGCTTTGGCCCCGAAAAAAATAAAATGAAATAAAATAAAAAACAATTTGAATAGCTCTCTTTGCATTGTTTACTTTAATTTACATTTATTTTTAGCTTTTTATGCGTTTCTTTTTTTCGAGGTTTTCGTCGTGGGGGGATGCCGAAATTTTTTTCCGTCTCGTATGCAAATTCAGCTCGAACTTCTTTAATGAACTAATTTTGCGGCAAGAGCCGCGCGATCCCGTCCGATTATTTATGTATTTCTCGCTTACTCTCGCAACGCTGAATTCAATTAGGCCTCCCATCTCCCTTGTTTATTTATGTGGCGTTTGCCGAACGGCTGCCTCATTTGCAAAAGTTGCCAAAGAAAAGATTCGCCACCATTCCAGGCTCACTCACTCGCTCTTTCTGTATGTGTCAGTTTGATAAATGATATCAATTTCTTATAGACCCCCACACCACACCGAAATAACCACACTCAGGCACTTACACACACTCAGGCACACACAAAGGGCATCAAAAGTTTGTTTTAGAATGTTTCTGTTTCTGTTTTTGTTTTTACTGACTGCCGCTGCTTCCCCTTCAAGTCCAAGTCCACTTTTGCCAATTTGACACTTTTAGCGATGCGCGTGTGCCTTGGCACTTGAATTTCAAATGTATCTCAAGGCCTGTCAGATGAGAGCATGAATTTTTAATGCGGAATAAGGGCAATCTCTTAGGGCCCCGCAGCCTTCTGCTTCCCAATATGCTAATCGGGCCAGCGAGTTGAGTCGCATGGAGCGGAAAACTTTTCCCAAGATTTGCCTAAGTAAATTATCCAAAAATGGGCTAAAGAGTAGACGATTCTAGCCATACGAAAGCAACAGGTTTAATATTAAAAAGCCATTTTAAGCATCGTCAAAGATATAAGGAATTTAAATATTAAAACACTACACGTATCATTTGATTTGCACATCACTTTGCAACTTAAAAATAGGCAGATATAAAGAGAGTTTTTTTTCCATACAAATATTAAAATTCTTCTAAACTACCAGTGAGATCTATAAATTATGTCAGACTCTTTTTCCCAAAAAAAAAAAAAAAAAAATCTCTGCAATAATTTAAAATGCCAACGGACATTCATAACGAGCATACAATTAACACAAATTCCCATTGGCAGTCGGCTATTAGCCCAGAAAAACACACATCGCCACGCACACGGGGCACATTAGCGGAGCAGCCGAGTCGCAGATACAAATGTATCTGCGGACCCACCAAGTAGCCAGATACAAGATACAAACGGCGACAGACGGACGACAAAAAGGGCCGCGGGGCGAACGGTTCCCAGGTCCCATGTAAATGACATGGACAAAAAATACGCAAGGGTGGGGTAGCGGACCAGAAAAACTTTCGGCCACTAATCTATAATGCTGTCAGCCATTAAACAACTGAAAAACCAAATTTGTAACTCATTAAAAAAAAAAAAAGAGAGAGAGAGAGAAGGAAAAAACATAAAAAAAAGTGGGAAAAACGAAACTAGCCAAAGTGGAATGACTGATAAATGCCACTCGGCTTGCCTGTCTCATTTGGACTGCCAAATAATATTTAATTATAAACAAATAAACGAGACCCCGGGGTTATACACGTCCCGTAAAAGGTGGCGAGTGATTAATTATTATGTCAGGGAATTAAATCAAATATTTGAGTTGACACAGCGCACAGCGTTTCCCTCTCGAAAACTGAAGTCGTCTTATCTGCCCGTTCGAAATCACGAAATGCAAATAAAAATGACTTTAAGGAAAGCCAAAAAAAAAGAAGAAGAGGGAGAAAAAAATGCCATAATAATTTCTTCTTTTGCTGCGGCGGCATGAAAAATTGAAAAGCCAACAGGCCGCGGCCAAAGATAACATAATCCATGGCCTGAAACCGTGAGCAACCTTTTTCTTTTTATTTTTCGATTTTGTTTTTACTTCAAGGGAGACAGACAGACAAAGGAAAGAAAGAGAGAAAGAAAGAGGTAGATAGCGAGGGAAAACATTAGCATATATCAATGCCAAATGCAAATAAATCATCAATAACATTTCTCTGCCACTTATGCACCACTTACAGATACTTACCCCGAACGGAGATACCTGAACTGCAGCTGCAGCCTGCATTTTCCCGGAGAAGGAAGGAGGAAAAACGCCAACGCGTCTGTCATGTGCGAGTTTTGTGGCCCCTAACTAAGGCGCCTTGCATAAATTTACGCCAGAGGATAAGCCCAACCAAAAAAAAAAAAAAAAGAAAAGCAAAAGGGAAAACCAACGAAGAAGCGAGTGGAAGGTGGAAAGAGAGGACTGGCAAGGCAAACATAAAGCAATTTTATGCGTTTTTAAAATGCGGCAATTGACTGAAACAACAAAAGCGAACTGAGAGACTGAGACTGAGACCGAGACTCTTTGCTGACTGGAAAATTCAGGCAAACCACATGCGAGCACGTTTTCCGCTTTTCCGAAGGGTAAATCAAATACGAGCCAGACCGCATCGAAAGGAGCGGTAGAAAGAAGGACGAAGGACCCCATGCCATATCTCAGTCGCTGCTGATAAGCAATATAACGCAATCGCAAATGCTTGATGGTTTGTTGACGACCAACAAAAAGTTCTTGAGCGTGTGTAAACAGTACCAGTAGTACTGGCAATACTGAGCTGGAAAACTGAAAAACAGAGAGCTGAAGCGGAGAAAAGCAGCAGAAAACAGCAGCAGCAGCAAGGACAACCAAGGAGGAGCAACCAGCGTTTATAAATGCGCTACAGTTACAAATTGTAGCCACAGCTGTGCGTGTGTGTGTTTGGTGTTGCCTCTGCGGCACATGTGCGCTCTAAACCATTTATAAATGTAACAAAAGCAACGCACACGCCAATGCCAGCCGGCAAAAAAAAAAAAGAGAAAACGGAGAAAAACAGTGAAAAGCTGAAAGCCCTTGGCACAAGTGCAATGCATAAATATAAACAAAGAGATACAAACTGAAGACGGCGAAAATACAGCCAAGCACACAAGGTGTTATGTGTTTTTTTTTCTTTTTGTGAGATAAACCAAAACGCGGTCATAAATCGATAATTTAAGACAGTGAATGAGATTTGGGCATCCCCAGAATAGCATCTGTATCTCAACTTTATACATAAAATGAGTATTAAAAGTGTTTTAACTAACTAAACAAAAGTGCCATCTATACAAATAACACCCAAAAGCAAATTAAAACCCCAAACAAAAGTCACTTTATTTTGGGATAAAACGCGGCAATAATTAGATAATTTAAAGCAGTGGATGAGCCATAAAATCGGTCTCCGAATTTTCGCATTTATTTCGCCATAAAAAAAAAAATCTCACAAAAGATGGGTGCCGCCGCCATTCGTGGCCAAGTGCTAAAAGTGCAATTTCAGCAATTGTATTTGCAAGATACATTAGCGTTGCGTGTGTTTTTGTGTGTGCGGCTGCTATAATGACAATTTGACACAGGCAAAGTACATGAAATTGAGCAATTTATATGCCAAATGTGTAATTTGATGTTCGGCCGAGATACATTTTGTATCTGCGGAGCAGATGTCGGTTAAACAGGACTACAGGAACTTTAATTGCGACCAGTTGGTGAAGAGTGTGTGTGTGCGTGTGTGTGTTGCAAGCGAACAACATTGAGATACAAAGCGTATCCATAAGATACTTTTGCAGCAATTTATGCATGTGTGTGTGTGTTTTATATAATATGCAACAATAAACTTGCAAAGAACATTAATTGCAACTGCTACTAGTGGAAGGCAGATGGTTAGTTGTATCAGTGAGCTGAATTTGTAGCTGTCAAATGAATTTCAAGCTGAGAGATGCACTTTTTTTTTTTTTAAATGAGAAGTGAAAGATACAAAGCTTAGCTGGGAATAAAACTGGCTTAAATACAATTAGTATCATCTGCCATAGATCTTTTTTGCCGCCACAATTACAGAATTCTAGTTGAGCCAAAGCCAATTCATTATTAACCCAAATCCCCTTTGTTTCCGCAGAGCATCGTCCAGAATTAGCGCCATCGGAGCCAAGGAGCCAAGAAGCAACCAATGGAACATGTTGATGCCGGTGCGGGAGTACAACAAGCACATAGCCAAAATCCCAAATTGCAAGATGAGGCAGCGGCAGCGGCCAGCGCTTAGAGCCACCTCTGCATCGCTCCTTCTGCTCCTCCTCCACGTCGTCCATTCGCTCGATCCGGCGGCAGGAAGTGGTGCCGCCGGAAGCGGAGGAGGTGGAGCCGCTGCAGCGGGTGGTGCCGGCGGTGGTGGCAGTGGTGCAGGTGGTCCTGCTGCCGCCGGTGGTTCGGGTGGCGGGAGCCTGAGCGGCGGGCCAACCACTCTCATTGCCAATCTCACGGAACAGGGCAGCCCCGGTGTGTATAATTCGACAATGGGTTAATGCTAATTACCCGTGTTTACATATATATTTGGCATTTATGCGGCTGTTTTGGCTGACCTTTTCTACCTTTTCCCATGGACGACAAGGACTCCGCCATTTTGGTATTTGTTTATGCGTGGCTCTCTTCACGAAAAACTAGCAAAAGTCTTGGAATACCAGAAAAGTTAAATAGTTAAGCACACTTAACTTTGTAAAGAATTTAAGGAAGGCATTCAACTGAAACTTTCATCTCTTAAAATTCTTCCCATAATTGCAAAACTATTTTGTTAATAAACCCCACCTTTTTTCTCGAATGCCAGGAATTCACGAAATGCTTGGCATAAACTTGGAGCTTGTGTGTGTGTGTGTGTGCAAATGATTGTATGTATTTCCTTGTGCGCATTTCCGGTTTCCGCTTCCGTTCGCCAAGCGTTCCTGGGAGGGTGGCAAAAACTATTAGCCACTTGGCGCTAAATAACACCCACCCACTCCTCCTCCCGTTGGTGAAGCAAAACACTAAGCATCAATTAACCCAATTTTCAGAATCCATTTTCACCTGCAGTTACGGCTTCAGCTCACAGCTCCGGAGCTTTGGCTTTTTCTGAGTATTTTCCTAGCTGCGTGTTTCACAGCTCCATGCTTACATATATTGTTTGCCCTTTTTTTTATAGAGAGAGTGAGTGAGGGAAAGAGTTTTTCTTTTGCCCTTTCTTTTTGCCAGCAAATACCCAAGTGGCGGTGTTGAAACCAACGTCCAACTCCCGATTCCCCAGTTCCCCATTCCCTAGTTCCCAGTCCCAGCTAATCCTATAGGTATAATGCCGGGCACTCTTGCACCGACTTTTTCGTGCTCCGTGCTGTTTCATCTTTTCTTTCGCAGGCGTTGGCGCTATTGTTGTAGTTTGGTTTGGTTTGGTCACTGGATCTGCAAATGGAAATGGAGTGGAAGCTGAAATCATAATTAATCCATTGATTTTCAATTTTTTCCAGCTTAAATAATTCACACAAATCATTTCAGCAATAAATATGAATTCTTTCGCAGCATTTAACAATACATTTTTCAGCAAACAAAAGTTTTTTTTCAGTCAAGAGTTTTTTTGTTTTTGCTGTGCGAATATCACATTGGGGATCCAATTACAAATTGATAAGCAGGTAATGAACGAAACAAAACAAAATATCGAATAATTTTAATTTGGAAACGCCTCTGTTGCAAACTTTGATTTGCATGTAATATCATAAATAATTAATTTTAACACACACAACATTTATGAATAATTCCAGGGTTTCTTTTTATATCCTAGCTGTCGCTATTAATCAAATTATACTTTTACTACATGCATTTTTAAATTGTTTCTTTATGTCGGTTATGTTTACGCAGCCGCCTGGAAATTTGGTGTGACAGGGTGACATAAACTGCAGAATGCGGGTGGCCGTTTGATTGATTCCCCGGCCAAAAAAAAACACCTGGAACGACGCCAGATGTCGAGGATAATAAATTCGTGAAGATGTGACGACACTTGGGATACAATTTATAACGCTGACGTCTGCTCCAAAACACCAAATGAATTGCTCGACCGATTGGGAAATTAATTATGTATAATGCCATTTCAATTAATGTTTTAAAGTCTTAAAAATAGAATTTAACATATTTAATAACAGAATAGTTGTAAAATATTGTTATTTTAATAAGATAAGCGATAATATTGTATCAAACCTAAAACTAAAATATAACTTATTCCCTCCTTTATTACCATTGTTAATGTTCCCAATCACTTGCTCCGAAGTATAATGCAACTTCTCCTTCCTCAACAACTCTGTTAACTAACCTTAAGATCTGGAAATAAAAAACTAATTTATATAAAATACCATGAAATGTCTTGTGGTGTGTCATCCTTTTGGGTTTCGTTTTCATGTTGGACTGTCGATCAACTAACTCCTCGCTGGCGGGGGGTTCGAGACGCAGGAAGTTGTCTTAACCTGTCCATAAAGATGGCACTCCTCGGCCTACACGATTGCCGTTAAGAACTCGTTTTAATCTGAGACTCTTTACCTACCTTCCTGCGGTGGTATTGCGGTGGTGCAGTGGTGCTGTGGTGCCGTGGCTCTCGTTATTGTCGTTTGCCGTGAGATACGTCTTTTATGCACTTTCTGACTGCATCTTGATAGGCCGGAGACGGGCCGGGCCAAAAAAGATTGACTCTGGCCGAGTGTTGATAAGGCCCCGCTCGAACGGCCGATAAAGTCAATCAATCAGCTGGCAGACAGCCGCGGCTCAAAGCGGACTTAATTATCTGTTTAGATAACCAAGGCCAAAAATAGCCTCCTCGCTTAGTGATGTTATGTTAAATATGCTACAAAAGCGGTAATTTAATATGCCAATTGTGTGGCGAACAATGCCCACAGTTGGGCTTATGGTTATGACCAAATTTGGATGGCTTTTAGAGATGCTCGAACAAGACTTTGAATGGCTTTTATTAATATATTAAACAAGCCATTTGGACAGCTTAACAGTTTGTTTGGAACCACCTGGGAATGTGGGAGATCTTCTGCAAACAACAAGAAACTCATTCATAAAATTCATTTGAATGGAAGTTTTATTCGAGTTTATTGATTCGCTCGTGCGTTAATATGTTTCGATTTTTAAAAATTTGGTCTAGTATAAAGTTTTTTGTGCAAGAACTCACCGAAAATAAACATGCCATAATTCAATTAGGAATTTAAATGCGAAATAAGTGAGGTATAACATTTCAAATTATGTTGCGTAGTTGCGGTTAAAACAATGATTTTCACGAATTCAGAATGAAGTTTGCTACGCAGTTGATATTTACAAATAATACCAAAAGTTGTGTAGTTATTGGATTCAGTATGCAAGTCGGGTCAGATCGGGCGACTATATCGGATAGCTTCTAATGGAGGTATAGAAAAAATAGCGGGAAAAAAAATTATCTCGTCGTTATTTTCGATCATATCGGTCGGGCAAGCCCACATTTTTTGGGCCAAACGCATTTTGAAGTACCAGGCCAACAGAATGCAATGGTAGGTGGTGTTTGGTAGGTGACCAAATTACCTATTTTTTTCAATTTTAATGATGTATCTATCAAAATTTCCAAAAAAAATGGGTTTGTTGAAAATGGACCAAAATTCACTAATTCTAAGTCCACAGCTTTTCTATTGTTCATCCGATTTTGAAGTGGCATACCTCTAAAAGTAATTCTTTTTTATTGATTTTATATTAATAAATGATTTAATTAATTTCATGAAAACCGCACACTATATATATCGGTCATAGGAAGAATCTGTAAAAATACTTACTTCAATGTTTTTTTCGTTTAAGCATTTTGCTCGACAAATGTGATGACTGCAAGGGTATATCAGCTTCGGCTCGCCAAAACTAGCTTCTTTTTTTTTTTTCCCGAAAAATCTCATATTTTCGATGAACAAAAAGTTAAAATAATTAGTATAAAATGAACAACATAATAGCAGTTATTTATGTTAGCCAATTTTAACATCACAGAATCAACATTTTTCGAAATACATCCCAATCCTTGCACATTTTCGTTGAGAGAATTTATCTTAAATTTGATTTTGTTAAATTGCCTCTAAAATTATGTGCCGAACAATTTGCCAATCCAATTCCTGCCGAACTTAGAGCCACCCAAGAGGAAAACTTGTCGATTGCCAGGCCCTGGTCGAGGAGAAATAAAACTTTCACATAATGGCTTCGAAAGTTCCACACCCGACGCAGCATTGAGCTCACCTTTTTGCTTTGGCCTGGCCCAAAACTTGTTCTTTTCGCCTGCCAAACAAATAGTTGGCCATAAGAAGTTGTTCAAATATTTATTTACTTTTTCAAGTTGCGAGCATATTTCTTTTTATTTTTTGCCAAGTGTGCCGAGTGTGTGTGTTCGTCGGTGTATGGGAGTGTGGGTGTGTGTTCTTGCCCGGTTTGGTCCAATGTTTATGTATAATTCCCTGGGCAAAGTTACCGGCAGCTGGTGTGGCTTCAGCCACTTCTTGCACTTCTGCCGCCGGACCGAAACTAATAACAAATCTTTTCATTAGTTGCGTTAGACAAGTTAGTTAAAAAGTGCACTTTAGGCAAACAAATGCGTGTCTGTGTAAAAAGGAGGAGAATTCAGAGCAAAACCAAATTGAATAGAACAGGAGAAAAATCAGCTAAGCCAATAACCACCAGTAGCAACTTGGCCGGAACTTCTTTCGGAAGGGAAACTTTTGTGGGCTGGGCTACTGAGCATAATGAAAGCATAACATTTAGTTAGCACTTGTATTTGCTATATAAACTGAAGCCCCTGCCCTGCATGTACACCGGATAGACAACAACTTTTCATTAATAACTCAAAAATGTTTTGTCTTCAAAAAGTTCACCTCTCGCCGGGTTTTGGGATGAGGCTGAGTGTGCGGGTCCTTTGCTTGGCTCATACAAAAACTTTTATACTGTTGTGCTGGAAACAAATCAAAGGAGTTTCCGACAAAGTTATTTTTTCCCCTTTCTTGTTTTTTTTGTATTATTTTGATGGGTCTGGGTGGAACAGACTGTGACAAACAATGACAACGGCAATGAGCAAGCCCAGCCATGACAATGGCAATTAAAGCTGCAGCTACAGCTTCGGAATCGGTACAAAAGTTGGTCCATAAAAAGCATGGCAACACAACTATGGCAAATGGGTAAAAACTCTGGTAATAAAAGAAAATTATGATGATTTTCTATTTGGCATCTCGCGCTGAACAGAACAGAATCGTTTGGCGCGAAAACAAAGAACCATAAAACCGGGTCGAATTGCGGGAGGGATTTCCACTAAGCACTCGCCAGCATCAAAGGAGAAAGCGGGGAGAACCAAGTGGAAAAGAAATTAAATGACAGGAAAATATAAGTATTAAGCGATAACATTGTTGTTCTATCCCCAGAGAGAGCGTTAAGTGAAATCATTCACAGTCGAAAGGACTGGCGACACGACTAAAATATCCCTTCGATGTGGTGAACAAAATAGGAACTGAAAAGTTGACGAACTTTTAGCTGGTTGAATAACTCTTTGGCCATCAATAAGATGTCAGTTCGAATAAGTTGTAAAAATAAGGATAAAATTGGAATGACTTGACTAATTCTGCAAGCTCATAAAGTAATAAAATTCAAATATCTTCCAAAGTTTAAGTAGTTGCATAAGTAGAAAAGACTTTGATAAAAACTTTTTGTTAATAAATTTAATTTTTAAAAATTAAAAAAAAATAAATTTGCTCTATTTTATCTTCCAACTCTTTGACAAATGGCTGTATGAATGATTTTCCAGTTTCCTGTCAAAGCACCCGCAATTTCAATTTCCAGTCTAGCAAGTGCCTGGTGCTCAAACTCCTTGTCGCTCATTATCTGCTTTGTAATGTCTGTTTATTAACAATAACGTGTATAAAAAAAGAGCGAACTGCCTGGGCCAAGAGAGATGGGCTTAAAAGAAAGGAAAGGCGAAACGGCAAAGGGAAAGCGCAAATAATGTTTAAACAATTTGTTGTCGTTTCGTTTCATTAAATGTCTATTCGCCCTCATTGACCAGCCCCCCTCAAAGCCCCGCAAAACCCCCGCCCACTCCAAAACTAACCGACTACTAGACAGTACTCCGTATCTGGGCCGGGGGCTGTCATTATAATTTGCAAAAAACTCGCTGGGAGAGCGAAAAAAATTAGCAATAAAATGAAAAGCAAAGTGAAATGGCCGCAGGAGCTGAATCTCCGCTAGAGTCGTGGCCACTTGTTGCCAGTGATTTCCTGCGATGCTGCTGCTTCTCTTCTGGGGGGTAGGGGGCAGCTGGAGGTGCGGGGGGCGGTGGCGGTGTTGGTGGCAGGAGGCAGTTGGCGGCGACTGACGCTTCCTGGAGCTTGGCGCTTCCACTTGGCAGTGGCCGTACGCGAAATTATTATTGCTCTGCCTTCCTTTTCGTGGCAAGCTATTTTTGCCCTGGCAGAGGGTATCCACTAATATATATTGGTTATATGTGGGTGTTGGAAGAAGGATTATGAAGTAAGTAATTTTAAGTAGTTAAAAGTCTTTTTATAGTATCTCATAAAAACTACCTATATGCAAACTTAGAAAATTTGGAAGTATTTCCTATTAAAACACTAATTTAAGGTCTTCAAAAAAAATATACATTGTAGAATGTAACTTATCTGATTGATCTTTAAATTTGTTAAAGTAAAGATACATGTATACCAATAGAAAGGAATGACTTTAAAAAGTAAAACCCCTTTCTAATCTAACATTTCCCTTACTAGAGTATAAAGAATTCAGCTACCAGAAGCTAACTTGCTGCACCATAACTTTTTCGATGTTCTTTTTGTTTGGAGCGCTGTAAAAATTATTATTTTTATGCTGCCTGGCTGGCTAGTCAAGTCGAGCAGGGTCTGGGGCCAGTGAAGTGGACGAGGACTCGCTGAGGAACGGAGCGGAGAAGTCGAGTCTGTTGCCGTCTTCATGCCACTTGAATGACTCATTAAAAGTGATTTCATTTTAAAACATTTTCCTCGCTGCGGTCGCCGCCGCCGTTTTCTGCCCCTGATCCTTTTGGCTGCAGATATTCCCGCTCCACTTTCCTCAGTCATTGTCGTTTTCTCCCGGGCTTAGCGCCTTATCAGCTGGCTGAGCCTCCTCTCATTTCCTCCGTCCTCAAGTTGGCCGTCATTTAATTTACTTTCGAGTTTACTTTTTTAATTCGCTTAGCTACTTTGGCTGTGCGTCGCTCTCGTAAATCCTTGAAGAAAAAAAAAAAAAACTCGAGGCAGAAGAAAGGCGAAGAAATAGAAAAGGGACAGTGCGACGAGACTCTTGGCCAACGATAAGCGTCGTGAGTCAGGCCAAGTTACTTTGCGTAATAAGATACGAAATTGCAATGTGCAGCAGCAATCTAGCCGCTTTCGTCAACCTTTTTAGCTAATTCCCCAGATAAGCTGCATTATGCGCCACACCGGTGGCCTAATCACAAAAACACCAACAAAAACATGGCCAACAAGCGAACCAAGCGAACCACTCGACGCTCCGAGTTGGCCACGTTGCACATCCTCGTTGGCCAACTGCCGCATGTGTGAGTGGGCGCCTCTTGAGCGGCGCAGGCAACACGATGGCTGGCAGAGTGGACCGACCCACGTTCTGACCCTCAGGGTTTCGTGGCACCGCATCACCGGAGTTGGCCCCTATCCACTCAGAAAACGGATCAAGGGTTTATTCAAATCGAGCAGGATTAGGCTCAAAAATGAAGAAACACTCGAGTCTTCAAATACTCGGTTTGCATTTTTTATGTAAGTTAAAGGTTTCCACAATGTTATTGTAATAAAAATTTGTTTCAAATAATTTTAGCTTATATTTGGGGATTAAATAAATAACTTACTAAAATAAATTTGATTGCATATTAGGTTCGGAGTGCATTCATGTTTCAAAAATAAAATTTACATTTTAGAGTGTTATATTTCGGCGGCAGGTGAAATGGGTCCATATGCTTGACACTACTTTGCGATCTATTCGAGGGCCTAGGGCGGCAATACCACTCCACCGCATAGTACATACTTGGGGGGAACTCAACCCCCTGCGATTCGCTTTCATTAGTGTTGCAACAGCAAGTTGAGCGTGTGTTTCTCGGGCCTGGAATTGGTGGCAGCTGTGTGGGCGTTGCTGGTGGGCAATAAATTTCCATTTAGCCATGAACAACAACTAACGGCTTCTGCCGACGACCAACTCAACTCAGCTCAGCTCAACACAACACAACTCGACCCGATATCCGTGCGGGCCGCTGGGAGGCGGCGAATGAGCGAGCGCGGCCCAATGAAGCGTCACGTGGAAATGGTTATAATTGCATCCGCGCTACGCCCCTCCGCACGCCCCCGCCCCTTGCTCGTTCCACCCCTTTTCGTACACTTGAAAAAAAATATATTTTTTAGGATGTAATGTGTGTAATGTAGTATTTCTTATAATTATTCGGCGGAACAAACAAACCTTTTAACAAACTAAAATACCATCTGACGAATCAAGAACATGTTTATGATTACATTTCAGTGTTCCAAAAATTCCAATAAACAAAACGATAATTAAATTTTCCATTTCAAGGATAAATTTACATTTTTTATTAACACTTGACACCATGATTTTCTTAAATTTAAGGTTAATTATCCCTAGCAGTGAAACCAGGTTCATTAAGATTCGCTTCCCGTTGTGCATTAAGTCGAACTTGCAACGCGAACTGTCGCTGGGGCACGGGGCAATAATTTTGACGCTTGATTGATCAAAGCAGCAGCGCAGTAGCTTCCTCAGCCAAGGACTGCTGTTGTTTTTATTGGCGAACCAACCAAGTTACAGCACTTTTACACGCTCCCGTTTGTTCGACGCCTTTGCTGTCGTTTTTTTTATGCTTTTATGCAGCGCTCAAAAATTTTATTTTTATTATTCAACAGACTTTGCGCTATGCGCTATCCACCAGATACAGATACCCTCGCCATCAGCAGCAACCAGCAGCCATAACAGCTGACTGAATGACGGACTGACAGAGCGACAGACAACCCGACTTGAGTGTGCAATAAATCAAATTTTAAGGGGTTATATACCTTTTTTTTTTCAAAAAAACGAAAAATTTTTTTTAGCTGAATCCTAAAGTATATCCCCTAGAGTACATTTTCCCAAATTTTTGAAGAGATCCGAATAATAGTTCGATAGGAAAACAGCGTTTTGAGGCGCGGTTCGTCACTCTTTGTAACGCAACGTAAAACTATGAATGCGATTATCTCAAAGTCGTTTTTTTCCAAAAGTGCCTTTGCTGTGACCGCGATTGCACAAGAACTATTTGATCGATCTTCTTCAATTTTTTTTTAAAACATTCGTAATGATTGTGCTGAGTTCGTCATTGAATCAGTTTTTATGCGGCAATTTCGATTTTGCAGATAAGAAATTTTTAATAAAATTTTTAGAGCTCGAAAAATCAATTTTTTGAAAAAATTGTTACTGTATGCAGAAAAAACCAAATATTCTTGAAGTAATTCAATGACGAACTAGAAATAATACTAAACTAATAAAAATTTTTTGGTTTATTGATTTTAGTTGACCCGCTGGACTTCCATCGTGGTCACCGCAAGCCGCTATAACAAAAAAAGGGTTATGAGAGAATTGCCATAACTTCGAAAGTTATTTATATTTTTTTAAGAACAAACGTTTGTTGTGTCTATAAAAACATGTACTATCAATAAATAATAACCTCAGTATCATAAAATAATTGCTACACACCTGAAAAAAAATCCAAAGTTCCCTCATTTTTTTCGCTCAAAAGGTATATAACCCCTTAAGTCGCCTTTGAGCAAAGTTAAATTGCAGCCGGAAGCCCCTGGAGAATTAACTATCATGGTTTATCAATAGTTTTAGCCAGCCAAAAGGAAGCTAAAGCCATAAGAAAAATTGCAAATTAAACTGTCAGATGCGAGGCGCTGTTTACACCCCAAAAACGAAGAAAAAACTTTTTAAAGGCATTATTCAATGAATTAACTGGAAAAATTACTCTTTGTCTGCGTGTTTTGAAACGATTTTAACTTTATAAGCATGGCAAGCAATTGTTGCTATTTTTTATTTATTAAAAACCTTCCTTTTTTTTCAATTTAATCATAGTTATAGACAACGTTTTGCTAATTAAAAAGTATATTCAATCATACAAACAGTATACGATTTATTAAATTTAAAATCAATTACAACATAGTTGCAAAGACAAAAACCGATCAATAATATTTTTGTACGTGCCAAACTTCTTTTGTATATACAATATCTGATTTCAAATGGAAAAACTTTATTATAAAATAAATAGAGGGAATGCAATTCGAAAACACTTCTAATAAGGTTTCCTTCAACAATTCGATAGATAAAGTAAAATTGTAAAATTAGTTATGAGTCTAATTTAAATGCAACACTTGGATCAAGTTGTATGCTGCCTTGGAGTAAGTGTACTTTGTTTCAATTTGCCAACACTTCTTGTATGTCAGCCTTAATCCCCAACGCATCCCTGATGAAAATTCGATCTCATGGCTGGATTTCTTGTGGGACAATTATGAATGCCACTTGCAAGTGCATAACAATGACCAGACCATGGCCATCCGATATCCCAGTTGCAGGCTCCACTCGCCAATCAATCCGATTTTCCTTCACCCATCCCAGAGGCCGTCAACAATCTCGCATTTCCCGTCGATTGCTATCTGTGCACCCATGTTTGTGTGCTCTCCCGTATACTAGTAGATACATGTTTGAATTGGGGACGCCCTTTTTTGGACTCCCCCGAACGACCTGGAACCCTCGATCTGCTATTCACTTTTTCGGTACCATCTCACGTTCCTCCTGCTCGTAGCCCGGTTTCAGTTACAGTTCGAAAACAAAGCCACTGGGCAATAGTGCCAAACAAAGTGCACGTATCTGCAAGATACACGAACGAAAGCGCCGCAGGAATGGGGATTTAGATGGGGGCGGGGGGAGCCTGGGGAGCACCCGTGGGTGTCGGCAAGGAATCCGGCATGGATTTGGGCTTAGGCAAATGCTGCTAATAAAACAATTATGCTCTACACAGTGCAGGACAACCCAGAAACGGAGACAATGCCAAAGTCTCTTTGCTAGAGATGCACTTATTTTATAGTATAGGAACCTAAATTCATGTTTAAAGAATTTAGTATATTGCTTTCAAGTACAGAATATATTAGTGAAATTTAAATGATTTTATAATACATTTAATCAAAATGTTTTAATATTAATTTTAGTTGTATATACATAATTATATATTTTGTTATTGGCAAATATTATTTCATTCAGAAGTTATTACTAAATTATATCTTATGATTTCTAAAAAAAGTATTTAAGGAAATTCAGCAATTCAATATATGAAAATATAAAATAAGTGTGCCCAATCCCCATATGCATTCACGCTGCCATCTCTAGTGTGACCAGCAACATTCGATGCAGTGCATCATTGTCGGCTGTTGCTATGACCGTTGCTTTTGGCGCTTTGGAGCGAGACCATTGTCCGCCCGTTGGCGGTGGCCTGTAACTGTAACTATGCGAAAACCGGGTGCATATGTGTTTGTTGCTGTGTTGGTGTTGGGCATGAAAACTATGCCAAACAATGGCGCCTCAATGCCAGAGACGGGGCCACAAAAGCGAACTCCGCCGTCTCTAAATCCGAAGCTGGAACTTTTCGCTTATTCTTCGATGGAGGAGAGTGGGGGAGTGGGGCCGACTTGCATATGTATGGACTGTAATTTTGGGGAAGTGCGCTGCTCTCGTCTGAGGCTTGTAGCTGGCAGCTTTCGGCCGCCGCATAAGTTATAGGCCAGAAACAATGGCAGCCAAGTTGGGGCTGGCGAAAAAACAAAACCGAAAATTTCGTTGTAATGAAACTTGTTCGGTGCTGTTTTGTTGTCATCGTTGTTGCCGCCGTCGCTGCTGCTGCCGTCGCTGCTGCTGCCGTCGCTGCTGCTGTCGTCGCTGCTGCTGCTGCATGTATCTTTTAGATAATCTTCATTTCTCGTTTGCGGCTAATGGCCTGGCACACTGGACTCTCTCGCACTCAAGGATATCGCCGCCTGCCGGAGTCATGCTTTATGGCCACTATCTCGGGCTCGAGCTCGTTCTTCACTGTGCTCTGCACTTGAAAAAATGCTTAGTGGATTTTGTGTGTAAGAAATTAACATTAAGGCTATGTAACAACCTGGTAAAAAATAACCATTAAGTTTTTTATATGTATTATATTTGTAATCCATAATATAAAATACACCATAATATTATCTTTAAAGATTAATAAATTAAACTCACACTAAAAAGTGTGTAGAATTTTTTTAAAACTAATGAATTATAGATATTAACACAGATTTGGTCTAAATGACACAAGAAAATACATAAATCAAATATTTATTATTATTTTGCCATCATTTATTTACAACAGTAATTTGTGTTAAAATTTGGCATTCGAAAAACCATTTTTTTTTTCTTATAATTTATTGTCTTCTTTTTTAGTTCCCAGAAGAGCAATAAATAAATGTTTTTATAGAACCAAATAAATAATATATTACATAAACTAGTATAAGTGTCAATTTGATTCCCGGATTTCTTCCAGTGCACTCATCTTCTCACTATCCCCGCTCCTTTGCCGCCTTGCGCATCTTTCCGTATCTTTCTTGGGCTCCTTCTCCAAATGGGACACGTTGCGGTCTGTGTGTTGATGAGTGCGCCCCGGCTAAGTGGAGACCGAGACCGAGGACCGAGGAGGACCAGCATCATCCTGGCCTGCATTTTGGGCCGGGACTTGCCTTTTTGCGGCCACATAGTGACGCACGCACACATGTGCATATTTAGAGATACTCAAAATGAGATACAAAGATACATTTGGACTTCCTACCATTTTGGCTGCTTTGTTTGATGGGCGGCACACACGACGTCCCGTGGAATGAGACCGAGATTGAGAATGAGAACTGGGAATGGGAATGGGAACGGGAACGGGAACGGGAACGGGAACTGTGATTCCCTGGCCAGCTTCCTGGGACCCAAAAAAAAAAAAAAAGAACAGAAAGCAAAACCCCGGGACTGGGTCGCATCTTATAGGCCTGGCAGAGAGATGTGTGCCAACGCTGAAATTCGAGATATTCGCCCTGATATTAATACAAAAGGCCAGGCCCAAGGAGCGGCCTCGCCCAGAGTCCCACTTACTCGAACCCGAACAGTTAGCCAGCAACGCATCTCGGATCTCTTTACTCTCAGTCGCGTGGGCGTCTTTTCAAGATTGCTTTTTTTGAGCAGCCCAAGCCAAGAAGATGATAGTGTGGCTGGAATGTTGTCGAAGTTCATAATTTTCATGAATTAGCTCTGGCCCAGAAATGAAAGACAATGCGGTGGGTTTTTTGGCCAAGATGCAGATTGTTTTTTTAATGTTGGGTAAGAGGATTTATATGCGGCTTAAACATGACTAAGACTTACTTGGATGCTAATCCCTTACATAACACGAAAATGTGGAATTTAAAATAACAGTTCCTAATTAAAGTATTGCAGAATTACTTATTTAAAATGTCATTCTCGTTTAAATGACTTTAAATAGATACTGCAAAACAAATGTACGTTTAAAACAATTAAAACCATCATGGTTTTAGCTATGCACATTGTATTTTAGTGATATCTTCAGTCTAGACAACGCTGTCAAATGAGGGGCGTGTGCAATTAACAGATTTATCAAACGCAGTGCTTTAGCCGGGGCATTAACATTCAATTCCATTACCTGTCCGGCATTAAAAATGTATTTAATTAAAATTTAAATGTGCGACTGCCACAAATTAAATAAACAATTTTTAATTGAGCCTGGCAAAAAGTTTAAGCAAATATTACAAAAACCCATAAAACACAATGAGCGCCACCATTGTTGGGCCCATGAGTGTATAATAAATATGCAAGTGCATACATATTGGCCTGCTTTTCCACATTCTGTCAATAAACCAATTACAACAAGAACAGCAATCGCCGAGGAGCAACAATGGTAATAACATGCTCTGACATGCGTGCAACGAAATGCAATTAAAAAATATGTTTTTTAATTGGCCCCCACCTTTCACCCACCTGCCGTGACATTAATTTGTGTTAGCCACCAACACCAAAAACGAGCACGAACAATAATTCTGCAGTTCACAATGCGAAATTCGAAATGCGAGACTGGACGCAATAATCGAATTCCAGCCAAAAGTTCTCAAAAGTTCTTTAGCCTTTCGGTGCGAGCGAAAGCTGCAGGTAATTTGAGACGAATATTTATCATAAAAAATCGTGGGGGCCCGGTGTCATTGTCATTGTCACATCCACTCGACTGGCGCCTTTTAAATCAAAGTAAAAACCAAAAGGCAAAATGAAGACAAATTTTTGAAAGTAAATTGATGACGCCGACATTCTGTTAGCCTTTTGTTTTAACCATATTTTCTGAAAGAAATATTGCCCACATCCCTTTCGCTGGTGTACATTTCCAGAGTCTGAGGCTGAAAAATATTAATATTAAAGATGACAAACTTTAAGGGGAGTGAATGCAAGGTCTTCGTTTTTGGGGGTTGCATTTAAATTAGGTTTGAAGCAGCTGAAAATGCTGAGGAGGCGGAAATGGTTTTTAAATATCTAAGCTTTTCGGCGAAGATATTTTCATATTTTATGGGATGAACGGGAAATAAAGTTTGGAGTTTGAGAAAGTTTACAAGGCTGAAAGCTATTTTTAATAGATTCCTTAAAGTGTATATTCAAATTAAAATAACTTTTCTTCCTTTGAATAGGTTGGGAAGTTGTTAAAGTTATAACTTTGGCCCGTCAACTACGATGCTTACCAACATCGCAAATAAGATCTCCCCAATTTCTCTTGCCGCAAAACGCCACAGTAATTCAGCAGCCATATTACCAATCTTTGCAACAATCTTGTGGACTGATTTGGGTAGATTCTGCACACATTTCTGCGACCACTCAACACTGGCAATAATGCCAGAAAAATGTTCGTTGGATCCAGTGGAGACCCTTGGCTTGATTAGCATCCAACTGGCCGTGGGCGAATATTGTTGTCTGGCCGGGCCGTAAACTATTTGAGTTTGGAGCGGGAGATAGCCAACCGAAGGCAAAGTCATCTTCATCTGCGGCCCCATTTCACTTTGACCCTTTTGGCCTCTTTCCATCTCGCTCTCTCCCGCATTTGGCCCGTCCGCTGACTGGTCACATCCACTTTTGGCCCGACGCAGAGCTCCCATCATGGCCAAACATTCAAACATTACCAAACATTACAATCCCCGGCAGCAGCCGCCGAAAAGGGGGATAACGTGGAGCTTGGGGATCCGATAGAGAAGGGGGGAGTGGTTGGGACAGCGTCATTCATTCGGCATGCAAATGCGCAGATCGAACTGATAACATCATGCCATATACGTCGGATCCACGAGAGGTGGGGATCCCGAGGGGAGGGATGAATATTCGCGCATAGTTTTGCTTTTTTCAGCTTTTTTAATGGGCAGTTTGCTTGCTAGTGGGGTATATTGATTTGTAGAATTAATTTGATTAAGAAAATATTTTTAGAAACTTAAATTACAATAAGCTAATTCGGCGTTGCTTACAAAAAGAAAAAGCTTTTTGATTAAACAATTTAAATACAGCGTTTAATCTGGAGACAGTAATTATTATATATTAATTATTTACTTATAACATACTATTTTATCTAAGAGTTCCAACATACCCTTTTTTAGAGACCAATAGGTACTACCCCAACTGAGTAAATAATTATTCCTTAACTGGATATTCCTTGGTCGAATTCCGCTCTTCCGCCTCTGTTCATTTCTCCATTTGGTGTGCAAATAACACACGGCGAGATGGCCGGGCTTTCTCGCCTAGTCAGAAGCGGCAACAATGTGGTAGACAAAGTTTTGGCAGAACACAGATAGTTTCGCAAATTAAATTGCGCCGACAGCGCGAGGGTGCAGCCAACGGGGGGCAGTAAAAGGGGGGCAACTACCAGACAGAATGAGGTCATCATCAGGACGAGGACAACAGCAACAACAACAAAGACGACGACGACGACGATGGCGGCGGTTCAAAACCCGAAAAAGCCAATAGGCCAAAAAGAAGCAGTCTGGAGAGCAAAAAAAAAAGGCACCCAGAAAATAGTGGCAACATACAGCCATCAAAAACAGCAACACGAACGGCAAGAGCAACAACAACAACAACAACCAAAGCAACAACAACAACAACTGCAATAACCGTGGATGTGTGGCATTTGCAACACTTTCGCTAACAACCCGCCAACCAACTAACTCTGCCAGCTGTAATGCATTGTTGTCTGCCTAACCGAAAGTGCCGACCTACCACCCCACCACCCCCTCACCCCCCTTTATCCCCTTGCCCCGTGACCCCCAACTCAGCCGCCAAAATAAAAAAGGTGGGAGGTCGAAGGCGGCGCCACCGCTAAGTGCAACTTTTGACTTTTGCCGGGCAACGCGCAACGTGCAACGTGCAACATGCGTGCATGTAACACATCACGTGTGCGGAAAACCAAATTCTACCCAAAAGTGCACCGTGGGAAAAGGGACCTTTGATAGATTTTCTATTTTATTAAATTATAAAATATGTTTACTAAAAAAAAAAACTTTTTTTAAAGAGGTTTATATACAAAGAATTTTCCTTTATTGTTTTTTAATATTGAAGGTAAAGTAATTATTTAATTTATAACTCTCAGTGCATTAAAGCTGAAAAGCAAACTTTGAAACCGAACTTTAAATTCTTCAAACTTTTAAGACTGATATTTTGGGTATAGATTTTTGTTCTTTTTGGCATGCACCACCCCACCATATTAAACCCCCTCGCGAGACGCATAAAGTTTGGTTATAAAAATGTTAACAACGCTGTCAACGACATGTCGACGAGCTCGACGTGCAACAGCAACTGCAACAACAGCAAAAACAACAACAACACGGCGGCGACATTAGGGGCACAGCAGCAACGCTTGCAACGCGGCAGCAACATCCACCGATCGCCGGCAAACTAATAAAGTCTTGAGTAAGCTGCATCAGCTATGCAAACACGCACACACTCACTTACTTACTCACACATGAGTAAGCCACTCCCACACACACACACACTAACGCCTTCGCACATCCACGTACTTCCATAAAATTCGCATTTTTATGGCAAGTTTTGGGAAAATGAATTTTTGATCAACTGCAGCAAAGTTCAAACGAACTCACACACTTACACATTTATTTGCAAGTGTTGGTGCGGCACACACACACACACGCACACAGAGGAAGATTTCTTTGAAACGGCAACGTCATCTTCATCTTTATTCGCCCGAATTCCAAATTCCAAATGCTGGTTTGGAAAAAGCCAAGAGAAAAAGTTAGTATGGAAGGAGGAATTAAAAAAGTGTTGAAGATTGGGTCCCTGAAAAAATTGGGGATAAAAATGAAAGACAAAGGAAATGATTGGGGAGGATTGGGAAAAAGTGAACATAAACACACCAGAAGACAAAGATCGATTGTGAAAATTCTGAAGAGGAAATAAATATCCTAAAACATGAAGAAAAGATAAGAAAAATATTTGATTTTACTAACCAATAAATAAGTGTTTAACCAGATGCGGCATAAGTTTATTTTAAAGAAAATGCAATGTTTGACAGTTATAAGTAAAGAACATCTCATTTCCCCCAGCTTTTTACATTTTCAACGCATCCTTTTACCCATTCCCCACCCAATTAACCATCTTCACTTTGAGCTGCCCTTCCCCCGAACCCAAATACCCACTAACATTTCCCCATTGGCTTATAAACTATATTTCCGCCACATACCCACATATGCACAGAGCAAAAGGACGAAAGGACGAAAGGAGAGTGGAAAGAAGCCACTGACAGACCTCCGGAGCATTTGCCATTATCAAAGCAAAAAGGCGCCGCACCACTTTGACCCACCCCCTTCCACTTCTTCCCCTTTTTTCTCAGTGCACACAGAAAAATCTATAACATTTTACAAAAATTATATTTAAAAGAATTATTAGACAAGTTGAATGTCTTCATTTTAAAGCTGATTGCAGAATCAAATTTTAATCAAGAAAATAAAACATATTCAATACCTTTCTTGAATAGATTATTTTTCTGCGTGTATACCTCAAACTCATTTTAGTCGGTGGTTACTTTAGCCATTTGCCTTACGGCAACTTGTTCTTGCTGTTGTTGCCGTTGATGCTACTGCTACTGCTACTGGTGTTGCTGTTGTTGCTGCTACTGATGTTGCCGCTGCTAGTTGCCACTGTTTTTGAGCTTGATGCGGTCCTGCAGCCACATCGACAAGGACAAACGTCAGGGAACCAGCCCATCAACTTTGCTTTCTATTACACTTACACATGCCACACACTCACCAATGAATCCCCCACACGCACACCCACACACACTTACTTACTTACCCGGCTCACACGAAGAGACAATTGTCGCCCTCGGTGACCCCAAGTGACGCACCAAAAAATTGCGTCGAAAAAATTACTGCAAATAGCTTACTAGATACTCGAACTTTGTATGCTCTTACTCTTTTCAAACGTTTTAGTTTGATTTGAAAGCGGCATACCCAAAAATGTATTCCGATTTTTAATTTAAATTATTATTTTTTAGAAGGTCAGTTTTTTGACCACTTGTCCACTTTTTTCCCCTGTTCATGTCAGATTTTTCCAAGTTTCCGATGTTTTGGCAATAGCCCATAACTTTTCCAATTTTCATCTGATTCCAAAGTGGCATGCCTCTAAATGTTTGTAATTACATTCTTCAACAGCCTGCATGCAAAGTTTTTCTTTTCCAATTGGTCGAAATTTCGACCCCTGTTTATGTCAGATTTTTCCGAGTTTCCGATGAAATGGTGAAAGGTAATGAAAGGTGACCGAAAGTAGTGTCATCAAAACGCATAGCTTCGACATTGTTTGTCCGATTTTAAAGTGGCATTCCTTGAAACATTTGTAATTGCATTCTTGAACAAACTGAATTCAAAAATTTGCTCCAGGTGGTCGCATTTTTTACCCCACTTCATGTCTCATTTTTTCAAGTTTTCATCGAATATCAAGAGGTGACCCAGGAAAAAGTCTCTCCAGAGCAAAAGTACCCTCTGCTAAAGTGTAAAGCGAAAGTCGAAACGTTGTAAATTCATAAAATTTGCTGTTTGATGCGTTTTCAAGTAAATTGAGTTCCAACCCTCGAACGAAGTGAAATGAAATAAAAACCGCACAGACACCGAAAAGGGGGCGAAATGGCGGAGATGGAGGCACACAAGCCCCAAGTCGAGAGACGAGACGGCGACGCCTGCCGCATGTTAAATGTCATTTTTATGGCGCTTTGATTATATTTTCTATTATCGAAGACATTTCGGGATCCACACACACGCAGAAGAACCGTCCCCCAAAGTGGATGAGAAAAACCACCCTTACCACCCACCCACATACTCGATGGAGAGCTTTTCCTTAAGCTCTCGGAAATTGCGAGCAGGGGAGGCGAGCCGGGAGGGGGAAATGTGAAATCAAATTAAATTCAATAATATAATCGTAATAATAATCATAATCAATGCTAAATTATGTGGACCAGCCAACACGGCGTATGCATAATTTCGGCCAGGCCAAGGGAATGCGAGTTCTCTGTCTCACTGAGTGTATTCGGTTTGAATGATGTGATGGACGGATTGATGGGTTCGGTTCTGCTCTGCATACATCGATGTTCGGCAATGTCCTACTATAGTCTGCATGTGTATATGTGTGCCACAGCATAGAGCCATCAAATTTTTGCATAACAAATCAATGTGAAATATTAAAATGCATTTGCCGCACAACAAGACAACATGATGGGCAAACGAGAGCAGCAATAAATAACTAAAGTCCATGTTTAAATTTTAAGAGTGGGCGTTGGTTGTTGGGACAACAACACTCGAAGGCAAATGCAAATGTTGCAGGAATGTGTGTATAATATATGTATTTTATTTGCTTGCCATTTTGTTTGCCGGCCTCCTGTTTTAATTATGATTTCGGCCAGCACATCTCAATCGCTCATTGTGGCCGTCTTTGGCCAATTTTCATTTTCTGCCCAGCCACTTATCAATGTTTCAGGCCTTGATTTTGGTATTTCCGAACCGCCTGCGGGAGCCATGGATCGGCCATGACGTTAATCTGAAAACATCATCAAATATGAAAGCCTCTAAGCTCTTAAACACACACTAATAAATACACACACTCGGCAAGAAGTCCCGAGGCGAGTGTGCAAATATATGCACTTGTGTAAACTTGACTTTTGTTTGTCGTTTCAGGCACATCATTGAAATTATAATATTAAAATCGCTTAAAAGCTTACCTTTCAAACATTACTTCGAACATTTGCTGCTGTGCTAATAGGCAAGTCGGTTTCTGCTGTTAAAAGAAATAAACTATATTTTTGGGTTTTTAAACCACTAGCGATAACTGAAATATATAACTGAAAGTTCCCAAGCAAATTTAAATATTTTTAGGAACAAAAAATTTCATGGCGAAACAAATTTCTTAACTTTTCCAATATTCAGAAAAAACAAGGCAGAAACAAATACAATTAAATCGCTAAAATGCAATTTGACATCATGCCAGAAAAACAAACAGGAAATTTGTTTTTAATAAAACTAAAAATGTAATCTGCATTTCTGCAAGGGATTACAAATGCAATTCATTTGTTTGAATTTAAATCTATTTGCTTTGTGACACTCTATCTATTTACAAAGGCCGTAACAAAAACAAATACAAAAATAGGTGAAAAAAATATAGAAAACAATAAAATGTAGCTGGGAAATTTGAAGGTCTGATTGCATAGATATCAGGGCAAGAAATTTGTCGATATCCTTTAATTTATATATGTATTGATTGCAATGAAGGATTTTCTTTTCGCCAAAAGAACAAAAACATCGAGATAGGAATACAGTAAACGGAGAAGATTGTGGTAGTGAAGAAAAACCAAAGCACTTTTCCAGCTAACCCAATCACAGCAGCAATAAATCTTGCACACACTCGGCACTTGGAATATAAAAAATAAATAGATAAAGCTGCACAGGGAAAAAGTGTAGTTCGATACCATTGCTGAAATTTAATAAAAGAATGTCTGTGCTCGGTATTTAGTACAGCTGAATAGAACAGATAGTAAAGTAGTTTGTATTAAGGACACATTTTATTTGCTTTGAATACCTTCCGATAAACTGATATAAAAAATCGTTAGATAATCAGTTCTTTACTGTGTGAAAAACAAGGATTTTGCTTGTATGCATTTCGGGTGGGTGGTTTTGGGGCATTGAAGGACCCTCAAGTGACGGGAATAATCCGCTTGGCGCTTAAATGCAAACAAGTGTAGTTCTGTGTATGTAAATACTAATAGATGATTATGTAGTTGAGCAAACACCAACAAACACACACCCACACACACACACACACACACACACAGAGAACAAGGAGCGGCAACAACGACAGGCAACAACATCGGTCACACATAGTTACATGTACACAAAGTGCACTCAACCGGGGGAAAGCTCCATTTGTTGTTTAGTTGTTGGCTTGTTGGGTGGATTTGTTGCCTTGAGGTCATTATATCGAAAACAGCAGTTGCCCAAAATGTTCCCAAAAGCTTTTGTATGACAATTCTCCCATCGGCTTGGGGCTGTGGAAAGGGGGCAGGGGGCGGAGGTTGGTAGTCTGCTGTTGGGTTTGCTGCATTACATGCTTCAATTACAACGGCAGCGACGGGAATTGTTAGAAATTCGAATGTGAAACATGGAAAAAAGTTAGATAAAACATGGAAATATATGTCATTGACTAAATGACAAATAACTTGACAGTTTTTTTCCACAGAATATATAGCTGTGAATTGCGTGTAAGGCCACACGAGTGTGTTTCTGAACAGTCACTTTCTTTTTTAATTGTGAAAAAATAAAACTGTATTTTATAGTACCAATTATGTATTTTTTTTTGCTTTGACGTTTTCAAAAAGTGTTTGCAATTCTGCTCGCTCAGCTGTGTTAGTGTGTTCGTGCTTTTGCCCAAAACACAAAGAGATTTGTGATTTTAATGCATTTCAAAACCCTGCCACCAACACACACGCACTCGAAAGGCACAAAGCTGTCAAAGACAAAATTACAAAATGCTAAACCAAAAATGAAAAACAGGGGGAAACCGAAAGCCAAGGGGAAAAATCAAAAGCGACTACTCAAAGCCGCTCAAAAGTTGTTGACTCTTGTGGGCTGAACAACAATAGCAGAAATGCAGAAGAGTTGAGGCGTTCATTGTGCCCAGGTTATTGAGTGGTGATTGACCTGCCCCGCCCACAGCATCGGGAAATGTTCCTCGGAAAGGCTCGACGACGCGGAGAAGAATGCTACAGTTTTCAGGTCATGCGGGTTTCTCAAAATTTCAATTTTGCCAACACAAGAAAAGGGAAAAGAAAAGCACAAAGGTTGTTGTTATTCTATAGAAGTGTTATGTACTCTTTATTTATTGTAGAACTCATAGTAGTCATAAAATTTTAATATTTTTTCATATTTTAAATTGAATTGGATGTAATATTTCACACAAATTTCGTTATAGCCTGCCAAAATGTCGGGCACCTCGAAAGGGTCAACAGAATTGAGAAATTAAATTTGAGTCCAGACAGAGATCAACTGATGCGCTCGAACCGTTCGATATTGATAACGGCATTTCTTTGGCTCCTCGGTGGCAGCATCCTCATCATCGAGCGCCCCCTTTTGATACGCCCCCTCTCGTCATCATCAGAGCGAACAACTTCATCGTTGTCTGGCCGGAGACGCCACAAAAGGTTATCTTCGTGTCAATTTATATTTGTTCGACGGGCCATTATATTTATTGTTAATGTCCCTGTTCGTGTGTACGCCTGCATATGTGTTTCTGTGGAGTAGTTTGCATGCTCTCCTATGAATAATAAATACGTTTTGGTAATCGTAAACGTTGCCAGTGCACTTCTGACCCCGAGTGTCTGCTTCTGCTGTTTCAGTCGTAAAAAATTATTATTTTTCTATCCACTAAAAAGCATTTTACACGGAAAACATACAAAAATATAAAACAGAAAAGACATTGTCTTTTACAAAATAGTTCTAAAATTGCAACTCATTTTTAAATACATTGAATTTTTTTATATTTAATTAAAGATATTTTTACAAAGATTAGTAGTTTTTTTTCTTGTGCACTTGTGGTATCAGTTTTGCTGGCTGGGGCGTGAACAATTTTATTACTTCAGTGACCCCTGTACTCGAAGGTCGCATTTCCAGCCCAAGTCATTGCCATAATCCATTCAATTTATATCAGCCCAGATTAGTTGAGTTCTCCGCCAAGGCCAGACTCATTTAGTTAATGTCTCAGTCCGTTTTTCGAGGAAAGTAAGGATGCCTTAATTATTTGCATAACTCATAATGGACAAGGCCGCGGGGCAGGACACTCGCCCCAGAATTGATTGATGACCCAAGGAGTGGGGCTTAAGGCCCGAAAGAGTTGAGTCGACAATTCAATTGGTTTGGGTGACAGCCATTAATATGATGGGCATATTAATTTCAGGCAAATTAGCCCCAAAACTGCTGGGATGGGAAACATATAATGTGGGGCAAACTAATTATTTTAAAAACTTTTTCTCGTCCCAAGAAGAATGTTTCATAATTTATAAAAACGGACATTTGTGGTTATCAAACTTCCCACCTCAAATATTGTCAACCGCAAAACCCACAACGTTGCATAATTTCTATGTGGTAAGCTGCACGATATACGAGTGTTTAAATATAACAATTTATTTATTAGCAGAGCTCTCGTTTTTTATTTTCATTTTATTTTGAAAAGTGTAACAATAACAGTATTCAATGATTATGACCATTTATTCTATTTTATATTTATATCAAGTTAATTATTTTTTCAAATGAAATCAAAAAATCATGGCAAATTTAAATTAAAAACTAAACCAAAAACGCTTGACTTTTAATGATTTATGTTATTACCATAGAAATACTATTACAAACACATTGGCAATCTATTTATGCCTGAGAAGCCTTTATTAAGTTATCCTAATGCCCCAGAATTGCGAAAACTCAGTTTCACTTGAACTGGGCCTAAGACCAGCCTTCGCCACCCACTCCATTGACCTAATAGGCATCCCATCTGCGGCTAGATTTCACTCACCTCTGCCTTTGTATCCGCTGTCTCCCGTTTTCCATTTTCCACCTGGAACCTGGAGCGAGGCACAAAAGCCGCCACACAATGGCCCGAATATCGAATTCAGGTTGCATTTGGGTAATGCCACAAGCAGTAGCCGCACTTCGAGATGAATAAGATGGTGGCGGGATGGGATGGGGATTTTGACGGGTTGGGGATCGAGAAGAGGGGAGCGAACGAGCGGCATCACGAAGCCAGACAATATTAATGATGCACATTGTCAAGAACTTTCACTGGCCTAGGCCACTTCCATTCGGAATGCGAATGGCACAAGGTCTGGCGTTGCCATTGCCACTGGCATCGGGCTCTATGACTCTAGCTGTGACCCTGCAGCCCCCTCCCACCAATCGCTCTTTAACAATGCACTGAGATTGCAATTTACAACTGAGAAAATATTTTAATAAAATATATTTCAATAAAAAATAGTATTTAGTAATGCATTTTTTATAAAAAAAATATAAATTATTTAGAGGACGCCAGACTTATTAATAGACATGCTCTAATACTTTTCTCTTAGTGTCCTCCCCCAACGATTGACCCACTGCAGTGTGGCCAAACCACAATGACACGCGTCGCTTCAATTGAAACCTCGGGCACTCCGTGAACGGAAAAGAAGAAGAGTGGGCGGAAGGGAGGAATGGAGAAGCGGAGCTCAATTGAGACGCACTCTAATGGCAATAATTATGCGGCAGCAACAGCTCCACCACCGAAAAAGAAGCCAAGAAGAGCAAAAAGCAGCAACAGACAGATGCAGAGCAGGCTAGAGCGAGAGGGCTAGAGATGGTGGGACAGAGACAGCAAGCGAGGAGTGTGGGTAACTGAGGAATCACCATTAAAAAGACAAAAACGATGATTGAGTGTGCGTATTTTGGGTTTCAATGGTGACCCACAATCTGGTGGAGGGAGGTTGGAAAACCATTGAGGGGATGGTGGCAAGAAAGCGGTGGAAATGAATAGAAAGTGGGGAGTGAAGATGCGGCATTCACCGCAAAGATGTCGAGAACAACGGATAATGCACTTCAAGAGCGGCTCATTGTGTCTGGCAGTTTGCTCTCTATCCGTCCCTTTTTTTGCCCCCGCCTGCCATCTCTTTCTCCGCCCCTCCTCCCCCTCCCCCTCTTCGTGCAGCCCCCATCAACTTGACTAAGTTCCAATTATTTGTGCGGTCGATGCTCAACGAGCGCCTTCCAATTGCAAATGTCGGTTGTTAGGGCGGAATGAAGAGTGGGTGGTGGAAGTGCGCTTAAGTGCAGGGTTACACCAAAAAAATTTAAGTAAAAGAAATATAATTGGTTTTTAAGGATTAGCAATACTACAAAAGTGAGCTTAACCCAAAAGTTAATATAAACTTAAAATATTTTACTAGTTAATTCTTTACCAATATTATATTTTTTTAATATCACAAATTTTTAGATAAAGCTTAAGAAAATATTTTTAGTTACAACATATTTGAAATCTGTGTATATTGCGCAATATATTTATTTTTTTTTTTTTTTTTAGTTAGCATACTATTTTCTCAGTGCAGTAAAGCGAAGGAGGGTGAGGGTTCAAAGGCGATTGCTTTAAAGTGGCGTTTGGTGGGCGGGGGGCGTGCCTGTCGCCACCACTAGTTGTTTTACAGGAAATGGTTTTTTTTCCTAACTGCACTTTGCTCCTCGTTCGCCTCCCGATTTCCCCCTCCCCGCACTTTTGGTTCTTAACAATTTATTTTGTTGTTGGTATTTTCACATTGGTTGCTCCATTTCGCTGTTGTTGTTGCGGTTTTGACTTATGTGCGCGCTTAATTGTTGTTAAGAAGTGAAAATCAGCAGCAGCATTGGCGGTGGCGGCGGAGAAAAACGAAATAAATCCGGTGGAAAGCCGCCGCCGCCATCAAGCGATGGGGAAAATGAGGAGCGGAAGTTGGCAAGGGGAGCGGGGTCGATTAATGTGACTACAGTCTTGACTTAATTTCATTTTGTTTGCATATAGGGCACAGAGATTCGGCGACCTAAGACCAAAACCATATTGAAAACAATTTCCATTCTTTTTCAAATAGTTTCCCAGAAGGAAATGAAAATATAATATATTTAATTTACAATTTTGAGTAACAACATTTCTCATCGAAATAAAAACATTAAAACGTAATTTTGAATATACTGATATGTGTACTATATACTCGTTAAGCTTTAATAATAAGTTGTTGTATCGAAATCTATTTTTTTTGTCCGTGCAAATTCACAGAAAGCGAGTAAAATGCGAATTGTGGAAAAGCGCGCTCAAGGGGAAAAAGGAGGCAACTGAAGAGCTGAGACGGATATGGGTTGCAGGGAGGGTAAAAGAGGAAATTCAGTGCGGCTCAGCCGCAATCATTTCGACGTTTTTGCATATTTTCATGCAGTTTTCCAGTTTGCCAAATTCCGCTGCAGGCGTCGCAGTGTACACAGTGAGACTAAGTGCCTGAAATGTTTTGGAATAGTTTATTCGCACTTTCTAAAATGTTTTATGGCAATGTTTTATAACAAAAACTTTAAAGTAACTCAAAAAGAAAAACATTTTAATAAATAATTCTCAGTAAAATGTATTATTCACTTACATTTAAGGAACCAAAAATTAATTATCATTTTTCAGATGACACTCTGTCAAAGAGCAGAACTAAAGTCCTGAATTAATTAGGAACCTCCTTTTCTTTTTTGGTATCATTTATCATACCTGAAAGTTTTCTAGTTCTTTGCACTTTCGTGGCCATCCATCAATCAGCCATCAATTTGATGGCTGGCTGTCGTTTCGTCCCACTGTGCGTCGTCGCATTGTTGTTGCTTCGTTTGCTATCATCAACGCCTACGAGCTTGCCAAAAAAAAAGAGAGTGTAAAAAAACTGCAACGGCTACAAAAGGAAAGCGGGGGGTGGGGCTGGGTGAAAGGGAGGAGGGGGGATATGGGGATGAGGATGGAAGCGAAAGAGTGGAACAAACTGCATTCATGGCATCCTCCGCGAATATCCAGTTGTTGTAGTTGCTGGCAGTTGGTAGTTATGCGCCGCTTAGTCACAGCTGTGCCGCTGACAGGTTGCCCCGCTCTCCCCCTTCCTCTTTCCTTCACCACCTCTTCCGGCATTTTTCCCCACGCCCCACTTCCTCCACCACCCACCGCTTGCATATGCATATGCACTTGGCTCAGAAAAGCACTCAAATAAATCTGTTACAGAAAATTCTTCCGTTCACATTAAATAAAGGAATATACAATGCTCTTTAAGTATTTAAACCAATTAATTGTTCCATAACATAAGAAAAATATTTTATAATTAGTTTTCATCAATTTTGTATATTCCTGAAATTATAAAAAAATGTGACGTACATTTTCTCAAGTGTAGAGCTCAGCAAAAAGGACGCCAAAAATCGCACGCGCATATTTCTTAATCTTTTTCTTGCGCCAGCTCTGGAGCTCTCTTCTTCTGTGTGTGTGTGCGAGTGAGAGTGTGTGCATATCCATCACGCTCAGTGAAGCGACCTCTGACCCCTCTTTAGCCCGCAGAGCCCCCCTTCATCTCCTTTGTGTGCATGTTCATGCCACGCGTCGCTGCTCTTGCTTCCTCGCAACTCTATTTTGCATCTTTACCGCTCGGTTTCTCCTCCTCAATCCCCCAAGTTTTTCTGCCACCGAGCTCCACTTGGTCTTTGACCCAATTTTTAGGCATTTTTTGAATGCGAATGCAAAAGCTCCATCAGACGGTGCACTCTCCCTTTCTCCATTTATCAATTTGATTTGATTTAATCCACGCAACAACTAAAATTGCAGAAAGTCAGAAAATACTAATAAAGAAACATTACTTTAAGGAACCGAAGTCAAAATTACCCTGGGATAAAATTAAAAAAAAGTTGCCATTTAAATAAAAGAGTAAGTTTAGGATAAGACTTTAAATTAAAATAATAATTTCCTAAGGTCTACTAAAACTAATATTTCATTATATCTTACAGCATAGTATTAAAGATTTTTTTCAAATAGAAATATTTTTTCGTTCTTAGACTTACACATTTTCACAAGACATAGCGCAGAAAAGGTTATGCATATTTCATGCGTGGCATAAATCTCCTTTTGGCCCAAATGAAAACTCCCTTCTGTAAACTAAAGGCACACAAGCGGTTGTCATTTTTTTCGCAAGTCTGACAATGCAAATTGCTGTTGTTGTTGTTGTTGTTGTTGTTGTTGTTGTTGTTTCTGTTGACATTCAGGGGCTGCCTTAATTAAGCGCATTAATGTCACTAAGTTATGAGCCTCTGTGAAGGTGTGTGTGTGTGTGTGGGAACGGGTCTCAGGAGAATCAATGGGAACTTGACATAACTTTAAGCGTTTTGATGATCTTTAGTTTTAAGCCTCGCTGATTCTTTTGTGGCAAAAAGTATGACTTCAGGGCATATTGAATTTTGAATGTCCTTGGTAACAAAAAAAATCGTTCAGCGAGCAAAATAAATATTTTATAAATTTTGTGCCCAAAAATATCAAATTATATAGGTCGGGAATAAGAAAAACATGCGCGAATTTAAAATGATTTCAAACACTATTAAATCTATTTTAAATGTAAAAATAACAAAATAAAACAATACCGAACAATTCAAGTATTTTAAAAATAAAATATTTTACTTTCAAAGTGCATTTTTTTATTCGATTTGACCAAAAGATAACTTAATTTTTATTTGTTCGTTGATGTGCCATGCAAATTTACGGCAATTGGCCGCTGCCGTTGACAGCCAAACCCCTCCTCCTCCGCCCGCCCCTTGCCACGCCCCCGAATCCTGTATTGACAGTGTTGTCAACGCTCGTAATCTGCTTTTATTATGAATGCTGAAGATGCGTGCATTAAACGAAATCAAAAGTGCTGCATATTGCGTATTCTCCCTTTTCTGTATATCAAGTTCTTCGCTGGCTGGAATTTGCACACAAATACACACACGTCGGTGAATGCAGGCACACGGATGCACCCCGCACACAGATGCAAATGCCATCGCGTTAACATTTCTATGCGGCGCTATCATCCAACACCTCCGTATCCTGTGCTGTTAACTTGGCTATTTCCCGGTGTAAAAACGATAAAAAAAAAGCTAAAATTGTTACATACCAAAACCTATAAAATTTAAATGGTACAGCAAATCAAAAAACAAATCTAAAACAAAGAGAAACTACTTTCAAATTCTTGATACATGCAATGTTTTGCATTTTTTATAGTTTTTTGCTTTTTAATATCCAACAAAGCTTGAAAACTAAAAAGGAACAAAGCAAATTAAATAAAGCTTAATTATATAAAAACAGTCACGCTTAGAACATAAAAACGTGACATTTATTTCCATGCAGCAGGAAAGACTAAGATTGCTCATTTCTCCATTTCTCGACTGCAAACAGTTTTTGATTTTACCACTTTTTTGCAAAAAACGGATGTTAACACTGTTCCGAAGACCAGCCCCTCCCCCTGGACACGCCCCCCTCCCTTCTTACCTTTTCCAGGTGCGTTGTGGGCCGCCAAGTTTGTGAAATTTATGTTATTTGCGGTAGCCGTTTGCATAATTTGCGTGTTTGTATAAATGCATGTATACATGGGAATACACGCACACTCTCACTCGCACACACGTATTTTTTTGCATTGGTAGGGTAAACACTAAAAAAAATTGTTGTTTCAATTTGTTAATTGTAATTCTATATTATAAAGCACTTTTTTATCAATAAAAAATTTGAGCAAGTAGAAAATAATCTTCAGATTGTTCTTGGTTAGTGAAGAACTCTTTGTTTATTGTAATATTATTAAAAGCTTTTTGATTACTTAAAAAACTATTTTTAGAGTGTAAGTACACGCGTGTGGCACACCTTTGGCCGCTGGCTGTTGGCATTTCATTTTCATTTTCACGAAAATTGTTAAAACTATGTTTGCTCTACATATAGCCGAAAACTCAGCAAAATAACCAAACAAAATAAAAATAACACAAACAAAGTGATCCCGAACAAAACAGCAAAGACAACAAAAAACAACAGAATCGCTGGGACAACAATGAACAGTCAATTGAGGGAAAATTGCGGAGCACTTTTTTCATGTCTGACCGATTTTAACTATAGCCATGGGTGAATCGCTGAATGAGCTGCAATTAAGATATCCATGCAGTTCGTGGCAACAGAGTACAGGGAAAATGGATTAAAGTGTAGGATACAAGCCTGATAAGAATCCAAAACAAGGCTTGTTGTGATGGCACTAACACAGACTTCAATACGTTTAATTTAATAAAATTCTAAATAAAAGCGAAGCTCTTAAGCCTCTTTTGAATTATCTGTGATTTAAATAACAAAAAGTAAACTAGGACTAACAATATCCATGAATATTCAACTTGTAAATTTAAATTTGGATTTATATTTTGTTTTATTAATGAATCAATTTAGCTGGCACCTAAAACCCAAAAGGAATATAAATTTTTTTAAGCTCACCATTAAATTGGTTCGTTGATAAAAAATATATACGCAATAATACCCTCGCAGCGAAAAATAGTGAAAAAAAATCAAACAGTGAATCAGCTAAACTTTTCGGCACTCTAGAGGGTAAACCCAAAATGCGGCTTAAATTGAGCGCGGATGAAACTTTTATTATTATGTAGAAACTCTCATAATTTTTTGCGTTTGAATTTTGGTAAACTTTTGGCTTTTGTTCTACTTGACGTAAAGTTTGTGTGAATAACAAAATAAATATGGAAAGTATAATAGTTAAAATTCACTAAAAACATTCTGTGAATCAGTGGACATTAATTAATGTTCGGCGAGGACTTAAATTTGTTGAAATGCTGAATAAACCAGGGATTAAGTCGGGCTTTTAGTTGGGGGGCAAAGGTCGATAGCGAATGACTTCCGCGACCTGGGGGCTCTTTATCGCATGCATTATTCGAAATTGGCCGAAAACTAAGCGCGATGGCCAAAACGGTTTCCTAATTGGGTCAACAATGCAGTTAGAAATTACAGTTTGCGACCCCTCTCCAATAACCTGCCGCCCTCCATTCGAAAACCCTGTAATAGCTGCCGTTTTGGCCATTGTCCTGAGCATTTTGCATGTCATTTTGGTTAATTAAATTATTTACGTCGTTCACTTTTGGGTTTAGTCGAACGAGCATTCAAATTATAATACCAGTTAGTAGTAGAGCAAAGGGGTATTCTGTATTTGTTGAAAAGTATGTAACAGGTTGAAGAAAGCACTTGCGACCCCAGAAAGTATATAGTATATAATCCTGATCAGGATCATCAGACGAGTCGACTTATAAGTATAAGTTGCCACACCTTTTGGCAACGTTTAACTAAGTAACCAGTATCTAATAGTCGAAGCTCTCGACTGTTGCTTTTCTTTATTGTTTTAATTAGCAATTTCTGTCACAAAAACAAAATGCACTGAGCTAATTCAGTCACATTAAATTTATTTTAAAATGCAAACATTGTTGCTCTTCAGATGTTAATGTTGGTAAAGCTTAATTAACAATGTAAGCATATGAATAACTTATCATATGATTTATAAATAAATTCATAGATCACAAATATTTTGTTTTGTTACGCAGTTTTGCCTTTTTTCTTAGCTTTCCTCGTATTTTATGATGGCGTTTTATATAATAAAGAATTCAGTATTCATTTGACTTTTTGTTAAAGTAATTTTTTATTTAATTTTTTTTTAAGACTAGAGAACTACGAGGATAAACCATTTAAATCAATTATTGTTACCCATTTTTCTATTGATTTTCCACTGCCCATTTGAGGCCTCTCTGTTTGAAGCTTTATTGCCGTTTGCATAATGCAGCAATTCCAATTAGTTTTGCCAACTAAATTTCAATTACATTTCAAACACACTCGCACATGAGTAGCTCGGAATGCCATGGCAATGAAGTTGGCCAAAAGATGATTAAGGCCCACAAAGTGTTGCATAGTTTGCCGCGCACGTTTTTGGCACAACATCAAAATTAAATGCGGATAACGAAAATATAGAAATAAATTTTTGGAAATTCGCAGAGATACTCGCCCGTGCATATATCCATTTGAGGTTTTTCGATGGGGTCTAAAAGCCCGAAAGCATATCATTTGTTGCTCATTTAAATACCGTAATTAAGTGATATCATGCTATCTAATATGAGTTCCCATTCCGCTTTAAGTGGCGTGCACGCCGCCAATGGAAAATGTGGAAAAGTGGAAAAGCGGTGGGGCTTTAGAAGCGCAAACAGTTGCTTATTTTGAAATTTTATTTAGAGCTAATTGTTTCCTGGGCCAGGTCAGCAGTGGCCGGTAGGCCAAGTAGGGCCAGAACGTGAATAAGCCAGTTGGAAAGCAACCCCCCGAAGACCAAACACACACTTGCACACACACACACAGACACCCATACATGCACGAATGTGTATAGCGGCCTATATGAATACGCACCTCGGCAAAAGCCTGGCCGAAAGCCAAAGGACGGCCATCGATTGTTTGTTTATTTGCCTGTTTGCCATCGCCCGTTCACACCGCAGCGAATCGAACGAAATCGAAGGGGAAGGGGAGGGGGAAGTTGAAGGGGCGATCGGATTTAATATTTTCCTGCCCCATTCGATATACATTCAGTTTCTATGGCACGAAGGTAACTTTGGAGTGCTTAAAGGAGGCAAGGGATATATATTAAAATTGCCGGGTGTAGAGCACACAGCAGAAAGTAACTAGCTATATACTATATAATTAAATGGAATGAAAAATGTATATTGTTTATAAGTGGGTTAAGCTTTTACCCTTCTTTTCCTATTATAAAAAAAAAGATTTTAAAATGAACTGGAAAAATCTATTGGAGAGGATAAATGATAGACATCAGAATGATTTATAAATATTATGGAAATTTTATGTACCTATATTAGATTTCAAAAGAAATGTCTCGTTGACAATTTAATTTATTGCACCCAACTTGTGTATCTTGTGTATCGACATTAACCCTGTTAATTATCTGTTTTTGATAATAGCAATTATATCCAACGGTTTCCTGTCATACGCATCCCTTTCCCGCTTCCAGTTCAGTCAGTCCAGGGGATTAGGCACTGACAGATCCACATGGGGTCCAGTAGTAAACCTTATTCACCGTGGCCGCCCGTTGCGAGCAAAAAGTCAGCGGTTGCCACTGGACAACCCTTAACCCTTTAATAGGTCTTAGCACATGCTTCCCCGTTTTGGACCCCATTGCCCATTCCACCCACACAATCGTGTTTCTAACCGCGAACATACACAGAAAACAATACATGCAAATGTAAGAAGTTTCCAAGGAGATTTTTATGCCATTAAAGACTTAAAGTTGTCATACAAGTTTATTCATTTCATATTCAAGTAAGACTTTGGTTTTTTTCTTTTATTTTTAATTAAAAAAAAATATTTTTATTATTATTCTTTTATTTCTCTCCGTGTAGTTGGACATCAGGGCAAAAGAGATGGGGGGCGAGTTGCAGCTGCAGCTAATGAAACACATCTCCACGCTGGGTGGACCGCAGCAAGACGTGTTTAAATTTAGTTTTCGTTAATTTTCGTTTGTTGTCTTTTGTTGTCCAGCGGTTGCCTTGCCCTTCTGCCCCCCGCTCCCTCAAATGCCCCTGTTTTTTGTTGTTGTTGCTGTTGGTATCAGCAGCCGTTGCTGATAAGAGCGTTGCGGTCGTCAATTTGTAACGAAACATATGTTTGCCCCAAGTGACAGGCGCACTCACGCTGCGTTCTCTTGTCCGCTGATAAGGGAAAAACATGGAAGAGTGATCCGTTGAGGAGGAGGTGGTGGGTAGGGGGGGGGGAGAGCGGCACTGACTCAGGGAGCGGTCAATGTCCGTTGGGTGCCAAAGTGCCCTTTATAATTACTGGGGGTTACCCTCCAACAGAGCAACAAGGATATTCATTTTAAGTAGATTTAACACAACACAGATTTACACAACACAAAACTCTTTAAATTTAAAGATTACGCCGGAATTAAAAAGAAGAGTAAAGCGTGGATTTACTGTGAATAATACAAATAATAATTATTAATAATACAAACTATATTGGGTCTCGTATTATCATTTAAATGCCAAAAGCAGCAATAAATTATTAAACAAAAACCTTAAAGGGTATTTCATGATCCGATACCTCTTTCCTTCTGATTAATTTCTTCAATCCGATTCGATTCGCCCGGGAACAGTTGTCTTTACTTTACTTTGCTTTTGTTGGGCAGGGTCACTTCAGCGAGTTGTCATACAGATAAATATGTTTATTTGCCCGGACTTACATTCCAGTGTTTCCCTTTATGTATGGGTGATGAGTTTTTCTGTGTGTTTGGAGCTCAGCACATATTTACCTTATTACTCCGCTTAATGCCGATACACGCCGTCCTCATATCTATTTCCACATATATTTATCCTTCGCTGGTTCTTTTCCTTCGTGTTTACGTTTTGCATTAACTCACATATCGCATTTTATTTTTTCATTTCCCTTTTTCTTTACCTTCCCTTTGTAGGTAACATTTTTTTTTAATTTTTGCTGCCACTTTTGCGGTTAATTAAACCTTGCGGTCGCTTATTTTATGTAAATAAATGATAAAATACAAACCCACATTTATGTTTATGTCTATCTATTTATGTGGAAAAAAGTGCAGTTCGTGACCAGCTGCATCCGACCGAACTTTGTGTGCGGTTCAATTTGTTGGTTAATTTTTATTTGCTTACTGATAGCGGGCTGAGTAAACTCTGAAATGATGGATTGTTCAGCTTACAAATATTTGAAGAAAAAATCATACAGGATTGTTTTTTTAGGTGGAATGCCAACAAGGGGAAGTTAAATTCCAGTTGGAGTTTTAAATGTAACCGCCACATTTGCTACGGACACACAGGTGGCGGTAAAATAGATAATGATTTCAAAATACAGATGGCGCTACTTAATAGTATTGTGAAAATGTAAAACCTTTTAAATAAAAGTTTAATTTCAAAATTATAAAAAAATAATAAAAAGTGAGAACATGCTTAGGAAATGTACTGCTATAATTCAGTTATGTAAATACTTTTAGAAGAGAAAACCTTGATAAGAATAAAAATCTATTTTTAGGTATGCAGTACTATTATCTTTATTTAATGCTTATCTATCACAATAAAAGTATGACGACTCCTTATGAAATCAAACGATTTTCCCCAATTCGCAATAGTCTTGTTATCATAAACTATTAAATTATCCATTATTATTTCCATTAATGATGTTCTAAGTTCGTACGTGTCATATTGCAGCTATAAAACAAATTATAAAAGATTTTCCTTTGTTACCAACATAAACTAGCAAGATTATCTTTGTGATAAAGTACGTCATTAGGTGAGAAAATTTCCGTCTTTTTATCACTTGGATCATTTAGATCTGGTCCAGATCAAGTTGGAAAGCAGAACCCCACGGACGCCTTTATTGAAGGAATTTTGAATCTCTAGTGGAAAGTTTAGAGTTGTTAGTAAAGTAAAAATTATACAACTAATTAAATAAGCGTGATTGTTAAATAAAGTGATTTCAATTCTATTAATATTAAATATTTTTTTTGAATGATACAAAATAATATAAATCATGCAGGCTAATAAACTGCCCACTAATCCACGCGAATCTGCGGGGATTTGTTCCTCGCTTATGTTTTGGTATGTTTTGTTTGAAATCTAAACAAAAATGTGTAATAACATTAATTTAAAAATCATGTAAAATTATAATGATAAAATGCTAACGTTATCAGTAGATAATGAAAGCTTAAAGATCACATCTTTCATGACGGCTTATCATGATTGTATAATCTTTAATGACATTGGGTGAAGGAAGCTTGTAGCTTCCCAACAAAACAAACGATTTTCATAATATTTACTAATATCTGTTATTTTTCACAGCTTCGCGCTTCCCATACTTTTTAAGGGAAGAAAAAAGACCTTAGAGCCCACTGATCTTTACAAGGCTCTAAATGGACATAAAGCGGAAACTCTGGGGAATAAATTCTTCGAAACCTGGCAGAAAGAAGTTGAGTCCTGTCGGGATAAACCGAAAAAGGAACCGAGTATAATCAAGGTAATACTAAGAGTATTTGGATTCAAACTATTTCTATCCGGCATAATTATTGGAATTCTGGAATTGGGAACAAGGTAAGTAAGGATTTTTATTTTGCAATAATAAATACAATGTTATTTTATTTTTAGAGCTACTTTACCTCTCATTTTGGGAGCACTGATATCGGAATTTACAACCCATAAAAATGGAGATGGGCTCCAGGCTCAAATTTATGGATTATTACTGATTATAACTACTCTTTTATCAGTTCTTATGTTCCATCCCTTTATGATGGGTATGATGGTGAGTTTTTAATTTAATTTTTAAGCCTTTAAATAAAATTTTTTCTATTAGCACCTGGCGATGAAAATGAGAGTGGCAGTGAGTACGGCTATATATCGAAAGGCCCTCCGATTAAGTCGCACTGCCTTGGGAGATACAACCACGGGTCAGGTGGTTAACCTTTTGTCCAACGATCTTGGTCGCTTCGATCGAGCTTTGATACACTTTCACTTTCTGTGGCTGGGACCACTGGAGTTGCTCATAGCCTCGTACTTCCTATACCAACAAATAGGAATCGCTTCGCTTTACGGAATCGCTATATTACTTCTATATCTGCCAGTTCAAACCGTTTTGAGCCGACTTACATCAAAGCTACGACTTCAAACCGCCCTAAGAACCGATCAAAGGGTTAGAATGATGAATGAGATTATATCAGGAATTCAGGTGATCAAAATGTACACCTGGGAAAAGCCATTTGGAAGGCTAATCGAGAAATTGCGACGCAGTGAAATGAGCTCCATTCGCAAGGTGAACTATATTAGAGGTACTCTTTTATCCTTTGAGATTACTTTAAGCAGAATTGCTATATTTGTAAGCCTTTTAGGCTTCGTCCTGATGGGTGGACAACTGACTGCCGAAAGGGCTTTCTCCGTAACCGCTTTCTACAATGTCCTGCGGCGAACAGTGAGCAAATTCTTCCCGAGTGGAATGTCACAGTTTGCGGAATTGTTGGTTACTTTGAGGAGAATCAAAAAATTTATGATGAGAGACGAAACTGCAGTGCGAAGTGGACCTAAAATGAGCCTTTTTAAAGAGGAACCACTGGTGGAATTGCAATCCTTTCAAGCTCGGTGGAATCAAGAGCACGTGGATCCTGTTTTGGATAATATAAATTTAAGTCTAAAACCACCACAATTGGTGGCTGTTATTGGACCTGTGGGTTCTGGAAAATCCAGCCTGATACAAGCTATATTAGGTGAACTTCCTGCTGAATCCGGAAAGTTAAAGGTGCAGGGAAAAATCTCGTATGCCTCTCAGGAACCCTGGCTCTTCAATGCCTCCGTTAGGGATAATATCCTCTTTGGATTACCCATGGATAAGCAGCGATATCGCAAAGTTGTGAAAAAATGTGCCTTGGAAAGGGATTTCGAACTGCTCCAAGGAGATCGCACTTTTGTTGGTGAAAGAGGAGCTTCTTTGTCTGGAGGTCAAAGAGCTAGGATCAGCTTGGCCAGAGCTGTTTATCGCCAAGCGGATACGTATCTCCTCGATGATCCTTTGAGCGCCGTGGATACTCACGTAGGTCGTCATTTGTTTGAGGAGTGCATGCGCGGCTTCCTCAGAGATAAACTTGTTATCCTGGTGACCCATCAACTGCAATTTCTGGAGCATGCCGATCTTATAGTGATCATGGATAAAGGAAAGATAACTGCTATTGGAACCTACGAGGAGATGCTCAAGAGTGGTCAGGATTTCGCCAAACTGTTGGCTAAAGAGACCCAAGAAAAGGAAGAATCCGATCAGGAACAGGATAATGCAGCTGGCGATGCCAAGATGGATAAATCGAATTACTCCCGTCAAAGCAGTCGGTTGAGTAGACTCAGTGTGAGTTCAATGGACTCTGGCACGGATTCTGTGCTGGAAGATGACAGACAACCCGTTCAGGAATCGCGCTCCAAGGGAAGAATTGGGTTGGGAATGTATGGAAAATACTTTTCAGCCGGTTCTGGATGGTTCCTGGTTATCCTGGTTGCTTTCTTCTGCCTAGGAACTCAAATTTTGGCTTCTGGAGGAGATTACTTTCTTTCTTACTGGTAGGTATTATTTTGTTTCAATAATTCTATATTTTAAAAACTTGTATATTACAGGGTGAGAAACAATGACTCCTCTTCATCGGTGGACATTTACATCTTCAGTGGAATCAATCTGGCTTTAGTGATATTTGCCCTGCTGCGAACTCTGCTCTTTTTCAGCATGGCAATGCACTCCTCCACCCAATTGCATAATACCATGTTCCAGGGAGTTTCCCGCACCGCTCTGTACTTTTTCCATGCGAATCCCTCGGGAAGGATCCTCAATCGATTCGCCATGGATCTGGGACAAGTGGATGAAATCCTGCCCGCCGTAATGCTGGATTGCATTCAGATATTCCTGACAATCAGTGGAATTATTGGGGTTTTGTGCATCACAAATCCCTGGTATTTGGTCAACACAATGACCATGTTCCTGGCTTTCCATTTCCTTCGGAAATTCTATCTGAGTACTTCGAGGGACGTGAAAAGATTGGAGGCTGTGGCCAGATCGCCGATGTACTCGCATTTCAGTGCCACCTTAAATGGTCTTCCTACTATTAGAGCAATGGGTGCCCAGGATTTGCTGACCAAGGAGTACGATAACTACCAGGATCTCCACAGTTCAGGATATTATACCTTCCTCTCCACCAATCGCGCCTTTGGTTACTATCTGGATCTGTTCTGCGTGGCCTATGTTATATCTGTAACTCTGATGAGCTACTTCAATCCCCCGTTGGATAATCCTGGACAAATCGGTTTGGCCATAACCCAAGCTATGTCAATGACTGGCACTGTGCAGTGGGGCATGCGGCAATCTGCCGAGTTGGAGAACTCCATGACCTCCGTGGAAAGAGTACTGGAATACAAAAATCTGGAATCAGAGGGAGAATTTGATTCTCCAGCAGATAAGAAGCCACCAAAGAATTGGCCTCAGAATGGTCAGATTTTAGCGGATGATCTAAGTCTCAGATACAATCCGGATCCCAAAACGGATAATGTTTTGAAAACACTGAATTTCGTTATTGAACCACGTGAGAAAATTGGAATTGTGGGAAGAACGGGTGCGGGAAAGTCCTCTCTTATAAATGCGCTATTCAGATTGTCCTACAACGATGGATCCATGCTAATGGATAATCGAGATATAGCCGAAATTGGTCTGCACGATCTGCGTAGCAAGATATCCATAATACCACAAGAACCAGTGCTATTTTCTGGCACTATGCGTTATAATTTGGATCCCTTCGAGCAGTATCCTGATGACAAATTGTGGGAAGCCCTGGAAGAGGTGAGATATATTGCAAAGTATTTATCAGAATTTTAAATAACACTTATTTCTTTGATTAGGTTCATCTCAAGGAAGAGGTTTCCGAGTTGCCGAAGGGACTTGAAAGTATGATCGCGGAAGGAGGTGCCAACTACAGTGTGGGTCAAAGGCAGTTGGTCTGCTTGGCCAGAGCAATTCTTCGGGAGAATCGCATCCTGGTAATGGACGAGGCCACGGCAAATGTAGATCCGCAAACCGACGCCCTTATACAGTCAACTATTCGCAAGAAGTTCAAGGATTGCACCGTGCTGACTATTGCCCATAGACTAAATACAATTATTGATTCGGATAAAGTCATGGTTTTGGATGCCGGCAATCTGGTGGAGTTTGGTTCACCCTATGAACTTTTGACCCAATCGCGGAGCAGAATATTTTATTCCATGGTATTGCAAACAGGTCGATCCAGTTTTGACCACCTAATGAAAGTGGCTCATCAGGCCCACGAAAGTAAATTGCTATCGGAATAATTTCAATAAAATTGTAAAAATATTAACCAAACTTCTACGACTTAAAAAGACCCAATTTATAAGCACTTAAAAAAAAAACAAGCAAACTGTTGTAAAAAATTATATAAAAATTAAAAACAATGGTGTATAATTGTATATATGTATAATAAAATCAAGTTCCAAAAAATTGTTACAAATAGTATTTAGTCATTTTAAGAACATTACAAAGTTAAATAAATAAATATGCTTTACTTCTTTATGGTTAATATTAAAATTCAAATTAAACCGCCATATAAACTAAAGTAAGACCATTTGTCAGAAAAACATCTGTTTTTTTTTATCGAAATCGATATGTTCAAAACGTAAACAAACAAATGACCAAAAGGAGCGTAGAAACACTAAATTAAAGATGGCCAAAAACATCAAGAAAACTACGTTGGCCAACAAATTGGCCAAAAAGGGAGATGTTATCAAGCCAACGACGATAATAAGCAAGCAAGCTAGGACAGATAATGTGAGGGTAAGGTGTAAACTGCATTATAAGTATAGGAAAACTCAAGACGCAGTTTTTAACAATTTCAGGATATTGAGGACCTAGTGGGGGTTTCATCTAATGCAACGGGATCTAGTAACTCGATTTACTTCTCCCCCATTCGAACCCGAAAACAGCGTGTTATAAACGGGGAATCACTGAAAAATAATATCGTTAAAGTTGAAGCCTTATCTCCAACTCGAGTTGCACCCAAAAAGAATAAAAAGGAGGATCAGTTGGTATCCAAACTCCAAATAGGATCGGCTACGGTTGTTAAATGTAAGATTGTGCCAGATGTGGTCGACTCTCCTATTCGGATTGATAATATAAAGAAAGAATTAGAACCGCAAATAAAAAAGGAAATTGATGATATTAAAGAAGGTTTGGTTAAGATTAAGAAAGAAGTTAATTCCCAGGAGGAATCTCAATTATACCACGATGTAGAAGCACCTCATCCTTTTTGGTACAATCATTTGGAAAACATTCGTAACATGAGAAACTCGAATTCTGCTCCAGTGGATACAATGGGATGCCACCGCTGTGCGGATTCCACAGCAGATGCAAAGGTAATAAAATAATTTAATCAATACTTATTGAAAGATGGATAAAATCCCTTTCTTTTTACAGACACAACGCTTCCAGAACTTAGTAGCCCTGATGCTATCCAGTCAAACCAAGGATCAAACTACTTATGAAGCCATGAATCGCCTTAAAGAACAAACTCTTACTCCACTCAAGATAAAGGAGATACCAATTGCGGAATTGGAAAACTTGCTGCATCCCGTTTCCTTCTATAAGGTAAGAAAAAAATTAGTTGCATCCAAAAAATACTCATAAAATCTTTCAACAATTCATATTAGAACAAAGCCAAGTACCTCAAGCAAACAGTTGATATATTGTTGGACAAATATGATTCAGATATCCCGGATAATCCCAAAGAACTTATTGCTCTGCCTGGAGTCGGTCCCAAGATGGCTCATATATGCATGGCAGTAGCCTGGAACAAGATCACCGGAATCGGAGTCGATGTCCATGTACATCGGCTTTCGAATAGATTGGGTTGGCTCCCAAAACCTACGAAAGAACCGGAACAAACCCGAGTCGCATTGGAAAAGTGGCTCCCATTCAGTCTCTGGTCGGAAGTAAATCATCTTTTCGTCGGGTTTGGACAAACCATTTGTACCCCAGTTAAGCCAAATTGCGGTGAATGCCTAAACAAGGATATTTGTCCTTCAGTTAACGTACAAATTAAGCCGAAAAAGAAGAGTGACCGCTAAATAGGCTTTGTCAAAAAGTAACTAAAAAGTAAATTGTCGTAAAATTGAATGTATAAATTGTGTTAACAAAACTCAGGAAATGTAACGTAAAGGACTACAAGTCCCTGCCATCATACAAATGTCATTGAAAACATTCTTAAGGTTTATCATTTTCATTTAAAAGTATTTTATAAGTAGGTAATAAGAAACAAATTTGTGATTGAGTGCAAAACACATTACAAAACCAGTGCTGCGTTTTATATGGAAATATGGAAAAAAACTCAAATGAGCAAGGGTAAAAAAATCGATCGTCAATAAGGAATTTATTAAATTTAATTTAAATTTAAATTAATTAATTAACATTATTATTGAGTTGGTATATTTGTATATACTAAACAGTGGTATTCCAACATTTACCAAACGACCACACTAAATAAAAAGAATTGGCGCGTTTTGTTGTTTATTGTTCGGCTTCTTGCGAAATTCATTTAAAAACCAACTTCTTAGCTCTAAAAATCCATCAAAATGAATGATTCATGTAAGTGCAGGTATATTGTTTTCCAAAATCCATATATAAATGGTTTAATCCTATTTTAGTTGGAGATTTCAATGCTACTCAAACTGCGCCTGCTGGAGCTGCCAGCAATCAAAAAGGAGAGGTAAGTAAACGAAACTCATGTAAAACCAACAAATTAAATATGTTTTCCCATCCAATAAACTAGGGAATAGTACCTTTGGTGATTAAGCAGATTGTGGATGCACCGGAGGGAAACATCGAAATGTTTGGAATGCAGTATGCAATGGTCTGTGTGGCAGCCATAGTGCGAAATATCGAGACATCCTCGACGAAGATTACATACACTCTGGAGGATCACAGCGGCAGGATCGACGCGCACTATTGGCTGGAGGAGGGTGACGCCCTGAAGGCCCCCGAAGTCATGGTCAACAACTATGTAAAGGTCTATGGCACTACTCGTTCGCAGGCGGGTCAAAAGACCCTGATGGTCTTTAAGCTGCTGCCCGTTTTGGACCCCAACGAGGTGTGCACCCATCTCCTTGAGGTTCTCAACGCCCGCTACAGGGCGGAGGATTACCAGAACAAGGGCGGATCCGATGGGGCTGCAGCCGGTTCTGGCTCCATAGCCAATTTCACCGCCTCTCAAAGTACGGCTATTGTCAGTGGGCTGGATCCCAAGCAGCAGGCCGTCTTCCAGGCGATCAAGAGCAATGTTTCCGAGGAGGGCATCTCCCGCAAAGAACTGAAGGCCAAGTTCTCCCACATCAGCGACTCTGAGTTGACGTAAGGCTGTTTAGATCATATAGAATTTTAAAGAAACATTGACATGGATTCTTTTTTTTGTTTTTTTTAGCAACATTCTGGACTTTATGATCTCTGAGGGACACATTTACTCCAGCATCGATGCAGATCACTTTATTTGCACTATGTAAATCGAATCTGAAATGGAACTTTGCTATAATACGTATTAATATATTAGGTTGGTAAAAATATGGAAAGATTTCATACAAATTGAGTCTTGAAACAAGAATATTTATTCTTTTGATTTGGTGGGTGTATCGGATAGGTTACCCCTGTTAGGCATTGCTGTTAAAAACTATGCACTAAAACGTGGTGGAAAAACCGGCTACCCGGGTCGGTGAAAAAACATCGGCATATCGATGCAAACCCAAATTTACAATCGAATTTCAAAACATCGATACCATCTTTTGTTGCACAGATGATTTGCTATAGTTTCTTGATTCTCGGTTCAAGTCGGACGGTTTATTTCCCTCCCGGTTAAAAGTTCACCGGCAGCCGGCTTAACAACAGCTTATCAATGATTTAATTTAAAACCCTTAGTCAACTTAAAAATCGAACAAAAGCAAGTAAAAGCATGGCAAACAATAATAAAAACTGGCTGCAATCTGCGCTTCTTGTTGCTCTCATTTTTGGGAGTTTCGGTAAGTTAAAATATTGAATATTTAATTTTGATTGGATTGTTACTTTAAAGCGGATGCTAAGCACGTAAGTTAAGTTGAATGAACTGTTTGTTGGTGCGCTTACCCACACAAACCTGTGATAAACAAAAACATTGACATTGCCGCTCCCCCAATCTCACACAAACAAGAAACTAAAGAGAACTTTTATCTGACACACTTTCCAATTGGAGCAGCTGACTTTGGACAGTGGCTTAAAAAGGTGGCGAAGGTGCTAAAGTTTTGAAGGTCAATGAAATTATCATTTGTGGCTTAATATATTTTTCTATTACTAGTTCTAATTCTTTTACTGAAGAATCAGATTATATCGAAAACCACATTATTTTTTTAGATATTAGATAGTAGTAGCTACCCAAAACGACCTTTGTTATCTATCGCCACATCCCACTTTTTGCTTATCTTCTCACCATACGAAATTCTATTTTCCACTATTCGAGATAGTGCCACCCACTGTGCAGGGCCACTTGTTGATAACCTCGACCCAGGCTAAGTAAATGAAAAATAGCAGCTTGTGGCTCTGCTTCTGGGTGAAAGTTATAACAACTCGATTGACTAATGACGTGTTCCATTCTTTCTTTTTCGCCCACATTTCTTCAGACCTTGGAAGAGCGGCTTTAATCTCTTCGAACAGCCAGCAAATATTCAAGCTGCAGAATAAAGTGATTTTGGAGGAACTGGGAAAAGATTCAAGTGCCAAAGAGACAAGCTATAAGTTTGAGACTGACCTGAAGATCAATTCGGTTTGGAGCCAAAATGAAGATCAGTTGCTGGAGGTTTTCATCAGCGGAAGTAAAGTTGATACCTCTGGAAAAGTTCGTTCCATCACCAAAATACCCGACAGACCATTTTATATCAGTCTTGTAAAGGGTCAACCCGAAAAGGTCATTGCACATACTTCAAAGGACCAATCCCTGCTTAATTTGGAGCGGGGAATTGCCTCCCTTCTGCAATTGAGATTAGATGCCTCCCAGGATGAGGAATTGGATGTTTCTGGCCTGTGTCGAGTGTCCTACAATGTCAAATCCTCAACGAAAGTGGAGAAAGTCAAAAGAGACTGCTCTCTTTGGAATCTCAGGGTAAACACCCACCCAGAAGAAGCTCTAGGTGTTACTCAGCAAGCCCAGGAGCTGGTCTCCTATGAACTCTCTTCAGAGGGATCCCTTTTAAAGGCTGAATCTGTAGAGAACCACCAGCTAAACCTGGCAGCCAAGCCTGATGTGGGAACATCAGTAAAAAGCATTTTCACCATACAACACATCTCCCAAGGATCTGAGGATGTTAAACAGTTGGAGCAGAACAGTTTAGATGAGGCCATTAAAAGCCTGCTGGAATGGTATCGCGTCTTTGACATAGAATCCGATGTCGATGGAATAATCAGCGAGATCAAAGAGCAAACTGTAAGTGACAAATTATACATCCATAATCCTATAAACTAAATAAATTTTTTTTCTCTAGCTAGAGGAGCAACTGAAGGAATCTCTGAATGAACTACAATCCAAGGACGTAGGCAAGTCTTCGCTGGCTTTGGCTTACGTGAAACTTATTCCTCTGGCTCGCATCACCATGCAAGAACAATTCGAGGAGCTTCTTAAGGAGCACAGCAGTCTTCTGCCCCAATTGGTTGATCTCTTGGGTGCCGTGCAAACCTTTGATGCGCATAATGCCACTTTTGGATTCCTTTACAAGGATGCGGAAACCACCAATGAGCAATTGGAGCTGCTAGAAAAGTACTTGCAATCTCTGGCGGTTGCCACTCATCCGGATAGGAAAATAGTGGAGCATTTGTTCAAATTACTAGAGGTGGAAGCCACCAAGAAGCAGTCAAAGTTGAGGGAGAGCATTATCCAAACTCTGGCTACCTTGACCCGTCAAAGCAGATTCAGTGCTCATGATCCTCTGCTGCAGCAGGTGCAAACTTATCTGCTGCAAGGCCTCGCCTCCAAGGAACCCATTTTGTATATAAGAGCTCTCCAAAATCTACAGGATCCTGCCACCATTCAATCCCTACTGGAACAGGCTCAAAGTGGCGAGGATCCGAATTCCTCTGTGGCTGCTTTGCAGGCTCTGAAATCATTCCCTCTGAGCAGCTTTAATTCCACACATCGCCAGCAGTTTGAAAGTATTTTCTACCAACGAAAGCGACGATTCGACAGCTCCGCTCGCACTTTGGCTTTGGATATCATTCTATCGCTGAGACCAAATCAGGAACAATTAGGTTATCTTCTGGATTACCTTGCATCGACTGATCGTCAGTTTGAGATTAAAACATATGTGCTCCAGAAACTGAGAATGTTGGCTGAAAAGTGTCCGCGATTCCGGGCTTTGTTCAAAACGGAGCTGGCCAAAAGAAGGCATGTGAACAACTACAATGTGTTGGGGCAAAAGGGTGAGTATACAGATAATCTTACTGATTATTTGATCAATATATTCAACTATCTATTTTCAGGACTTACTACCGTCCTAACCCGTCAGCTTTCTGTGGCACCTGCCTTCAATGAATCCCTTTTGAGCACCCAGGAAGTGTACCAGGGAATCCTTAAGCGTGGCTCAGTGGAATTTTTGCTCCATGCTGGACGCTCACAAGCCAGCAGCTTTAAATTGGGCATCTACACGGCTGGCTTGGGTTCGATGGTGGGCGATGGTGACTCCGGCGATGGAAATGACAACATCCCGGCGGACGATGAGTTTGGCAGCGAGGAGACAGTCACTGCAGGCATGGAGATCAGTGTGCAGGGTGCCCAATTGCGTCCCCTCATCTTCTTCAGCGGCCAGACTGAACTCATGGGTCACGTGTGGGGAGGAAGTGCCTCGGACTCCACGCCCGCCTACCAAGCAACTACTTTGGCCCAGGATAACGAGCACTACATAATCCTGGCATCGGGAGCCACTCTGCATTGGCAAGTGCTGGGGGCTAGGAGTGTGGATCTCAATGGCAAGGTTGGATTCAGCTTGTGGAATCGGAATGCCCAAACGGAGATTCAGCAAAAGTGAGTGGGATGATTGAATTTAATAGATGAAACATCCCATTTAAATCATACTTTCTTATATTCTTAGCACCGGCAGCGCTGTTTTGGGGCACGTGGCTGTTGGTTTCACCTATGCCAAAATAGTGCAGGACTTCAGCCTCACACACGAACCAAAACTGAGTCTGAACGCGGATCTAGACTTCTACAGTGGCATTAAACTCTGCATGCAGCTTCAGCGACCCGAACAGCTTCTTAAGTAAGTTGCTCCAGAAATATTACTTTATCACAATATGTTAATTAATATTTTTTTGCACAGGGAAACCAACGCTCGCTCTGTTTTTCTGCAGTCTGTGGATCGTCCTTATGCCAAACACGTACGTTCTCAGCGCTTTCATAAAACGCCTGGCTGCACTTTTGCGCTCAATCAAAAAAACAATGAAATGTGCAACGTCATTTTAAGCGAAAATTAGAGATATTCGTTGAGATTATTTGAGATTCCTTACAAAAAAAAAAAGAGATAAACACATTAAAACTGTAACTCTTTGTTAAAAACTCGGAGATTAAGACTCGATATAGTTGTAAACTCAAACGAACAAAAACAATTTATTTTTCAAAATCAACAAGTATTTCATTTCGAACCGGAACCCTGTGGTAAATATATAGGTACCTTTTGTTTTCAGCAATTCTTTTTCAAAAAACTATACTTTTAAGTTAAATTAAGCGCCTTAAGTGTTGCAAAATTCTTACATTGAACTAATCGAATTATCGATAACTTACAAAGTACCATCTCCATCACATAACGACGTGCTTCTTCTTCAATCCGCGGCAAAAAAAAAAATCAAAACGCTCGAAAAGTAAATAACAATATTGCGAAAGTATAAATTTAAGCAAAACTGAAAAAGATTGCTAAAAGTGGAAACTATTTAAACTCGATAACGGTCCTGCTTTAACAATTAGGCCAGCAAATGTCTTTCTTCCTCTTGCCTTGGCAGCATTAGAAGAGGCTCGTCTCACACACACACGCAAATGCCAAATCAAATCATAATCCAATTGCCCAAAACAAATACTCCCATTCACAAGACTTAAAAACCAGTCAAATCAAACAGCTTAGGTTTATTAAATCGATATTTGTGTCGCTAATTTACGCTTTTAAATAAAGTGCTAAGCTGAGTCCTAAAATTAACAACATTTTTTTGCTTTTTTTAACCCACACAAACACAATTGGAGTGAGGGAGACACTAATGGGAGAATAGGAAAGAGAGTGAGAGAGTTTTTGTTGTTGCGCTATGCGACGTGTTCCGTTTATTTTCTTAAAATTCTTGTGAGAGTGTGTGGGAATTTCTGTTGCGTGAAGTTGCAATAAAGAAAACCACGTGTGAAATGTTCTGCAATATTTACATTTTATATTTCCTAAAAGAAGAAAAACACTTAAAAACTGCTGTCAAAAGCGTTTGTTTGCAACCAAATTTATAGGCATTACCCGACGATTTTAACATAAATTAACCGGCAAAATTAGCATTCGTATTTTTCATTATCGCACCCATACAAAGGAAAGAAAGAGTGGAAATACAAGAAAACAAAAAGAGAGTAAGATCCACCCAAAAAAATATCTAGTTCTGCCACTCTTTCTGGCTTATATTTTTATTACGCGATAATGACAATTTGAAAACACGCTTAACTGATTTAAATGATTAAAAAATATACACATTTGTTATTTCAATTGTTACATTTATTCGTTTTTTGGCTCGGGATACTCGAACACTTGAAAATTTTTGATAGAAAGTTCTAGAATATTGAAAGTATTGAGTTCAAAAGAAGAACTATTTTCTCAAATGCCACTGTAAGGGGGCACCTCTTTTCCACGCACACTTGCGCACTTGCTGCTCTCTCTCCCAGTCCCCAATCTTCCTACTCTCCCACATTTTATAACGGTTTTAGTCTATAAATATTGCCAAAAATGTATTCGGTTCTAAAGGTGCACTTTTCCAAATTTATCTTTATAAAATATAGTTATAAAAATTTATGTTTGATACATGTTTATTACTACTTTTTATTGTTTACTGCTGGAGTTCCCCCTCTCTCAAACTTCCCTAAATTTTTCTGGTTCGACGTCGAACCTAAGACATCGCACATTGGGATTAATTGTGGTTGTACCATTTTTTAAAACTGTACATATGTCTTATTGTTTTACCTTCTCGTAGATTAAATAAAAAAGTTTTATTTTCTTGATTAAACTGCTTTTAACTCTTTCTAGTATTCTACATAATTTAAAATTCGTTCAAAGTATATTTATTGCACACCGTGCATCGAACCTCAGAGAGCCAAAAAGGCGAGAGAGGTTCGAAGACCCAGTGCAGCTAAATCGTTCGGGTATAGTCCGTTAACGTTCGGGTTGCGCTCTCATTGTAATATCACAGGCCATTTTATACCCAACGCATCGCATAAGGGTTAATCCGCACACTCCATTGCTCTTACTAGAAAACACGCTTTCACTCGCACTTATTGTAGATATTGTTAACGTACTGACGAACCCGACGAGACTACCTTATACTTATTGTATTTAAGCAACTTGCAAATCGCGCTATTTGTTATTGCACGAAAATTTTTCGACCGCGCAGCTGGTGTTTTCGGTTTCTGTTGAAATTAATATATTAAGATATCTAAACAAAAAATGGATATAGGCCGAAAGAAATTAAACCGCTATAAATATAAGAAATAAATGACTACCGGATATTTTCAATATATTTTTGACTGTTCGCTCGCAAGGTAGTTGTTTCTCCTCTCGCTCTCTCACTCTTCCGCTCTGTGTGTGCGTGTGTGTGTGTAAAGGCCATCAAGCGCCTCCTCAGCCTCCCCCGCGCCACACCTCCTCGGGCTGTAGAATAAATTGGGTAAAGGAATTTATATCCTGCTCTTTTAGAATTTACCTGTGAAAGTGAAAACGTGACAACACGATAAAAAGAACGAGGCAAGCAAAACAAAAACGAGTGCATAAAAAACAACAACGAAGGAGAAGGAGAAAAAGAACAAGTGCATCAAAAAAAAAAAAAAAAAAACAGAACAAGAACACAGAAAAAAGTAAAAATAATCAACGAAGGAAGGGCACGGAAACCGACAACATAAAGAATTGACAGGTAAAAAACGTTCTCTCTCTGGTTTTTTATCTCCCTCTCTCTTTAAGAATATTTTGTTGAGTTTTTTATGATTTTTTTTTCCATGAGTCACTTATTTTTTATAACACTTCTATAATGTTTTAATCATAAAATACTAATTTTGAATGATTCATTCTAATCATAACAGCATTCTAATTTTTCTTTTCCTAAAATCCCACTAAATTTTATAAGCCCTAAAACTCCGTATTTTTTAGTGTTCATGTGCTCTTTCATACGTAACTGATTAGATAGACGTTTTTTCGTTCAACCTTGCACAATTTATGACGGCAGCAAACCATTTTTTCCAGCTTGATAGTGGGTTTTAAAAGTTTAAAAATTGTAAAAGTTAATAAGTCCGTCCCTTAAATAACTCTGTAGGGGTTGACGTTTCGTTGTTTATGGAAATTGCAGGGGATTATGTTTAGTGGAAGATTTATTTTTGGCTGACATTCTTATGATGGTATTGTATAACATATTTTATAAACCTGATTTACCTGAATGATTGACTGACGAAAAAAGGAGGTCCCCGACAATCCATCGTATTTCCCCGTATCAATTTTAGATAAATATTTTATGTCATGTTTATTACTTCCCATGAGTCACCGATAAATATCACATTTCTTGGGCTTGACATTTTACTTTGGCGAAATACTTATCCGTTTGGGGATAATTATATACATATTTAGGTGCACTCTCTCCTTTTTTTAAATTTGAGAATATTAAAATAATTACTAGGCCGGGAACAAAAAACTTTAAAACTTGAGAAATATTAGTTAGATAACTTTTGAAAACCGAGTAAGCAATGGACAAATTGTATTTGGGTAAACTGTCTGTCAACTGGTCCCATCGAATCGATTGCTCACGTGAGTTGGCCGGTACAAAACGACTTTTTAAATTTGACTCACAAAATCATAAAAAAAGTCGTGCAATTTACAGATCCGGCAAGCAGACAGCAAAAAAAAAAAAAAAACCAAAGCTGACCGACTGGAATCAGAATCAATCGATTTCAATAAGTCAACGTCGCTTTGCACTGAGTCTCACATCCATCCATTTATCTATCCGTATATCCAATCCACACAGGAAGAAATAAAGATGATTTCAGGCAAAAATATATTTATTTTTTACAATACCCAACGCTATAAACGCATTTATATTTCTCGAAACTTATAAAATAAATATGGTTTTTATGGTTCAACTAATAAAAACATGAAGTGAAACAAATTAAACCATTTTCGGGAAATCAAATATATTTTTGTGTGTACCACCCATCCATATCGCATATTTTGCGATGTGTGTACGTGCCTAGGCGACGACAACGTGATTTATTCGGTGATTCACGTCGATTATTGTCCAAGTGCAGCCGACAAGTTTCTGTTCATAAGTTTCACAGTACTGTCAGTCATTTGGTTCATTGAACTCTGCCTAAGGGTCTGAACTTTATCGAGAGTAACCAACTAACCCAGTGCCTCCACCCTTGGCAACGCATTTCAGGTGGGCAGAAAATCAATATTTTTTTCGGCCAACTCACCCCTTTAAAATCGCTTGGCTGAACTCTGCTTTATTTTATTTCTGTGGCCACGACAATGTTGCACAAACTGGCCGCTCGTTAGCCGTAAATCTGGCTGGTTTTGTCATGGGACCTGGTTTATGTTAAATTACCAGAAAATTAATTGTTTTAGCTTGCGCTTGAGCTTACGAACAATTCGAAACCTTTCCCCTCTGGGGGAAAATGGTGTTAAGTTAGGTTAGTATTATTGCTCAAGCCAAAGCACAATACCTTTTCTGTCTCATCTTTGCTTTACTTATGAAATGTAGCTTTTGGTTATTTATACGCGGTTGAGGAAAGCCTCGGGATTCTCAATCTTCGGTTACTTTTGTATAATTAGATACATTTATTTGTCACACATCTAGGATTTGCCCTATTTTTGAAGATATCATGCATCACGTTGTTTGTAGTTAAGTTTGATTAAATTAGGCGATTATCTGTTTTTATCGTGTGATACCACTTATAGGACATGATCACCTGATGTAGATAGATACCCGGGAAACTTCACACATAGAGCCGCTCCACTTTATGGGAGGCTAGCGAAAATAAAAGCCCACACGCTCATAAATCCTAATCAAATTTATTAAATCAAGTACTGGCCGCGATGTGTTAATGATAGAACAGAGAAGCGAAACAAAAATACGCCCACCAGATGGATTTCCTACACTCGAACATAAAAAAGCGCGACTAAAATAAAATTAAACATGAAACGCTGCACATGAAAGGCAATTCGCGCGATGTGGACGCACTGCTCCATATATAAATCCTATATAGAGAGCAGAAACATGGCGGGCATATATGCCCGAGATACCAAACAATCAATTTGTGCCCGACTTTGGGTATGACTTTGTGTCGTTTGCTCGTTCGGTAATTGTGCGGCATTAATTTGTGCAAGTAATTTCATTGAGCCCGATCTCGCTTGTTGACAACAACTGCACGGGCGAAAATAAAATATTTAACAGATGTCCGTAGAGCCGTGCGGCGATATCTGTCGGTTATTGAGTATAAGTTAATAACTGGCTGCAGGGTAAACATTTCTACACTTCCCCCATTGATTAAATAACCTTGATTTCGGCTGACACCGTGTTGCCGTGTTGTAAACGTTATCCGTGCTGCGTTTGTTGGCCGGATAAACTGCGAATCAATAACCAGATCTGGTTATCAGTTGTTTTCGCCTGGTAGGAAGCGTTGTAAATGCAAGCTTATCACTTGGGAGGTAAATTATACGTTGCCAAGAGAGGGATTTATTTAGTAGGATTTGTTATTTTTTTTCTATCACCTGCGTATGGTCTTAATTATTTTGTAGATTTCCTGGTTAGTGACTTTAGAGAGCTTTACTTAACACTGAACTGCAATATTTATATTAAATGGTTCATTGTACTCTTATCCATTGTTATTTACAATTGACTAAGTGCAGGCTGACCACAGATCCCCCGAGAGTCTATTTTGAATTATACTTATCCGCTGGCTTTTCGAGTGGGTGGGCACTTTAGCCGACTGATAACAACCTTAGTTTGTGTCCAGAGTGCATTGTGGCAATTTATCCGCTGCGACAATTTCCATACTTAAACACCAGTAATGCCCCCAGGGACGTTCTCGTTCTCATCGCGTTGTCACTCTTCATTGAGATAAGTTCAATTCGCATAAAAGCCATAGTTGGTGGGGACCTACTCGAAAACATCCGGCCCCAGTCTTTTGTATCTGAATTTGCGACAAGCTTCAAGGGAAACCAGTAAAGAGCACGCAGAAAAACGTACCTGAATAAATCTGATCTTAAATGATCTTCATACTTATAAAACAAATAGGTGTGTGGTGCGTTTTTAAATCTTTACGACCATTTCATATTTTTATCATTGACAAGGACTTGAATTCTTTTAAAATATTTTTCCCTATGCATCAGAACAACTCGGTTCGACAATGGGACGCGTAGCTCGCCTTTTTTCGCCCATTGTGCCTGGCATACAGGCGTTTATTTTATTATACATATTTGAATAAAGTGAATTACGCGCCGAGCAGACAGAAAGAACAGAAAAGGTCCCAGACGCCAGGTTCAGAGCAATGTGTGCTGAACTCCGCCCGCCGACGCTTAATTGAATTGAAAACTGAAAAATGAAAACTGAAAAATGAAAACTGAACTCAAACCGGACCGAACCGAACCGAACGAAAGCGAAACGATTCCCGCAGAAGCCATCAGCGGAATTCAGGTTGTGAGATTTGCAAAAATTCTTCGAGCTTCGATTCGATGGCTCCAAGTTCCTTTATGTTCTGCTTGCATATTTTATGTCTGTTGTTTATTTTCCTTGGGCTAATTTGAAGCGCTTTCGATCGTTGAGTGATTCAATTATTTGGTTTTTTTCCCCAGTTGTTCATTTCGCCGCCGGGATAATTGAATTTAGTTTTGCGTGGGCCGGGGTCAGTGCAGATTTGTTTTAATTAATAATTTGTATTTGGTTTGCCGTGTTGTGGATGCAAATTGTGTTGCTTCCGGAAGTGTCAGTCATGGTCACTAATTATTCAGCATCTGCTTTGCTTTCCTCTACTAAATGAAATTACAGCTAGGTAGTAAAATTAATGTGCTATTTACGGACCGGGAAAACAATTTAGTATCTTAAGTTTGTTTAAATCTAGTGATGCGTCACGTGCTTAAAATTATTTAACAAACTATTGGGTTGTTGTTCAATATTTTAAACTTTAAGCTTTTGACAATGTTTATCCTAATAATTTTTTATTTGCATATGAAGCAAACATAACTAAACACCATTAGGGCCAAAGAGCAATGCAGATAATTAATTCAAACGAAATGTTTTCAAAGCAAATAATTTTTTATTGATCTTAGCATTCTTGTGCGAAAACCTCCATTATGCGGATAGCGAACTTTAAATTCACATGGAAATGTTATCTGGGACTATCCGCTTATTATCAAGGTACGCTTAAGGGTTTTCTCGGAAAATATTCCATTACAAAGTTGCAATTGACGCAAAACTCCTGCATTTGAAGCTCGGCTCTATTAATTCTGCGTGTCTACAAAATTAGCGAGTCTTTGTCTGCCTACGCATCCATATTTCGATCTCTTCAGCGATTTGGCGAACGTGATCGCACAATAAGAAGGCGGTATTAAGCAGTTAAGAAAGTTGGCAAATCATGAACACGCCCACCCAACCGAACCGATCGAAATGAACTCCGCGCCGCTGGCAGACTTTGCCGAAAATGTATAAAATGTTAACTCGTGCCTAACCTAAAATGGTATTGTATAATAAACGATACCGAATTACACAAAATGCACAGGCCCGCAGACACTGGCACGCAAATGAACACGCTATAAATATTTAGAAACAAGCCTCCCATTGTTTACAAAGGCAAATACAAAAACAAAGTGAGCGCTAAAAAAGCGGGCAAAAAAACGAAATGAAAAAAAACGATAATGCGAATCGACTCGAAAAGCACGTGACGCTTTTGGCGGCTAACTTGGAATCGGAATACAGACTCAAACTCGGCTCTCGAATATCATCGAAGTTCGCTGGAATGCCGAAACAAGTGTGCGGACAATCGCACCGCGGTAAATGCGAGGGACTGACTCACATAAAATGGCTCTTACACATTTTGGCAGAAATTGGCAAAAATAAGCCATGTAGGTACTCCTCTATACGTATATAAAAATAAGTAAAAAATATATTATGATGCCATGATGATGGCATCGAACCGGTTCCCCGGAGCTAGCCATCGAAAAAATACAATATCGCTGAATGCACATCGATGATGAAGCTACAGTAGTTACGGCTTTTATATATTTTGTGTCTATTAATATTGAATTTTATTAAAATTGAATATAAGTGGAATATTTATTAATTGAATCTGAAATTAATTTATTTTGTTTAGGCAATAACTACTGTATATCGACGATAAAGATTTTTTACAGCCTGCCCAGTGGGAGGAGTATGATCTGGTCACACGGTTTGAGGTTGGCCATTGCCAAGATTTACAATCCCACCAATGTCAGCGACTGTAAGCACTGGCAACTATTTATAGTCAGCGGACCAGGTCCGACTAATAGCTCGTGACATAGTCCACAGAATTTAAGCGCTTATCAATGGCTTCCAAAAAAAGAAATTCTTATTGCGAACGCAAAATCAAAATAAATTGGCCGTCGCTTATCAGCGAGTTTCCTACAAGCAAACCAACTTTTAATGCTTCTCACCAAGCGGCAATCTTATCGGCGAAAATATAAATATTGTGCGTATTATGCATATTTTATGCCGTCAACGAGTGTACTAAGTCACAATTTATGTTGCTTGCTCAAGCATTTGAACAAAGTAATTCTGTTTTGTTATGTGTTTGGTTGGTTTTTACGATAACAACAGAAAATACAAGAATGTGCAAATATTGATTTCAAGTGCGTTTATATGATAGAATTTGTTAAACTAAAAGAAACTTAAAGCAAAACCATTTTTTTGCAATTGCCAAAATGCAATGTCATTCTATTCTCACCTTATCTATAAAATTTCTTGAAATATAATAATCAAACTGTATTCGGCAAATTTCTGTTCTAACTAAAGTCATCATTGACATGATGTCAGCTTATCATGCCCTCGTTTTCAAGGATTATATAGTTTAAAGATTGCCTAATCTAAGCAATACTCATTCCAAGTAATCTTCTTCCAATCAAAAGGTGAATTACCGCGAACCCAAAGGAATTTCCAAAAGAAATAAGAATTAAGTATTTTTGGAAATGTGCCTATTTACTATATTTAAATTATAGTTTTGGGAATTTATGACCATATCTAAATGGTTGCCATATTTACAAACAGCCGGCGTAAAAATTGTTTATTAAAGCAACGTGAAATTTCCTTTGTGTGTGTTGCAATTCGGCGAGTGTAAACAAAAATGGCTTTTGCCACTGCCCCCGTAGATCCATGTTTTCCAGCCCAATGGGTGGAGTGTGTGGACAGGGCGTCAGAATTTAGATTGCTTTGTTATATAACAGTACGGTTCTTGGCCATGCCTTACATTTCGAATTCCTCCAGTCATTTGGCATCGTTTTAGGGTCCATTAGCTGCCCCCCGAGGCGACATATGGGAATGTCTATTAAATTGGCTACGTAATTAGCCATCATTCGAGTGCAACTGCCACAATGGCTGATGTCTTCATAAAAATTTCATTGACCGGGCCCAAATGTGAACATTAGCTCATGATGGCCATATAGAAAGCGTTTTACATGCATAATAAGTGTCGAATAGTAGCAAATTATCCACTAAATGTCTGCGCTTGGCTATATAATTTCTTTTTAAATTTTGAAATATTGCCATATGGCTGGGATCGAATGCCCAGCAGCGTTGGGTAATTATTTTCGAGCTTATGGGCATTTGAGCGGTATTGAAAAATTCCCTCGGCCAACGCGACGTATGAGTAATATCGTCTGCCTTTCATCCGCCGTGTTATCCAAATAGAAAAAAACCCGCAGTCCAAATAACAACCTAAGGCAATCGTATGACAGCAGCGATAATGAAAACACTCGTAGTTCTCCCAACATCTCGATATGATTCATGTGGCTCCATTTCACGAGCACAACAACATTCTCGACATAAGAATAATTACAACAGAAAACCTGCACACTCTGCACTTTGCCTATATTTTCAATTTTTCCCATTTTTCTGCCGCTTGCCATTTTTCTGGGCTGCATTGCTTTTTTTTCTTTATTTTTTGCCAGCCAAGCAAAGAAAACTGGGCAAGCAAATATGTTGAAAATGCGCGCTTACATAACACATTCGCTGGAAGTTTTTGTGGCCCCTTTTGGGGAGTTGGGTTGTCGGATAGTTGGGTGTTGGATGGCCAAAAAAGCAAAAAACTGGGGAACAGAGAGGCCAAGCTTTGGTCGGCTTCAAGTGGCTCCCGGTTACGAGGCAGCCTTTGTTTGGCGGCTCCAGGGACATTACATGTTATGTGCGAGGTTTGTTTTAACGTAACTGAGAATTCAGGTGGACAACAATCACTTCGTTTTAAAAGAGATTGCTGTATTATTTATTTTTTAAACTAAATTAAGAAAATCACAAAGAAATTTAACAGTAAGGTAATTGGTTATTTCTAAAATTCTCTTTGACTCATAAACCTTTTTTCCTTGTTTTCTCTAATCTAAACAGCTACGTCATCTTAAGTTGCCTTAATTTGTGCTCTATTAACTTCCTTTTCTTGCCTGTCATAAATAAACTTTTCTCTCTGCCCTTATTCCAATCTTATCTCATCTCACAAAGCATTCGTTACCCAATGCTGAGGTCCACATTCGAACCTCTTCTTTCATCCCAACTGACTTTTGAAGTAACTCTCGCAGTCGCCGTATTTTTGTTTTCCTGCCATTTGTCGGCAGTGGATTTTCCTTGTGTCTAGGCCAAGTCGAGTTCGATTCGGATTCAGTTTCAGATTCCAATTCAGAGCCAGAGGCCTGGCCAAATGCCCATATATAAATAACAGAGCCCAGGGCCCGTTTCACGTGATTTTCTTGCCGTTGTGCTCATGTGCAATGATTATGAAATAAATTGCAGCCGCAGCTACCGTTGCCGTTGCTGCAGTTGCACTTTTTTCCTTCGGGTTCAGTGACCCGTTGGTGAGCTCGATTGTTGTGCTGCTTGTGGCAAGTGCAGTGTACAGGTTTTCCTTTGTTGCCAAAAAAAAAAAAGAAAAGCAAAAATAAACAGCGAAAAAGCAAGAAAACACATCGGAGACCCATAAAAACCTTGCGTGTGTGGCATTTTCAGCCGTCACGAAGTCTGCCGCCAAAAAGGAAAAAAAGTAATAAAAATATAAAAACATTCGGGGGCGCTGGGAAGAGCGAACACTGAGGAATACTGGAATCAGGTCAACAGCTCGGGGCCCTGTTTTAATTGTTCGAGCTGTCTGACAAATTTCAGTTTCGGTTTCAGTGGCTGTCCTTGCGGCAAGTTGAAGTTGATTTCCTTGCCAATCCATCCGCACTTGGCCCGGCTCTCCGCCGCCGTCGCTGCGCGTTGTCCTTTGCTTGCCCTCTGCCCTGCCCCTAAATAAGCTTAAATTGATTCGATTACACTGGGGAAATAAATTGGTTGCACTTGCGTCAGCGGGGAATGCTGCTAAATGAAAGGGACAATTTCTGACACTAATCTCCAAATTTAAATATACCAAGAAAGTATACAAAATATGTATTCAATTTGAAAAGCAAGTTAATGCTTATGTTGTTAATAGAATCAGTTCGTAAACTTGTATCTTTAGACGTCCGACGTGAGTTTGTAATAACATTATCTCTTCCTTTCTCGGCTTTATTCAATTTCCTTGTTCCAAGTTTAGACCGTTTCAATATTTTCTCACGATTAGATTACAACGTCTTACTAACAATATTAGAAAATCTATTTGCAGGTCCCGGGTTTTCCATTGTCCTTGCCTTGTGGCCTCCTCTCTTCTCCCTTTCGGTTGCTCATGCGTGCGTTGGTACTTTCATTCATTGATTCCAGGACCCTCCCCACAGATTCTCTCTTCTCCAAGTCTCCCGTTCTCCATTTCCACCCACTCCTCTCCGATTTTCGCCCCCCTCTATAAGCTATAAGCTATAAGCTTGGTACACACCCAGTTCAAGTTGCCACTACGCAATTCTATCTTTGTTGTTGTTTTTCGGTCTGGTGCTGCTGCCGCTGACGCAAAGTGTCCTGTCACACCCACACACAAAAGTAAATAAAATAATACACCAATACATGTACCAGCACACGCACACACCCACACAATAAGCTTCGCGTTGGCCCACATTTTCAGTACTTTAAGGACTTACTGAACCGAGCGATGGCATAATTTCACTTCCCTTTTTGACTCTCTGTCCCTATTCCCTTTTTTCATTCCCTTTCCCCCCGGATTTTCACAGGGTATTTATCCCTCACTTTTTGATACCCTTTCGCAGGCTATAACTATATCGATCTCATTGTTTTCATTCCTAAACGAACTTGAAATGAAATCTATCTTATTACGAATTACAAAACTTTATGTGTGCTATTCTGAGATACAATGTTCCAGTTTTATATGATTTTATATATTGGGAATCCAAGAGTATATATTTTGCCGATTTTTTTGAAAGTCATTCTTTTCCCCTGTTTTAGCTAAAAGTGACACAGTTTTCGTGGGGCGGAAATGGGGACGGCAGGGACTTTTGTGCTGTTTAAGGGTGGTCAGGGGTGTGCCGAAGGACCTGGCTTAAGTCAATGCACTCTCAAGGCATTCGAGGATTTTTCGTGTAGAATAGTGACAGCTGCTTGGCCTAGTTAGGAAACGTTTTAGCATCGTTTCGAAAGGTTCCTCAGGTGCGGCTTAAAAGTACGCCTACCATCATATCGTATGCAAATTCTCCTCAAGTGGGTGTGGGAGGTACTTACCTCTACTTGACTTGCCTTCAGCCCCAACCAGGTGACCTAGTTATTTCGAAAATGTCACTTATTTCGATGGTAATTAGGGGAATTAAATGACTTCTTGGCAACTTTAACAAATTAAATGTCACATGAAAATGGTAACTAGTGATTAAACAAACGAGTAAATCAATAGAATTCCCCATTTGTAAATATTTTTCCTTTTATATTCTTGTTCCCTAATTTGGTTGAGTTATGGTTGAGCAAGTACCCAATTAATTGTAATTACAATAAATTTCTGTTTGTGCTTTTCAAGGATTTTCTTTTTTACCCACTTTACTCATCGCTCACTTAACAAGGTCCGCCCGCTTATCAAATTGGGATTAACTATTGTATTTTCTTTTGTCGTTAAAAATAATAACCCAACGGCACTGAAGCTAATAACTTCGGTGAACTTTGGCGCAGTGGAAAATTACTTGGAAACCTCAAAAGTTTTTCCTCTTCGCTAACTGACGCAAATTGCACCGAGAATTACGTGTCGAGAGTCGGATCGAATCGAATCCAGTCTCGACTTGACCCACCGATTGTTGCACTTGCGTCACGTTAACCACCCACCAGCCCAAATAATTGTTGAGACATTACTTGGGTCTCGGCTCCAACAATCGGCGATTAACCCACTGTGGCCAATGATTAGCACCAAAAACGCTCATCACCTGCTCTAAGTGGATATCTAGCTTATTGCTAGTATATTTTTTACGTCTTTTGGGCTCTAATTGACCTGTTTTTGTTTTGGTTTTGTGGCTAATTGTTGCTAGAGTCTACCATCAAGAAAAACATTTAATATATATTTATAACTATTTATTTATAAATAAAACGTGATTCATAAAATGGATTGTAAAATAAATGTATTGTAAAAAGAATAATGAATCATACAATGCCTCAAATAAATGAATCACGTGAGGTTAAGTATTGAGATCCCCTACATATAATAAAAGTTAAAGAATATTTAAGAAATTAAATATTCAGCTCTCTTTATTACGACCAAATTTGTGAGGAATACAGCTAATTAAAACTTTAAACATTATTTTATTTTAGCAGTCAAGCTTAGACAGTTTTTGGCGCATTTAACCTCCGGCACGTCAGCATTTTCGTAGAAGTTTTTCTTGTCGATTTTCCCAGCTTTTGGCTGACATCTCGCGACACCAACATGACGGCGTGTCGCCTCATTAGCATAAACGTTTTAATTAGCTGCTGGTCCCGTGGAGCGTTAATCGATTCGTTGCCGAAACATTTGTGCTTCTCGAGGCTTAGTTACGCTTAGTTAAGTTAGTCATTGTAAACTGTCCAATTGAATCCAATTGAGTGGCGCCCTGTTTGATTTCATTAGCGCAAATTGGGTGCATTATAACATTTAGATAGCATTCTCAAGTCCGGAGGCAGCGAACAGCGAACAAACAAGCAGCTCAACTACAGTGTAAACGATTGTTAATAACTCTATATACATGTCCATGCGATACCTGTTGCCGCTATTTGTGTAAAGCCGTGTTGCTGACGACGTAACCCGAGGCACCTTGAAAATACTAGACGTAGCATAATATTGACATACATATGAAAATTGCACATTACCAATCAAAACGGAGCGAATCGAGTCAAGTTGAGTCGACCGAGTTGAGTGGACTGCTATAAAATGAAACTGTTCGGTCAATTAACAAGGCTTAAGTGCCCCGATGTTTGTTCTAGGGAAGGGCGGAGCTCTTACCTGGAGGTTTACAATACGTTTTGAATCGCCGCCAAGTGGAAAATTATTCAAGGAAAGGCTTTCCGGCGAGGTTGTTAAGTAATATGGGAAAAATCGAACATTTCGATTTATTGGTTGTTCGTTAAGTGGGATTTAAGGGTTTTATTTAGCCAATAGTTTAAAAATGTTACCCTTATTCTAGCTCTTTAAGATACTTTTCGTTTAAGTGAATTGAATTTATTTCTTTGTTTTTTATGACTATCTCTGCTTCATTCCTTATTAATTATCAAACACTTTATACAAACGTTTGTTATCTTGGTTCGCTTTGAAGCTGCCATAGATACAACTTGTCTGGGCCACAAATCCGCCTGACGGCACCTGTTCCCCCCGCTAACGCCTCCTCTACTGTTGGCCAGGTAAAAAGTCCGACACCTTCTATCGGACGGCCAATCAAGCAAGCGCAGCGATCTATCAGACCTGTCTGTCTCTCTATCCGATGTCCGATGTCGGACCCTCTTAGTCCGCCATAAAGCCCCCCTGAAATGCTGTTCTTGACAGGCGAAATCATTAAGAGTGTCAAAGGAAAACGGAAAATAAAATCGTTGTTTGGCTTTTTCGATACGTGTCCGGAATTTCGTTAGAAATTTGCAATTCAATTTCATTTTTTAGTTTGCTTTGGCGCTCATTTGGCATGCGAATTGTGACGAAAACAGAACGAAATATGCGTGTAGTTTTCCTGGCAGAAATGGTAGAGAGAAAAACACTTTAGATAAATAGCCGGACTTTAGTCTTTCAAACGTGACAACGAGATGAGTGGAGAGGGGAAAATAAAGCTGTTGAATGTCGAGTATACGCAGCGTGTGCCACGGTTAATTTGGCTAAATGGGTTTCTTGGCTTTAAGTTTTTATATGGTAACGAAAACTAAAATAAATTTGTATGACTTTTAAAACTTATATAACAATATATGTAAATATTTTTTCTAATTTATTTTACTAAAACACAGTAAAACTTGAACAACAAATCCATTAAACTTTTATGATCCTTAAAATAAATTGCTTGGCAGCTCTTAGTATAATATAAATACACACTTTTGTTTATGGCCGGCTGAAATATTTGCGCTGAATATTTTTGTTTTTTTCCGATTTCTGTTGGGTTTAATTAGATATCAAACCGGCTGCTGTTGGTAAAGTCACCCTCAGCAGAAAAAAACCGTCTTATATATGCGTGCAATATTATATATATTATAAATCTGGCCAGTTGGCTTTTTATAGCCGGCTCGAAATTAATGAGCAGGCCAAGTATTTTATGGGCCAATGGCGCCATTTTGGCATTATCTACTCTGCGGTTCGAATGGGTCATGTCATTGAACCGACTTCGATTGAAAGGATTTGTTTTCATATACATACTTTCGCTATCTAGCCGATCGATGTTGATTGACTGGAATCTGTTTGTTTGGGCTATTGAAAAGAAATGCGAAAATAATAAACAAACTTCCCCCACTTCTATCTCGTTTCAGACTTGGAAGCGCCGACATTTGCGATTTGATTATCCGACACCGCTATGCTTTTGCAGTATTCGTGCTAAATCGTTCACTATAATGAATTCCGCGCGGCATCATCGTATTGGAGTATTTCTGTCTCCATAAGTTGGCCACTAATTAAATCAAGCTAAAATAATATAAACATAATAACACGACTAAAACCAAACAAGGCTCGCAAATTGATTGCCACACAACGGATAGCAAAGCACTGCAAGGTAAAAAGCCACCATCTAGTCAAACAAACGGAAACAACGAAGGAAATTCACCAACCAGCAACTGCCTGAATTGAAGCGAGGTCTCGAGTGGAGGCAAACCCAAATCAAAACTTGACAGAGGACCCGGAGCGACCGCAAAGCTGGCTAAGAAGATGCCATACCATCGGGGCGGAGATGCCTCTTCCCAGGCCGACAAGTTGAGCGGCATCGTGGAGGAGAGCGACCTGTACGAGGGGTTCGCCCCGCATGTCGAGACGTCCGAGATCAAAACCCTCGACTTTTACAATCTACCAAAGCAAACTGGTGAGTGTTGACGCCTTTACCAATTTTTCAACAATTTTTTTCTGCTGGATACTTTTCGACTTATTTTCTATGAGCAAGTAACAGTCAAAAAAGTATACAGGCTTTGCTTTTGTTTTAAAGAACTAGTATATATTCAATCTCTTGAAATTTAATTGATATTTTCATGTGCCCCCCACGCAATTACAAGAAAATCAGGTGATCTGCAGACCAAGCACATTTTCATTAAGAAGAAAATTTTTATTTATGAGTTTAATGAAGGAGTATTTGTTTGTTCTTTATTTCACTACGTACGAAATACATTAGTCAATAAACAGGTCGAAATGGTCGAGTGAGAACAGCAAGTAAACAGCGAAATTAATTAATTATAGGTGGTATGCAAATAATCAAAGCTAATATGTCCGAAAACCCGATTCAATATATTTTCTCAGCACCCCAACTGGATTTTTTGGGTGTATTCAGTGAAATTAAATCAATATAATTACATTCCTAGATGAAAAAGCTTGTAAACTTAATGCGTCTTATGATTAAAACGAATCGATGAGCAAATGCCAAGCGGAAAAATCAATTTATTTCAATAGGCCATCACAAGCAATTGCATTTTAGGGCCCGCAAAATAATTTGTTTACTCTGCAATTGATTTTGATAAGAGGAGGGGGAAAAATAGTTTTTATTCGGTGAGATAAATTCGGTATTTATTTTCTTTGATATTTAACTTTGCTATCCACTCTCGCTGTCAGAATGCCAAATAGAATAGAAAGCCACTAAATGCAATTTCAATTCCAGAGGAAATCGGGCGATACAATCCAATCGAACCATTAGTATATCCCCCCCTCGTCGGTCGACATTGGCCTTGATTTTGATGTCGAAAATAGTGAGTCTTGTGCACAGCGCATTATTTGCATATGGATAAAGTCTATTTATATAAACCAAAATCTTTAAAGTCATGAAAATATGAAATGCGACGTGGGCTGATCACAATATTAATCGAAATATACAGTTTCGATGCCATCTTTAATCTTTTATAAGTATAAAGTATTCGCTTAACATAATGAACCCGAAGTATAACTTTTGTTTGGCCCGCGCTGTGGAAAAGCAAACAAATAAAAGCATTCACGTTTTTATGGCAATTGGCCAGCTGCCAATTAATTTGTTTAAAAATAAATGCAATTTTTTCATCACTCTCGTGCTTGCTTGCTTTTTCTTCGGTAGCTTATTTTCTCAATAATTTTTAATTCTATCTTTTTTTTTTGGATTTGTATTAGCTGCTGATCATGTGATTAAAGTTAGAAAAATCTTGGCAGAATCAAACTGTTGGATAGCATTAATATGTTCGTGGATTAAATTTATATTCGACGTAAAAATACTCGTTTTAAATAAGTGAAACAGCATTTAAATTCTTGAAATAATATTAATCTATATTTTTATTATCCGTCTTAAAAATATCGCGTACAAACATTCCATAAATTACGTTAGGTGTACAATTAGTATTTTTAAATTCGCACCTTTATGAATTGTGCCAATGATAAACTGTATTTGTTTTTGGGAAATTTTCTGTGTCATTCTGGCCACGTGCCATCCCGATCCCAAAAAAGATACTATACAACAAAAATATTAAAATAGCCACCAAAAATTCAGATCTTTATGGCTTAAAATTTAAATTTATTTGTTGTTAGCAATAACAACGCTTTTGCTTACGCAAGCAAATGGAAACAGAATATTTTCCCATTTTTTGCATGCCGTTGACGTCGAAAAAAAATGTTGTTTTGCTATTTAATGCCAAATTATGTATTGGCAACGCGGGGAAATAAATTTTCATTCAAGAGGAATTTTTTATGATCCACTTGTACGATTGAAAAAATGTTCTTCCAAAAACTCAAAAGAAAATAATGAATTTCATTTATTTTGAAAACAAAATTTTCCACTGATCGGGCAATCTGAGGTATAAATATATTTATGATTTTTTCGATACTCCAAATTGCGGCACACGCCCACCGGTTCATTGTGGCCTTATGGCACGTGAATCTCGGGAAAATGTGCGAAAAGTGTGCCCTGAATGAATCTCTACAATTTTGTAACTGACTAAAACTGGTTTTCCCATATTGCCTTCTTTGAATTTTTCTCTTTGCGAGTTTATTTATGTTTTGTTTCGTTTTGCTTTTTTGTTTTGATTCTGCCTTTTATTTTTAGGTAATTTCTGTTTAATTTGTTTTCAAGAGGATTTTGGGGTTTGGATTTGATGGGGTTGCAATTTGCAAATCTTTTATATAAGTCATTCGCATATTTTATAGTCAGCAAAATTGTTTTTTTTTATTGTGTCTTGCATGAGTATACTTTTTGATATATAATTCATTGGGCTTTTTTTTTGTTGTTTTGGTTTTCTTTTGACCGTTTTGACCGCTGCCCCGAAAAGAAAGTAAAAATAAAAATTAACAAAAATATCAAAAACCTCTTAAAGATTTTGTAGAAGTTGCTAACCACTTTAGCGAGATTTCTATTCTAAAGTTTATTCCCGTTTGATTAGATTAGCAAAGTTACCGGCTGTTATTTTTAAAGTTATTATATCACATGTTCTTTGTCATTTTTATCATGTTCGTTTTTTATGTATTTTCTTGAGGGTGTGATTATTTGGGTCACAAACATTTGAGACATAACGAAAAAGAGTGGGGGGACACATGTATTTTTTATCGAATTATTTATTTTCTTGAAATTTTTTTCTATTTATAAAAAAGACGTCCTGTGTTCTTTATATCTTAGTAATTATAGTAATTCAAGAAAGATAAATCTAAGAACGAGTTTAAAATTTTGTATACTAAGGAAGTTCAGAGATCAAATCCGTTAAGTCCACATCCCAAAAAACCGCACCGCAAACGCCCACATGTCATTTGTCTTTTGATCTTCAGTGGCATAAAACAATCAACAGCTTTGGCCTGTTGGATATCTTGGGGATTTGGATGACGGTGAAGTCGAGTGAAAGGGCGGCGGATTTATTTATTAATGGCACTGTTTGTTTTTCTCTACGTCTCTATCACGATACTTTGCGTGTCGAGTGATCGTGAATATTTTTTTAGTGGCTGTGGCCGCTGAGTTTTTGATTCTAATTAAGAGCGGAAGGTCTTTCATCGAACATTATGTACAATTATCGCAAATGCCAGACCATAAATCAAAGAAAATATGCAAAATAAATTGGATTATCTATATATATAAAAATGGAGACAAAATATGTGCGCAATCGCATCACATGAAAACGGCTTGACCGATTTGGCTGAAAATTGGTAGGGAGATAGCTTAGAACCAGAAGAAGGTTTAAGCATAAGAAAATTTTGGGAAAACCTTCTGGAAAAGTCGCTAGCGGCTCAACAGATGTACACAATGTTGTATGTAAAAAAAAGATCATAGCTGCGTTGATTTTGTGTATCGATGAAGTCGGTAAAAAAATATTTAAACAAAAAATAGAGCGAGCTTAAACAATTTGAAATAATGCCTGCTGTTAGACGAATAGGAATTGGACGTGCAACATTGACTATTATGTTGTTAAATTGTGTTGACCAGCGAAGCGGGCACAGGACCTCTAGTTTAATTTAAATAGTAATGTTTAATAATTTGCTAAAATTTATAGTTCCTTGTTGAATCTATACGGTACATTTACTTCTCCTTTCAATTAAAAAATGGATGATGAAATTGCATTAATATTTACCAAAAAATATTTCTCGGTTTCCTTGCCTAGCTTCAACATCTGTTCAAATTTACTTTGACCAAGATGTAAGCTAAATGGTAAACATTCCAGCCAACTGATTGATTTCACTCATTCAGCTTTTAGCAGAACTATCAATCGATAAAATCGGTTAATGGTAAATGGGCGTCTTGATTTAATTTCCTAACCTTTTCGCTTTGTAATGCGTTTTTCTTCTGCTCTTTTGGCCTCTCTGTCAACAGCGGCGCCTCTAATTAGATGAATGTACATAGTACACATACTAGATATATATCTCTTTCTAGGTGTTTGAGGTCACTAAGCACAGTGGAAGCTTTTCTTTAGCAATCTTTCTGGTGCTGTTTTGTTTACGTGCTCTTTGGCTTTCAAATGTATGAGAAGATACAATTTAAAAATGGAAAGATAAAACACCTATTTGTGGCACGGCTGAGATTGAATATCTCTTTTTTTAACAATAACTTAGAGATTTAATTCTGTTTTTTTGTTAAATATATTTTTATATAGAAAAATAACTATACCCTTTAAAAGAGTATGAAAGAAACAAAATAAAAGAACAGAGACTGAAATTCTTAAAATATAGTTAAACAAAAGCTGAAGAGATATGCCGGCGGATAAAGCTCCACTGCTCTCTTTTCGAATTTTCTCGCTCGTTTTTTGCTTTCTGCGATAACATTGTTTGTATTTCTCGCTGTTTAGATAACCAAGCGAATTGTTGGGGCAGCACCCGGCCATTATTTTTCTTTCCCAGTGTTAACATACTTTTGCTTCGCCTCGTAAAACTTTATATTTACTTTTCTGTCCCTCTTTTCCCTATTTTGCATTTTCTTTGGGTACTCGTGAGCATATGTTGCGTGAGTGTGTGGGTGAATAATAATTGAGTTGCGAGCAGCCGGGAGCTGTATATTAATAAGCTGCCTCGAAGTATGCTTTTAAAAGTTCAACTTGTTTGCCCACTGCTGTTGCGCTTTCAGGTGTATATTTTATTGCCGGACACGACTGTGGCTTAACAGTGATGGTGCATGTGGGGCCGCCATCGATTCGATCTTTTAAAGGTTTAAACAAGGATATTTCTTAATCTAATAAGCTAATAGTTGAGAAATATACTAAAAAAGGTACACATATAAACTGAATATAAATTGTACATGTTTGGTTTGTTTTGTTTTTAAAGCCGATGTGAAAACTATGCAAATTGCTCAGCAACTAATTAGCTGAAAATCCATTTCATTTGCGATTTCCTCATGCGGCCGTCTAATACATTTACCCTTGCCATCGCAGGTGTCACGGTCCATTGTCTTCGTTTCCATCTCACTTGTCTGCAAATGCGACACTTTTGATTCACACTTTGATTGCTTTACCGGATCACCGATTTAATAACCACAGATCTGCGATCACATGATGACAAAACACCAACAACAATGTTGGCTTACACCAGACAATTTAAAGCTAATTTCAATAGCAATTAGAGACCAGATTGATGATTTCACAACGATTCCGATGTTGTTATAACTCTATTGATTTAAATGTGCACTTTATAGCTCAATAAATTGCTGATGTGTATAATGGCTAATTTGTCTCAAACACGCTTCGCTAATAATTTTCCACATTTTTACAACTGTTCCGGCATTTGTAATGCATTTTATTCGAGACGCGCCCCCTTAAATATTTTTTCTGAAGTTGAACGAACTTCTGAGAGCCGAAACAACAAAAAAAAAAAAATACAAACCTTTATCTGATATTTTGTGTGGAGCTTTTAATTAGACAGCTTTTTGTTTTCATTCGATGGGCCAAGAGCTTTGATAGAAAATGTGTGTCCCCAATGCATCGTTCACCTGTCTTTCGGTCACTCTCCCATTTTCTCTGGCGATTCGAGAGAGTCAAGAGGAGTAAAATTCGTCGATCGCTGGCGACTTCTCAACTTTAATCTCAGTATAATTCCAACCCTCGGGCTCGGTGGTTGTCTGTCTCTGTCTCTGTCGCACGTTCGATCCGTCGATATTTTGTAGTTTTATATGCCCAAAAGTTGTCAACTGTCAAATCACGAAAGAGAAGAAGAAGAGGCAAATACACGATCCGAAAACGAAAAGAAAATCGAGAAAACAAATTGGAATACTTTTCGAAACAAGTCGCGTGTCAGCGTAATTACTTTATATGTTTGCAAAGTGCGTGTGTAAATATATAGGAGCGTATAGGTACACTGAAAAAAATCTAGAGAATTTTAAAAATCGTTAAGAGTTTAATCGATCACTTCGACTCAAAAGATTTATAACTTTAACCGTTGTTAGTAAAAATGAAATAAGATTTTTTTCGGTGTACCTGTGGCAGCCTCCAAAATTGCAATCGGAATGCACATTTAAAGCAAAATCGACTTTTAAATCACGGCTCGTTAATTATCACGCCTAGCTGCCAAACTCAAAAATAAACAAGAAAAAAGCCACCATTTTTAGCCGAGAAAATACAACAACGAAAAATTATAATATATAAACATTGCTTTTATGTGTACATAGTCTCGTGCGTTGCGTTCGGTTGTTCAATGGTCAGTCACTCGATCAGTCAGTCAATGCTATATGGTTAATGACTGTGCGTTGCGCATACGCCATGTGTGCACTATAAATTAACTGCAGAAGGAATAACTTAAATGAAGATTTATTGGCTTCACTTTCAAATGATTTAAATAAAATTTCGAAATATATAACTAAAAAATGCGTACAAAAAATATATTTCCCTTTTTGTACAAATTATATAACACGGTATTAAACATTTGTAGTATTTTATTTTTAGCAGTGTACTTTTAGCTTAAATATACTTTTCTTTATGTGGTTGAGGAAACACGTATATAAATAGAGGTTAGGGGAATAATTGATATAAACAGCTCAGTTTGTTTACACCGATTTCTAGAGCAAACAGTTGCCGCAACAATCAAAATTGAATGAATGGTTGGGTTTTTTTTCGCTCGCCATTTTAATCGAATTCAAAATTATGCCCATAATAAAAGAAACGTGCTGTACTTAATAAAACACACGGCGCACACAAAAAAATATCGAATATAAAAACCGACCCCACTTATTGGAATGTATAATTCCGAAGTCGATTCAATTAAGTGCAATATGAGTGAATAAAGGCCTAAACCAGTTTCTGGCACAAATGAAAAACACATCTTGGGTAAAAAGTAAATACAATAACGAATAAACGTTCTGTGCCAGGCTCAAAACGGCGTCTATCGATGCAGTTAACACGGCAATAACTTGATTAATTTCGAATATAGCCCAAACACGGAGCCGGCTCGTGGTTCGCATCGAATCACGGCGCCTCACACCCAAAAGGGGACCACCCCCAACCGCCCACTTAGGGCCGGCAAATATACGATCCCTGGCGAATGTCAATTAATACCCATTGGCGAATCCCTCCCCCAAAAGACGAGATCGGTCGCAAAGGTCGCACGTCATGTGCCTCGTCCCTCGAAATTCAGAAATATGACTGGTGCTAATTGACAAATAGCTAGCTCACGACCGATCGATCGGTCCAAGATATTTATAGCGCGTGCTAAACAATCTGAACAATCTGGCAGAGCCAATGCAGGCTCGTTGACTTCGTTCTCCCGAACCCTTGACTTAATTGATTCGAATAATTTGCGGAGAAGGCATATAATTTGGTCAAATATTTTACACATTTATTTATGTCTGTTTGAATGTGAAAAAAGTTGAACCATTATTTGAATAACTTATTCGGGGTAATGCAAAATTTATACAAGTTCGAAATTCGAAAAATAAATCAATTTGTTTTAAGTATTATGAAGCGGTTCACCGCAATTTGCAAGTCTCCATATAATTTGCATTTTAATTTCCGAGAATAAAAATTTTGTTATCAGATATATTCCTTTTTTATTATAACTTTTTAAATTTATTGTTTATCCGCAAAATTAAATTTCAATTGCGCATCTCTCTTACTTTTGTTTTTACGAGATATTTTAATGCCAAATTAAACAAAAATAAAAGACATATACAATTATGAATAACGATTTTTATACAGGTTATTATTAACCGATTGCAATGACTCAGGAACTTAAAGTGTTATTAAATTATTTTCTAGTTTTCCGATTTGTATCTTTCAATGATTCACGTCTTCTTTGCTAAGGTTTGACCAAACTGTAGACACAATTTCCCCCATTCCGAAGGTCTTTCCTCAGGTTGATTCCCATTTGTCGTTCATGTTTTTAGGCCCCCAATCTTGTTTCGTCCAATGACGCCTTGTTGTGCGATGCAATTAAGCCGAAAAACGCTGACAATTTGGAAGGGAAACGAAAACGACACAGGAGGGCAATCGGCAACAATAACAACATTAATCTGCAGTTTGCCAAAATGAAAAAACGTTGTCAAATTAAATTTAGCTGCAGCCGGCAATTGTTTTTCCCATCGACCTCAGTTGGCAAGCGAAGCGGTGGCAATGTCGTCAGAGGGGAAAATGTAATAAATTGCACTTGCAATTTGCAATTTGCATGCCCAGAATGTGTTTTTGTTGCCGCTAACCTTTCGCTGTGGCCCCTTCAACACTGATAGTCCCTCTTGATTTGCTTGATTCAACAGAGCATTGTTTCCTATAGCTAAAAATTGCACATTAGATCATGTCACAATTATTCGAATGTGTATGTTTGTTTACTTTGTGCCTAAGATATCGCACAAGATTAGAGGCGTTTTCTGTTTTAGATACTGATCCAATAATAATTTTATTAACTGGGATGTGTCAGAAAGCTGCGGTGATCTTATAAGTGCCAGTTCACGAGTTTCTTGATGAGCTACGTCAAATGTTTAATTGACTATTCCTGTCCCGCAGTATATTTTTATAATTCTTCGATCGCTGCAAACGCACTGATCGTAAAGATAGCGATGCAAACTTTATCTGTAATTTCTTTACGGCCACTTCAGCAATACCAATTAACTGCCATTTAGGCCCAGATAGCGTATTTTGGTAGACTGTTTATGGGACCCTTGATTTCTATAACTAGAGATGAATAATTGCGGAAATTGCTCGGGTTTTTTTGACCTGACGTAGGAGGGGCAATCTTTGGGAATCACAAGATCGTCTATATCTTTATATCTGTTCTTTTAGGTGTTGTGGGGCAACACTTAAGTGTCGCCAGAATTCTTGGCAATCCCTTGCTCATAAATATACCTACGAAATATCTTATAAAATTCGATACAGCCAAGTCAAAGATAATTGCCGTCCATTTTCATTTTTTTTTTTTTTTTTTTTTTGGTTTTTCTTTGATTTTCTATATATGTTTTCCACATTTTATGTATGAACATTTTCGTTAATTTATCATCTGCTCGATGGCAAGTGTGAGTGTCGTGAAAAGCGTTTTTCCCAATGGCCAATGGCCACGCGTTGTTTATTTTCCCCTCTTATTTATACATTTCTGGTATAAACAAATGGCAGACTAGATTTTATTATATTTCGCCTGACGAAACATGTTAAAAATCAGTTTGTGAAGACGCTAAAAAAAGATCAGCGGTTGAAATGCGTTGGAAAAAGAAGCATCACGTGAGGGGCTTAAATGTTGAAAATTAAAATCGGTTCTTATTATTTTTTAGGTGCACTAGAATTTGAGTTTGTGGGTCGTAAAACTGACGTAAGTGACCACAAACGGATCTATAAACTCGAAAAGACTATACAAATTAACAGCCTTTTGTTAGAATTTTTTTTTGTATGATGATTCATTATTTTGTGTATTGTTTTGCAAGAAGCAAAAAAAAATTCTAAGCAAATGCATTGTTAAAATTTGTTTTAAAACATTTTAGACCAGTTAATATTTTATACAAGAGTTTTACATTTGTATATATTTTTGCCAAGTTCGATTTCACAAATTATCGTCTCTTGTTTACCTGTTGAAAATAAAAGAGCTTTTCCCACATGCCCATTATGTAGAAGTTCCGTACAAATTTTCCTGTAAATATTTAGGCTACGAAAGTATTTCCTCTGCTTTTATTTGTTGGTGCTACTTTTTTTTCTCAGTTCTGTTAAAAAAAAATTTCACCTAGTGAGGTTACCCCATAAATTTTGTTTTGCGGTTTGAAAATTTTCCTTGCCATATTGCCAACGTTGCTGGAAAAATCTCATAAATTAAAGTTGCGTATACGCAGGAATGTCCGAGCATTCTTCGCTTGCATGGGATTTTCCAAGCCCTTTTTCGCCCAATTGCTTACGAAATTTCCCACAAAAGCTATTTATAGAGGTATTTACATTAGATTAGGACGTTTTCTTTGCCGCTTTTCCCACTCGGGAGAGCGGGAGAACAACAGAAAACAGCTGTTTGCTCTATGGCGCCCGATAGTGAAATGCACAAACAAACAAAAACTAAGAAAAAACAGAAATAAATCAGAAAATAGAATAAAGAAGAGCAGAGACCCCGTAGAAAAAGCTTCCAATTCAAAGCTTGCACGCGCCAGGTTTTCGATCGCTCTCGCCTTATTTATTCGGGGAGCTTTCATTGAGAAGGCCCACGGAATGAAACCGGCCTGTCCGCCGGAAAATATCAGAGAACCCCGAACGCATCCGAACGCTCCGCACGTAAGCCCGTCGTCCGAGAAATTCGCCGTACTCCGATTTTCCACGACACGATCCCCGAATTTTCGCGCGGGGGGATGCTCCTAATGATTTCTTTCAACCCTCGTTTGAAATATTACAATTAATTTCGATACACCCGCAGAGCCGCACAAAAAATGTGAGCTGAAAATTTAAATGTTAAATGTGCTGCAAATTAAATTCAAGTGCTGCCGGCGTCGCTGCTCGGGCGACAGCAAATTGCAGATCGCAATAAATTAAAACAATAAAAGGCAGCAGCAGCAGTGAACAGAGTGTATAAAAAATACAGAAATTAAGCAAGACGAAAAAAGAGAGACTGAAATCTACATAAATGATGTCGTTCTCGGTGCCAAAAAAGCGAGTGAACAAACAAAAATTAAAATAAAAAATACAAACAACAACAACAGCAGCAACAATAAAAGCAACATAAAAATAACAATAAAATTAAGGCGAGAAACCCTGTGAAATCGAACAAACAGAAATTAAACGAAAGAAGAGAGCGTCGAGAACATCGAGTGAAAAATGGTTGGCAAAGTCTTGGGCATCAAAGACTTGGAGCAGTTTAGCAGTCGGCGCAGCAGTGTCTACGTCGATCCCGAGTGCGACAAATTCTTCGAGCTGCCGCTCTTCATTGCGGCCAGCTCGAACGACATAACCACCAAATGCCAGTGCTTCCAGTTCAGTCCAGGTAATAAAAACCGCGACCAGAGCCCACAGCCCCAGCCCCAGCCCATTAGGCGCCAAAGTCCAAACCCATAACACAAACCTGACAAAGAGCAACATCAACTAATAATTATAGTTCTTGCGAAATTGAAATGTTTTGGATGTCCGCTATAGTGACTGTGAATTAAGTAAACAAGGTAAAAGGGAGAAACTTTTAAGAAATTTAAGATAATTTCGAAAAATTTTTGAATAAAAAAAGGATACATTTATCGAATCGAATTATAAAAGATCTTGAAAATGGAAGCTTTATGTTTTCTTTCAACACTTGACAATTAGCCTTGGTCCGATAGTTTGAAAATATTTTGAAAATATTTCTAAAATCTTAAACTTGACCCATTTTCGTTAAAAAATTGTGTTTATTCAAAAATGTATTTTTCCAGTTACATCCTTGCATGAAAAATGCTTTGAGGCTTTTAAAGTTGCCTTGAACAGAAAGAGCAGATTTCCTTGTTTACCAAACATGGCACACCCTCAACACAAATTTCTTAATATGTTTAGCACTTCTAAAACTTAATTAAGTAATAAACTATACTACAAAACAACAAAAATAAAATCGATCAGCTGCGGGAATAAAAACGTTTTATTTTCCCAAACTCCCAGGTGATGTGGAAAACAATGAATAATATTTCGTGTGTGTATTCATTATCGTATTTTATGCGATAAGAGTTTCGGCTTCATAATAAATGTTATCCGCTACGTGGTCTCTCTATATAATTGCTCACATAAATGCACTACGTTTTGTGCTCTTAATCAGATTGCACAGTTTTAATAGCGCCAAATCGTATTTAAAATAAGTGAATTAATCGCAACCACTTTGTCTATGATAGTTATTTATTTATAACTATGTTGGAGAACTGACATAATATCCAATTATATGCATTTTTGCGCTTTGTTTTCGCTTTCAAACACAACTAAAATTGATTGCGTTGATAGGAAAACTACTGCATCGGTTGCAAGCGGAATGTGCAGTATATATGGTGACGATACACATCGCAGTATTTCCATATTGGTCGTTCGAAAAATGCAAATGGATCCGATGGATGCTGTAGATGGGGATTAATTACCCCCACAAGCGAGGCGGCGAATGAGCGAAGCTTCACTCAATTATACCAGTTTTTATTGTTATTGCATTTGCTGCAATGAATATACACTCACCCCATCCATATCTTATCGCATTCGTGTAATTTGATAGTTCTCCCCGAACTTTTATTGGGCTAACGCAAAATGATTTTTATTTAAGCGACATTCTAAACACTTTTTAACTCGCCATAAAGCGAACAAATAAATCTGTGGGTCTGCGAAACTTGGTATCTTTGATTTGTTGGCCGATATTGATATGGGGCTGCCCGGCGCTATTTCGCTGGATTTCCACCTTATCAGCTGGCGTTGATAGCGGGGGCATGCAAAAATCGATCAGCTGTCGTTGGCTGTAATGAGACATGTCCGCAGTGCAATCAATTACCCCCACGCCGATAGCTAATCAATATGGCAGTCCCGATGAGGTTCAATGTGGCATTGAGGTGGCTAGCTACGGATGGAGGAGCGGGGGGGGGGGATGGCCGGGCGGTGGGGTCTTGGGGTTGTCCTACATACGCAGTTGACCAGCTGACCGAGGTGATAGTCGATCTACGGCTGACAACTAATTGACACATCTGCTGGAAAAAGAGCGGGTGGTGTTTGTTTTCAAACGGCTTTATTTGATAAGCGCAACTATTTTACTTGCTAGTTTTGTACTTTGGTTATCAATTTTTTAATACAACTAATATCAATTAATTAATTTTAAAAATGTTATATCAGCACTTAGTTGAGAGTAGTCAACTTAGTAGACAACACTTATAATGCACTCACTGATTTAATAAATAATTCCACAAACTATTATTCAGAAGCAGACACAAAATATTATAGATAACATTAGCTGTGTTTAACTGAAATAATTTTCCTGGGAAAAGTACAGAGCTTACAATTGATAAAAAAAATTCTGATATGGCCATTGCTTACCTAGAATGCTGCCAAACAGAAATTAACTCCAATTAAGTGGACCTTTCGAAAGAATTCATTAAACAAAACCACGTCATTGGTTTTATTGGTCAACAAAATTGTTTTATAGAGCCTTTTAAAAGAAACTAGCCAGAACCAAAAACGAGCAAAGGCCAAAGAAAATAATTTCGGCGTGTCCATCATAAGTAAATATAATTTTTTTTATCAATGTCCCACTTTATCAGATGCAGTTTCTGAAGTATTTTATTTTGACCACTTGTGGCATGTGAGTAATGTCGTTGCCTTACAAACGAAATTTACCTACTTATCGGTGGTTCACAAGTATTTTTATATCTTGAGCTGTGTTGGTCTAAAGCGCCTCGCGACTTTGATGATAGTGTAGAAGGTTCTTTGCACTCCCATTGGAACGGCTCTAGAGCGATGATAACCTCAAGAACCCCCATTATTAGCCACAGCAAAAACAATCGTGTCATATGATTGCCAGGCTGAAGTACCAGAAATTCCGAAAACGGCAGCCTCGGCCACTCAAGATCTCTAAGTTTGTTTTTGGACAAACAGTCTGCAAGGCATTAGGATAGTTAATGACCTAACCTAAGTGGGATTAGCTTAAAGACTAATCAAATACATATGCTGTATTTTTAGCCCTCCGATAAGTTTGCACTTTAAATCGCTTTATCAACTGCAGTGATAGTTTAGAGTAGGATTACTAAAAGTGATTTAGATTGGCTATAAGTTTGTTTTCGGTTATCAAAAGTATTGCTAAGTGTTTTAAAGGGGAAGTTCTGAAATGGGTTCGAATTTAAGTGTACTACCCACTTACTGAACAAACACCCACTCCTCCCACGGAGAACCTTTAATCTAACCCTATGGCTAATCGGTACCTCCACTATCTTTGTTTGCAGGCAAAGAGCCGGCACTGCGCTCCTACACCGAGATCCAGCAACTGCTGCAGCAGGGCAAGAAACGTGACGTGAAGAACATACTCAGGGAGAACTCGTGGCCCATCAATTCCCCGATCCGATCGCAGCTATGGCCGATGTTATGTGGCCAGCACCAGACCAAGCAGCAAATGCTCGACGGCTTCTACTGGGAGATGGTCCACCAGGTGGGTGCCATATGCTCTCCATTCCAATTGAAGCATATTTTTAATGAGTTTTTCCCTTGAATTTCAGGTCTTTGGCACCACGGAGCTGTCGGAGAAGCCGATCATGTTGCCCGCCTTCGTGGATGCCACCCACTGTTTGCCGTACCACTTGACCAGCACGGGCCGGGCCGTCGCCGATCGGATCGTGAATGTCCTGGGCTACGACTGCCCCGATATTACCTACAGTCCAGTATTGTATCCAATTACATCGATACTTTTGCATTTCATGTCGGGTAAGTTATTATCGGAGTGCCAACAATCCGCAATCCTCCAATCTCCACACCATTCCACTCCACACGTGAATGTCAATATTTGATCGAGTCATTTTTATCGCCTCTCTACAAAGCACACAAAAATAAGTGGCACAATTGTAAGGCTCAACGCTCCAGGCCCCTTTTGATTTACTCCCCATATATTATATGTTCTCTATATATATTATATGTATAGCTATAGCTATATGTGATATATGCGGGGATTCTCGGCGCGTATCGCAGCTGGTTGCAAATTGATGTATCGTGATTTTTTGGCTAATTGATTTGGCCAACATGCAATGAGCCACCAAATAATTTCTAATGTAAATCTTGTTACTCCTTTGTATTGTCAATACAGTGAAAAACGTTATTATAAGGCGACTAATGTTGAAAGATATTTCCTTAGAATACTATTCAAAATATATTGGTTACCTTTGATAAAGATATCAAACTCATTTGCAAAACTACTGCTTAACTTTTGGATTATATTTTGTTCTCCACTCCAGCTAAAACTATATTCATGGGGCTCTACTGTACCCCACTGTACTTGACCATAGTCAAATGATCAACGTCTAACTGTCTGCTTTAGTTCCGCATTTGTTGTTGGTTTTGAAACATTTTTTCTGTACTACTTTATTATCAGCTAATCATTATTTCATTGTTGTTATTGGCGACACAATAACATACTCGAATATTTGACTTACAGTATAGACTGTTTACTCGGAATTCGGTTTCATCCAGTCAGGTGTAGACTGGGAATAAGTCAAAATCCGCTTGATTCCGCTCCCTCAATGAATGGGAAAATAACTGAGCGAATTTTCGCTGAAACGAGATGAAAATATTATTGCAACCTTCGGAGATCCTTTTCGGAAGTTCATCATGGGAATCGCAAGCCGATGATTTGGAGGTCTGCCTCCGATTAACTTGACAGCTGGTCATGTGCCTGACCTATTGATAACCCCTCTCTCTAATAGCAATGGGTAATATCTCCTGTAATCTAATCAACTGTAGATGCCCCGCCCTAAACTATGTACGTTCCATTTTTAGACAGTACAATACAATACAATCTATCGATCTATCAAAGGTTTTACTTAAAGAGCATTATCTCCTAGTCATTGCAAATTATCTCGATTCGGTTTGGAATTTAAATGTATATGTACAGCTTATTTGTGGGAGCTGATAAGCTGATTTTTTTGAGGAGGAGGTCAGACGGCCTGTCATTCTGAAGGTTTGTTTACACTGTGCGAAATGGTTTTGTCCTCCTTTGTGTCTGTCTGGCACTAATGGAATTATTCGATTCCGGTATAGAGCCCAAGGCGCTAAAGTATTTCCATTTTGTCTGGTTTTCGATTAATCAAAATATGCTTGCAGTCCGATTATTTTCAAGAACAGATTTCTATTTTTTTTATAAGTACAAAGATTTTTCGGACTCTTTCCAGAACTCTTGGAACTTATAAATGAAAGTTTTATAGCAAATTTTAATGCTGTCAGACAAGCTGCGATAAAACAGACAAAAAATCTCCAAAAGTGTCAAAACGAAGGGCACTTAAAATAAACCAAAATTAATATGGGCGCTGCGTTCAATCAACACATTTCAATATTGAACATTCTTCATTCGGCGCCTTTTTCGTGTGTGCATTTTCAAGTTCAAGAGTCGCATATAAACAAATGTTTAAAGTGATATAGATAGCCCATATGCATATGTCGGTCTGTTTGCATTTCGTTGTTGACGTCATTGCAATTCGATTCGGTTCGATTCGTCTTCTTTTTGCAATTTGCGATTTTCGCCTTTAGCCACTTAAAGTAAACAGAGCAAAAGACGGGGAAAAATAAAGAAAAACTGCGAAGATTTCAAGGCTCATTGGGGTTTCTTAGTTTACTGACACACATTTTAAGGTAGTTCTTTGTCTGTAGGAACACTTTTCCACTTTTGTATCTGCGTTGATTAACATAGGCTTTGTTTAAAAATCGTATTTCTCGTTCTACAATCTTGTGTGTTTTCGTTGGCTTTGGATTTGGCTCGGCTAATAATGCCAACACGTGAGCATAAAATTCACATAAAACGTTCACTGAAACCCAAGCAAATGCGAACATATGCGTACTCTTTCCTTTATGGCTTTGTTTGCCAATTCTATTCTTCTAAGTTCTGCGTTCTGCGTTCTCCATTCTTCATTCGCCATTATGATTCCCCATTGTTCTGTTTGTGTTTTTTCGCCCTACCCAAACATTGTCGCCTTTTGCCTACATATTTGTTTTGCCGGATTTTTATATGGAGTGCTCATCAGCACATCAGATACTCGGCAATGCCGAGCACGCACAATTCAGATTAAAATATATGGAATAGTCTCCAGTACTTGGATTTAATGGCCCGAGAATCTGACGTCAGTCTTGAGTCAGGTAGAGAGTGAAAATCGGAATATAACCCCTGTTTCAATTTGCATTCCTCCGCCCTTCTTCATTCATATTCATGAGCCAAGTAAATAACCGAAAGGGGGAAGGTTTTCAAGGTTCCCTAGGTGTAACAAGGGCTTTGTCCTATATATTCTCCTCTTGTAACTTTACAGAGAATATATAATTTCACTTATATAGTTTCTGCTTACTTACTATATGTACTTGTAAGGGTATTTAAAGATTTACCAAAGCCAGTTAAATGGCTTCGTCTGCTTTCCGCTGCCAATTAGCAATTCTAAAATGTTATTTTCGCTTTTATTCAAATTTATTAAGTGAGCTGTATGTCTTCTTTCCGCTTTTGTTTTTGTCTTGGACTATTTGCATTGTTTATGTTTGAGTTTGTTGAGCTAATTAAAGCAGAGCAGCAGCTGGATTCCAGTCTTCGGCTCTTCTATCTCGCTAGTGGGTGTTTAGACTATCTTTTGTCTATTTTTGGTGGGTTCGCATCTCATAAATAACTCGGCACGTGCTCTCTGACGTCTACTGACTTGACTTGACTTACTGTTCTGCCTTGTTAGCAAATTGACCTTTGTCTTTATTTAAATGTGGATATAGCTCGTGCGGAGATTTTAAACGATATTTAGTTTACAACTGTATCTTTATATTGTACTCAGCTTTAATTGCACTCATCGTCAGTTCTTTGATTAATTTCAATTGGAAATTGTTTACTTCTGCCGTTGCTTCGACTGATAATGGCGATGATGAGGGGTCATTAAAATTTGAGCTGAATTCATATTGTGCCGAGCTGAATGCAAATGCTGGCAGATTATTGCCATTGCAGCGAGTGGCGTACGTCACGCTCTAGAAATAGCAAGGCCCTTAAATATTTAATAAACTTATCAAATGTTTGCTCACTTACGAGCCGCCTTTCCGGCACAGATAAAGTTCAACCCACGACATCCCTTACAGAATCTCTCTATATGCCATTAAGAGCAGTCGGGGGAACTAAGTCGAACCGCTTGGGGCCAGTGTAATCCACTGATAAGCCGGCGAAATCCACTGATAAGGCCTTTGTTTACCCCGCGGCGTTTGAAACTAATTAAACTTTGCAATGCTGCAAGCCAATCCGTCGACTCCTCCTTATCACCCTGCAAAGGTTCAAGTCGGTTCAGTAGTATCTAAATTGAATTTAAAGTCCGCCCACTCCGCCCAATCCCAACTGAACTCTAATTGCTAATTGATCGGGCGGCGGCGGAGTGGATGTTTACACACAATTACATTTTTAAATGCACGGCAAATATTTTGAGGTGCGCTAATGACTTGCTCACGACTGTCTGAAAAACAACTCGAGCAAAACTCCGAGAGGGTATTTATAGCCGCCCCAACACTTCGACATTGCATAATTCGATCTAATTTAGAAATCAAATAATCAGAACGCATATACTTGTACACTCACGGGGTTGTTGGGTAAAAATTGTGCCAGCTAATTAAGGAAAATTGAAGAGGGCGATGGCGGGGAAATCGGGGGGAAATGGCGGTGGTCAAAGTGCATTCCCACCGACGGATGTTCAACGCATTCTCGATTTAATTTGCGCTGCGTCATTGCGGTAATTCAGTGCTCTCGGCCATTTACACACACACATATGAGTATGTACACATAAACACACACTCACACGTAGAGAAAACCACTTCCTCCCGCTGCTCCACCTTGGGATTTCGTTTTCGTCCACCGCAAATGCCATAAGCACTAAGCCATAAGTCGAGCTGCTGCTGCAGTTCCACAATTAAATTGGAAGCGGATCTGGAACGGAAGGAGGAGGAGGGGAGGGGGCTTCATAAATTGTGGCTAAGGTTAGGCCTGTTATTAAATAGGTAATTGTTAGGAAAGCTGTCATCCAATCTCACCTGCAAGTGGCGACGGGGCGTATTAGATATCGAGTATTACGTATACGACATGTTGTGCGATAAATAGAGGCCTATTCTGATTCGTAAATTAATTCAAATTCTATGCATACATTCCATCAAATATTTCATTAACCCTACAAGTTTTTAAACTAATACAATAAACCTTATTTTTATCTTGCAGAGGAGGAGGCGTACATTTGCTTGGCCGGTCTGGTGGGCAGCAAGGAGAAGGTATTCATCAATCAAACCAAACTACAGCACGAGGTCACCTGGAAGACGGTGATGCAGATAGCCAAAAAGCACACGGTAAATATAAAATTACTCTTCTGCAAACCCATCGATCAAATGCTAATCGAAAGTTTTTGGTTAACAGAAAAGTGCAACTTCGTATTTCCAACGTATTTGCCCGGGCCTGAAGCTGGAGCGCATCTTCATGGACTGGTGCTGGTGGATTCTAGCGGGTCTACCCTTCCAGCATCTGGTGCGGATCATGGACTGCTACTTCCACGAGGGCATCAAGGTCCTCTACCGCGTCGCCCTCGTCATACTCAACCTGTTTCACAAGGAGTGCCAGTCGAACAACGAATGGAGTCCGGATAATATTAAAAACGACATTGGCAATGCGCTGATCAAGTTCTGCAAGAAGATCCCAGTGTCGCCGGCGAAGCTGCTCCATGCCGCTTTTAGTATTAGGGGACTGAGGTAAGTAAACATCAAATTGTATACCTCAAGATCATATTTTAATTGATTTTGTATCGCTTGCAGTACCCAGTATATTTCTAGAATATTTATCAAGACTGAAATGCTACTAAAAAGCCGTTCCGTGCTCACCAGCGGTTCGAAGCAATTAATCAAATCGCGTTCAAGTGATAATCTGCCCACTAGTCAGTCGCAGGTCAACATCCAAATGATGTCGCACACCTTGACCATCCGAGAGGTAAGTGCAAATACGAACCCTTCATCCAATTGACACGCCCCCTAACCCACCATCACACAGTATACAAAATACAGAATACAGAATACAGAATACATAATACAGATTACAGATTACAGATTACAGAATACAAACAGAAACCGAGTTAGGCATTTATTCAGTTAGTAATGACCCAAATGAAACTTTACACAGCACAGCACCACAAACAAACAACCTGTCTAATGGTAAACTCTGATTTATTTTTATTCGTTTTCTGTTTATGTTCCTCTCACAACTTCTCCAACTCTGAAACAACGCACCCAAAAAATAAACAAAACCAGAAGCTGCACTCCGAGAGCTGTCGCAATTTGGTATGAGGCTGGAAAAGCTATACGAAATTATTATTAAAGACAATACTGATAATGCCGATGTTCGATTGATTCTGCTTGTTTTGTTGGTTTTCTTTCCAAACTGTCTTTGAATGAGTTCAATCTGCGTTCAATTTCAATTTCTTGAGTTGCTCGAGTCGAGTTCTGAAAGCATGAAATTAGGGAGTTATTATTTTTAATTTAAGGCAGTCATCTGTATATACGAAACGTACATTTTCGGAGTGAACTGGATCGAATCTCGTTGGTTTAAATCCAGTTTATTCCCAAACTCTCTCCCTAGAACTGATTCGACTCGATTTTTGTGTTCGTTCTGCCGCCACTTGACTTTTGTGTTGTGTTTGATCTCTCTGCCATTTTTTATTTCGCCGAATGAACTAACTTCTCGCCACTTTCTTTCCGTTACTTATCAATCAAAGCAAAAGCACAGCCTCAACAATAACCACATCTATAATAACCACACAAAACAGCTTTTTATTCCTTTCCGTTGCTTTCTGTTGTAACAAAAAAAAAAAAAAAAAAAATATATATATATCGCAAAGCCAATACTCACAAACAAAAATACATAAACAAACAGAAATCCACAAGTGAAATTGCTCCTTATATGAAATCTATATATAAAACGTTATTTCTATTTTTCTTGTACTTTTTTTGCTGCCTTGGCAACGAAATGAATGAATATTAACGATACAACAAAACTAATAATTGCAAAAAAACAATATAAATTTGCGTACGCTTGATCAATCAATGTATACATATTTTCGATATCGATGAAATACATTTCCACCGGTTCATTTGCCGCCATTGGGTGCATACTGTTAAATATTTCATCCGTCATGATAATGTATAAACCATAGGGCGAAAAGTCGCCCGGTCATAGAGCCTGCGCGATGGGCGTTTATCCCATACACAATCTGAAAAGTCAAGCTTGTAAGAACGAAGATGTAAGTGAAAGCCAAAGTCCACTCCTCCTCCACTCCAATAAAAAGCCAATCAACATTCCACACCGAGAATCTACTACACGCCACACTTTTAATCGTACTCTTAATACGTATACGCCATTATCAATGAAAGCTTTTGGCTCATGTTTTAATTCCGCAAACCATTGAAGCCACAAATCTGCATGAAATGCCAAGAATTCTTTTTCAATCTGATAGAAATTACATTTTGACTTTTGTTTGATTTTATCATTGTTTTGCCAGTTCTTATCCACCACATGTTTTTTTTTTCATGAGTTATCCAGTAGTGTTGGCAAATTATTAATACAATATTTACCAAAAAAAAAAGTATTTTATTTTAATATAGGTCTTCTTTATTAAGAGATCGTAAGCGGAAAACCCTATTCGGTTTTGCCAGATATCTTAGGGCGGAGAATATACATAGGATAGCCAGCTAGCACAAATCTATCTACGAAACGGTGCATCCATTAATCGTTTTCATGTGTCCCCCAGACCTCATCCGCCATATTGCATATAATTTTTTGCTATATATCCATCTATATCTTTTCATAGCATTTTGGTTTGCCGGGCACAAAGAATTTCATAAAAACCTGGACGGATAGACAATTTGTAAGCATTGCATTGCATATTGAAAACCCTCCAACCTGTTATCCCCACTCCATTTGCCATTACCACTCATTCCGTAATTCCATTAAAAAAAAAAGTGAATGCCATTCCTCGAAAATCCCATCCAAAATTAAAGAAACAAAGATCTCCATTCCGTGCCGTCTTAGAAAATGTTTGGGCAAGTCTCTGTCTATGTAAAAGTGTCACAGTCCTGAAGTCATTTAATGTTAGTAGTCTCCAGTTCATCTACAAATTGGAAGAGTTGCAAAAATAAACACTAAATTTAATCCATGAACCAGCTTTAAGTTTTAGAGCCGCCAAGCCACAGTTTGAGATGCGCTGCTCCCGCGCCGCCGCTGCTGTTGCTTACAGTTTGACCCGAACTGCGCCGTAGTTTACTCTGTAGTCTTGAGCCTCCATCGAGAGCTGTTGCCTCGTATATGTATATGTCAATTAACCCTGGCTTTTAGTTGTTTTTCGTTGACTTTTGGCCTTTTAGTTCATGTTCTTTCACTCTACTTTACCCACGCCAACGTATTTTGTTCTGTCATTGGCTAATTGCTACCCCTTTACTCGTAGTTGTAGCCGAGTTAAAGCCTCCAATCGATTGAGATAACAAGAGCTAACAAGAACCGTATTTGTTTTCCCATAGCTGTTCACGCTGTGGTCCTGGCTGCCTGTGCGGATAACAATGTACCAACCGGTGCTGCTCTACACCACCGAGGAGCACGGCTGCTCATTGACCACATTCTACGTCCGGGTGGAGCAGCACGAACCCACGCTGCTCATGATCAAGACGTGCAATAATGAGGTGAGTACTTGATTTCCATAAATAACTTAAATCACTACCTTGAATGTCAAGGGGTCAACGTAACTGAAATTTTATTGCTCTGATAAATTAATTTATTATTTTAATTTCAAAAATGAATTGAATTTACTTATTTGATTCTTGCTTCAGGTATTTGGTGCCTACTGCTCCTCGCGCTGGTTTGAAAGGAACGTGAAGGATGACAAGGGCCAGCGACAGGCCTACTTTGGCACCGGCGAAACCTTCCTGTTCTCCCTGTTCCCGGAGCGAGCCAAGTACCCATGGGTGGGCATCGAGGGCGACAAGGATCTGGGACACAGTTCCGAGCTGTTTATGGCGGCCGACTCCAAGATGATTACCATTGGAGGAGGGTATGTTGTGATACTCGTAATTTTACCCTCCTATTTGCTAATTAAATTACTTTTTTTTTGTAAACAGTGAGGGTCAGGCCATCTGGATGGACGAGAACATACGGTTCGGCAAGACGGATAGCTGCAAGACCTTCAACAATCCACCGCTGTGTCCGTCGGGCGACTTTGAGATTCGGGTGCTGGAGGTTTACGGCTTCGTGGGCATCTAAGAGAAAACCTATCCTCAGTCTGACCGATATTGCCCGCCGATGATCAAGTGCTCAGCCAATCTGCTCGACCTTCCCCCCGCGTTTCCTACACCCACTCAAACACCTACAGATTGCTTTCGTTTCCGCCATTATTGGCGGACGCTGATGATGATACCAAGATGAGAAAATGTGTAAACATTTATAAAAGCTTATTTATAAATATGTATCGAAAGTGGCCAAGCAGCAGCAAACGCCGCCGTCGTCGTGTTAATGTTTAATGTTAATGAAAAAAAAGAAATGCAAAACTAAAACAAATTATATATTATATAATGGAAATACTCTGTGAGTTCATGTTTCAAAACGCAAAGCTTTGAAATTACAATACCCTAGTTGTTATAACCCCTTTACATATATATACATGATATCTATACAAGCATATACATAATGAATTATACTAGAAAGTGTACATCTAAATGTAAAACGTATTTCTATAGCCATGTACCGCAGCAAAAAAAAAATATTCCTTAAAAATCGAAAGCAGAAAAACAACACCTGAAAACTTGGGCTGCAACTTCATTATTGTTTATTAGCGTTATTATTTCATTTAGTTTATACAATATGTATTTTTTCTTTCTGTAAACCAAATTTACTGACTTGACTGAATTCGTTATAAATGTTATTAATATTATTATTGCTATGTGTATAGAAAGTGTAACTTGTAAATTGCATTAAAAACAACCGAATGTTTCTGAAAGTTGTCTCCCATTTGGTCGCAAAAAATATAATGATAAAGCAAAACCAAACATCTTTCGATTAGTGCTGCTGCTGCCGCCAACGATATGCTCAGATACAACAGATATATACCATAGTTATATAGCCCCAATTGATTAATATAAAGCTTATGCCCTTAACCAGCGGAAATTGTAGTCGCTTCAAAGTTCAAAATGAGAAAAGGGAAAGATCAGGAATTGGACAGCTCTCGCCCATGTGCAATTGATCTCAAAGCGAAAAACGAAAACGAAAAACAAAGAAATGTATTACAAGTTGAAGGCTACATAAGTAGGCATAAACAAAAACGGAGAACAATCAATAATTATTTTAAGATTCCATTCCATTTTCAATACCAACGAAATTCTTTGCTCACCTCCACCCAAAAACTGCACGTACACAAAATTTTTGCACATTTTTCTAGTCAATTTTTATGTTTAACAAAAAGAACATGGTGTGTTTCCTCCAATTTCCCCCAGACTCAATTCCCATATGCCTTTGAGTGACTGTAGATTCCGCTGGCTTATTGATCGTTGCACTACACAAGCGAATTGTTACAACTTAATGGAAGAACCACAACGAAAATTGAGGCGTAGGGACAGTAGTGGCCACAGATTGCAGTTAGGACTCTCCAACCATTACATTGTGGAGCTGGTACTCCACAAATCCCCAACCCTATCCCACACTCAAAAAAAAAGAGATCAAAACCTCCATGAAAACCAATGTCACCTGCAATCTGTGGAATGGAAAGAGCAGCAGTGGAACGGCAAACTAAATATGAATAGTTTTTAGGTTTTAAACAAACTCTCTGTGTTGTTGTTACTATGATTCAATGTATATGTGTACGCAGCATTATATAACCGAACTCAACATTATATAACCCAACTACAAATAGTTGAACAAGTTGATCCATACAAGGCAAAAACAAAAAAAAAAAAAGAAATAATGAGAAAAGCAAATCTGTTTGTTATTTGTTTCCGAGTGTGAATCGCATTGAAACAATAGGTTTTACTATATTTGGTTGACTAATTCTTACACGCCGATAATATGAATTGTTGATAGCTTAAGCTTAATTCGGAGCGTGTTTGGCGAGGATTGTTTGTGGCATTGACGAGGCAGTTGATCCCGCGGGATTCTCGGAGATTCCCCGGGGAATATGCCAACTTGGACAGTATTTGGTAAAGCAAAAACAAACAAAGTCTTTTGTACATAAATTGTGTTCTATCTGAATTGTTCTCAATGTGTAGTTTAAATACGATATCTTGATAAATATCCATATATTTATATTTGAATGTTATTTATGTGTAGCCCAGAAAGTGACACGAATATTATCCACAGCTAACACCCATACAAATGATTAACCAACGTGTTGACTATATACCTACATACAATAATTTATACAAGAAACTGGAAATATATGTAAATCTAGATGTGTTTGACGATCAACAAGTATATTGATTAAAAATTGAAACGGCGATCGTGTGTATCGATTTTGAAATGTTATTTTATTTAATTTATGCATATTTTGTAATTTATAAATCCTAGTTACACATACTTACATACACACGCGCGGATATAAAGTAGGAGACGAGTAAATTTTATTCAATAAATTATATTAAATCAAACAAGAATAATTATATTATATAAAGATATATGTATGTTAAATCATTTTAGTGGATGTATAAAAACAACGGAAACAAAATCAAATAAAATGAAAATTGAAAAAAAAAATACAGCTTTGTTGGTTTTTAGCCATGCGAGTGATAGACATTTAAATTTTTTTTGACTTTTTAAGTTCTTTTTTGTTAGCAAGGTTTTTATTCTTAGGAACTTGTAATAAACTGTTAAGGCCACGAACTTTTCTACGAGTATTAATAATCCAGTTAGTTGTACACATCAATTTAACATACAATACTCGAGTATATTTTGGGTAATATGATAAATTGAAAAATGGTCGCCTCTCCATTTTTTCCTAATTGGTAAACAGGATAAGCAAACCAAGGGCAGAAAGGACTCCAACCAAGGATAGTGTGATTTTTCGTGGAGCTGCGTTACACAGATCCGTGTCGCAGAGGGCGCATCCCAGGAAGTTCATATAGGGCACCACCGGATCCGGACCATCATCGCAGTTAATGCTTATTGGCGAGGCGTCGCCAAAGTAACATGCTCGTCGCACAAATCGCGTTTCTCCAGGCACTGCCAAAAAAACAGGAATTGGTTGGGGTATTTCTTAACCTAGATTCCCGAATAGATATACTTACTGCCCTCATGGTACTTGGTGAGGCAGGTAGTTGGGGCACCTGGGGCTCGTATGCTTGCCACAACTTCGCAGTCCGTCGTGGATATGTCATCGCCCACAAACTGCTCCCCGCACCCTGGATTATTGACGGAATCGCATTCGTAGCAGGTAATGGCCCGAGCTGATGACGACATGCGTAGATATGTGTGTCAACGCGAAAAAACACAGAGAAGAAAACAATGGACCGAAATTGTATTCAGAACGTGTATATCTTAATACGTAATTTGTATACAAACATTTACTGTTCACGGGCGATAATATTGTCCTTCGAACAAATTGTATTTTTAAGCTGGTTGGTATGGGATGTGAATAAAACTTAAGTTTGCTGTGGGACATTAATGTGTGTTGAGAGTGTAAAAACATTTTTAAAATACAATTTGTAGCTTATCTCAATTCAACTGATTCGCTAAAAAACCAACGAAACAAACAACAAATTTTAACTTATTTGGAAAGGAATTTTATTCCTGATAATAATAAAATTATTAGTTTCTCTTAATTAAACTGATTCACTGAAAAAACCAACGAAATAGTAGATTACTTGGAACATTCAATTCTTACAAATTTTAACTTATTTGGAATGGAATTTTATTCCTGATAATAATAAAATTTTTAGTTTCTCCTAATTAAACTGAATCACTGAAAAAACCACCGAAATAGTTGATTTCTTGGAATTTCCAATTCTTACAATTTAAATTTATTTGGAAAGGAATTGTATTCATGATATTTATAACAATGTGAATATAATTTAAGGTGCAGGAATGGGATGCCCACCTGAGCTGGCCAGCGTGACGAGCAGAAAAAGCGATAGGAGCGCGCGTAGAGGAGCCATCGCCTTCGCCATCGTACCGCCCCCGAAAACAGTTGAACCCACTGTTTAGCGGTCGCGGTGAGTCAACAGCTATAGCGATATAGCAATGCCGATACGTGCGCGAATACAGATGTTGTCTTCTCAGCTGCCGGACCGATTTGAATCACATGATAGACCCGCTATATAGCCACGAACCGCCGACAACAGACTACCGACCGCCGACTCGAAGCGTTTCGCACACGCGACTGAACGCAACTAAACTAGATGAGCGAACAATCGTATTCAGAATGTGAATTTGATGTTCAGAACAGATTTTCACTTCTGCCTCGTTTGCATTTTCCTGGCTAACGCGCGTGTTGACATTGTGGCCAACGACGAGGTGGATTTCCAAAATATATAACAACAGGTTTCGCCCATCCCATCGAATCCCATTCCATCGCATCGCCTCCTTCGCCGATCCATTTGGATCAGGGAAAAGTTCATTAGTGGCATTTGAACAAATAAACAAATTGGCGTTCTGTGTAAAATTAGTTTTTATTAGTTTGCATTCGGATCGTTCGAAATTTGTTTGCCAGCTTTTCGGCTCATGTCGGCTAATGTTGCTCATACGCCATGTTTGCCGATGATTGGCCATTAATACAGTGGGGTAGATTGTGAGTTTTGGCTTAATTGGGGGTGCTGTGTGGACTTTGTTAAGTGATAGTTTTGGACCTTGTTGGAGTATAGCTAAATTGAACTAGGTTTACTTAAGTTATTGTGCCTTTTATTGTGCGTTTCGTGCCCCACATTATTTTAGTGTCTTCCTGTCATTTCAGAGTAGCTGATGTGCCAAGAGAAACATTAGCAGACTGGCGAGAATTCTCCACTTGTCCACTGCGCTCTCCGCCCCATTGCAGTAGTCCTCGTCGTCGCACACATGACAACTGGCGTTCTGCACCGCCGTCAGTGTGGGATCCATTTTGCACCACACGTCGGTGGCATTCACCTCGCCGAAGTAGCAGCCCCTAACGATCTTACGCACGCCATTTTCTGCGGAAGGAAAACATTTAGTTAGTCTACTTTAAGGCTGAGTTATCATTAGAGAACATGTTTTATGCGTTCCATTTTTAATGGGATTATACGTATTGTTCGAGATATCAAAAGATTTCTGGTAAGTCTATGAAAATATTTTGAAATAAGGTCGCAGCTGTTGGAATGTGTAGAAATTAAGCATAACTATTTTGTTTGCGTCACAAAAAAACTATTTTCATAATTAAATCTGAATGGCGTCCTTAATATGTGTTTACACTTTAATCTGTATCATTAATTTCCATTATTAACGAACATGGTTTATTGTTTAAATAAGGAATGAAACGGATACTCATCGTTTTTAAAACCTGTTCTTTTTCATTTTGTTTTTAATTTTGACTTAAAGCACTTAACAAATGATACTTTCTCTAATAAGGTGATTGCCTTTTAAAATTGTAAATAACTTGGTGTGCAGTTAAACGGTCATAAATCACTTCAGACTGCCATTAAGCAAACAACTATATTTTATTGGCTTTTGGTGAATGAAAGAACTATTTTTGCAACATTGTGAATACTACGGCAATCTAACTTACCCTGGAAGACCCGTTTCAGGCAGGCCGTGGCATTCACGTTGAGCAGATCGTTCTCCAGAAATCTCGGCGGAGCGATAAAGGCGCAGTCGTATTTGAAATGGTTCTCGACTGCGAAGTCCTCGCCGCAACTGTCCTCGTAGACGGATTCGCAGGCGTAACACTGGATGGCGTAAGCTAATGGCATTGGGATAGATAGATAGAAAGACCAGAGACGCCTCTTATTTATGGCACAAATGAGATCAGACAGACAGCCGACTCGTCGGCAAACACAAAACTCAAAGCGAAAAGTAAAAGAATCGGAAAAGCAATTCAAATCCAAATCCAAACAGACAAAAACAAACCTGAGGCCAGCAGCGAGATGAGCGCGCCAAACAAAAGTAAATAACGCCGCATTGTTAATGAAAAACGAGAATTGGGTTTGGTTTTTTCACCTTTTCCGTTTGCGTTTGGATTTTGTTTTATTTGATGGTTTTATGGAAAATAATTCAAGTGGCGCGCTTATTTTTAACTCTGCTCAGCGCAATTGAAACGATCCGCACGAGATTTAAATATAAAATGTATATCTATTGTGCATAATACGTATGTCCAATATAAATGACTTCAATATATTTTGTTTGGTTTCAGACCGTTAGGAAAATAAAATGTAAACACGCGTTGCCAATTTTCCCCTGAGTTTATTTCGATTTTCCCCGATTTTCCCGGCTAAACACCAAGAGCCGCCTGTCAGTCGACGTCCGCAAACGAAATCGAACTAAAAGAATGCTAAAAGCATATTCCAAATTCAACTCCTTGCCGCTTTTCTCTTTGGCAGTTCCACGTTCTCTTTTTTCCTGCGAGGGCAAAACTAAAGGCCATTTCGCCTGGCGTCATCACTCAGCGTTTTAATTTGTCTAAATTTAATGAACATTTTGTGTTTTACTCATCAAGTGAGTGGAGATTTGCCGCCGAATTTATAGCACACATGTGGGAGGTGCCGGGGGAAAACTGGGAGTGTATGGCCGCGCCACCGAGGAAAATCACAGAGAGAGCTCTTCAGCTTTTCCCGCCGTTCTATTATCGTCGGACAAGAGAGTTCCAAAAAATAAAAAATAAAAATAAGAGCAGCACGAGAGGTGTTATGGGTGAGGAAAACCTTAAAGTGAGGCCAAACACGAACGTATCTCGCTGTTCTCCAACTCCTCGATTATCTGTTAAAAGCAGCAGTTAAATAAAGCAAAGTAATTAAAATTCTATAGAGTGGGCAATAAAATAAATGTCATTTTAAATAAATAAGTGATATTTATTGTGACAACAAATTGCTGGAAAGGTGTATAACAATTCAAAGAGATTCAAGTGTGACTAAAGCAGATCCAATTATGGCTTTTCAATAAGCAGACTCGATATGTGTTAGGTGGTTCAGCTAACATCAATAAATGCATCATATTTAGGCCAGCAGACGAGCCACTCCGAAGAACAGAACGATGACTCCGGCAATGGGAGCCATGGAGGAGGATCCGTTGCACTCGTCCTTGGCGCAAACTTCGCAGCTCAGAAGCTTGGGCAGATTGAAATTGGGATCAGTTTGGCAACCGGTCTGCGTGTTCGTGATGTCGCCGAAGTAACACGACCTCACGATCTGGGGAACTCCAGGCACTGCAAAGAGGTAAATTTAGATTTAAAAATTAATACAAAAATGTATAAAGAAGTTCTTCAGAGTTAATTAGAAATTACTTTGGTTGTACCTTTTATAGGTTATTTATCAAAGAACAATTTATTTGTATTTTATTTATGAAAATTACAAAAGTTATGGACTTAAGAGTAGTGAACTTTGGTCCATTTTTAGCAAACCCATATTTTGTTAACTTGGAAAGGGTATCTAAGATTCGGATCTTAAAAGCTAGTTTCCTTTCTTGTCTTTACCTCATAAAGCATGATAATCGGTTGTGTTCCATTATGGCTTTAAAGTTTATGTAACCCCTCAGGTTTTTGGTAATTAAGATTAAATATTACGACATTACACGGCGCTGTGCATACTGATGTGTGCGGAAATAAAAATAGAGGAGACCATTCCAAAAAATATTTTCAGTTTCTCTCTCGTTGAGCTTTGACTTTTACGTGCTCGGATTTTCAATTTATTTCGTATACAAATTTTCCATATGCAACACAACGTTTATTTCATTTCAAAACAATCTATGTTTTTGATCTTTAGCTGGCCAATAAAAGCTCAATGTAATAAAAAACGAGCTAAAAATTGTGTTCGGATAGTATAAGTGACATTTAAATATTTAATGGGTTGATAGTAACAAATATTTCTGTATTGCCTAGATCCGTAAGCTGAACACGAACACAATCGATTACTAAGTAAACCAATGATCGATATTTATATATAATGTTTATTCCAGTAAAGTGTTTGTATGTCAGCAAGTGAAATTAAAATGGCTGTAGATTCAATAAGCCCATTTTTATATATTGCTCTATTGTTCTCCATTTATTCTCAATTAATTATTATTTTTTAAGTAATTAAAAAGTATCTGCTGATGAATCTCCCACTAGCATTTTTCTTATTCATGCTCTTCTCACACAATATTATATGATTGAAATGACGCCGTGTGAATACTTCTATAGCTGTGACTAACTTGTGGGCTGGCTGTGATGCCATTTGTCAGCCAGTTAATTACAGCCGCCACTCCCTTGCCTTTTTGCAATAAGAATCGAGACGCAGTCGAATGTTAATGCAATTAACAAACAATTGCCGGGGCGATTTTGCGGTCAGCGAGCATAAATACTCCTCCGATCCCCCAGAGAAATCTACGAAAAACCACTTGATAGAACCCTAGTGAACATTTGTGCCTGACAATTGCTGGGCAATCAAGCAAATTGCCCGAAAGCGGTGAGCAAATAACTCAAATAGGTATCTCTTTATAGGTATCTGGTGTTTATAAATTTATAATGAAGAGAACATATTGCTTGGGGACTAATTTCCATTTATATTTTGTGATTAAGGTCTCTGGTGCAACTTGCAAAACCAAGGGTAATGACTAATAAATCAAAGTCTCAGTGAAAGTGTTGAGCTGGGAAACAAACAGATTATTCTTATCTGTACCTCATAAATATACTTCCTCTGTTCATCATGCGTTGTTCCCTTCATAATCAACATGCAATACATATCAAGCTGGAAAGCATCCAATAAAGACTTGAAGATCTTGAGCATTTCTAAATATACTTCAATGTTCAAACTTTCGATTTTGTCTTCGCAAATGATTGGAATTTAAATATATCAAAATAATTGCCTTAAAAAATGTAACGTTACTGATGGGATAATTAAATCCATAATTAGATTTATTCACTTGCTTTTCAAGGGTAAAAGTGACAAGACTGTTAGCTATTCTGTGCCAAAAAAAGGTGCAGCCCCAGTTAATTTATCATTTGAAGTCGCCTTAGTGAAGATGGTCACGCGTGGTCAATCGATACGATGAGATCACGGTTATTAAATGCGATCTGAATCTTGTTACTTACAGTCAAGCGTCTGCTTCATGCAACCGGTGGCATTGCGAACCGGGAAGAAGTTCTGCAGGAATCGCGGAGGAGCCGTCTTGGCGCAGTCCAACAGCAGACTCTTGTCGGCCCTGAACTCCTTTCCGCAATTGGAATTGGTCACCGAATCGCACTGATAGCACTTGAAGGCATAACCTGCAATTTGATGATTGGAAGATCAATTCGGAAGGGTTTTATGCCGCAGAATCTCCTACCAGTGCAGGCCAACGTGGCCAAGACGGCGATGGCCAAGATCAGTTTAACACTCGATACCATTTTCACTTTTAAAAATCTACTTTTATGAACTATTCTTTAATTCAAACCTTGACTGCACGACGGCTGGCGAGCGTTTGTGGGCTTCCATTCAGCGTCCAAAAGCGTTCAGTCCGTTGACCATCTTTCTACTCAGTTGTTTTCCACTCGGAATTTCACTCGCTTCAAATCAAGCTTCCACTCAAAACGACTTTGAGTGGCTTTTTGTTTTTGTGTACGTTGCGTGTTTGAATTCTGCGTTTTTCAATTTGTATAGAAGCTGCCACAATGTTTTCTCTCGCAGCATTTGACACACAAACGGTAGCATATATACATAAATATAAAGAATTTTTGCCGACTTGTTTGGGGTGATGTCAGCCGTTTTGGCTAGTTGCTTATTTTTGTTTTGTTTTGCCACTCGGATGGGAGACCTATTCCGACGCTCCCAAAAAATGCCGAAAAATCACTTTTTTCGCCTCTTTTATTTTTATTTTGGAGTATTGTGTAATCGTCATGAGGTTCTTATGCTTCGCTAGGGTAATAAATTTTGAATGTCATGTAGGTTCAGATCCCTGGAATCGTCATCGCGCTTAAACCAGTTGCCATTGCTTTTTCGATTCTAATGCGCAGTTCGAACAACATTCGGATATTTCACTCGTTCTCATTGTTTTGCAAATTTCAGCAATTAACAACGTTCTGAGCTGTCACATAACGAAGATCGCTAACTTATCGTAAAGCTGGAGCCCTTTGATTCAGCTATATACTATATGTAGATATGCATTCATTTGTCAGAAAATTTGTCACTTGCTTTCCGTAAAACCAAAAAAAAAAACGAAGATTGTGGATTATTCTCAACGTAAAGGAATTTTATCTTAACAAAACTAAAAATAAAAATCAAGAGAAATATGACTTTTATCGTATGTTTCAACCCCTCCTATTCCAATGCCTTTTTAATTAGTTCCAATTGCATTTTTGGTTATACGTTAATTGTCCCCCTATATAGTCAGTATAAAATTCAACGCCTAATTGAATTATGGTCGACTCATATTGTTTATTTTTTTAGCCAACGGTTCGTTTCTTTATATTTCCAGAACATGGAACGACACTCGGTTAAGTGACTTTCCCACAAATTTCTATTTTCTTCAATTAAGTAATTCCTTAATTATGCTAAACGAGTTTGGGTTAATTGGGGCTTGGCGGGGGGCTGAGTGTCTTCGGATGTTGCAGCTTCCAGTGGCCTCTGACCTCGGATGCCGGGGACTGGAGTTCCTTGAACCCAGCTGATCTGCATTTAACACTTTGTAAACTCGCCTCCGAAGGGTAGAAGAATTACTGAAACTCGACATGCAAATGAAATTGAACCCAATTATGTGTAATTAAGCGGGCAGACAAACATAAATCCCACTTCCCGCTCGAAAAAGAGGGGAACTGTGAGACGTTTTACAAATTTCGGTGCTCATGTGGGTGCACATACTAATTAGGTCCCAGGTGTTTCGCACTCCAACCCCAGAAAAGTGAAAAAGATTCAGTTTCTGTTTCGTTGTGGCTCCGAGTTCTGAGTCATTGAACTGCATCTTGAAATTTATTATTATTTAATGACTCTACTGAAAATGAGTCCTCCGTACAAATTACGATTTCGAGGGGTCTGCTGTTTTTTCTAAATAAGATATAATTGGGAGGGAGTTACTCATGTCGGCTCGTCTGATGATTTACAAGGGCTAGGCCGAAGTTACAAAGTAAATAAACTAGTAATGCTTTTTTTCCAATGAGTTTGCTAGTACAGAAAACGAAACCGCAGAAAATAAAAATAACTGAAATATGGATGAATAATATTGTCCCTTTTTATTTGTTTTCCTGAAAATGTTGAACCGAAAAAAAACGATTTCCGTTCAAAGTTAACTTTTACCCAAGAAAAAATGGTTAAACCTCATGCATCAGATATTCATAAAAATCAGATCAGATAGAAAATTGTAATTTTCTTAACCTTTGGTAAGCGCTTTTCTTCCCTTTTTCCCCAAAAATAATACCCAAAAATCCACAAAATTATTTGGTGTACTGCTAGGACAACCTTCTGTCCTTCGTTTATTTTAAAATTAAATTTAGAGCAATTTACACAGAATAAAATTGATGATCGCTAAGAACATTTAGGAGAAGTGTGAACTACTGGCTAGTTAAGATCTAGGCCAACAGGCGGGCCACTCCGAAGAACAGGACGATGGCTCCGGCGATGGGGGCCAGGGAGGAGGATCCGTTGCACTCGTCCTTGGTGCAGACATCGCAGCCCAGTTGCCTCACGAAGGGCAAAGAAGGATCCGACTGGCAGCCAGCCTGCACGTTGCTCACGTCCCCGAAGTAGCAGCTCCTCACGATCTGCGGATGTCCGGCCACTGAAAGAAATAAGAGCAGAGTGTTTGGTTTGCGATGAGCAATTGGGCCAACAACTTTCTCGACTGGGGATTACTAAATGAACCGATTGTTCACTCCGCCATTCGCACTTGTTAATTGTTTACTTGAGTAAATACAAGTATTTGACACTGCTATTTATTGTGCCAAAAAAGCAAAGCACCACAATTCGTTTTAAAAATAAATATATATATATTTACAGACAGTATTTGTTCATTTTCATGTGTGATCTCATCACGGCTCTCTCTAAATTTCTTGTAATTGATTAGCCTTTCTTAATTGACAGGGTTCAAAGCAGGTTTTGCTTTTCGAAACAATCATAATATTTATGGCGCTATATCTATCTGCCTTGCAAATCATTTCATAAATGCAAATCGTGCGAAAGCGAAAAGCCTGCGGCATTCAATCCCCATCTCGTCACTGCTATTATTATTGTTTATGCGAACCTAAATTAAGCTCTCATTTTGATGTAATTACAAGAAAACAAGTCGCAAAAAACGTGACGAGAATCACGTCCAAAGGAAAAAGTAAAATTTGACACGAAGATATTTACGCATGACATCAGACTGTGACTCCTCTGATTTCCTCTGATGATCTCAGGGCTTTTGTATACAATTTGGGGTCGTAGCTTTGGCTATTTCTAGTTCGCAAAAATGTATTCTGGAGCCTATAAACTTACCGCTCTCGAGAGTCTTCTTCATGCAGCCAGTGGCGTTGCGCAGGGGGAAGAAGTTCTGCAGATAGCGAGGGGGTCCAATCCGAGAGCAGTCGATAAGCAGGGATTCATCCTCCTCGAACTTCAGTCCGCACTTTGGCATTGTCAGGGACTCGCACGAATAACATTTGATGGCATAGGCTGGGGAAGGAGTTACGATAGAGAATGGATTAGAAGAAAAGTATTTCTGGGAATATTTAAGAAGATCTACATTTTTACGGATTTTTTAATCTATTATTTAAGTGCTTTATCAAAACCGAAAATCTAATAATTTAATGCATTGAAAAGAAAAGTCATTAATGTTTTAAATGTAATATTTTGAAACCGTTCGTTGAAAATACAAAAGAAGAATAAGTTGGCAAAAGTTTTTATGGTTTTCAGATTTCTCTTAGCACTTTAAAATAACCGAAAATCGAATTATAAATCTTAAAATTTTCCGCGGACTAGCTCTCCTTGAACTCCTTCGGAAAAACGGTTTCCACTGCCCACACTTTCAACTCAACACACCCGAACAAGCCAGACTGATCATAACGGCCACGGCCAAACTGCATTTCAGAGCGGACACCATTTTCACTGGCACTTCTACTTCGGTGGAAAATGCGTTTCGGAAAATGAAATTATTTGAAGTGTGAGGCACGAGTATCAACCGCTTTCAACGAGGTCTGCAGCACGTCTGAAACTGTTGAGTTCCAGCAGCAACATCGCCGACTTGACAGCAATCGCCCCTAAAAAAGTGGCTCAATGCTCAACGCTCTCGAAATGCGTTTTCGGTTTTTGTTTTGAGTGAAAATGTTGTTTTGATATGGGGGCTTATTTCGACTGTTTTTTCTTTTTGGCTCTAGAAAACCGGTTCTTACAATTAGTTGTTGAAGTATTGTTAGTTTGGTGACCTAAGTTTATTATTGAATGGCTTGCATTTACTGCAGCCATTTTTTGTAAGGCTTTTATAACTTCAAAGTGCACTCTTAGTTCAAAAATGCATGAGTCAGAAACAGATTCATTAGCATATACTCTCTAAAGTGTTGTTTGCATCGGCAAAAAATCCAAGTGACAGAATTAAGACGCTAATACGCATAGAAAATGTTCATAATTGAGTGTTTTTATACAAATAACTAAGGTTGTAAAAGTGCTTTTAGTCGCCTCCCAAAAGTATGTCATCAAATTTAAAGCATTTCTATGCAGAAAAGATACGAATTCCTTCGACTTATCTCATTGAGCACGATCGAAACTTAATGATGTGAAGACTGGGTGACACTAATCAACAAGGACGGCAAATGATTTGCATAAATTTAATTAGAAGTGGCCAGCTGGGCGGACATGGGGGCTTATAATGGATAAATGGAAGGCTGTGCTGGGGCCAGTGGAACGAGGACAACGGCAGGATATTCGTGAGGGTTGCATTGTCTCGTATGTGGGTTGACTAATTGGATTTCAATTCTATGGCTACCCGAGTGGATTAGTGCGACAGTGACGAAAAGGTAGCGTATTTATAGGAGATTAAAAACCATAAGTACATAAGCAAAGGTTAGGGAATTGTGAATAAAATAATTAATATTAACTCCAAGAATGAAGCCAACAAGATCCGTAAAACCTGGGGTTTCCAGAATACCACTGATGTTTTCCACCAACCAAAAAATTAAAACAAGAAAAAAAAAAATAAACTAATGATGCAGTTTGTTAGGGAACTGAAACAGAAACATTTAGAGGTATGCCACTTCAAAATCGGATTGAAAATTAGAAAAGTTATGGACTTAGAAATAGTGAAATTTTAGCGAATTTTATCTAATGCATTTTTATTTTGTAACCCTCTTTTAGGTCATGGCTGTGGCAAAAAACAGAAGACAGAAGGCCTGCTGCAAACTGGTATCCCAATTCATCCGAGAATTCCAGATGGTATCATCCGAGGCAGCGAACGGGGACACAGCGTTGGATTCCTAATTTAACAATAGTAAATTGACTAGAATAAGACTCACAAGACACAAGGATTGTCCAAAAATGTACAATATAAGCGTAGGAAATAGCTATACTAAATTATGAATAAATAAACTAGAACTGCTTGGCTGACCGATTTTGACGAGTGCAACCAAGCCATGAGATTATCTCTTGCAGATCATTTTATTGATCCTTTAATCCCACCCAATTCATAGAGACTTCAGATGTGTAAACTTTATTCGTACTGTTTTGTATATTCGAGTGCTTTAATACTTTGATTTAAGTTGAGTTTCTTCTTTGTCTAGCATCTGTGATAATTACATAGGTGAAGGCTTGTGTTCTTTACATTAAAATATCATGTTTTACATAGACTATTAGTGAGTATTTACTGTGCTCGGGGGTTTAAACTCTAGTGTTTATTGTTTTGTAGTTTTAATTATTTTGTATTTGGTATCGTTCTATTTACTTAGAATTTCATTTAGATTTGTTTTGGAATTTTCGGGCTTTGAGCTTGACGAACATTGGCACTCGGCCAGGCAAATCATAAACTTATAAACGAATCTTAAACTTCGATCTGAATGTAGGCTAATCAGTAAGGGACTGAGGGATCTAGAGTCCCCGAAACTAAGTTAAACCGAGCTAAACGTAAAAGTTAATCAGCAACAGCTCGGCCCGCAAGGCCAGGCAAAATATCACGTTTCAACTAAAATACAATACAGAGATGCTTCGCTTAGACGGCCAACTGTTGGATCAAAGCCACGACGGGCAGGAGCAGCAGGATCTCCAGGATGGCGGTTCCTGCGAAGGCTCCATTGCAGCGATCGGTGAGGCAGTCCTCGCAGAATATCCGACGCACATTCTTCTCCGGACTGGTCATGTTGCACAGCTCCACGGGATCCGACTTGTTGGTGTAGTAGCAGAACCGCTTGGTTACTATTTTTCCATTGTCTGAAAATTGTAAAAAAATATTTGATTAATATTTTGACATAAAGAAAACAGTAAGGAATATATGAAGGTTTTTTTTAGAATTTATTTTATATTGCTTATAAGTAAATACTTACTCTCCTCCACTGTTTTGCGGCAAACAGCGCGTTCGTGATCGGAATGGATGGTGCTGTTGCAGCTCCTCAGCAGATTGATGTTCCGCTCCTTGACCTCCGTGGGAATGCTGTCCTCCTGGAAGGTCACATCGCAGAAGTCCTCCGCTCCCACGGTGTCGGAGCTGCAGTGCCAGCACTCCAAATGCTTCTGGTGCTGCTCGTTCCCAGCTGAAAGTTAGAAAATACTTCCATTAGTAAGTTAAACTTTTAGTAAATTGACCTTTCACGGGGTCACCGGAGAAAGATATTTGGCACAAAACGTGCCACCGAAAAACAACTGTGTTTGCGGACCAAAAATAGAAGATTGTGACACAGTTTTGTGACATCATCATTTTCATGTGCCACCCTCTTTGGAGTCACCCACTGGGAAATTGGAGAATGCGTAGCCAGTCGATGTGGCGCCTCAGATGGATTTTATTATGTATACGTTGCCAAGGGAACGCTTTCAAAAAGTTATGCTCGAATATTAAAATTTACTCATCCGTATTTAATAGCAAATTTTGTTTCATTTGATTACCAACGGTTGTCCATAAGTTACTGTGTCGTACTAATTAATAATTTTTAATAATTCCTCTATGAATCATCCATAACTATTCAGTACATAAATAAATAAAGATGGTTTCATGGAATTCAGCCATCAGTTTTCTGAACTGATTGATATTTTCTATTTGTTTCTGTGAACATATTATTTGGACTCTTTGTTTATTTTCCTTTTCAATATAATTTGTTTTTCTTCCGTTCACCGCGTTTATTTCACACATCTTATTGGATCCCCACAACCAAAACATAGGAATCCAAATGAGTCTAAACTATTTATAGAATTATTTAATTAGTGGAAGAGCTTAGACGAAGTGAGTAATTGAGATTGAGATTCGAGGGGGGAAAACTCCTCTAATTGCGTTGATAAGGTTGCGTGATTTGGCACGACAGTAAATCAAGATCGCCGGTGGCGTCCTTGGAAGAGTTTTGCATGTCCTGCCAGTTGAAAGTGCCAGGACTCGCCTTGTTTATCACAGGAAAAGGCAAACATGCCACAAGTCCAGTGGAGCAGCGAGGCACCTCGAAGGCAAACAATCTTGGAATGGGGCTCCTTCGAGAAGTAGTGGCCGTCAAATATTGACTGTAACATATTTATACTTCGCTCTTCCTTGCGAAATTGCATTACAACAGCTAAAAGTACTATATTACGTATATATACTTTCAATCCTCCAGTTCTTGTGGCCTTGATGTGCCAGTGGGTCTGGACATATGCAAAAACCATTTGCAACCAATTTCTCAGCCTAGTTGCCTCTTTTGTTCTGGTATTTCCAAATATTTCTTGGGTAATTGGCACGGTTTAAAATTTTATAGTATGGGGGGTAATTGATTGTTTTGCAATGTTGCACAGGAAAAAAGTTATACCTATTCTACCTTTTCTTCTACAATATTCTTTATAATTTATAATAACATGTTTTGCATACAATATCGGACTAAGTATGCATTTAAAAAATAACTAAAATATCTTTCCCATGTACCCTTTTTTTTTGCAGTGCATCTAATGGACACATCAAGGTCGCCGCCTAAGGATTTTATATCGCCCACGTTCAACATTCTGCACTGAAAGTATTCGCTGAGGTCACGCATATGGCCGACTTGCTGTGGCTTCCTTCAAAGAGGTCCTCGTGTAATTGAAAGCCGAGACTTGTTTGAAGGAAGTTGCACTTCACAGTTAGTATAGTGTTTCGAACTTTCAACCCTGACGTATAGTAAATGAATTCATTCTTTAAAAATATCAAAAAACACCCCCAAAAAAGAGGAGAGAATAAAAAAACATGATAATACGATACGGATCGGATGTGTGTCAGGACAATCTCCGCTTCCTGAATGAGGGAACCCCCGACTTTTGTTATCCGCTCATTATCAGTTTGAGCAAATTACGCAATTCAAGTCAGAATGCGGGGAACTAACCCCCAAAGAAGAAGAAGAAAGCAAGCCAGACTCTGACACACTTTTCCCACAAGGAAAAGGGGGTTGGGACTTTTCCGGGGGGATGACGGGGATGTCAGATGCCGAAGACAGCGGGAAACTGGAGCAGACGACATCCTGGCGCCACTCTGACATGCGCACTCCCCAGAATCTCATAAATCCAGATTGAACACACATCGCAAAGCCAGTCAGAGCAATTAGATAATTGCAGGATGGCAATAGAAGCTAATTAACTGGGAGCAGGAGCTGTTGCTTTGATTCGCCATCAAATGACCCAATCTCAATTATTTATTGCTCTCATCATCATTAGAAGCGATTCAGAAATGTTTAAAGCACCGTGCAAATTCTGCAACTGCATTTCACATTCTGTTTGGAAAATCAAGTGAACCACGCCGAAAAGACTGTGGAAATAAATATCTGAATGTCTGGCAGTCGGGCGAATGTTTTTGTATTTATAAGGCGTGCAGGTTGCCAATCAGTGAAAAGCGTGAAAATCATCCGAATGCGAATAATGCACGTGTATATATTTAGCGATGTTCATCAAGAAAGCAATGACCTGCGAATATTTCTGGTTAATGATGAGGAAATGTGCAGTATATTAGGGAAATTTGATTTTTACTTAAGCCAAACCAAAATACTATAAACAAATTCCGTTTAGCCATTTAAATTGTGCTAAACTTTCACAATAAATCATATTTTTTACACGTGTTTAATAGCAAACCAAACAAATGATCACTTTCTATATTTAAGCCCACATCGGCGCCTATTAATATTTCATTATATCCCACACAACCGATATTAATTTGTTTACGACAGATAAAAACAGCAGAAACCTCCATCATTTTGAGTGTCGTCCATAAATCCTCTTTCGCACCGTGAGTAATATGAAATGTGCTAAGTATATTTAATGGCTTCCACCTGAAACTTTTTTAGTTGTAAGCCAAAATTTTGAGAATTTTCATAAACACCGCAAGGGAAACATCGTTAAATAGCTGGCGGAAAAAACATAAACAAAGCTGGGTGAAAATTGGAAACAAATTTCATTTCATTCATGGGCTCCGAGTATAGAAACCATCACACCTCAAACTTTATGCGGATCGGCGACCTTGTGGTTCAGATGGAATTACAGTTGCACGAAAGAGAAAAGTTTACGAAAGTTTACTTAGTGCTCGACTTTGACAGATTCAGTATGCGTGTCCTTACTTGCAAATTAAATGAATAATTTATATCGAGTTATTTATGGTGCAAGCCTTTCAGATTGTAAGGTGCACTTTATTTAATGGAATTAAATTTGATTTTAATTAAAAATTAACAACTGATTTTAAGAAGTACTTCAATAACCATTTCTTTTACTTGTTTTAAAATATGTATTTTAGGAAACCAATATTTTAAATCATTGAATGGCTAACATTTTTCTCTGTGCACTCCCCACTCTTCGTGGTTTTGTGTTTACCATTAGATTAAAGACTCTTTTTTCACTTGGTGATCGATCATTCCATAACTTATTTGAGGTGGCTCACCTGTGATGTGCCAGGCGTTGGCCAAGAGAAAGACTCCAGCGAGGAGGGCTTTAATGGGCACCGCTGACATTGCTCCTTTGGAATGTTTATGGGAATCCTTTTGGGATGCGGAACGCGACTGGCTGGCGCCTGTGGAAAGTGCTGTGCTGTATCCTTAAGGGGGTGCGGGGTGTTCGAAATCGCTTCGAGAGCTGCGCGCGATGCAGACGGTTGCTCGGCCGAATAACGACTGTGGATTTTGCCGAGGCTTCTTAGCCAGAGTGCCAATATTTTGGTACTGAAAGTTTGGGCAGCGCAGTTGCGTCGCCGCCGGCAGAGCATTTGTTGTTGTGGTCGCTGCTCCTGGGGAAACCCTTGCCCGTTTTCCTTTATTATTATTATCTGCGAAAAAAACAAGAGAATCGCAACAGACAGCCAGCCAGACACACGCATTCGGTGGCTTTGTTTTTACTCAACGGTTGCCCTTTTTTGAGTTTTTTTAGGAGCAGCATATGCAATGCAGTTTAATTGATGACGTTGCTTTTGGCCGCAGATAAGTGGCTATCATAAGAAGTCATACAATAATTAGAAAGTAGAATTAGGAGGTTTAAAAATGATACTCAAATGAAATATTATAATATTATATAGAAAATGTTAAAACCTTAAATCCAGAATTGTTTTATGTATTTCATTTAGGAAACAGTTTCTCGCTGAAGGACATTTTGCCAATAAAATAATTTACCATTTTACGTAATAAATAAGAACCATTAAATAAACATATTGTATAATATTTATTAAGAGAAATTAAATTCATAACGGAAAAGCTCAAGCGAACTCGGTTTATAATACTTGGATGGTCACCCAAAAATAGTCTTGGTTTGTGACTCGACTAAGTGGAGACACTAATCTAAGTAAAACCAAACTTTTACTCACATTTTTTCGAAACGCATCTTTTAAACATAAGCCTATACAAGTTGGAACCACATATTTAATATTTTTTGCATAATTAATTAATAATAATTGATGGTCGTAATCAGTAATATTAATCATATAACGCCTTTAATCACTTCCCCCTCATTAAGCCGTTGACATATCTAGATCTGAGTGCTTAGCATGCTTAGCATTAAAAATGATTCACATCCTCAACACTTGGTGTCGCAAAAATGATTCATGAGTGCAGGACGCAGTGCCGCAACATTTGGCAACCGCCACTCGTCGGAATTAGCCAAATTTGGCAACGCTCCTACCAAATTGGCGACACACGCACCTGGCAGATATACGATTTCGTATGCAAATCTTGACACTAATCTGCGGCATTAGTTGCTCCTCCCAGTAGTAGTTCGCAGCCAAAGTTGACAAAGCGTGAAAAATGCACACGCAGCCGCCAATCGATTTGCGGATCGGATCCAGAATAGCCGGGGTTAAGGCCTGATCGCTTTGAAATCGTTCAGCATTCGAATCGAATCGATGCCTGCGCATGCGCATGCGCAGCGACCAACAGCCAACAGCTGCCCTCCGGGGCGTATGCGTAACATTCGATTGTCGATTCTCAATATTTTCCACAGCCCCATGCCCCATGATAAATGGCCAGTTTTATTGGAAACTCTGTACGACATTTTCGCCAGCCAACAAAAACAAGCTAACAACAATAACAACAACAACAAAAAATAAACTAAAATCCAAAACAAATAAAAGCCGTGCGACAAGTTTAAATGGCCAAAACGCTTTATTCGCGGCTTAGTTGCCACCCATTTTATATATTTATTTTGCGTTATTTCATTCGATGTTGTAAGTGTTTTTCTTTTTTATGACAGCCTTCGCTTTTCGTGCCATGTGACAAATTTTATTTATATACACCGCTGGTTTTATGCGATTTTAATTAAAGCATAATGGAATTATCAAGCTACCAGCGCAGCACCCGAAGTTTAGTAGCGATTTGTCTTCGCATTCAATCTGCGAACCCAGCAACTCCTACGCTCAATTGCCGAGGGTCAAAAGTCACCGAGAGTTGGGCAAAATAAAATAAGACTTTGTGGAGATTCAGAATTTGCGGGGATGGCAATTAACCAAATTCGTCAATTAAATGACAGGCTGAACTCATTTCCGCTTGGAGACTATATATGCTATATATACAGCACCATATATAATATTTGATGAACTGCAGAATGTAAGGCAAGCGTTCAGTCCTCAAAGCAAATGCAATGTCAAGCGCAGTGATGTGAGACAATTACTTTTGATTTGCTTGGCAAAATGTATTTTTAATGTGGGTTACGAGCGCTTAAGTCTGCGACTATATGCACACTGACTGAATAGTGTGGAGAATATGGTGTAGTGTGACTGATGTCATCAACCTACTTTAGGTTTACTTTAGTTCACAGAGTTTGCGGTTGCTTTAAAGCGAAGTAAATATATGGTTCTGTTTTCTATGCTTTTATTTTAGGGAAAGAGTTACAGAAGATTTGGTTGATTTACTTTGAAGTCTGATAATTTTCTACACCCTTAACCCGTGATTTGAGCACAAGGAACACATCCCACTTTGTAGATCCTGAATGGCACATCATACTGTTTCTCATCCAAAGTGATCAGAATGCAGTAGAGGAGCTGCTGCAACTGCCGCATTCTGAGGACATAGGGAGCACTCTCGGAGTCCTTGAAGAGGGGCCTCCCCTTCGCCTGGCAGTGGAAGAGGAAGAAGCCACCGCCGGAAGCAAACTCGGGAATGAAACCAAAGGCCAGAGCCTGATCTCTGAGCTGAAGTATCCCCGTTTGCAGGTGCTGGGCAAAGAAGAGCCTCAGCGCAGATCCCAAGCTCCTGCTTTTGCTGTACAAATTGCCGGAGGCAAACTTATCGATGTCCACCCAAAAGTGGCTGCCTTCCAGGGAGCAATTGGTATTGAGGGTCTCCATGGACAGATCTGCCACGAATTTCCTGCGTTGCCTGGACACCAAACTGTAATCGTAGTAATCCCGACCATTAATCAGGATTTTGTCCAGCAGTCGGGAGTTCCAGGAGTCCAGCGAATGGCAACTGCCGGCACAACAGGCCATCACACAGCAGGCGAGTGCCTCCCCAGGAGCCGAGATCCTCAAGGATGCTGGATCCGTGGAAGAGCTGGCCTCTTTGGACTCCACTTTCCTGGTGGTGCCCCACAGTGACCACAATTTGTTGGCGATCTCCACCTCGTAGCGATTCTCCTTTTCCTCCCTCCTCGGTCGCAACTGCCCTTCGGCATTGTGGTTCAGCAGGCGACTCCACAGGGGCAAAGGATGGTCGAGACACTCCTTTTCTGTCTCCTTGGCCATCTCTTGGGTGAAAGGTGTTTTTTTTTTTGGGCGAAAGCCACTTTTAGGATGTGAGGGAAGAAGAAAAGGTGCTAAGTGTATTAAAGCCTACTGCTCCAGATAATGCAAACAAAGATTTTTTTATCAAGAATTGGGATATGTTCTGATAAAAGTTAACATGCATTGTATTCTAGTTATTTTAACTATGTATATATATATAAATATATATATGTATATATTTTCACTTTTGTTAACTATTTATTTTGAATAAAACAAGTTTGTTTTCTTTTTTTATAGTTAAATCTGTAAAATCCCAAATAAATCTTCTTTTCTCATACCATCTAATTACGATTTATTTATTTACTCAAGAGCAGCAGCCAAAGGCTCCGCCCTCTCAATTACAAATACAATAATATAGATATTACAAAGATGTACAAGTTACAACAAAGTAAGCGTTAAGTGTGATCGAGTGTTGAATGATGGGTGTTGCAGAGTGTTGACTACGAGTGACTGTTCTGATTTTCGTTGGTGAGGTGACCAAGTAACATTTACATGGATGATGGCAAAGGGTTTCCAGCCTTCCCCTTCGCCAGTGATTTGTGCAGATTCGTGGTGGTGGCAAAGTGACTAAAAACTTGATGAAGAAATTCAGTTGAGTCCGGTCAAAGCACCGAAATTCCCGGGCCATCTTCAACTTCAGCTCGCAGTTGCGTAATTAAGTCCGAGCGGGATCCTCTGGCTCATTTGCATAGTGGCAAGTGCCGCAGGGAGGCCAAAACTACTGGCAGCAGCAGGAGCAGCACTAGGGGCGTGGCACCGCCGCCACCGTTGCAGCCGTCGGTGGTGCAGGTGCGACAGTAGACCGTCTTTATGTAGGACGAGGTCTGGTCATTGGCGCACTTGTCCGCCGAGTCGTCCATGTCCTCGTAAAAACAGGAACGCGAAATCACCCGCTTGCCGTAGACTGCAAAAAAATTAAAAAGAAAAAAGGAGAGCAGCGCTTAAGTATTTCCATACAACCGATTTAATTAATGTCTGCTCTGTGTGCGAGCATTAAATTTAATTTATGTGTACGTGCCGGCGTGGGCTGCCATTTATTTGAGCCATGGAAAAATCTCTGAAATGGCATTTACAATGGCCACAAGGCAATGGGGTATAAAAAGGCACAACTGCTCAACTTTAGATCAGCTAACCCAAAATATAATACCTATATCTAAAATATCTTAAATAAATTTCAAAGCTTATATTATTTTCTTAAGGTTTATAGTTAATTTATTTAATATCGAGAATTTTATTTTATATTTTTAATTAGATTTAACATATTCTTTTTTAGTTTTGCTAGCATATACAGAGTTTTAAGACTAAGAAATTATCTCTGAAAGGATACTTGCCATCGCCCTTCAACCTGCAAAAATTTCAAGGCTTTAAAACTATGAACTCATGAAAAAAAACGCGGCAAAATCAGACTGAATGGCCTGCGAAACGCACACGATTTACCAAATCGTACCTGAAACTCCACGAAACCAGAGACAATTTGCAATCAGACGGCAAATGGAAACCAGAAAAAATCTCACAACAAATTGCGTGTTGTGTGTGTGCGAGTGTGTGTATGTTTGTGCAGCAAATAGAACAAAACGACAAGCCACTAAAAACATTTCCAATGGATATACGGCAAGAGCGAACTTTAAAAGCCGCTCGAAATGGTCAAAGCTGGCCATTTTTGTGATTGGCTCAGACGGTGGGACAGTGGGCCACAGTCGGGCTAATAAAATTGTTGACAATTGTCGCCTTATCACGGCCGTCGCATCAAACAAGGCGCAGAACCGCCATCAGAATGCAGTAACCGCCGTGTGTGCCACATTGCGCATACGCCGCGTGCTCCGCTCGCCAGTGCAACGCGGCCAAAAATGCCGCTCGGACATTGTCTACCGCACACACAGCGCAATAAATTTAAATTTTAATTAATTTAATTATTTATGACTCGCAATGTGTGTTCAATAAAAAGTAGTTGGCACAAACATGGAAAAGCGAAGTGGAAAGGAATAAAAGAGTTTATTCTCACCGAATTTATTTTACTCTTGGGAAGAGCTGAAATTACGGAAAAAACTTGTATTGTTCCCTTAATTCTGACTTATTAAATACTGTTAAATTATATAAATTATACAAAAATGTCAACCTAAAAGTAATCTTTAAATGAGAAAGTTAATTTAATGAATGATGGTCTTTAGAGCTCAAAGCAGTTAACTTGTTATATCCAACATATATATCAAAAACTGACTTTATATACCTCTCCCTTTTGGCCAGTCGATTCCCTGGAGAAAAGAGGCAGAAATAAGCTGTTAGCGGCCAAAAATGGTCCTAGGCCAACCACCAACTTTTTGGATCGGAGCCAAAGCAACAGGTTGCAAAACACTCGCAGTCGCACACTGAAAATCAACAAGCTGAGGCTAATTGCTTGGCTTCATATTTTGGCATTATGGAATACATTTTTAATTTGACATTTGCCAAAAAGTTAGCCACTCGTCTAAGCTAAGCTCCATAAGCAATTAATTTAACGGCAAATAAAAACCCAGATGGCAACAACAAGTTGCATCGCCTAGTTGCATTTTTCTCAGACACATTCTGCCGCAGTAGCCCCCGATTTTCCCCTCAAGCCAACCCCTCCCCCTCTCGTCATGAAGTCGTAATTGAGCGCTTCACGCTGTGCAACAACTTAATTAATTTATATGTATTTTGTGTATTTTTTCCTTAGCCCGCTCGGCCCGTATATTATGTATTTTGCGCATTACAAGCGCTGCTCATGTCGCTCGGGGACCAAAAACCAAAACCCATTCAGAGATATAGATATATAGCGACGGTTGAGAGTCTGCAATTGCAATTTTAATTGCCAACTGCCAAGCTCAAATCTTGCAAATATTCGCCGAGCCAATTTGTAGACGCTTGATTGCAAAAATTTAATGGTGTTCATTAATTGGCCATAAGAAACTGCCTAAATGCGGCTCAATAAATCCCGGCCGCCGCTCTTTGTAGTCGCTTTTGATGGGTCTCAAATTGCAATGAATTTAAATGCAATTTGGTAAATTAATATTTAATCGAAAGTTGGCACTTCCAATTAGTTACCTGGCTTTAAAATATAACTAAGAATTTTTCAAACGTATAAAGCTTAAAATGTATTAGCGATGTGCTCTCTAATTCTAACAAAATCCGGTTACCATTTTTATTATTAGTTTGCTGTAAAACTTTTTCAAATGCAATTACATAATTTGTATTTGTATTTCATTGTTTGTTTGACTGACCCACATTTATTATTCGAACCCGGCTCGTCTGCCGGTTGGCAAATTTATGCGGCGGTCAACAATGCAACGTGAATTTAGATCAAAATGTAACGACACGGATCGCTTGACAAATTCAATTTTTTTCGCTTTGTTTTGGTCTGCTTTTCTGTCGTATGCAAATGTACAAATTGCTCTCACTACGGACGACAATAAAACCAGCAATAAACCGGGCGGACAAGATAGTAAAATCGGATTTGGGATCGACGAAACCCACCACGAAATATCACTCATTCGCCCCGTTTGCCGGCTCTTTCTCCACATAAATTTGCCGTAAATTAGCGGCACATGCAACAGCAACTGCGGGCCAAAATGTCGCCACTTGTTGTCGTTGCCTTTGTTGTTGCACAGCCACGCCCCCTTGAAACGCCCAGCAACAGCGGCAGCTGCAGTTGCAGATTTGAGCCGTTCGTTCCATTGGCAATTGTCTGCTGGTTGAGCTGTTGTTGTTTCTGTTGTTGTTGTTGCTGTGGTTTTTGTTGTTGCGTCGCCTGCACTTGTTTGGACTTTGTCAGGGCAATAAATTTCAATCTTGTTTGACTCTCGGCCACAGCCGGGTGTGAGTCGCGTCGATCTAGAGATCCCCACACTCCTCAAGCCCAATAAAATGTGCAGTCCAAAAAAATACTATTGATAGCTTAATACCTGCTAAGTTTTATAAAATAAATTACTAAAGAAGTAAAGTGCTTTTGAGCAAACTAAAAGATCTTTCATCTACTTGATAAATTAATAAAAAAAAATTGTTTTATCACATTTTCCGTTGGTATAAAATACTAAGATAAAATATCATAACTAAACATCCTATTCGAACTATTCAATCCTTTTTCAATCAGATTACTGAGTTGTTTGAAATTATACATTTTTTTTTTAATATTGTTCATTAAAAAGACTTCTTTTTTCTTAGTGTAGGCTGTCCAAAGACCGCACACGCGGTCACAACAATGCAAATGCAACGGGTGCACAATTATTCATGCCTGTGGTTTTTCTTTCGCGGTGCACCGACACTGAGTGGTATAAATATGTTGACTGGACTGGGGATTGGGATCTCACCTTCCTGAACGAGTTTCTTGCAGACGGGCCTGGCGTTGACCGACTTGGCACCCACCGAGTAGGTGCAGTTCACGTAGCTCCAGTAGCGCTGCTGCTCCGAAATCGAGTCCGGAATGAAGGGATCGTTGCAGAACTCCCCGTTCGAGACATCCGTGGAGCATCGCCAGCAACGCAGAACGGCGGAGGCTGAAATGGTTAATTAACAACAATTAAGAAAGGCATTTATAACTCAGATAATCTTCACAGCATTGCAAGGCTAAATGGTATTTTACAAGTTCAGAATAAGTGCTTAATCAATTGGCGTTTTAAATTGAAAATAATGGATATATAATGTAAACAATAAATATGTTGAAACACTTTAATTTTGTTAATCAAAATCAAACACTTCTCAATCTAATGGATTTTTAAACCTCATTAAAGCTTCCACTTGATCTTAAGTGATTTCCTGTGTTGCCAAGACCACCAGTTATGGTTTACCATAATAAAGTAACTAACTAATTCTTACTGTGCGAAGCCATAACCGTTCGGCTAATGAATCGCAGCCCATCATAATCAAGTGGAATGGCTGCTAAACTCCATAATTTCCCGCTGCATGCGATGCCGTTGGCGGAGATCTTTGAAATACTGCCGAGCAGCCGCTAATTTCAGTCGGGAGCCTTTTTTCCGAGTTATTTATGCGACAGGCTATGGGGCAACTGCCTTATAAAAGTGTCAAAAAGTTCGGCTTTGGCTGGTTTATGCGTGCGATTAGCGGCCGCGACTAGTGTGTAAATAATTATTTGATTAAGCTGAGCCATCGATTGTTACACCGCCAAAAATAATCAGTTTTAGTTCATATTATATATTATATATATTTTTTTTATATAATAGAATATTAATTCTATAAATAAGAAAGGTTTGATAATAGGATCAAGATTTTGATACATTTAACTACGCTATTATTTGAATGAAATGATATCCAAATTTATTATAAGTCGTCTTACCAATTTTAGAATTAATTAATTAGAAGTAGTTTTGTTATGATAACTAAAAATGTATTTTAAAGTGATATTCTTTGTGCGTTTGGTTCTCAACAAAGTTGAGTGATGATGATGACTGCCGCTGTGATGGCGGCCATAAAACTCGTTTCGCCGGCCAATTTAAACGTCAAACGCTAACGTTCGGGTTAAATGCACTTAGCCAACACGTTGAGGTGCGTTTAAGCGAAAGCCTAGATAAGTCGAAAGGCGGCAGAGGGGAAAGAGGGTAAAGAGGGGAAAGGGGGAAAGGTGGAAAGGCCGGAGAAGTGTGCCAACGCATTGGCCGAAAACACGTTATTTGGCCAGCGACCGCATTTGGCCATAAACAACCAGCATAAACATTGCAATTTGCGTTCGATTCGCATTCGTATTCGCATTCGCATTGGCAGTTGGCCATTGGCAATTGGCAATTGGCAATTCAACGCAATTGAGAGCCGAAAAGAAAAACTGCCGCGAAAACTGCGGCGTAACCGAGATGGAAATTATAATCATTTACAATATATTGAAATTAATTGACAGTTGAATTGTCAGATCGTTTGCAGAATTGTTTATTTGCGCGTCCGTTCGCAACTCGGTGGCAGTTTACTAATGGTAATGACTGTAATTCCATCGAAACTGAAAATTGATATTGTGCCTGTCAGTGGTTGCATTATGCCAAAAGCCAACCGATGTGGCAGCCACAACTGCCCCCAAACATGGTCAACAAACGAACACGTACACGTACGAGTTTGAGTCAGATTCCGAATCTGAATCTCAATCCGAATCCGAATCCAAGTCCGAATCCCATTCCGATTCCGATTCCGAATCGAATTTGGGCCCGAATGGTGGCTGCCGCTAAGTGCGTAAGTGTTTGTTGGACGAGATGTTTTCGCCGATAGTTTTGGCGATCGGAATTCGCCTTTAATCGTCGTTGGAAAAGTGAGCGGGGTACAGGAAAAAGCAAAAAACCAAGATCCCTCATATCCCACCACTTGAAATTCTTATGAGCTAGCATTACATATTCCAATTAATGTTGCATACGAGTAAGCCACAATTTAATTAAGTTTAATTAAAGATCTGTTCTAATACATCATACTGATTTGAATTGTAAGCTGATTAATAATCGTTCCACATTATTTAATTAAATAATTGATAATCTGCTTAATAGTTGCATAAGAGTAAGCCACATTTGAATTGAGTTTAATTAATGATCTGTTCTAATACTGATTTGAATTTTAAACTGATTAATAATCCGATAACACTATTCCTTATCTTTTAAATTTAATAAATGATAATCTGCTGACTTAAACTTTTTTTTGTACTTAAAGTTTGAGGTGTCTAAAAATGTATGACTTATAGTAGTAGTTTTATTTAAGCTTCTTTTCCTTCAAACAATTTCTTACAACATATTAACATCTCAATTATTTATATTGCAGTACTTAAACCTACCTTTTTAGTATTCAACCTAAAAACAACCCACTAATTACACCCTTTTCCGCACTTGCAACTCTGTCAAGCCTATAAAATAACTAAAGTTTATTGCCCTTTGCGGGTTTATCGGCATATGGAATGGCAGCATATAGTCGGTCGAAAGTACAAGTCGCCAACAATGGGGCAAAAAGATTCCCACACACCGACGGCGGCGGGGTTCACATGCAATTTTTCCATTAAGCTGCAAACTTGAGGCGAGCTGCAAGTCGGACTTGCAACATTTGGGATCTGCCCCCGAGAGCGTGCATAATACATAAGTCCGCAAACCCTACGACTTTGCCCCCGAAAAGAAACGTGTTGATTGTCAGCCGGAGGAGTCGCCACATTTTCCCCCTAAAAACTCGACCATATCGCAACGCATTAAACTTGCAACTTACGAGTGTGTGGCAACATATATTGCCGGGTGGGTGCAACTTGCAACTAACTTTGCGACCCTAAAAACCATTAGACGTTCGCCTGGCGCTTCGATAGAAAGTTTCGCTTTGCATTCGACTGACATGCAATCTGGGTTCGTTCAACTGCGAAAATTTCAAATGCCAAATGCAAGACCCGCCGAACGTTTATCAAAATTGCAGCTTGTTTGTCCCGAATGCCTAAATAATTAGCCAGAAAGGCATTCGCAATATGCAAAGGGAAGGGCTGAGGGAGTGTTTGGATAATCGACGTTGTATGCACCTAATAAACACACTGCCAATCAATTTCTATTTAAATATTCTGTATCTAAAACTTAACAACCAATAGATTCAAAGGTGTATATATTACACAGACATTCCTTAATAGTTCATTAAGTAATTCCAATTGTAAAAGGCATTCCTTGGAATTTTTTTAATTGCATTGACCATAACTTTTAATTACCGGATGGATTAAACACTTGCAAACCCACCCACAAGAAATTGGATTACACAATTATTTATTGCACTGTACTAATACTAAGCTGTAAAAAAAAATCATTTTTTATAGCTGACAAATATGCATTTCATAAAAAACCTAATCGATAATATCATCCAAGTTTTTTAGCTCGGCTAAGTGCATTACTTGCACTATTTTCCATATTGATGGGTGTGCCCTATTTTTCTCGGGATGTTTGTTGAGATTCCACTTTCGAGATTACTGCGTTTTATGTCCATGTAAATTGAAGATAATTATTAAGCAACTGAATGGATTTAATTAGGCTTGGCCCAACAACAACCGCACTAGATTATTAATTAAGACGATCTGCCGACTGAGATGGGGAACTCACATTTAAGATTTGCCGAAGGTTAAGGCTGGATATGCATCATCGGGTATCTGACAATCGGATGAGTTGTTTATAATTGCATACACTCGAGGCTGTGTTTATTCTGGCCATACCCTTAATTTTTATTGTATTCATAGTGTTCTAGTTGATCTGAGCTTAGTCATTTTTATTGAGGTGGCATGAGTGGTCAGTTTGGTTTATGCCACTCAAAGTTGTCATTTGCCAAACCCACGCAACATAAACACAAATAAACTTTTAGTTGATGACATGAACAGATATGTGGCACGCTTTTTTTACAACATTTTTGGTAAGTTTGAGTAATGGGCGGGCCTTCAAATTAAAATTAATTTATACCTCTTTTTCGTAACGAAGAAAACGACCAAAAATGAGATAAGAGCAGCATTTCTCCATGTTTTTCCCAGACATTTTTTCTGGCTATTTATAATATTTATTTTCGCTGCATTTTTAAGGTTGAGAAAATATTTCTGCTCTCATTACGCTCGAAAGTCGTGCGTTTGAAGTAAAAATAAACACCAATGAACAGCGGAAAAATATCCAAAAAGTGCATAAATAATAATAAATCATGGACAATGAAACTGTTGTTGAATTTTCATCTCTCATTTTAAATTCAGGTATTTCAAGTGGATTTTAACTGCACAGACAATTGCTTTGATAATGCAAAAAATGATAGCAAAGTGCAGACAGATGGCCCCTGCATCTGAAAAGTCTTATCAATTGGGTCAGACCTTTAAAAACAATCGATTAAGAAAATTTTTACTTTTATAGCTGTCTCAATATTTATAAAACAAATTTACAAAACAACTATTCAAACATTTCTGTACATTTCTTTAAAGCTTTTCCTTCTTACTTTCTATTGCTTTAATATAATTTTCTCAGTCTTTCAGCAGATATACAACACTTTAATCTGACTGCATTTTCCCCCTATTTTTCTGCATAAGCGAACCCTTTTGATTTGGTTCAGCGAACTGAAGCTCGTCGCTCTTTTTGCCCATTTAAATGGGTAATCACGCCCACGCACTTAAACAACTTCTTGCCCCATAATGCCCCACCCACTTGACTTAATTAGCTGCATTTTCATGTGGAGTCAGGCGAACGGAATATAAACCCAGAACCCACCTGTATTGAAAAACATCAGCAGGGAAAATAAACCCAGCAAAAGGCAGCCTGTTGAACCGTAGGATGTCATGGTTTTATTTTTTTCTTGATGAGTTGTTTCACTTCACAAACACTGCACTTTACTATATGATTTTGAATTGAACTTCTTGTGGCTTATTATTTTCAAAAATAATACACTTTTCTGACTATTATCCGAACACGCATGCGACCCGTTGACAAAGTGACTGCGAACTGAAACCGAAGCGAACTGAAGCTGAGGACTGAGCACTGAACACTGAACACTGAGTACTGAATACTGAACACTTCGCGACAGTTGAACCAATAACAAAACGAACCCAACCCCAAACGCACACGAATCGCCATGAGAGAGATCGTTGAAGGCGGTCGGTTGAAAGGCGGGCGGTTGAAAGAGCACCGCTTTCAACCAGAAGAACAATTTTCGGTGGGCCAAGGGGGCCACTTCTGCCATTCGAACTCGGATTGGGTTGAGTGGATTCGAGTGGAGCGGAGCTGGGTCGGGTTTACGAGTTTACTGCTTCACGGAATGGCTGCACTTTTTCAATGGAGCCAGCGAACACTTGCAGTTTCGGTGGCACTTTCGACAGTAGAGCAAGATATAGAAAACTATTAAAAGTTAAATAAATAATAAATATTTGTTATTTTTTTAATATTTGTAGTACAAGATTGGATTCCTAAATTAACTGCCTTATTGATTCCCCTTTATTCATTTATACAACACTTTACTTTTATGGAGTTTAAGACATATTTATCTGTAATATCTTTATCCTAGCCCACTGTGCCTGGCAGTCGATGCGTTTTGCCACACCATTTGACGCCTAATGGCAGCCACCGTCGCCGTTTCAATCGTCATCGTCACTTTGGTTCCCCCACACTTTTCCGCTGCATTATTGACTTCGATTTAACCATCAGTGTCGCCCGTCTAATCAAGTGCAACTCTCTGATAAGGAACCGAATTCAGCTGACGGGGAATATTTATTTGTGGGGATGCATTGGCTTTCCACCGAAAATGTTGCAAGTGCTTTATGCATTTTTCAATGGCTTTCGGAAAATGTGTGTGCTTTGGGGTTGTGTCTTTTATAGCCTCTGCGGTTGTGTGAGTGCCTTTGAATTCAATAAAGTTTGTTATGCAGTTGCTTTAATCGTCAAAAACTGGATATTTTTTTACGACTTTTTTGTCGGAATCAAACAGATGAGAGATGGTAATGAAAACGTTTTATTGGATGCATTTTATTACTGAAGAAGAAAGAACTTGAAAGCTTTTCGAGGACATTAAGTTTTAATAATTGTGTTCTATAGCATTAAAGTATTTTTATAGAAGCAAATCCTTGTTTTTTCCTAGGAATATACATAATTTGATTCAACGAAAAAACTGCATCATCTATATTATTATATTTTAGTTTTTTAACGAACTGTTTTATTTTGTTTTATACAGATATAATTAAAACTAAAAATACCCTTGACTGCCGTAAATTTCATACAATTATGAAAGAAACTTTTCCAAGAGCCATTGTTGTCCAAATCCGAGACAAGTTCATTGGCCAGACAAATAATCGGTTAATCACATCTTAAAAAGCTATATATTGTACCAGGCTACCTTTAACCCCAAAAACTTTTGCTCCAACGCAAATAAGGTGACAAGACGAAAAGCCAACTAGTACTTGGGCATGAAAAATGAGTTGGGAAAGTTCATTGAACATGAAGTATGTCACTTCTATCAGGTAAATCCAATAAACTACGCCTTCTTTCTTGAACCTAAGGGATGGTAAAAGAAATTTCTATTGAGAAAGGCTGAACCAACCCCCAATCAGATTGATTGTTCTTAGTTAGTAGATACGATAGCCCCAAGAAAATTGAACAATGACGTGTGTATTCTCTCTGGGGCGCACTGATGATTAGTCAAATTTTTACCGATTTATTGATGAAATTCGTTTGTCAGGTGCAAACAAATTAGAAAATAATTGAAGCCTGCTTCCAGAAATCGATTAAAAGCAGGGGAGTTTACTAAGAACTTATGCTGGTCATTATGCTGAAAGCGATTTAGTGGCAGCAATTAAAGGAAAAATAGTAATTAATATAGAAGAAGTTCAATAATTAACTAGATGAATTGCCGGAAAGTTGTCGATCCATCAAAATTGTACTTAATCCGATCTTGTCACGTTTAAGTATTTCCGTCAGCCAAATCTTGTTTGCTCGAACAATTCTCATCTGCGTCTCAGTCGCTGAAAATGATTATGGCAAATTGCGGCTGAAAACAGTTTCGCTTGCTTGACTAAATAATAAACCTTAATTATAGGTGGGCCGACTTAGCAACTCCCGACAGAAATCGCCGTTCCGATTACTCTGTATCTGAAACAATTTACTTACAACGTCGATTACAACAGCGGAAATATATAATTGCCCAGCTTCAAAATTTTAATTTCTGGCAATTAGGAGATATCAAGAAAAATCCAGAGAAGATAAGTAAGTAATTTAGTAAGTGGAACTTAATTAATACCATTAAACATGACGAAATAAAACATCAAAAAGTTAAATTTGTTTGTGAAAGTCACAGTTGTTCGGAAAGCCTTTATTCCATGCTGTACCTAAAAAAATGGTACGAGATAAAAATATAAAAGTCTAAATTAAATAAATATAACATATACTAAATATACTAATATATATATTAATATATACTAAATATAAACACTTTTAATTATAAACCAGCTCTAACGTTGATACCCTTTTAAGTGGCTTGGCAATTTTTTAGTCGATACATCAACCTTACGATAAAATGATCGTAAATTTGAGGGAATTTTGTAAGATACCCTGGATCAAAACCTTTTAGCCACTACCAAAACCAGATCTCCATGGAAACAAAAATGCTACACTTAAATAAAATCTCCCTGACAACCAAACTAATTGGCCAAAACAAAGAAAATTATTTTTGGTTTTCTATGTGAAGCGGATAGACGAAATGAAACTCCGGACGAGGTTTTGCAAGAAAAGCTCCATAAAAAACTCAGATGCTCCAGACCAAGAAAGCCAAAAAACCACAAATTATCCACTGAGTTGCGTGGATTGGAGCAGCAATGAGGAGATATATTTTGTGAGGTAAAAGATCCCTATATTTAGGGTTTAAATGAACCTGAAATATTTATTTATATTATTTTCTGCAGCGATGACCATCAGATCTTCAAGTGGAGCGATGTGAGTAGAGACTCGGTGGAGGTGGCCAAACTGCCAGATGACTTTGTGCCCACGGATCTCCACTGGCTTTTGCTGGGCGGCAGGAGCAGTGGTGGTGGCAAGGGCAGTGACACCCTGCTAATTTGCAGCAATGATGGCAGATTCGTTATTCTGAACAAAAGTGCTCGGGTGGAGCGGAGCATTTCTGCCCATGGAGCTGCCATAAGTTCTGGTCGCTGGAGTCCCGATGGCGCAGGACTTCTCACCGCCGGCGAGGATGGAGTTATTAAGATTTGGTCGAGATCTGGAATGCTGAGATCCACAGTGGTTCAGAATGAGGAGGCTATTCGTTGCGCTCGGTGGGCTCCCAATTCCACCTCGATTGTATTTTGCCAAGGTGGACATATCTCAATCAAACCCCTTGCTGCCAATAGCAAACTTATCAGGGTAAGTTAATTAAAGAAAGTTGTTTATTGAATTCTAAATCAATTTAAAATTTTTTTAATATTTTAGTGGCGTGCTCATGATGGCATAGTGCTTTCCCTCAGTTGGTCCACTCAATCCAATGTCATAGCCTCTGGAGGAGAGGACTTTCGCTACAAGATCTGGGATGCACAGGGAGCTAATCTGTTCACCAGTTCTGCAGAAGAGTACGCCATCACAAGTGTGGCTTTTAATCCCGAAAAGGATTACTTACTGGTGGGCACATTCAATCTGCTTAAGTTGTGCCACAGCAATGGGGTGAGTCCCTTTTAAATGATTGGTTTTATCTCACTAAATATCTAAATATCTTAATAAATTTATTTCCTAGTGGTCATATAACAGCGCTCGTTTCAACAGTCCAAGTGTGGGCTCCTTCTTCAGCCTTTCTTGGTCGGCTGATGGCACTCAAGTGGCATGTGGCACCTCGACGGGGCAATTGATTGTGGCCTATGCCATAGAACAGCAGCTTATTTCGAGAAACCTTAAGGCCACGACTAAAACGCGCAAGTCGATTGCCTTAAAGGACATTGCCACTGGCTCTCAGGATGTCCTGGACTTTCCACAGCGGATTGTCAACTTCGCTTTGGGCTATGGGCATTTGGTGGTGGCCACCACACATCAAGTCCACATTTATAATGAAAAGTACATAAATACGCCGATTATAATCGATGGAAGAAATGATACGAGGGTTATTGAAGTGGGAAAGAAGTGAGTTATACTTGAAATTAAATGTTTATATAATATTTATTTGTCATCTTTTAACTCCTCCTTCCTTTTTAGATACTTTATGATCTTGGATGCCTCATCGATTTGGGTGTACACTTACACTGGGCGCTTGCATCTGAATCCTAGGTATCCTGGTTCCCAAGCACAGATTCCCCTGCTCACTTGGCGTTCGCTTTCTCTGGGCCTCGATGTCCTTGCAATAAGGGACAATTCCGATCCGACTTTGCTCCACCTTTTTGATTTAATTCCGGGTGCTTCAAGGCAATACGATCCCCATTCACTGAAAGCCAAGCAACCAATGGCTGAGATTGCAGCCTGTCGTGCGGGAACTCAAGAAGATCAGTTTGTGGCCTTCATCGACTCCAATCGTGAGTTATTCGTAAGTGAAACCCGCAATCTGAGTGGCGAACGCACGGATGAGATATTCAAAATTGGCACCCAACTCACTGCAATCATGTGGGCCAGTGAGACAAATATTTTGGTTGGAGTGCACGACTCCTGCTACAGCATTTGGTATTGTCCCGGTGAAGGAGCAGCAGATCCTACTATCATTGCCTTGACTACAATTACTTTGGATACCACGTAAGTTACTTAAAAGGGAAGCTCTTTAAACCTAAAGATTTATCATTAACTAAACTCCAGGGAATTTGGCAAGCATGTTTCCATCGAGAGTTTCGAGGATGCGGTGGTTACATTTCGTAGTGCAGGTGCACTTCTCCCAGTGAATGTCAACATGTACTGCGAGATTCTTCATCGAGCTCTTCTCGAGGGTCAATGGCAACAGGCCCTGAAGATCTGCAGGATGGGTCAACATTCCAGTTTGTGGGCCACTTTGGCAGCTGTGGCCACCAGGAAACACCAGTTGCAGATCAGCGAGGAGGCTTACTCGGCAGCTTTACAAATCGACAAAGTCAGCTACTTGCAACATCTGAAAACCTTGACTCCTTCGAGTGCCGAGCAAATGGCCGAGAATTCACTGATGATGGGAAGAATGCTGGAGGCGGAAACAATACTTCTGCACGGCAAGAAAATCGAGCAGGCTGTGGGTTTATCACTTCGAATGCATAATTGGCGAAGAGCCCTGGAAATCGCCCAGAAACATAAGTTGGAGGAACCGGGTTTAATGCCACGGGTTCTTCAGGAAAGAAGTAAATATTTAAAGGCATTGCAAAGGGAGGAATGGGATCCACTGTACCTTCCCCATGTTGTAAAGACGGAGGCAGATAGCCCAAGTGACTGAAAAGAGTTTTCTAATAAAGTTATCATTAAATTTCATACAAATTACGATTTTTCAAAAGGCAGAAACATAAACTAAGTTTATTATTGGAATACATTTTCAGTATGCAGGTGACAGCATAGGTTCGCCAGCCAATCCTTTGAGGATATTCTTGGACGCCAAAGTGGCAGCATCGATACGGGTTCTCCGGGTTGCATAACCCACATGTGGAGTGACCACTGTAAGGCAACAAAAAAGTAAAAATCAGCTAAGTGCTTCATGATAATGGGACTTAGAAGATAAGACCTGAAGTGTCAGGGGTTGTCAAAAAAATTAAAAGACTGGTATGGGTTTTTCTTTAACCTTTGCAAAAAAAAAAAAAATATACTTACCAACATTATCCAAAGCTAATAATTTATCTGTGGATCGAAGAGGCTCAGGATCCATAACATCTAATCCAGCTGCAAAGATTCGGTTGGATTTCAAAGCATCATAAAGGTCATCCTGGTTGACAATTTCTGGGAGAAATAAATCAAAAGTAATCTTGAAAAACACATTATATTCTATACTTACTGCCTCTACCAACATTGACTAGCACAGCTGTTTTCTTCATTTTGTTGAAGACGGTTGCATTGAACAATCCCTGGGTTTCTTTGGTCAATGGAGATGCAATGACTAAGAAGTCACTTTCAGCCAAAAGGGTATCGAAATCCACCTTCGTGGCATTTAACTGTTTCTCGATATCCTCCGATACACGATTCCTAGTGGTGTAGAGAACCCTATCGATTTCGAAACCCAACAAGCGCTTAGCTACTGCCTGACCAATGCCTCCAAAACCGTAAAATCCCACTGTTGAATCTCGAATATCCTGACCCAGCATCCAGTCTAAATGGTCGTTATCCCAGTTGTCGCTGCAAAGGAAAGAAATTTAATGTTAATAAATAATAAAATATTTAAATTATATAATATAAAATATTATAATTTACCTATCGATCTTCCTTCGACCCTCTTGGAATCTCCGAGCAGCAGCGATTAGTAAACCCACTGCCAAATCGGCAACCGCAACTGTTAACATCGCAGGAGTGCTTCCCAAAGGAATTCCCCTCTTTTTCAGTTCCGGGACATCCACGTTATTTATTCCCGAGGACATTGTGGATACCGCTTTGAATTGCGGACCAGCGGCATCCAAAACCTCGGCATTTAGGATATCCCTACCTCCCCAAATAGCTGCATGAACTCCTTTGATCTTCTCGAGAATTTCAATTCGATTGTTTGGTGGTTCACTTTTCACTTGAAGGATCTCGCATTTCTCCTTCAGTATTTCAATGCCCTCTGGCGGAACATCGGTATGTGCGATCAGCACTTTAAATGGCTTGTTTGACGACATTTTTAGGTGCTTCAGCGAAAAAAGATAATATTTGGTGGTTAAAATAATTACACTTGAAAGATAATCACTGCATTGAAATTACCAAAATGTTCTCTTATCAGAAAAATAATGAAGAGCTTACAGCAATTTGTTCTCTTAACTCTCCTCGGAACTCTTAAACTGCTCAAATTATCTTTTCGCACAATAGTTTTCAGTTTCAGGTTTGTTTAGCGACTGACAAACTATTGGAATAGCTACCTGTTTTTATAGAGAATAAAATATGGCCAATGCTTATCACCTGAAAAGCTGACAACAAAAAAAGTGAAAAGCTATTTATGTAAACTTTCTATGAAAATATGTTTTATTAGTAGGTAATAACAAAAACTGCAATCTCAAATTCATTTTAAATGAAAAAGAAAATCGTTTTATTTTGAGTTTGGGTTGCCTTTTTTTTACTTTTTTCAATAAGCTGGCCTAATCATGGGCTTTCCGTCCATGGCATTCAAGATATTATTGGCTGCCAGCAAACTCATCTCAATGGTCGTTTTCATGGTCTGAGTGCCCAAGTGGGGAAGTATGACTACAGGATAAATTAGGTATTGTATATCGGGAATAAGTACAGATACGATAATATATATCTCACCGCAGTTTGGCAGTTTTAGGAGAGGATTATCGGCGGGCAGAGGTTCTGGAGTCGTGACATCCAAGCCAGCGGCAAAAATCTTTCCAGAAGTTAAGGCATCATACAAATCGGGTTGATTGACAAGACCTTTAAAACATTGTACCATTGTAATTCTTCAATCTAATAGGTATTTTAAGGATCCTACCTCCTCTAGCAACATTAACAAATACCGAAGACTTCTTCATCAGCTCGAAGGCCTTGCCATTAAACTTCTCTCTCGTTTCATTGGTAAGTGGAGCAGCTACCACCAGGAAATCACTTTCCTTTAGAAGATTTTCAAAAGACACATGTTCTGCTTTGAAGTCCCCATCGTTTTCCTTTCGGGTGCGAGTATGATAGATGATCTTGGCCACATCCCAGCATTGTAAACGCTTTGCAATGGCCTGACTGATGCCACCAAAACCAAAGAAACCAATGACTGAATCGCGAATCTCCTGGCCCATCATCCAGTTGATCTGCTCGGTTTTCCATTGGGATCTGATAGAAATTTTTAATATTTTAAGGATCAGAATTATAATTTACAGATAGTAAAAATTCTTATTTATGTGAATTAAAAAGAATTGATTGAAGTAAGTTTAAAACTTATTAAGAACCCTAACAAATTGGAGATTCTCTTAGCAAGGGTATTTAACTTATGGTTGACAACCCTTATCCGAAAAGCTCCCTCATATTAAAAGCTCCAAGAGGCCCCAATCAGCTGTTCTCACCTCTCAATTTTATTCCGACCAGCGTGAAAATGACGCCCTGCTGAAATCATTAGGCCTATGGCGAGATCGGCCACCGAGTTTTTCACAACTCCGGGAGTGTGTCCCAAGGGAATTTTCCTCTTCTGAAACTCGGGTATATCCACGTAGTCGATTCCCGAGGACATGGTGCTCACGCAACGAAGCTGCGAGCCGGCAGCATCCAGGATTCCGGCATTCAGGGGCTGATAATGGGCCCAATAGATGGCATCTACTCCAGGCACCTTCTTCAGGATCTCCTCCCTCGAGGGCGGCACTCTCTGGCAGATGATGGTCTCCGCTCCACGAGATCGCAGCAGTTCCAAGGCAGGAGTTGGTACATTTGGATGCGAAACGAGCACTTTGAAGGCACTTGCGGCACGAGACATTTCGGAGGAAAATAAAGGACTCAGACTCAACTATCAGCAGCTGATTGCAACGTCAAACTGTTTTTTGGAATTTTCCCCACCGAAAACAAATCTTGAGCTTTTCAATTTTGTCACTCTCTTAGTTTCAGAATTCGCTCTCAAGCTTTTTGTTTTAAGAGAGTAAATGTCATGCAAATTTTGTTAGCTCCCATTTGTTGTTATGATACTCTTTCAAGAGGTATTTCAATTTAGAAAAGCTTTGAGTTGCAAAATTATACAAACTTTATGGTAATTGATAGTATTACATTAAGAAGATTAAGCGGTATAATAATCTTCACTTTGGTTTCAGGAAAACGAACCAATTCTAATATATATACTATAATTACGCCATTTCATTCAATTGATTAGATAGTTCCCCTCAAACACCAAGCCATTCAATTAGTTCATTTTCCACCCCTGAAATCACTCATTAACCATATTTAAATTAAGCACTTTGCACTAGCCACACTTGTTTTTTCAATTATAATTTTATTTTCACATCACAAGCATGCCAAGGCCAATGACGGCCTTTCACACTCAGTTGGTCAGAACTTCCCACACTGGATTACGATAAAAGGCCAGTTTCCATTTGAATTTCCTAGTAGGCGGGCGACAACATGGGCTCCCCAGCCAGACCACGGAGCACATTGTGCGCCGCAATGGTGGACATATCGGCACGGGTGCGCTTCGTGGCGGATCCAATGTGGGGCAGGACAACTGAAAGTTAGGGGAAAGCAGCAGCTGATTAGTTTGAGTCAAGATAAGTCCAAGCCAGATAAGCAGTTGTATTAAATCATCAACAAAATGGAACATTTAAGGTCATGGAGGTCCAAAAAAATATGATAAAATACAAAAAGAAGGAGCCTATTTTTGGTAACCTTCAAGAAACCTTAATAAAAATCTTTAGACATTGTCAACTACTAAGCAGATAAGGCGAAATCTCAATATTGATAAGACGAGTATTTCCTAGGTGGGGGCTCAGCAAAAAAGTACAACTGATATCAATAAGCCGAAATTATTTTGATTGCTCCACTCACCGGCATTGTCGAGTGTCAGAAGTTTGTCCTTGGGCGACAAAGGTTCCGGATCCGTGACGTCCAGACCGGCGGAGAAGATTCGGTTCGACTTGAGAGCCTCATAGAGGTCATCCTGGTTCACAATTTCTGGGGATTTAAAATAGGATCTTTTATAGTAGTCTATCGAAAAACCCTTTCGAGTTACTTTAAACTTACTGCCGCGAGCAATGTTGATGAGCACAGCGGTCTCCTTCATTTTGTTGAAGGCGGTGGCATTGAACACGCCCTGCGTGTCCTTCGTCAAGGGGGAGGCGATGACAATGAAGTCACTTTCGGCCAAAAGGGTGTCGAAGTCGACCTTCTTGGCATTGAACTCCTCCTCGATTTCCTTGTGCACACGCCGGCGGGTGGTGTAGAGGACCTTGTCAATGTCGAAGCCGGAAAGGCGCTTGGCAATGGCCTGGCCAATGCCTCCAAAGCCGTAGAATCCCACCGTTGAGTCACGGATGTCCTGGCCGAGCAGCCAGTTGAGGTGGTAGTTCTCCCACTGGTCACTGAAAAAAAAAAAGGTGTATATAGAAATTATTTTTCCAAAGTTTAACCTCCATATGATTTAATTAAAAAATCTAGATTTAAACAAAGTTTCCTTTGAACTATATATCAAAATCAAAATCAACTCACTTGTCGATCTTCTTGCGTCCCTCGTGGAATCGGCGACTGGCGGCGATGAGGAGACCCACCGCCAAATCGGCAACGGCGGTGTTGAGAACGGTGGGCGTGTGTCCCAGTGGGATCTTGCGCCTCTTGACCTCCGGAACATCGACATAATCGATGCCCGCCGACATGGTGGAGATGGACTTCAGCTGGGGACCGGCGGCATCCAGGGCCTCAGCATTCAAGGGCTCGTGGCCGCCCCAGAGGACGCCATCCACTCCGCGGATCTTCTCCAGCAGCTCGGCCCTGTTGATGGGAACGCTCTGCACCTGGATGACCTCGCAGTTCTGCTTCAGCAGATCCACGCCCTCCTGGGGAACCTCGGGATGGGTCACCAGGACCTTGAAAGCCTTGCCAGCGGACATGGTGCGGTTTTGATTCTGATTCCTGCGCGGAAGGGAGGCATTACTATCGGCGATGGCCAAGGCCACAATAATTGGCAGCAGAAGCTGGGCCATCGATCTCATCTTAAGGCGTTGCGATCGAAGTCGGGTTTCGCGAGCGACTGAGTCGAAAAGCGGCATACGCACCCAGCTTTAAAGAGCGACGAGGACGGAAAGCCGCTGCTGCGACTGCTGCGACCCACGATCGCCGCCGATAAACCAATGAACCTGTTTAGCATTATAATCCGAGTTCTCTATGTGTATATGTGGGTATTCTTAAGCCTTCGACCAGCTGTTAGCCAACTGAGTTCTCTTATACGTATAAGACGCGCAGCAGGTTTCAGATTTTAATGGTAAGGGGGAGGGGAAAAGATATTGGAGTTCTTTTTATAAAGAAGGGAGTCAAATTAAAAGCACAAGTTATTTCAGGAAAAAACTAATTTCAGATTTAAATTAACTTTAATGTAAGAAAAACTTCATGCTCATTTATTTTATGAATTAATAGTACTTTACTCTTGAAATATCTTGGGTCAGATTAAAATTTACAGACAATTAGTTCTGTGAAAAGTCGATTATAATAATAGGGAAACTTTTTACTGTTAATTCGAATATTTCCTAACTTATTATCAGCTAGGTGTACTACAAAAACCCGCCCAAAGTCAAAGGGTTATATGGTCACTATCTGAACACTTGAGGCCCCCCAAGATTTATGGCGAAATTCCGAAAGCAATACTTTGAAGATATGTTGGCTTCTAATCATTTCTACACGACTCATTTAACACTTGACAATTTGATGCTCTTTACGCATTGTTTATGGGGGGAATGGAAAAAACCCACACAGAAATTTTGATATTAATTGCAATTGTTGTTCAATGTCACAGAAGAACAAACTATCACTCTTTAAAACGCTCTTAATTAAAGAGATTTACAGCGGTCAAAAGAGAATCAATGTATATTTTGTAATATATTTTTGCACTATAATAATTAATCTTTACCACCAAACTCGCGCGGTGAGAAAAACAAACTAAAACGTTTTGCGAGGAATCGCGAAATTAAAGCTTTTGTCAGGTACTCGCGATCGGTTCTCTTATTATATTTTCTCTTTTTTCCTCTTACCGTGAGATCTATAGAACTAGAATACTTTTCAGCTTTGCGTTTGCCGCACGACTAAATAAATGGAACCCGAAGCTTAAGCCTTTTATAGAGGCCATCATATCTCAAAAAAATTATCAGTTCATTAAAAAAAGTTAAATAGCGACCATATTTGTTGTTAATAATTTTGGGGCCATTAGGTACGTCATAACAAATCAGAAAAATCAGTTGCTTTTCTTTAGAGAAAATATATACAATAAAACATCTTTAAATCGTGGTTAATGTACCTACTGAACAGTAGTATTTTAAATTACTAATATTGGGGCCAACTTAATCGGAATGTTATCAGCCGCACGATCGGCGACTCTCTTCTGATTAGGACCGGCATTTGCCATCCCTTTCATTCGTTGCACACTGCGCTCTGCCTCCACCTCTCAGTCCGTCTCTTTCCAGCTGCTTATCTCGTTGAGCTGTGTCATTGCTTCTTATCGGTGCGACTGAGACGGAAGCGAAACTCTTTCAGGGAGTGAGCAGTTTGGAAAGCTGCGCGCCTGCTCGAAATACCAGTTGGGGACTTTTCCCATGTGCTCGCATGCAATTTCCAATTGGAATGGGCCCCACCGCAGCTGGAGCCACTGGAGCCGTGGAGCCATTTGTCCGTTTAGCCATCCAGCCGGGGAGCACTTAAAACGGTTGGAACGTTGTGGAACCTACGACCAGCACTATTTCGCAGTTTAGTACGTTTTTTTGTGAGCGGATCTGCTCACATTTTGTCCGCAGAGCAGCAGGCGCTCAGCGTTGGCCAACACACTCACATACTTATACTTCGCCGCGGTCCCCCATATTCTGTTTGGGTCTTTATTTCGTCTGTGTGAAAGCAGCGACAAGAACCGTTCGCGTTGGCGTTAGCCTCGCCATCAGTTGTGCGCAGCTAGCATTTTTTAATACCAGCAGAAAACAAACTTTTTAATTAAAGAGCACTATCAAGAGCCATGAGCCAATACAAATCCTTTTACTTTTGTTTTTAATCTGTATTAAGAATGATTTTTTTTACTATGTATACAGTATCAAAGTTAATAAGCCTGCACTGCGTATACGCAATCAATTGATGGAATGCTAAATATACTATTCGTATTAAGTATACGGCAAACACAAAATATTGCATACTTTTCATTCGCCCACCCAATTTTATAATATTTGGCTTAAATTAACTTAGCTATTTTCAGCTGTCAACACTTGTGGTCGCTGCGTTTTGGTGGTTTGTTGCACTGGAAGTGTTTACTTTACCTATTCCTTTAGAGATTGCGCCCAGACACTGCACTTAGCCTAATTGAAAACGAAACGGAAAATCCCAACCAAGTTTTTAGCGCTTCGTGCGAGGGTGGTTTTTTTTTGTTGTCGTGACGCGGCGTCGTGTGTGTTTGTTTTTTTTTTGGTTCGCCCCCACTACACTTTATTTTCTTCATGCTTTGTTCTTTTGTTCGTGGTGATTTTCTTGTGCGCTCCAGCGGCAGAGCAGCGTCGCATATTGTCTGCTTTTCTCGTTTTTATGCTTTCCTGTTACCAAAACACGATGCGTCATTTTGACTGACGTAACCGGGAGACAAAATTCGAATTGGAGACAGCTGTCTATCAGTCGCGACCGTCGTCGTCGTCGTTGTTATCGTTATCGTTTGTTCGTTGTTGTTGTGCTCGTTTTTGTTGCCCCACCGGACGTCGTCGTCGGCGGGGCGTTGTCATTTACCGTTACGTCTGCTGCCGCCGGCATTGCCAGCGCTAAACTGCGGTTTGGGGAACAAGCTATCAGCAAATAATGACAGTACCCAGCCGCCAAAAGAGAGCGTACGCCGCAGAAAAAGATAGAAAGGGGGAAAGAAGAGAGAAGGGGGAGAGAGAAAGGCGAAGGAGTAACGGTGAAAAAGTAAGCTGCGGGAGCTGCCTCAAGTGGGCACCGCTCTCGATCTGCAGCATTTGTTTAACCCCCTAAGCATACATACTATATTGTTAAAAGCTTCCCTGTACCGTTAAATGGGGTATTACTTACCACTATTTTAAGATTTTAAACATCTCTTACATAAGTTGTATGTATATACTGTGGCATACTTTTGGACATCTTCAAATGTCTTTTGAAAACCCTAAAATTAAAGTATACATAAACAAATTAAAAAAAATAAATTTTTTCTTTGTACCCCTTTATATAAAAAAGCGAGCTTTTCCCCCTACATTTGAGCGGGTTAAAGTCAAATGTCAAGGGCAAGTTGCAGACACCTCTTAGCAGCATCCGAAAACATCTCCATACTGCTTTCATCGTATTCTGCTTGCTTCATATTTGGCGACCGAGCGACAAAGCTGCAAAGCGAAGCGCCGCACTCCGCGCAGGCGCCTTTAGACCGCCCAACTCCACCATCGAAGAAAGAAAGGGGGGAGGGCACGACGACAACAAAAAAAGTGGCCGAGCGTCACCGATTTTTATAGTGTAGGCTCCCTAAAATTAACGCGCAACATTGAGGCAGGTCCCTCTACGCGATATAACAGAACAGGCGACCAGACTTCCAAAGCAAGAGGTGAGCTACGCGACAAAGAGAGAGCAGCCCCAAAGCAGTCGAAGAGTGCTTGACATTGTAGTGGTGAGCCCCAAGTATAAAACGGTGCCTACATGTACGTCACAGAGCTAAATGGCGTGCATGAGAGCGGGAGAGGGAGCTTCGCTGAGCTCCACTGCGAGAGAGAGGGAAAGAGCTTCACTGTTTGAGGGGAATACCGGGGTAGAGTTGGAGAGCGTGGGAGTTGAGCAATTTTAGATGTGCAGTAATGTATCGATACAGTAAAAATAAAAATATTACACCCAAAAATAAGTTTACATACAACTTTTTGATAAGCAAAGAAATTCATGGAATGTGCATTGCACCAAAACATTTTCATAGTTTATATTGAATTTACTGCTTACCTGCAATTCTTTAGGCTTTACAATTATGTATTATAGCACATGTATGGAAATGCAAGTGTTTGGTTTTCGCTGCTTCGGCGGTTGGCGAATTTGGAACACATATAGGGTCATGGAAAGGGGAAAAGGGAAATGGGGCATGCACAGGTCAAATTAAAAAGGACTTTTTTTTAGTACATAAAATATTCCATTGCTTTTAGAGCCCCGATTTCTTCGAAGGGTAGGAAAAACGAACAACCTTTTTTTTAAGAGAAACAGAAATTTGGAACATCTATTAAAAACTTTTTAAAACTGTAGTATTTTATTTTGTTGAAACACAAAAAAAAACCCGTCGGCATTGCAGAACGCGTGCATTAAATAAGCAAATCCTAATAACTATAATTATATAATTATATATATATAACTCGCAATTAGCTTTTCGATTTCAACTATAAAAGGTCGAAACGATCCTCTTTCTGCTTAGAAAAATGTTTACAATTCTGTGGATTCTAATTGTGGGCCTGACCAAAATTCGGGCCGCGGACTACATATTGCTGATTGAGGATTCTGATTTTTATACTCCGTGCACCGAAGGACCTCCAGGATCAATTGGCATGAACGAAGCCTACGATGTGAGCGAACTGGTAGTGGATATGGACGAGGAAGGACTTCACGTTTCTGGGAACATTACAACCCTCTGGGATTTCCCACGCACCGATCGAATTTCCGTAATCCATTTGTAATTCTAAAACAAGCTGGTTTTAAATGAATTTTATTTTTAGGCCAGGCTAAATGTGCTACGCTTCAATCGCGGCAGCTGGGAACCGACATTATATTCCGTTCATACGCCAGATTTTTGCGCCGTTATGTTCGACCCAAATCTATTCTGGTACAACTGTTGGTTTAAAAACTTAGCAAATCGCGAGGAAATACAAGAGAAGTGCATCGCAACGAAGGGTGTAAGTATGCTTATTTTCATCCTGACACATAATATGTGGTTCCGAAACTGTTTTCAGACCGTTATGCAGTATAATTCGTTTATTGTCACGCCCAGGCTGAATAATGTGATGGTGGGGCCTACTATCAAGAGACGCTTCAAATTGGTATTTACTTTCGAAGCATTTGACGAAAATAACCAACGGCGACCGACATCCGTGTGTTTCGAGCTGACAGGCGAAGCCGAGAAAGTAAGGACGTAATCTTATTTAGTCTGCGAAATGTCCTAAATAAATTTCAATTTATATTGAAAAAGGTATTTGGAAGTCTAGATAATTAGTTAGGCTCGTCATAATTTTCTGCTTACTTTACTGTTTCCTGGTGTTGTAGCTCTGTTAAAGTGATGTTAACATTGACTGACGTCACTCACGTCATAAATTACATCTCTCTGTTGGCAAGTTTTTGTTGTTGCAGAATTCACCGTTGCTCACAGCACATGTTGACTATGGGAATGCAAGTGGCTTCCTTCGGCAGTTGGATAATTCGGAAGGAGGAAAAGAAAATGAGGCATGCATGGGACATCTATAAAGGACTGCGGGGTAGAGTTAGAGAGCGTGGGAGTTGAGCAATTTTAGATGTGCAATAATGTATCGATACAGTAAAAATAAAAATATTACACCCAAAAATAAGTTTACATACAACTTTTTGATTAGCAAAGAAATTCATGGAATGTGCATTGCACCAAAACATTTTCATAGTTTATATTGAATTTACTGCTTACCTGGAATTCTTTAGGCTTTAAAAGTATGTATTATAGCACATGTATGGATATGCAAGTGTTTGGTTTTCTCTGCTTCGGCGGTTGGCGAATTTGGAACACATATAGGGTCATGGAAAGGGGAAGAGGGAAATGGGGCATGCACAGGTCACATTAAAATGGACTGTTTTTTTTTAGTACATAAAATATTCCATTGCTTTTAGAGTCCCGTTTTCTTTCGAAGGGTAGGAAAAACGAACAACCTTTTTTTTTAAAGAGAAACAGAAATTTGGAACATCTATTAAAAACTTTTTAAAACTGTAGTATTTTATTTTGTTGAAACAAAAAAAAAAACCCGTCGGCATTGCAGAACGCGTGCATTAAATAAGCAAATCCTAATAACTATAATTATATAATCATATAATATAATTATATATATACAACTCGCAATTAGCTTTTCGATTTCAACTATAAAAGGTCGAAACGATCCTCTTTTTACTTAGAACAATGTTTACAATTCTGTGGATTATAATTGTGGGCTTGACCAAAATTCGGGCCGCAGACTACATCTTGTTGGTTGAGGATTCTGATCTTTATACTCCGTGCGCCGAGGGACCTCCAGGATCAATTGGCCTGAACGAAGCCTACGATGTGAGCGAACTGGTAGTGGATATGGACGAGGAAGGACTTCACGTTTCTGGCAACATTACTGCCCTCTTGGATTTCCCACGCACCGATCGAATTTCCGTAATCCACTTGTAATTCTAAAACAAGCTGGTTTTAAATGAATTTTATTTTTAGGCCAGGCTAAATGTGCTACGCTTCAATCGCGGCACCTGGGAACCGACATTATTTAGCCTTTATACGCGAGATTTTTGCGCCGTTATGTTCGACCCAAATATATTCTGGTTTAAGTACTGGTTCAAAAACTTTGCAAATCGCGAGGAAATACAAGAGAAGTGCATCGCAACGAAGGGTGTAAGTATGCTTATTTCATCCTGACCCATAATATGTGGCTCCGAAACTCTTTTCAGACCGTTATGCAGTATAATTCGTTTATTGTCACGCCCAGGCTGAATAATGTAATGGGGCCTAATCTCAAAGGACGCTACAAATTGGTATTTACGTTCGAAGCATTTGACAAAAATAACCAACGGCGACCGACATCCGTGTGTTTCGAGGTGACAGGCGAAGCCGAGAAAGTAAGGACGTAATCTTATTTAGTCTGCGAAATGTCCTAAATAAATTTCAATTTATATTGAAAAAGGTATTTGGAAGTCTAGATAATTAGTTAGGCTCGTCATAATTTTCTGCTTACTTTACTGTTTCCTGGTGTTGTAGCTCTGTTAAAGTGATGTTAACATTGACTGCCGTTGCTCACAGCACATGTTGACTATGGGAATGCCAGTGGTTTCCTTCGGCAGTTGGATAATTTGGAAGGAGGAAGGAGGAAAAGGAAATGAGGCATGCATGGGACATCTATAAAGGACTGGTTTTCTTTGAGTTCATAATAAAATATTCTTTTGATAGTAGGAAAGATGACCCATTTTTTGACAAGAAAACCAGAAATTTGGTAAAACTCTTTACATGCCTAATTTTTAAGAAAAAAATTAGGCTTTTTACATACTGCCCAATTCAAGCTTTTACTAAATGCCTTTTAAGCCCTACAAACATTTAACTTTGAAAACCGACTACACTGAAAAAAGTATTCACTGACGGTCACTGGCCAAGGTTCCCTTCTACATCCGGTTCCGGTTGGGAGTCTTGCGACTCTTCCAACGCTTCCGTTTCAGCTTGAACTGCGTTCTCGGAGCGTTGAATCATTTCCAAGAGCAACTCCAGTTGTGAATCCAGATATTCGAAATTGTTGCTCAAACCTTCGTCAGTCAGATCATCCACCTCTTTCCGAATGCTGTCGATCAGAGCCTCGAAGCCAGTAAATATTTCGCTTTGGTAGAACAATCCGGAAAGTTCAGGAAAAGTGGGCTTGGGAATGGCTCTGGTCACGGCAAGCCATTTGGCAGCCGGCCCCGTAGGTTCCTTGACCAGACGAGCTGCTACCCGAGCTACATTCTTTTTAGGCTGAACCTTCATCAGATATAATAAGCAATACTTTTTTTTAGATACCTACACTCATTTTATCCACTTCCAAACAGCCATTGATCTTCCCATCTTCCCTTGTTTGCGCCATGGTAATATTGATACTCTAGAATTTTATCACTTCAAATCTTAAGAAAAACTCCCAATATAAAAATATTTAGTAAAACTGTCTATCTGTTACGTTGAGTTGTTCACGACTACACTGGCTTTTAATTGGAAACCGAATGTTAACAAAATCTGTCAGAAAGTCAGGGCTAGTCTGATTTTAAAACTAATATTCGGGAATGCAGATCGCCTGCGTGCATTCAATAAATAGATCTAAATATGTGTATACATATGTGGTTAAATGAGCATGCAATAGGTATATTGCGATGACAACCTGGATAAAACACAAAGTAACGTTAACTCGCGTTAGTTGTTACATTCCGCTTTTAGATTTCACCTATAAAAGGCCGAAACTCTCCTCTTTCTGCTTAGAACAATGTTTACAATTCTGGGAATTCTCATTCTGTGTGTGACCAAAATTTGGGCCACGGACTACGTCTTGCGGGTTGAGGATTCTGATGTTTATACTCCGTGCACCGAAGGACCTCCAGGATCAATTAGCATAAACGAAGCCTTCGACGTGAGCGAAATGGTAGTGGATATGGACGAGGAAGGACTTCACGTTTCTGGGAACATAACAACCCTCTGGGATTTCCCTCGCACCGATCGAATTTCCGTAATCCATTTTTAATCATTCTAAAGGAAGCTGTTTCCAAATGAAATCCATTCTTAGGTCAGGGTATATGTTCTATACTTCAATCGCGGCACCTGGGAACCGACACTATTTAGCACTTATACGCCAGATTTTTGCGCCGTTATGTTCGACCCAAATATATTCTGGTTTAAGTACTGGTTCAAAAACTTTATCAATCAGGATGAAATACAAGAGATGTGCCTTACGACGAAGGGTGTACGTATGCTTATTTTTATCCTGACACATAATGTGTTCTTAAAACTCCTTTCAGACCGTTATGCGGTATAATTCGTTTCTTGTGGAGCCCAGGATAAACAATGTGTTGGGACCACCTCTCAAAGGACGCTACAAAGTGGTATTTACTATCGAGTTATTTGATGAAAATAACCAACGGCGACCGACATCCGTGTGCTTCGAGGTGACAGGCGAAGCCGAGAAAGTAAGGATGTAATCTTTTTCACTCTGCGGGTCTCCAAAATAAGCGAACTTTACATTACCTCTCTTTTGTAAAATTATAGAATGTATTAAATATATATTTTCATTTCCATTTCTCTCTTCTACGTCACATATTTTAATGACACATTGTAATAGTTTGAATCAGTTGCAAAAATATATTAACTTCACGTGTCTGTAAATTAGATTAGCTAGGTATCTTAATAACTTGAAACTAGAAACTACAAAATAAATTTAACTGAAATATTAACGCACATAGTTGCACGAATACCATAGAAATACTGAATAAAGCGGGAATCCGGGAAAATTTCGATATGAGGCAAGGAATCCGGCAATTTCAATCGTTCTACAAAGTTTGGTCTTCATTTTAGGTCTGATTTCCGTATGAAATACCATAATTTGGATCTAATTTTTGGATCTTTATTTTTGATATTTTTATGATGTACCCCTTACCAAAATTTCAGAATAACTTATTTTGAAAGAAATGGCCAAAAACTTTCATAGTTGTTGTCCGATTTTAATGCGGCATACCTTTAATTGATTGTGTATTGCCCTCTAAAAATCTGCATTAAAGTTTGGCTTACAACTTTGGGTTGAATGTTAACTTTTTATGGATTGTCTCGGATTCCTCGTTGTCTACTTTTTGGCGCATGTGAAAATTAATCATTCAAAATACAAACTAAAACAAATGTGCAGATCAGTTTGTGTACGTAATAATTAGTAAAGATCATCTTCCTGCGTGCAAACAGAACTTGTAATGACTTCTCGGATTATGTACGGTGTAATGTTAATTCGTAATTAGATCTAATTAGCACCACCTGCTTTTGGTTGCTATATAAGGTCGGATCACCGATCTGTTGGCAGACGAAAATGTTTCGAGCTCTGCTGATTCTTGTGGTGGGCGTGACCACCATCTGGGCGATAAACTACGATGTGCTGATCGAGGATCCGGATATCTATTTGCCGTGCACCGAAAGTCCACCCGGTTCCATTAGCATCCACGACCTTTTCGATTTGAGGAACCTCACATTGGAGCTGGAGGAAGATGGCATTCATGTTTCCGGGAGTGCCACCGTCAAATGGGATTTGCCGGCCACCGATCGGATATCCGTAGGTTATCTTCTTCTTCTTCTAAAGGGAAAATAGGTGACTCCAATTGATTTGGTATAATCAGGCCAGTTTCAGTGTAATGCAATACAACCGCGGCACCTGGGAACCTACGGTATTCAACGTCAATTCTCCGGATTTTTGTAAAGCTATCTTCGAGAAAGATGAGTATTGGTACAAATATTGGTTTAAGAATCTTCGTAACACAGAGGAAATTCGAGAGAAGTGCATAAAAAAAAAGGGTGTAAGTATAATCATTTCTGCACAGACTTTCACCCTATAGGTAATTTGAAATTTCAGACTCTTCTGCTTTTTGATCCGTTTGTTATGGAACTGCAACTGAACCAGGTTACAGGTCCCAACTTAAGGGGCCGCTATAAAGCCGTGATCACCTTTGATGCCTTCGACGAATATAATGTACGACGTAACACCTCAGTGTGTTTTGAGATCAGAGGCGACCTTCAGAAGACGAGCTAAACACATTCCGAACTCTGAACTACATTACCCATATTTTGTTACCCTACGTTATCTTAATCGTTCAAAAATATATTATATTCAAACATATTAACTTATGCTGCAAAAATAAAAATAGAACTGTTTTTTTGTAATCCTGTTACTAATAGAATTAAAGGGTTTAAGATCACATTAAAAACGGGCTAATAGTCTGTGGTTATTAAACAGATTTTTAGGTGATACATTTGATTGTGAACAGTGTTCGGTTTAAATCAAGAAAACTGTTATGAAATCCAGATAAAATGGTAGTAAAGCACCCACAATCTATAACGTTAGATTTAAAACATTAACCGGTTGCTTAATAATCAGAATACAAACAACATTTCCCACTGTCAACATTAAAGCCGGAATCACTAACATCACACACAATACAGCACTAAAAATACGGGAAAAACATGGAAAAAGCACGCTTCAAGATTGGTGGTTCGAAGACCTCCAGCTCTGGTCAGGAAAAGCAAGGCGAAAAGAAGAAGTATACGCTGGCGGAGTACAAGCGGAAGATCAACAGTCTCTTTCCATTGCCACCGAGGCCGGCGGACATGTGCCACGATGCGTTTGTGAAGCAGCTCCTGGAGCCCTACGTCCTGGAGACCAAGAAGGAAGTGCACACGGTGAAGATGTCCAGCCTGGGCAGCACCGAGTCCACGGAGGACACGTACGAGGCGCTCCGGGCGAAGATGTACAAGACGGACTACTCGGCGAGGGCCAGTTGTTGGATGGCCAGGGGCACGGCCTACAGTGCGTTAGCCGTCAAATCGGCATTAAGTCCCGCACAACGCGATTCGGCGGCACTGACCACCCAGATGTACAAGGTGCGCTTCGCCAATCTGATCTCCGACTTCCGGAACGTGTGCATCATCTACCAGCTGCTGCAACTGCAGGAGATCCTCAACGTGATGCGGGAATACCCGCCGGCGGGCACCAATCCCAATGAAACCATTTTCAGTTGGTCGTACAAGGAGAACCTGAAGCGCTTCGACAAGCAAACGAACACCGTTTATGTGGACATTCTGGAGAAGAATAAAACCGAAGCCACCCTGGATGATCTCAAGTTCTATGTGGATCTGGGGGAGCTAATTAATCTGGTGCAGGCCCTCTTGGATGACGTAATCAACGATAGAGATCTTTGTGCTCCACAAGGCTTTATGGAACTCCTCAAGTAAGACAACCTATTCTTTTAAACTTTTTTTAGATTATTGATAAGAAATCTGTTATATATTCTTTAGAGACACCCAAGTGGACATTGACAAACTGATTGCAACACCCTACGAAACAATAATGGCCGAACACGACTCTCTGGTTGATGAAAATTCCAAGAAGAATCGTGTTGGGAAATTCCACAATCCCAAATTGGTTGCCAAGCAACATGCTCTTAACAAGGAGCGGTTTCAGATAGACTGTAAGACTTGGAAACCTTAAGTAGTCATTTTTTAAAGTTTTTTTTTTTTTTTTAAACAGACATGAGCCCCATAGAAACTCGTTACAGAGTAAATTGGGTCCACGACAATGTGGAGCAGGGACAGTATATTGATTTCCTTCGCTGCAAGGTTTGTCCACCTATCATTCACTTATTTGTAGATCATCTCTAATTTAATTTTCCTAAAGGTTCTTTCCGATGAGTTGGAAAAACTAGAGGATCTGACCGTCAAGGATTCGCTTGTGTGGAGAAGCTGTCACCTGGAGTATGTGACCCTAATCGATGAGTACAAGAGTCGCATAAATGCACTGCAGCAGGCTTATGACGAAGACATGGAAGTGGCCGAGAATATGGTGCAGGTCACCCTAAATAGGGTGGCCAAGTGCAAAGAAGACCTGAGGACGTATAAGGAAAAAGTGGAGATGTTCCGCGTCAAAATCCAAGATGTGCGTGATAAAATAGCAAAGCAAGAGGAATTGGAACGTGCTCGCTTGTCAGCTGTAAGTCTACAAAAACAAAAAAAAAAAAAAACAAATATCTGGTAATATAATATCCTGTTAATCAGGCACGACCCTCGAAGAGAATGTCCAGGATATTGGCAAGGCAGAAGGAAGAGAAAAAGGCCGCAGAAAAGCAAGCCAAATTGGATAAGAAGCTGGCGAAGAAAGCAGCAAAAGCAGCGGAAAAAGCAGAAAGAGAAGCAGAAAAAGCAGCAGAAAAGGCAGCAGAAAAAGATATGGAACTATAACCATTATTTCCAAGAAATTGAATACAACCAATCCTTACTTTGAAAATACAATAATATTTATACAATATAATTTTGTTTTTATAACTTTTTGCCTACAATAAAATTTATTAATTCCAGAAACTAAATTTGTATATAGATATATGTTGTATATAGTTCTGTAATCTGTTTAAATTTCTTTGCTTGACATAAAATAGTTGTTCTATATAGATCAAATATCTTTCGCCCAAGTTCTGTCTGTCTCTCTGTCTTACTTTCTAACACATTGCCCTGTTTACAGCATTATCGGTCTCACTAATTTATAAGAAATACATATACATAACTCTACACTAGATACATTATATTCCGTTTTGTTGTTTGTTGTTGGTTTTGGAAGAAAAATGGGTCCATTTAGAAACTAAAACTTTATACACTTGGTTTATACACACAACGAAATTGGCGCCAGAAGACAGTAACTTAGATTATCAACTAGGACTAAACTAACGAACTAAACAAGTAAATGGCTTATAGTCTAGGAGTACACTTTAATTAGAATAAACAACTCGTTTTGCATAATATCAAAATGAAAACCGCTCGCAAAGTTAACACATAAAAAACACATGGTTTCCTTACACACAATTTGGTTAGGTGTCTGTTACTAAAACTAAACATTAATTAATCGAAGCTGAGGATTAGGATGCGTTAGGATGGGTATCCGAGTGGGCTGCTCCTTAATTGTTGGCGTGCGCCGTGCGCAGCTTGGCCCTCACGTTCAGATACTCGGGATTCACGTACTGCCGCTCCTCGGCGTCCTCCTGATCCTGTTTCTGGGCCGCCGCCTCGTGCTTCTGCGCCCGCTCCATGATCACCCGGCCGAGCTCTCCTTTCAGTCCCGGAATTCCGCCCGTGATTTCCGCATCCGGTGAGTGTTGCTCGGCGGCGGCGTGTCGCTCTTTCTGCTTGTCGTAGGCACGTTGCAGCTCCGATTTCTGGTTCAGCACGCTCTTGCCCCTAAAATAAAATACAAATTAAGTTGGATAATAGAACACTATAATGATAATTCAATATTTATGAGTCTATAATCAAGATATGATCAATCATAGAAGAGGTAAATATTAAAATATCTAACAACTTACACTCTGGCATTGAACTTGAGCTCCCGATGCAACTCCTTGCGATCAAAGTTCTCCATGCAGGGATTGATGAGCTTCTTGGGCAGGATGAGCCCGTCGGAGTCCGTCTGGACGCCAGTGGGCGTGGCCGGCGGGGAGCTGCTCATGGACATCATCGTTCCGGCCGCGTTCTCAGCCTCCGCCAGACTGTGCCTGAATTCCGTATCTGAAAGATTGATGCAGAGAGTTCAGTGATTAGTGAATGGATTCACATTCATTGCCACTAGCCAACTACACAAGAATAAATTTTATATATATTTTTTTAAATTTTATTTATATGGTTTTCAAGTCACCAAAGATCAAGAAGAAACTGAGTTGAAATTGTTTCAAATTGCTTTTTATATTATCCCATTTATATGGCCTATCCTCCTCGTAAAACCTGAGATAAAATTAAAACAAATATTTTTATCGGTGTACTTCTGGTCGATGTCCCCTCTTGCGACTGTGCCAAAGTTTAATTGGCACTTGGCCTTCCCCTCACAAATCAGTTCGGACCTTAACCAACCAACAATGCACACAACAACCGCTCGAGAATCCAAGAGAACCAAACAAAAGACGTCCAAAGCCTCGTCGTCTTCGCCGTTTATTAAGGTTAAATATTTCTCCCCATTCATGTCATTGTCAATTTGTTATTACAAAAAACAAAAAAGCAAAAAATGGCCTGCAAGCAACAACAGCTGTAAAACCGTAAAAAAAAATTATGAGAGGCAGAGGAACAGAAACTCGATTCAAGTCAGCGGTAAAGTTCTTCAGTTCTTCAGAGTTTATTCTTCTTGTTCTGGTTGTGCTGTTCTTTTCGTACATTTTTTTTTAGTGAACCGTCACCAGCGTTGAACTTCTTTTGTTCACCCATCGTATTAACCCACATCGCAGCGAACTAGTTAGTCGCTAGAAGCCCAAAACCTAAACTAGATTAATAGGCGATGATAAGGGACAGAGTGAAAATGAATAAAAAGAAATAGCGCTTGCAAAGGGCAATGACTTGGCTGAAATGGCTTCGCAGTCGAGATGAAAATCGCAACGAGTTCAGTGGGCACAATTTTTAGCTGAATTTGCTGATTGCTGCACCGGGGAACTGTGCCAAAAAACCCCCTCGAAAATGGAACTTAATTGTATAAATATGTGAAAACTTATGCAAATAAGAACATCTTAAGATGGTTGTCATGCTAACAAGTTTGGGCCAAAGCCAATAATTAAACAGTGTAGTTAAATTTAACGCCTGACTATCAAAAACCAAATGTGGACATTAAATTTATTTACTGGTTAAAATTGAAGTGAATCTTGTTAAGAGTTCACTTTAGTGTAAAAGAAAGTGCAGTCAAAAAAATTAAGTGAACATGCAAAAAATTAACTCGCATTAACAAACCAATAACTTTACTTACAAATCATTCGAACAACACAACATTAATTGGAAAACTAGTTCACACGAGTCTCAACTTTTCTTCGGAGGGTTAACCAAACTTAATTGGCATCTCCGCTTGGAGTTCGCGTTCGACAATCAATCAATTAATTTCATGAGAGTTATTTCAGACAATTCCACTAAATTATGGTGGATTCAATGGCAAACATCCAAGATTTCTACAACAAAACACAAAATCTCTTGTTTGCCGACTCTAATGGCCATGAAACCATCGGTCTTCACACCGAAAACCTTTAACATTTTGAGGCCCTCGGGCAAACTATGACGAAATCAGCTTTATCAGCGACTGCATTATGCTAATCAAGGTGTCCCATATGTGGCCCAATCGGAAATCGCATGCAAATCCGTTTTGATTGATTTTTCTTCGTTTTCAAATGGAAATTTGTATTCGCCGACTCTGCGCTCATAATTTGCATTTACATTTAGTGCGATGTCTGGTTCGGGAAATTCTGATAGTTTCGCTTGGTTTGACCCAATGCAAAAAAAGGGGACGAGGTGTAGAGGTTTTTAATACCCTTTAAAAAAGGAATATCTTTCTCCATTAGCTTGTTCAGAGTTTTGAAAAACAAGTGGGAAGTAACAACACTGTAATAGGAATTTGAAATATAAACTGAAGTTACTTTAAAAGTATTTTCAAATATTTACTTGATTTTTTTCAATTTCCTTCCTAATTAGAGTACTCAAACAGAGGAAGGGTATTCCCATCAATTTCAGAGAGGGGTTTCACTTCACTTACAATGTCCATCGTCGTACAACAAGTTTTCATTTGCGCAATCGAGTTGTTCGACTCGCCAGACCCCCTCCTCCCTAACTTAACCCCTTGACGCCCCACACTTGGCTAGAAAACTGTGCGCGACTCGCTTCCATGTGGGTTAATGAGTTGCACATGTGCTGTGGGGTTCGGGTGTGAAATTAACGCAAATGAAATAAACGGCGGGGACTCTCCATAAGGAACCCCTTCGGTCAACCCACTCCACCCAGGCTAATTATATGCAATTTGTTTTCACCGAATGACCGAAGGCGACCCACTCTTGGCCACATAAATCAAGACAACATTGGAGTGCATTGTGTAGACAATTTATGATACGGCATAGGGCTCTGAGTTATTATCAAGTGCGGTCGCCGAACGAAAGTTTTCTTTGAAGACAGCCTAGCCAGCCAGCTAGTTAACCGGGTTAGGGGACCAACAAGCCATGACAGCACAGTTAAAGCCAAACCATTGTCACGGAGGGCTAACTGGCTCAAACCGAGCGATATTTATCGCGAAGGGCAGGGGCAATTTTCTGGGTCCCAAGTCGCCGGTTTTCAAATTGAAAAGACCCGGAAACAGGGTTATAACTATGCCTATTTAAATTTGTATAAGCCTCATTATTAAAGTAAAAACTAGTTTAAGATTTTGTAAGACAAAACCACTGACAAATAACACAAATATCCTTTAAAGAGTTAAGATATCAGGGCCATAAGCCTTTTAGCCACACTTTCCAAATATGTTATTGTCTCAGAAAATCGCCATCAATTTCACTCAGAAATTCCTTAGCATTTTTCAAGCCCATTTCCACATAAACCACAGACCTTTGAGCTTCTTTCAGCCTTATCAGCCAAGTGTGATGGCATGTCTTTTCCGAATTTTCTACACTTTTACCCCGCGTTCAGTGGTAGTACTTAATCATTTTACACCATCGCCGAAAGCCAAGTCGGTGGAAAAACCAAAACAAAAAGAAGTAGCCACGATTTCACTCATTTGGGAGGAGTGTGGTGTACCTCTTTTGTCGGCCCACAAGAATGGCTTGAATACGGCGATGAATAAATGAACGAATGTGTGAATGTATAAGCGAATGAATTATTCACGCAGCAGACTCGTCTTTTGACTCACTTTCAAAGATGGACATGCGGTTCATGATGTTACTGGAGATGTTCGACGAGGGCCGCTGCATTTTGGTTACAATTTTTGGTTTTTTTTTTTCTCTTTTTTTTTTGTGAACTTAAATTTTGGCTGAGCTGTGTTACTACTACAAATTTTTTTTTGTTTATAGGACACTACAATCACGTGTTACTGCGTTTAATATGCTTTTTTGAACAGCTGAGGTGTTGCGGGTGGTTAAACTGCTGCAGCTGGTGGCTCTAATTGTGGCTCACATCTTATTAGTACATGCACTTTCACTTTCCCCGACGTTCTTATCAACGCAACAAACGGCTAAAAACTGCGAGTCGAGAAGGAAAATGTTGGTAACCGGACCCCTGCAATCGATTGCTGCTGCTGCTGCTGCTGATGTTGCTGCTTTTGCTGTTGCTGTTGCTGTTGCTTTTGCTGTTGCTGCTGCTGCTACTGCTGCAACTTTGTGCAGTGCAACGCCAACACGTAACGCGTTCGGCTCGCTATTTTAGGCTTCCTCATTTGCAGCAGCTAACCAAACACGGCAGGGTTGAAAAACGGGGTTGGGCTGGGGTTTTGGGGCTGTAATGCTGTTTTTTCTTTCCACGCCGCCCGACTGGCTTATGCAAGCCCAACAAACGACCAAACAACAGCTGACCCAGATATGCATTTCAGCCACGAACAGAACGGAATACTCAGAGCGTTAGAACGAAACGTAGCCAGCGGCGAGCCAAAGCCAAAAACGGATTAAATCCTTCGAAAAGTGAAAGCTCTTTGTTCTCAATCAAAAACCCCAACCCCAAAATGACATCTCAAGCTCGGATGAGCCTTCTATTATTAAATTTGATCTAACAGCTCAACAAGTCGAATATTTAAACACTCTGACTCTCAGAAAAAAACAACTAAAGTTAAAATACTAATATAAATATCTATTGTGTTGCGGTTTAAATTTATTCACAATATAATTTAATAAAAGAATGCAAACAAATAGAATAGCGTAGTCTATTGATTTTTATTTAAACAAAAGAAAATATTTTACATATTCCGCTAGCTTTTGGCAAGAAAGGGTATTTACATTTCACGTTCTATAGCATTGATTTATGACACCTCCTTTTTTTAGCGCATCATGTCAGCTGGCATAAGGATGTTGCATGTTGGCTGTGGCATTTGGCAGTGGCAGCTGGGGGCGGCAGCCTTGACCCGACGCTGCCGCCCCTCTGCATAAAGGACACACGTGTGCAGGATAACAAAGCCCCCTGAAAAGGCGTGGAGCGGATAGAGGGGAGAAGCAGCCTCCTAACGGTGGAAGCTTTTCCGGAAGCTCTCGTTCTCTATCTTTCTCTTTCTATTTGTGTATCGGGGATTTTGTAGGAGCATCGCAGCAGCCTCCTCCTGGGGAAGAATGTGGAAAATCGACAGCCGACGGCGAGTGTTTTCCAGCTTCCGTTTCCTGGCCGCCTGGTGCTAATTGGCTCCATGGAGAAAATGGCCGCTCCACACACAACACAAACAAAGCAGCGGCCCCACAACATCTTCAGCGCCATTTCCCGGCGTTTTCCACCCCTTCGTAAGATGGAAGTCTAAGACGTGAACCAACTTCTTGGTTGGCGGACAAGCAAGAAAAAAGCCAAAAGAAGGATCTCTAGCAGGGGAAGTTGCAGCCACTCCAGTATTTCTCCAGACGCCAAAAAAAGGGGAGGTCGTACTGGTGGGTGGGCTTTTCAGTGGGTGGGGCGGTGGTGGAACCAAAGGGGCGGAACAGGGAGCCCGCCATTGAGCAACTCTAACTCAAATACTCCGCCTCAAATCAACCGGCGAGCAGCAAAAGGCACAAGCTGGATGCCAGACAGGAGCAACAGGAGTCGCCAAACGGGAGCTATGACGTCAGCAACAGGATGAGACAGAGACAGAGAGAAAGGGACAGAGTACCTGGCAAAAGCTACTACACCGAGGGAAAAAATCTTGCAAATAATTTCATGAAACAAAATCTTTCAGAAAATTTAGGATAAACTTCCAACTTCAACAAATTTTCTCATTAAGAATATTGACTTTGAAATTACCATAAAATGTTTTCAGAGTTTTGTATAAATATTTTTTAATATTTATTTATAACGGTAATGTTTACGTATTTTTTTTAGTGGTCCCAGCTTTTGTCAGCCCTAAAGCTTTTGTCAACCCAGCAAGCACTGCATTTTGCGTCTCTTTCTCGCCTTGAGTACCTTCGCCTTCTGTGATGTCATATATTCATCGACCCTTGGGGAACCCTCGTTCTATCTCGCTCGCTCGCGCCTGGGGTTTGTGCGAAAAACATCAATAAATAGATTTCCCTGATTTTTCAACAGGATAGCAGAAATGGCAGCAAATGTCGGCAAACAAACAATCACAAGACTCTAACAAAAGACCACCCAATCCTCCCCCCGATTTCCCTTTACACCCTGCCGCATAAATATTCGCTGACTGCCATAAAAGCTTCGGGTATTGGATTTCTAGTAGGGGGCTCGTCGGCTGTCTTTCTGCGGCTGCTTGCGGGTTAATCAGCTGTGCGTGTAATCAGGGGTTAAGAGGTTGCCTCGCTAATTTTTCATCCTTCGCGTTAGAACGAAACAAAAAAATTGGGGTTGGCACTATCTATTTGTTTACCACAAAATGAGTGTGTTTGCTGGTTGCAAATATTTAGACAACCAGGCCAGAAATAACAGAAATGGAAAACGGCCAAAACAGTTCAATAAATAAGCCAGCAATTGAAACTTGTGTTATGGCTAAAAGCAAATTTGTGTATATGGCGGACTTTGTTACAAAACGTTTCTACCAGTCTGAGCTGGATTTAAATCAGTTTTAAATGGGTGAAAAACTTTTTTATTACAAATCGAAGTACGACAAGTTTTTTTTACTACTTCGCAGTTTTCTTTTGTGTGGAAACTTACTTGGTATGAACTTATTCGAGGAAAGTTTTTGTGTTTATTACTTTAAAGGGAAATCACAAAAATATTAAATTTGAAAATCTAGTTCTTTAAAAAAGTTGTATGGGAAAAGATTAAAAAATATACAAAAAAATGTATGTGGTAAGAATAAATATTTGAGGTATTGTTGAAACCCCTCCTTGTTGGGATTACCTAATACTTTCCCATTTATTCCATAAAACCTAATTGCAGGTAGACTCAGCTAAACAAACCCAACAGACTTCGGCTCGTTGTAGGCGCGTGTTAGTCATAGAAATTTTATAGTTACTATTTATTTGTGTTTGGCACATTGACTTGTGTTTGTCTGGCAACAAATATCACGCAAGGCCGTTCCTATTAGCCACCCAATGCCACCCCCATTTCGTTTGAAGTTCCTCCTTTAACAATCCCCTCATTTCCTTCTGCGTAATAGATTTCCTTTAAGTTTAATGGCGTGTCAGAATTTATTGGCCACGTTTAGTCGGCTGTTTGAGATCCACGCCCATCGCTAATTATCCGCCAGGTGAGTCATGAAATTAGCTAATCCGCCACACCCCCTCCCCCGAAGCGACCGCTTGTTGTTTTTGTGGTCAATCACCCGGCGGGAGATGCAACCACAGGAAGTCGTCCAAGTGGCCAAAAGGCATTCGGCAATGTAAGTCAGTCATTCCCCAGCTGCAAAGTGGCTTACCGGCTTTCACCTGCTCCACCACCCCCCGCCCCCCCTTGAACACGCCCCCTCCCCACCGCTCCCCAAAAACTGTCCGCTTTAGTCACTCATTCAGTCCGTCATTCATTCAGTCGCAGCCACTAATTTTCCGCGTCGACATCGTTTGTCGTCTTGTACGCGCTTTTAATAACAATTTTCAGTTTAATTTCTTTCGTTTTTTCTCTTTTTTTTAAAAAAATTTTTGTGTTATGGTTAAGCCGCTCGACAAGTGGGCATAAATATAAAAATAAAAAACAAACCGGTCAAAGCCCAGTCAAAGTCCACTAACCGAAAACAGTTGGCATTGCGCAATGGGAAAGCCTCGAAAAATAAAACCTGGCAACGGGATTTCAAATGGCTACTGGGAATTGGGGGAAACTTTGTGAAAAAATGACTCCCCAACGGACTCCCTGAAAAACTGACCTTTCCTCGGAACTCCCTTTGGCCACAAAACGCGAAACGATTCCGAGAAATCGGAGCCCAGGCAGAAAATTTTTTTTTTAAAAGCATTCCAGATTCAACATACCGCATAAACAATAACACAAACAATTTGACCGACCCCATACCACACAAAGAATTTTGAACAATAAACAGAAAATTAGTTTTTGCCGCGAGTAGAGAAACGTTTATAGTTCGAAAACCTAGAAGTGAATATTGGAAAAAGAGTAGACAGAAACATACCTCAATCTTACGAGTAAATAACTTTTTCCTTTATTCGGATTTATAATGTTCTTACAATATAAGAGCTTGAAGATAAACATTTATCAATTAAAACTACAAGAAATAAATACTATTTTTGTACTTATTAATAAAACCAAGCTACCCATCTTTTTCCAGAGTACAGGGTAGAAAGCAAAGGGGCGCTGAGCGAGTCCATTAAAAGAATTTCGTAATCGAAATCCCGCATCGAGCCAATCAAGCTAAAAATTCTGAACCCATAGCCGAATGCGGGAGCAAAACGCTTATCAGCCGGAATATTAATAGCTTGGGCAACAACACAATCCACATGAAATAAATTTAATAAACATTTTTTATGATTGCTCTTCATTTCATTGCTTTTGTTTCCAGCGCTTTATGGAAATTTGTTCCTTTTTGATGTAGTTTAATAATCTCAAGTTCTTGCGGGATAAGCGATAATATTTAGGCAAATATTTGCCCATAAACGAGCATTAAAAGCACTGACGTCTGCTGACTTTAAGATAAGAAATTCTTTGCTTATCTGTATAATTTAAGAAATCATAAAAAGTAGTTGTATCCACATGGCAAATGTTCAAAACTGTAAAAAACTTAAATAGCTAGAAGGGTAAAACTTTTATCTGTTCCTTGTAAATAACATTAGATTTTATGCTTCCATTTAGAAATGGAATGCTGCAAGTTTATTTTGTGTATTTTATTGATGCTAAATAGGGCTCATAAAAATGTGTTCTTTATAGAGCAACAAAACAATTTGTTTATTTTTGATTTCTACAGATTTTTTTGGAGAGCTTTAGTAGTTTTTGGGGGGTATACGCAATATGTATTACATATGTTATTTTCAAGTTTTTATATTAGGTCAAAAGTGTCCAATCACAACCCAAACTTATGAGAAATATCCATCAATTTTCTTAATCATACATTTATGTATATACCTCAAGATTGTATCTGCTGTTAAACAACAAATTTTAAGCACAGGTGTTATGAATAAATTATTGTCTAAAAATAAAAGAATATCTCAAGAAATTTCATATAAATCTCTGAATAAGATTCTTTAAATAACTCAGGCATCACACTGCTGACTTCATTTTATATGTACCTATTTCATGAAAAATCAAATTTCTCTATGAATATGGATATGGTACCATTTATGACATAATTTGAGGGTCATTAAAATCAAACGCCTCGGCTGCCGTTTATCGAAATGGGTCATAAAAGTGATTAGTTAATATTCAATAGACACAATGTAAACCCACCCCCTTGAAAATATTTTATTTTGAAAAGCGGCGGCGACTTAACAAGAAATGGCTTAAATCATAATCCGTGTAAATGAGCATTACAACAAAATGGCCTTGACAGCCGAGAAACCAGTAACAACAATGGCCAAAACAACAAACATCAAATTAGCCAATCAAAGCACAACAAAAAACATTTCATGCGATCGCAGACAGTAATAATCGTTTCAAAAAGCTTTAAAAAAAGTGTTCAAATAAATTTATATAATCCACCAGACGTTGAAGAAATTGCAGCACTTAACGAATAAAAATGTGTGTTTTACCAACCGGCTTAAAAAAAAAACTAAAAACAATTAAAAGCGCTAATTAGCATTCCAAGCCTTTCACTCTCTTTTTCACTTGTTTATCTTTCATGACCAAGCGAAATCATTTGCCTAAACGAACTCGTAAAAAAACCCCAATTGAACTTTTTTATTATTTGATAACTCTATTAAGTCTCCAAAAAGAAAAAATCAATCAGTTGCGGAAACGGAACAAAATGCGCGAAACGAAAGAAATTAAATGGAACCAATCAAACGAAAGTAAAACAAATTTGCATAAGCAACATAAATCAAAGAAGATTTATGGAGGAAACTATGATTGTTTGGCATTGATTGAGAGCGAAACAAAGCAACATTTTCAATTACATCGTTTTTACAACAATTTTTCTTCAACAATGCAAAGAAAGAGAGCATATGTATTATAGCCTATTACATTACATTTTATAGTCGCACTTTAATATTTCCCATTCAACCCATTTAATAGCAATATCTTCTGGTCGCTGACGTCATCCGAAGGGATTCCAGGGAATTTATATTTACTTATCGTTATTTCTTTGTTTTTTCGTGTTCTCGTTGCCTACACATTTCTCTCTTTAAGACTCTCTTCTGGCATTTTTACTTATTTTGCTCGGTTTTTGTATCACATGCAACAAGTTTCTTACATTGAAATATCAAAAATGTTCACAGGAAACCATCAAAATGCGCAGCGCGAATTCGAAAAACGAACAAGGCTCTTTCCCGTTACTTTCTCTCCCTGTCTCTCTTTGGCCATATCTCTTTCTCAAGTGGGCTGTGTGTTTTGGGGTGTTGTGTTTATGTATTGCCCTCTGCTCTCTGCTCTTTTCTCCGCACTTCTCCCCATTTTCTCCACCGTTACCCTGCCTATAAAAGGCCGCGCGTCATTGCACTTCGTGTTGCTTCTTGTTGTTTTTTGTGGAAATGAAGGGGCGGTGGGTGGTGGAAAATCAACACACACAAAGATGTAAACCCCAATTTTGGGGAGTGGGAAATGCGTCACGGGGTTGCTAGTGGCAGGGAGCCAAACAAATGTAAGGGAAATTATTGGGGGTGGCTTCCGAACAGTGGGGCATGGAAAATTATCCCCAGCTGTTAATGCAATTATCGCCCCGCAGAAAAGTGCGACAATGTGCAATGAATTGCAGTAAACTGTAAATTACGCCTGTTAGATAATTCAATTTTCCCATAGGGGAGCGAGTGTTAATTTGTATGAAATTCGATGCAGATGCACTTACTCAATTTTGAAAATAAATGATGGTTTTTAAGTGGTTTTCCTGTATGTTATAAATATTTTTTGGTTGTCACCCTGCGATGATTAAAAAAAATTTTGTTACTCACTTATGATTGTAGTATAAAATTGAACCTGTTTAATCATAAGTTTTTGTAACTCAGAGTTAGTCAAACGATCAGACATTGCAATAACAAGTATTCATGAGTTACAAGGCGCCTTTAGCATTAAACTTGCCACTTGGCAACATTGTTAATTGGCTAACCCACAAATTCAACAAAGGGTAACCAACGATCGACCTTGAAGATGGCCACCGTACATCATCAGATAGAGTTCGTGGTGTAACCGATTTCCATATTCAATGCGATTCGGCACACTGTGACTACGACTTACACTCCAACTGGGGGCCGGATGACGAGATCGCCATTAACTATAGGCAACCCGACTGCGATGAAGATGGAGGAAAACAAGACAATTCGACTGTCGACGGCTTGCCGCGGTTGAAAAGTCAAAGTCAAATGCAAGACATAATACAATAAAACAATCGCAACTACAAGAAACAAGAGCAACCACGGCGGACGAACAGTAATCGCAGAAAGGAAAACAAGTTTTCACTTTTATATTTTTAAGTTACTCGGGTTGCCTCCCCTCGATGGTGGGGGTATTCATTTCCAAACGCGATTCAATTGCATTTGGCTCTTGCCTTCGTTGTTGTTGTTTGTGTTGTTTTAGTTGTTGTTGTTGGTTGTCGCTTGGGCAAATTGTGGTCATAATGATGAATTGCATAAGCCGGAATCGTAATTGCAATCAGTGAGTGACTACGACCGCTTCAGTTGCTCATCCGCTTTTGGTCATACAGTCAAACTTTCCCAAGCCGAACTGTTCGAGTTCAAAAGATTATTTTCTACCTACTTATAGTTTATAATTCCCAAAGAGATTTCTGGTGTAAACCAAGCTTTCTGCAACTCAAGTTTTAGATAAGTATGTTATGTTTATAAGTGGAGTCACTTGGCAAGCTTCCCTGTGTTCGATACTCGCATAGATCAGCCGAAAAACCGGATCCCCAGTCTCCTTATCTCTGGCTCCCCTTTTCCTTCGCAGATTTTCGCAGGAGTTGTGTCTTTTTTTCGGGGAGCTCGCTTATCGGGCTCGCAAAATGCGCGTACTCAAAAATCTCCACGCAAAACATGACCATATAAGGAGTCGCATGGCAACACGAATAAAACAAAACATCAACGAAACGTACACAAATGGCTATTTGTGGCTTAGCAAAACAACAACACCAAGTGCGATGATTACGTATCAAGCACATGGCCGACGCCCCTCCTTATTTGCACCCTCCGCCATACAATTACCGCCCCTCCCCCCCAAACAGTCAAAAAACTTTTCATTCATTCACCCAGCGCCTGCTTGCTCCCATTTTACCCTATATGTTGAGGATATATCCACTGACTCGCAGACTTGGCTAAGAACTTTTTTATATGTCAACAACCTTTGGTCGTATAATCTTTATCAATAAGATAAGATGGAAATAAGAAAACTGTGAGGTAATAGCTAGGTGAATTCCATAAATAAAGTTCTATTTTTTCATTTAGATAACTCTATGCGTTAGAGAAGTCCAATAGCACTTTATAAAACTATTATTTGTAATATTGTCATAGTATAATTATAAATTGTGTCGTTGAGCAATAAAACTAGAACTGAATTTTAATCATTCATTTATCAGCTCTAAACTTTAATTATAATAATTTTATTTAGAGTATACGCGAATTGGCTTGGACCAATTTCCTCTGTTCTTTTCCCATGTTGATAGCTATATTGTTTGACCTTGCTGCCTACTTTTTGTTTATTTTTTTTTGCAAATCTAATCCGAATGGGAAGTGAATACCAGAAATGGGAATGTTCTTTCAATTGGTATTTACATGTTATGCTATGTAGTTGACCTAATCGTAATTTGAGAAAAACAATTTAAAGCGCAAAAAAGAATTATCTGCTACAATGGCGATAAATTTAAAGCTTGTTTTTTCATGGCTTGTGCATGGCAATGAATTTGTTTGTATAATATAGAAATGGTTTAATCAGTTAAATGGTGTGGGGTGCTGTATTATCCAAGTCTTTTAAAGCCATCTGTGCAAAATTTAAAGCATCCAACATCTGCTGGGATTGGCGTTTCCTGCAAATATGCTTCTTCATTAAAAAATTTTGATGTGTCAGGGGCTTTAAATGGTCCATCAATCAAGCTAAGATTAATAGCATGCAATCGCGGTTAATACTTTTTTTTTGTTAGGTGTCTGAGCTCATCAGTGACAATTTATCAATCATTAACCCAACCCAAATGTCCAACCATGTGATGAAGAGGAGGGTTAATAATGCAAAGAGGACAAAAAATATACAGTAATTAGAAATTCATAGATAAAAATCAACTGAAATATGAAGCCCTATATAAACGAACATATAATTTAAACATGAGTTGATATACCAAAAACCCACTGAGCGAGTGAGAAAGGAAGAGAGAGGGGGAAGAGGGACCAAAAGGGCTCTGGATCCACATACCATCCCCCCAATGCGTGTGAGTGAGACAGCACCCATGGACATGCTAATCACGAACACAACGAAACGATATGAACAAAACAAAAACCGAAAAAGAACGAGAGAGACCCACAAATAAAACCCGATTCGACAAAAATCCACCGCCTGCTGGAAATTCTCGGCGCCTGTTCAAATAAGTTTCAAATTTTGACAAATAAAACCATGGTTTTGTAATTTACGAGCATTCCGAGCTATTTTCATAATGATTGAGCGCGAGTTGAGTGGAGTGTTTGCAGTTCTCGATTCTCGACTTCTCGAGTTCTCGGGTCCCAGTTCCCAGGGGAGTGAAATAAAAAACAAAATAAGGACCTCTTCATGTCTCTTATTTATTCTGCTTCTCTTTCTGTCTCCAGACTCACGAGCCGTGCAATAAAACGGGATTATGTACGAGTGTGTTTTCGGTGTCTACTGTTTGTTTTTATATAGCCAGATACAGTAGGTATTCCATAAGTTTGCACCCAAATATACAATGTACAAATACTTTTCGGTTTTGTTGATTAATAACATTTATAAAAAATAAATTTTTAACAAAAATGAATCTCTCACAATTCTAAAGTTTCGAAATCTAAAAATCCCTTAGGCCCAGATTGGTATTCGACTTGCACAATCTCTACTGTGGGTAGGGAGCCCTTTTTTAACCAGTTGGTAGGGACAGGAGGTATCCTCAAGTTTGGATTGGTAGAAGGGGTGGCTGTTTGGTGCCTAAAGAAGCTGCAGCCGACGGACGGAATGTGTCTAGACGTTTGATTACCGGGACAGACGCAGACGCAGATGCCGCGAGGTCGTGGCACAGTGGACTCAAACCGAAGTCTAAGCTGGGCTCTAATCGTAATTGCCCCCGATTTTTATGCCACTTTATTGGTTTTTCGGGCTTGGCCTCACTCGAGCTGACATTAAGTGTTTGCTTATCAGCTTTTTCCCGTTCCCATGCGGTCAGTTTCAATGTCTGTTGGTCTTGTCATCGATGACACAGTGGTGTGAACCAGATAATGGGATAAGTGCGAAAATGGGTGGGTAATTAGGCTGGGAATTTATGACACCACGTCCGACGACGATTAGGCAATACAAACCCCATATTAATGTGTCTCTGGAGAGCTACGAATCCGGTTTGCATTGTTTATACTTAACCAACAAAACAGGGTTTCAAAGAACAATACAAAGTAGCAATGCAAAAACAAACCAAAAATCAACATAACAATTTTCTGTTTTTAAAAAGAATTTCTTCCATTTCAGACAATATCCTTTTCGTCCCTCCGAAATAAATTTTGTTCATATTATTAGATTAGAAATTTCCCTTATTAAAAAGATCTCCGCGTAAAAAGAAATCTACTAAGACAAAAGAAGATTCTGCTAATCGGGTAATACATGACATCCGGTTTATAGCGTTAAGTAACGAAGATTATTAGAAAACAAGGATCTACGGTAACCAATCAGGTTTAAGGATTACGACATCAAGCCGGTTTAAAAAACCCGGTTCTGGACCAAATGCTCAAATCGCATTCCTGAATTCGCCACACTCTATCGGTTTTGGGTTCTCGATTCTCAAGGTAACTTAATGCCAAACAATTCCCGTGACAGGAAAGAAGGCACGTAATCTTGTTCGGGGTTGTTAGCAATCGGAATCCGGCTCTTTTCTACCTGACTTAATACGACATTTGCGCATATTATTCGAATCGCCGCTTTTTTCCCATTTCGTCACAGAGCATTAATCAGCATTGTGTTACCCTTTTGTTTTATTGTGCGCATTTCAAAAACCATATTTTACCTTGGAAAAATATCTTGAAATTGCCTAATAATGATTGCAAGTTATGGTAAGGGGTTGATAACAGTCTTTGCTTTATAAATCCAATAAAAAACAGTGACTTCATTAAATATCTTTCCTCATTAATTTATGTAAATTGTAATTTATACTGATTTCTAAAAATAAAATACACTCATCTCCTAACAATCGGATCTAATGCTTTTTGTATTTTTATTTCGTTTGCACTTTTGAGGACTATGACAACCACTGTGTCTCAAAAATCAAGGACTCTCGATGGTTGAGCTAAATTTTTTGCACATTTGCGGGTTACTTTTTGCACAAAGGTCAAAAAGGCGCAAATCAAAAGGCGAGCCTTTGAACGGGGGGCCTTGACTTTTGCACTTTTGCCAAATGTTTGCAGCAGGACATTCACCAAAACGGACGAAGGACAAACATGCGAATTAAAAAGATAAAGCAAAATACCGAAAGACAGACCAACTCACCACGAATGCCACAAGAGCCTGTTTGAAAAGTGTGTGGTGAGTATCCCGCCGCAGGAGAGGGGGTGGTGGATAAACTGGAATTTCTGCCTCTCGCCGATGTTTTGATTTTTCGCTATCTCTCTCCTCCGCTCAGCTGCTTCTGCTTTTTGGTTTGTTTATGTGTAAATCCTTTTGTTTCTTTCGATTTGGCGCGCAATTTTCTTTTGTTTTTATTGTTGTCGTTGTTTTAGTTGTTGCCGCTGGGCAATTTGCGATGCAATTTTTCAACACACGCGAAACCGTTTTGTTGTTGCCTTTGTTATTGTTGCGTTGGCCGTGTGATTGCGGTTATTAGTTGTTGTTGCTAGTTGCTTTTGTTGCTGTTGTTACTTTTGCAACTTTTTTCACAATTTGCATTTCACGTTTTTTCGCAGCAGCTTCGACGACTTTGACTTTGTTGCACAAATACACACACTAACAAACCGAAAACAACAACAAAACAATCCGAGGAAGCTGCTGGCGTCTTTTTTCTTTGATTTTTTTCCCAAGATTACAAATCCGATTTTACTGCCTGTTTTATTGTGGTTGCGCGAATTTATCGTTATTTCCGTACTCAGTCATTTGAAAACAAAACTGAGGACCGTTGCTAGGTTAACACTAATATACCATCACATTAATATTTTTCTTTAAGAAACCAAATATCATCTCGTGTTGTTTAGCGCGACAAATCGGTTTCCGATGTTTTCTCGTTATTTATTTGGTTTTTTTTCGCTCAAAAAATTACAGATTGTGATGTCTGCGGGAGGCTTTTATAGATTTTCGCTGGCTCAAATGTTGCAGCAACATGTTTCGAGAGAGAGACAAATCAAAACTCTCTCAGGGAACATTGAAGACTTTCTGGCAACGCCAAAGGCTCAAGATGGTTTGTGTCCATGATATTTTATATTTTCAAAGTGAGTTATATTTAAAGATGTTAAATAACGGTAATGTTTTGTAGTACCAAGTAACGTCACAAACTTATTATTTAGTTGAAAGTTGAATTATAATTGATAGAGTTAGAGTTGCTATGGAAGAAAAGCCTGAATAATTTTTGAATATACATATATCAAAAAAATTTTTACTAATACGTAAACAACTGGAGTCTAATGAATGTTTGGAAGTTTATTTAACTAACGGCTGGTGAAGTTTAAGGTGACCAGACCTGTTAAAGAATCGGCGCCAATATAAAAGTGGTTTAAAAACCGATATACTTTCCTCATCACCTGCAAAAGCTTTTCCAACTGTAGAGCTTTGATTTTGGCAGCATGCAACAAAAGCGGTTTTTAAATTTTAGTTCGACTCTCTCGCACAAACATGTTGGTTGTCTTTTAACGCCGACGGAGAAGTTAATTCCTCCCTTTTAGTGGTTGTTTTTGTTGTTTGCGTGGCGTTGTGTTTATAACAATAACAACAAGTGATTATTACTTAAAGACAAGTGGATTGTGTAGCTTAGCATATGGCCGAAACATAAGGCTTAGACCCTTTCCCTTTTTGGTTCGAAATTCGAGACTTCCTTCTTGTTATTTGTCTTTGGCTTATTATTTTGGCCACCTCCCAGTGGCTGCCTCTTCTTCTTCGACCCGTTCTTCTTCTTCATTGGCTCCACAATGGTTCGGTGGAGCGCTCGGTCGCGTCGCGAAGCGCGGCGCCAGGATAAAATGGAGCTGTTGGCCAGCAACAACAAAGTGAATGGCGAGGACGATACGTCCGATAACGGTAAGTGCCAGGGGTGCTCACCAAAAAAGGGGCAAACACCGTAATAGTTACCCCAAATGAAACCATGAGCATTAGCTTAGGATACTTTCAATTTGAATTAGAAATGCTTTTGAATTTTATGTTACTTCCTTTTAACAATCGACCAAAAAGACCAAAAATGAGAGCTAGTTTTTGATATAAAAAAAATGTTTACATTTTTATCAACAAATTGGAATTCTTTCTTCTTAGATTAATAAAAATTAGAAAAGCTTAACTGTTTTTAGAAAAAAAACCTGTTTGCATTAAACAAAGAATATATCAACCGTAGGTAACAAAAGAATCTTGAAGCTGGTTTGATGATCTCCGGCAAATTGTTCAAAATTGCATAAGCACATGTCAATAGTTGGTAATGAAAGTTATTTTTTTTTTATTTAAAAAAAACCCTTCATGAAACTATACCTTTCAAAACAATCCATGATGTTGCTTTGTCACAAAGCCAACATTAAGCTGCCAAAACGATTGTCGTTTGGTCTGTTTGCGATTGCAGTTTTACGACTTTGATTTATCTAAAACACTTTCCACTCCTTTTAGCCGCCTTCCGCAACTCGGCGGACCTTTCGGACCACGATGAGATCTTCCTGAAGGGCCTGCTGCGTAGTAATCCCAGCACGCCGCACAAGGAGCTGATGGTAAGTAGACCAGAACACATAAACGTAAAGAGCCGAGAAGAAATAACTCGTCACAATCTCTGACCCACTTATTTGCCATCGCGAGCATCTGTTCAATAAGAAAATTGCGCATACGGAATACGGTTTTTCCACACATTTTCCATTCACACCGACACACACAAACACCATTTGTGTTTACTTTATCGATGGCATTGCATGCTGATTTTCGGTCTAGATAGAATTTTCCGGGCTGCGAATATGTGCGTGTGTTTGCTTTCCTTATTACATCATTTTCTTTGCCTCCCCCACGAGCAGAAAAAAAGTAAAACCCTTATGCGTGAAAATAATTTCCATGCCCGAGCCACATACACTTAAATTGCTTTTCATCTCTTTTGTCTTGTGGCAATTATTATGGCCCATTAGCACTGGCTGTGTTTTTTTTTCTTGCCTTTCCACTTATGTATTTTCGCACTAAACTTGACCTCTATTGCCTCGGCAGATGAGTTCGCTCTTATGAAGATGGTGAGAGATTTTTATTAGATCATCGTGATATAACCACTGAAGTGGAAATTGGCTTGACCTGGCACATTTTCTTGTTTTAAACGCCTCTTTGGAGTTTTCTTACGCCTCAAAATTGCCTAGAAAGTTTGTGGCTTAATCAACATGTAAATAAATTTAGCTGTTTGCAAACACGCAAACAAACTACGAAAACAATGAGTGGATGGTAGTAAATAATGAAACCGAATTTTATGTTCCCTGTAAAAAACGAATCTTCACAACCAGAAATTGTAACCAAGATTACGTTTTGAATGCCTTGAATTTATAAAAAGAAAATATTTTATTGATAACTGATAAACTTTACCTGAAAACTATTAAGCTCTTAAATAAGCGTAACAAAAACAAAACAAATCAAAACACAGCAAATATAATGGAAAGCGACATCGCGTGACGCGGATAATTAGAATCCAACATTTTCCGAGGCATTTTCCTGGGCAAGTTCATTCGATTGTGGTTTTTATGCTGCGGTTGGTTGCTGGCTGTTGAGAAAGGCAGTGAAAGTAATTAAACCTCCGAGTCACGAGATAAGAAAATATGAAATGTCACATAGCAATTCTCTTTTTTGGATAACCCCAACTCTCCTGTCGTCACCGCTCCTTGGAACACTCCCCCATTTTATGTAGATTACATAAAATGCGGCACAAGTCGCAGTGTCAACTCTTTGACATCAACGCCCCAAAGAAGTTGTGTGTATTTGAGTGTGAATAAGAAAACCGGTTTGGAAATATATTTCCAACGTAAACACGACGCTTTTTATGTTGTTACCTGAGCTCGAAAACGATGCACAAAAAGCGCTTAACTTGTTGGCCTACTAATGCAGCTGGGAGTACGAGATATAACACTTGTAGAGGGCCGGAAAGAGAGAAAAGCTTGAGAAGAGATTGTGTTGAGATTCCAGATGCTGTTAAGATCGCCAAAAGGTTAAAATAATATACTAAAAAGGTTGGTGAACTTTCTTAGGTTTTTTTTTTTTAATTAATCGTTATATTTATATTTATTTGTATTTTTAGTATTTTAAAAATTTCGTATTTGGAGGTAACTTTTATTGCAAACATAAGATACTAAATTAATCTCTTCGAAAGTTCGACCAAATATCATAAATTCTTCGTAATTTCTTTAAATTCCTTACATTTTGTAATCTTTATTTTCTGTGTAGTGTTCGCTTAACATTTGAGCCACTGTTAACTGTAAGCTGACATCTAGATAACAGAGCTTCGTACAGTTGTAACTTGGCTCGCGACGAGCTTTTCTCACGGCAAGTCAGCGAGCGAGAGAGAGAGGTAGCTGTACAGAGAAAGAGACGGTAGCAGCTAGCCCTAGCTCGCTCACTAACTCTCGCTGTTTGCGACCAGAGCTTGTGAGTCAGTTACTTTCGAGCAGTTCTAAGGTGAGGTTTGCATACGGGTTCAAAACGCGCGCTTCGGTTTTTTTCAAGCCATGAGCACTGGTGCTTGACTGTATGGGTGTTTGTGCAACAGTGTGTGTGAGCGTGGCTTAAACGGGGCGGCTTCTTTTTGAGAAGCAGCCAAAAGGCAACAGTTAGTTGGCCCTCTCTTGTTTGCTCTCTCTGCAAACGCTTTTCCACATATCAAAATTCGTATGAAAACCTGTGATATTTCAAAATCAACTCTAAGATCAATAATAGTGTAAAAGCGAAAAACTGGAACAGTTATTAGTGTGTTGTGCTAGTGCCTTGGTTACCCGCTACGCGAAGCTTTTCCAAGCTCAAATTGATGACGTAGTCGCCGAGAAGTGTTTTGTAACCTGGCCAAAAGCAGTAACATGTCTTGGCCATGCTTTGGCATTTCCAAAAAACCCAAAACTCCATACTACCAAAAGTTATAAAACTCCCAAGCCCAAAGAGAGGCTCCCTCTCCCGCTCACGAATTTACACAGATATAGCCGCTCGCTCTTGGCTTTAAGCGCTCACTGGCGTTTTGGGAGTGGCTCCAAAAAACTAAGTGAAAAATACATAAAAGGCGAATAAAAAACATGACCAACTGTAAATGTAATTATAAAAAGCTAATGGCCTCAAAAATGAATAACATAATCAGCCGTTTATGTTGGCCAAATTTATTTTTGGCTAGAAATTTCACAGCTACTGGCCCTCGCAAAAGTTAAACAATTTCGTTCGTTGTTTACGTGTTTTTCTCGTTTGTCTGTATAATTAACAGTTTGCCTAATTAGTAAGCACCTGTTGCGGTACATTATATTTTGAGGCAATTTTAAACTGACGTTGTCATGACGAAAACATTTTGCTGAGTGGAGGTGAAAGCCCTAAGCCAAAGTATCAATAACAATTGTGGGTGTGTGTGGAAAAAGGGTGGGGATTGTCTGTCGCGTGGGGCTTCTTCACAGCTTTTCACACGGAAAGAGCTGAACTAAAACAACATCCGAGGAACCCAGCTGAAATACGATATTCTATGGTTCAATAAATAAATAAATAAACAAAAGTCAGAAGGATTACTCATTGGAAAAGATCACTGGTTGGGGAGTAAGGAATTTAAAAGATTAAAATGAGGGTATACATTGCATATATTTATTAAAAAATACAATAAATTGTTTACACTTAAACGACAATGAATCATTCCTTGACATTTAACTCGATAACATTCTAAATACAAACATATATAAATAATAATTTTTCACATGTATAAAAGTGAATTTTATCATGTATTACCCACAGTATCTTCCATGCTTATAAATGCCAGACATTCCATTCAATTTCTTTGGATTCTTTTTCCCAGAATAGAGTTCTTATAGAGAATGCATTTTTGCTCGCTTTCCGCTTATCAAATTCTCCGGAGATAGTGTTTCTCATCGGTTTGTAGAGAGCAAAAGAGAAAAGCACTCCCACATCAAGTACAAGTATAAATATTGCATGAGATGGCTGTTGACTCAGATGGCTTTCCCATCGTGGGCGGAAACCGCCAATGGGCTAAAAAAATAAATACGAGATGCGAGGGAATAACAAAGGCTCTAGACAGACAACAAAAAAAAAAACGCCGGAAGATGAAATTATGTGCAATTAAAGCAGAAAGGCAGAAAACTCACTTTCCATGCGACCCAAATTCAAATGGCAAGCGACCTAATTTTTGACCTAAGACTCCAAATATTCTGTTGTCAGCGCGGAGTTCGCTGGGTTCACGGGGTTAAATGGCAAATACAAGACGAAGAGCAGAGAATGCTGCCCAAAAAGCTTGAGCCAATTAACGCACTCGCTCAATTAAACCGGAGGCAGCATAACTTGACCTAGGGCAGGCACGCCCCACAAGAACCACTGAATTTAATTAGACGTACATGACAAACTCTTCGCATTTTGGTCTTTTTTTTGCAGCTGAATCCGACCGAGCCGCAGCCAGTGCCATTATTCCTGCCCGCTCATCTGAATAATAAGCCGATCTGCGACGACATCATCCGCAAGTTCTCACCCTCGAGGCGTCTGGAGTCGCGAGAGCTCGCCAAGCTTCTCGCCCAACCGCATTTTCGTGTAAGTCAGCGAGGAAAGTAATTGGGAAAGCCTTTCTCCTATCACTCTCACTGAAAACTAAAAAATTGTATATGATTTATACCTCCATTAAGATTAAGAGCTCTCTAATAAATTTTAAATTATCATTTTTACAGACCTTACTTCATTTGAAAAGGAAAGTTAATTTCATTGGAATAAAACCTAGTTTCTTTGTAAATTGTGCAATATTTTCATGGTGTTCTGAATCCTGATATATTTTATTTTTTATCTACATACATCTACATATTTATTTTGCTTTATATTTAAAATATTTTTTATATTATTTTAAAATCTTGCAGGCCCTTTTGCGCGCCCATGATGAGATAGGAGCGCTCTACGAGCAACGACTAAAAGCTGCCGGCGGATCCACCAGCCAACTAGAGATCTCCAGCCAACGCCAATCGGGCGGCTACCTGTTCACCGAGGACATCCTCAACACCAAAATGCCAGTGGAGACCATCAAGATGGTGGGTCTGCGCCGAGATCCCAGCAAACCGCTCGGCCTGACCGTCGAGCTGGACGAGTACAAGCAGCTGGTGGTGGCCAGGATTCTGGCTGGCGGGGTGATCGACAAGCAGAGCATGCTCCACGTGGGCGATGTGATCCTGGAGGTCAACGGCACCCCCGTTCGCTCTGCCGAAGAGCTGCAGGTGGAGGTGTCGCGGGCCAAGGAGAACCTCACCCTGAAGATCGGACCCAACGTCGACGAGGAGATCAAGAGCGGTCGCTACACTGTGAGTGGGGGTCAGGTAAAACAGAATGGCATCGCGGGTCTCGAAACGGGCAAGAAACTAACGGTAAGTTCGATGTCTGTTTGGGGAATTCTTCCCGAAGATTGCTGCTTGCTTGCATGAGTCTTGATTAGTTTGGGAATTATCTTATGTAGAACGTTGGATTTATGTTTATAAACAAAATTCAAATAATGAAATAAATATATTTCATATTTTTTATACGCTTTTTGTTAATCTGTTATAATTTTAATTTATTGCTTGGCCCCTTAAAACGTTGTGTTTAGAAAAAAATGCTTCAAATTATTACCTTATTGTTCCATAAAAAACCATAGAACAAACCTTGTTAAAACTATGGGTACTCATAATCATATTCATTCTTTATGAACCTTAAAACCTAAATGTAATTAATTGATATTAGCCAAACCCAGAACGAAATTCCAACAAAATTCTCGAATCGCTTGCAACTAAGTAAGTAAATCTTGGCTTAGCAAACAAAATAACAATAAAATCTTAAATTTTAATTAACGATTTTTATTTTATTTATTTATTAGTGCTATATGCGTGCGCTGTTCACATACAATCCGTCGGAGGATTCATTGCTGCCATGCAGAGATATTGGATTGCCTTTTAAATCAGGAGATATTTTGCAGGTGAGTTAACTAACAAAAAATTCAATTTATAATTTACTATACTACTTTTTTTAATTCCTTAAAAGATCATCAATGTCAAAGATCCCAACTGGTGGCAGGCCAAAAACATAACTGCTGAATCGGAAAAGATTGGTCTAATACCATCTCAAGAATTGGAAGAACGACGCAAAGCTTTTGTGGCACCCGAAGCAGATTATGTTCACAAAATTGGCATTTGCGGCACAAGGGTAAGTAACATCTTTAACAAAAAATATATATAATAAATTAATAAATATAATATTTATAAAAGATCTCGAAGCGAAAGCGAAAGACCATGTACCGATCGGTGGCCAATTGTGAGTTCGACAAGGCGGAACTGTTGCTTTATGAGGAGGTCACCCGGATGCCTCCTTTCCGCAGGAAAACTCTGGTCTTGATCGGTGTTTCCGGAGTGGGAAGGCGTACGCTCAAGAATCGTCTGATTAACAGCGATGTGGATAAGTTTGGTGCGGTTATTCCACGTAAGTGTATTTTTAAAAACATATTTATCGAATTTATATACCTAATTTTGGAATTAAATATCAATTATAGACACCAGTCGCCCCAAGCGCGCCTTGGAGGAGAATGGAACGAGCTACTGGTTCATGGACCGCGAGGAAATGGACGAGGCGGTGAAGAACAACGAATTCTTGGAGTACGGCGAGCACAATGGCAATCTGTACGGCACACACTTGCAGTCCATCAAGGATGTGATCAATAGCGGGCGCATGTGCATCCTGGATTGCGCACCGAATGCCCTGAAGATCCTGCACAACAGCCAGGAACTGATGCCATTTGTCATCTTCATAGCAGCGCCAGGAATGGAACAGCTCAAAACGATCTATGCGGATCGCAGGGCCACGGGCTCCAATAGAAATCTATCTGTATGTTCTTGAAGTAGAACCCTTAGCTTAGGCACTATTTAATCCCTTGCACGTATTCCACAGTTTGATCGCCAGAGTTCCATCAGATTCAGCTCCAGGCGCGCTCGTACGCTCGAATCCTTAGCATCTTTATATGAGGTAAAGTTTCCTGACCTTTTGCTAACTGAATAAACCTATAAAATGTGATCAAATCACTCATCCGCTTGGCGCACTTAGGCCACCCTAGTTGCCCTCTTAGATATCTGCCTGAATACCCAGACATTGCTTAACACATTCGATTTGTATGATTATATCCAACAGGACGATGATTTAGTGGCCACTGTGGAGGAGAGCAGCTTTGTCCAGCGGAAATACGAGAAGTACTTCGACATGGTTATTGTGAACGAGGACTTCGATGAGACGTTCCGTCAGGTGGTGGAAACTTTGGATCAGATGAGCCACGAGGAGCAGTGGGTGCCTGTCAACTGGATCTACTAAAAGCTACTACAGTTTCGCCTTCTTGCATATAGAGGAAATATATACAACAAAAACCTATTGCCTATCATCACAATGAATGGGATTGTTCCAGTAATTGAAGCTTCAAATCGCAGCACAATACGAATCTTAAACACACGAAGAAGTTAACTTTTTTCAATACTACTCCCTGTTAATGAAATGAGCGTATTGTGTTTTGAAAACTCCGCAAAATCGGTTAATTCAAGAATCAATTACTGCTATTTTCCTCTTTAAGTATCAGTTATGTATATATGCAATGTTTTGTATAATTTGAAATGCGCCCTCCGTTTACAATTCAGTTTTCCTTAAGTGTAAGCCTAATTTTACGAAACGAATTCGTCCATTTTACAACCTCGTATTGTTTTATTTATACAAAATATTGATTTATTTCAATGCATATCTCTTCAGTTTATAATTTTAACGAATCTCCTCAGTACAATCCTTTCTGCCAATATTTCTTGTAGTTTTTAGACTTGTTTGAAAAAAATGTATAAGTTTAACGAACTAGTTGAATATTGATGTGGAGTAAAGCAAATAAAATACGAATAAATTTGGCTCAAAGAAACTGAAGATTTTGTTATCCTTTAGCCGGGGGCACCAAAATATATTTTATTTTCTGAATCAGAATGTGGGGTTGAATGCCAAGCATTTAAGAAACTATAATTATGAGGATTTATTAGTGGATGCCAAGGGATTTCTCCACCACAGCGTGGGGCTGACGCATTTGTTCGCTGTACTCGGGCAGGTTCATGAAGTCCTCGAAGCCAATGGAGTCGCAACGGCCAGTCAGAACATCATCCATGAAGTTGCTGCAAAAGTAGATACAATAAGATTGAAAATGGGTACAATGGGTATTGGAAATATGCAATTAGGCAATCAATAATAAAATCTTAAAAGCATTTAAAATGTGTATATACTTTGGTGTGATAGTTTGGTAATAAAATAACTGATCTTGCGGATATCATGAGATACTGAACCGAACATAGCTAAATTATTTAGCTAGAACAGATTCTTAGTGTTCTTAGGATCCTATAGGAATAGGTTTTTTAATCTGGAGATCTTCATAAGATTATGTTCGACTCCTAGAACTGCAGTAATGTGTGCTGCCTTAGCACAATTATGATTACCTATATAAACCCAGAGGTTCCGTGGTCTGTTAAATCACTCACCTGGACTGAAGGAAGGGCAGGCGGCCCACCTGGCGAGCGGCAAAACGCTCCATTCCCATTTTGAGGGGCACACCAAGTCCCTCGCGGTTGCGCAGCATCTGCATATTCAGGTTGTACTGGTGCTCGTTGTAGTTGAGCTCCGAATCGCGGAGCCGGTGGACGTGGGCCAGTTGGTTGAAGCAATTGGCCTCCGTGGGCATTCCCACACGACCGGTGGCATTAAGCACGGAAACTTCCGAGGGCTGCACTTTCAATGATGGCTGATACTGTTGGCAAAGAATTTTCACTGAATTAACACCTTTATTAACTGGCCAATCTCACGTACTCACCATCTTGTCTATGCTTTTGTGGATTTCAGACTTTTGGAAGCAAAATCGAGTGAATTACAAAAATCTTGTTGAATGACAAACAACTTCCGTGCGAATTAGTGATGGTAAAACGGGTCGATGTTTCGTTTAACGATGTCGATTGTTTCAGTAATCGATTAGCAAAGAAACAAATATCCGGAGGTTGCGGTCTTGGATAAGCGATTTAGTCCAGATTCAAAAATGTTGTACCTTTACCTTTGTGTTAAGGCGGGAAATTTGATTTCATCTTATTGATAAGAAAATCAGCTACAATAAAACTAAATAAATAAAAAAAAACATTTTAACAAGATACTTACCATGAAAAGTATAGTTCGAGCACATTTTTTATTAGATTGAAAAAAAGAAATTTACATTTTAAAATCGCGATTTGTATTTGCATTTTTTGTGTCTTAAAAAATTTATAAACAAATGGTAAGCACAACATCTTTTCAAATCAATAACGTGTTGATAAGTAAATTTGGTCTATGTAAATTTGTTTTATTAGCGCGTTTAGCACTTTGGTCAAGTGACGAACCTGAGTGTTGTGATTAATTACACCCTCGCCGGGCCAGCAACGAATATTCAATCGACATATCGAACTCGGCCGCAGCTCTAATCAATTCGATCAACAAAAGAGTTGCTGGCTGGATGGCTGGATACTTTGTTTTTCTTTTCTCGCCCACACCTTTTAGCGGCATTTATGATCTTCTGCTCCACAGAGACGCGATTCATTTGCATCGAGTGACAAACGCGAACGAATGCGAACCACAAATCACACGACAGAGCTTAATTAGTGCATGGTCACTAATAAAGATTTCGGCCAGTGGATATTGTGTTAATCAAACACCCTCACACAATAGACGCAAACTGTCTACGGCCGATCCGATACTATCCAATCTGAACTTGAAATGAATTGAAAACAGCAACCGGATGGATCTGTGCCTTAGTTTTAAAGCGGAAAAATATGGGTTAAAGTCCAAGTTTGGGTGGAAGCAAAATGGGTTTGTTGTTTATAATTTAGCTGTACAGCTGTTCAACATTTGGATATACAAAATAAACTGTTTTACATACTTTATGATTTATACAGCCTTTTGTCGTTTAAATAATTTTATTTATTTATGGCGATTGGTACATTGCCAATTAATTTACGGCGAAAATAAAAAAGCCACAGCACGTAAGAGATTTATAATACAGCTTTAACATAAAGCATTAAATATTAATTTAGTAAGCGTTTTCATGAATCAACATTATTTTTAGTGAATGAAAACTATATTTAGAATTTGACAAAACGATAAGTGAACAAATGCTTTTAGACAACTCAAAAATTTACAATACGAAAATCATCATAGTCACATTTATGGCATTCATTTGATAAAACATAATATGATTTTATTTAGGCCTTGACTTCTTATTTTAAAATTATTGATGCAACGCAAAATGATTATATTTTATATTCCTATGGCTATTTGAACATAAAAAAGAGGAATAAAACTAAAAATTTATTAACAAGTCAATTTTTTTGGATTTTAAAAATGTCTCTTTAAAACCACTCCCTTTTTCTTTCTCCTTTACGAACTCTTTCGACAATTGATTTATAACGCTTACTTTTCGTTTTATAGCCTTTGACCAATTAATACATAGTAGACAAGTCTGCAGCGAATCAACCAATTTATCCAGTCGAATATATGGATATACGGATGACCAAAGAGTCAACTATGTATGGTCGAATGAAGATCTCAGAGCGAGAAGATCGAAATGTAAAAGTCAAATAAAAGTATAACGTCAAGAATTAACATTTTTTCACAGCAATAAATGCATAAAAGTCAAAGATGTGTACACAAAAAAGAGAAGAGGCATTGGCGCAACTAGAGGGGGTCGATCAGATCAGAGAATTCCCTTTAAAAACAGTTGTATTTGAGTGGTATTGTGTGCACTAAAAAAGAATTTAGAATTATTCCAGTTATTAAAAAGGATTAAGAATAAAAGTATATCAATAAAATAAATTCTATAAAAAAGATTGATACTTTAAAGTTTAAATTTACCTAAAAAAATGGTTTGGAAGGGCTAGATTTCCTCAGTGCATAAGTACACCCATTTATGCATGCCGTATACACGTATGGTATAAAATTTATAATCTTTTGCAGTCCGTCTCCGCTGGGTGCTGGCCGTCGTTCGCCATTGTTGTCACTAATAGAGACATTCCCGTACATCGTCCACTGGGAATTGATCACAAATCGAATGAGGAGGAGGCTTCGTTAACGGCAGAAAAAGTTTGACTGTTTCGTTACTTTTCTCGGCTGCCATAAACTTTTATGGCTGCAAGACTGGACGGAAGACGAGGACAATAGATCGGGGATCCGAGATCGGAGATCGGAGAACAGGGAGCAGCTGTAAGCAGCCGTCGAGATGATTGGGCATTATGCCACAGTCCGGGGCTATTCGGTATCTTTCTTTTTTTTTTTATGTCCATAGGGGTCGCGCCGCTTTGACGATCCTCCTCCTATGGGTGCCAATTAAGATACGAGGAAGAGGGTTGGAGCTGGGGCAGGGAAACTGTTCTGGACCCTATTAGCAGCCATATTGTTAGGCACTGAAAGAATTTAAAATTGAAAAAAGTTTTATTTTTACTTGTGCAAAAATATTGTATGCAATTTTCAGAACATCTTTTCTTTGTCAGTATAAAACTACTGCCTTAGAGATTTAATAATAAATTTCTTCTAATTTTCACCATTTGCACTATTTTGATATATAAGAGGAAAACTATAATATCCTGCTGTCTTAGCAAATATAAATCCTCAAATTTTTCTTCTGTGCACAGTTGCCATAAAAGTTATATCCCGTTCGTGAGTGATCTGAGTAAGATCGCTCCGTTCTTTTTATGGCCCCCATTCACCAAGATCCCCCTTCCCGCGATTGGGCAACTGTCTTCTCATGAAACCAGATACATCGAACCATAAATCAACTGGCTGAGTGAGAGATGCCCAATTCCGTGATGCATTTTATCCATTTTTGAGAATGTCAGGATATGTTGGGTGGAAGAAATGGCGGACGCAGAACATAAGCTGTGAATTCGGAGTAATTTTGGCAGCGGCATGTGTAATGCAGTAGCCAAGAGAAATAGAGGGCATACGAAAACAAGAGGCGTCGGCAAAAGTCAAAAAACCATTTCGTTACGCCAGGATGACCAAAGGCCAGCGACCAGAATGCAACGGGGAACGGGTTGAACTGCAGAGTTCCACCAAATCGAGGTATACATATATATGAGGGCATACGTATCTCCGCCGATCTCTCGACATGTGCATTTTGGCGTAACCGAAACAGAAACAAATGCAAACACACACTGCAGTCGCCCGCTCCCAATTTGGTGTATCTTTTTTAGCGTGTAGGTGTGAAAACGTCGTACACTTCCTTTATCGACGGGGGAATCTGTTTCGGTTTTTTCCTTGGTTTTTGTTTTATTTCTGGTTACTGGTCTCCCCGGGTTATTTTGCATCTTCGCTTACATAAAAGTCAAAATATTTTCGGTGCGAAATAAAATAAGACCCTGAACGTTTTTAATCTTAAAACGTTTTTCGATTCGGTCACGGTTCTCTTCGGTTGGAAACCCGCTGTATCAAAATCTGGACAGGTTGTAAATTTCTCTTCGCATCGGCTTTGACATTTCCGATTCTGCTAATCGCAGGCCCCATAAATCAACCTCACAAGAGCCCCACAGTTGGGTACAACTGCTATACTATAACTAGACTATAAGTACTAGATGTGTACTATATGCTTCTATCGTCTGGCACTTCAGATCGCCGTGTTATGACGGGCGCCAAGTCAATGGGTCTGTTCCTTCGCATTCCATGCAGACCGACTGGGATTTCATTTGAATTTTCTATTTATTGGGGATATAAATTGTACTACTTATAAAAAATGGATTTGAAATCAAAAGACCGTTCAATCAGAATATGTGCGGTAAGTATAAACTTAAGTATCAGTATAATTTTAATGTTTATCCTTAACAAGGTTTAAAAGTTTGGAAAGTTTTTTATTATATTAAACAAGAAATTCCACTTGCAGTTGCACAATTTTATTTTGCATAAATCCCCAACTTGGGTTTTATAAACACTAATTGCACACAAAAATTGGGGGTCCAATCGACCCCAGGCGATATGCATGAGTGCGAGCGAGCCAACCGTAGTATTAGTTTAACAGTAATGGCCGAGTGAAGAGGAGTGGGCAAAGAGGAGAGGCAATTAATTGATTGACGTTTGCCGCATATTGTTGTTGCTTTTGGTAGGTGGAGCGTAGCTGTGAACGTTAACCCTTGTTAACCCCAATGATAAATTAAAATTCCCATTAACTGTTGTGTTTTTATTGTTCATATTTTATTTAAATATCTAAGCACATATACACACATACATTCACAAGTCATAAATTATCTGCCGCCAACATTGAACTAAGTAAAATTGTGGATGAATACGTTAAAATTATTTATTTATATGGTAATTTTGCTTTTGTGCTCATAAAATGCATTAGATTTACATTTAGTACATCTAGATTACACTACGGCTATTTGTTATTACGATATATAAAAGTAATAAACGTTAAAACTCTTTATGTTTATATTTACATGGGCTGAAGAATCAAGTTGCTCTCTAAAATTAATTGCTTGTACTAAATTTATGTTAAGTTGCTGCGAATAATTTCTTTAAACGGCTGGGACGGCTGGTTTGAATTGTGTTTTGTTTTTCATCGGCAACTTAATGGACTACTTATGAGCTAACCATTTACTTTAAATACATATGTACGTTGAACAAAAAACAAAAATAATACAAGAATGGGACTTGTTAGCTGGGAGGGCGTTGACGTGCTAAAACCAGGAATATACAATCACAAAAATTAACAACGTGCAATATTCGAGGTGCAACGTCCGCCTAAACCTCCATTTTGTTGTGTGCTTATTTTTTCTGTGTTGTGGTCGAAACAGTCTGACTGCGCGACCTAAGGGTTAAGCCAAGTCCAAGGCAAGAGAAGGAGCACTGTAGGAGCCATCTCCTCCTCCTCCCCTCTCGTTCTCACTCCCCATAAGGGAGTGCTGCGGCTCCATGTAACTGTTATTATCGCCGCTGATATTGTTGTTGCCGCCGCTTCCGTAGCAGGAATGATCGTGTCACATTGAAAGTGTTCCCACAGCCGCCGCAGCAGACATTTGTGCACTGTGCTGCTGCTGCAGTTGGTGTGAATGCGCCGCTGCCGCCGCAAGGGAGTGACTGTGGGCGGCCAGGTGGGGATGCAATCGCATTGCAGGTATGTTCATCGCCGCCATCGGGTTTATCGAATGGGCCAGCGAGTGTGGCAAGTGTAGGCCCGGATCCAATTTCGCCTTGGCGTCCAAAAAGCTGACTGTAATCTGCATGCTGCACTCCCACGCCCATCACATTCGGATCGCTGCCCTTCTTGTTCTGTTTGCGCTCCTTGGCCCGGCGATTCTGGAACCAGATCTTCACCTGACGTTCGGATAACGACAATGTTTGGGCCAACTCGCTCTTGCGCCGGATGGTGATGTAACGGGACGTGCAGTACTCCTTCTCCAGTTCCAAACGCTGGTAATCGGTGTAGACCACTCGGTACTTGTCCTTGGTGCGTGTTTTTCCTACGAAAGAATTAAGAAAACATAAAACCATTAGTTTATGTGGAACAAACATTGAAGATTTTGACTAAACCATGCAAAAAATTGCAAGCTGCTAAATAACGAAAAACTCTAAATTTCAAGACAATTGTTAAATACAGGCCCCGCGCTTTATTTCCAATCATTTCAAAAGATATACAAAAAAAAACAAACCCAATTTAGTTAAAATAAAAGTATCTATACAGATCATGTGCGATTTTGTCGTCAGAAGGCAGAGACTGTTGGCCAAGTTGCCAGGGCGCCTTATACTCATTTTAAAATAAGTGTCAACCGAGTGGAGTGACTGGCGTCAGATGAGCAAACATGTTACTCGACCAGTTCATCTTGTTATAATAGATGACAATATTTAAATTATGATAGCCATAGAAGCCTGTCACATGCTGTATAACAAGATTGGAGCAACCCCAAGTCGAAGCGGTAAACATGAAAAATAATTCACAAGGAGCCGACAACACTGGGTGTAACGATTCTCCTCAGAATCGTCGAATTTAGAACGTGGCGCTGAGCTGCGCAATTAGTCAATCAAAATTCAAATAAATGACAGAACCGCAAACACACTGGGATAGAAAAACCCCAGACAACGTTGGAGATGAGCTGCAAAGGCATGAAAAAGGCCACGGGATCGTGGCAGTCTGCCTACGTGATAAACACACCCACACCAGCGGGAAATATTTCAAAGCAAACAGCATTTCGGCCAGGGGATTTTGCTCTAATTTTTTTATGTAGGTACAACGATACCGTAGTGTTCTCACAATTAAAATTGAGCAAACAGGCAAACAGACAAATATTTTCACAGATGATAAAGTTCAACAGTACTGCAAGAGATAGAGAGAAGGGAGAGGAGAAAGCGGAGTGCAAAGAGTAGGTGTTAAAGACCTCAAGATGCCCTACGATAAATGATATATGGTCTTCAGGGTAATAACTACTAACCTGGTTGTGTTTTTTTTGCTCAATAAGTTTTTGCAACCTTTAAAGTGTCGAAAGATGATATGATTCTCAGTAAACTCCCCAAACCTTAATTCTGGTTTTCATAAACCCCATTAAACCGTTACCCCTTATCTCTCTCACTCTTCTATTTGTTCTTTACACTTTATTTAGACGTGAATTTATAACTGTCGCTCTGGCTCCTCGTTTGCTTAGTCTAATGTGGCAATCGCATGGAGAAGAACTCAGTTGAAGAATAATGTTAAAACCCTGCTAAACACACACCCATAATCTAGTTTTTTTTTTCGCTTCACATTATAAATCTACAATTTTCAGTCTACCTTGCCATTTTTAGTGCTCTTGTTGGGAAAATCTTTGTTCGCGCGTGTTCTTGGGTCTCCAATCTACTGATAAAGTGGGCTTGGCTCCCAGAACAGTCCGACACACATAGAAAAATAAGTTGTTTAGACAGACTTGTCGGATTTGAGGAAGTGCACAAATAAAAAAAAACACTAAATTAAAGCAACATTATTATCAGCTGCTTGGATTTGAAGAGTAAATTGTAGAAAATAAAACATATTTTCGGATTTCGCAATGTGAGGCAAACTATGAGTAAGATGAAGATATTTTTAAAGGTGTTGATAAAATTACGTAAAAATAAGATAGTTGAAAGGGGAGAAATGATAATAAAAATCTTTGTAAACATTTTGAACCTATGCTTTGTTTTCCGAGAAAACTTCCCTTTCTATTATCGTGTGCTAAAACTCCTAAATAATTTCTCTAGGATGCTTTTTATATAGCGACCTCATTTTAACCATCTGTGGATCAGAAAACCAGAGTCTAGCCTCCAAGAGGCTGTTATCTCTATCCAAGGCACACAAAAACACACTGCACGGCTTTATCTGGTTACCACTTGGAGGTTCCAATTTCTCACACCTAAAAACGTAGCACAAACAAGAGAAAATCCGCTCGGAATTAGGGACAAACTGGAGCACACTTTCCGCAGGGTGGTGGGTGTTGGGTGGTGTTGTGGGTGGTTCACAAGTGCCTGGCACCACTGACCTTCACGGCCATAATCTAATAAATCGTACACGTATTATATGCACAACTATAAAGCCACTATCCAGGCGAGTGGAGTGTTTTATTGTGTTAATAAACCAGGCAAGACAAACGCCCTGAATGTGGATCAACTTGATCCTAATGCTAATGCTCCATTGTCTGAACCTCTAAGATCCTACCAAGATCTCCACTTTCCTCTTCCTCAGGAAGATAAGATTGTGAATGAATGGCAAAAAGCGAAGAACGGAGATCAAGCAAAGAAATACCTCGTCACTTTGGCAAATAATTGTGCTCGAAAATCTTTCTGATATACAATATCTTGGGATATTCATCCGTTGTATATAATACTCGGCTTCAGCAATTAAATAAAATTGTGCGTCAAGGTGTGACATTTTTTATGACTTTGTCGCGTCATGAGTGAACACCCCGTAATTTATATCGAACGGGGTTCTTCGCTCGATAAATTCCTCTCCTAATGCTGCACTGCCTAATTGAAAGTTTGATTTTGAACTGTTAATGCTATTGACTGGCGTTTGTTTGCTTTATAATGTTTCCCCGTCCACATGTAATGATAGATTAGTTAGTTGGCTTTTCCCGTCGGCAAAGTTCTAAGAGGTGCAGACCGTACGCACCTCCTAATCCCAGTTGAGGTCTGAATCAATATCGATGGAGTTACAAACCGTATAGTCTGAAGCCACCGGGGGTAAATCGATGAACATTTGTCCAGATAAGCTTTAATGGCTGTTCTTCACTTATCGAGTGCGTACAATGTATGAGTTCTCTAAGGGAAGGGTTTATGGACTGATTGGTTTCTGCGTGTTTTCTACTGATCGTTACTGAAGAAGTAAGCACTGTGCGAAAACAATTTTTAAACTAACATCACAAAGCTTTTTTAGTGCATATCTACCTAACATATAACAATCATTCCTAACTTCTAACCAACATTTCTTTTGATTTATAATCATAAAACCTTAGAAATCTCTCAGTGCATTTAATAATTCTTGGCTAAACATTAACAATCCTACTGTCGAGTCAATTGGCCTATGGGATGTCCAACACATAACTTCAAATGCCGACAAAGAAAAATTGTTTAAACAGTGAAAACCGATTCTATAATATCAAACACAACAGAAATAGAGCGCGAGCAAAGATCATTTGGGTAATAAATTATATCAGGTTGAGGTTGGGTCGTTTTCCCTATTAGAACAGCTGTTGATTGCTGGGCAATTATGTGGTCCGCCCCCTGGGGAAAAATCAGTGGCCAAGGACAAGGGCAGTTGTAGTCACAGATACAGTTAAGTAACCGATGTTGCGGTTAGTTACGGTCACTGGTGGTGGAGGGTCGTCTTCAGATGTTGTAGCTTAGTTTATTTAAGGAGTGGTGGTTTTTTTCTTCCACCACCACCACCCCCGCTGGGTGTTAATTTGTCACTGAGTGTTGAACACCCCCGGTGACATCTTCCTTTCGTTTTGTCTCTCTTGTCCAAGCCCATGAAAATCTATTGGGAGACATTTATTACCTGGCCTCCATAAGTTAGCTCGGCCCGAATTTAAACGTTTTTGTGGTTCTGGATTAAAGCTTGTGGCAAAAGTTCTGTGGCCAGAATGGAAAGAGCAATTTCGGCAATGGTACCCCTGAGATTTGCGCACACAAACCTCAACACTTGACTTTTTAACACCCCTCTCTTCTTTTTGGCTTTCGCCCAACTTAAAGTCTTTGGGCGAATATTTGGGCTTTTCTTTGCTACTATTTCCTTTTTTGCACTGCTTTTGTTTTTGGCATTTTCCTTTCCGTTTTCCAGCATCATAAATGTCGGATGTGGAAGTTGGGGGGAGGCCGCATCGGGTTTATATATCTGTTTGTTTGTCTCTCACCACCCAAGCGACAATATAACAATAACATTTATTTGGCATTTTGCTGCTGTTTTAGCTGCTCTTATATCGTAAATATTAGCTCAAATTACATCATAAAATCATTTGATTCGATTTGACGTTTATTTTGCCTTTTTCCTCCTTTTCTGGGTTAGAGCCTACTACTATAACGGTATCCGGTCCTTGGGGGAAGGTGGGGTAATAAAGGGGTTACAGAGAGATTTCGGTTTTTGGGCTACTGTAAATTAAACAGGCAGTAACTTTTTGCTTGTTTTACTAGGGGAATTGTTTGGATAAATTTATGATATCGTATCCAACCATTGATGAATTTACTGAGCTTTACAGAAATAGTTATTATATAACAGAGTAAAGGGTAAATATAGTTTTAAAAATCGAACTTGAGATCATAAGAATATGATTTCAAAAAGGTTAACTTCATTCGAACATGTAATTAAGTAAATTACTTAAAATTATAGCCAAGAAATTCAAGTTGGCTTATGGACCGGATCATAAATAACTATTTTATACACACTTATCAAATTAAACCCGTACGAAAAAGGAAATTCAAAATGGCCGCCATCAAACATAAAACATGCGACATGCAAACACTTTATATGGCATGCAGACATATGCAAATGTGAGTTGTTCTTTGAGTTTTCCCCTCTTTGGAGACCACTCCCAGATATATACATATATAACCCTCCTCTTTTGATCGCCCTGGCACGCAGCCTTATAAAATGCCCGAGGATGGGGAACAGAAAACACGAGACGGACTGGAAATAATAATAATATTATCAGATTGCGTGCAACAAACGAATGCCGCTCGAACGTGTTCAGATATATGTATATGTACTATATGCTACAAATATATGCGGCACGCAACCTTACAGCACGCCAATGGCAGCGATGGCTCCAAAAAAAAAAAAAAAAGAACCCCTCCAGTCCATCAGAAACTTTAATTCCAAGTCTGACTCAGAGCTCGTTTTATTTATGGCTTAAACCGAGCGAGATGGAAGTGAGGCAGAAAGAGAGAAAATACAGCCAGAAAAAATGGCAGCCATCGGACAAAAAATGCGGCCTGCTTATGGCCTGAATGAGACGCCATTAAAGCCATAAATACTCCAAGACTGGCAATAGAAAAATGCAGGGGAAAAATACAGAAAAAAATGCCTGAAAGGTGGAGAGAATACCAAAAAAGGCGTGTTTCTTTGGGCCAAAAAAAAAAATATTTTCAAATGTACGTTAATTATTTGCCACGACGACGACGACGCATGCAATAAAATTTATGGCTATATGATTTAGAGGAATATAAGATGGTAGAGGGGCATCTTTATGATATCCCCTCACCCCAAAATAATTGCATGCAGCAAACGGAAAACACAAAAATCGCATTAGAGTCAAAAATGGAAAGCTAACTATAGTTTTTGTTCAGTAATTAAAGGAAAGACAATTTTTATCCAGGAATTATTATTTCTCCTACCGCTTGCGTCCAGCAAATCACTCAGATCCTCTAAGTTGGGCGAGCTGCACAAATCTGCGATTCGACGGGGATTTTATAAGAATTATAGATTAGATTATTTTCAACTTTTAAAAGAAGAGTTTAAAAGATTAGCCATTAAAAAACTAAAACAAAATCTATCACCAAACTATTGACCAAAACGTCAATAAATATTTGTGAGCCCCCTGGAAGCCACATTATTGAAAGTAAATTTGCGCTCCATAAAACTATTAAACAAAATAATATGCAATAAATTCTTACGGCTCGAGCCGAGGAAGCAAACTATAAATTTTCTAGGAATTCCCCCCACCGATTCTCCCTTATCTCGGCGGGTTAGACCAGGCAAACGGTTCGGGCCAGTGTGCAACAATATTTGTTTAAACTCTGAGGTGAAACTGAGCAAATGTTGCAGGAGCAAACACAATCAGGGAAATATACTACTCAGTAATACACAATCATCCGACAAGAGAGTCCCCATTCTGTTCTCGTTCCATTCTGGGCCTACGTAATCCCCATGGCTCATCAAGCGTATAATCATCATAATCAAAGTCGGGCATAAAAATCACAAATATGGCAATCATATATATTCTCCATTCATTCGTTCATTCATGGTTATGGGTCATTATACGATGGCGGGGGCATTTAATTTAGTTTTTTATAATTATTGCTACTTTATTGTATTGTTAAGCGATTAACGTTGGCCACCGGCCATATTTGAGTAGTATGGTATGGTATATAGGGGGAATTGCAAATCTTTCTTTCCGTTTTTTGCTACCGTATCGTAAATGTTGTCACCTCATAAAAAGAATCGCCAAACAACTCGAAATGAAATCAGAATTCGCTTGGCGCGTCACTCGCGTCTCCCCTTCAATCAGCCAGTCAATCATTCAATCGGTTTTTTTGGGTCTGGGACATAAGCAGGTGTCATCCTAACTATCATCATTGTACACAATTTTTTGTTGTCATAATTTAGTTGGGGCCAATGTTGATTGACAATCGGATTTTCCTGTCGCTTGGCCAAATTGTCCCCTCCAAAAACAAAAAGGCTTTCTACCCAGCAGTTCCCCGATATGGACTACATATATCGTAGTTAACAGCTCGACCTGGCACTTCTCGTCCATTATGATATTATGGTTTATGGCTGAACAGGAAACGTAAGCTATAATTTATAATTTCTGGGCTCTCTTTTCTACTGTTTACTTTCATTGATAAAATAACTTGAGGCAGGACTGCGTAAGATAGTTTGTAATGAAAGCGAAGGAAAAGTATCCATATTATAAAAGTACTAGATAACTCTATGGAAGTTTTTGAAACATATATTAATTAATTATTAAAAATTTTAATTATATTAAAATATATATATTTCAAACTATCAAAACAAATATATTTTCTTGCCCCTTACAATATTTTACTTCCATTTTGAACAGTCACCATTTTAATTTATCGCTTTATTGAGTAAGCTTGCCGTAACCCCAAATTAAGCTCTTAAAATCCCGGGCGCCTCCAATATAAACTCGATACACCTCGAATGGTATATCAAAAAAAGGTGAAGACCTACAAATATATATGTGTATATGCCTATATAGACCGATGGCTGTGTGTTCAGGGCTTTGGAAGCAACAAGAATAAAATTTCTGACTATTACCAATATCAAAGCCAATACAAATAGCAGAGAAAAACCCAAACATGATTTTGTTCTGTATTTGGACAACTAAGCCCAAAGTAAATGACATAATGGTAACAAGTCCGTGACAAATGGAGGGGGACAGCCAGCGGGTTTCTATGCTAATCCCATCATGTCAATCAACGAGCCAAACGCACACTCCATATAGATCAGTCCGAACCAAAATTCGACTTCATTTTTGACACATGGAAGAAAGGGGGCAGGGAAAAATAACTTTGATCGGGGGTGGAAGGGTAAATGTCATCGGCAAACATTGATAGTGCCGATAACGAAAACGAACCATAGTTCGACTGCAGTTAGTGGCCATTTTTAATGCTTATCTTGGGGGAACGAGACGATAGAACCAGCCCCAAAACCAGCCCACAAATGTATCCTATCCATATCGATGAAATACTACAATATTTTTTTTGGGATGCGGTCGGGAAATCAATATAAATCCAAGCCTTGCCATATATTCTTTCTCTTCTCTTGTTTTCCCTTTCTGCTTTCGATTATTTATGTGGTTAGATATACATTTTCTGTGCATATTGACACATTAAATCTCAATGTGTCAGGTGGCATTAGTTTTTTATGTCCCAACACGGGCAATGCTGAAAATCTACAGACAATCCCGGTAAGAACTCCTTGGGCTTGTAGATACATATATTTCCTCAGAGAAATTATAACGATAATAAATTATGGGCAGCAAATAAAGAAATAATTGATTTTTATAATGAAAAGTATTATAAGATTATAAAAGTGCTTTAATGTTATTGAGAGCAAATAATTGAAATTTCTGTGAAATATTTGGAATGTACATTTCTAAATATTTGTTTTTTATTGCGTCTGTTTTTGGAAACTGAATGATTTTGCATTTTTTTAAAAACACTTTTCACAACTGCTGTAAAAAGACCATCTAGTTGGGAACTGAAGTTTCGTGCCGTTTAATAATGATTGCATAGATTTGATCGTAAATGTCGCTATTTAGTTTTTATTGGAAGTAATACTAATTTTTATTGGTTTATGGCCCTATATTGTTTTAATCAATATGCCCGTCGCGAACGCAACGGAATCGCTTATCAACAATGCTTTTGACGTTTTAGATAACACGAAAAAACCTCTTTTTTTTGTGGCCACGTTTCCATATCACTTGGTACATTATTGAAGCAACAGAAAATAGAACTCGTAACCATATAGAGTGGAGTGCGGAATAGAACGAAGGTGAGTGGAGGGTGGGAACCCAGGACTTATTGACAGGGCGGGCGTTTATTTGATTTCCCCCTAGCTAATCTAATCGCAAAACCTGCCAGAACCACCAGCCATTGAAACAAAAGTACAAGGCATCTGGATTCACCGACAATTGTGGTTGCCGTTTTATTGCCACACCCCGAAAGTTGAAGTGGGCCTTTGACGTGCTCTGCCACATGCCCCACAAACAAACAAAAATTGGGAACTTTTATAATTCCATTAAAAATCACGAAATGTTAGTCATCGCAATAATAGACTTCTTACAGGGATCGCTGCGAAATCAAAACTATTTGTTATAAGCGTTTTTGGAACTGTATTAGCTGATGAAAGATATTTCATAAAAATCAGTTTGATTTTTTTCGGTGATTTATAAAACCCAAAAATTACAATTACTCTTCGCTGATTGTCCCGCCAAAAAGGGAGTTCTCAAACAAAAGGGTGAAAGGGGTTTTTTGAATAATAAATAAGACAAACTTAAGTTGCCTTGTCGGCTTGACCAGCTGGATTAAGCGACAACAACAGCAACGGGCGACGGCAATAAACGTTAATTGCATACCAACAGATTTTATGGGCTTAATGGATATCGGCGATATTGTCGATATCGCTGTCGTCGTCTTTCTTTTCTTTTTCTTGACATGCGCCCCGGGGTCATAAATCGTCAGCAAATGTGTGAGTGTTTATTCCCTTCTTGAGTTTGTGATCGCTGCATTGACATTTGCATTGCTTTTGCTTGTTTTTTCGATTTGTTTTTCAAAAAGGTGTGGGTACAAGGTAAACAAGTCAAAAAAAGAAAACCAAATTTGCAAGAACTGCGCAAGATGAATTTGTTTAAAAACTTAACCTAGCAAATTATCGTAAAAATCCAATTCAATAAACGAAAAAAGTATTTCCCTACAACTTTTAGAACCTCCAATTAGATACTCCACACAATGCTAATTGCTGTGAGATTGGTTTCGATCTTTTCTCATTCCTTTACCTTACTTGCTTTAATTCCTATCCATTTTGTTTATGTTTTCCATTAAAAACTGGAAGGTTTTCGGTAAAAATTGATCCAACCATTTAGAAATTTTTATACTTAAATTGATTTACGACACAAAATTAGTCAATAGAATCGAACGAGTCAGAGTCAAACAAACGCAAACACTCAGGCCCATAAATCAAGGCGTCGAATCGGTGGATCTCTCGACCCCAACTGAATATCATAAAGCTGGAGAATTTGATTTTTATGAGCTAATTGGCCATTGGTCTTGGATCCGCGTCAGGTAAACGATTTCTTATAAAAAATCCGATATAGACAGAGCGGCGGGGCAAAAGCGCGAACAGCACGAGCTTAAAGGGAAGACAATGCAATGCACTGTTTTATGGGAAATATGAAATCTTAAAAATTCAGATTGTGACGAGACGGATCCGGGAGAAACCAAAAAAAAAAAGGCGGAGAAGGAATCGAAGGTCACACCAATTTCAGTTATATACAAATTGATCGGAGTGACTAAGCTGGGTAAACTTTAAATTACCGAATGTTGGCTTTTTTCTAAGTAGGTTGAAGTTCTTTAAAGAGCCATCTGAGAACTCTTTATTTTTAAATTGCATTTTCCCCTAAAAATGTGACCCCTTTTGAGTATTAATAACTTTTATTTACCCCAAAAAGTATTAAAATACTATATATCCCTGGACCCTTAAGAACTCACCTGGCTGTGGTTGCGCTGGATAAGCGGGCTTCTTCATCCACTCGTAGTACTGTGGCTTCGATGGCGATGTCCTGTTGTTGTTGTTGTTCACCGAATTGTTATTGTTGTTGTTGTTGTGGGTGGACGGACTGTTGTTGTTGTTGCCAGCGACGGCACTCAGATGGTGTGTCAAATGATGATGCGGCGACGAGGCAGAAGTTGGAGCCCCGGGACTTGAGATCTCCGATCCGGAAACGGTGATTGGTGGCGATGGCAGACCCTCGGCGATATGTTGCTGATGGTTGGGCGGTGCCGAGCCCGGACCACCGTCGGTGGCTCCACCAACCGAACCAGCGCCTCCTCCGCCGCCGATGCTGCTGTTGGTCTCATTGAGTTGCGGTGCATTTGGGGCACCGCTACTGCTGCTGCCCGAACTCGTCGAACTGCTCGAGGCATGGGCATGATGGTGGTGGTGCTGCTGCATCAACTGGTGCGCCGAGGTGGGCACATTCTGGACGAAATTCTCAGCCGTACTGGAGGCGGGTGAATGCCAATCCCCGGCACTCGCCGCCGAGTGGAACATGTGATGCGAGTTGTAGTACATCTGATGGGCAGCGGCCGCATGATGGGCGGCATGCGATGAGTCCACATCGCCTAAGAACTGATGGTTTGGTGGTGTGTGATGATAGTTTGGGGTCCAGTTCCACGGCTGACTGGCTGCCGAGGCATAGGCCAAATTTGCAGCACTGTGCTTTTGTGTGTAGGGCAGTGTATTGTAGTAGTGCGAAACCATGTTTGAGGTTAGACTGTGCAAGGTCCGTTTCGCGAAAATAATCCCTTTCTCTGATACTAAGTCGGTTATCCTTATTTAAGCTTTTTTTTCTCTCCACTTAATAGACAACGATTTAATTGCACATTTTCTAAAGTTTTTAGTTGGGTTATATCTTTATATTTTGCTTTGTCAATTTTTACAGCTATCACTGGACTGGTGATGTGTGTTTTAAGCCGCACAACTGCACTCGTAAAAGGTATCGATACTTTTCCGAATCACTATGAGTATATTCCGCTTAGCACTTCACTCACGATATGGAAGTTTTGGATGGGTATTACTGATTTTTTTTTTTTTAGTTTTGTTCCGTTGCGATGCGACGACAAGTCAGTACGCAAGTTGAAACCGTACTGAAACGTTGAGCAAACTCGACTGATAAAAAACCCAAAGCAACGACATCAGATAAACAGGCAGAGAGGCTCAAGCAAAAACAACCACCAAATATAGAACTCAGTAGTCGTCTCTTTCCAGCCAACGAAAACTCCCATTAGGTGGCCTTTTTTTAACCCTCATTTCCGTTGCACGTTTGAAATCCAAGATGGCTTGGGTTTGAAAAGCCATCTCTTTCTAAATAGTTTCATGTCTCTTTCTACTGCTTTACGATGGCTGGCGTTCTTCAGGTAGCCACGCCCCTTTGAGCCAGGTAGGCAATTTGTGGTAATTTCTTGGCCAAGAAAAACCCCTTTTCCTTTATGGCCCGCTTTCGATTTGTACATACTTTAATTGCAGTTGCCGTTGGCTAATTAAGTAATTGCATAAATGCGTGTATTATGCAATTAGTGACTGTAAAATTATGTTTCCACGGTCATTACAGTGGATATATAGCTCTATCTGGAAAACAATCAATGTCTTACCCTACAGATTTTATTCTCCATAAACATAAACCATATACCTATATAGTTGGTACATATTTGCTGTACTTAGAGCTCCATTGTCCACATACTAGTTGTTTGCCAAGCCATTGCCGTTTATTTGGGCGCCTCGATAAAGCTATAACGCTATAGTTATAGTTATAAAACGATTGCCATAATTGACATATAAGCAACGATATTATATAGCCCGGAATACAAGAAAAGCGGAAGAAGTCTGACGTTGATAACGCGTAACATTTAATAGCTACTCTTAAGTAATGGTAAAATTAAAAATACTTTTTTGTTTTGATTACTATTAATGGTTAAAATTCTTAATCCTAGTTGAAATCCATCTTTAGTTTATAGTTCAATTAGTCAAAATATATAATTAAAATGAGAACAATTATGCCCAAAACTATAAAACGATAAACTCGTTTCAATATGACAATATGTTACTAAAATAAAAGTATAGAACTTCAGGCTCGACAGAAATTGAAAACATGTAGTGCTTATAGAGATATCTCGAATCACCTCAGTTCACCTCGATACATTTTTCTTCGCTCCATTCTTATTAATTTTTATCCAGAAAATGCAACAACCGAGCTAATCCCAATTGTAATCCCTAACAAGAAGTGCTAAACCCGCGCCGATTGAGTAATCCCAGACAGTTCCAGAAATTGTCGTACAGTATAGATCTATAAAAAATACATTCATTGATTGTCGCGATGCTCGTCAGAAAAGAGTGATCATAAAACTGCAAATGTCGCGTCAAATAATTAGAAATGAATGCAGCTGACACAATGGGATGAGAGCCGAGATCCCTGAAAAGGACACGCGGAACAGAAGCCTGCGAAGAAGCAGTTGGCCTCGCGAGGGAGGTACTTAAAACTCACTTATTAACGCTGAACTACCAGAAACTGGTTCGGGATCGTGTGTCCAAACAAAAAACCCCTTAATGTCCGTAAGACAAAACATATTGTAAAACAATCGAAAGGGCCCGAGGACAAAAGGGCGATTTTATTATTACGCGAAAGACCAAAATTCAGGATGAAATCGCAACAGTCGCGCGGGGACACCAAACAAGGCTTATAAGGTGGTGCTGGTGGGCTGACCTGCCCATCGAACGGGCCCATAAAGTTCACACAACAATTAGGCAGCCACAGCCCAGATTTTGTTTATTTTTTTTCGCAAACCGTCAACAATTCGGCGGAATTTACTGCGTGGGCTGGGTTTTAGGGGAAGGGTAGGTCCTATGATGTCTATAAGGTTGGGCCCTCGTTTTATCCCAGGCACGGGCAAGTCATGTAACAGTCGACGATATTACCTGGAAGTCATTAGGGGCACACAAAAAGGCTAATCCCTCAGTGATCTATGTAAACATATGGTAATTCCATTCTGGACGATTTCGAGATCAATCAGGAGTTTTCAATATCTGTTTAGATGTCACAATTTTGTTTAGGGAATAGAAAAATCAATCGTATTAACAAAATCCCTAAAATAACAATTTTTATAAATTTTAGAATTGTAAAGAATTAATAATATTTTCTATAGACCCCTTAACCAATTAACCAATTAATCCCCTTTCATTTCCATTCCCATTAAATCGCCTATTTTATCAATGAAAGATTTCGTCAGATCTCTAAAACACTCTAATGCATCTCTATCTGCCTATCGTAAATTAGAATCTGTCCCGCCATTGACATTAACAACCTGCCAAGAACTCGATGGTATTTATATATTTTCCTTCAATTATGTTAATAAATCCATAAAGAAAGCAAATCAAGCGCCATGGCTCATAAAGCAGACTCCAAAATAAAACTCAAGGGGCAATCAGACCATTAAGATATATACTCGTTTGTCCCAGCCCCAGACCTAACTAGATATAATAACATATATCTGTAGATTGGTATGTGTATAATGTGTTTGACGACGCCAGACGGATATGTGAATATGAACGTGGATGTGTCTTTGTCGCGCGGCTTTTGCCGTTTGTCGGTTCGTTTAACGTTTTGGAGAGTTTTATGGCCATTGGCCCCGGCCAAACCCCACCAAAACCCCTCCAAAACCCCCCATATTCCACCCATAACCCCCAGCCGAACCCACAGCAAGTGCATTTTGCGTTGTACGAACCACCGCCTCCTCGACCATCACAATCAAACACCTTTATGGGTGCCGCGACATTAGCGATAAAATATCTTTGTTAATAAAACAAATTAAAGTCGAGAAGGACAACAAAAAGCGGCAAGTCACAATTGAGTGGAAAGCCCAAATTATTTTTGGATTCACTGCCAAACCTTTTTGTGGAAATTCCCAAGATAATTGCGAATTTAGATCAAGTCATGGTGGCAGACTTTCTGTGTTAAAGGTCTTCTCAGCAAAATCCGGTCGCCCAAAACATCAAATATTTACAATATTAAAAAGTTCACATTAGGAACTACCGAATTTTACTAACATTACAATATATCAATACCATTCAAAATAAATAAGATATTTATGGTTTTGGTAAAAGTTTATTTTCAATATGCGAGCATTGTCCAAAAATAGGCATTAATTAACAATGTTATGTATAGCGTGGATTCAGGGATTTAAAGTATACAAATTTAAAAGAGTTTCGCTTAAAAACAAGTTAAATACAAAAGGAATTTCATTTTGATATATATCTCGCCCTAGTGAGTGCCTCGAAAACGAAGTGCACAACAAAATGATCGGAACATGCCACAGTAGAATAGGAATAGATTGTGTTAAGATACAAACAGGTCGATAAAATATATTCTGACTTGGTTTCTCAGTTCCGTGTATAAGTATATAAAATAAGAATAGGCATCAGTTACCCGATTTTCAGTTTCAAAAGTAAAAGCGTAGAAAAAATATATGTTTTTTACTGATAAATATAGCGGAAGTTGAATTTTGTAGTTAGTATACATTGCTGATTACTGTAATCGTGGGAAAAAATTAGTTTGAGACTATTATTTTTTCAGATTTTGTTGATTAATAAATGTTAAATTAGATCTTAAGTGTAAGTTACGATCTCCGCTTCAAAGGGTCTAAAATAAATTGATATACCTAAGGGTAGATGAACACTTAATCGGCCTGCCAATCACTCTAATTACATGAATTTTGCTTGGTGTACATAAATTGCAATACAAAATTATATTTAAAAAACTAAAGTCAAATTGTTAAAACATTAAACAAACTGAAATTAATGACTACCACCATTTATAAAAACAACTTAAAAAATCATCTGATTATTTGTCATTTCATCTCACGATTAAGTTACAAATCTCAGTTTATCAGCAATGCATTTTAAAAATTCTCATATTACTAGCTCCAAGTATTTATTATTTTTCGGACTTTTCCTGCTTCTATTCAAATTTTCATTAAATCTCTTGGACACGCCAATCGAGTTGATATGTAAACAAGGCTACACACATGGATTTACAGATGTACACAGCTATGATCCTAGGCCCTTAGAACGCTACAGATGTCTATTTATATATGTACAGATAGAAATTCCTGGTTTTATAATTTCTACGCGGAGCCCAAGACCTCGTTAAGGATCATCTCGCGGGTCATCAGTTGTCCGTTGGTGACACGCGTCCGCGATCGACTTCGACTGAGTTGTGCCCTCCGTTCCGCTCCAGCTGGTCGCTGTCTTCGTGCCTGTCGGTTCCGTTGTCCAAAGGCGGAGCCCGTTTGCAGGGCCTCCAAGAGACTGTCCATCACGCCCTCCTGCGCCTGGGCGGCGTCCATGTCAACCACAGCCTTTTTACGCTGCTGTCGCTCCTGTTGCTCTCGGGCAGACTGCTCGCGTGCCTCCTGCAGACGGCGCTTCTTCTCCAGCTCCTCGCGCATCCGCACATTGTCGTTGTGCGCCGATTGGAAGGCATCCTTGAAAGTCTTGATGTCCGCAAAGAACTCCTCCATGGTGTACTTGCTGGGATCGAAGGCATAGTACTCGCTGAGGTCCTTGTATAGCTTCTCCATTTGCAGCTGCATTTTGCCTGGAATAGTAATTATTAGTTAGTTTACTGTTTCTAATTAGTCTTTCTTTGTTTTACCCAGCACATCCACTTGCTGTCTGCATTCCTCGGCAAACTTGCCCATCACCTCGCTAAACTTATCATCATCACACTGCGGCACCTTATTATTTTGCAAATCAGTTTCCAGATTCTTCACCGCCGAATTCATTTGTCTCATTGCCTTTTGGATAGCATCCATATTGACCCTGGACGCCTTATTCACATGCGACAGATCATCGTAGAAGTTGAGTGCATCTGGGAACTTCTTCTCCACAAGTTCAGCCAGATAATGCAGCAATGTCTGCTTATTATCCGTGTCTTTCGTGTTGGACAACTTGGTGAGATAGCTGATTTCAAAACCAAAGGCTGCCTCGTTCTTGGAGCCAGAGTTCATGTAGTTGCCGAGCAGGAGAATCAGTTCCAGGATCTTGGAGAACTTCTTGCTATTCCGCACCTCTTCGCAAGCTGCCGTTCCGGCCACAATATCGGGTTTTATATCCTGCACCATATCCGCATACGTTAGCTTGAAGTTCAGATTGTGAAGGCGCGGTGAAAGGCGTTTGATTTCTCCTGTAAATAAATCATATTAATATCTTGGCATAACTGTTATTGTTTTGAACTTACCTATTGTGGCAGCAAATTGTTCAATCGGTGGCAGCGGATCTCCCTTGGCCTTGATCTCCTGCAGACGCTTAAGTTGCTCTGGAGGCGGCAAATACTGAATGAGCTGCTGCAGAATGTTGGAGGACAGAATGGCGGTGTCGCAGCGCAGCAAGCAGATCTTGATCTGTTCGTACGACAGGTGCTTCAGCGATCCTCCCAACATGATGGCCAAATTCTGGGCAGTCTTCGAGTCCAATACAACCAGATCAACGTTCTTCTTGGTCAGCGTCGTTGGCTTGTCCACCGCATCCTTTTGCTCTTTTTTAACGGGCTTGGAGGAGAACTTTACGGCCAGCTCGGCGAGGAAATCATCCTGGGCCAACTTATCCTCTTGACACTTGACCCAGAACGCCTTGTCGGACATTTTGGCCGGGACAATGGCCTTCCAGTTGGCTCGCTTCATGGGATTCTTCACTTCCCACTTCTTCTTCGGTTTGAGGCCATGCGGGAGCACCGGAACCATCATCATGGGCGGCGGTGGAGGTCCGCCGGGGCGAATCATGCCGGGCATCGGCGGAGGCGGTGGGCCACCCATTCCAGGCATTGGCGGCGGTGGAGGCGCTCCTCCCGCCTTTCCGGGCATTGGTGGTGGCGGCGGAGGCGGTGGTCCACCACCAGCTCTGCCTGGCATTGGTGGTGGAGGCGGTGGAGGTGGTCCTCCTCCGCCTGGTGGGGGCGGCGGCATTGGTATGTTGACTTTGGGCAGCTTGTTGGGCGACGGAGCCGCCACACCATTAGCCTCCATCAGCTTGACCTTCTCCTCGAGATGAGCCGCCTTGGCCTCTGCCTCCTGCTTGGCGCTCTCCAACTGCTCGATCTTCTTCTCGTACTCCTCCGATCGCTTGGACTCCTTGGCCTTGGCCTTCTCCACAATGTCGTCGACCAGCAGTGAGGTGTCGATATTGAAGTTTCTGTTCTCAAAGTTCGGATCACAGTAGCCCTTGTGGAAGACAATCTGCGAGATGCACTCCTCAATCAGTTGGTAGTAGGCGGGTCGGAAGTAGAAGTCATCCCTGATGTACAGCAAATGCTGCAGGATGGAGAGGAAGTAGGGCTCGGAAGTGGTGTCAGTCACCAGGTTCTTCAGCACATCGAAGCACTCGGTGGCATCGTCCATATTGAAGGTGACATGATCGAAGCGCTGCACAAACTCATCGAAGTCATCCTCTCGAATCTCGTTGAAGATCTTGAAGTGCGCCTGCAGTGCCTCATTGTTGCTGGTCTCCACAATCTTGGTGAACTCATCCAGGCGCTCGTAGAGACCCATTCGCATGATTTCACAGCGCAAATGGAGGCGGAAGTTCAAATCCGTGGGTGTGTTTGTGAGAGTGTTGATGAAGATCAAGCTGTGGCAGGCCAACTCTCGCTTGGGATCCTGTTGATCCGATACGAAAAGGGCATCCACAATGGGTCGGAATCGTTCGCTGGCCTTGAAGGAGGTGGCTGCTATGGTGGTAATGGCTCGCAGGACCTTCTCGTAGCCATTGCGATCGTAGATGATGCAAAACGAGGCCAGGAGCTTGAGGGCCTCGCTCATTGTCTGCGGCTTGCGGGGATCCAGGGATTGGGCGAGGAGCAGCACCACACTGTGCTGATCCGGATTGAGCACCACATTCAGACCCCACGTATTGTTCATGATGGCCTTCAGGCAGCGAATCGCCTCGAACTCGATCTTGTCATAGTTGGCATCCTTTTTTGCCCGGGCCAGCAGCTTCTCGATCGTCCCAATTCCTGCCACACCGAATTCCTTGATCCATGAGATCGGATTGCTGGTGAGCGCAACGCGCAGAGATTCCACGCACTGGTACACCTTGTGGGTGCTGTGCTCCCCATTCTGCAGATACTCCACGTAGTCTATGGGCTTCTCGAACCGGGAATTGGCGCTGCGCTCCAGTGAGTTTTTACCTAGAAGAGATGGGAATGCGAATCGGATTAGTTAAGGTATTGGATTACAAAGAGGGAATGTACTAAATAATTATAAATTATACTTCAACAGCACAAACAAATAATTGTCCTATATTATAACACAACACCTATTTAAACAAATAATTACAATAGCGATTACATTTCAATTTGCGATCCAGCTCACGTTTGTGGTAATTTGTAGATAAAACCCTATCTTGTTCATTGCATCAAGGTTTTTGTTTTAAAGAAAGAGGTTTGCCCCCCGCTGGCAACACCCATGAGTTATTCATTTCAACGCTGATTCATTTCACCCTATCTTTAGACTAAGCAAACGACATACATTCGTATAGTGCTACATTGGCACTTTGATAAGAAAGTCATTAAATTAAACACATCTACCACTTAAGTTGTCTCAAATAACCTGACATTTAATCTCTAATCAATAATGAATAAACAAGATTTTAATTAAAATTAAATGAGGAAATTATATACAATAAATAAAAAGGTTGCATAAGTGACTCATTGTTGCTTATCTTGATTAAATATAAAAGTTGCTGCACAAGTTTATCTAAAAACATTACCCTTAGACTGCTAGATAAGGGTAGTTAAAAGGCAATTAATAAAACCAACCTTCACTGGGGACCTTCTTTAAAACCACGTACCCCTTTGTTTCATTACCTGCACCACTGACATCATTCAAATTGGCCAAAACCCCGCCCACACTTTATACGTTTACCCGTCAAAACCTAACTACGCTAACTGTTTTATTAATTAACTCAAAACGCCAAACGAAGCGTGTTAATGAACAGCTTTGTACGAGTATTTTTTGTTGTTGGTCAGTCCATTGTTTTTGTTTAAAATATAATTTCGCAACAGTTGGTTGAAGGGGAGGGTTCTGCCACAATAAACACGGCCCACAATGAAATATTGACTTCAGTTTCTCTTACGTTTCACTCGAAGTTATCTGCAGCCATAAGATACGTTTTAGCCGACACTTTACGTTTATTGACAAGCATCAGAATTTATTTTCAGCTTGATTTTGTCATAATGTGTTTAACGTTTTCGCATATTTGCATTTTATGGCCGTTCCAAAGTGTAAGGAAAATCACTCGTAAAGGTTGAGAGAGCTTTTTTGTTTGTCTCTTGTCTACTACACTGAAACTATAGACTTTATCGGTATATTTTTATTTCTAAATCAATTTAATGCTAATTTAATGTGGAAAAAGTAAAGTTTTCCAATCAAATACATATGTATTCATTTATGTTTTTATTAAAAAAAAGTATCAGTACCAAGTGTGCTTTAATATTTTAACGAATTTATTAAGTTCAATTTTAATTTTAATTAAATAATTAAAAATTTATCCATTATATAGTTAGTAAAATTGTTCTCTGTGCACATACATATGCCATCTACTAGTATACTTCCCTCTCACATTCGCAATGCACTTGCTTATACAAAAAGAACGAAGCGCTAAATAAAAAAAAATAATTTTCTCACTGCCACTTGACGTAATTTAAATTGTATAATATGCATAGTAAAGGAAATTTCAATGTCTTCGCATTCTCATTTTTTGCCGCTCGACTTTTGTCACGCATTCGTCGTATACTTGGTATTACTTGATAAAATGGGGGAGAAGATAGTCCGAGGTTGTGGCGCAATTAACCGTTACAAACGATAAGAGAAACTTTGATTCTACGCTTTTAAAGACTGATAATGGACCATGGGCCATGGGCCAATGGAGAACTTAACTGGAGCGGAACGCCAAGAATGAAGCTGAAAGCTGACTTAGCATTGAAATATGCTCAAGATATACATAGCTGGCGATGTGTTACAGTGATAATTACTCTGTGCGGTATAGTAGAGTACCACCAGTATTTCTAATGAGACTAAGAGACTGGAAGCACTTTAGATAAACAACATTACGAAATTTGGTCCAATTAACTATTCAAAACTTCGCTGAATTCTCAAGCAAACATTAACTGATGATAGCTAAGTGGCTCCCCTTCAGAATAAAGTTTTAGCCACTTAAGAACTTATTTATTCACTTATCTTAGAGATCGTTGACATCACTGCTATCAATAAGAATAATTGTCAACAAATTAAAAAAGCGACAACCCTCAAATAGCGGTATGCGATATAAACACAAATCAAGCCGAGCATGAGCGCAAAGCAAATTGGCAACAAGAAAAAAGCGGTAAGCAAACAGAAAGCGAAAATTTGCACCGATAAAGGTAAAGCACACAGATACACATACCGTTACCTGCTAATCTTATCAAAGATGGAATGCAATATAACCCGGGAATACGGCAAAAACAAAGACGTTTAAATAGTCACTCAGTTGCACGAAAATCGATTGTCTGCTGGTTCTTACACCCTTGCAGAGGGTTAATAATTTTTAGGTATATAACATCATTATAAAGGTGTATATTTAAGCTGCCTAGATTGGCTACTTATTTTTAAGACAATCTGCAAGGGTTTAATAACAACAACTTGGAAAATAACTTCTTTCAGCTCATTACATTACCTTTTAAATGCCACATAATCATCTTCTGGCGCTCCTCCTTCGATTTAGCCAAAAGGGGCTGCCGCTTATCCTTGGGTATATTCATATCCTCTATAATCTCCAGGAATTTTTCATCCAGCTCCGCAACGGACAGTTGCTGGATGTACTGCTCAAAGTCCTCCACGCCCGGCACCACATAGTTATCCGCTGATACGGGTCGTCCGCCATGGGTTAAGGTGCCACTGCTGATTGTTCCGCCTTTCGATTTCGAGGGCCTTCCAAACAGGCTGTCCAGGATTCCGCCCCCCGAAGATTTCGTTTTCTCGTGACGAGACATTCTGCAAGGAAAAAAAATACAAATTAAACTTATTTTAAGATTATTTTATAATATAAGCTAACCCCAGCTTTTTAAGACGCATTTCGGTGAAGAGCTAAACGGAAACTAAACAAAGACAATTTTCGAGACATGCGCACTTTTAATTATTTTTTGGGAGACACCTTGCACAGCTGTTTTTTGTTTACAGTTGCTGGAGAACTGAACAGACCGCGATTTCTGATGGTTTTCCAACGAATGCATCCACAATCGATGGATGGGAGGTGGTCGATCATTATCAGCTCTGGTTTATTTACAATTATCTGGGGTGCCTATAATGCCGATTCAGCCCCAACGGAGTGTGGAATTTTCAATTAACACGTTCGTAATGAAGAAGAGGAGGGGACATTACAGTAGATCCTCAAAATTGGAAAACTTAGAATAATTTTATAAATCGTTTTAAAAAATTACAAAAAAAAAATGCTAGAAATTTATTAACTAAAATGATTAGGTTTAAAAAAAAATTATAATAAATAATTAAACAAAAATCAAACAAGAAAATTTTCAAATTCAGACTTTACCAAACGACAGCGTAGCCACTGTTCTATTCAAAACAAACGAACCATGAAAACTGCTGATTAAAAGCATAAACAAAAAACTCAAATATAAACTAAGCAAATTTGACAAATTTATTAATAATGCGCACTAAATTTACAAAATGATGCGATAATCGCGGCAAGCCAAAATAGGAAATAGCTCAGAATTTGGAGAGCCACATAAATAGAGAAATAAACAAAAAGAGAGAGAACGGTTAAAATAAATGATTATTGAGTGATTCATTTGGCCTGGCTGAAATGCAGGCCGTTAGCATTTGAATTGGCTTCTATCGAAGGATGCGGTGGGAACACGCTTAAGCTTTTTGCGTTAGCGTTGGCCAACGCATCTAATGAATCACTAATGGAATCACAGCAGCTGGAGAGGAAAAAAACAGCAAAATAAAAAAGGCAAACGAGCAACAGGTTTTGGCCGATGGTTCTTGCCGGCTGCACAGAAGAAAAAAACTAAACGTTTAACCGGTTAATAAAATACAACGCCACAATGATTTAAATAATTCATATTTTTTCGGTAGAGTATAAATTTGGCCTGACTTACTTTTTTTTTTTATTAAAATTTAATATTACAAATTTCAAGGATACTTTTTTAAATGATTGAAATGGGCGTGCCAACCGTCGTGAAATCATTCACAATAGCCGGCTTGAGAAATCAAACTTATTATTTATTATGACTCCGCAAAAGGCCAATTGTGAATGAAGTGGTATGCGTGTGTGGGAAGAGGATAGAAGCGGAGGAGGTGGTAACAGAGGGAAAAGAGTGGAGCGACAAGTTCAAGCAGGGCAACAATTTCTTTTCAGGTCGCTAATACATAAGCATGTGCAGAGGAAATGCTTTCAACAAGATTTCTTTTGCCAAAGAATTTACAGCAATTGCCTCTTTCTCTATTTTGTTTACATGCACTGCATCCCTTTCTATTCCCTCTCCTCTCTCTTTCGCACTCCTTGTGCATTGGTGTGTACATGTGGCTGCAACTGCGAAAATGTAAACAAGTATAAAAACGTCTAATAACCGCTGGAATTCCAAGAAGCAAAGCGAGAATTGGTAAAAATGCGCTCACCTTCGTTTTGATATCTGTGTCGCCTGCTCACTTTTGATTTTTTTCGGTGGTTTACGTCATAAGACCAGAAAAATAATGGCTTGCCACACAGACACAGTTAAGCACACACACAACACTAACTCGCGATCAAACGGCTTTTGTTGTGGTTGTTGTTTTTGGTCCCTGGTTTTTGTTTGTTTTATTGCGCGACGCTGGCACAAAAAACAAGCTGCGCGCTATTCTTTGAACACTTTGTAGCCTGTCGGCTTTGGTTTTTCTTCCAGTGTATTTTATCGTACTTATTTTGTTGTTGTTGTTACTTTTCTTTTTTGCCACTTGTTGCTCTTCTGCCGCGGTTGAAACATGGAATACAATTAGTTTCAGCTCTTTTGGCAATTTCAACACTAGGTTATTCTGTTAATAATCACTTGGCATGCAGATCGCTGGCACTTCGCGGCCGTAAATCGCAAATAACAAAAATTTTTAAGACAAGCGTTTCGCTCAGCGCGTTGATCGGACTCAATGTGACCGTAGTAAGATCATTGAAATATACTACGTGGCTTAGTATTAATGGACTAAAACTTGCCTTCCATTTTGTACTGAGCACAGACTTATTAAAAACTTTGTCAAAATAGTTATTTGGTTTTGGTTTGGTTCAATATAAAAATTAATTCAGTGTTATCAACGTTAAATAGCTTTCAGTGGTCGAGATTGTCGAAAATTAAATCACTTAAATACTGTTATAAATTTAAAAAAGTTGGCAGCCCCATCTTTTTTATCAGCTGGAGTTCAACAAGACGACAACCCTATCAGCTACCTCTCGTAGATTTGTTAATTTTTGTTGGGAGTATTAAAATTACTCTGGATATGCGCAAAAATTAATTGAAATGCAACGTGACAGGAACTCATCCGGCTCTTACGCCCGCAAGGGCAACCGTCCACCAGGATTAAGGGGCAAGGAGATAGGCATGTACTACCGCAATCTCTCCCGGCAGCGAAGAGTACGCGACGCGGATGGGGACCCAAATAAGCCAGAAATTCGCTTGGGCTGTAATGTCAGCGTACCCGGCGGCGTTCTCTCCCGCGTCAAGGAACTCATGGAGAACTACAACCGAACACCGGCCAAGGAAAACTCCGATGTGGATGCGCAGTTCAAGCAACAATTTCGTCATCTTTTAAGTGTAAATTTTGAGGAGTTTGTGGCAGAGACCAAGGAGAAAAATGCGGGAGTGGACTACTCCAATCCCAAGCTGGATGAGAAACTACAGCAGGAGCTGGAAAACCGCCAGCAGGAGGAGAATGGCAGAAAACGGAACGCTGCGCGCCAAAAGCTACCCACCATGAAATACGCCGAGGAGATTGTCCAAGCGGTGCGTGACAACCAAGTAATTCTGATTGTTGGCAGCACCGGTTGTGGCAAAACCACACAAGTACCTCAAATCCTTCTGGACGATGCCATTTCCCGTGGCTGTGGATCGTCTTGTCGCATTGTTTGCACCCAACCGCGAAGGATTTCGGCCATAACCATTGCCGAGTGGGTTAGTTACGAGCGATGCGAGAGTTTGGGCAACTCGGTGGGCTATCAGATTCGCCTGGAGAGCAGGAAGCCGCGGGATAGAGCCTCCATCACATATTGTACCACTGGAGTTCTGCTGCAGCACCTCCAATCGGATCCCCTTATGCACAATCTGAGTGTCTTGATCCTGGATGAAATACACGAACGCAGCGTGGAAACCGATCTGTTAATGGGTCTTCTGAAGGTTATCCTGCCTCACCGACCCGAACTGAAGGTGATCCTTATGAGCGCCACTGTGCGTGAGCAGGATTTCTGCGACTACTTCAACAATTGTCCCATGTTTCGCATCGAAGGCGTAATGTTTCCGGTGACGATGCTTTACCTGGAGGATATTCTGGCCAAGACGAACTATGAGTTCCAAAAGTCCCGCGATCGCCGTCCGAAGCGGGATCGCCCTGAACGTCGGATGAAGCATGAGGCGATGATAGAACCATATCTACGGCGCATCAGAAACTCCTACGACAGTCGTGTGCTGGATAAGCTGCGTCTGCCGGAGTCCGAGGGATGCGAGGACATCGATTTTATAGCCGATCTAGTGTATTATATCTGTGAAAATGAACCAGACGGTGCCATTTTGGTCTTTCTACCGGGCTATGATAAAATATCGCAGCTCTACAACCTTCTGGATAAACCACAAACTCCAAAAGGTCAAAGATGGCGGAATCAATTGACAGTTTTTCCATTACATTCCCTGATGCAGTCGGCGGAGCAACAGGCAGTCTTCCGACGTCCCCCCTCTGGCCAACGGAAGGTCATTATATCCACTATAATCGCAGAGACCTCAGTGACCATCGAAGATGTGGTATATGTGATTAATTCTGGCCGCACTAAGGCCACCAGTTATGACATTGAAACAAATATACAGTCCTTGGAGGAGGTCTGGGTGACCAAGGCAAACACGCAGCAGCGGAAGGGCAGAGCCGGTCGAGTCAGGCCGGGAATTTGCTATAATCTTTTTACTCGCGCCAGGGAAGATCTAATGGCCGAAATTCCTACTCCAGAGATACTGCGCTCCAAACTGGAATCTATTATTTTAAGCCTGAAGCTGCTGCACATCGACAATCCGTATCGCTTTCTGCAAACCTTAATTAATGCACCCAATCCCGATGCAATAAAGCTTGGAGTGGACCTTCTAATGCGGTAAGCTTACTACTTTTAATCCATAGTTTTCGTTTCTTAAAGTAATACTTCATTTTTTTTAATCAGCATTGAAGCTCTAGACAAAACTGGCACCCTCACTCCATTGGGCATGCACTTGGCAAAGCTGCCCATCGATCCGCAAATGGGCAAAATGATCTTAATGTCCGCTCTCTTCTGTTGCCTGGATCCCATTACTTCGGCGGCGGCAGCGTTGTCATTCAAGTCACCATTTTATGTGCCATTAGGACAGGAGACTCGGGTGGACGAGATTAAGCGGAGGATGGCCCGCAATATGCGCAGTGACCACTTGTTGGTGCACAACACGATTAATGCTTACCGGGATGCTCGCCATGCGCATGCGGAACGTGACTTCTGCTACGAGCATTTCCTGAGCTCCATGACACTGCAGCAACTGGAAAGGATGAAGAACCAGTTCAGTGAACTGCTATTCAACTACAAGTAAAATTATTAAGCGTTTAGCTAAACAAAATAATCATGTCTCGATGTGTTCTAGGTTCCTATCTTCTTCAAACTGCAAGGATTCTAGCTCAAATATGAATTCAGAAAAGATTCCCCTGCTGAGAGCTATAATTGGAGCGGGTCTTTATCCCAACATGGCTCATTTAAGGTAAATATTGAAAACCAACAAAAGTTTGGAGATATATACTGTTTTCCTGCAGAAAATCGCGACAGATCAAAAACCGAGTGCGTGCCATTCACACGATGGCAACAGATGATGGTCGCCGGTGTAACTTCCATCCCTCCTCCGTGAACTGCGGCCAAAGTGGCTTTGATTCGGCATACTTTGTGTACTTTCAAAGGCAGAAGTCCTCTGATCTCTTTCTGCTTGACTCCACAATGGTATTCCCCATGGCCCTGATTATTTTTGGCGATGGCGTAGAAGCGGGAGTTACTCAAAACCAGACGTATTTAAGCGTGGCTAAGACTTATTAGTAAGCTAACAATCTTTCCTTTTAATTTAGTACCTAACAAATGATTTTCTTTAGCTTTAAATGCGGTCCAGAGACCGCCGATGTTGTCCTAGAGCTACGCAGCAATCTCGAGAAATTGCTGCTTAAAAAGGCTCTATATCCAGCGCCCATTGAAGAGGATGGCTATGAGAAGCAATTAATCAAGTACGTTCTTTTATAATATAATTTCTTTACATTAAAGTTACATTTTTCTAACCCCACAGAGCCATTGAGTTGCTTCTTTCGCTGGACGAAAGTCTGGGCGAGGATTATATTTCCTCTGACGACATCGACAACATTTAAAGCTGCCTCATGAGCTTTATTATTATTTATTATTTAGCTCACAAAAGATAATTCTTTTAGCAAAACATTGTATATGTTAATAATAAATTATAAGTGCAAGCTAGTGATGCAATAACAACATTTCTTGGTAAAATGCTCATTCCTAGTCGTCCTCCAACAGAGCAAACACGTTGCGTGATTTGGGCGGATCCTCTTCGATGGCGCACTCGTCCTCGTCGGCATTGGTTTCGTCATTGGAGCTGTCCTCGTCTTCGTCTTCGCTGTCTGCAGCTAAAGGTGGTAATTTTTAAATCGTGTTAAGAGTTTTATTTGTTAAAATACTCACTATCCGAGCAGACGGAAGAGGTATCACCGTTGGTCTCGCTTTCTGGCTCATCTAGCTCAACCTGCTGGTACTTTTTGACCTCTGCCACATCGGGATGTTGGAGCCAGTGTTCACGTCGCTCCTCGAAGCCCGGCGGATAAAACTGCAGCACCAACAGCTGCTGTCCAGCCAGGCACATGCGAAGGATGTGATTGGCGGCCCGATAGCGATCCGGTCTGGCCGCTTTGGCGGTGAGGAATCCTCGCTTAAATGCCCAGGCATCGGATATAGCCACCGCAGACCACTCGTCATAATCTTCGGGCAGATGGAGCCTCAAAAGCTGCGGTAGATTTAAATGCTCGCCGAGGAACTTCAAGGAGCGGTAGGGAACAGCCAGCTGGGAGATCGGAAAACTGCCCAGAAGAACTTGCAGGCTTTTGGGAGTACTCGAGGGAAAGACTAGACCGGGACAATCGCACAGGCGAACGAGTGGCGTGAGGAAAATGGTTTGAAAGTGCTTGGTGTGTCCGGGTGTGCGACTCACGCTGACCACTTTGCGACCCTTTAACGCGTTGATTAGCGACGATTTTCCGACATTGGGGAAGCCAACGCAGCCAATAGTTAGGACGCCACCATGATACTTGACGTGCTCGTGGGGCGTGGTGTCAATGCTGCTGCTGATCTTGAGTTCGCCTTCCACGGCAGTTGTCAGGTCATCTAAAATGTCCAGCTGATCGCTTCGCATGTCCTCGCGTATCTTCTGCTCCCAGGCAGTAAGATCCACCTCGCCCTGCACGAAGCGCTGACACTCCTTGTAAATGTTGTACACGCCTTCCATGCTCCTGCGATGCGCTTGCTGTCCCCGCTGGTTTCCTTTCCGGGATCGCGGCAGATACGATGCAAAGAGCACCACCGGCAGCTGAGGATAGCGATCGCGGAAATACTGTCGCCAGGCCACAACTACATGTGGCTCCACCAGATCCACCTTGTTGAACACCACAATAGCGTGCTTCTTCAGAGTATTGATGATGTAGTCATAGAGGGAAGGTGGGAACATTAGCGTGGCATAGCGCACATCCACAATTATGAGCAGAATGTCCGAGAACTCCAGGACGCGCCACAGTTGACGCCAGGTTTCCAGATTCAGCTCAAACAAAGAGAGCTCCTTGGAGTCGCCGGCACGCTGCTTCTTTTGTAGCTCATCAACATATTCCTGGGGAATAATAAAATGTTTACATAAAACTGCTGATATCGTACATAAGTCATTAAAGAGCTATCACAAAACTGAATTAGGTTTAAAATATAAATTACAACTCGATACCAAATGCAAAACTTAGCAAACCTGCCAACTTTTTATCCAGTAGATGACCTGACCTACCTTAAAGTATCGATTTTCGCTACGATCGAGCTGCTCTTTTGAGTTTTCCGGCGTCCAAGGGGGACGCACTGGAAAGTCGCAGCCGGCAAAGTAGTGCTCGTCCACCTCGCGCTCCTTGGGATTCAGAACTTCCAGGGGCTTGAAGCCCTCCTGCTTCATCTGCTCGAGTTCCTTTTTTCCCTCCTGATAGAACTGCAGATTATAACGATTCACGTTCTTGTTTCGATTTCCACCGCGTGCAAACGGCTGCTCCATGAGTTTTCTCGTCGTTTCGGGCACATCGCTGTCTTCGTATGATTCCTGGGTGCTTCTCAAATATTTTGGTGGACCTGCCGGCGTAACATTGTTAGTCATCAGTTCGGGTTTCCTTTCTTTCCGCCCCTTTCTTGTTCACAGGTGGCCAATGTTTTCTCACCTTTTGTGTTGCGCTTCTGGAGCATCTGGTCCTTCTTCTTCTTGCCGCTAAAGGCCACCTTGCGCCGTTGCTGTGGCATTGTTTTTGGGTCGAATCCTGGTCGTACTTCCGGTCAATTTGGATTTGTCTAGAGCTCCACAATTGTATGTAAGTAGCAGTAATTGTGATTGAATGTTGTTGCGGCTTTTCCCTTTTGCGAATTAAAAGTTTTTGACAAGTTGGCAACGCCGTAAGTTTAAAAAGGGTTGTCGAGCTTCTTAAAGCTTAATACCTGATTCACAACCATAAATAATTAAAATAAATTCCAATTTGGTAAATGATTTAGTTTATACTTCCTGCCAATGCTTTTCTTTTTTGGTTTTTTTTTTTTTGAAAATGTTCAGAACAGAAGCTGTTCTGAAAAAATGGTCCGATTGACGGGCGCTTAACTATCTTTTTTCGCTAATTCCGGGGCAGTTGACTTTTGAGGTTTTTTCCAATTAAAAAACGTTACAATAAAACGATTAGGGAAAGGTTATGCATGCTTTACGAGTTAACGATTTTTTTCTTTAAGATACATAATATAGTGTTTCCTAAAAAGTTTATGTCCGTTTAGTTACATATCATGTTTTTGTATAGTTTTCTCGGAATAAGTAATAAAATCACCGCAAGTTGGCAGCCCCGTTGCAATGGTGTTCAAAGTGCATTTAATTTTCTTATTACTTTTCAACTAGAAATCCCTGTAAAAATGCCGCTAAAAGGCATAAAGGTATTGGAATTTGTGGGCCTAGCTCCAGGACCATTGTGTGGCAAGATCCTTACCGATTTTGGCGCTACCGTCACTCGCATTGATAAGGTAAACAAAGGGGGGTAACTTGCATCAACAAAAACTAAATCCTTTTTTAATGTAGATTCTTGACAATCCTCTTGACGTACTGCAGCAGGGAAAAAGCACAATAAGCGTGGACTTAAAGAACCCAAAGGGCCAGCAATTGGTGCTAAGGTTGGCAAACAAGTGCGATGTACTTATCGAACCCTTTCGACCAGGAGTTATGGAGAAACTTAATTTGGGCCCCAACGAGCTTCGTAAACAGAATCCGCGTCTTATTTACGCCCGTCTTACGGGATTTGGTCAGCACGGGAGATTGGCGCCACGGGCGGGCCATGATATCAACTATGTGGCCATATCGGGTGTACTTTCTATGTTGGGCAGGCGACAGGAAAAGGTCACAGCACCTATAAATCTGCTGGCGGACTTCGCTGGCGGCAGTGTAATGTGCGCTCTGGGCATTTGCCTCGCGCTCTTGGAGCGCCACAATTCCGGAAGAGGTCAAGTGGTGGATGCCTCAATGGTGGAGGGAGCTGCCTATGTGGCCAGTTGGCTGTTTATGTCCCGAAATCTGAACATCTGGGGTCAAGAGCGGGGAGACAACATCCTTGATGGTGGTTCATATTTTTACGATACGTACGAGACCAAGGACGGCCTCTACATTTCCGTGGGCGCCTTGGAACCGCAGTTCTTTGAGCTGCTTAAACAGCGCTTGGAACTTCCCGAAGATCTCTGCCAATTTGGCGAAGAACATCAGGATCGCGGAAAGAGACTATTAACGGAAGTCTTTCTATCCAAAACTCAATCGGAATGGTCAAAGATTTTCGAGGACGTGGATGCCTGTGTATATCCCGTGCTGGACTACCGGGAAGTCCATAAGCACGATCACAATAAGGAAAGGGAATCCTTTGAGCTGCTCGAGGGTGTGACTGCTCCACGTCCAGCTCCACTTTTAAGTCGAACTCCAGGGAAATTGCCCAAGAAAAGTGATAAGCAGCACAATTTGATTGAAGAACTGGAGCTGAAACCCCAGGAACTGAAGGATTTATTGGATTCAGGAGTACTTACGCTTCCAGAAAAGGCTAAGCTGTAGGATTCAATTGGAAGTACCGCCATAAATAAAACTCTTTTTTGTTGCTCTTGCATTCAAAATTCTTTTATTCTCGCTCTTGCACACAGACACATTTTACATTTGCTAAAATTTCGCGTACAAACTATCAGTCATACAATTTGTTTCGGAACAGTTAGGCCGCACTTTGATATTCAGAGGGGGATTTGGATAATAATAATTTGATAATACAGCATACTATAATAACGTAACATAATTGATTTTCTCCTATCGCAAAACGTGGGTCAAATGTTCTCTCGCTCTCTCTCTCTCTCGCATCACTACTTACTGACTAAATTAGGATTAACTAGCATACCGAGTAGCACATATACTAGATTTAATTCGGCTAAAGCACCGCGCGTCAGCGTCTCCAATTGTCTGTGTATATTTAAGATAATCCATTATAATGCTCATACGTATGTACGTGGGTGTTATGCGTGGTTAAATGTAATGTGGATGTAAATTTCACTAGTTGGCGTTTTGGTGTGTAGTATTGTTCTAGTGTACGTTGTCTTTAGTCCCGCGTAAAGTAATCCTTGTGAGTCCTTAAGTAAGTTGTAGGTTGTGTAGTTGTTTGTTGGTATGTATATATAGTAAGTCTCAGTTCTCAGTATAAAATCAGTACCATATGTTACGTTCTCAATTTGTTTTTAGTTCACACCTGCAATTGTGCATTTCATTGTAATCCTTTTAAACGCTTACAAAAAAATATCATTTCTCTGCTGCGCGGGGTGCTTTTTCATTACATCAAATATATATCATATATACTCTCATACACAATAATCTCTCATACAGCACACTCCATACAGATGATCGAATCACAGGCAAAGTTACAGTTGCGTTTTTAGTTTATTTATTTTTTAACTTAGATCAGACGACGACCACTTGCACACAGGGCAAAGGTTAAAAGGCAAGCCCATTGAAAACCCTTTTGATTACACAGTGGAGTGTCCAAAGTGGATCTCCACCGTGCTTTTTTATTGGAGCTTGCTTTTCAACCGATTACCATTATATTATACTGCCTTACTCTAGTGACATGAACTCATTTCTTAACAGCTAGATGTAACAAAATCAATAGTGCATCAATTTTTAATGTTTTTTTTCTTCGTTTTTGGAATGGTAACATACAAAGTTTCTCAGTCACAGTATCACGCACTCCTACTGTTTATAAAAATGGGAAATGTAAGTATGTATAAAAGGTAGAAATTTGTGCTAAATGATTTGAGTGTCTTGTATTAGTTTGCTGGTGATTTCTTCTAAATATTACTCCTCTCATCTTCAGTCACTCTCATAAACAACCATTGTCAATCATCACATAATTCATCATCATCATCATTCAATGCACAAGTGTCATCATCATAATAATCAGCACCAAGCTTCATACTCAATCACACCTGTGAAAAAGAAGGTTGAGAAATGTGATTATTAGCAGTTGTTACGATGTACCATTTTGATTCTTCTAAATAATCTAACTTATATCGGTAGAGTGAATTAAAAAATTCTAGGCATCACTTACATTTTGCATACCACAGCCATAAACGTTCATGTTCCTTTAGGCGTTGCTCAGCTTCGATCTTCCAAGGATTCAGAGTCACTCATCTCTTTCAATCGCATCTGATCATTCATATCTAATATTAGTGTTAATCTAATTAAATTTGGCAATTTCGTTTCTATTTAAGCGCTGCAAGCAAGTTGCCATTTCAAAATTTCGATATGTTCAAATCTGATAAACAATAATTCTTTCTTTAATCGTTCTTATTTTTCGTGGACGGCTGTGCGATATTTTATTGCAAAACGAAACAAATATTACCAATGAAATTTTTTCTTTTTTGAAATGACAACTTGCTGAGCCAATGAATTCACTGAAAAAAGTTTAAAAACATTATTTAAGCTTAGTTTGACGAATTCTGTGTTATAATTTAGACATTTTTTGTAGTGTTCGTATTATATGTGAGCTTATATCTAAAGCAGTTCACAATAGTTCACTTCATTCACTTGTGTGTTTAAATGTTGTGAAAAGATTTTAAACGGTTAGTTCTTCATTTTTATCCTCTATTTACTTTTAATCGTTCACAGTCGCGTCTTTTTCGTAAGGTAGTTTCTGGTTATGTTTTTTGTATGGTTTGCATTTGATAAAATAACTAAATGAAGTATGAGTCGTTGTTTTGTCCTATCAAGCTGTCATGTGTCTTTATGCGCGTTCTACATTTCTATAATTATCATTTTTAGGAGAACCAGAAAAATCTTTGGCAATTCAGTGAAACAATTTTTTAAATAAAACCTTTTTTCCAATTTGAAAACACATAAAACAACTAAAGATTTTTCCGATACCCCTGCGTTTTCTTTTGTTTTTTTTTTTTTTTGTATACCCTGGTCCGTTGCGTATTTAGTTTTAGTATCTTGCGTTTATCTAATATATATATTAATTATACATGTGTTGTGTGTGCTGCAGGTAGTTGCTTGGTTGTTGTTTTGCTGTTTCATTCTCATACCCTTGCAGAGGGGTACTACATCATAGATCGGACTACTTTATGATATATATAGCTGCCATCGGACTAATAATAAGAAAATTTCGGTTTAACTTCTAACTGCAAGGGTATATCAGCCTCGGATCGCCGAAGCTAGCTGCCCTTTATGTTTTTTTCATTTCTTTTCTCCCTATTTCAGTTTGAACAAAAATAAAATAATGTGAGAGGCAAATAAAGCGTCGTTGATTGGAATAGTGAGAGCACACTACACTTAATTGTTGTACAAAAAAGTAGAATAATTTCATAATTTCGTGCTTTCGTGGGCTTTCGGCGTGGCTGGCTTTAATATTTGATATCCATTTGTATAGATTTTGAATATTGCTATTTGCTTCGATGGTTTGCTTTGTAATTCATGTGTTTTTGGAGCTGGTTCTTAAGACAACCACGCCTGCGCCTTTGTACGTCCCTAAGTCATTTCGTATTTCGTATTTAGTTGCTAGGTTGGTTTTTCAGTCGTCTTTGAGTGGTTTACATTAAGTTTCGTTTCGTTTGTTTGTAAATTTAAATTCAAATCCGTTTAAAATCTTTTTGATTTGTTGTTTTGTTTTGCTTACGTCTAAAATCATTCGTTTCGTTTCACTAGAAAAGTTCTTACGCTTAATTCATAATATCACACAACACGCCGATACACACGCGCGCCAAAGAAAAAGGAAATATTCATCCATTTCCATTCATTTTTCATTTTCGTGGGGTTTGTCGCAATCACAAAATACCATTTGTAGAGTTTCTCTCAAGCATTCATCATCACAGCATAACTATAGGCATCATAGGGGTAAAAGGTGTCGGACGACAGTCACGCAAACTTATAGATAATACATACTCGCTCTCAGCCATATGTTTCATTCCATCACATTCAGTTCACACTCAATGCATTCATTCTTATTTTGTATATTTTTTTTTTTTTTTTTTTTTTTGTTGGGCTAGTGAGGATTGTTGGATAGATACATTAGTTCTTACAACTAAAAGTGTGTGGTTCTTACAGCCGCTACAAGTTAATGTTTCCGAAAAGGTGTACTGCATTTAATATGTTTTACTCGTTGAAGCGCATTTTTTTTCTACCGATTTTTACAAATCAAACTAAATTTCACAAATTTGTATAACAGCTTTGTTAGCTTTTTGGTAATGCTTAAAATCGGGCTACTTAATCGCCGGATTCCTGGAGCAATCACAAAAACTAGGCTGCCCTTAAAGCCAAATGGTTTAAAAATGTCATTCAATCAAGAGCTACAAATATAGCAATATTGAATTTTAGTCAATGGGCAGCCTATTTTTTGGTCTTGCTATTCCGAGCGAGGACAATGGATGAGGGATAAATAAACTCACACGAAGATTAACAGGCCTTAATTAAATTATAATGTCGAAACAGAGGTTCGGTTTGAGCTTACAGCTAGTGGGGTTTAATAAACAATTTGTCTTAGCATTTACACGTTGCACAGCAACAATAGATCGGACAAACAAACTTAGCAGATAGAATCTTTTTATCAGAGAATTCGGACTGGACTGCAAAAATAGAGAAATGTGGGAGAAATAAAAATTAAAACATGAATCCATAGCAATCAATGATAGGAAGGATCGATTTTTGAAGATTTGGTTATTAAACACATTTCATTTTACGTTGAATTCACTAATTTGGGAATCAAAACAACAAAATACTTTCGCCAAAAATCGACACATCCTAATTCGCCATTCATTCGCTAATGAAATGCAAAGTAAGAACCGTGTATACTTACCAGTTTGGCTCCATAACATACAATCTTGAGGGTCTGGTGGGGTAGCAGGGAAACATTAACCTCTAGCAGGCGATCTACTGCGTGATGACCTGGCTATTAATCTTCTTGATCTCCTTGGCGGCCCAGGTGCAGAGCATCTTGGTGCGCTGGCCCTTGGAGCGCTTGCCCTCGGAAAGGAAGTGAGTAATGATGGCATCGTCCAGAAGCGGGTACAGGCGCGGACCGAAGGAGGTGCACAGATCGCCAATGAAGCCGGCGGCACTGGCCATCATCGAGTCAGAGACATCGCCCTCCTGAGCAATGCGCTTGATGAAGGTAATGATGTGCATCAGATGGGGCTCCATGTGCATCACGTCGGGATGAGCCGTCTGGTCGACGCCCTTGAGGCCCTGGATAATACCAGTGTAGGCCTCCAGAACACTTTCGCGCAGCTCGTTGACGTACTCGTTCATTTCGTAGTTGTTGGCGTCCGGCTGCAGAGTGGTCGCGGCTCGCAACATCTCCAAAACCACGCTCAGATATTTCAGGAAGTGGTTGCCAATGCTCAATGCTATATCCCCAAAGGCCGAAAGGATCTGCGGCTTGACGCTGCGATGCAAAGTCGGTTCGGAAAGGTTGTTCATCAAGACGGACATTATCTCGTCGGAGTAGGGCACCATTTGGTCCTTCAATGCGCGGAATATGTCGCCGGTGAGACCGACCGAAGCGCAGCACACCTGGTACTCCTGGTGATTCTTCAGACCCATGACGAGGCAGTCCTTAAAGGCTGGCATATACTTGGCAAACTGCCCACCCAAAAGTTCCACCAGTGTAGAAACAGCCAGGAAGGCATCCTCCTGCACACCACCCGACTTTCCGGCACTCGAACTGAACATGGTCAGGAGGGCGGTCATGATGGCATCGGAAATCTGCGGGGCATCCTGCTCGTGGACCTTTCTCAAAACACTTTGCAGAGTGGCGCACAGGAGCGATTGCAGATCGTTGAACTGATGCCGGTCGCTGTGGTTGTTGATCTGCGTCTCCATCTGCATCACCTGATGCAAACGCTCCAGAATCACCAGCGTGGTGCGCTGCACCACTAGATAGCAATCCAGCGGCGAGTTCTTGATCATATCCATGAGTGCCTCATAAGCAGCTCCCCGCAAATTGGCCTGAGCTCCATCCGATCGATCGGTGGTCTCCAGCAACTGGTTGATAATGTACTCGAAGTACGGAGACAGAGCATAGGTCTCCGGGGTCTCGCCCTCGGTGGTGACCGCTGCTTCGTATGCAGCATCTGAGAGACCAATGAAGGCCCAGCATACATTGGCTGCCACACGCGGCTCCGACTTTAAGCTCTTCACGAAGCATTCCAACAGAGTCTGGAGATACGTCTTGTTGATGGCAGCCTCGGGAATGATCTGCAGGGTAACAAATGGTTGAAATATGTAAAATCAATATTACCTTGTTTAAATGGTAGTCATTGTATAAATTTAAAGGAAATCTACTCACATCGCAGATGCGTCCGAAAGTCCAGGCAGTGGTGTCGCGCACAATAACACTGGTGTCGTACATCAACTTGATCAAAGTGGGCATAGCCTGCTCCACGAGCGGCTTCAGTGTGTTGGTCTCCAACCCATTGAGCACAGAACCAAAAGTCATCACTGCAGCGTCGCGGAATCGCCAATTGGGCGAGTCGATGTTCTCCTTTATGAAGGGCAGCACATGCGGCACGATTTCATCCTCGCAGCAGGTGGCCAGCACCATCAGGCAGACGGAAGAGGCCTTCGCCGGACTCCAGGTGTCCTCGTCATCGCACTCGTCCTGCTTGGTCAGCTTCTCGACGAGAACGGGCGTAAGGAATTGCAGGGCACCGCGGGCGTAGTGTTTGGATACCCGTTGCGGAGCTCTGCCCTGATCCGTGGCCTCCTGGCTCTCGATGGCCAGATCGATCTCCTCGTCGCAAACGTTCGACCAAAACTCAATTCCCTGCAGGGCGACCGCATCGTTGTCGGACTTCATGGCCGCCAAAGTGATGGGGAAAAGGGCCTGCGCCATGTAGGGTTCCATGAACTGGTAGTAAAGGGTCATCACCTTCACCAGACACTGAAGCGCGGCTACGCAGATTTGCGAGTCCTGGCTCTGAGTGGCCTCGCACACCACCTCCATGATGAAGTTGCGCTCCATGTCCTTTTCGAAGTTCGACTTGGTGAACTCCAGCGAATTGTGGAGTGCCGTTGTGGCCGCCAAACGAACATGGTTGCTCGGCTCCAGCTTTCTCATGCCGTGTATAATGGCAGTAAGAACGTCGTTCGACTGGTTCTCCAGCACGCCGAAACGAATGTCCTGGCAGATGTAGCCAATCGCTTCTAGAGCCGCCTCACGATGCATTTCGCTGGAACCCTCGCTGACCACCTTGTTCACCAGTGTCTGGATAAGCATGGCCCATCGGTTCATTGGCAGCTCAATCACCGCCACATAGGCCACGCACTGGGCGGCACAAGAAGGACGAGTGTTCTCAGTACCCAAAGCGGCAAGGATCTGCAAGGGTATAAAGGTTATGAAGTAAATCATTTCTGTAATGTAACTACCTAACTCACGTTATTCTTAATCAACTCGCGGATCTCGCTGGAAAACTGGTGCCAGCGCTCCTGGTACTGTTGGCTGATTTTCTCGTCCTTGCTGGTCAGGTGATTCTTTAGCTGGAGACCGGCTGCCATTCTTGCCACTGCACTGTTTGTCGTGTTCACCAGGATCTCCGACAGCGCCTTAAGGAATTCGGGCAGATTGGAGGCCGCGGCCTGCTCCAGAAAGTTCTTAGCAGAAAGCAGTTCATTTTTGTCTGCAAATTGTATTATAAATAAGTATATAGTTAAAGTCAGGAATTAAAAAGGTTAACAAATTATGAAAAATGTATTTCTTTTAAGTGTGTGTCGTTAAGGGAAAAATTTTTCGTTAGGGGATATAATAAAAATGATTAGTTCTTTCTTCCGGTCTCAACATATTTTTATCTTCGAGCTCAACAGAAAGTTTGAAGACATACTTTATCGGCAACCGGAAGAACTTGTCGTTAAACATACGACAATTCAAAAACGACGCCTCATTGATCCCTACAGTTTGTGAGGTTATGTAGGGGTTGAGGTTTATAAATCCTTAATTGTAGGAGCGCATTTATACGTGCGAATACATATGGACACGCTGCCACGGGGGAGGGAGTACATGTACAATTGTACATGTGTGCGAAGGCCCCTAGCAACCAAACATATGCGAATGACTATTGCAACCCTGCGCAACATATAACGCGCGTCCCTCCCGCCAACCAAAGAAAATGAAAACCTCGAGACCCCTGGGAAAAAAGGCCTTTAAAGCCATATAAAACAAAACTCACCTGGCGACACCGTCTTCTCCAAAATGGCAATCAATTGCATGGTTATATCGGAAGTCATTTTAGCGCTTTTTTTTTCCTTCTCTATATAATTTACTTTCGGTTTCTTTCTGCAGATCGTGCGTCTGTATGTGTGAGTAATGGAATTTTTGCGTAATTACTAGACAGTACTAGTCTATTGGCTGTGGGGAGGTTCAAAATAGTAATCAAAGTTAAATATAGTACTGCTATAGATGTGCGAATTTCTTTTGACAGGTTGCAACACCTTGAACGTCACAAGAATTGATTTTTTTTCGCACACACAGACATACACAATAAAACTCGATATTCTACTCACGTTTTCTGGCTGTTGTTGCTATCTCCTCGGGAGCGGTAAAAAAGCGGGATGTCGAACTGTTATTAACTTAGTTATATTTATTATAAGCCTTTTTAAAGCTCACGCAATTTCTTTTTTCCGCTTTTTCGGGGGAGGGCAATTTCTTGTGGCTGCGAGCAGCGTGACCGTGGCGCGAAATGATACCAACAATTGCAGAGTATTCCAAAATATACCGCAATAAGCTTAAGAAAACGACAAAGGTAACGCTTCCTTCTTAACTAGTCGTTGGATTTAAACTTGTTTTTTTTTTTTTTTTTTTTTTTTTAAGGAAAACCTAACAAATGAACGTTAAACAACGAAAAAGATCAACATACTAAATTTATTGAGTTCATTCTCTTGGGTATACATGTTGTAACAAAATGTTTTAAATGTAAAAGTATTCAAGTCAGCTTTTAATGCGTATTTAGATATAAGAGTTAAAATATTTAATACAGATAATACAATACAGACAAAATATATTGCTACATTTCTTGAAATCTTTATGTTTTATAAAATTTTATATTCTTGTGGGTACACATCTTTTAATAAAATACAAATGGACAATATTCAAGTCAGCTTTTTATGCGTATTTAGACAAATGAGTTTCAATATTTATAACTGACAATACAATAACAACCAAATATTTTGCGTAATTTCTAGACACTTTTATGTTTTAATAGAATTCTACAAATTTAATAAATGTTAGGAATACAAAGTAAAATTCGTAATATTTTCTTGGTATTTTGTGGTGTTCAGCCCTGATTGAGTATTGCCACGATTTTATAAACTAGTTGGCAGCTCGCTTATCTGGACTAGGTGGCAACTCTGTCACTGCTGACGTTCGGCAAAAAAAGAGGAAACGTAGTAAAAACACTCCAGAAATTCGGAATATTTAGATTAATAATCCCCAAATACGTTTTCTGCGATTCCCGACGATCCGGAGAGTGAGGGAGTTTGTCGGTGACATCGCCACGTTGAAGATACAACCCAAGAAAAACGAGGGTGACCAACCTGCAACTCCTGGCGTTCGTTGGCCGTAAATTCAAGATGATCCTGCTCTCCGGACTTTTGCCACTGTTGGGCGTCGTCCTGCTGCAATTGGCGTCCCCAACAGAGGCTTTCTACCTTCCCGGCTTGGCGCCGGTTAATTTCTGCAAGAAAACCGATGTCTCGTCCACATGCAAGGTATGTGTAAATGTACATACTCATGTATGTATGTGTACATAAGTTAGTGGGTGTGTTTGCACTACGTCCGCAACAATTAGCAATGCCTTTGGATATGGTAGTGAAAAATAGTGATATGTTCCTCTAATGGTGGTCAGGAGCGGAAGCGCTGATAAGGCCAGTCACTAGCTCTAAGTTTTCCTATGCGGGGTCCATATCGCAACTTCTGCTGACGTTGGCTGCGTTGGCTAGACACGCTGCTACAAGAAAACTGGAAATTCTAATGTTGGCTCAGCTGGATCTAAAATGCAGGTTAAATTCTTGGGCTTAAAGTCTGTTCTTTTACCACTGACGTAGAACCAACCAAGACAAATTTACTTATTGAATTATTGCAAATAAGAATGATTTTGCCGGTGTATGACGCAAAATTGATAAGCATGAATAGTATCTTAGGCATTTTAATCACACTTGATAGTGATTATCCTAATCACTTTTGATATCAGATACCTTTACCTACCTAACATAAACTATAGAAGAATACCATCGATACTGTTTAATTGTAAAACATTTTTCCAGGAAGTCGATAAGGCTAAAAGTCATATCGTTTTATGCACCATTTAATTAACGTTCATTTGCTGATAACAATAAATTGAGGTGTTTCAATTTTAATTAATTTTAAACTATCAAAAAGAGTTTGAAGATAAGATGAATTTTATCGAAAACATAGGCAAGGTACGACTGCTAAAAAATATATATTGGTAATGACTGTTTTCTTTTACAAAATAGTACAACTATTTTGGTGTCTCTAAAAATAATATTGATAAGATAACAGGATAACCTAAATTTTCCAAGAATTACCAAACCAACCGATCAATCTGATTCCTGATTATCTATTCTAGTCGGAAATTCTACTGTATGTGAACCGCTTAAACACCGAAGAGTCCGAAATCCCCTATGAGTACCATCACTTTGACTTTTGCTTGGGCGAAGAGTCCAACTCTCCGGTGGAGAATCTGGGACAAGTGGTGTTCGGTGAGCGAATTCGTCCAGGACCCTATAAAATCCAATTCCTGGAGAATCAACAATGTGCGAAAGTAAGTTGCTGTTTATTCGTCTGTCCAATATAGGAATTTACCCACTTATCGTATTTCTTTTTTGTTTAGGCCTGTGTTAAGAACTACAAGGGTGACGATCCAGTTAGCAACCGCCGCATGATGGTCTTGAAGAAGGGAATCAGCTTAAACTACCAGCACCACTGGATTGTCGACAACATGCCGGTCACTTGGTGCTATCCGCTGGAGAATGGCAAGCAATACTGCGGAACTGGATTCCCCATGGGTTGCCTGGTTCGCAACGATGGCGAGGGATGTCCCATTAACTCTATCTACAACCAACCCATGCATTATTACCCCTTCAATCATGTGGACTTGGAGATCACGTATCACAGTGGACAATCGGAGGACTGGGGAATTCAATTTGGCAACAGCGGACGCATTATATCCGTTAAAGTTACTCCAAAATCGATTAAGCACTTGGATCCTGAAAACCTGAACTGCTTGAGCACCGAGCCTCTGGCAATCAGTGAGACATCCCTGAAGGCTGGAGAGCAGCTCAATATCGTGTACACCTATAGTGTGAAATTTGTGAAGAATGACGCCATCAAATGGTCTTCACGTTGGGATTACATTCTGGAATCCATGCCACACACAAACATCCAATGGTTCTCCATTCTCAACTCCCTGGTGATCGTTCTCTTCTTGAGTGGCATGGTGGCCATGATTATGCTGCGCACCCTGCACAAGGATATTGCCCGCTATAACCAGATGGACAGCGGCGAAGATGCCCAGGAGGAGTTTGGCTGGAAGCTGGTCCATGGCGATGTGTTCAGACCGCCACGCAAAGGCATGCTGCTGTCCGTTTTCCTGGGTTCTGGTGCTCAGGTGCTGGTGATGTCCATGATCACCTTGGCATTCGCCTGTTTGGGATTCCTCTCGCCCGCCAATCGGGGAGCTCTGATGACCTGCTCCATGGTCTTGTTTGTGTCGTTGGGCACGCCAGCTGGTTATGTGTCTGCGCGAATTTACAAGAGTTTCGGTGGCCTGAAGTGGAAGAGCAATGTTATTCTCACCTCGATCGTTTGCCCAGGGTGAGTTTTGATCTTAAATAATCCTCTTGAATTTAATTTTATCATACTAAATATTTTCATTTGTTTGCAGTGTGGTCTTCTCTTTGTTCTTCGTAATGAATCTGGTTCTGTGGGGCGAAAGTAGCTCGGGAGCTGTGCCATTTAGCACGTTGATTGCCCTACTTGCCTTGTGGTTTGGCGTCTCAGTGCCACTGACCTTTGTTGGCGCCTACTTCGGGTTCCGCAAGCGCGTGAGTTTATTAGTTACTAATGCAAGTTAAGTAAAATAAAATTGAACACCCATTTTCAGGCCCTGGAGCACCCGGTGCGCACCAACCAGATTCCCCGACAGATTCCCGACCAATCGATCTACACACAACCGATTCCCGGCATCGTTATGGGCGGCGTTTTGCCCTTCGGCTGTATTTTCATCCAGCTTTTCTTCATCTTGAGCTCTCTGTGGTCCAGCCAGATGTACTACATGTTCGGCTTCCTGTTCCTGGTCTTTGTCATCCTGGTGATCACGTGCTCGGAGACAACCATTCTGCTGTGCTACTTCCACTTGTGTGCAGAGGATTATCACTGGTGGTGGCGCTCCTTCTTGACGTCCGGTTTCACTGCTGTCTATCTGTTCATCTACTGCTGCCATTACTTTGTGACGAAGCTCTCGATCAAGGACAGTGCCTCGACGTTCCTGTATTTCGGCTACACGGCCATCATGGTATTCCTGTTCTTCTTGCTGACCGGCACCATCGGGTTCTTCGCGTGCTTCTGGTTCATACGCAAGATCTACAGCGTGGTCAAGGTGGATTAAGCAGCAAAAATTCAAGAATAAGGAGCTCGTGCGAATGTATTTTTGTATGTGTAGCCACAAATTTACACTTAAGCCTAATGTGTGTGTGATTTCTGCGCTGTGCGCCCGGCACAGACAGTTTTCTGTTTATTATAATTACGATTGATATGTGTACAATAACATATATTTGTATCAGGCAAGAACCGTGGAGTAACGAAGCGCGCAATAATCTTTAAGCAGTAAGCAGCTGATGAGTTGGAGGAGATAAAGTGATTCGAAGCATCTTTTGTATAGTTCACCGTTCTGTTAATCTTTAGGCGTAAAGTTTAGCAGTGTCCATTTCCCAGCTCTAGCAACGATTCCAAAAACGAAAATAAAAGGAAAAGAAAAGAAAAGAAACTAAAAGTCCCATTAAAAGTACTGAGCCGCAAAAACGAAGTACTTTAAAGCCTATTCTCTACTTGTAATATCAAAGCCTAACAACTGTAATTAGTGGCTCGTCTTAGCCGTAATTCGAGCAGGATTGAATTCACGTGTAATATTTTAAATACTTTAGTTTAAACTATTTAAATCTAACTTGCGACTAAAGAATAAACAAAACTATAAATTATGAACCCATTTTTGTTTTCTATCATCAGAACTAGATCTTTTTTTTCAACCCTAGCTAGAATGACAGTTGTCAGATACTTTCTATGGCTTCCGCTAGCTGGTGAAACCAGGCAGTGCGAATAAACATTTCCAGCCCAGAGTGTTTCTAGCGGCGCATCCATGTCAGATATTGTGGACAGCGATGGGGATGAATACGATGAACTTTCGGAGCTGCGACAACGCCAGAAACCCGAATCCCAGCCCTCAGTGGATGTGAGTAGCTTTGAGATTGAGTCCTTGATCTAAACTAGAACTTATCTGCTGTTTTTAGGAGGCCTTCGATTTGGACGACCTGCTGCCCACAATTGGCGAGTTTGGCAAGTACCAGAAGCTCTTGGTTTTTGGCATTTGCCTGCCCGCCTGCATTCCGTGTGGGTTTTGTGCCTTTAACCAGTTGTTTATGGCTGATACTCCGGATGACTATTGGTGCCGCATCCCGGAGCTGCTCGACCTGCCGTTGGACCAGAGAAAATCGCTGGCCATACCCAAGGAACTGGTGAGTAACTGCAGACGAATAGCAGCCATACGAGTGCAATCAAGTCAGCCCATTGATTGTGCGTCGTCTAAGGTGAAGGGTCGATACGAGGGTGGTTCGATGATTACTCATCGAGGGGGCAAGGGAAAATAAACAGATGTCTTATTGATTTTAGTTTACAACTCAAGGAATATCTCTATTTTAACAATGTTTCTTTTAAGGATAATGATGAACTGGTCTACAGCAAGTGTTATACCTACGGAGTCAATTGGACGGAAATACTTGAGTCTGGGGAAGATGTTGACTTGACCACCATGGAACCAAACAGCAGTTGGCCTTTGGTCAAGTGCAGCCAGGGATGGGAGTACAACACGACCAACGTTTGGTCCTCCATTGTGATCGATGTGCGCAGTCCCAGAACATAAAGCCTTCATATCCAACAAACATAAACCTTCATCTAGGAGAAGCTTGAATCATTTCCCAAGCATAAAGTACTCTCTTCCAAAATATTACTTAAACAGTAACTTAATACCCCGTATTTAGTTTGATTTAGTGTGCGATCAGGATATATATCCCACGATTGGCTTGGCTGCTCTTAATACTGGCGGTCCTGTGGGTGTTTATCTATTTGGATTACTGAATGATCGTGCTGGAAGAAGGCTTTCCTACTTCATTTGCTTGGCCACTTTGCTGGCTGGAAGTTTGGTAACCTCGCTCAGCAAGGATTTCTGGACTTGGGCAGGCAGTCGTGTCATTGTGGGATTAACCATTCCAGCTGTCTATCAGATACCCTTTATTATATGTGAGTTCCTCAATTACTTATTACCTTTTAGTTGCATTTATTATTTATTTTACATTTTCAGCTCTGGAACTGGTTGGTGAAAATTATCGTTCCTTTGTGACAGTAATGACCTGCACTTTCTACACTTCGGGCATAATGCTCCTGTCTGGAGTAACTTATCTGGAAAGAGATTGGGTTCGTCTCTCCTATATCACCTCCCTGCCATTTTACGCGTACTTTCTGTACATGTTCGTAATGCCGGAGTCACCGAGATGGCTTTTAATGCGCGGTCGTTTGGAGGAAGCTCTCAAGATTCTGGAGCGCATGGCCAAGGTGAACGGCAAACAATTTCCGGAGGCAGTGCATCTCAAGTTGGAGGCTCAAATTCGAAGGGATAAACTCAAGAAGCAGAAGAAAAAGATAGCCAATGTGGGGCTAATGGATCTCTGTCGTACTCCCAATATGCGTTTGAAGACCATATTGATCACTCTAAGTTGGTTTGCCAATGAGACGGTTTATCTGGGTCTCAGTTACTATGGCCCTTCGCTGGGCACCAATCAGTATGTTAGCTTCTTTTTGTCGGCCGTTGTGGAGTTGCCAAGTTACTTGTGCTGCTGGTATTTCATGGACACCTGGGGCAGAAGGTGGCCCTTGAGTTTGTCCATGATTTTGGGGTAAGTAAAATAGCTTTTATTATTTATAATTTATAAACTAATCTTTTATTTAGTGGCGTTGCTTGTGTGATAACCGTAATGCTTCCCGATGATGCCGTGGATGAGACTTTAGTTCTGTATTTGATATCCAAAGCTCTCCTTTCCGCGTCCTTTTTGATCATTTATCCCTTCGCCGGAGAACTATATCCCACACAAGTTCGTGGCATTGGCATTGGTGCTTCCAGTTATATAGGAGGATTGGGTCTCATTGTCATACCATTTGTGACCTACTTGGGTAAGGACAATCTCAAGCTGCCGTTGGTCATCATGGGCTTTGTTTCGATGCTGGGCGGGATGACTGGACTGCGATTGCCGGAGACACTGCATCATCGATTGCCGCAAACTATTGAGGAGGGCGAGGAGTTCGGCAAGAATTGGCAACTTAAGGATTGTTGTCGTTGTGCTCAGAAGCCGTGAGTCTAAAATAGAAACTTAATATTAATAATAATAAATAAAGAATTTTAAATATTTATTATTAACCCCTCAGTGATGTTTTATCCCAACCTGCATCGTACGAAAATCTGGATGTTCTGGCTGGCTCATCAACCAATGCTTCTGAGGTGGAACTGGAACTAAAAGACAGTCGAAGGGTAAGGGAGCCAACTCCTCGGATTGATGAGCGCACACCTCTGGATTCGACATCCGGTGGAAGTGTTCGACCAGTTCATCGACCTTCGATGAAGCGCTTGGTGCGCCAGATGAGCATCATGGATACCCAAAGGACCCATGATGGCACCATGCAATTGACACATTGGATTTAGGTTTTAAGACAGAAGATCAGTTTTGAATTAGTCATGTTAATATGCTAATATTTTTTGTTTTATTATAGGGAAATTATATACTCAAACATTTTGATTGAAATAACTATAACACTTAGTATATAGTTTTAAAAAATTAAAAAAGCGCAATCAAGCACAATGTAAGCAATTGCCATTGAGTGTGTATAATATGTAATGAAATAAATATGTTTATAACATACATAATAAATTATTGTTTTTATTAAACCTTTTTCCGCAATTAAAAAATGTTCCTTAATTTATTTTTACTTTGTGCAAATAGGTACTCCGATTCCCGCGTTATTAGCAACTTTGTTTTCCTTTTCCTTAATTGTAGGGCAATATTAGTATTTCTAAGTTGTTGACTTCAACAATAAACAATGCGAATTGAAAAAGGTAAACAAAAACCGAAACTTAATTCTGCAAACATATCCGGTAAAAATAAATAAATAAATAAGTATGTGTAGCATTTGGCGACTTCTCAATCACAGCAATTGATTTATGCATTTATTCAGGCAATTATGCAATTAATTGTTGTCAAACAAAAAGAAAACTTGTTTATACGGTGAATAATAGAGGAATGCGCAAAATTGCCCGCAGCTGTCGGCCGCAAACTATTGGCGGTCACTGTCAATCGTAGGAAGTTCCTGGACCCATGGGAATTATTTTATACAGTACTCCAATTGGGTAAGAAATATATGAACTAGAGGAAATCATTTGAAACCAAAACATGGTATCTTAATAAATTTTTAAATATATAATTTGCAAACACAAATAAATCTCTTATGTTTGAATCTAAAAATTAGACTAAAAATGTCTCCCATCAAAAAAATGTCAAAAATGTATTAAACAAAATTTCCGTACAAGTAAAACAAGTTACAATATGCCGAAACAAAAAACGCAATCGAGATTGGTGAAGACTGCTGCTCCTGTTCGCGTCCTTCGTCCTGTGAATCCTCGTAAATCAGCTACTCCACCGACTCCTTCGTACAGGACGTGCATTATGGACATGCCGGAGGACATCATCCGATTGCTTTATGATCATCTGCCTTTATTGGCGGATAAAGTTATGCTCGCCTGTGTGGAACCGAAATTTAGATCGGTTTTTGAAGGTTGGTCTAAAAATCGACGCATTATCCTGGAAATGGAAAGCCTGGAGACGATGCCACTACCTCAACTGATCAGATTCTTCAAGGTTGCGGGACCTTTTATTAAAGTCCTTCAAGTTGACTGCGCTTCCTTCCAAAAGGAATCACTTCTTGTGGAGTTCGTATCGGAATTCTGTCCGGGATTGGAGGAGATCAACTACAGCAATGCCACCGATGAGTTTCACTATCGCACAATCATGTCCAAAATGACGCACCTGAAAAAGGTGACTATTGATTGTTTGGACGCAGAGGATGTGCTAAATTTTGATTTGCAATCAAATCAGGAACTGGAATCTTTTGAGTTGGTCAATGGATGCTATACAGGTAATTGTAAAGTTCTTACAAATAATAAATATATTTTAATATTTATTTTATGTTTCTCTAAAAGGCAAAAATCTCTGCGGCTTTCCCAATCTCAAAAACTTGGTACTTCGGGACTGCCTTTTATGGAACTCTGGAGAATTTGGAATACCCCTGAAGTCTTTGATAACATTGGACCTTGATGACTGCTGTTTCGAGGTAATGAACCAAACCCTATATCAAAAGATAGCCGACAGTTGTACGGAGTTAGTGGAGCTTCACTTTTCCGGTTGCGATACCAATTTCGAGGTGATCGCCCATTTGCCAAAACTTGAACGATGCACTTTAAAAACCTGGATGACCTCCAATGAACTGAACATTGGGTTTCTCACCGTTCTGGCCGAGAATCACGGCAAGAATCTGACCCATCTCCATTTATCCGGACAGTTTCAGATCACCAATGAGCATGCGAGGTGCCTGGGTCAATTGAGTAGCCTCAAGGATCTGCGGTTTAGCCACAACGATGTCCTGGAGGATGATCACTTTAAGTTCTTCAACGATCTCAGTCAGCTGGAAAAATTTGGTCTTACTTGGTGCGGTCGCGTAATGGACATCGGAATGATGAGGATGGTGCGAAAGTGCCTGCTGTTGAGAGTTATCGATCTAAGCGATTGCGAGGAAATCACCGATGAGTTTGTGATCAACGCCATTGGATTTTGCTCCAAGGGACCGGGTCGGAAGTTGGAAATCAATGTGAAGAGAACTAAGATCAGGCAGGATATCCTAACGGTGAGTTGAAAATGAGAAAAGATATTTGCAGAGTATGTTCTTATAATATTATATTTTTTAGAATTCGGATTATCTGGATCCTTCAAATCACGTTAAAGTTAATTTTACTTAACGGAAGGTTTTCGAACGGAAAGAACTACAATTCAAACAAATAGGTGATTATTTAATAGTACCTCTATTATTTTTAGGGTAACTTTGTTAAGCAGTTTGGAAGCTGTTTAGCAAAAATGGAATATTGCTCCTTTTTGAAAGAACGTGAAATAAAAAAGATTGTAAAAATATAAAAAAGCTGCAGGAAACAAATTTCATTAAATTAAAATCCTAAAAACTTTTTAAACAGTTTAAGAAATTTTCCATGATTATTTATTTAAAACACATAAGGAAGAGTTTCAGAGGCTTCTGTGTGGGAGTGCTTTCAATTGAATTCCTTTCCAAAAGAGGATGCCCTTGGAGCCCAGAAATTTTAGACAATGGGATCCTCACTGGACTGAGTCATGGGTAAGTCAGCCATAAGGAAGTGGACGCTGGACGATCAATATTTATGATCATGCTCACAATGCTCCATTAGCACGCCGATAATTGCGGACAAGCGTGTGTGTCGCTGCACTTTGGGCCTTTGGCTGTAATAACAAATGGAAACAGGCCCGCCAAACGGTGAACAAACAAACCAACAAAAAAAAAAACCGAAATCAAACAATACGATATTCGATACAGTTCTGAATCCGCGATTCAATTCGATTCGAACGATCGATCGCTGGCAATAAATTTCGCAGTCAATTGCTGCTCTATTGGAACTGAACTTTGTTGCTTGTGGCCGATGATGTCTGTGTTAGCAGCAGGAAGCTGGCGACCCGTTCCAATCAGCGACCAGTTGCTTACACTTGGGAAATACAGATTACATTAACTTATTTTCTGAATTAAAACAAAAAGATTTGATTAGCACCAAGCTAAAACAAATTGTAGAAGCTTGAAAAACAGTTTTTGTTCACAGACAATTAACAAAAGAAGAAAATCGTTTCAGAAAAATAACTATTGGTTCTTAAAGTTTTTTATAGATTTGTTCCTTGGTTTATTAAAATAACTCCATCCCTTTTTATCGCAGTGCAGATCATAGATCGAACTCACCTGTGGCCAGTCCAATGGTTAGTCATCGATACGTTTTGTTTTGTGTTTCAGACTGACCTCGAGTGGCTCCTTAAATGGCTGTCGGCTGCAATCGCTTTGACTCTCCAATCTCGGGGGGGCTAAGAAGGGGATTCTAAGGGGATTCTAGGGGGTCAGAGGCACCCCGACAAATGCCTTGACATGTTCAGGTGTCTGCCATGCTCAACTAGCTGACTAATTAGCGTACTTTAACTAGACCAACTCGTTGACATTTGGCCATAAATCGGCAAGGCATCTTCTGCTCATCGGGAGGAGAGTTCGCATGAGTAGAGTAAATTAAGCAGGGATTTTCGTTGTACCTTCCCCCTTCGCTTTTTTTTTTTCTTAGGTTTTTTTTTTAAGATACTATACTCTAAGCGTGTCCAATCACGCCTGTGAATTATTTAAAAATCTCTGCTGGGCTGTCTTATTTCATAAGAGAGACAAGCCTTAAAATTGTTACCCTGATGCCATAGAAATTCGTGTTGTCGTTGTCGTTCGATGATGTTGTTGCTGCTGTTTTTATTGTTGTTGTTGTTTTGGGGGCCTTGCGATTATGGGAAATGGCTTTTGCTATCGCTTAGCACACCTCTCGACGGATGAACTTTTGCTATCGCCTAACGCCTGGGAAGAACCCCAAAAGGGGCGGAATCTGCTGATTTTCGTTTAAATGGAGTTTGCCGAAGTAAAAGGTTTTTTTCCTGGGAACAATAAACTAAATATGTTAGCTTAATAATACAGGTTTTTGTTTTATTTTAAAAGAAACGTAAAAGAGACACAGAATGAGGCATCCAGAGCTTGTACTTTAAGAAAATTCACTCGGATTTCAGGATAGTGGAATAATGACCCGCAGCAGGAACTCCAGAACCCATAACTTTAATTTTTCAAAGTGGCATACCTCTAAACGTTTGTAATTGCGTCCTAAAACAAACTGCATTCAAAATTTTCAATTTCTAGGGGGTCGAAATTTTGACCCCTATTCATGTCAGATTTTTTCTAGTTTCCTATGAAATGCATATAGGTGACCCCAAGCAGGACAACCAGAACCCATAACTTCGACAATTTTTGTCCGATTTCAACAAACTGCTTTCAAAATTTTTAGTCTCCAGGTGGTCGAAATTTTGACCCCTGTTCATGTCAGATTTGTCCAAGTTTCCCATAAAATCCGGAGAGGTGACCCCAAGCTGGGCAACCAGAACCCAAAACTTCGACAGTTTGTTTTCGATTTCAAAGTGGCATTCCTCTACTTATTTGCAATTGTAATTTTTAACGAACTTCACTTTAAATTTTAATTTTGGTCAGTCAGGTTTCATAGATTTTTTACCACCCGTTGGACTGCTGAAGTGTGAAGCCAACCAGTGAAGCCCGTTAAAAGTTTACCAATTAGTCTCCCCTCTGGTGGCTTTCAAGCAATCTTAACATGTTAACAAATCTCTTAATTTCTATTGTTTTTGTGAAACATTTATTACCCTCCTTGAAATAAAATTTTATGAGACACCCACAGTCATGCGGAGAACGACCCACTTTGTTTTGGATCCGCAAATTATTTTGCGGCACGCCACATGCTGCAACACCAGCAACAGCCACAAAAAAAAACCAACCAAGACTTGCCAACATTAATTTAATATTGAAATTACAATATTTTCGTTTTTCTTTTTGTTTTTTTGGGCAGATCCGAATTCATTTGATTCTACGGAGATGTTTTCATGCACGATTCGGGGACTTGTGGATCATGTTTCAAGCAATGTTGCTGATGATGATGATGATGATGCAAAAGTTAATTTGCGAGTGCACACTCCTTGTTCTTTGGCTCCTCGGCAGATGCAGATGAACTTTTTGGGCAGAAGCGAGTGATTGGCACATTAGCAACAAATTGTTAGTACATCTTATTTAAGCCGTTTAATTAATTTCGCGCATTCTGACTACCCGAAAAATTCGACGAAAAATACAATAAAACAAATCAAAGGGAGTTGTTGGTTTCAAGCGTGCTAACTTGCAAATGCTCTACCAATAAGTTCAAATTAGAAATAAAGTTTAACTAATTAAGCAATTCTGCACAAAAAATAATAATCGTTAATGATGTTTAACTACATTTTAAATACAACAAAGAAATGTGCGAAAATATATTTTGGTATTTATTTATTTAATTTATTTAAATTAGCTTTGGACTGGCAAACTTTATGTAGGGGTATGTCCCGCATCAAAATTCGAAGGAACAGAAGACCAAATTGCGGGAAAACAATCAGCCAAGCACGAAGCAAGTAAGTAAGCCCGACTTTGAGCATCTCTGGGCCAACATCTCTGGCCAATTGCCGGTCGAAGACGTGCCTAGGCTTGTCAAGGTGCCCCGACTTCGTCTGGCTCTCTGGCTCTATGGCAATTCCCCGGATCGGATCTCCTCCTCCATCTTATGGCAATGGGTAAATAGTATGGAGTATAGAGTATGTTGTGGGCACACATAGAAGCCACCTTCAATTTGACAAAAGCCGCTGGCAGACAACGCGATTGCATGTTGCCTTTCAATTGCGGCTGACCAAGTTCTCAGTCCTGTTCTGCACTATCAATTGATACAAATCTATGCAATTTTCGAATATAGAGACATAAAACATGGCCAACTATTGCCACACTGAATGTCAATAAATAATACAGTGGAGCCTCTCTACTGGCTGAGTACATATAAATATAACTAAATACATATAGACAGAACATATCGGCTTGCCTTAGCTTGAGACAGGTCGAGGTCACCTTTGAGCGCCGCAGGTGAGAAAATGGCCAACCGCCGTTGAGAGAGACCAAAAGATGCCACTTTGTTACCTACGAACATGCAACTGGTTGCCTGCCACTGCCGCAGACGAAGACACTGAGAAAAACAGAAGGATGTGAACATATGTAGAACAAAGTAAACATTTTATAAGATTTTTAGTGAATTTATGTTAGCCAAAATTTGATTTTATACAACTAAGATCTTTTCACAAGGTAAGCTTATAAGTGTTTTTAAATTGTGATGTATATCCATTTTTGATTTCAGTGTACCATCAGAGTCTTCCACTTTATAATAGACAATTAGAGTTGTCTGCAGTTGTAATTGGATATACACTTAGAATGTTTATGGTTTAAAGTATTGAAAAGGATTAATGCACATTTTCAACTTTATCTTATGATTGATTTGTTTAGATATATTTTATTTATTTCAATCGTTCCAAAGAATATGAGCATTTATTTATAATAATTTATAATGTTTTCATACCTTATTTAAATGCAAATTTCTGTTAGTGCCGCGACATCTTCTTCCATCTTAGGAGCTGGCAATTGGAGCTGCCTGTGGTTCTGTCTAGAACATCGTGTGCTCTTTATCACTGACAGATTGTACTGGCCATTTAATTTATGGCGATTTTCACATGCTGTACTCGGTGGAACACGGCTAAAATGCGCTGGTGGAGCGAAAAAAAAAGAAACTGTGACGGTATCGAATTGCCGCCGGCTGACGGGGCATTCGAGTTATTCAATCCATTCGGCTGGGCAACCTTTAGAACATCATCCATCTGCATAAATCAATTGTTGACTGCGGCTTACAAATGAGCCGAGGCGGATATCTGCTCCTATTGGGGTGCAAACAACTTCCCTAATGCCATTGCATGTCGACCGATTCAATGTCAGGTGAACCAAGATGGGGGTCTTCAGACATCTCATTAATCAGTTTCGAACACGGTTATTTAATTTGGTTTCACTTCTGATTTAAAACTTTTAGGAAATCTCTCGTTTATAAAGAATAATTCTTAAGCTCTTGATGGGTATACCTTTTTATAGTAAATTCTTTTGTTTAATTCTTTTAAAGAATTATTCTACAGTGGTCAAATTTATAGTATTCATGTGAAACAATAATATTTCTTTAACAATTTTTGATGCATATACCTTTATATAGTAATTCTATTGTTTAATTCAACTGAAGAATTATTCTGCACTGGAGGAATTTATAGTATTCATGTGAAACAACAATTTTTCTTCCAGCTGTTATTGTTTATCCTTTAATTTTCCCCTACTGCGTAGCTAAATTTTCTTTAATTTATACTTTACCTTTGTACTTGTTCCATTTTAAAAATATTCCATTGTTATTTTCAGCCATTTTCCCACTCAACTTAGCATGCAATTTATGTCACGCTGCATTTTTATGGTCACAGTGAAAGCTATTTTTACTGGGCGACAGGAAAATTGTGCAAAAAAACGAAGGAAGGGAGTGCAGCACGTGTCGTTATCCTTTGGCTATTTCCGGGGCACTTTCGCTGCAACGGAGCGAAAAACCGTGACGTCATGAGTGGGAGGTGCTCCGCAACGAAAATAGACCACCCCGTGAAGGACAAGTGACGTCAGACGAGAGCGAGACAACTAGCTGAGCAACAAGGACGTCATCGCGGAAACGAGATGGCTGATAACGCGAAGGGGAAAGATGAGCAGCCGGCCGGTGTTTTTCCTCTGCCGCTCTGCCTACTCACCTGGCTATTTTCACCTGTCTGCGGAGCACCACCCCCAACATCCCCGCCCCCTGGTTTTCCACTCATTCATTCATGCCCGCCGTCGGCCGTCGGCTGTCGGCCGTCTCGCTCTGCTCCATTGCGCATGTCCTCCGACGGAAAAGTGATGACGTCTTTGTTTCAGACAATCGATTTTCCGTGCTCGCACTTTCCCATGTGACGTCATTAGATGCGTGCCATCAGCCAGCCGTCGTGTTCGCTGGTCTATAAATAATGAACGCCAATTAACGATGGAAATTGATAATCGACAAAGGCAATTGATGGACCACCGCATCAACCTGAAACCGAAACCGCAAGGATAATAGGATTTTCAGCTAATGGGATCCTTCCTGAGTGGTTCAACGTATCGGACTTTTAAAAGTAGTTACAAAAATGGTTTTATTAATTGCTTCTAAAATCTATGTATATTTTATAAATATATTTGTAGATTTTATGGTATGATAATAATGGATAGACAGTTTGTTTTAAAGTCATGTCTTCTGTTTTAATAGCATAGTTTTGAGAGTTTACCAAATGCTAAGTTGCAAAAATTAATCTTACATTTCTTTCCTTTTATTCATAATGAAATTATCTCTTACTTAAAAAATTATCTTTTGTAAAACTTCCTACAAAGTTTGGAATTATTAAGGAAAATAGACAGAACGTAATAAAATTAAGTTGGCAACGAAGCCCCAAATCACAGTCATCATCCATAATTCAGAGCAAAAAGGTTAGGCAAAGTAATTACAGGCCAGACGACAACCCAATCATTAGGAGTACCATCCTCCAAATCCCATCCCTGACCATGCTATTGATTTTACACGCATTATCCACTCAACCTAGCAATATATACGATATACGTGGAAAAAATATATACGAGCACGTTAACCGTCATATCTATAATTTTGGGCTTGTCCGGTGAGGTCAAAGACACACACAGCAAAACGCCGGTGCCACCTGACTCCCTCTAACTCACTGTGTTTGCGGTGCGACTGAGGTTGGTCCGACGTCATATATACATTTTTTATATATCCAGAGGGGCTGGAGCTGCGTAAGTTAATTCAATTCCAGTGATAACACGGCGGACCGAGATACCGGCGGAACATATTTAATGGGATACAAAAGCAGTGAAGAGGGAAAAGTGTACTGAAAAAAAGAACCTACATAAATTATTATATGTTATATAAATTATTATATTATATACAATAAATATGTAATCATAAGCGTTCTTATTATTAAGGTTAAAATATTTAGATTAAAACAACAAATACAAATTGTTTCTATTAAAACTGATTATATGATAGGCTTTGAATTCGCTTCAAGCCATTACACAATGTCTTGCCTTAAATTTTCATAAATGTTTAAGCAAAGTTTGAATTTATTTGAATATACAATTTGAAGAACTTACAGCTTACGATATATTTTTTTCAGTGTAAATACAGATAAGCACATGACAAACAAACTGCAGAAAGTGTTGCCTATTTAGGGGCGTGCGTGACGAAAATGCGAGTCAGTCAGTCGCCCCCTTGGCTTTGAAGGGGGGAAACCTGAAAGGAGGACCTGTGGGCTTCCAGCCATGGACGTGACGCGGTCAAGACGCAACGGAAGCAGACCATAAAATCAATGCCGCACTTCCGTTCATCCCCAAGTTCCTTCCCCTTTGGAAAAGCCGCATGGCGTGTCGATTGCTGCGTGGGGAATTTAATTCCAAGACAGCGGGACAGCTGAGCTCAGCGAGGGGGGAGGTGAGTGGGTGGCTCAGTTCGAGTTCTCAAGGTCGTCGCTGTCAGGAATAATGGGATAAGTTTTGCGGTTGCCCTGGGAAATGGCTTACTGTTAAAGTCTTGAAGCTTAAGGAGATTTAGTTGTTGTATTCTCACTTCTTTAAAAGATTTATTTACAAGAAACTGTTTAACTTTTTATTTATATATACAATTTTATGTTTTATTTATTGAGTATTCATAATAAACCTTTTTATGGCTGACCCAAAAATGCCTCTCTTTATTAAGCCATATTTCAACATGAACTCAATCATATTTATCCAAGCCTTTGCCACAATAATTTACCTGTGAGCCCGTAAATCATCTCCCTAACCATCGACTTACCCCACTTATAACCGCAAATGTGCATTGCCCCATTGCAGTGGTCGTTTTTTTTGGCAAAAAGATTAACCCAGGCCAACTGGGCGTATACTTGATGATATTATGACATGTTCGCCTTTTAAGCCCCCGACAAAAATGTTATTTAGCCGCAAAATAGCACAAAATTGCCAGGGCAAAGAAAGAAAAAAAAACAACGAACGAAAAGGAATACACCTATATATTTATGTGAAGTTACAAATATTAATAGTTAATCGAAGGCAGAAAAAAAAAAACATAATGACAATAATTCGCCACAAAATGCACCTGCAGGCTAAGCAGTCAGCGGAGTTTTGGGTTTCGTTTTCTATTTGGTATTATTTTTGGGGTTTCAGTTTAGCCAGAGGAAGTCACAAAATTTTTTGGGCAAGGCAAAAAGTGGGCATCGAAAGTGAAGTTTATAAAAAAGGGTTGGCGAATCCCAAAATGCAATTTATGCAAATGAGCCGAGAGGCGCCGTTGCAAATGCGGCAGCAATAGATGAAGAAGAAAACAAAAAAAAAAAAAAAAAAAAAAAAAACAAAAAAACAATGCAAAGTGCCGCATGCTAATTGAAATTTACAGGGGGGCTGGGGTAGTTGGTTTCATTTTTTTTTTGTTGCTGGCAAAATCAAAGCCTAAATAGCAATCAAAAAGAGCAAAAATTCCTTAAATTAAACTCACGAACTGGCGGCGCAACGATGCGAAAATGATACATGCATTAAGGCCCAGCCAGCCAAGTTGACTTGGCCAAAACGAAGCGAATTTGGCTCGGCACATTTAGAATATCATCGCAGTGCAACTACGACCACAACAATAAATAATAGACAAAAGGCAGAGAGACAAAAGCAAGGAGTGCCGCCGATTCCGAAGTCGACTTCGACTTCGACGTCCACGGAGACGGAGACTGCGACTTTGGCTTGGTATGTCATGCTTAATACAGCCAATAAAACCGCCAACAACAACAAAAACAGCAATTGAAAACGCTTTGGAAGCAACCCAATAGCAGCAACAACAACAATAGAAACAACAACATCTGCGATAGGAGCAACAACAACAAGGAGACTCCAACGCTAAGCTGTTTGCATGCACTTTTTGGGGCCACCAGCGGGTCAGCCAACAGCAGCAGCAGCACCACTGGCACCACCATCCACCGTCCGCGACCACCACCTCCACCTCCACCACCGAAGGAACAACAGTAGAAACACCACTAACAACAGCAAGAAAGGCAGCCCATACAGTGGGTTATAATATATTTTTATTAAGGGAAGTGCTAATAGGAAACTGAATTATGTATAACTAAATATACATCAAGAAAAGAACTAGAAATCAAAAAATATTAATACTGAATTTTAAAAGAATTTTATTAGTAGCAAAGTAAAATCTTGTATTAAATAAAGATTGGGATTTATAAAGATGTATCGAGAATTCTATTGCATATAAGATTTAATGATATAATAAAATATGTTAATAAATTTATATTAACCTAACTTTTTAAATAATGTAATATTAAACAGTAAAGTAACCATATTAAATGTGATTCCCAAATCAAAGTATGTTCTTCCAGTTTCTGATTTCTGTTTGGACTCCTTTGATCTTTTTCTCTAATCGAAAAGAATCAATTTGATTAAGCCCCCGAATCACTTGCCATTTCATTACACAACCCAACCTCACATCTTATTTTAGTTAATAAACCCTTCTAACCTTAGGGCAGGATTATTTTGCACCCACAACCGATTAACCGAATGCCACTGTACCACATGCACATGGTGCCTGCCACAGACCAGTTCCACTTGCGTCGCTCCCAAATCCAACTAATATATATGTACATGGGAAGCCACACCACAGAGCAGCGCAGCTATACCACACCGATCTGAACCGATCCCCCGGAGCCACTACGTATATCCACCAAGAGCCGGACCCAGAGACCCGGCCAAAAGCATTATGGGAAAAAATCTAGCCAAAACGAAAGGAAGAGCCACTGCGCCCAAAACTCAAGTCGGTGCCTCGCAGTCGCTATCTCAGTCGCTGCCTCAGTCGACGTCGCTGCTGCAGTTGGCAGAGCCAGCAGCGATCTCACGTTTTCGTCTGGGCCTTCCAATTGGAGAGCTCGGTGTGGACCAAGATCGCGGCGGGGCTCGTACGCTAACAACAGTTAGAAAACGTGGCTTTGGAACCTGTCTAAAAATAGCCACTACGAATGCAACCAAACACACACGACCGACCCCGAAGAAAAGCCGAATGAAAACGAAATCTGAAGACACCGCCTGAAAGACGAGCCTACAACGGATCGCCGAAGATTTCGATTCGGGTTCCGAACGACCCAGACTCTCACTCTCTGTGCAGTCGACGCTGGCAGCGCAGTCGGCGTCGTGTCTTCGGGTTTTATTTGTACTTTTTTTTTTTAGTTTTTTTTAGTATTTGCCGATCTTGGGAGAGAAGATCTCAACTGGCTTTGCATTATTGTTATTATTTTCCCCCTTCGTTCGTTGTTGTTGTTGTTTATGAGCTGCAAACGCCGGTGTCAATGGTAAAGTGCATTAATATTCGCGCTTTTGGATCGTGTTATTGGTATATTGCCTAAATGATTTGTGGTGCAACTTATTTATGTTTGCTGTTTGGGGAAAGAGTGATCTGGTTTATGAAGTGGCAGGATGATATTTTCCCAACTGTCGGAGGGAAATTGGCCTGAGATTTTGTGTGAAATCGATTTGGTAGGGCTTAAGTTAAAGAGGCGAAAATTAAAGAGGCCAAGCGAGAAATACATTATTTAAGTTGCAAAAGAAAATAATTTCAGTTTCTCATGCCACAGATCCATATTTTATAATTAAATATAACAATTTAAATCTAAGTCCTAAACAATCCTTTACAATTGAGTTTAAGAAGTTTGTTATTCTTTTAGAAAAACCACATCTTACCGCCCACAGTTTTAAACGTGGGACTCAGACGAATAAACATATTTCTAGAAATCTGGCTTCTTTTCCCAAGAATTTGCCTTTCTTTCACCCACACAGAAAAACAAAGGAATCCTGTTCCTTGTAATAATGATACGCACAGAAATGCCCACACAAAATTAGCTACACAAGAAAAACATTTTGTATCAATTTAGCTTTGAATTAAGCTAGTGCTTAATATTAATTATTGTTCCTAAATAAATTTGTTCTATTACAAAATAGATGTATTTATAACACTAGATGTTGAAAGAATAAGTATTTATAAGTATAAGTATTTAATAAAAAAGGATTTTAAATGCAAACAGAATATTTCCAGTATTGTGTATCCTTAAATCAATTAGTTTGCTTCCTGTGTATATTAACTGAAAGGAAATGGAAGTTATGACAGCGGGAGAGGAGCGGATGCCCGGTGGGCGGTTGGAAAACAGCTTGAAAAAAGGGGCGGTGGGAGGTCGGAAAAAGCAGAGCAGGTGAAAAGGCAAGAACAGGCATCAATCTCGGTCTGTGCGCAAAAGAGATGGCCAGTGTCGGTTTTATGACGCACATAATTTCCGTTTCCGAACTGTCCCACTGCACTGCATTCGGAAAAGCGGAAAGCGCTAATCGAGGAGGATAGGGAGAGAGGGAGGGGGGTGGGGATTTTCCGACGCAGGCGCTCTACCGACGACGTCATCGATTTTCCTCGCACGAGCTGCGCTCAGTTGTTGGCCGCAAATGACGTAATAGCCGGGCCGCAAAGGTAGGTCGTGTCCCGCTCGCTAAAACCCCACCTCACCCCCCTTCTTTCCATCCCCCTCGCACACTCACTCTCCCTCTCGCTCGCTCGCAAGCACACGAGACGCCCGAGAGCGCGCTGCGAACGCCAGCTGAGGCAGCGCTGCCCGCGCGGCAGCTGCGCGACGCTTTGAATATAGTCGCGTGTAACCGTAAAGATAAGTTCAGTCGCGTCACAGACGCCGCATTGTTAACAACTTTAACCAAACAGCCACCGCTCACGGAAAATCCAACACTCAAACAAAACACAAACCTAACAAATCAAGGCGAGTTCGGAGATTCTAAATTTCCGAATTTCAAATCATCCAAAACCGAAACATAAAACATAAATCTCTAAACAAATCGCGTTCAGTATTAAAGAAAAAGCATTGTTGTGAGTGCTCAAGAGTTAAACAATTGCAACAAGTTGTTGTTCTCTATTCGATTCGTTCTATGCGGAAACGGAAGCCGGTCGACAACGCTGCGTATGTGTAATATTTTTGCCAAACGGTTGACAACACGGCGAATGTGCATTAAATTATACTTCGCCTTCTTGAGAGAACTATTCGTTTAGTTTGGTGGACAACGCTGCGTATGAGTGTTATAGTTAAATGTACGCCAATTTCGAGTTACTTTTGAGAGAGACCCATAGATATTTTTGAAATCGAAAGTTTTGCTAAAATTTTTTTAAAAAACGCATTAGCACGTGCTGAAGAACAATAATAATCATCTTTTGCATGAGGCTCGGTCGCGTGTGTGTATCTGTGTGTAAAGTGTAAGCAACGTCCTTGTGCCTCCTACTACAACAAAATCCAAACATACACCTATACGGGTATGCATATATAGATATAGATATAGCGAACCAAGTTATATACTATAGCGTGCGTAAGTCGTTACGTCGCTTACGTCGTCACTTGGCCACTGCGCAAACGCCGGAAAAAAAAGGCGAGCGAACGAGCAAGCGAGGGAAAAAGGCAAGTTCAAGTCTAAGGACACACAACAACAACGGACAGCTGTGGCAAGGACGAGGAAAATGAAGCCCGATTATAACTATTGCAATCAGAGTTACTGCGCGAGAAAGGAGCGGATCATTGCGATAGCCAACTGAATTGAGGGATAAATCGCCAAAACAATCTGACCGCCGTGCTGGATCACCAGCGCCGTTCAGGGCGCCAAACAGGTGCCTATATAGAAACTATATCTAATCTGTGTTGTCCTGAGTGTGTTCGTTCTATGTTTTGTCTGTGTCTGTTTGTGTGTGCTTGTGTGTGTGCATTTGTGTCTTTGTCATCATCATCATTTTTGGGTTCTTTAACGAGGAATCGTGATCTATAATGCGCGATCGCCTCGCCTCGCTGATTGTGGTGAAGCAAGAGGGCGGCAGCAATACGAGCATCAGCCATCATCATCATATTGGCCACCATCATCAGGCATCGGCCATCAAGTGTGAGGCTTCGCTGTACGAGAGCGGTTTGTTTCAGGAGATCAACAATAACTCCTGCTACCGACAAAATCTAAATACTCCAGCACAACAACAACAACAACAAGAGCAACATCAGCATATATCGCACAACCAAGAACAACACAACGCACAGCAACAACACACACACCAGCAACACCTTTTGCCGCCGCCATTGCCGCCCTTGATTTATCCCTGCCGCAATCTATTTCCCGACGGTTGCGATATCAATCACCTGACCTGCTGCAGTTCCTCCAACTCGACCAACTCCACCTCCACCTCCGCCGTCGATTCACCCAACAACCGACACTTTTTTGCCAATGGAAGCACGTGTATGTATTTTTTGGTTTTTCTTTTTGGTGACGGTTGTTGTTTCTTTTACCCCCTCCCCACCCATTTCTTGATTTTTAACGGCACTTTGGTGTTTCCTTCTAATTCGCTAATCGCATACGCGGCGTATATGCAATATGCTTCGCCCATTGCCAAATCGCTTAGGAAGCGCCTGCATTCGGCTAACTGTTTGCTCAATCCGCTTCGGGAGGCAGGTCGAAAACCTCTGCAAGAAGTATGCATATCCAGCAAAAAAAAAGGGGGCGTGGCCGCGGGTTTAGTTGGACAACGCACAATGACGACATAAATTTGCATGAAAAGTACCCGAAGTACACCATAAAAATGGTGAAAATAGTAAACAAATAATAAAAGATATGAGTGCAGCAACAGTTGCTGCCAAGATAATAGTATGGTGTTGTTTAAATTATTACTTTTAAATTGCAAAATGTGCCAGGCTCTGTCCTCTAAACAGAAATATACAAATATTTTGTGCAGACATGCATAGCAGTTTAAAAATATATGTAGAATGCATGAAATGCTGGAAAATAGTTTGTTTGTTTTTGTAATGAAGACTTACAGTGTTTTTAAACTATCAATTAAGAAAGCATTTAATGATAAATTGGTATTGTTTGTGAATTAAATTAAAATCTTTTTGCTTTCCTGAAGTGTAAAAACCGCTTATATCAATAACTACCTTACTGACCTTACTGGTCTGTATGCAGATATACAATATTTTTTTTTGTGAGGGCTTGTGTATGGATTTTCTTTTGCGGCGCGTCCCAGTTGCGTTGTTGTTATTGGTTATTGGTGTCGTACACATGTTTACCAGCGTCAGCAAAGCGTCGCAGTGGCAGCAGACGGCAGCGGACGCAGCCTGACGCAAAATGATTTATAAGCTGCATAATAAACACACTGTGGCGAACACACACAAGTGCAGAGGGGGTTCGAAATCCACGCGAGATACTCGCCCATAGAAACCCACTATTAAACGCCGAGGGATGGCCAATGCATTTTTATTAATAACCAGCGAGAACCGAATAAAAACATCATCGATTGCAGCACAAACATTGCCAGGAAGATGGATGGGCAGTAGTTAGGTTTTCTCTCTTTATTTTTTTTTCTATTTTGTGGGGGTGTTTCAGGGGCGCCAGGTGAAAAGGGGGCGAATGTAATAGAGGGGGGAGGTGTATTTATTGAGCCCACTTAATCGCCGGCGGTGTGGAGCTGCCATGGCTTGAAAGGCTTTGCCAATTCATTTGCTGTGGCCAAAATCGGTTAGCGACTTGTTAGCCACTTCTTAAGCGTTTGTACTTTGCGGCTTACTTAGCGCTTATTAAGTGTTTCCCAGCATTTAGCTTTTTAACACGTTGTGGTTGCATTTTTTTCTCGTTTTATTGAAGTGGCACATTACCTTCACCTTAGATGAACTTATTATATGGGTTTTTAAATGCATTTACTAAAGTGGGATTTTATTACTTCGCTGCACAGCTTATAATTGAATTTGGAACGAAACGAGAACTTAGACATAAATTATCAGTCTGAAATTAAAAGTAAATATTGGCAGCATGTTTACTATTTTTTTATTTTGTTCTTTTTAATTGTTGTTCTGATATTTTGGTTTAAAATAAAAGGGTTGCCAATCGATTGCTTAGTTTAAAATGTAATAGAAATGCTCTTAAATTCAGTTCACTTTTGGCGGTGGCAAAACAAACATCTCTATTTATAAGTTGGCTATATATTACCATAACGGCGATGGGCGCCAAAAGTGCCCGACAGCGGATGACAAACCAAAGCAACCAAAGCAAAAAAAAAATCGAGGAAGAACATATGACCAGGTGAGGTGCATCCATAGCTAGTATATAAGCCATGACGCCAGTGAGGCCATGAAATCGGCCAGTTTAACGGATTACATGGCACACAATTTTCACAGTACGGGTATTTTCCCGAGGCACGAGTGCTGAAAACGTCATCAAAGGCAGCAAAAAAACAAAAAAAAAAACAAGGGGAAAAAGGAAAATAGATGACGAAATCGTTTTTATGCGATGGCAGAGATTGCACTCGCTCTTTGCGTCAGAGTGCATCGCTATATATATCATAATTAGTTCGGAATTATTTATATTACATTATTTTTATGGCTGGCCACGTGCTGATGACGTCGACTCTTGGGATGAGTTGGCTAAATGCCTATAATATAATCACAAGTCAGCGGTTTTTTCTTCTCATACGAGTATTTACATTTCGGTTCCCCTTTTTTTCTTCTTGTTTTTATTTCGTATTCATGGTAGGGCGTGTGAAAATATTGTTTCTTTCACTCGTTTCACCTACGATTTGGCTTGATTGCTCATACGCCCCGTTCAACATGGCAACATCTCCTGGGCGTAGCCAATTGCATTTCAACATGGCCCAAAGCGACTGTATAAAAGGTTCGCCTTAGCCACATACTCGCATCACACATATAAAGTTGTTCAATGCACTTCCCCGACCAAAGATCATGATAATCTCGGCTTCCCTCGCTGATTAACCCCCAGCGAAATGAGCTTGATAAATGATGCAAAAACGTAAAATACCTACTCACATATCTATGACACCCAAAAAACAAAAACCAAAATAAATAAAAATTCGTAGGCTACTTCATTGTACAGATATTCACGATCCGTCGTGCGTTGTGAGTTATCTCCGCGGCAGCTGTCGGGATGGCCATTGTTGATTGTTGCCGCTTTTGGCCATTCCTCATAGCGATACTCTATACCCAAAAAACTACTACAAAAAATAAAAAAACAGAGGAAAATAAATAAATAAACATACTCTCCCCGCTCGCCGGCTGCCATGGAGCAACTTCATCTGCAACTCCGACGGCTGCCAAGACCAGTAGTCGCCTTCCAAGTTGCGTTGGCTATTTCTTTTTACCTGTATTTATATATATATATTTCTACCATGAAGACGATGGCACAGGTGTATCGCGAGGCGTCAGTGGTGTAGCCTACTAACATGGTTAGGATGTCAACATTTTTGCATGTCCACATGTTCTTTGTTCTCCAGTACATGTGTAGTGCCCAATTTTATGGACAATCAGTTCCGCTAATTGAAGGCTATGGAGATTTAAATATTATAACAACACTCCAACAATACAGTTTAAAAAATGAGAAATCTTTAATAATTCCTAATAGTAGTATAAATACTAGTTTCCCTCATTTTATATATGTATGCATATAATTTATTAATCCATTATAAGTTATTTTCTTCTAAAGCGCATAATTATCTAAACAATCTCTTTATTAGATCTCTTTACCAAAACCCACTTACAAGCCCAAAATCCCCTATTCAACTCAATTAAGCTGTCTTAAGACTTTTCTGAACACCTCAAAGCTCTCTTCTCCAATCCTAATCCCAAATCTTCATCTAAATCTTCGAATCCATCTCCAACCTATCTCAACTATCTTTGATTCACTCTCGTCTCGCACTTTTGCTATTCATTTTCGCACTATGCGAATGAATAAAAACCACAAAAGTGAATTTGTTAATTTGTGTTTTTTGAGATGGTTTTTGTTTTGTTTTGCTTTGGGATTTTGTTGTTATTTTTCTACGTTTTGTTGGATGTCTGCTGGCTGGGGATGAGATGCCCGCGTCTGTGCAGATGGATTGGAAACTCTCGATATTAGCGTCTCGTGGGGAATGCTCTGCGACTGCTTAATTATTTGCGTTGATTTATGCGAATTTTATAACGAAATGCGGCGGGCAGGGAGGTGCCATTATTGTCTTGATCGCTGATCGATGGCCAAGACATCACCACAAACCAAAAAATAAAAACCCAGAAACCATAGACCATCGACCAGCAGCATTAGTTCCAGTTCCCCTCGTTGGTTTATCGGGGAATACAAATCAGATGCATAATGGACAGCCCACCTCAATTACGTAATAATTATAGTTTGTCTGGATTAATTGTGTTTATTATATTGTTTGTGGTGTGAGCGTGTTTCGTTATTAATTGCCGTTCGATTCGTTCAATGTGCTCTTCAATTGGTTCACACGATGCCAGCGATTCGAAATCGAAAATAAATACGGAAAGCGTAAATTCCGCGCGCACTTCTTTTCGCTTCTGCATTGCTAAAATAATGTCTAAATTCGTCTGCCTTCATTTAAATTTAAACAGTTGCCGCGTAATTAGCCAGCATCAATTTATATCCAACTTCCCCGCCATCGCAGACTATAGCTACTATAGCTTCTCGATCAGGTCGATGTCCAAATTCGAGGTATTTCTGTCGAAACGGGAATAGAATCGAAGTCTCGGGTCACTGAAAGTATTTAAGTGGTTTTCAATTCCGCATAGTTGGTTGTTTAGTTGGGGTATTCGAGGGGTGTAATAATATATAGGTATAGCGGAAGTCATTCCAGTTGGGTCTGGCTAAGATTTTCTATGAACCAAAGATAATATTTACATTGAGCTTATTCATAGTTTCTTCTAAATAGATGTATAACAAATATATTTAAAACATTTTCTGATAACATTTTAATATTTAACTTATTAAGTTTCCAATTCCTTTACATTTGAAAGAGTTAATATTTTCATGCAGAGATTTAATTATATTTTCAGTAAATGAAAATATGTTTAAATACTGTTTCCTAAAAGCTTAAAATATCTAGAAATATTCTAGAGTTTTTAAAGCTTTTCAATCAGCACTTGCTAGTCGTTTTCCTTTAATTTTCTCAGCATTCCACGGCTACATTTGTTTTGATTTCGATTTCTATGCGATTTCCTTTCCCTTCGAGTGCAATGTCCACTAATCACGAGGCTTTGCGGATGTTGCACCGGTGGCATGCAAAAAGAACGTGCAGTCAGTTGGCGGCTGAAGCCACTGCCAGGTCGGTGTCATCAGCACCACCACTGCTAGCTGGCCACTGAAGCACCACCAGCCACTAAAGCACCACCAGCCACTGAAGCACCACCAACATACTATACTATTATCATCTGCTGATCGGCGGCATGGGAATGCAATACTACTGTGAGGCGTCGCCAGAGTTCATCCAACATCGAATATTGGACATCGGACAGGTTTTCCTTTTGACGTTTTTCCCTCCCCGGCTCTCTTCTTTTCTTTTATTTTATTTTGGCCACTTTGTTGCCGGTTGTTGGTCGTTGGTTGTTGGTTGTTGGTCAATTTCGGCTGGCAGGCTGCTGGCGGCTCTCGCATATGTAAACCTTAATTTGAAACTGATTGGATTGCCTGGCCGTTGGCCTCTTGTTGTTGCCTTGTTTTCCTTCTTTTTTTAAATTTTTTTCTTCTTTACATTCATTTTTTTCTTTGTGAATTTTCGGTTGTTTCTTAATTTTGCCATGCACTTGATGAGCTTGATTTGGCTTTGATTTGATTTTTGAGGTTTTTTGGCAGACGTCGAGTTTGTTTTCGATTGCCTTGAATCTGTCAATTTGTCAAAGAAATAGTTTGTTATAAAAATGATTAATTGGGTTACAATTTTCTGAGAATTTGCATAGTTAAACATTAAATAATTTATGGGAGTTTTATTTTTAAGTAATCGTTTACTTATTACAACATATCTCTTCAGATTCTTTGTTTTACTGCCTCGTAAATGTATTCATATCTAAAATTTTATTTACCATTCGACACCTTTTTCTTACATCTTTTCTTCATTCCTATTCAAATGATCGAGGCTGTAATTAAATTCAACAAAAAGCATTACACAACATTTAACAAATTTCAGCGAGAACAGGCCGGGCAATAAATTCCAATCAAAACAAGAAAACACCGAAAACACGTTAAGAATTATAACCAAAAGAAAAATCAGCCAACGGCCACCGAACATCAAACATTAATGCGTCGTCCACGAAGCCAAGCAAATTTATTGTCCATAACGTTTGCTTGGTTAATTTTATTATTTTAATTATTTGCTTCTCGGATTTCCCATACGGTGGTGCCACCTTGACGAATGTGTTCGCACTGTTGTGAAAAAAGTCGTAAAAAAAAAACGTTAACGTTAAGAAAAGATGCTGCCGTTAACAAGTTTTCCCCGCTTGTGCGTATGTCTCCGGTTTTGTAATCAAACAAAAATTGTTTGCTAATAGTCTGGCTGCTAGTCTGCTTGTTGCCGGGCTAGAAGATTCATCTGCTTGGCCAGTTCTTGTCCAAAAGGAAAATCAGCCACAACTGCCTGGCAAATGAAAAAAGATTGCTAGAAATTAACGGCTGTACAACAACCCGATGTACAAAATGTTGTTGCCTGCCAAACTTAGGTTCAAACTTAAGAGTTTTTTGTGTGTTTTTACTCTTCAAATTGTCTGAGGTCTTTACTTAATTTCATGGAATTTAAGTTTTTACTTACTTCGTTTAATGATTATCTACAATTATTGTAATTGCGCTTACATATCTTTTTTAAATCTATTTACTATTAAAAAGTGATTTTCTGTAATTTATTAATCTTTACTTTATTTATTTATTTTTTGTTTATTTATCTTTGAAAGCGAATTACCCGTTCGTTGTTTTCTTGGTAAATAATTCCATGTTTTCCTCTGTTACATTGTCAATTGGCTTGTTTATTTCATGTTTTGGCGCGTAACTTGTTTGCCAGCGCGTTCCGTTGTCGTCATCGTACTTGAAGCTTGAAGATGCGGCAGAAGCCGCAGAAGAGATTGCATCTGCCTCATCGCTTTGATTGGCAGACAGACGGCCCACAGAAAGTCCGACCAGACAGAAGAGTCACTGTAGGTGTTTAGCAAATCCAAGAAATTAAACAACAAATAAATAATACTTTCAAATACCCTACAAGTTAGATTTTTACTTAGTTAAATTAAATTATATATAAATAATATTCTTATAGGTATTGGTACAACTTTATGTGTCCTACGGAATTCCTAAATTTCCCACTTTGATGACTTAAAGCTAATGTTTATTGCAGTGGATATAAACGGAATGCGAAACTTTGCTAACTAGAAAAACAGAACGCCCTTTGGCTATAACTATTTTTAAACAGCCACCTTTTTGGCTCACTGCAGAGGCAGAAGAAGAAGAAGAAGGAGAAGAAGAAGCAGAGCTCACGTGCAAAAATAACACCGAGCAGGGAAAAATCGAAGAACCCCAACGAGCCCCTTCCAGTCCACATTTTTTTGATGGCGTAATCATTGCAAACACAAGGGGCAATATACACCAGGATATAGATATATATGTAATATATATACATATACAGATACACAGATACACCCCCTGGAAACTTTCTCTGCTCTGATGTTGTGACGTCATTGTGGAAAAGTGCTAGGTCGGGGTCGTCATTCTGTCGGTATCTCTGATTCTCGCCTCTCTTTTTCTCTCCTGGTTTTTCCAACAGCTGCGAACGAAAGTTGAACCCAAGCAGCAACCACAGTTACGACCACAACCGCCCACTTTTCTTTTCTGCCCGGAGAGTGCCTCACGACTCTCACGTGGCCCTCAAGGTCGTTTGGGTGTTCGCTCCCCCTCGTTATTGTTTTTGTTTTGTTCCCCCCACGATGATTTCACACTTGTAGATACCGTCAGGATATACACACACACATATAGACTCAGAGGTCCTTGCTGCAGTCGGTTGATATAGCACGCCCTCTTTTGCCATCAGAACTTTTGGGTTTGTTTCTTTTTATGGCTGGCTCGGTTACAAAGGACCTTGGGTATCGTGTGCGGAATTTAAGCAGGAAAATTAGAATTTCTATGCGAAACGAAAATAAAGTTAGCTGAATATCTAATGTGAAGTTTAGACTTAAAGTGCAATAAGCTTATGTTAGTAAAGAAATGTTATAGGAAATCAATGAGGAAAGTATATTTTGAGAATAGGTAATCAAATTATGCTCACTAATAAATATTTTAAAAATGAATTAGGTACTTGGTAGTATTAGTATTTAGTAGTAAATGACTTTAAGCCATGTTAAATTTCAATCGATTTGCGGAAATACTTTTAGCCGGCGAAACCCCAACCTATTTACCATCAATAATTTATGAAAACCCAGCCTAACTCGCAGCTCGTAAATTAAGCCGGGAAAACGGAATAATCGGCTGGGGGGAAGTGCGTCAAAGAACCGACTTCTGCTCCCCCGAGACGTGCAACATGAACAATAATCGAACACAAAAGACATGCAATTATACAACTCGAAAGCGAAACACAGAAACAAACAACTCAAACTTCGGGGGGCTCGTGCCAGCGGCATATAATTAAAGGCCCCAAACACTCGCGGAGCTCGAACACACAAATCAAAGCCAGACCAGATATAGTGTACACCTGGCTGGCTATACAGCTGTATGTTTGTATGTGATATATGTGCGACACGCACTTGAAACTGATGACGTCCTTGGCTTTGGACGGCTAAAAATCCTCGACTCGGGGTTCACAGCGGATCGATAAAGCCACGCAGGACTGTTCGTGGCCAGCGGCTGTTGCCAAGTCCCAAATAGAACTGGTGACGTCAAGACGGAAGCGAGACGGAAGCATATGCTCTCCGCCGACTCGCGCCGTCCCACTCTGCGTATGCGTAATATTAGGTATACCACGTGTGGGTGAAGAGTAAACAAAAACTTTGTCCAGCAATTAAATGCCCAATTAAGCGGTACGACTTCGGTAGCCTGACAATTAGAAGAAACACACAAAATATATAAAAACATGAAAAAAAAAATAAAAAATAAAAATAAAATCTCTGGCGAACTGCAAGTTGGCTTCAAGACGAAGATGCCATCGCAATCAGCCGCATCAAGATTGGCTTAATTGAAGCAGCGACAGCGAGCGTGTCTCATTACCAAGTCAAACACAAACTGAGTAGCAGACACCGGCGGAGTTTGGCTTTAAGCAAAAACAAAAACAAAAAAAAAATGAGCTAAGAAAAAAAGAAGAGAGGTATCGATGTGACAAGATTGTCAAATAACTGGCAGCAGTGACATCAAGCATTCGATGCAAAACGCGTTCGCATCGCAACACACACACACACACATACACCGATTTTTTGGGCTATAAAATACATCTTTGAATTTCCATAATTTCGACTTAGCCGGTTTTTGCATTTTTCAGACTGCTTTTTGCCATAAATTCTCTGCTCGAATTCAGAACATTGCAATTAAAATAACGGATCAGCTCGGTCTACTTCGCTCTGAACAAAAGTGTATTTTGTTTATTCAAGCTAATCTGCATTTTGAATCCCACTTTTGGCAGTTTCATAAACTTGAATTCATAAATTTTGGCTTGCGCATTTCCTGGCCAAACAAAAGTCGTGATTCAATCTCCGACCTTGAGCAATTATTGTCTACTGCGCTAAAATAAAATTAGAATACGAAAGAAAAGAATTTTTATATTCTTTCTCTCTTTTTATGATTTAAATTTCGACTTTCGCTTTTAAATATGCAGTGTGCAGCGGTAATACAAGTTTTTTTTAATATTAGATTGTTATATATGGCCATAGATTTCTTTTATGATTACTAGTTTGCATTTTATTAATTTTATTTTTCGGTTTGTCTGGCATAACGAATGGGGCTTTGTGATAAATGCAATTATAAATGAATCGATTAGCAGAGAACACGTCTGCGGGAGATATTCCAAAAGATTTGCAAAACGATAAGGGAAGGAGATATATGTTCTTTTCTTATAAGAATAGAAAATAATGTTAATGTTATGTATTTTTAAATACACATAAATCTCAAAATAAACACGTATCAAAAGCTTGCAGATTAATGAACTAACAATGCAGTTAAATCGAAGACACTTATCGCTCATTTAATTGCAATAAAATTGTTTACATTTGTTTTCATGCCTCACCTTGCATGTTTTGCATTTTTTAGTCGTCATTACAACAATATTTGCACCTCACCCAGAACAGGATCTAAATATTGTGCGATATTTTCTGCGGCACCCACAAGCAAAATTCAGCACCTCCATTAAGAAGTTAATTTATGCGCTACTAAGAGAATACATTAACTCATTCTTCCCGATGAATCTTCGCAATCTGTGTATCTGTATCTTCAGTTTTATTATCCTAACTGTTTGCTGCACCATAAAAATGTTTAATTAACTTTTGCTATATTCATCATAATATCGCTTTTAATGAGTTGCTTTTAGGAACAAATTAACACTGCGGGACAGTCACTTGTCTGACAAAAAAAAAAATGTTTACTTTTCGTATGGAGTGCAAAGTTTATGTCAATTCTAATGGAAAGCAGGAGCGTAAATAAAAGGGGGTTTTAAAAATGAATATAAAATTTAAAAAATATTTTCAAATAATATAGAATTTATATAACTATACAGAACCTATGTATTATAATGCAAAACAAATCTATCCGTATTTTTGAAACTCCTTCTTGATTTTTATAAATTGTTAAAAATAATAGGATATTTTCTAGCTGATGAGCAATTTAATTACGAGACATTTTGTTAGTTTTCTTGAATAAAATCCCCCTTGAATCCTAAGCTCCTGTCGCAGATTTTAGTCTGAATGCCCGCATTGTGTTCTAGTTACCTGATGGGGCGCCCACCATCATCTCCAGCGTTTTGGAGCCTCGACTTCATCGCGGTTGCGAAACTAAGCCATAAGCCGCGCTGATCCGAGCGGACTCTGGCCTTGAAAATCTAATATTCTCATTCTCATATACTCAATTAAAGCCGCTGCCAGTTAAAACGAAGAAAAAACGGCGCTTAGTTACATTTTGCAGATGCTTAAGAGCCGTCAACAAAACTCGATTGCGATGTGCCAGACGGCGAATAAAACCTGGCCATTCTCAAAACATATATAATCAGTGTTCACTGTTCAGTGTTCAGTGTTCAGTATTCAGTATTCAGTATCCATGTGCATTTGCAGGTGACTTGAAAGTTCTCAGACTTCAGCCGACTGACCAAATGGCAGAGATGTGTGAATCTGCAGTCTCCACATCAACTGCACTTAAAATCTGAGGCCAAGAAGCCTTCACTTTTGTGGTCATCGGGTTTTAATGTTTTTTTTTTTTTTTTGTCGAGTATTCCCCAAGGCATTGTTCTAGCACTCCGTTCATCTTCACATTTTTCGTTCAATTAACACATTTATTTTGCAATCGATTTAATTAACTCTCTTCAGAGTCCGCTAAATACGTCCATTTGGAAGTTAAATAATGGTCGGGGCTACAGGTTTTGGCTTAAGTTATGACACTATTAAATTCTAACCGGTGACAAATCAGCGCATTCGAAATGCACAGCAAATCCCATTAATCGATTTACGATATGACAGTTATGTATTGAGAGCTGATAAAAGCCTTTTGATCAATTAATTTAATATTTTATTTAAATTAATTTAAATACAAGTGGGTTAATAACTAGTTATGGATTTAAATAGATTAGGAAATGTTGTAGAAGTATGATTCATGGGAAATTCCCAAAAAATATTATGTGAGCTTGGAAGATCGTTTATTAAATCAATTGCCACTCCTTCACTTAAGCGAAAAACCAACACTTCCACGTCCTTTGAGCCACTGTCAAGCGAAAGCCTTGAACCACAAAAACCTCGCAAATCAGAAATCGGTAACAAGCAGCGCTAACTAACCAAGCCAATGGGCAAACCAATGCAAACTTAGCCAAACAAGACAAAGGCTAAGACAAATAGCAGATCCGAAACGCGCCCAGTTTCGACTTTGGATATTCAATTTGTTTGGACCTCTTTGGCTTTTGGGGCCGACTTGCCCAGTTAACTGTTAACGGTCTAAACGCTCCGCTCTCGATCGCAATTGGATAATGAATGATGCTTTGAACTGTGGCAAATTCTTTTGTTTGTTGCCTTTAACATTGAACTTTTCGCCATCTCCCCCGAGCTCTGCTCAGCTCAGCGACAGATACAGATACAGAGATACAGATACAGTTAGTGATTCCGAGATACACTTCGATTCCCACAGCTCCGGATGATTTGCCGAATTTGTTGGCCGAACAATACGTATGTAAAAGAGGGGGGAATATGGAATATGGTCATTGCGGATCTAACGGATGAAACAAGAACCTTGCCGAGCATTTAACACGCCACGGGGAAAAATCACTATTAAAAAAGTCTCCAAGTACAATAAAAATAAAATGCGATGAATTATGGGGCAAGTTTTTTTGCAGTTGCCAATCAGCATAATCGGTGATCGGTGGTTCGGTGGATTGGTGGTTCGGTGGATCGCTGGAACGTTGGAGCGATGGCTCGTTAGATCGGCAGCCATCACTTGCCGGCAATTGTGCATCGATCAAGAGACACCGATTCCGACCTTGTGCATCAATCCGATGGCAGCGAAAGAAATGCGTGCAAAAAATGCCACAGTTTTTTTTTTTTTTTTTTTTTTTGCCTCCATCTACCGCTTACAACGCTCCAATCCACGAAGGTCTAACAAATTTTGGCTTCCAATTAAAAGACCGAAAATAAAAAATACACAAATAGCAGAAATAAATGCCGATGATTTCGGAATCGCATTTGACTGCGTTTCTCGCGTGCTGTCGCCCAATTGATGTTGCCAACTTGGAACAATTAGCATAAATTAAAATTGGTCTACGGCGACGGACGACGAAGAGAGACGGCTTGAGGTTTGAGATTTGGGGTTTGAGAACCCATGATGCGACCGGCGATCCGCTAACGATGAGAGTAAAAGTGATCCAACCGGTTCGCCGCGGATCCCCATGCTTCTATAGTTAGTCTCTGAATTTATGACCCGAGCAGCACCCACTCCCCACATGCCCCCCAATCTTCTCCTTATCGAAAAAAAACCGATTCGATGCGATCTTAGAACCAAACGCAGCAATCGCTGATCGCCGCATACAAAGCGTTGAATAAAAGCAGAGCTAACAAAGTGACACAAAGGAAAGATAATCTTTGATATTATATATATTTTAAATACTCTTTAAATTAAATATATAAAAAATAGTAAAAGCCAAAAGTATTATTAAAGAATTAAATTTACTTATATGATTTATGTAATTTAATTTATTGATTTTAATTAAATATTTTTTTTCTAACTATCTACAACGTTTTCAAAATTATAAGTGTTTTTAATCCAATGTTAATCATTTATTAAAATATTCTACATTTCTCTAAACACACAAGAAATTTCCTCAGTTAAATTATTTAATTAAATCATTTGAAAAAATCACATCTTAGAATCAAAATACTTCCTAAAAGGGTATAAAAATCAGAAAAAGCGTTGCGCATGCGCCGCATCATCCGCAGTTCTTGTCGCTTTTTTTCTGCTTCATAACTGTGACTTGTGTTTGCGTTGTGATTTATGCCCAAGATCGTGCTTTTAACTTGGCTTTTGCTTTCATTCGGCGCTGACCAGTCCGCTGCTAAATGCGCTAAAAACAGAAGATTTAGAGACATTCTTCCACAAAAGCGTTGATTTGACTAAATTAAGCCTCGACAGCAATGGCAACAACGGCAGCAGCATTAAATTGTAATCAATTTTTCTGTCCGTTCGTTTTTTTTTTTTTTTTTTTTTTTGCTTTTTGTTTTGTTGCCAGTGCTTCCCATGGATCGGCGACTGGTTTATCCGAAATCCATAAAAAAGAATACATTTTGCGCTATGTTCTTACAGCTTTATTTTGCGTGTCGCTGTTCAGTGAGCTGTCAACATTGAGATTATCATTATTTCTTTGCCGACGCTTTTGTGGAGCATAGTGTTGTAGTCATTCTTTTTTATGGTGGTGTCGGTTTACCTGTTTAGATTGCATAGCTAATCAAAGGAAACAATTAACAGATCTAAAAATGTTTGTTATAAATAAACACAAAAGGAATTTATTAGTGTTAATTTAGATCAGGTGCCATAGCTAAATTTTTAGAGCAACGAATATGTAATAAAGTTTTTTAAGAGTTGTTAAGCTGTTTAAATTCCATTTTTATAGTTAGTGTAGACATTAAATTTCATTAAATGTGCAGATTAAATGTTTCTATTTGTACGTTGTTTAAAGATCCGATTTGAATGTTTACGATCAGTTTCTCATGCGGGCTCTTAAAATTACCATCACCGTTTAGCCAAAAACTGAAGACCAACTTGCAGCCCAAGCCATTTATTTTGCATGCCTCAACAAATTAATTGTGTAATTAAGATTCCCCCGCCGAATTCATCCAATTGGGCATTCGGTAAAAAAAAGAGAAGAAACGCATATGGAGATGGCTTCCTAGTGGTCCTGCTGAAAAATCGTGACTCTTCTGCCAGTTTCTGTTGGCTTGGCGGTGAAATCAGTTTGCGATCTTTTCACAGCAATAATGCATATTAAAATGCCACGCTAATTGTTATTATAGCCACCTCCTCCTTTTACCTCCACCGAAAAACCTTACCACTTCGATCTATCCCTGAGTTGGACTGGCAATTAAGTAATAGACAAACAAACTTTGCCTTGCGTGTTGCCGCTGCAACTGCATCAGCAGCAGCAGCAACAGCAACAGATGCAGCAGCAACATCTACGCGAAGCAGCAACACCAAAACCTACAGACACTGAATGGACAAATTTTTATGCACAAGTTGAGAGCCTAAAGATGTCTGCTGGCCGAGGCGTCGTTGTTGTTGCCTTTGACTATTAATTACCACAAAAAAAAAAAAATATATAAAAAAAAGTTAGAGAAAATCGAAACGGGCATTGTTAACACAACTACTGTTTCTGCGTGGGTGAGGGAAAAATATGTATCCGTGGCTAATGAAAACACAGGAGAAACTCAATATCTAGAACTCTTTCTTCACCTTAAATAGAAAAAATAATGAAAATTGTTGTGTTAATTCTATTAAGATTTTTATGATAGGGTAAAATATTTAGGAAATTCTATTTCTTACTTTATTAGCAAATTAATTTATAATAGTATTTTTATTTCATATTTTCAATATCTTCTTTTGTGTATAATATTTCATTATTTTTACAAACTAATTTAGTTTATTTTCCCAAAAAAGTTCATCACAAAGAACTCTTACTGTACCCAAACAAGTGGTTTCAATTGAATTGAATGTTTTTTGGTCGGGATCAGAAGACGACTTTCCGCGGACTGTGAGAACCCCACACGAAAAGTGATAAACCCCGAAAATAAAACAAGATCCCTGGCGATTTAATGGCGCTGGGCTTTCGTTATGGGGGAGCGTAGTCACGAAGCTGGCCCCTCGGTTTATTTTTCTATTATTTGTTTCTATTTTTTATTTTTTTGCATTTAAGTATAATCCCTGCAATGAGAATAAGTTGGGCGCCCCCCTACTCGCCAGTCCGCCCCTTCTAAAAGCCAAGACCCACACGACCATAATAAAACAATTATGACGGAAAAACGGAAAACAAAACGCCAAGAGTAGGGCGACCTATCGATGGCAAAAATTTATCACACCTTAGTTAACCCCGACACCTTGCCGAGCCTGAAACAGAGACAAACGTGGCTGGAATGTGCCGAAAACAAAACAGAAACGGCTCGTAAAAAAATAGAAAAAATAAAAACAGCAGAGGAAAAATATGGCAAACGTCTCGACTTTGACTTACACTGACTGCAATAAGTTAATAGTTCGAATTCGATTTCTTTCGGGGAGAAGCGCCCCCCCAAAAAAAGACAAACCAACTTTGGCGCTGGAAAACAAAGCTTGTCGAATGCCAAAAACCAAAACGAAAAATCGGAGAAAAACGGAGTTTGGCTTTTGGGTGCGTTCCGTGAACTCCACGATGTTTTTTGTGTGTCAGCCGGCGTGCCAGAGAAGCCGACAACCAGCAATGGCAACACCAGCAATACTAGCAACAACAACAGCAACACCAGCAACAGCAATAACAACAGCAATACTAGCAACACTAACAACAACTAGTGCTAATGATGTAGCTTGATCATCATGATGATGATGAGGCTTCGGGGCGCTTCGTGTGCTTCATTATTGATTTAATAACAGTCTTGAAGACACGCTTTAACTGCAGCAAGTTGACTTCGGCTCAGAGTCAAGTTGTTGCCGATGATGATGCCACGAATTCCACACAACACCACACCACGCCGAAAAACCCAAACACCAAAACCAAAACCCAAAAGCAAAAAAAAAGCCAACCTAAGATTGGCAAAAATGTAAACCGACGTCATGTCATTTTGGGTCTACTATATGTCTGTGAATGAATATGGGGATGTGCTCTGGGGATGGGTTGGCATATAGCATATTTAGTCGACGATCATGTTGATGATGATGTTTCGTTGTTCGTTGTCGGCGATCATGTTTGTCTTTTATAGTGCACCAAATGGGCATTTTCCCTTGCTGGCGTGGGCGTTATTAGTTTGGGGGAATATGGGCATGATGGGATGTGCCGTTCATAAAATAAACCGAAATGGAAAGTGAAAGAGTCGCGGCTTTACGGCCTATTAAAAGATAATAAGGAAGCAAGGATGCGATGCCCAATGGGCGTATGAGTAATTCGATTTGTTCGCGTTTCTAAATCTATGAATATTTTAATGTTTGGCAGAAGGTGAACAGGAAGTCTCAACGATTTCTCATAGTTAGGATCGTAAGAGGTTGTGCTTAAAAACTTAATGAACGTTTATTTTTACAATAGGAGATAAGTAAAAGTAAATTAAGAAATATATCCTTTTGTAAGCTATTATTTCTTGTAAAAACGCCTCCTCAAAATCTTAACCAATTCCCGTTTCGAAAATGTTTTCCCAAGAATCTCTTCTTTATTGGCTGGCAGCGAAACCATTTGTGCTTGCGCCAAAGGTAGGCAAATTCCCAAATAGATAAATCTATTGTATCTGGCAGATACAAAACTCAAATTTAGATATGCAAACGTTCGTTTCGAGCAATTTTCCCGTACTCACACTAAATCAAATCTTCATGAGCGCGCCTCGCACAGCCCCCAAACGACAAATATATGGGTTAGGCTCAATTTGCCCCGACTAGGGGGAGTTGGGAGGGGTCTTAAGACGGTGAGGGGGAGGGGGTGGAGGAGAGCGGTGCATCTTGCAGATACGAAGGCAAGACAAAAGGCAATATTGGCGTTTTAATGCATGTTTTGCCTTTGGTGTTTGTGGCTGCTGCAACCTGCTGGGAAAAAAACACGGAGCTGCTCGCTTTGTTTACGACACTTTGGGGGCTTTTGCGGGGGTAATCGATTTGGGAACCGATCCCCCGCATGCTCCTAGCTCCCCTCCCTCCCCCTCTTCCCCTTCCCTCTCCCCCACTCGAAATGTTTGCTCAGCGAATGAAAGCGAAAACCGAAAATGCAATGAAAATGAAAAAAAAAAAACCGAAACGTGCAACAATGGGCATAAAAAAGGGTAGAGAAGCCAGCTGGAAAATTAACACTAATACGATTCCGAAGCGCAGGAGTTTCGAATCCGCACAACCTATCTACTGCCAAACGTCGCGTGTTTTGATAGCCCGCTGATATTTCGGAGAGTTTGAAGGAAAAAACTTACAGAAAATCAACAATGCAATTGCCCAAAAAACCGCACACAAAAATGTTGATCTTTTCTAATGGGGGAATTTTACATTCAAAGAAAATATATAATGTTTAAATGCTATTAACTACATTGTTTAAATATCTCAATTCTACCCTCAAGATATTTTAATTGTGGAAAAGAATCAATTGTTTTTTAATTATTTTGAAAATAATTGATAACATAATAACTTTATTATATTTTTTCCCACTGCAAACATAAAAAAAAATTGTGCCAAATATTTTGTATTTATTTTTTTGCCGGCCAAGCTTCCCACCTCGAGCCCAGCTGCACCTTCTTTAGTGGCTTTAATTTTGCGAGTCGGATGCGCCTGGCAACCGATCGGAAAAAATCTTTTGCCAGAAACCGAACCGAAAATCCATTCCATGCCCGTAATTATGTAAGCGGCGTTCCAAAACTGGCAGCTTATTTATCTTTGTCTCAGCCATGTCAATCAGTCGGTGGCTGAGCCAAGTCGAAGGCAAAGGCACCACCACTGGCACCACCAGCATCACCAGCACCACTGGCACCACTAGCACCACTGATGCACTGCAGCATCATGTGCACCTTTGACCCGCCGAGTGAGCCGAGTTTGGTGGGGCGCCGCTCAACATGCAAATTAGGCGGCTTCAATCTGTATAATAAATGTGGGGAAGAAAAACTAAGACCTAAAGCTGGGTAATTCGCATTGGTATTGGAAGTGGGATTGGAGCTGGAAATGCAACTGGAAGTGGGACTGGGAGTGGAGAATCGATCTTCCAAATGGGCAATCACATCGCGCAGATTCGGATGCAGAAGTCATGATTGAACTATATTTGGGCAATCTATGCAAGTTCATAAAAAAGTTGAAGTTGTTTTGAAAGAAAACGAACAAGCCTTAAAGTGTTTGGTTTACTCTGATATGAGTCTTATATCTCTTATTAAATTATTTATTTAAAATCATCTTTAATTAATTTCAATTTAAATATCTACACTGCTCATTTCATAAAATTCCTTTGTTTTTAAATTGCATCCCATCTAAATCAAGTCAACTTCGAGGGGATTATCAAATACTTTTGCACGAGCAAGTCATCTATATTAAGTCAGGCAATCTTAAGTTATTCAGCTATACTTATATTTAGATACATCTGCTAACTTGACTCATACTCGCATGTTGGCCACTTCTCATTGGGTTGCGAACGAAAAGAACTCAAACGACTGGGATCGATGATGATGATGATGGAGCCGATGATATAACAATTCAATTAAACCAGTTTACACAATGCGAACAGGCGAGCAGGGCGATCGAGGCATCTGCAACTGTTCCCGACTAACACCTTACCTTAACGGCAGAATTCTTTTATTAGAATTTCATGCAAATGCGAGTATATCGCACCGATTCTAACCAGCTCGTGTTGCAGTGGATTTTTCCTCTTTAGTGGTGTTTTATTTCGCCTTTTAAGTATGCTTTTTGTATTATTTTATCGAATCCGCTTTTGCATAATGACAAAGTGGACACTGGGCTGCAAGCTGTTGACCCAATGCCGGGGCTTTTGGGCAAGATTTAAAGGCATCTGCACTTGGAAAAAAAACTCCTTAAGAATTTATACAAATTTAAAGTCGAAAAAAGTGGTTGAGATTTGTAACTAACGTTAAAATAGATTTTGATTACAATTTTTATTATTTATTTATTTATTATTGTTTATTTTATAGTTCTTAATTATTTGTGATTTTAAATGCTAGCTTATATTTTTATAATTTTTCTTTCAACATTTAGTTTTACTAAGATGTGCTTATATAAATTTTTTAGTTACATATTTTTAGATATGCTTAGGCAGATCTTCCTCTAGTTCTTTTCGATTTAGTTTGTAAAATTTTTTCTATCTGCATTTTGGCGACAAGTGTCAAACCGCAGGTATTGGCCAACACACCGATATAGGCATATAGGTAGAAGCGGCCACGGATACAGATACAGATACAGATACACTCGACTGGCAACTGGTTGAGATGCGCTCAAAAATGACTTCAATCCGTTCGGATGGTCGGTCGTCTCGGGTTCGTTTTGATTTGGCTTATAAATCGGAGGGAGCGGGGATGGGGATTGCGACTATGAAATGTCCAAGATGGCCTTCGGTGATTTTTGCAGCGATTAAAAACCGATGACGATGTGGTCGCCGCTGGTTTACTTAGCATTCAAAGTGGCGCAAAGAGATTTATACGAATTGTTGCGACAATTTCAACTTTTTTTTTTTATTTTTTATTCGATTTCGATCTGTTAGCTCTGCTCTTGACTCATTCAATTGAAATTCTTGAACAATGTTATTGTCTTTTAATGATATTGTTGTTGTTCATCGCGGCAGTTGATAGCCAACACTTTCGACCTTTTGCCACCGATGATAGTTCTATATCGGCATCTGCATCTACATCGATGTACGAACATGGCTGACACAGTTTCACTTACATTTAATTGTGTGGCGTTATGGGGTTTTAAGAGATGCGATTGTATCCCCCAAAGGTGCCAGCCTGGCCAGTTTTACTATATGCCTGAGGAGATTTATGCTCGCCTCGAAGATTCCATTAAATCTGATTTAAACGACCAACAGTTAACTTCGTATTATTTACCATTGTAAGATTTGTTTAAATACCTAACACGGATGGGGCTGGCATAATGTCCATTTTGTTGGGTGGTAAATGCTAAGGATTAACCGCCAAGGATTTGTTTTATTTTGTGAATTTATGCGTTCCGCTAACCTCTAAACAAGAAAAGTAATTAACAAGAAAGAAAATAGTAAGCGAGGCATTAAAAACATTTTACTATCCAGGACTAAGATATCTTAATCAAAGCTTAATGCTTTAATGGCTTAAATAAATGGCTTAAAGAAATTATAAACAACTTTTAATGATACAATTTCGAAGAAATGTTTTCAGCCATTTAGATTTTATCAGTTGATTCCACGAAATATTACAGTAAATATTGCCCTGAATGAGAATTGAATAATTTCGGTTTTCACATGTCAAAAGTCACGTTCAGATTTTTGTTTCTCCCACATTTATAATATTCGCTTTTTTTGTGCTATTTGTTGTTTTTTTTTTTATTGATAAACACACCTTTTTTGCGAGGCAGCTCGGTCGTCCAGAAACAATGCCTCCGCCCAGCGAGCCTGAGTTCCCAGATCAATATGAAATATCATTCCAAATATGGCCTTGGGTCATTTAGAAAGCAATTCATCGAAGACGACGCGGCTCTGGCTGAACTCTTCGATCTGCAAACAAAGAAAATAAAAATGGAAATAAAAAAAAAAATGCTGAATAAAACTACCGTGGGCTACTGCCAAAAATGCTACCGGGAAGAGTGCGCGATAAACATTTAAGATTACCCATTTTAACCATTGTTTGTCGATGGCCCCAAAGCAAATAACATTAAGAAATTTGTAATTTGGGTTGGGTATGCATTTTTTTCACAGCATTTTTCCGGGGCAGCATCTTCCCTCGACAAAAAAAACAGCGGTTTTCTAATTGTTTTCCTTTATTTTTTCGGGGATTTTCAGCGAGGAAGATTTTTCTGGCCGGCTCGTTAACAAATTTATTACAATGCAGTGGAGAGTAGAGAAGAGAGAAAAAAAAAGCAGACTTGGCCATTGCATAAGTTTGCTAATTTTTTTCGTTCGTTTTTCTTCTTTTTATATAATATCGTTAATACATATTATTTGGCAAGCTCGACTGGAGGCTCTGTACTTTGAACTGCGAACTCGCTATGGAGCTGGAGAGACCTGATCAATGGACCTGGACATGTAGGCATCTGCCGAAATTGACAGCGGAGGATGGGGGATGTTTGGGGGTTTTTGGGGGAAATCTCTTGTGCAGTGACCCAAAGAAATGGTAATGCGAGTCGCCGGCTCGTCTTCGCTTTTCGGCCGGGTCAAAATGGCCCATGCCCGGCCACTCAGTCATTGAGTCAGTGGGTGCCACAGTCAACGTCTCCAACAACCAACAACCAACTCCAACTCTTCATCTCCTTCCCCAAACTCCGTGTGAAGATCTGTGAGAAGTATACAAATGGGTCTCGGGTTCGGTTCAGTCTCTCCAGTCGAAGGAGTTTACTCATTTTGGGGCAGGTTTTTTCGCTTTTTCTTGGCTGCAACTTGGCGGCTTCGATGCTATCGCCTTTGAAATCCACGACAGCGACAAAGCCAGACTCATGGCCTAATAGACATGGAGGAGTCCCCAGTCTACACAGTCCCCCAATCCCCAATCCCCAAACCCAAACCCCAGACTGGGTCTTCAGTCTTCCCCAAGCAGGCAACTTCCTGCAGTACCTTTGATGATGATGCTTCGTCTGGGCCTAGACTTTCACTATTAATTGTCGATTTTCATCAATTGTTGTTCATTGTTGTACTAGCCATCTTTGTTGCTTAATGGGTAATGGGGTTGGTATTTAAAGTTGTGCAAAAAAAACAAGCAGACACAAAAAACTAAAGAAGAGAAGAAAACCCAATTTCTGTTTCATATCGAAATTGGATCTATTACTCAATGAGGCGACCGAGTGAGAGACAATTTGATTGATTTATGCAATACCCAGCGACTTGTCGGACCTTTCCTCCATTGTCAGTTAATTGCTCAATGCAAAGGAAGATGCACTTATATCATGGGCAATTTGTGGGCCCTTAAACAGCCTTGCAAGTCTTCAGGTACTCCAAATCATTTGCATTTCGTTTAGCATTTGATAAAAAAGGGAACACCAAAGCCAAAACCAATTAAATTTCAACTATTCTTTGATTTCCCCTGGGACTTGTTCATTTTTTCTTTGGATATATTTTTATATTATATGCAAAAGTGTCAATGTGTAAATATTTGTCACTGCCAAAGTATTGCCCAAAAATGGAAAGAGCCAGTGGAACAACATTTTTTTTTTGATTAGGCCAAATGCAATTAACAATCTAAAAGGCAAGTTATGCGTTTGGCATGCACTTCGATTTGTTGATTATTTTTTACATTCTTGTTTGTTTTTTTTTTTTTGGTAGATAAACTGGAAATTCTAGTAGAATCGAAAAATTGTTTCTAAATTGCAGAAGATGCTCAAGTGATTTATAGGAACTTTATGGTTCTGCCTTCGATTGCATTACAAGATTGTTTACTTTATTTTAAATGCTTTTATAAAAACGACACATATTAAAACCAATTTATTTTTTAGCGCTTGTTTCCCATAATCTTAAACATAATTTTGTGCAATATTTCAATTCACCTATCATGAATATTTATAAATTGTATATACATATTTACGTATAAATTTATCTATCCATCTTTTTTTTCATTATTTTTTATGACTGCCCCCTTTGAACTGTGTCCACGTTTTCTGTTTTGTTTTTCGGCTTTGGGTTTTGTCTAAGACAACTGACACGACAGCCGCAGCAACATTTATTAATTTGTCAAATTCAAGCCAAGACAACACACGTTAGGAAATATTACCACCACAAAAAAAAAAAAAATCTGGTGGGCTATGATTATTATTTTCGTGTTGCCGTTTTATAACTAATTCTCGCAGATAAAAAGTGTCAAAAGAGTCAGGCGGCCAGAAGTCAGCAGAAGTTGAGGGAAAATCTTTGGAAAAAGATTAAATGAAAAATATATAGACAAAAAATCGGTTGATTAGTGAAATATGAGCATGTGTGAATAATAGGTTTGTTGAGGTTTTGTCCGATAGTTTTGACTGCTTTAATTAATGGCTAATGGAATTTGCTGACAGTTTATGAGTTGGCCAAAAGTTTGCCTGATTCGAGGTGGTATAAAAAGATATTGTTATTTTGGGTTGCTCCTAAATTTTATTGAACTTTGTTTTAGCATTTTTTTGTCCAGAATTCCGACTCAAATTTCGAGCATAAATTATGCAAATTATGAAAAATGATTTTGTAGAGGCGCAGCTAGCTTTGGCTTGTATTTTGCAATGCGAATCAGCCAAAATATTTATTATAATCAAAAGCCGAACACCCGCAACGTGGCCATGCCACAGAGCCGTGCAACATCGGACAACACAATTTATTACATTTTATGTGCCGCATTAACCGAACGATGGAGATGTGATCCTCGTTTAGGTTTATAACGTTGTTTTTGGTTTTTATTTTTTTGTGTTTTTTTTGTGTCCGATTTTGCGGTGGCTACATCTTTGTTGCAACGTGAGCTTGCCTCTTGGCCAACCCCGCGACACAATGAGGAGGTGTCTCGGCATCTTGGGATGTACAAGATATATCCATATATTTATCTATGTGGACAGCCAGAGCCTGGGACAGAGTCTTCAACTGCGACTCCGACTTCGACTCCGGTTGAGCATTTCTAATTAAGACATTCGATACGGCGGCTTGCGTGTGGAACGCGAGACAATTGGGCAACGTGGAGCGGAGGCAACATTAGCACGGCAGCAATATGAATCTGCCAAAATCATCGCAGATTTGGCATTTCACCAGCCATTTAGCATTAAGCTCACCCCAGAGACTCCGTGTGGCATTCACGCCCGCTTGACTTTGACTATTCTAAATTGCTAACAGACCTTTCCTCGATTATCCTTACAGGTGCAGCAGCAATAACAGCAACATCAGCAGCAACAACATCAACATCAGCCACTGAGTCGCGGAAAATAAAAGCACACGTTGCGGGGGAAATTGAAAAGCGAGAAAACTGACAGCAACAGCGACAACAGTCAGGCAGCAGCAACAGTAGCTGCCAGCACCGCAGCAACATCTGCGACAGCGACGACAATTGCTGTTACAGCAGCAACATCAGCAGGATCGGGCGGTGCTGCAGCAGCAACAGCAACAACAACAACGGTAGCGGCGACAGCAGCAATCCACACAACAAAAATCAGCCAAGTGAGGCTAAATAACCAAGCGACAACAAGCATGTTACTTTTGCAACCCAATGTAAGTAAAAGTATAATAAAAAATATAGAATACTTAATTGAGAAGTTAGTAATCAAAAAATGTTAAACAGATCACTCAGAAGTTTAAAAAAAATATAGTTTTAACTTGCAACATAAAAGTCAAATAGAGTTAAATTAACTGCAAACATGGCACTCCGTTTATATAGTTTAAAACATGTTCAAAAATCCCTCAAAAAAATATTAAATAATTTTAAATTCGATCCCCCGCTGAGATGTAATTTCCAAAATACAAACACACCGAGCTAAAAATATGCAAAAATCCATGCAAATTTGGCAAGCCCAAAAATGAATGGCCGCGCTAATTGCCAGCTGCTAGGAGGCGACTCCTCTCCAGTGGAGTCAAGTTGTTAAATTGCCGCGGTGGTGAGGTGAGGAGATCAATTGCAGCGGCGGCAACAACAATTAGACAGCTATTGTTAGGTGTGATATGTTGGGAAAGTGTTTTGGCATAAGCATAACCAATTAGGAAATCATCATCACAGAGTTTAGGGGTTGATTTTGAAGGCAAAGAACCAATGGCAGTTGCTGAGGGAAATGCGCATGTCGCAAGTCGGAAAAGCTAGACTCCACCCTTAGGGCTAGAATGACTAGATAACTAGACGGGAATGGCAAGCTCACTAACTCATTCGTCGGCCGACTGTCTTTCGTTGCAGAGCTCCTTTAGTTCATTGTCGCCCTTCGATAATTTCTCCACGCAAACCGCTACGACGACAACCACAACGTCGGCATCGGCAGCTGGACACCACCAACACCACCTCCTCCATCAGCAGCATCACAACCAACAGCAGCAGCAACAGCAACACCAGCAGCAGCAACTGCAACAGCAACTGCAGCAGCAGCAGCAGCAACAGCAACAGCAGCAACAGCAACACCAGCAACTTGTTAGCCCGCAGCAACATCTGCTGAAAACGGAGACGCTGCTCTCCCATGAGGAGGATCAGTTGATCAGCAATCTGACCGACGCGTCTGTCGTTTCCCACAGCGAACTCTTCTCGGATCTCTTCTTCCCCTCGGACTCGAACAACTCCCTGCTCTCCCCCACGACCAGTGGCTATCCGGACAATCCCGCCGAGGACCTCACCAGCTCCATTGAGAATCTCACAAAGCTAACTTGCCTGCGGGACAAGCGACTCTCCTCGATTCCCGAGCAGCAACTAAGTTCCGAGCAGGAGCAGCAGCTCTGTCTGCTGAGTCTGCGTTCCAGCAGCGATCCGGCTATTGCATTGCATGCCCAGCAGCAGCAGCAACAGCAACAGCAACAGCAACAGCAGCAACAGCAACAGCAACAACAGCAGCAGCAGCAACAACTCCAGCTGATCTCGCCCATTGGAGGGCCATTGTCCTGCGGCAGCAGCTTGCCCAGCTTCCAGGAGACCTACTCCCTGAAGTACAACAGCAGCAGTGGGAGCAGCCCCCAGCAGGCCTCCTCCTCCTCCACCGCCGCCCCCACGCCCACTGACCAGGTGCTCACCCTCAAGATGGACGAGGATTGCTTCCCACCCTTGTCCGGCGGTTGGAGTGCCAGTCCACCGGCTCCCTCGCAACTGCAACAGTTGCACACGCTGCAAACCCAGGCTCAAATGTCGCATCCCAACAGCAGCAACAACAACGGCGGCAATGGCAACAACAACAGCAATAACAACAACAACAGTGGGGGCTACAACTACCACGGGCACTTCAATGCCATCAACGCCAGTGCTAATCTCTCCCCGAGTTCCTCGGCCAGTTCCCTCTATGAATACAATGGCGTCTCGGCCGCCGACAACTTCTACGGGCAGCAGCAGCAACAGCAGCAGAGCTACCAGCAACATGTAAGTAAAACAGAGCGAAAAAAATATTTAAAAATAAGAAAATATTTAAAAACACTTCTCAAGAATCCTCTTAAGTAATATTTAAATAAAAAAAAACATTTTTAATATTTTGAAAGAAATAAAATAAATATAAAAAGTACTATCACAAAAGTCATAATAAAATGTTCAATATATCAAAGATTATTATTTCGGGGAATCTTAACGTCTTGAAAAATATAGGATTCAATTTGCTTTCTTATACAAAGTTCTTTATCACCATCACATAATATTAAACTATTTTTGGTGATGTTCCTATAATAGTATATTGATTGATAACCCCGTACTATTTTTATTTACCCCCCAGAACTACACCTCGCACAATGGCGAGCGCTACTCGTTGCCCACCTTTCCCACAATCTCCGAACTGGTAGCTGCCACGGCGGCAGTGGAAGCGGCAGCGGCGGCCAACATCTCCTCCGCCTCGGTGGGCGGTCCTCCTCCAGTGCGTAGAGCTTCGCTGCCCGTTCAGCGGACTGTCTCCCCCGCTGGCTCCTCGGCCCAGAGCCCCAAGCTGGCCAAGATCACGCTGGGCCAGCGGCACAGCCATGTCCATCCTCTCCAGCTGAGCTCGGCTCCCAATTCGGCGGCCAGTTCCCCAGCGAGTGCGGATCTCCAGGCGGGCCGACTGCTCCAGGCTCCATCCCAGTTGTGCGCCGTTTGTGGCGACACCGCCGCCTGTCAGCATTACGGAGTGCGAACCTGCGAGGGTTGCAAGGGATTCTTCAAGCGGACCGTCCAGAAGGGATCCAAGTACGTCTGCCTTGCGGACAAGAACTGTCCGGTGGACAAGCGGCGTCGCAATCGCTGTCAGTTCTGTCGCTTCCAAAAGTGTTTGGTCGTGGGAATGGTCAAGGAAGTGGTGCGCACGGATTCGCTGAAGGGACGACGAGGAAGACTGCCCTCCAAGCCGAAATCCCCGCAGGAATCGCCGCCATCGCCACCCATCTCACTGATCACAGCCCTGGTTCGAAGCCATGTGGATACCACGCCGGATCCCTCGTGTCTGGATTATAGCCACTACGAGGAGCTATCGATGAGCGAGGCGGACAAGGTGCAGCAGTTCTACCAACTGCTGACCAGTTCGGTGGATGTGATCAAGCAATTTGCCGAGAAGATTCCCGGCTACTTTGATCTCCTGCCGGAGGATCAGGAGCTGCTCTTCCAGAGCGCCTCGCTGGAGCTGTTCGTCCTGCGGTTGGCCTACCGCGCCAGGAGCGATGACACCAAGCTGATCTTCTGCAACGGCACTGTGCTCCATCGCACTCAGTGTTTGCGATCCTTCGGCGAGTGGCTCAACGACATTATGGAGTTCAGCCACAGTCTGCACAACCTGGAGATCGACATCTCCGCCTTCGCCTGCCTCTGCGCCCTCACTCTGATCACAGGTGGGTAATCTACCTCTAAATTTGCAATACAAATATTTAAAATAAATTTACCAAGCTAGAAGAAACACCATAAAATAAAAATATAATTAAAGATATTTTTTATCGAGAAATTTAAATAAACTATGAACTTGTATAATCACTTAAAATTAGAATTCAGATGAAACTTTGAATTTGTATAACCACTTTTCTAAACATAAATATTTTTTAAATAAAATATTATTTTCAAATTAAATTTCCAGAACGCCATGGCCTGCGGGAGCCAAAGAAGGTGGAGCAGCTGCAGATGAAGATCATCGGCAGTCTGCGGGATCATGTCACCTACAATGCGGAGGCCCAGAAGAAACAGCACTACTTCAGCCGCCTGCTGGGCAAACTTCCCGAACTGCGATCCCTCAGCGTTCAGGGATTGCAGAGGATCTTCTACCTGAAGCTGGAGGATCTCGTACCGGCGCCAGCTCTCATCGAGAACATGTTCGTCACCACATTGCCCTTCTAAATCGCAATCGAGCGATCGAGCGTATCATCACAACTTTGCTTCCTTACAAGTAGATTTAAGCCAAGCCCCTTAAGATACATATAATAGGAATGACCGAAACTAGCTTTAGTATAGAACCCTGAAATAAATAAATCTCACGCAAAAACAAAACCGAAATAAAATGCAGACCCAGGCCATATCTTTAGTGTAGAGAGGTAGTTAGTTTGCCGGACAGCCCGGCCCCTTCGATAATTACGGACATGAATATTTGAGAGAGGGTTTCCAGTGTAAAATCATGTCCTGCGTGACTCGTCGTCGTCATGGGGAGTCGAACTTGTTGACGTTAATTGTTAAATTGTTTAATTTCAACTGTCAAAAGCAATGGGCAGGCACGCAATGGAAACACTTTCTATCCACGGACAAAAAAGCTTGCTCAACATTCAGCATTAACGGACGGATAAACGGACGGACAAACGGACGGACAGAACGCTCTCTTGCCTTTTTGCTAACTTCTAGTCAATTGTTTTAGGCAAACAAATAAATAATGAAAGCACGCAGCCGTAGTGTTATATAATTTATAACTTAGGTTAGAAGTTCTCTTCAAGAATAGCACAAAATATGTCTCCACAAATTGGAATACAAGGTTTAAATATTATTGAATGTTTTCTTTGAATTTCTTTAAAAGTTTCTCAACTAAATCTATGGCCAATTTGTGGAAATCCACTATCATATCATATCGCAAAGCCATGCTTGCCCTTAGCTAATATATATAAATTCCCTATAAAGTTGATAGCCCAACCAAGTATTTCCGTTAAATCCTAGATTTAGGCTCCTAATAGTTATAGGCTAAGACTATTCTGTTCGATTTATCAATGCACCAACTAGTGCACAATGAGAGTTTAAGTACCTTTTTGTGATGATTGTGTCTGACACAGAGAGAGTTGCACACAAACACACAAACTAGACGATAAGCTAATATACTTTATATATACTGAATAATCTGTAGAGTAAGCCCAAGTATTCGGTAATCCAAAACCCTTGTATATCCGTAGTTTGTACGTTCCAAACGAGAAGAAAACCTTATTTAATCATAAACCACTCCAACTAAGTTCTCAAAGAAACGTAAATAGATCGATGGATCTGTCTCTCTATGTGTGTGTGTTATTTCGATAGAAAACCCCTCTATGTGATTTTGTGATAGATTGGCATTGAACTCTATATATATATATATATTTATATATATGTCTATAATATATATACACGCATAAATATATATTTTTATGTCTAACTTTTGTATGGTTTATTTTATACGTACCACTTTTCTTTGATAACAAGAAGTAAGAAATAAAAAGATCGTTAGATAGCAAATATTTCAAATGTATGTTATGAGGAATTTTCAAAGTACAGCCTTTAGCAACTTTCCAATTAACGTTTGTATTAACGAAAGACATTTTCTATGTGTAAAATTCAAGACTTCTATAACTAAATGTAAACTAAAAAGCAAAAACACGCAAAAACCAATGTGAATAACATATCTCTTCAAGCTTTCGAGTGCACGGAACAAGTAGAACCGAAACCCAAGTGTTACTAAATCTATTAAAAATATCGGATGAGGTGTTTAATAAATTCGCATTACCTATACAATTTAGATAGATCATTAATAAATTATTGTACATGTAGCACATGAAATGTTTGAGAACTAGATTTTGTACCATCTTTAAGAAGAACTTAGGCCAAGCTAAACTAAGTTAAAACCATGATCTGCATGCGGCTAAGCTGAAGCTATTAACAAATTGGGTTGAGTTAAATTAAATGGGACTTTGGAAATTATTCTATAAAAAAAAACGAAAAAGGACCCATTTAAATTGATTCCACCCACATCAAACATACATCCTAAGGGAGTTGAGAAGTTTAGAAACCATAGAGCAATATTTCATAAGAAAATGCACCCCTAATTAACTACAAATATAGCTAAACTAAACCTGAACTTGTAACGGTTGGGAGCGATAATAAAACAGGATTAAACAGGAACAGTTAGGTGACCAAAACAGTGTTTGAAACGAGATGTTAGATAGGTTCGGGTTCGAAACCCTCAAAGCGATGCCATTTTTAGCCGTTACAACAATGTATACATTGGATATCAATCATGCACATGAATATGAATATTATAAAGATTTATCTAGCTATAGGAACCTACTTTGTACCTACACAACATGGAAACATCAAACCTATGTACATGCATATTTACACATACGAGTATATATATTTTGAATAGAGCGACAACTTTTACAAGTTATGTACTTCTGGCACAAAAGCTATAGCTATATAGCTGGATATGGCCATACCGGAGCGAGCATATACATATATATTTTGGTTTATTGTTCTTTTGTAATTTTATAAATGCATACATATATACTACGTGAATGTCAAGTGTGGATTCATATTTTTGAGATACAGTTACAAAATGAAACAAATGCCGTAAAACGTGAAATTTTTCGATGAAACGATTTTAAATGAGAACTTTTTAATATTGCTATAAAAAGATATATACACGTTAATATATATTTTACTATGTAACGGATAGAATTAAGCTAGAAGCAGCGCATAAAGCTTTATACAACAAAATAAAAAATGAGAAGAGCAAAAGAAATTGGCACAAATTAAATTTATATAGCATAACTAGACGTTTTTTCGAAAGATAATGTTATTCGTAATAGATCGCGTCTATTGGTGCAACAGACGCTATATCTCCAATTCACCCAACCACACAACAGATAACTTAAGCTATATAACCAATTATGCGCCTACTACTAGCGATGAACAGAAGAGAAGAGGTGAAACCTAAAGACGCTATAACATATATCTATCTGCTAGATAAGTACCGATGCTATATAGCCCGTTGTGTAATTTTACTCTTATTTGATCGTTTCATTTACCAGTTAAGTATCCAAAACAGTACGCATATGAGTGTTATGAAGAAAAAACATATACATAACTTGCAATTCAATTAAATCTGCAATACTATACCAAGCAAAGCGAATCATTTCATTTCGATTTAAATTTAAATTTACATTTAAATTAAATAAAGATATAAGCCCAAAACAAACGTTTTTTCTATATCTGTCTTTTGAGCAAATTAGTTATACGAAAAACCAAACCGTATTTACATAAATGTATACAAAACAAATCGTATATTTTCATTGGTTTGAAATAAATACATAAAACAATTTAGATTCGAACGTTATTTTTGGATATTGTTGGGAGTTTTTATTTTTTGTTTTTATAATTTGTGTTTTTTTTTTATATCTAGGTTGTTTTGTCATAAACTGTTGTTCCAACCAAAGGCATTTGGTTGTGTTCCTTTTTAGAAAAGTAGGACTTAAAAGCTTATTTCCAATTGGCAGTCTTATTTACATTAATGCTAGGCTTAAAAAATTTACAAAAATAGACAGTATCAAATGTAGACCGGCAGAAATGATATGATATCGTTCCGGCAAACAGGACAGCGATTCTCCAAGTGGAGCAGCAGCTGCTGCGAGCACTCCTTGCAGAGACAAAGATGACGACATGGCATGATCACGATGTTCCTACTGCGCTCCATGCACACCACACAACCGCCGCGATTTGGAGATCCTGCGTTTCCAGGATCGTTTCTTATATTTTGCATGAAACGCTTCAGCTGTTGATCTGTCCAAAGATAAACTCTTTGCGTCTTGATTGAGATTTCGGTGCGGGCTTGCTGGAGCAGGTAGATGAGCAGCAGGTAAACATAACGCCGGAACATGTACAAGATCAAGAGAAGGGACAATCCAATCGAGAGTCGAAACGCGCTATTAAGCAGGCTCAACCCACGTGCCACAATGCAGTTCAACACAAAGTCCAGGGTGTAATCCACGATGCAGAGTACTATCCTGGGTAGCAGCAGTAAAACCCATAATGTGATATTTCCAAGTTCTATGAGCAAATTGCATAAGATCATCACCAAGGATTGGCCAAAATCCCGGGCACTTTTTAGGCCGCCTTTGGTGCCGCCGTAGAAGTAGTCTGTCACATCCAGTGTGATAAGGCAGAGCTCGTCATATCCTCGATGAATCTCGCTGGCCATCCATCGAACCAGATTCCACGCCCGGCTGCTGCCCTCCACCAAACAGTAGCCGACGAAGTAGCTGCCCCACAGGAAGTAGTACACACTGGTGATCACCGCATCGATCACGCTGGCCAAAGGACGCAGCAGGAACTCGTCCACGAACTCCACTACCACGAGTAAAGTGTACAGCATGGCGGGGGGTTCATCCTCTCAAAAAATCAAAATAAACGACCAAAACACAAAATCAAAACATGAACGCCGGGAAATTAGTGTGGCCAGGCTGCAAACACTTCTTAACGCTGAATTATTGTTAGGACAAGGTAGCGTCTCACACGTTTAACAATTATCCGAAATTTATTTTTTTAAAATATATACTCTACAAAACCTATTTGCAGTTCCTAGCTTTCTGTTTCGAAAGTAATTAATTGAAGAGTGCACAATTAGTATTAGCCCCAAATTATATGAAGTTTATAACGGATTAAATATTTATCCACATTTCCTGCTTTTAAGGGAGTTATCAGTGCAAAAGACATGATTCAACTTATGTTTATTGACAACAGCTAATAGATTTTTAAAAATCGAAACATATTTAAAAACAAAAGTTTTTTTTACAAAAGTATCTATTAATAGTCTAAAACTTCGCTTGCGCCAAACATATAAAAATATATTTTAGGAATCCCCCTAATATAAGAAATCATGTTTTTGAAACTATTTCCGGATGTGAAAGGATACAATATTCGATTTTTTTTATTGCGTAGATTTTGTCGTTACATAATATCCGGCGAATTAAAAATGCACTTGCGCTCAATAGGTGGGGCTTTTTTTTGCAGTCGCTGCAATACCATACTTTTTGTTTTTGGGGATGAAACAGTAAAAAAGTTACTGTTGTAGCTGCTTTTCCACCATTGAGAGGACATTTGACAAGTAATCTTGATTTCTCCCCGGAAGCTTTATTGAAAAATAAACTAAAATCGATTTATTGTTTTTATTTTTAACAGTTTTTGCATAAAGCCGAAGCTTCCAAAGTCCCAAGATGGAGGAATCCAATCGCGGTATGGCTGGTAGTGAAAACGTATCACAATTTATGCTCGATGACCTACAATTAGCTGCCGAACTTGGAAAAACCCTCTTAGAACGCAATAAGGAACTCGAAACGTTCATCAAGGAGTACAAAATTAAGGGGGATGAACAGGAACTTGAAATATTGCACCTGCGTAAGCATATTAATGCAATGACCGAGGTGAATGATTCACGGCTTAAAGTTTATGAGCAATTGGAAGTCGGTATTCAGGATTTGGAACGTGCCAATCAGCGACTTAACATGGAAAAGAATCGTGATAAGAAGCAAATCAAGTCCCTAACAACCAATACCGAAGTCCTAGAAGCGCGATGTGAGGAACTCAATCAACTTTTGAGCGATGCAAGGCAATCCCTAAGCACAGAAAGACGAAAAGTCGATCAATACCAGCAGGAGCGTCTTAGAATGCAGCATTCAGCCGAGGGTTCCGTTTCCAGTCACAGCATCAAATCGTTATGTAAGGATCAGAACTTGGACCTTTCTAAGCTAGACGTTCAGGCAATTGCGAATTCAACAAGTCTTGAGGAAATGTCCTATAATAATGCCACAATGTGTGAGAGGACCGCTGCTAAGGGTGAAGAAAACGAGGAATTGGTAAAACTGCTTAGCGAAATGGAGGTTATAAAACGTGATTTTCTGGCGGAACAGCAACGTTGCACTGAATTGGAGGAACAATTGGTAACCATCATCCAAGATAACCAGGGTCTACAAACTCGATTACTCGAAAATAGTGCCAACGAGGGAACAATGTCCATGCACGAAGAGTTCTCCCTTCTTGACGACGTGAGACAAGGTCAAATGTGTAGTCGTTGTCTGCGGGATATAAACGAGAGTAATACCAATATGGACGACCAATCTTCCATTGCACCAACCGAAGAGATTTACGAGGATGACGACCGAAGTATACAGTCTTGCAGCGAGAACACTTCAAAGTGCGATAGTAGTGCAGTTGACTACAAGGAGCGTTTCCGAATTCCCGAAGATCTTAACCTTAACGCTAGCGACAAACCAAATCCGTATCGAGACCTAGTCGAAAAATATGAGGCTTTGGTGGAAGTTAAACGAACCTCAAATGCCGTCAAGAACAACTTTGCTACCAATTCGGAGGCCAAAACTATAAACGAATTAAGTCAAAGCAAGAAAACAGAAATAGTTGTCAATAGCTCAAAGGAATCTGCAGACCTCATGATGGACACACGAAAGCGCACTCCAACCGAATTTTCGGAATCAGAAACCACATCATCTGGATTCTCGGATGAAACTAGCAACAAGTGCACACAAACTGACGAGCGCCCTAGTTTCTTCCTTTGCTCAATAAGTAATGGAAACGATTGTAAGTTTAGTATTTATGACGATGTCAGTCCCATTGAATCTCATTTCCGCAATCGTCCGGAGTACCGAGAACTTTTCAAGGAGATCTTTGGAGTGCTCAAAAAGGCAGCTGAGAATAACGAAGTAGACAAACTACCGTCCCTCCATGATGACGCACAGGTGGTAGAAAGGTTACCCTTGATACCGGCAAAAGTACCGCCAGTCACACCAGAACAAGAAGAATCTCCAGATGAATTTAATGACGACACCCAGAGCGTCGTGTCCTCGGTTATATCGAACCAGTCCATTGCAATGTCCGAGTGCGTTACCAAGTTGGAACGCAAAACAGCCAAAAAACACATTTTCGAAGCGCGAAACCAACAATGCCAATCGTCACTTACGCAATCTACTCTCTTAAATAGCTCTTCTAAGGAAACGACTGTCGGCGAACCGAATACAAAACCGTTCAAGGAAAATGGCCAGGTACTTACTCCACTGAAACGTGAACCCCTCGAATATTTAACTGTCGGTGTTGGGGTTAAAAAGAAGAACCGACGAAAGCACCGAAACCAAAGCTCGCCTGGAGATCGTATCGAAATATTTAACTCCCGGGAGTTCACTCCCAGAAACAGTCCTCTTGCCTCGAATAGTCGTGGTGGTCAGGGCAGCTCAAAAATGTGTACGGATACATTGAATGCGGAATTCAATCGGAGCCATCGCAGACGGAATACTCCTTCCTCGAGCAATTGGAACGGATCGCCAATGGTAATCTATAACAAAAACGTGAATACTCCCCAAACTTCCCGTGGACGTGTAATAGAACTAAACGGAGTCGAATTTTATCATAACACTGTATCTCAAGATCTACATAAACTTAAAAAACTAGACCTATCTTATGCTGAAGTACTTCGCCGAGCCGATGCCGGTGCCGGTGATCATATTCCGACAAAATCACATTCCCAGCGACTTCACAACAACGGAGCCAACATACGAAAGAACCATCATCAGTATCGTCAAAAGTAATCTTGTTTAGAGAATGTAAATAATTAATTATACATTGCATTCTAGCCATAGGGCATTATTAAATTTTTTAAATTGTATGTGCCATGAAGTCTAGTCCGCTTTTATGTATAGACAGTTAAATTACAATAACAAATTAACTATTAACGGAAATTAAATTGTATTTCAGCATGATCAAATAAATTATTAAATCACCTACCTACTTAATTTACTGACTACATTTTTTCTAAAGCCAAATCAAGACCATGAGTGAAAAACTTCAGATTCGGTTTTAAAATTCATATAAAATCATAAATTTATTTTTAACTTACAAGGTAAACATAGGCGAATAAAATACTCTTTCATATGCACGACTTGCCAAGCTAACTGCTTTCAAGGCCCCCATTTGCAATACCCAGTTTGCTAAACAAACTTATTTTCTCGCTGTTTGTTCTCATGATCGCCATAACTTCCTGTTGCTGTTGCAGCATCACTCTCAACCGATTCCGCTCCTCGATCTTGGCGAGCTGGTTATTGTTGTTTATGGTCTTGGTGTCCACATCCAGCTTTAGCTCCGATTTAACGTGATAAAGTTCGTCACGTATGCCATTTAACTTTCGCTCGCAGTCTCGCACATCTTTCTCCAGGATTTGTGTTTTAAGATACACGGTCTGCGCCAACTTGTACCAATCCGCGAGGCACTCTGCGATCTGAGCCACTGTCGGATTGACGTTATCCAAAAGTAACGACTTAATGCGCTTGCCATTGTGATCCACCTTGATCTTCTCAAGGGCGTGGAACTGCTCATCGTTGTAGGTAAGCGTGCGAGTGGCACGATCTCGAAGCAAATGCTGCCAAGAGTCTCGCAAACGTTCCACAAGATATTTGGCCTGGGCGCTGGCTCTGGTTTTACAGGGGCATTTCTTGCCGTGCATAGAGGATGTCCATTGGTCACTGTTAGATATATACTTATTTATTTAGCTTATATTCTTAAACATATTTTCTTAAACTCACTTGAGTTCATCGTCTAGAACAAAATGCTTGTGCATTTGTGAGATCACATCGGCGGCTCCATCAAAGTCGCTTTTAACATTATCCAAAGCAGTCAGCAGAGTCTTAAGCTCCTGATCTCCTTTTGTCTGAAATAAAGTAAAACAGTTGTATAAATATTTTTCTTAAAATAACATTTAATTAATTACCGCTCTGGCCATGCTTTGCACAACATCTGCGTAATCAATCACAGTGGAAAGCAAGTTATCAAAACTCTCTGTTTTCCTGCAATGCAAATCAATAAATACAGTTGCAAAATAAAAGAGCCATATTTGACTTACTTTAAAAGTAGAGTTATTGTGGTTATAAGCATCTCTACAAAGTGTTCCACTCCCTTCTTGATGAGTATATCCATCGAGGTGAAGATGTCAACGCGTCTTTTGCACTCGTGGCCAACACTGCAAGCGGATTTAGCCAAGCTGGCGTCATTTTCCACAGAAACATTGGGAGGAAACACGGGGAACTTGGGCAGATCCAATTGCTGGGGCAACTGAACATTGTTGTCATCGTTGCTGTAGAGGAATATGGGCTGCTCCGTGGTGGTGACAGGGAATGCTTTAGCTGGAAGGCACACACAACATTACAATCAGCAAAAAATTATTGAAAATGTAGCGACTTGCCTATGGTTCTTGGAGTAACCTTCTTCTCCAAATGCTCGTTGTTGAACAGTAGAATTTGTTTCTCCAGCGGCACCTCAGTCTGTAGAAAGATGCGCTCTCGGAAATTGTCAATCTGTTCATCGGGCTCCAGGAATACTTCTACGGAACTGGTTCGATTGGTGAAAAAGACATGGATTACCCGCTTGCGCAAGATGAGTGTCACTTCGTGAAAGAACCGATCGAAGGACCAGGTTTTCTCCCTATTCTCTTCAAGCAGGCCAGCTAAAAGAGGCGTGACCAGGGTTTTTAAGCCCTGCGAAAGATGTGCGTGTGGTGGCAGGGTTGTTGACCATTCAATAGGACCATTTTCCGACAACTGAGTACCGGAAATCACACCAGAAGCCTTCTTTGTGGTTATTTGGTGCATGGTTTCCCGGTTCTTCCGGCCTCCAAAGGGTCTAAACGGTAGATTGCCAGTAGCAACATGATAAAGAGTTACGCCAATCGACCACAGATCTACATTGGCGGTGAAGGAACGCTGGATGGACTTCCTCAGAACAGCACGTTCGTAGAGATCGGGATGCAGATACTCTTCCGTGCCATAAAGCGAGGCAAACGGTTGGTTATCCTCGAGTTCTCGGGCAGCACCGAAATCTGTCAGCTTGTAGATGGTTTGTCCGTCCTCCGAGATGAACTTCATTATGTTACCCGGCTTAAGATCGCGATGCACCAGTTTGTTGTCGCGCAGATGTTTCATACCGGCGCACAGGTGCTCTAGCACCAGCAGGAACTCGTGCTCCGGTAATCCGTATGAGTTCTCGGGATCGTCAAGAATGTTGAAGAGACTGCCCCCGGTGCAGAGCTCCATCACAATAACCTTGCCTCGCCCCTCCTGATCCTCCTCGATGGCTAGCAGCTTCACTATATTTTCGTGGTTGACCTTCTTCAGTGCCTCAAACTCCCTCATCTGGACATCCGCCGGGCGCATGTGACTGTAAGGATTAAAGGTCTTTACCGCCACCGATTCGCCGGTGATCTTGTTGACCCCCTAAGAAAACAAGGAAATTCGGAATAGAAAGTGAGTCAGAAGGAAAATTTTGTATGCAGTCGGTCAAACTCACCTGAAAGACAGAACCGGTTGCTCCTTTTCCCAGGACACTTGTGGTGCACCACACATAGCTCACGGAGCCGCGCAGAAAAGACATTATTAGGCTTATTTCCAATTATTTCCTTTTTGTTTTGATTTACTTCCTTGCACTTGCATCGATATGACAAACAAAAACACTTGTATGGAAAGCTTATCGATAACACTCAACCGCACGTACAAGTTTTTTTAAGGTCAGAAATTTTACAAAATATATTTAAAAAAATGTGTACTTTTATTTGACACAATTCTTTGCTTTACTTTTATTTACCGACTGGTATGAAATAAAGAAAATTTGTAAATCAATTTTAAACACCTCCAAAAAGTTCCTTCTCACCAGTGTAGTCGATAGGAAGCCATGGCCGCTTGATTACCGTGACTGCTACTCCCGATAACTGCTACTTCGATAGCCCGCCTATCGTTTGACCAGGCCATCGCCAGTTTTTTGTTGTTTTACGTGCGCGTTGACATTTTTGCAGCGCTTTTTAATTTATTATTATTATTTAGGTCCAACTCCATAATGTTGGATACGTGTTAGAGTTTAGATCGAGTTCGAGTGACGCTAAATTATATTATTTTCCTACGGAACCCATGACAAAAGCGCTGTTAGGCTGATGTATAATTTAGCAATCGATGCGAACGTGTGCCAGTCAGTTTGCAAAAATAGTAAAATAGCCAATTTGGCATTAACCAGGATTAAGTTAAGTTATAGCGACTAAAACAATGCACATTCGACTGCATTTAGTGCGCTTTATGTACATAAATCTACTGCTGAGGTGAGAAAACAAGAAACTGAGTACAAAATGCGATTTTCTAAGTGGATTTTCCGATTGCAGCTGCTGTTTCTGGTTGTACGACAATGTGGCAGCTGCAGATGCACAAACACAAAGTAACAATGGTGGTTCAGCAGAGGCAACAACGGATGCATCTGTAAAAAATCACAAAAATCCGGAAGAACCGGCGGCGCCACCAAAACCGGAGCCTCCTCCTCCGCCACTCGACAAAGGAGTTCTTACATCAGACTTGAAGGATGGAGGTGAACCCTTCATCGCCTCTGTTTCCTCCGGGGAGCCGAAAACTGGCAACAGGCCAAAACCCAAGGACACGTCAGTGCCCGTGGAAAAACACCCCGCGTTAACGGCAAATAGCCCTAGTGAATATGTTAGTGAATTCGATTTAGCAACTAATGATGACGCCCCCTCATCCACCGCCCAAGTGCCAAATAATCAAGTAAATTATAATAATGGAAATAGTGCCGGTAAAGTGCATAGTATTAGTGAATCGCAGCAATTAGAGACACCAAAAAAACTGGAGGTGGAGCCGCAATCGCCGGAGCTGCAGCAACAAAAACAAAAAAAACCGCCGGCGGAAGAAAGGTAAGTGGTTTATTGATCTACACTTGCGGTCAACCGATTAGCTGTTATATAAAAATTGTTAGCCAAAAATATTAGTGATTCAGAAAACGCTCTTGGTTATGGTAAATTTGTCAAGTTCTTTTATTTTTTAAACTTAAACTATTATTTTCACCGCTGCTGTGCGATGCACTTGACGTAGTAGTAAGCAACTAGGTTTTTTCTGATAAGTATTTCTTAGCCGCTGACGTGCCTTTCTTTTTTAAGTTTCTAGGGGAAGTATTTATTTCCCGCTGGCGTAATTTAACTTATCAATACGAAAATATGTTCCAATTGACGTGACTTATTCGCTTGAACTTGAACATGAATAAAACATGAGGGCTACAGCAAATTCCCATTTTAATTTATTTTCCGAAGTCCAGGGAAAGAAAGAAACTGAAAAAGATAAAGATACTGAACTGAGTATGTGAGGTAGATAAAAAAAAGTATAGCAAAAAGTTGTATTGCAAGCCAGAAATGCAATCTTCCCGCCTCCCCAAGATTTTTCTCTTCAGCCAAATTTATTTTGTTGAAATAGCAGTTTTATTGCTAATGAAAGTCTATTTTGTGAAGCTAAAGAAAATAGATTAAATTATTTGGCATTGGCCTTCTTCCACAACTCGTGCTCTTATCAGCTGTAATAAAGTTATTCACTTGGTAAATAGGGGATGTGGTCTCCCCCTTACTAATTTTTATCAGCTCTTTGTGTTTTTGTTGTCACGTCTTGGGGCTGCGGGCACGATTTAGGTTCGTTCACATGCTGCAGCCCATCAACATCTGGGCAAGATCAAAGAAGCCTTTCACTCGTTTGCTCGCTGACAAGGTCACCGTTAAATGTTCGGCTGGGGTTTGCTATTGTCTCCTATTAATAGCACTGTCCAATAATATGATTATCGATGGGCTACTTGATACTATTTTCCACCGACAACGTGGCTTGGGTTTTTAATATTTTCTCAGGCGTTTCCCAGTGTTCTGTTTACTCACTTGCACGCGACAACGCCACGTCGTTAATCTTTGTCACTGTGCATTTGCACTCAAATCTGCTGATAATTGTTTTGCTTGGCAGCCACTGGTTGTATGTGCTACTCGTACGCTTTATATAGTATAGTAATACAAAGTTTACAAACCGCATTCATTTGTTTACGTTTCATTGATAGAGTTTTACCCCCGCAACTTGATATTGATTAAGTGCAGTAATGGCCTGCTACGTAATAGAGGTTTATTAATAGCCATTTGTAGGCGCCAAGCACGAACACATCAGCTATCTTATCTAGTTCTAGATCGGCACAGTTTGTCTGATGTGCATTCTCATCGTTCGTTTGGTAAATACGAACTTGACATTGAAAGTTGCTAAGTGTTTTCTTCTATATGCCTTAGTATTTGTTTACCGTTTTAGAAAATAGTTTATGCAATTTGTTTATTTGTGTTTACGGATATTGGTCAAAACAGTTTGGTAACCTTTCTACAATTTTTTGGAATCTTGAAAAAATTAACTTCAAATTATGCGCACTGATCCCGTTTTGGTTTATCTTTTAAAGACTTAGAATCTAAGTCTTAGATTGACTTAAAATAAGAATATTTAATTTATTAATTTTAATGGGGCAGTGCATAATTGTTTTGATTTAGATAACACGTCAATTTTGAGAAATTCCTTTCGCCAATTTAGGGGCTTATATAGCTGTGGGGTTATTAGGTCTTAGCAGTTAAACCGACATGTGGTAAAATATTCAAAATAATAACTCATTCGCGGGCATTTCGTAACCGGGGGCCAAACTATATGTGAATTATATACGAAACTGTCTCTGTCCAGACGCGATCGCCCAGTGCCTGTTCGTTCCCAACGCCATTTCCATACCATTTCCATACCATACCATACCATACCGATTCCAATCCAGCGCAGTTTGCAGCTCCAGCTTCGGCGATCACCCACGCGTTGTCTTGTCACAATGCCTTTTGCCGGTAATTTGCTTTACAGTTTTTCAATTTATTTTCCCCCACCGCCGCCTCCTCGGCGTGAGTGTACTTTCTAAATGCCTCCTCCGTCAGTCAGTCTGGGCCTATCTATTGGTGGCCGGCCATTTCATTCATCCCAAAAAGTAGAAAAACGCAGCTACGGTTTACGATTCGCAGGCACTGGCACTGTGGGTGCCACAAGTGGCATAGAAAAAGTGCGATAAGACAATGCAACCTGTTTCTTCTCGAAACTAAAATATACCTGGCACTTATGAGATTATTTAGTTAATTGAAAACAAGGATCATTTTATTTTGACGGCTCTTAAATAGTTTATTTCTGCAATAGATGGAAAATTACTTCAATAATTATTGTTTTTATGTCGCCTCGTTCGAGCGTATATTTTTATAAAACCCCAACTATAATAAAGACCCCACCATTACGAGGTATCGGATCACTAATGTTTTTTTCCACAGATCCTTTAAAGGCTTCGTTGCACATATTTTCATATCGCTGGCGACTCGAATTTTAGTGTGCGGCTTTATCGAGGGTGGTAAAAGTGTTAAATGGGATCGAATCAAAGCTGGCTTCGATTTGATGTCATGTTTGTGTCTGTCTGGCCCCGTAAATGGCTTTATCAGTACGAAATTTACTTTCATTTTTTGCATTTTCCTCGAACCATTTTCGCCTGCGCCTCCTGACAGGCATAAATAAATTTTTCCAGCCGCGTCGGTAGCACGCAGCCAACAGAATCAAAATCCATTTTCGGCCTTCCAGACATTTCACACATTTGCTGCCAGAGACTGTATATATACATATATGTACATATGTATATAGCTTGTGTGTAGTATCCAAGTATCTGGCAGGTGATCGGCTAGCGAATCTTTCGCTGGTCGGGGAATTACTTTCACTTTCGATGCAAAGGACTCTCGAAAGAGATTTTACAATTTGGGCTTTCAAATGCTTCATGATCTTGTTTAGAGTAATCAAACTTGGCGAAAAACTATTATCATGTGTGTACGTACAATAGAGCGTAGATGCACAGGAAAAAATTTAAAGATTGATAAATATCTTTACTGTTTTGGGAGAACATTTAGGTTCCCATTTATTAAGTTTGTTGAATTTACAAAGATAAAATTATTATAAAAATCAGTAGAACTTGCCAGAAAGATCTAGCTGCTCAAATATATAATATTTTTTCTCTGTGTCTCCTATGGACTTGCCCACAAAATTCACAGATCGTTGGCGGCGATCAACCAATTGGCACTTATGCAAATCTATCGCACTTACAGCTTCGGAGGATTATATCGTGGGTATGGTTTATATATATAAAATATAAACTAGCCCCGATCTGCTGTCAATGATCGCTCAACGAGCGGCACAAACGAACTATCCTCTCCCACGACTGAATGAAATGATCGATCTTATCGGCTCGCCTCAATGTCCGAAAACTTAATTGATTGTGAGCGTGCGCCCATTGACTTTCGTCAATCAATTTGATCGCCGGTTGATCGCCGATTACTGATCTCGTTCAACTGCATCGATTAAGCCGCTGTCGTCCGCCTTCACCTGTCCATTTTCTTTGCTGGCATACCTCTCGCATTTTTCTCTCTTTCCTTTTTTTTTTTTTTTGGTTGCATTGTGTCCACTTTTCATTCATTTATTTAGACGCCTCTCTAATGAAAATCGGAAAACAAAAAACCTCTCGCGCTGTTGAAAAACAGAGAGAGAGGGTCTGTGAAAAGCCGGTTTCTGCCGGCATTTTTCCTCTCATGTCTTGTTGCTCGCCTTGTTTTGGTCTCTTGCATTTGTTATTTGTTACTGATTATCTGGCGAAAAACCCGGCGAGGTGGAGAGACCACCAGACATAGACGTAGACGTGTAGACGTTTTGGCATCGTGCGGAGTGAAAAATGTCTGAGACGCGTAGGTGTTTCAACTGCGGTGGCTTTGCGGGGATTGTGGGGGGAAGTGGGTGGCGGTGGCAGTGGGAGGGCGGGCGGAAAAGGAGAGGCAAGGCAGCTGCTGCCGCGACTTTGAGTTATTATTCGCTTTTTGTTGTTAAACAAATTAATTCGAAATTCTTCTGTGGAAACTGTTTGTTTGGGTGCACTTTTGATTAAGGCTTATTGAGTTGTGAAGGAATTTTTAAGCGAAATAGATCAAGGAGTGGGGGTTTGCATATTTTAGATTCCTGAATTCTGAATTGGTTTAAAAATGGTATGTTGTAATCTTATAATTTAGTATATAGTACTTTCATATTAGTTTCGCTATTAATATTTTATATTTAGCTGAAGTTTTCTAGTTTTTATTGTGTTTAGGCAGCAGGGGTACTAAATCATTTATGATTATTAACTTTTCAAGATACTACCATCTACATTGCTATAAACATGCTATGCGGAAAGCATAAAAACAGGCAATATCTTAACTGCCGATCGAAGATCTTTACAGCGATCTTAACACAAAGTTCAATTGCTTTGCTGTGACCTAAACTTTGAACTGGAATCCACCCTCTAAGGCACCCAGAAAAAGTCCCATAAAATCCCCAGCTGCAGTTGCAACTTTCTTCGAGGCCTAGAGCCCCTCTCCTTCATTATCCCCCACTCACCCGCTCATCCACCCACCCGCCTAACCGAATGCTCTGCCAATACTTCAACCACTTAACAACTCGTGTGTGTGTCTAGTGTTTTCTGCAGTTACACAGGGGAAAATGGCCTTTAAAAACAAACAATAATAAATATATTTAATTGCGAATGTTTTTTCACGGGCTTAAAAATGAACTAAAAGTGTAGGCGTTCAAAGAGTGCTTAAAATTATTTGCTACTTAAAGAAAAAATATTACCCACATAAAGATCCTTTTATTTTCGAGTTGTTTTCTTCAAAAGTTTAGTTCAGAAAGGAGGTTTATGCTGCAAATAGTTTAAGTACCATTTTAATTTGAAAATCATAAAAGTGAAATACATATTTTTAAATGAATCAAATAACAACAAGGTTGTTTCCGGTGCAGAGTTTCTGTTATTGTGGCACTTGGCGATATTGCTGCTGCTGCTGTTGCTGCTGATGTTGGTATGGCTCATTGTGTAAGCGCTTTGGGTTCGAAAACACTTTCGCATTACAAGTGTTTATCTTTCAATGGCGCTGCTGCGGCAAGTGCAACAGCAACAGCAATAGTCGCAGCAGTTGCAGTTGCAACTGCAACATCGGCAGTTGGCATCGTTGGCATCGTTCAATTCAATTGACACTTTTGGCCCGCGTAACCTTTTTGCTGTGTGTTGCACAAAAGGAGTCAAAACAAATTGCTAAACACACACGCATCAAAGACAATTGGCGGCACTGTGGCTATGTCTTTCACCCAGGCAAATTTGATTTTATAGACCTTATTTGTTTGGCCAACAGCGCAATCTGTCCGTTGTGCCCACGTTGCAAATTTACGATTAACAATTTCACTTTCCGTTGCACTTGCAATTATGCCCGGCTAAATATTTGGTCATATTTATTGGTTTGATGTCTTTGTCGAGCCATCGATCGCTATCGCCCGGCCATAAACCATAAAGCCCAGACTCTATAGCTGGTAGATATAGCTGGCTCTTATATATATTTGCATGAGGATATATAGTATTCCAGTATTATTTTTTTGGACCTGGCCCACGCTGCATGCTAATGGTCCTGGCTGGCCAACAGATTTAGACATAAACCTGTCACAAGGCGGGGCCAAACCCCCAGACCAGCGGGCTTCCTGTGCGGAGGGATCTGGCTGTGGAGATCGGGGTTCCATTCCATTGTGGGGGCTAAAGCCGTTTCCGACACCTTTTGCCACCCAAATGCAGCTGTGTCCCCGGGCCAGGAACACGCCGCACTTTTTATTCGGCCCACAAAAATGTGGGAAATGGGAAAATGCTGCGACTGCGCAAAGGAAATCTTTTTTCCAGCGCTTCGTGGTGGGTGGAAAGCCTTGAGCTCCTTGCAAAATGAAAATAAAATTTTAAGTGACTTTCGCATAAGTTATTATTATTTCATAAGCTTTTTTTAACTGCCCATCTCAATTCAACCAATGAAAATGACTCGAAAAGGGGATGCATTTCATGGCATTTCGTTCAAAACTAATTGAAAATAAAAAAGTTTTAATGTTTTTGGCATTTGCGAACCAAACCAATTAAATTTACTGAAACCGACAACCAAATAAATAGTTAGTTAAACAAGAGTGGCCTTTAAAATATAAATGCATGGCGAATTATTATTTTTACTGACTATATATTATATCTCCTTCGTGCTTTTATATAACTCCCACAAGAAGGTGCCTTTGAAAAATGATCTACTCGCACCTGAGCGCATTTGAAGCTTTGGCACTTTTAGGGGCTTTCCTTTCTGGCCATCAATTTGGATTTTCTTTTGGGCGATGGAGAAGAGGGGAAGCTGTGCGACAAGTTTGCCGGTAAAATGCAGTCGATGCCGCAAGTGAGTGCAGCTTCTCAGCTGCAAGTGCAAGATGATTGCGAGATGTCGGTGTCGATGGCGATGGCGATGGCGATGCTGGTGTCTCAGTTTTGCTGAGGTAATGCTCTCTTTCCGACTCTCCCGATGTCTCGGGGAGCTTGAGCTTGTTTGGCTTTGGCTCTCCGAGATATGGCGGCAAATATATCTGCACACTTGGACCACAATTACCTAGAGCCGACTCCGTAATACGTTCAGTTCTCATTTCGATTTCCAGTGGTGCGATCGTGCGCTCCGCTACCTCGCCGGTGGTGCCACCTCATCCTCATCCTCCCGTCGTTGGGTGTTTGGGATCGCGAATCGGAGTCGAATCTACTATATAGAGTCCTTGTTATCCTTCTTAACAAACGCTATCGCGTGTGTGTGTGTGTGTGGAGGTGCCTGCAGTGCACTTTTTCACAAAACACTTGATTTAATTTGGAAATATCAAGTAAATGCCGTTTCAGAGAGAAAATATAACATATAAATAAACAAATAAACAATATTGTATTAAATAAAAAATTTCCGTTCTATATCCAAACTCATAAGCCTGACTTTGATGTCTAGGAAAATTATTATATTTTTTCTCTGTATGGTATAATCAAAAGAAAAAACATTTAAAGGACTTGCAACTACCTATCAAAAATCACAGCTGTTATCCTTAAAAACTATCCATGTTTCGTGTTTAAAATCCTTTTAAACTAGTCTAACTAAAATTGATTTCGCATATCGATCGAGTAAATATGAATAATAGCTCTTAATTGCAATGATTTCCGCCAACACCTTCTGTTTGCCAAGTGGCAATATTGATTGGGGTTTTTGCTCAGTTAATGTTTGATCTGCCAACCGGATGGCCATTAGGCTAACCGCCACCAAATGCTTATAATTTAGTTTGTCCATCAAATCACTATTTGTAGCCACTTAAAGTTGTGCAAATTTGATGGAGAGCCAAAATAAGTCGCAAGGTTTGTGGGGAACAAATACTAGATAGTCTATCTATAATAATTGTAAACGGGTAAACACTCCCACATTCGAAAATATGTGCTTGCGATTTTCTGCGATTTTATGTGCGTGAGGTATTTCAATGCTGCCCGAGAATAACGATTTATACTACTTGGCTGCAGTCCAGACATATAAAGATTTATATTTTTTGAAAACTGCAATCATAATTATGCACAATCTTTGGCTCTAGCGTTTGTGTTTTGATTTAACATACGGACTTCTTAAATTTTAGTAAATATTTTTCATAGTAAGGATCTTTTATTTTATTTTTTATTATCACCTTATGTTTTCAAACATTTTTAGTATACCTCCTAAAAAAGTAATTAAAATTTTACAGAATATTTTGCAGACTACAAGTGTATCTTAGGAATTTCAAATTATAACATAGCCTGCAGTTCCTTGTTAAAATTTTCACCCAGAAATATCAGCGAGAGTTCCTCCAAAGTGCTGCCCCAATAAAATCTTTTCACTTTTCACACGCTGAAAAACTGAAGCAATTTTCACATAGTTGCTGGAATATTTTGCATTTATTAATTTGTTCAAAATTGAGCCGAAAAGAAAAGCCAGAAATTCCTGACAAACGTGTAGACAAGTTGGCGAATCCAAAAAAAAAAAAAAAAAAAATATGTAGTCAAGAAAAACGCAACTGCCGGAACGGCCAGGTTAACCCAAAATGCCTTTCATGGCTTGACTTACTGCCCAGGCAGACAGTTTGAATACTTTACTTTGCGTTTGCGTTGTTGTTCAGACAAGTAATAAATATATATGGTATGTATAAGCCCAGCCAGCTGGGGAGTTTTCCTTCTTGGGGACTTGCGAATTTGGCGGATTGTGGGCGTTTTTGACATGCCTCGCGGTGCAAGCCAATAATTATTATAGAATACTTGGCTATAAGAGGTGCATTTACATATGTTGGCCCGGCTGGAAATAGGATAGTCTCTCGCCCCCTTTTTTTAGTTGGCGAATTGGACACATTTAACACGTTGGTATAGCACCTATTTGATACACTTTTCCTGCAACCCGGAGAAAGAGGAACTAACCGTTGCAATTTTCGGTTAATTAGCTTGGGATCTTTAAACGAAACAACTGCGAAATGAGCTAAGTAAGCTGCTTGCCAGTAGATAGACACTCTCTGGTTTATTATGTAATAAAAATGCATACGAATGTGCGCTAATTGTTGCATGTCGCTCCTCGAAATGCCTTTTCTCACTTTTTACGAACCTCTTTGCTTCGTGACGCTTTGAGAGATTCGAGGTGGGCCAAGACCACTCAAAAGTTTAATTTTTTCTCTACCAGCTGTCAGCTCAAGTTTCCGGTCCGTAGGATTTGAGATGAGATGAAGACGAGATGCCGATGTATCTCAAAAAATGTTCGAAATATAGTTTAACAACAGATAAATCCACGAAGAAAACTTCCCAAGAAACTCTTTCTTATAAGCAAATATCAAGCATCATCTTTTCTATTAATTACTACCTTTGTAAACCTTTTAACAAATAGTAATACATAATACCCAATTGAGGATACAAAATGTTACCCACTCAACACTTTTTATTTGCTTAGGTCAGTTACTTACATTTCAATTGCATTTGTGATTTTTGCTTTGCTCTTTTATTATGTCAAAAGCGCATTGTTGTTAAAACTATTTTCTGTTCTCTCGAGTTCGTGTTTATTGTGTATTTGGGCAAAATAGTTGCTCACATTGCAATGATTGATTTGTTGGCAAAACCATTTATTTCTGTCTTACTTAGTGACAAATTGTTGACCAATAAAACAATTTGTATAAATGCAAAATTAAACAAACTGTGCAGAGTTTTGACGTCCCATTTTAAATTTAAAAATCCACTTAAAAACCAAATAAAGTGGGGCATTTAAAATAAAAATTATACTAAGCACATAAGTCTATAGGAATTATAAGACAATACTGTCTAGATAAAAACAGACTGTGCAAATACGTTTTCATCGGATAAATAATTTCTCTTATACCAAATCCACATTTTATTCTTGTGACGGAAATGGGAAAACCAAAAGAAAGAAAAGAAAGTAATCTGATTGCGTATTAATCTCTTGGATAAAGAAGCAGGAAATCGCAAGTGCATGCGGTTTTATAGGCAACAATAGAGCTGCAGCCATGACATAATATATGAATGCAATAAAGCTACTATATACATATACAGAATTTATTCAAGCCCGTAACATCGCCAAAAAAAAGAATTGTTTAAAGCGGTCAGTGACCAAGAAATTTCGTAAAACATTGAACGACGAGTATATTTTGGCTATCGCAACCAAAATTAATTACACTTATCGCGTTTTCAACTTGACATAATTTGATCAATTTATTTATAAACTGTCAACGCCCCCAAAATATTTTGAAAATCACCTTTTTGACACAATTTCAGTTCTCACGCAGATTTCCTTGAATGGCATATATAGAGTATGATGCACAATGTTTTTCAGTCTGGTTAATTAGTTTGATGGCTTTTACATTTGGTCTGTCAGATATTTTCTGACACGAGCATCTTAAAATCATTTTTACACAAATATTCAACATAATTGGAAAATTTATTTTTGCAAAACTGCAGCCACCGAAAATGACAAAATTGGGAAATTATTTTTCTATTTATAATCTTGTTGTCTTGAAATTTGGCTTCTCAGATTGGAGAGCTCTTTGAACTGTGAATTCCCCAGAATAATTAAAATAATTCCCATTAAATACAAGTCGACTCATAAATATGCGATATCACGAGTGCTAATCGACATCTCGAGATCTCTAAATGATGTCTGGCTTTATTTTTCTGCCTCCCCCTTTTAAAGTTCCCCTCATGCTGAAGTTTTTCACAGCTGTTACGAGTTCAATCGTACAAAAAAAAGTGAAAACAAAACGTTCTCATTGTGAGTGCGAGTTTTTGTTTCCATATTTACATACTTTGCACCTCAGTCAGTCGAGTATTATGGCTTGCTCTAGATATTTGCTTCTCGGCAATCAGCTGGATAGAATTCCAACGTGGCTGGTATCTCGGTTTTCACTTGCTGCGCGGATACAGGCGAGTGAGATATTAAATCTATAGCAGGGTCACAGCTGTGGTTGTTTGATCAACGACCAATACGTATTTAAACAAATTGATTATCGCCCGCAATTAGAGCCCCAAAAAAATTGATTGTAAGAAAAATGCTGCTACAATTCGTTATGAAGTTCATTTGTTGTGAGTTGAAAAAGCTGAAAACAAACCTGACCATGTTTCTAATATTCTTCTGGATTATATGGTTCTCGCAAATAATAGCCATATCAACGGTGTTTATGAGGTGGGATATTATTCTTTTATATATTTCATGTATTATAAATACAGAACTCTGAAGATTTATTTTTATGTTTTGATATTAATTTCACAACTTTGATTTAGCTTTCCAGAGATTATTACGGAGCTGCCGACTGTCACAGTCACTGAGCTGCCTCTGGATCGAGTGAAGCACCGCTTGGAGTCGATAATCCTGGAAGATTCCCAGCTGGCAGCGGGAAACCACAGTGATGAGGAGCCAGATCAACAGCAGCCCACTCATCAGGATCCGCCTCAGAAATTATTTGAGGCTGACAAGGAAGTGCCTCAAAAGGGTAAGATTTAAAATAACTTGAATAACAAGTAATATTATTTATGAATATTTAATATATTAATTATTATTGTAATTTAAAAACAGCTAAGAAATTATACAGGTTTTCAAACTAATATGATGAATAGCATCCACAATATATTTCGTGCCTTTGAATTTAAATAGATATTGTACATAGAGCTTTTGGATAAGACTAATTATTCGACACATTATTCTAACTATTCAAATAGAAATAATATTCGAACAAATCTAATTAAAAACCTTACGTATATTAATTGTTTCAGATGAGCAAATGCCGAAGATAAACGATCCCGGAGGAGGCATCGAATCGGATGGCTTAGCCACACAGGAAGCTACTTCGTCTGGCGAAGGCAACGATACGAGTGAGGAGCTGCAGCCAGCGGGAGGATCGCCGGGATCCCCGGCAGCCAACGACACAGAGGCCACGGCCAATCTGACGAATGGCAACGAGGAGGTGCCCATGCCCGTGTTCTCCGAGTGGGCGCAAAAGCAAATGGAGGCGGAGGCCAGCCGGGAACAGGCCATGGAGCTCGAGCAACAGGTGGTGAACAACTCGGCGCAGCGCAGGAACAACACTGGATCGTCGAGTGGAAAGCCGCCGACATTGAAGCTGCGCTCCAAGAACTACGCTTCGCCCGATTGCGGAGCTAAGATCATCACCCACAACGCCGAATCGAATCATCCGGAACATGTGCTCACCCAGTCCAAGGATGAGTACATGCTGAGCACCTGCGAGAATCGAATCTGGTTCGTCGTGGAGCTGTGCGAGGCCATTCAGGCGCAGAAGGTGGACATGGCCAACTTTGAGCTGTTCAGTTCGTCGCCGAAAAACTTCACGGTTGCCGTTTCGAAGCGATTTCCCACACGAGAGTGGAGCAATGTGGGTCGCTTTGCGGCCGAGGACAAGCGAACCGTTCAGACCTTTGAACTGCATCCCTATCTGTTTGGGAAATTCGTGCGCGTGGAGATCAGCTCGCACTATGCCAAGGAGCACTTCTGCCCACTCTCGCTGTTCCGAGTGTTTGGCACCTCCGAATACGAGGCTTTCGAAACGGAAATTCGACCCAGCGATGATCTGGATGACTTCTACGATGACTACGGAGCGCAGGAACAGAAGGCAACGGTGGGCAGTGGTGGCAACATCTTCCAGAGCGCCTCGGATGCGGTCATGCAGATGGTGAAAAAGGCAGCCGAAGTGCTGGTGAAGCCCACAAAGGCTCTGAAATGGTCAGCGGAGTCGCTGCTCTGCCAAACGCCCGCCTTTGGAGCCTACAGCTGCAGCAATTGCAACAGCACCTTGGTGGAGAAGATCAACAGCCTGTTGTCCTGCCAGTTCCAGCAGCTTCAGCTGCTCCTCAGCCTCAGCCGTTTGAGGACAGATCTCCTCCAGAGTCGCGTGTGCCAGGAGGAGTTCGGCATAAGCTTAATCGGTTCAGAGTTCTCGAGTAAAATGGGCAAGCAGCAGAGCTATTTTCTCAGCATGCTGCCAGCGGAACACATTGGAGCCATGTGCAAGGTTATCCAGGCGGAGCAGAATGTCACCGATCAACTGCAATCGAAGCCGCCAGCCATGAAGCACCAAGTGAGTCCACCGGAGCAGCTGCAGGATAATGCCACAGCTACGGGAGTTCGTCAAGATTGTGAGGGAAGCAAGGAGAGTCCAACGAAGAGAATCCCCGAGAAGGAACCGCCAACTCCAAGTCTCGAGGTTGTGGTGACCGAATCCAGCAAAGAAGTGCCTTCAATGGAAGACCAGTCGGCGGCCTCCAGTGAAACCGTTTCCACCACAAACTCCACGCCAGCCGATGTGAACATATTCAATGTGCCTGCCGAAGCCGAGGAAGTGGTGGTCAAAGTGCAGCTTCCTCCGGAACCCACAATAGCGACAACTTTGGAGCCCAGCGATGTGGAGTCGACCATCAATGCACCAACCACCAATGCGCCACTATCATCCAGTGAAGCTGCAGCCAATGACCTGGCCATCGAGGAGGGTAATCCGGCCAACTGGGAGAGTATTGACAATCTGCTGACCACCACAGTGGCCTCGATTACCGCTGGCGGAGGAGCAGCTGCCGCTGCAGCCGCTGTGGTTAACGGCAACGGCAATCTTGGAGTGGCAGGCGCCACTGGAGCAGGAGTTCCGGTCACCGGATCCGGTGTGAATCTACAGCAGAAGCTAACCAATGGCGCCCAGTCGGAGAGTGTGTTCATCAGGCTATCGAATCGCATAAAGGTGAGTGCTCCAAGCTTCCCTTTCGAGTGGGTTTCCGCCCATTTGTGTGCGTCATCAGTTGGCGTAGCTAGAAATACAGAAACCAACAAACAGGCAAACTAGAAGAGCTAGGCAACCGCCCACGCAGGATGAAGTGGGGGGCAGGAAGACTGGGGCTAAATTATACACTTGCAAGGAATCATGTAATTGTACTTATAACCGGGTGTTAGCAGAATTATTCATCAAAGAGATGGAATACGTTTTCTTTTTAAAGGATTTTTTTATGAAACTATTCTTTATACTCTTTAAAATAGGATTTACATAAATATTATAATTGAGTGTATAATTTCTAATCCTTTTAAATGGTATAATTATAACCAATATTAAACTTAGTCTTGAAAGAAGTGTTGGTTGAACCAAAGTTAACTTTTTAAGGGTATTACCCATTCGTCTTTCTGCACCCAATTTTTCGTGAGTTGTTTATAGTCAACTTGCGTGCTGGCTGCTCATTACAAGCGGCAGCCACTTCCCGTTTTGGACACCGCCCAAGGATTGTGCGGTGGTTCATCCTTGTAACAGTTCTGCCAGCCAATTCGCTACCTTGCCGACCGACGTCATCAATATACATATGCGAATCCATTTGAAGCCATATTAAATCTGCACAAAGAAAAAACTAAATTAAAGAAATCATAAATTAAATAAATTAAAGAAATCATAAATTAAATAAATTAAAAACCCCCTATAAAAATAGAAATATAACTAATTATAAATACTACAAATATGGCACTATAACAGCTTTTAATTAAAATGATATTAGGGCATAAAAACTCTTAAAATACATCTGAAGTAATTATATGAATTGAAATACATTTTATATAGTTTTGTTGAAATAGTTTTGCTGGCAGAATATTTGATATAGCAATATCTGCTCATATTTCTCTCAGTGTTCCTCCTACAACAATTGCTAACAACTCGTCGTCGGACGACGCTTTTTGTGTTTTGTCTTCCGCAGGCGCTCGAACGGAACATGTCGCTGTCGGGACAATACCTGGAGGAGCTATCGCGGCGCTACAAGAAGCAGGTGGAGGAGCTGCAGCAGACGCTGACGCAACAGACGCTGACGGTGCGCCAGCTGGAGGACCAGAGCCGGCGGTATGTGGAGCAGGAGCAGCTCTACCAGCAGCAGAGCGCGGAGCTGGCCGGCGAGGTGAGAGCGCTGTCCTACCAAGTGCAGGCCTGCATCCTGGTCATCATCATCGTGGGCACCGGCATCTTCCTCATGCTCGTCCTGGGCACCGTCTACTATCGCAAGCTGCGCCGCCAGCAGCAGCAGTTGCTGCAGAAGAAGGATCAGCCAGGTGGCAATCCACCTGTGGCCAGCAAACCTAAGCTCGATCGCCGCAAGTCCTACGAACAGATGTCGTCGAATCAAACGACGCCAAAGCAACGGCGTCCCAGCGAGGAGGCCATGCTGATTCTGAAGGAGTGCGGTGACAGCAACTTGCAGGAGCAGGATCCTCCGAACAGGCAGCGCAAGATATCCGTTTGCTATGGCAGCAACAATAACATAGCAGCCAATATGCTAAGTGCCACTACGAATGGCGGTGGAAATGGTGTCCGGAATTCCCTGCACCGGCGCAAGGGAGCCAAGCACTCCTGGCACAACAGCCTGGACACCACTGAGACGACCTGTGGCGAGCAAACGGATAAGTTCTTTGATGTGGGTGAGTACTGGATAGGGAAATCCTCGATTAAAGCAAGGTATTATCAAGTTATTCCCTTTCAGACACCCTCAAAAGCATTAAGCAGAGTTCCAACAAAGCAGGCAAAAAGAAATCCCATCAGCAGCTGCAGCAAATGGCGCTTAAGCGCCAGGAATCCGCGCCAGCCAGCATCACGCAGGATCAGCTAGCCGAAGAGCCAGCCACGCAAAGCGATTTCGACGAGAGCCTGATGCTGGACGACGACGATCTGGCCAACTTTATACCCACCAGCGATCTGGCCTACAACGAATTCATGCCCGAAGGACCTTCGGGCTACCAAATACTGGACACAGTGGATGGGAAGACGGGCAAAGAGCAGGGGACAAAGAAGTCGCGAAGGCTGTCCTCGCCAGCATTCTTCAAGTCGCCATTTAGCAAGAGCAAAAACAAGGGCTACAGCTTCAACGGCATCAAGAACAGCCACTCGGTGCACGAGCCCACATCCTGGGAGTGGTACCGGCTGAAGCGCGGCGAGAAGCAGCAACAGCAGGCGAAGCTCGCCTCCAAGAGCTTGCCCAGCGCAAGTTTGGACAGCTCATCGCTGTCGGAGGTCAATTTTCCCCTCAACACGAACACCGCCACGCAGAATTCCTTTCGGATACTGGGCGAGGCCATTCTGTCCTCCGGGGAGGGACGCATCACCCCGAATGGGAATGGCAATGCAACGTCGGTTGGTCTGGCGAGCAGCAGCAGCGGAAGTGGCAGTGGTGGCAGCACCACCTCATCGACCACCAAGAAGAAACAGCGCGCTCTCAACAACCTCTTTCGCAAAGCCTTTGATTTTTAGTTAAGAAAACCCAGTGTTTCTATTTAGGTAACGTTTTTATATCTGCGCAAAGAATAATTATTCTTATTGATTCAAATGGACCCCAGTTGGTTCGTTCGGAGGTTCGATAAATTGTTTGTACAAACGAGTTGTTATATTTTGAGGATTTTGGAAGGCCCGAGAAGTGAAGTGAAAAGTGAGAGTTCCTTTTGTGTTGCAGTGACATGCAAATGACTGTTAAGCGAAAAACAACAAATTTAAGTATAGTACTTATATATTTTGTAGTGTGCTTGCTTGCGTAGCTTAAACCAGCCTAGGTTAATTGTGTACGTATATTCCAAGCTCGTCATTCTTGCTATATTCGCCCGATCCCACGATTATGTACTTTAAGTGATGAACGAAACATTTGCAAATTATTGCCACACATTTAGTTTGTTATTCTTAGCAATTTATACATACAATTAGTTAATAGTTTAGCCTTTATTTATAACTAAATACAATTAACATTTATTTAAAAACGTAAATTGTCTTTGCTATATTTATAACTACATCGGGGTTATATTTTCAACTCGCTCAGAAACTCGGCTACCTCGAGGGCATCCTCGCTGGCCAATTTCGTTTCCCTGACGGCACTATTCAATCCTCGGCCGGCGGTGCCCAGACTCTTCTTCCACTGTTCGACAGATTTGTACTTATCATCGTTGGCACAGTATATAATCTCGTTGATGTCTTCGTCTAATTTGTAGGTGCACACAGCCGGGAAAACTTTTTGCAGATTGTCGAGGGCTTCAGTGCGAAGGCTTTCATCGCGACAAACAAGATTGAGCATAAAAAGTCCTTTGGGTCCAATAATAGCCTTAATGTCCTGCAATATTTTGTTGGCTAGGAAACTTTGGGGCGGGCAACTCATGCCCAGACTGAGATCTTTGCTGTCCACATCGAACAAAACCGCATCGAAGTGTATATCTGAGAAAGGAAATTATATAGTAAAACATTCATATATATTTAAACAAAGCCATATCACCTTCATTGCGGCAGCGTTCTACGAAATCCAGACCATCATCAATAACCACATGAAATCGTTTATCCTGCTTGAGCTCAAAATATTGCTCAGCCACCTCCAACATGATTGGATCGATTTCCACAGCCGTAATTCTAGCTTGACTGGGTAGGAAAATAAAATTGATAAAAATATACTTTAAAATCTGGATTTAAACCTACGGCAGCGCAGCATGAAGAAAGCTGCAAAGGCCACCGCCTCCCAAGCCAATAACCAGTACATCCTTTTCGACATCCTTCTTGGGATTCTGCAGCGTTGTGGCTAATTGGACACCAACGGACATGTACAAATGATGCTGGCATGCCAAGTATCCAAAATCAATCTTCTTGCGTTCCTTTTTGCCTTTAATTTTAACTGAAATAAAAAATAAATTTAAATAAAACTATTTAATTAAACATATACCTTAGTTACCTGTTTTGACCAAAGCTTCAGACTGGACAACAAACTGATTACTGAGGAAAATAAGACGACGCAGGGTTTTGCCATTTGCCTCCACCTCTTCGATTCGAAAATCTCCAGATATTTTTGAGAAACCACAAATAAGGGTCTCTCTTTTGCCCACATCGGATCCAAGAGAAAGATAAGGTATCTGTTCATTAAGTCCAGCTGGTGATAGGTTCTTTATGCTGTCGGCCAACTCTAGTTTAACTTCGTCCAAGGTACTATAAACCTGATCACGATGGAGGGTAACCACAGCCAGTCGCTGGTAGTTTGCGGAGTCCTGGAGCTTCTTTCGCCCAACAGGCGTGGCAAAAAGCCACTCCACCTCTCTTCCCTGAGGAACAATAAACGCAGCATATTTGCCCAAACCTCTTGCCGGCGGCTTGTCTAGTATGTGGATCGTATAACGAGGGGTTTGCTCCGACGGTCGGTGGAGATCCATGATTACTTCGTTGTGACCAGCTATATTGGATCTGGACAAACCGTTGCAGACCAAAGCTGCTTTTTGGACAGAGGATACTGCATTATTTAGTTCTGAGACTGCGGTAAATCTCTGCATCTTATCGTTTCCGAAACCGAATTCAAGAACCTAAAAATTGCAAAAAATTATAATTTAATTAAGGAGTCAATATTCCAGTTTTAAAATGCTATTTACAGGCATCGGAAGACTCTTGAATTTGGTGGCAACGACTACGAAAACTGGCAGTGTTAAGGCATCATCGGCGTTCTTCTCCTTGTTAGCCTGTTCCACTCCCGAACAGTGGACAATTCTCAGCATGCAATTGTGTTTGGGCAGGAACTCCAGCAGGAACTTTAAGATGTGCTCTTGCAGCAAGGAAATGCCAACATAGCGACCTCCATTGCTACAACATACATAAAATTAAAAAACACATAATAATAGAAATTTCAGACTACCCACCGCATGGTCCTTAGTATCTCCTTAAAGTAGTTTTCAACCACTAGTTTTGTTTCGGGGGTATCATCCACAAACAGAGCATCCAATGTTCCCTTATCCAAAGATACTGAAAAGCTTTCATCGGGAAAAGTCATGGCTGTGGCATCCATTTGCAGGAACTTCATATCTGGACGGGTTTTGGCATTCAATTCCAACATTTTCTTTACTGCGATCGGGGAAATATCAATGTTTGTGATTTCCCTTAAAAAAATAAATTAATTAAGTTATTAAATGTTTTAAAAATGCAACTTAATCCTTACCTGAACCCGCTGTCGTACATATCCATACTCAGTTTAGAATTACCACATCCCAGCATCAAAATTTTGTCCACCGGCTTTATATATTTGTGGATCTGGTCGCACAACTCCAGATATTCGCCATACCTTAAAAATTAATATAACATAATAACATAATAATAATATAAAAAGTTTAGCAAAAAACACATGTTGCATGATGTTCCCGTTCCATAAAAAGTCCGGTCTTTTAAATTGGCCATATACATACCACTCGAAGGCCTTTTCACCCCGCTTTTTAAAGAACTCGTTCCAGTAATCCGTCTGCGCGAATTCTTCGCGTGTTTTGGGTAGTAAATTCATTGTTTGAATAACAATAAAAAGGATGCAAAAAATAAACAATAAAGCGGCAAAATGTGATTGTTAGGGCCTTGCCATTCAAATTGGTCGACTGACACCAGTGTAACCAAAACACCGAAATATCGGGGAAACTGCAGAAGGAAAATATTATAGAAAATTTTTAATTAAAAATAATTAATAAATAATTAAATGCTAAGATTGTCAATAAGAAAACCAACATTCTATTTTTCAATTTTAATGCATCCACCTAAAACCGAATGCGCTTAGCAACACTGCTCTTATCGGTTAGTGTGGCCCTGTCGCTCGTCAATCTGTGCGATTAACATTCACAGCGACTAGTCGACAGGCACTGATTGGACAATTTCTTTGCCAAAAGCAAACTGCCAAACGGATTTCTGCGCTATAAAAGCTTTTTACATAACGACTTCCTGGGATTTTCGAGGTCCCCCGAGTGCCCAGTACCCGGCTTTATGCAAAAGCGGCCAGTGAGCCAAGAAGCAACGTAAAAAACCAGTCGAAAAGCGAGGTGAAAGCAGGCGACACAGTGACCAAGAAAAGGGGGAGGAAGTGGGTTCCCTTGAAGAAATCGAATCGAAAAGCGATCTCGACCACTTGACAGGCACAATGGAAAAGCACTAATCTACGCGGCAGATGCAAAATCAGCTGGGATCGCGTTCCAGACTGGGATTGGGATTGCGTCAAGGAGCCGCGGCGCGGTGTAAATGCGTGCGGCCGTTGGCCTGATGCTGTCGCACGGTGGTGGTGTCGTGGAGCCAGCGATGTCCCGGCCGGACTACGAACAGAGCGCACTGCACCACAGCTGCCTTCTGGTGCTGCTCCGTGGCGTGGGACCATCGCGGGCCCGCATCCTCCAGCGGGCGTTCGAAAAAGTGCGACGTGTCAACCACATTCGGGTGAACGGTGGGTATTCCCCTAAATCCTTTCCCGTCCTTTGTAATTAACCCTATTTTGCTTCACAGATTCCTCTGGCAATCCACGCTCCATATGGATTCGCTTTGTTCACGATCATCCCGTGGAGCACAACGATTGGGGAGACTTTCAGACCCATCGTCGCCTTTTGGGACTCGTTACCATTGGCAAATTCGACAACCAAACCGAACTCAACGAGCTGTGCCGTCAGCACGAGTCCCTGAAAGTTCGCTATGGCTCTACCCTCTACGAATCCCGTGCCATTTTTTTTGGTCCCGATGAACCACCGCTGGAAACGATTGGCGAGGTAGTAGCACCGCCGCCAGCCGGAGGACGTCGTCTTCAGGATGAGTTTACGACGCCCTCGAACTTCAAATCGCAAGCCTTCTTTTATCGCGAACAGGATCCTTGTGTGGATCTGGAATCTCGGATCGGGGACTTCGCCAGTGCTTTGTTTTGGGTCCTGGAATCGCGACGATTGGAACGATCTCGTGAGAAAGCGGACAAGGTGAGCCTACTGCTGGCGCCCTTCGAAAAGCGCGACTTTGTGGGCTTGGACATGGAGTCCAGAAACAACAGGAAAAGATGCGTGGGTCGTGTGATGAAAAACCTGGCGGATCTGTCGCTCCAAGCAGGATTAGTGGATGATGCTCTGAGTTTGTACCACAATGCAAATGAAACCTTGAGGTCGGTTGGCGACTCCCTGTGGGTGGGGGCCACCGAGGAGGGTCTGGTTGCCGCCTCCGCGATGCTGTTGTATCCCCAAATGCGAGAGATCGAAACGCTGCACAGGAACTCTTCGCTTCAGGAGGCGGGTAAGTAGGAGGAATACTTGATTACTGCCCTTACTTATCACTATTCTTATTGCAGGAACCTCCCCATTAAAGAACACTCCTGAAAAGTGGCGAGCCAGCGATGCCACCAAGAAAATAAGCGCCAGTGAAACCACTGCGAACAATGTGGATTCCGCACAGCAACAGCAGCAGCAGCGCATGACCTCGAATTCATCTTCCTGCTCATCAGTGTCTTCCCTGGTGACCACCGCCACCAATTCCTCCGCTTCGGACACGCCGACAACCTCGTCCTCATCCACTTCGACGATATCGGCAGCTCCGATACCAGGACACCAAAGAAACGGTGATCTGCCGGGGAACATACTCAAGGCGGAGGAGATCACCAACTACTATCGCAAGGCCATCATTAACTACAGCAAATACAGGCATGCAGCCACCATTGAAACGGAGGCTGCTTTGAAAGCCTCACGAATTTGCATTGAGCAGAATCGACCTCTCGATGTGGCAATGTTCCTGCAAAATATCCTGTACATAAACCTGAGCATGACCGAGGCAGAGCGGGTGAAGAGATTCGAGATCATCACGGAGCTGTATCAGCAGATCGGCTACCAAAGGAAGGCGGCGTTTTTCCAGCGACTTGCTGCGCTCAAACACGTGCAGCAGGGAAGCCAGGCACCCGACTGGAATCAGAGCTATCGCCTCATGTTGGGCAGCTTTACGGGATATTTGCTTTGTCTAGATCCCCTGGAGGTGCTGGAGAATGCCGCCGGCTGGCCGGCGCTGCAGATCGATCTGGTTCAGACCCTTATAACCGCCGCCAGGAGACTGGGTCACTCTGCTTTGGCAACGCGGCACATGACCTTCCTGCTGCAGACCCAGTGGGATAACATGTCGCCCACGGAGCAAAGCGAGATGGCTGTGCAACTGCAGGTAACTTACCCTAAGCACAAAGAAGAGTTTTGATTTAATGTATAATCTCTTACAGAATTTAAGCGCCCAGTGCGAAGGTTCACCTGTACCCTTGGTGCTGGAAAATGGCACTGTGATACCGCCCGCCAATCTCACGGACTTGCCCTACTGCCTTGATCTTCAGGTTAAAGATTTGCCCGCCCATCTGCGACCATTGAGAATAAAGGTGGCCAAGGCGGACAGTGGTCCTTTTTTGTTTACTCCCATACACTTCAATTCGGTCGACAGAAGGGATAAGAAAAAGGACAAAAATAAAATAGGTAAGCATATGCATTATATAAATATTTTACCCTACTAAAATGTATATATTTTAGCTTTCCAGTGGGTGCAAAATGACCTCAGTGAGGTCACTGTGCGCCTGCGCAATCCTCTTCCATTTGAGCTGGCCGTTACAGACATGAGATTGCTCACGAATGGTGTGGTCTTTGAGTCTCTGCCCCAGACTATTGTCCTCCAGCCACATGTGCCCACTTATGTCGCGCTTCATGGAACGCCCATTGAAACTGGCCAGTTGGATCTGCAGGGCTACAGCACTCACACGCTTGGCGTTAAGTCCAACTGTCGGCTGAAACACATGCGCGGGCGAAGCTTTCCGCCTAATTATCTGGTGGATGTGATTCCTGCCCTCCCGAGGATATCCGTAAAAACTTCTCTGCCGCAAACCGCAACGTTTAGCAACATGAACAGTGCGGATATTGTGGTGACCTCGGCCAGCTTGACTCTGTACAACGGGGAATCCTCTAGCTGCACTATAACGATCACGAATGAAAGCACAACGTTGCCGCTGGAGCACTTGGAGGTTTCCATCAACTCGAATGTGGAGCAGGAACTGCAGAAAAAGATCTTCCGGATAGATGGAGAGGCATTAAAGGTAATAAAAGATCTGTGAAATAAAATTCATAGTTAATGTAAATATATTTTACAGGCCAAGCTGCCAGTGCCTCCTCAAGGTTCCATTGAAATTATCGTGGATGTTTATGCCGAAGCGGATTTCGTTTGTCCCCAGCCACCTGCCTCCGTGCATTCCAGCGCAGCTGCGGGAGATTATGGTGCGGCATCTTTGACGCACTACTCTAATGTTTCCACTTCCGGACACGCCAGCTTGCCATCGAGGGTCGGTTCCCCGCAACACCGTCGCAACGAGCCGCAGAATTCCAGTTTCAGATCGACCTTCTCAAGCGGGCAACCCTCTCTGGCTGCGTTAAGTCTGCAGCCAGCTGGCGGAGGAGGAGCAGGACCTTCTAGTCTAGGCTCGCAGTATTCACCGCATATAGAAGCACAGGTGCGGCTGAAGTACTCCGGTGGAGAGGCACTAACAGCGGGCTACTGTCGTCAGTGTGCGGTGTCTTTTAACCTAGAACTACTTCCTAGTGCGCAGATAACCAGCTGGGATGTCCTGCCCGCTGAGGTGTAAGTGAAAATCTTCTCGCTCTTACGAAACATAAATAATAATACATACATTTTTAGAGCATCACAATTTTACCTGGTACTTGACATTTCCAACCTAACCGCTCAAGAGATGTCTCTCAACTATACGGATACTAAGAATATACTCATAGAGGCCAAAGAAAGCTGCCGGGTACCCATACCGGTGGATCGCTGCTCCCTGGAGCAAGTGGTTGCTGCCCGGGCAGCCGAGGTTGCTGAGAATCTGGAAAGAGGTAAGAATATTTGCATTAAATATATGTTAATGAAACTAAGACAATTTAACCCCATTTAGAACTCTGCTTTCGGACGCAGCTGCTATCGTTTAATGATGCCTTGAGCAAACTCTGCTCACTTCACATAGCGGAACGGGTGAAAATCAATTGGTTGCTGACGGGTACGGATATTCAGGGAATCGCCTCTCTGAGGGGGATTGTTCTCTCTCAGTCGATGGTGGATTTGACGGCTGTATCGCCTTTGGAGTGGGGTAAGATGATTAAGATAATCCTTATCGATCGTACTTATTATTATCATATATTACCAATAGCCATAAGCTTCCAGGAGACGCCTGTGCAGCCGCACAGTGAGATTGTTTGCACGGTGGGCCAGCGTTCGCTGCTTAGCATACAGCTGGCCAATCAATCCCTGCAGCCGCTCAGAAATTTGGTGCTAAGCATCAAGTTTTATCAGGATTACCTGAACGGAATGGAGAATTACAATTTGGAGACACGCGTGGCAATTTCAGGGCCAAATAGGTAGGGTATCGCAGTATTTAGATTTCGGGCTGGTTGGTGAGCTTATTTGTTAACCGTTTCAGAATTGCAATTCCCCTACTGGAAAAGCAGGAGCAAAAACAGCACAATTGCTCTGTGATATTCTTTACGCCCGGACGTTTCAAGGCCAGCATCGAGTGTACCAGTAATCCGCAGAAGCAGCCGGAAATATCAACTTCACTGCTAACCCGTTCCTGCCCAGCGGAAACCGAGAATGACGGCCAATCGGTCATGTTCTCCTCCAGTTACGATGAGCAGCAGGCGCATGTATGGAAGTTCATTCCGCCTATTGAAGTTACCGTCGTGGAGCAGTAAATGTTATCTGTCGCTAGTTTAATTTCGTTATTATGTTTGTGTACGTATTGTGTATATCCACTTTCCCCCGCCCGTTAAATAGTTTGATTCCCCGCTCTGTTACAACCGGAAACATGAAAAGCAATTGTTTGTAAAGAACTCTAATCTAGACAAAAAATATAACGCATAATACTGTATATACTTAAGCTCAAGACACAAAGCAAATACTGTACCCTAAGCTTGATAGAGAAAATTGCCATAACATAAATCTAAAGAACCTATAGTCCAGCTTGTAAAACATACATATTTAAAAAAGCGTTAAGCCGTGGTGTATTTATATAGATAGCAAATGTTCCGCGCACTAAAAGCCACGCCAAGCATTATACATTTTTATAACAAACTCGTATTTACAACATATTTTTATACAAATATAGGGGCAATACACATGTATAATTATGAACTACAAAATAAGATTGTTGCTAAAGAAATTATGCCAATGAAATGTGTGAATATCTGTAGTGTAAACGCAATAAACTCTATTTGACGAAACATGGAATTTTGCTTGTGCTCTCCTCAGCCCAGTCTTCTTATCTCGTCCATGGTGAAACCGTTCCGGTTGAGCATTATGCACGAGAGTACGTAGACGTAGTAGCTGCCCGGTATAAAGGTCAGTGCCCCGATGATACTCAGCGCCCACACGCGATCCGATCGCTCCTGGCTCGTGTCCGTCAGACAGTTCACAGTGGCGAAGGCAATGCAGATCTGGAAACAAAGAAATGTTTAAATACTTGGGAATAGGAAACGATTTAAACATGATGTGTTCGTTTGGGTACCATAAATATTACTCACTATGCCACCGATGAAGAGCAGTAAGATAATAACAATGGTTTTCCATGGAACTGGGCCTGGGATCGCTGGCTCTGTCCACTGTTCATTGACGAATCCATCGGTCTCGCATTGGGACTCCACCACCTTGATGTATTCCGAAGTGGCTGGTGTAGAACCGCTCGCATTGAGGCGGCGTCGCGAATCTGTTTTGGTGAGTTGCATGTTTGGAAAGCCTGCCGATCTTGACCGGGTTTAACAACACACTAAACAAACATTTAGCGGCGACTTTATTACATTTCAGTGTTATCAAAAAAAAAAAAAACAGCTGTTGGTGGAGCTGCCAACTTGCGAAAAAAGCCAGTAAAGAAGAAGACATTGAAACAAGAAAGGAAGCTAGATTTGACTCGAGAAGGTGGCAGCCATCACAAATGTCTAAACAACATCGAAGTAATAACGATGTTTCTATTTATTTTCCCCATATTTTCAGCAATTGTTCCTAGATAACAGATATATGCTATAGTCGTCAGATTTTCATGAAATTTAATTTAATTATTTATTTATATCGCTGCGCCTTTATTCCTTTATTAAACAATTGGAACTCCCAATAAAACACAACGATGATTTCTTATATTAATTGTTTATTTTTTTCAAATTGTATTACATTTGTGAAGACGCCTCCAAATTTCTTATAGTTCAGCTGGGCCCTGTAAGTCAATGGAAAACCATGTGTTAGAATATAAGCCTTTTAAGACACTAGTAAATAAAAAAATGTGGAAAATCAGTTCTACTATCAAGATAAATCAGTCATAGACATCAGATGTCCCTATCTTAAGGTCTCATCATAAAAAAAGAGTTCACCTTATTTTAAAGTATACTTACATATATGAAAGAGTCCTTTCCATCATAGGTTACGGCTGCTAAAAAATAACATAATTAGTATTCTTCATAGTTACAGCAAACTTAATAAGTAATATTTTAAAAATCAGTTCTACTATTAAGATAAATCAGTCATAGACATCAGATGTCCCTATCTCAAGTTCTCATCATAAGAAAACATTTGTTAATGTATCATTCATTATACTTACTTATGAGAAATTACCAACTTTGAGGTTGCTGTGTAAGGTAAGGCACACATTGTATCTAAAACGAAAATATATCTTTATAAGTGGAATTTCAACTAACACTATACATTTTAAACATTCTTTTAAAATCAGTTCTACTATCAAGATAAATCAGTCATAGACATCAGATGTCCCTATCTTAAGGTCTCATCATAAAAAAAGAGTTCACCTTATTTTAAAGTATACTTACATATATGAAAGAGTCCTTTCCATCATAGGTTACGGCTGCTAAAAAATAACATAATTAGTATTCTTCATAGTTACAGCAAACTTAATAAGTAATATTTTAAAAATCAGTTCTACTATTAAGATAAATCAGTCATAGACATCAGATGTCCCTATCTCAAGTTCTCATCATAAGAAAACATTTGTTAATGTATCATTCATTATACTTACTTATGAGAAATTACCAACTTTGAGGTTGCTGTGTAAGGTAAGGCACACATTGTATCTAAAACGAAAATATATCTTTATAAGTGGAATTTCAACTAACACTATACATTTTAAACATTCTTTTAAAATCAGTTCTACTATCAAGATAAATCAGTCATAGACATCAGATGTCCCTATCTTAAGGTCTCATCATAAAAAAAGAGTTCACCTTATTTTAAAGTATACTTACATATATGAAAGAGTCCTTTCCATCATAGGTTACGGCTGCTAAAAAATAACATAATTAGTATTCTTCATAGTTACAGCAAACTTAATAAGTAATATTTTAAAAATCAGTTCTACTATTAAGATAAATCAGTCATAGACATCAGATGTCCCTATCTCAAGTTCTCATCATAAGAAAACATTTGTTAATGTATCATTCATTATACTTACTTATGAGAAATTACCAACTTTGAGGTTGCTGTGTAAGGTAAGGCACACATTGTATCTAAAACGAAAATATATCTTTATAAGTGGAATTTCAACTAACACTATACATTTTAAACATTCTTTTAAAATCAGTTCTACTATCAAGATAAATCAGTCATAGACATCAGATGTCCCTATCTAAGAGTCTCATCAGGAAATCAAGTTTAACTAACGAATGTATTTGCGAAGGAGTATATGTAGTTCTTACCGTTTAAATATGCCACATGGTCCACAGAAGTCTCAAATTGGGACTCCTTAGGTCAAAGTTCCCACGCTGCTCAGCGAAAGTGTTGTATTTCCAAAAGGGAACATCTCTCAGCTTGGTTTTAATTATCAGCTACCATATAAGGCTTGGTCTTTGTAATTTGATAGAATTGTACGAAGTTTTCTCTTGGAAATCATTTTTTATTTTAATTTTGTTCTGCTAGCTCTAAAACACGTGGAGCGTTTTTCGGCCTTCCTCAGCTTGTGACTGTCTCACCGTGTTGTGAAGTGATTAGGAATAAAATACTGAACGTGGAATGTTATGTATTTTTTAGTGCCACTTGTGATGGCGCCGCATTTTCAAGATTAATTTGAATTCGTCAGTTTTTTTTCTATATTTTTATTATATAAATAGATATTGCGATTCGGACGCTTTTGCGGATACATAACTTGTTCTAAACACTTCTAACTCTCGCATCCTAATTGGCCAACAAATTAAATTGCTTATTACTTATGATTTACATGGCAGTCGGTGACCTTGCATGTGACTAATCTGAATCAACAAAACTAATCTCACTCAATACAAGGCTGTCATAAACTCAAAAAATAAGGCGATTCCGGGGACAAGAATTCGATTGGTATAAACAAGAGAAGGTTTTGAATCTTTTTCCTCCTTCTAAATACAATTACTGTAATCGAAAATGTATAATCTGTAACATGTGTGGCGGTGTGGAATTCTCCAGTTAATAAACGAGAAAACGATGCTTGCTTCTGAATTTATGCGCAAGGGTTTATGGAGCCCTTATAGAGTATAATCAAATATTTTGGGTTACGACAGTCTTGCATTAAGTGAGCTATCTGTATACTAATTGTGTCCCAGCCGACTCATGGGTCCCCTGAGGATGTGGTTGCCTCCTGTTGGTGCTCCTGTTCCTGCTCAAGTTCCTGTTGCTGCGCCAGTCGTAGGCGTTTTTTGGCTTGGATGTCGGCCAACGTTTGTTCGATGGAGCGCATGTCCTTCTTGTTTTTGCTGGGAACAAACCCGTAGCTTTGGTTGGTCTCCGTTTTGCGGGCCGCCTGCAGTGCGGCCGACTCTCCAATGAGGTGGGCATATTTGGCCTTGTAGTTGGTCGTGGGTTTAATTTCGCCGGTGTCCTGATCCCCAGCCGCGGATGAAGATGCGCAGTTTGCCGCTTCGGAAGTGGAGGCTTCCTTGTCGCTTTGTTCTTGCGCTAGCCGCTCTCGTCTTCGTTCCGCATACTCCTTTGCTATTTCCGCATTCCAGCCGTCACCATTTCGCCTGGCCGTGACCTCATCTTCGCCAGGAGCGTGCTCCTTTTTATACACAACTGAATGTCGGTCCACATCCTCGCGGCCAAAGCTCATGGCAATAAAACCGCCATTTTCAGCTATCTCGTGGATAACAGAGCGATGCACCTTGTCCAGCGGCTGGAATTCGATGCACTGTCTGTCGTCCTTGGCAAAACGCGCCATCCGTTCGTCCACATATTTTCGAAAACGGAGAAGCTCCTCCTTTTGTTTGTTTTGCATGCGCTCCATCATTTCGCGCTGTTTCTTGATCAGCGTCTTTTGCTGCTCGTTGTTGGCAGGCGGTGCATCCATGGCATTGAGTATCGAATCAAGCAGGTCCATTGTCCCGCCGTGTTTTCCTCGCTTTTCCGCCGTGTATCCCTCGCTGGTTCTTGATCAATTGGCGGATGTGCGCCTGCGATGCCATCGAAAGAAATGCGAGGGAATCTCAGTTAAACGGGCTGTTCGCTCTTTGTGGACAGACTTTTGGGGGACTTACCACTCTCTGGCGTTTATTATTAGCCACTTGGGGTGTTCGAAAGCCTTCGATTTGCTTGTTTTATTCGGGTAAAAGTAATTATAATTATATTGGCAACCGGTGCTTGTGCACCAAATAGGCTCTGCGAAAAATACCGAAAATAGAGGATGTCAACCTTGTGCTAATTCGGTATTTTTTATTGTACCACAGCTGTTTACACTAAGCGCTGTGTTTTGCAGATTTTATATTTCTTAACCTTTGTCACCAAGCACTAAAAGTATTTTTAAATTGCAAAGAACTCCATATATGTTTAAAATGGGGTAAATAAACTTTAATTTAGTGGTTAAAAAAGTTAAAGTTCGATTAATGAGCAGTGTATAATTATATGTTAGTTTTTGCAGCCCAGTGTAAAAGAGTAATGAAAATAAGTTGGCAGGTTCCGTAAAGCGCTTTTGCGTTTAAAAATCATTTAGCTTTAAATTGCAGTTATTACCGTTTTAAGTCACAGGCACGTGCTGCAATGGACGCAAAACAACGCACACTGGTCCATTGGTTTCGCAAAGGACTCCGGGTGCACGACAATCCCGCCTTATCGCAGATTTTTACCGCCGCCAACGCTGCGCCAGGAAAATATTTCGTTCGCCCGATTTTCATTCTGGATCCTGGAATCCTCGATTGGATGCAAGTTGGGGCCAATCGCTGGAGATTTCTTCAGCAAACTCTCGAGGATTTGGATAAGCAGCTGCGTAAACTTGATTCCCGCTTGTTTGTAGTGCGTGGAAAGCCTGCGGAGGTGTTTCCCAGGATTTTTAAAAGCTGGCGCGTAGAACTCCTAACTTTTGAGACAGATATTGAACCATATTCCCTATCTAGGGATTCTGCAGTGCAGAAGTTGGCCAAAGTCGACGGTGTTAAGGTGGAAACCCATTGTTCTCATACAATTTACAACCCGGACTTGGTCATAGCCAAAAATCTCGGCAAGGCTCCTATAACCTATCAAAAGTTTCTAGGCATTGTGGACAAACTTAAAGTGCCCAATGTCTTGGGGGTACCGGAGAAGCTTAAGACGAGGTTAGATCCACCTAAAGATGAAGTGGAGCAGGATGACTCAACTGCTTATGACGTTCCCACATTGGAGCAACTGGTCAAGCGGCCTGAGGAGCTGGGTCCCAATAAATTTCCAGGAGGTGAATATGCTAGATTATAAACTATGCCCTATTATTTTAATTACTTTTACAGGAGAAACAGAGGCGCTGCGCCGCATGAAGGATTCCTTGAGTGATGAGCTCTGGGTGGCCCGCTTTGAGAAACCCAACACAGCACCCAATTCCCTGGAGCCCAGCACTACTGTTCTGAGCCCTTACTTGAAATTTGGATGCCTTAGTGCCCGATTGTTTAATGAGAAACTCAAGGAGATTCTCAAGCGTCAGCCGAAGCACTCCCAGCCTCCTGTTTCACTTATTGGACAACTCATGTGGAGGGAATTCTACTATACTGTGGCAGCTGCTGAGCCAAACTTCGATAGGATGTTGGGCAATGTCTACTGCCTGCAGGTTCCGTGGCAGGAGCAGCCTGAACACCTGAAGGCCTGGACTTATGGACGCACCGGTTATCCTTTTATTGATGCCATTATGCGACAGTTGCGGCAGGAGGGCTGGGTTCATCACTTGGCCCGACATGCTGTGGCCTGTTTCCTCACGCGCGGAGATCTCTGGATCAGCTGGGAGGAGGGACAGCGGGTGTTCGAACAGCTGCTGCTTGATCAGGATTGGGCCTTAAATGCGGGCAACTGGATGTGGCTATCGGCGTCAGCCTTTTTTCATCAGTACTTTCGCGTCTACAGCCCTGTGGCGTTTGGCAAGAAAACGGATCCCCAGGGGCACTACATCCGGAAGTATGTGCCGGAACTCGCAAAATACCCAGCTGGCTGTATTTACGAGCCGTGGAAGGCCTCGCTTGCCGATCAGCGGGCATACGGCTGCGTCCTGGGAACAGATTACCCTCACCGGATTGTTAAACACGAAATAGTGCACAAGGAGAACATCAAGCGAATGGGCGCCGCCTACAAGGTGAATCGGGAGGTGCGCACGGGTAAGGAGGAGGACTCCTTTGAGGAGCCTGAAACCTCCACTTCAGGCAAGCGAAAGGTGCGAAAGGCAACCGGAAATGCCGCAAAACGAGGCAAGAGGTAGTCTCATACTTTCTAGAATAGTATTTATAAAACTCAAGCTACCTAAAAAAAGGTAGTAATATTAAAATAATTATTTTGACTTGGAATATAATGTAAAACTAGATATATACTACACCGATATTATAAGTTGATTTCCAACACCACTTTAAAACATTATTTTTGGAAATGAAGTTAAATATATTTGGACACACATAACTATTTAAATATTCCGTTCCGTATGAAAATGAACATTTTCCAAAACATTTTAGCCTTGCGTTAGACTTCTAGTCCGGACGAGCTCTGTCGCTTGTCCGTCCAAGCGGTGAACTTCAGTCGTATCAAAAATTTCGGCAAGTTAAGACCTTCCATTTTTTGTTTGTAAAAAGCTATTTTTTCAAATTTCAATTTATAATTTTTGGTGAGATAGGTCTTTAATTTTCAAACCAGAGTTTATTGACAGAAAACATGTTTCGAAACTTGTTGATGCTGAGGAACAAGATGGCGCTACAGCGGATTCTGGTTTCCCGGTTGAGCTCGCGTTGCAACATGTCCACCGGGTTTACGTGCCTCACTATTAATCGCCCGAGAAACATCGACGGAGTGACCGTGATAGATATAAATATAAATGATATGGCCAAGAATGATATGGAGTTCAATCGCAATTTCGTGAACTCGCTGCCGGCGCTGGACATACCCCATTTCCAGGAGGCAATTCAGACCGTAGGCACGGATTTGGCTGATTCACCACCGGCGGAGGATTCGGTTCCCAAAGACAATGTAGAGATTCTGCCTGAAGGAGCACCCAGCTCTGTTCTAGATGTGGACGGCAATCCCATTGTGCCCATCGAGATCGATGGCTGGAATCAGGAAGACGATGATCCCACCGTGCAGAAGAACGTCAAGGACGTGGACATTGGCAATGATGATGAGTACAAGGCAGAGATGGCTCTACGAGTGCCAGAGGTTAGGGAAGCCCAAACAGAGTACAAGGGCATCAAGGTGAAGCTGCCGGAGACGGCCAACCAGGATGTGGGCACATATCGCTTCCGTCGCGACTCCCAGGACCTCGAGGAAGTCGGCGACGACACGCGCCTAGTTCGATTCGACAAAAAGTAGATAAAACATTAATATTCTTCCAAATTTTTTCGATCATTTTTAAGTTAATTTAATGCTGTCAAAATCTTTCTGGATGTACTAGTCGATACCTTCTCCAACCTTTTTTTTAATGTGGGAGTCGCTATGATTTGGCAATTTCTTAAGCGTACCTGGAATTAAACTTGAAGCACAGACATGCGTTTGCACAATATTAGAAAGTTGGCTCTTAATCTGGACTAAAGCGCGCAAATTTGAGGATATGGAAAGTTGAAATATGGACACATAAAAGCAATATGCCAATTCATCTGAGTTTGGTCGATGACTATCATGTGGACTTGGCCACTAAGAGCCGTTAGATTGCGACCGGTCATGCTTGAATGAAAATCCAACTGTAGACCACGACCACTATTTCAACCCACTCAGTCCGTTGGCCGTATCACAAAAGATCGTTTTGTGGTCAATGGCAACCGAAACCGGGGCAAACACTTCCCATAAATTGCATTAAAAGCGGGCCAGGGGCGAAAACTACTCGAAACAATGCAGCGGACATAAACACGCTGCAAAATGTTTGTAGGCTCTAAACCAAAATTGAATTTGCGGTTTTGCCTGCGGGGGGCGTGGCCGTGAGCGTTGGGCGGTAAAAGTGTGTGCAGGTGGGGCAAGAGCAAATAACTGTAAATGAAGCTAAAATGCGGTCAGCCAAATGGGGATGCAATAAAAATTGCCAGGAGCATTAGCGAATAGGGGGAGTGGGGAACAAGATTGATTATAATCAATATGAACAAAGGCAGGTACTGGTACCTTTTTGATTTATGCAAAATATTAATTGGTTTTCTTGGTTTTGAATATTTAAAGGCCTTTTTTTTTTAGAGATTTTTTCTGCCTTCGATAATATTGAAGGCATTTTTCACTTGCCTTGGAACTCTTTAGAGGAATTTTGATATTGCTTATGCGATTGAAAAGACTACTTAGAGTTTCCAGCGGCCAAGTATTTATTCTCCTCCACAATTTATCCATTTAGCTTGCGTTGGCTTTTCAATTGTTTCTCCCGGAGCTAAAAGGTTGAAGTCAAAAGCTAATCTAAATCAAATTGCTCACTGGAACTGGCTTCATTTGTATAAATGTTTATATGTAAATCGGTTAGTAAAAAAGTATAGCTAAACGATTGGAAATGAGAGACTAGCAAATTTAAATATTTTATCCGCATATACCATGCTATTTTTATTATTTTGCCTTCATTTCGAACAATCTTTAATAAATATTGTTATGTGTTCCATAAATCAAAATCCTGAGTGAATTCATATTTTGAATAGATAGTCATAGGTGTTATCTTCTTCGCTTTTTGGTTTTAAACATAGGTCACCGTTTTCCTGGTAGGCACGCTCTTTTGCATAGTTGGACTCCCTTAATGCCGCCTCCAGTGTTCTTCGCTGCTTTTGGTAAATTTGCACACCACTTGAGTGCCTAGTATCGTGATTTATCAGTATGTCACGAGCGCTTATAAGCGATCTTAGTTTTATATCCCAATATTCTCGTTGTTTGGTGAAACTTTGAAAATAAAGCTTATGACAGTAACCCCGGGCTTGTCAATATGAATATTGTTAAGATCTTCATCTTGCTAAATAATTATGACAACTGCCACTACCAGGGACACAAATAAATGCTAAAAGAATTAGGGAAGCTTTAAGCAAGTTGCGAAGCCAATTAGAGCAAATAAATTCTTTATAAAGTGTTATTTTAAAAGGTAACATTGAAGATGGGGTTTCTCCAGTTTTGAAGTTCTTCATAGCTTCGATTTATACAATTCGCTTGACATTAAGCGAATTCGGTAAATCAACAGATACAGTCGAATCCCAATAATTCGTACCCCGCTAAATCTAAAATCGCGATAATTCGTAAAAAATTCTGTTCCCTTGAAAAAATCCCTTGAAAAAATCTCGATAAATCGAATTCCCGTCTAATTCGTAAAAAAGTGATCCCCTTGCCATTTCGAATTATCGGGACTCGACTGTATAACAAAATATTTCCTTAAAAACCGGACTATTAATAATTTAGTTGACATACACCTAACGTAATAAGGATCAAAATAAATAATAGTAAAAAATCTAGTTACTACAGATTTGTTATGAAAGTAAGAGACTAGCGAGACTAGCATATTAAAATATTTTATCCCCGTATATCTTAAAAAGTGAATACAAGACTATTTATTTGCCTTCATTGCGAACAATCTTTAATTAATATTGTTACATGTTCCATAAACCAAAATGCTGAGTTGTTTCATGTTTAGTAAACATAGTCATAGGTGCTATCTTCCCTTGGTATTGTACATCCGTTACTGTTTTCTTGGTAGGCACGCTGTTTTGAATCGTTGGACTGCTCTAATGCCGCCTCCAATGCTCTTTTTGCTTTCGGTAGAATTTCACACAACTTGAGTGCCCACTACTGTGATGTATCAGCGAGACACGAGCGTTTATAAGCGCTCTTAGTTGCATATTCAAATTTTCTCGTTGTTTGATGAAACTTTCAAATTCCGATAAATTATCACTTTTGTTTTCATAGTCTGATTTGAGAATAGCTAGTTCTAGCTTGAATATCCAGGTGCGGAGATCAGGCTGCGATTGGCATTTATATCTGTCTATGTTACTCCTTATTTTTCGATTCAGACGGTCCTTCATATCTTTTAATAAATCATCATTTCTTTTTTTATCCTTAATTTTTTGTTCCTCAAGTCGTTTTTGTTCGGCTCTAATAGCATCATCTTTTCTTTTTTTATCCTTAATTTTTGTTCCTCAAGTCGTTTTTGTTCGGCTCTAATAGCATCATCTTTTCTTTTTTTATCCTTAATTTTTTGTTCCTCAAGTCGTTTTTGTTCGGCCCTAATAGCATCATCTTTTCTTTTTTTATCCTTAATTTTTTGTTCCTCAAGCCGTTTTTGTTCGGCCCTAATAGCATCCTCTTTGATTTTTTTATCCTGTATTTGTTGTTCAAGCATGGCTCTTTTTACTGTCCAGCCTACAACTGGAATATTTTTTTCAATGTTATTCAAATATAAATATAAAGCTTATGTACTTACCGTAACCTAGGCTTGCCAATATCAATATTATTAAGATCTTCATCTTGCTAAATAAATTTGAAAACTGCCACTGCCAGAGTACAAATAACTGCTTTTTAAAACTGAGCCAAAGTATAGAGTGTACCGAAAGAATTAGGCAAGCTTTAAGCAAGTTGCGAAGCCAATTAGAGCAAATAAATTCTTTATGAAGTGTTATTTTAAAAGGTAACATTGAAGATGGGGTTTCTCCAGTTTTGAAGTTCTTCATAGCTTTGATGTATACAATTCGCTTGACATTAAGCGAATTCGGTAAAACAACAGATATGTATAACAAAATATTTCCTTAAAAACAGGACTATTATTAATTTATTTGACATACACGTAACGTAATAAGGATCAAAATAAATAATAGGAAAAAATCTAGTTACTACAGATTTGTTAAGAAAGTAAGAGACTAGCGAGACTAGCATATTAAAATATTTTATCCCCATATGATTTAAAAAGTAAATACAAGACTATTTATTTGCCTTCATTGCGAACAATCTTTAATTAATATTGTTACATGTTCCATAAACCAAAATGCTGAGTTGTTTCATATTTAGTAAACATAGTTATAGGTGTTATCTTCCCTTGGTTTTGTACATGCGATACTGTTTTCCTGGTAGGCACGCTCTTTTGAATCGTTGGACTGCTCTAATGCCGCCTCCAATGCTCTTTTTTGCTTTCGGTAGAATTTCACACAACTTGAGTGCCCACTACTGAATTGTATCAGATTGACACGAGCGATTATAAGCGCTCTTAGTTGCATATTCAACTTTTCTTGTAGTTGGATGAAAATTTCAAATTCCGTTAAAATATCTCTTTTGTCTGCATAGTCTGATTTGAGAATAGCTCGTTCTAGCTTGAATATCCAGTTGCGGAGATCAGGCTGCGATTGGTATTTATATCTGTCTATGTTACTCCTTATTTTTCGATTAAGACGGTCCTTCATATCTTTTAATAAATCATCATTTCTTTTTTTTATCCTTAATTTTTTTTTCCTGAAGTCGTTTTTGTTCGCTTTAAGCATCCTCTTTGATTTTTTTATCCTGTATTTGTTGTTCAAGCATGGCTCTTTTTACTGTCCAGCCTACAACTGGAATATTTTTGTCAATGTTATTCAAATATAAATATAAAGCTTATGTACTTACCGTAACCTAGGCTTGCCAATATCAATATTATTAAGATCTTCATCTTGCTAAATAAATTTGAAAACTGCCACTGCCAGAGTACAAATAACTGCTTTTTAAAATTGAGCCGAAGTATAGAGTGTACCGAAAGAATTAGGGAAGCTTTAAGCAATTTACAAAGCCAATTAGAGCGAAAAAATTCTTTATAAAGAGTTATTTTTAAAGGTAACATAGAAGGTGGCGTTTCTCCAGCTTTTAAGTTTTCTTCGATTTATGAATTTCGCTCGACACTAAGCAAATTCGTTAAAACAATAGATATAAAAAAATATCCTTAAAAAATTTAATTAAAAAAAAGTGAGAAAATTTATAGAAAGTTGTCATATATAGAGAAATACTTTTCGTTGACGTAATAAGGATCGAAATAAACAATAGGAAAAATCTAGCTACCAAAAGATTTTTGTTGAAAGCAAAGGTATACGACTATATACTTCGGATCGCAGAAGCTAGCTTTCTTCATTATTCTTGGTGAATTTCTTTTCTCCCAAAATCTCCGGTTAAAATGAGATAAAGATAGCAATAATGGAAATCTGTAAATAATAGTATTCATATCAAAGTCGTCTGCAGCAATAACACTCAGACATGGAAATGGAGACGAATACTCGGGAAAACTCACTGCCGGCAGTTTGCGCCTGGAAATGATGTGGTTGGTTAGTTGTGGTCCATGTGGTGGTTGTTGTTGCTTCTCCTGAAATGGAAATGACGACTGGCTGACTGAGAACTTTTTTTGGGCTCAGCCAACTTGTAACCGTAAATGTAACTACATCATTTAAAGTTAGGCCCGCCGGCAGTAGGTCAGACATCCAGACATCAGACGCCGGAGCAATGGGGCTTTTAAATGAAAATAGCAATGCCAAAAACATTCCTAGCCAGCGGTATTTATGCAGTTTTAAAAGGGAACAATTTTAAAGGGTTATATAGTAAGCAGATAATTTTCATTTTTGATTGGGGTACATAAACACACCTCTCTTAGTAAATAGTTAAACCCTTTTTAAGCCTGCCTTACTTAATCCATTAGTATTTAATATTTTCGAGAGAAGGGTAAAGCTTAGTTTTTCATTTCATAAAAAATATTCTTGCTTTATCTTATATACATTTTTTTGTTTTTTGAACGTAAATACGTAAATATATTTATTATTTAAATGCACACTGCAGTCGAAATAATCGATAAGTCAGCCAGTCGAGATCCAATCAAAGCAATCAGCATCAAATGGACCGCTCAGTGGTCCCGCCCCAAGCTGCCACTCCTCTTCCTTTCGCTCCCGTCCCCCTCCCCCCAAAACCGGAGGCCATCAGCATCATCATTATCATTACCGTTATCATCGCTGGTCGGCTGGCGTTTCCGCTGGGCCAGAGAGTTGGCCAAGGGCCATTACAGAAGTTGACCAACTTTTAATACCCGCACTGGCCATGTTGCGCATGTGTAATCCCATTAAAATCCAATAAGTTAAATTATTTCCATTATTATTATGTGAACGCACTTTGTCGCCGTCCGTCCGTCAGTTCATCAGCCCCACCACCCACCTCCCCCTCCCCCCTGCGACCACCTCTTTTGTGTCCTGCGTGATAACTGCTCATGTGGGCGTTTATCTCTCGTGTGGCTTTTGTCGTCCACTTCGGTGTCCCTTCTACCTCGACACTTAAAATATTTATGGTCTCCATGTGTACGCATACCTACCAGAAATAAGACCTAATAATATGTAGAAGTGAATAAAGAACATTAAAAATAAACTTAACTGCTTTTCCTAATTTGAAAGTATGGTAAATTATTGCTTGGTTTGGAATTTTTGTTAAATATACCGCTTAGAATTTTGTAAATTATGTAATTTTGTTTTCCTTAAAAATATTTTTTGTCGAAAGGGTACTTTTTTGTTGAGGTGTATCTGTCGAAATCCGGCGGCAGCACTTTTGACCAATATCTGCAACACTTCAAACTCTGCTGGCTGTTTCTGTTTCATCTCGAGGCCGATGTCCGAGTGTGGTCACGCCCCCTTCCCCCGCCCGCCCCGCCCCTTTACTTCTGTCCCCTGTTTGTTGGCCATTAAATTGCATTACGTTCGTGCAATCATTATGATTGCCATTGCCGTTGTTGTTTCCATTGTTTCGAGTAATTTGCGTATATTTTTTAATTACTTGGATGCTGGGTTCGAAGCTTAAGAGCCGCTGAAATGTCGATGGGACTTAACTTAAATAATAGATTTTATCGAATAACATTTTTTTCAGAAGGTTCAGAATATAAAGAAATTCCTTAAGTCAAAATAAGCTGATTTTTTTGTCTTTAAATAAAAAAAATGATTATTTAAATATCAAAGCACACACATAGGAATTAAATGGCATTAAAAACTTAGCCGGACCAAGTCCGTTCTGATATCTCGCCTACAATGGCATCGTTAATGGATCCACTGGACGGATGCAATCACCATCAATATCCAGCAATCAATACTCGATGAGGCAATCGAAGGCAAACCAGAGCATAAATGCCTGTGAGCCACTTGAAAGTCATCAGAGCTGTTATCTAATGGAATTCCTCAACTTCTGTCGGCATTTTCCTGTCTTTTTTGCCCCACCCAAAAGGGTTCATAATTAAACATGCAACGCATAATGGTGCTCTAATGGCTAATGAATGGGGTGGATTGGGTGGTTGGAAAGAGAGAGAAAGATGGACTGCAAGATGCCAGGCGGTGTAAAATTTGCATATTCCCCCTTTTCGCCCCGTTTGCCGTGCCAATGGAATTGAAAATTAACTCATTAAACTCGACGGTGGCCAACGCGTCGTATACGTAATGCGCCAAGATCTCGCCAAAGATTAATGATTTTCCAAGTGACAGAGGGAGAGGGAGAGGGAGAGGAGGTGGACAACGTTGAGATATAGATCTCCCGTTGGCGCGAATTTTCATGCAATTATTTTCATATCAACTTCAATGCGCCGTGAAAAGTCTCGCGCGACGAGGGGCAATGAAAAACCGATTTGCTGTTGTGACAATTGTAATTTTTCACTCGCTTGGTTTCATTGTCCGAGTTAAACTGATGGTGCCACTGACACGGCCACAGCCACTTCCTCAGTTCCTCAGATAATCAGAGGTTCCTTGCCGGGGCTTTTCCTCCTCTGAGTTTCATTTAAATGATTACGGTTTTTCATTTCCCTTTCGCAGTTGGTTTGTGTTTTCTGTCTCCGGTTGGCGACCATCACGTGAGGCATAAATTTTTCATCCAGCCGCCTGTCTTTCGGGTGTATTTTGCACTCCATTGGCAGCTGGAACGGGGGGTTGACCAATTGGTTTTATGACCCATTTCGGCCCACTTATTTCCTCCTGTTTATGTTGGCGAATTTCATTTTATGATCCTTTCACTCTACTTCATTTTGTTAATCAATTTCGGTTTGTATATGACCTGTAAAACAGGCCTAAAACAACATATTCAGCATTAATTTAAAAAAAAAAAATTATTCAACTTCAATACGAAATGTCTTTTTTTTATTGTGTTTTTTTTTTTATTGTTTCTTGGCTCTAAAAAATACATTCGGCTTACACAATTTGTTAATTTAAACGGATTAAAAAAAGTCCTACGCTTGATAATCTTCACTTTAAGTTTCCTTTCTACTTAAAATATGTTAAATCAAGCTCATGTAAATATAATTTTGCTCTGCAGTTTGACCAAAAGCTCGGCCCATGTCAATTATGCAAATTTATTTCTCGCTTCTATGGCCCCAACGAAGTGCTCCCAAATGTTCCGAAACATTTTTATAAATTCATTAGAAAATAAGTTTCACGTAGACCCCCTCCCTTTGCTCCTGCTCAGCAAAAATGTCTGTTTAATTTGATTTCCTTCTCTCAAACTAAAACACAAATTGTTGCAAACTACAAAATGATAAGTTAAAAGTTTAGTTAGATTAGGCTGGAGTGGTGCTGTGGTAAAAAAGAAAAAAATTTTGACGAAAGTAGTTGCATGAATGAGAAGAAGTTGTAAAATAAAACAAAAAGGAATTTATTAAATATTATACTCTGAAATCAAAATGAAACTTAATTTAATGTGTTATATAAGTTCACGACTTAATTTCGCTTATATTTTTGCTTACATTTTTCGTGGCGAATTCGGTGTCTTGTTTAAATTAGACAAGGCCAAAGCTGCCACATATAATTTGTGAGTAAATTTCAATTACCGAATGAAGGGCATTTATAAAATATGAGCAGGATCCGTGACCGCACCGCAGACGAGATACGAAAATAAATGCAACATTTTTCGAAATATCAGCTATTCCCCCGCAAGCTCGCAGCTCTTTTGTTGCCGTTTTCTGAACAACCGCAAGCCAGTCCCTAAACATTGGCCCCACGACCCAGGACCAAAGGACCAAAGGACGAAAGACGAGGGATTGCGAACAGAGAACGGGGAACGGAGAACGAAGAACTGAGGAGCAGTCCCGGTGATGGGGCACTGAGTAATATTTATTATCACAAAACATTTGTGCAAATGTCCTGCTCGCATAAGCAACGACGTTGTCGGCCAGTCCTTGGAGAACATTTATCTTATTATCTTTGCATATAGCGGTGGCAACAAACAGCAACGCAACGGCAACAATGTCGCATAAATAAGACTCAGCGCAGCAGCAGCAGCAGCAACAACAACAACAACAATGCGATGATGAGCAACATTAGGCAGGGACAAACAAAGCCAGCGAAGGATTCAGCAAAGCTCAGGGAAAAACCAAAAGTCAAGTCAAGCCAAAGGACCGCAGAGACAACAACAACAACTAGAAGAAGAACAACAACAAAAAAGAGAGCCGGGGGCAGAAAGTTGAAATTTTTGGCAAAAGCCTTGACAGTTAAGGCAAGACGGGGATGCAGGCCGCAAAAGTTGCTCATTCCCAAACCCCATTTTGTATTTGAATTGCTTTGTTTTTGCCAACACCCACCCAAACTCACACACACACACAAACACACACACGGACACACACATGGCAACTTTTTGCCTGGGGAAAATTTTTTAATTGATTAAAGCCGCATTTGCATTGCGGCTTACAAGCAGCTTAACAATTTGCGTGTTTTCCCCCATTTTATTTTTGGGGCTTTCTCCTTAATTTTGTTTTATTTTTGCTTGTTGTTTACTTTGCAAAAAGTTGCTGTTGAAATTGTTGTTGCGTTTGGCATTTTTGGTCAATGCAACTACGGTAATTAAAAATATACCCTGAGCAAATGGCATTCTCCGCAATAAAAATTGTAAATGAAATATTTACACAATTCCTAAAGTGAATGTTTAAATGGAAAATATTTGTCGGTTTCTGAAAAAAAAACCCAAATATCTATATTTGATCTGTAATATTGTAAAACGCATATTTGGATTGTTCTAAGCTGTGTTAAAACTGTGAAACAAATATTTTTGTTGAATTGCTTTCTCAAAAAGTTTTAGTAACTTGTTATCAATTGTGAAATGAAATTTACAAATAAATGAAATTCATACCATTATTATTTTCTTTGCATTTTAAAAACATGATTTATTTCACATTAAATTTAAATAGAGGCATACATTCAACTTTGGGGTTAAACAAGTCCTACTTCAATTTCTGTGACATTTTTCCAGCCAAAACAACTAGAAGGAAAAGGTGGAAAAAAGGATGAACAAATGGTTCCCAAATTGCCCACGGGGATTGCAGCTAAACAGAAACAGGCGGAGAGTGGAGCACTCTCCTGGGTTATTTTGGCTGGGCCTAAGCCAATCTGCTGCAAATGGAAAAATAATAAAATCAAAAGGCCAAAAAGCAAAGCCAAGCCAAAGCAAACGAAACACCATTGGAAAGTTTTGCAATAAGCCAAACGAAAAAGTTGGACTCATAATCAGGCGGTAAAGGTCGAACATTTTCTTGTGGTTGCCGATGATTTTAGACCTGAAAAAAGGGTCCAGAAATTTGAAGGAGTGGGTACAGGGGTTGAATGTATTTGCCTTAACGATTTGCATTGATTTCGTTTCGGTTTTATTCCCATAACTGAGATTGGTGAATATGCTAAGCAAAAACAAAAGAAAAACACAGATATATTGATAGATTTATTTTTAATTTCAAAGTATTTATATTTTATCAAAATCTGAATTGTATAGTTGTGATATGCGAGAGATACTTATGCAATCCTGAAACCTCAATGCAGCAATAAAAACAACAACAGCTTTGGCAGAAACAACAACAACAAGCGGACAGGTCGTTCGCATGTTAAACATACAAAACATTTGGCCATTTTTATCAGCGCTTCTGCTTACATTATTATCATTGTTGTTGTTGCGCCATTTACTAGATAACTTTTCGGCATTTGTTGTTTTTCAATATCTGCTGTGGTCCCTGCAGTAATATTATATTCGCCATTGGTGATGTTTTGGCTGAGGTTTTTTCGGCTACGTACTTCATATACTAATAATTACTCTATCTTTGATGGTTAACATTTAACTTTTAAAGTTAATTTTTGGAAATTATTTAATTCCATAGGTTTATTACTTTAAATACTCAAACATTTTATTCATTTATAGATGATGTTGCTTTAAATTTATAACATTTGTAAAATTGTTAGTTTGTAAAATTTTGTTACTCATTTGCTTTCTTATTTTTATTTGCTCCAATAATCATCCGAAGAATATAACATTTTTAAAGAGACTGCTTAATTTTAGTGCCATTTTCTTGATTGAAGAGCTTCACCATTTTATTTTTAGTTTTTGCTATTGCTGCGTCGATTTTTTTCTTTGCCATTCGAACAATTTCCGTTGCCAGTTGTGTGTTTTGTGTTTGGTTCGCTTCGCTACTAATTTTTGCCGCATGTTCATGGACCAAAAAATTGCTGTTCCCATTGCCAATCCCGAGTGCCACGCCCCCTGCATCTCTGCATTTTGGCCCCCTTGCCCTGGCGTACGCGGCGTATGCGTGTTAGCCAACTTGTCGCTGTTGTTGTGGGTTTTGTTGTCTGACAGTTGGCAGGAAAAATATTAACGATGCCACAGCGCTTTTAAAATACACACACATCTACCTACATACACATGTATATATAGCTGTTCCTTTTTTTCCTGTTTGGTGGAAAATATTTACTATACTTTAACCGGTATTCTCGGTTGGTTATGTTCCTGTTTTTTCCGTTGTCGCTCGCTCAGTTTTCAACTATTTTCGTAATTGCGGCGCATTGTCACTGCCATTAGTTTTCCCTTACTATTCTCGTTTTTTTGGTTTCACTTAGTATTTATGGCTCTTTTTCTCACTTATTTATGTATTTAGTTGAAAACAACTATGTTTAAGGATTTATGAATTTATTTTTGGGTTGGTTTAATTGATTCTTTTTTGATTGTGTGCTCAAAACGCAGCGGCAATTGAATAAAAGTTGTAAACATACCTTTAAAATGTTAAGCAATTTGTAGTTCTCCTTGAATTTTACTCATGTGTTCCTAACCACTTAAGTTGACGGTCAATAGCGGTGTTACTCAATAACCTACGAAAATGATGATGAAATATTTCCCAATTTTGGTTTGTGGCACATCTAGAATCCTTCGCGTGTAATTGAAATTCCATCGTTCCAGCGATAAAGGAGAACTCAACCATCGACGGACGTTGGGGAAATGCATGATAGCTCCGTCTGACATGGCCAATCATTTGGCCATGACTCGAATCCCTTTCCGTTGAGTCCTGCCCACCACCGCATTTCTACGTGTTTCGCGTCGCAATTTTCAGCTGAGCTCATGTGCAAACGAGCAATTTTCGCCAGCCTGAGAGAAGAAACTGCATTGGAGTTTGAGCTTGATTTTGAGCTGCAGATGCAGCTTGCTTTCAATCAGCAAAGCTGATCGACAATTGAATGAGATGGGATTTGTGCAAGTGGAACGGGGCAGGACACCCATTTGGGCTTTGCTTATTAATTTTCCAATTAGAGGAGGGCGCCAGCACCTAATTGGTCTCATTTTCCCTATTTTCGGGACAGCACACAGGAAAAATGTTGAAAAATATCTAAGAAATAATCCATTTAAAAAAAAGGTAAATTTGTAAAATGGTAAAATGTGAAAATTACATATTTGGCAAGGGTTTTACTATAAAAAGAAAACTTTTTAAATCAAATATATGTATATATTTTTAAAAAAGGTAACAAGCTAATTCTTCCTCTGTGTAAAACTCCTAAACCGATTACAGAAATTGTATGGCGCATTCGCTTCGCATTATTTGGCTGCCAGCTAACTGGGGAGTATTTTGTAGTTGGTCCAGTATACATCCAATGCAGAAGCATTCCACCCAATTCCTGTTCATCCTCTTCTGCTGCTGCTGCTCCACCAGGGCTGCCAAGCTTAATCTCCGATGCACTTGGCAAACGCAGGCCAACTGCGTCTATTGGAAGGGCGAAAGGATCTGCGCCCGTCGACCCATTTGGCTAAACAAAACCTTTCGAGATTGTGTTGAGATGCTGCCGAGTTGAGTCTTAAACCGTAAGTAGTTTTAAGTCTTTTATAATTTAAAACTAAAGTATTTCTTGGAGTATTAAAGCTTATCACTAAATTAATTATGTATAATATGAACCTGCATTTAATTGAAAATATTAGTATATAATCTGTTATATAATGTTGATCTTTTGAGATGCATCAACATTCTATTTGAAAATGCAATCGATTCTCTGACAGATCGTTTATGGATATTAGTGTTAATTTTTAACATTTTTCTATACATTTTATTTTTGCTTAAAGTAACATTTCTGAAAGTAAGCAACCCAAGCTTTGGAAATTGGCCAAAGTCTAGTTTGCTTACGTCTACCAACCGATTGGGAAAAGTTTTAATTTATTTAGTTCAGCACTAAAATTAAATTATGATACTCTGCATCCTACGATTTCTGTTTTCCCTGAGCTCTTTTCACATCTCTATTTCTCTCCGCCCATGCAGTTTTTGAAATGTTAAAGTTCTTACATTCTCACATTACGCATACGCCGCATGGGCTGCCCACAGGAGATACGGTAAATGTGTGTGTGTGTGGGAGGCTTTTGTCAGTGTTAAGATGGGCGTATGTGTTATTGTTTTGGCTTGCGATGCGGTTCATTTGGTTAATGCACCTCAACTGGGTCAGCCTATTATTCACGGTAGCATTGTATAATGACAATTCCTCCGAGTGGTTGCCATGTGTGCGTGTGTGTGTGTGTATGTTCATGTACCATATATGTGCAGGGAAAACCTGATAAAATGGACGAGTGTGTGTGCACGCCGCTCTTTGTTACCTCGCAGGCTTTTTTGTTTTGGGAGAACTAAGCCATCGATGATGCCTTCGTTGACAAAATAATGAGGCGACCATATGGTTTTAAGCCTCTTCGAACATGGCCAGAAATTTTCAGTAACAATGCAAAGCAGAAGGAAAACATTTCAATTTGGTATTTCAGTGATTTAATGTGATGTTATTGTACTCAAATTTGTGTGGTTATTTGTATATTTAAAATATAATCTTTAATATTATTTTATGCACCGGGCTTAGTTTATTTTATATCAAGATAAGCTATTTTGGTTATTTTAAAAATGTTCCATCTGAAATATTAAGAAGAATGGCAAAGAAAATGAAAATTTATTAAATATAACTATTAAAACAATAATTAATGGCGCCATTTATTTGCGGAGAGAGCATATCTCCGTGCTTCTGTTGGTGGCACCTCGTGTGCATTTTCCCCTGCATCCAGCTCATATATCGTTGTTTATGAATGCTACTGTGGGCGGGCCATTGTGTTAATGAAATTTTCGCGAGCGTGTGCATGGGAAAAGTGCTTTCAATAAATAAAATTCCCGGCCAGTGGTCGAGTGCTTGAGCATAATTACGCGTTAAAAAATTACAATAATTTTTAATTAACATACAGGTCATGCAGATCTTGCAGCCAGGTAAATGGAAGAAAAACACCAGAGAGAGAGCTATATATTATTGCGCATTATGCAAATGCACTTCAGCCAAAGAAAATAGGAAAACTATATGGAAATTCAAAAACAAAAGAACAATCTTAAATATATAAGTGTGTGACCAACACGTATATCATACACGAATTAAACAAAACAAATGGGGAAATTGAGGGAAGAAAATAGATTTACCGTACTTGAGCCCTTTTGGATTTGGCCGAGATTGCAGCTGCTTGAGGATTGCATTTCCACCACTCAAGGGAAAGTCCTTTTTCCTTTTCTGCAATTGTCAAGAAGCACTTTCGAGGCAGCCACGCCTCTCACTAATTTTATCTATTTCTTGCACTTTGGCCAAAAAGCAATTGTCTTAGACAACGTTTCATCATCAAGGCAGACGTCGCCGCCTTCAAGTAGGGAAAACCGGGGGGAAAAGCGGGAAAAGGGGTGTAAAAAGAGGGAAATTCGGGTGGGAAACGTGGTGTTTGAGGGGTTTGGGTGAAGGGCACTTGAGCTTGAGCTTGTTGAAAATCAATTTCTTGCATCATTGTTTGCCAAGTGAAGTGCACTGGAAAATTTCTTCGTAGCCAACCGAGCAGCGCTCCTCTTTCTCTCCATTTCCAACTCACTATCTGATTTCTCCTCTGGCCGTATTAAAAATCAACGTCATATTGATGCATCGAGTGCAAAGCCAAATGAAAGCAATTAAGCTGCTCAACTTTTTGACTCCCTTTAGAATGGGGATAATCGAGAATGGGGGCGGGTTAAAATGGGCTAAAAAGGTGCTCAGGGGGTCTATGTAAACCCTACTGAAAGATTCATTTTCCTTTGCCTGATTACTTTTGGCCAATTGGCGTCGTTGTTGCCTTACCCCAAAAGCCTGCATCAAAGTTGGCTCTAACGAATCGTAATAAAGGAATTAGCCACGAAAAGTCCTGGTCATGTGAAGCTTTGAGATTTTAGCTTACTCCCTGCAAAAATACCTGAAATAGTCAGGGTCACATAAATGGGAAGAAATGGGGGTAAAGATACGCCCAAACGTGCTCGAACCTCAGCTCTAATTTTCCTTTAACAACATACCCTTTAAAAGAGCTTAAATATTCACCAAAAACTCTAATTTTTTAAAGGGTGTTTAGTTAAAACATAACTTATTAACTCAGATACTCTTACAAACAAATGATGTTGAGTTTCGTAGATTAACCAATAAAACTTAAAAACTTTCCGTGTTTATCCTACTAGAGATCGCAGTGGTAAGAGTATCCCTGGCTGCTATTGTTATTGCTGGCACCGCCATTCATTTCGTTGCACTAATTTGAGAAACAGAAGCGCCAATTCCTTTTCGGGGAAACAAGCGAACGGACAAATTTGCTCTAGACATCCTGTGTACAGTGTCCTCTCCTTCGTCTGCGTCCTGCGCACAAAAAGTTGTAATTCTATTTTCGAAATTCGTTTAGTCCTCTGTTTGCGCAAGAATCCGTTATTTTCTTTGTGTGCCGACCCCCGTCCAAGAAGCCCGTCCCTGTCAACCAAAAACACGAAATAAAGTTGCAAACTTTTCACTCCTCACTCATTTTTGTTTCTTCATTTTCGTTTCATACTCTAGAAAAGAGTTGTGGTAATATATTTTAAGTTTTGTGAACAAAATAAGGAGATATAATACTTGATTTTGTTTTTATGAAATTTACAGGACATTATGTGGAGTTTTTATTGGATGAACAGTTACTACTTTATATATAAAGTTATAGTAAATAAGTATAATATTAAATTATAATACAAATTCAAAAAAATTTATAGTAAGTTTATGGTTTTATCCATTTTTTGGAGGGTATTAAATAAGTTTCCTTTTTAAAGAACCCTTTTTTTTTGTTGTTTCTTCATTTTCCCTTTGCTTTTTTAGTTGGAAACCTTCGTTTAGCTTGGCCATGCGTAGATTGGGGAGTTCTAAGGGGGGCAGGAGTGGGTGGTGTTCCAGGGGGTGGCTCCTTCGGTGGTTCAGTGGGTGGTGCATGGGGTACAGAGGTACAAGTATCGGTGGGTCGTTTCAACCGCCGCTGTCATGTCATCATGTTGATGAAGCAACCGGATGATGAATGGACGTGCGCCACAGTGGAGCTTCAATTGATGCAATCAGCGTAAAGTGACATTTTTTTTTTGCCAGCTCCCCAGCTTTTTTCCCTTCCTTTTTTCGCTATCCTGAAGGTTCTTCTTCTTGTTGGTGGTGTTGCATGTTGCACGTTGTTCGGTTTGTTAGTTGTCCGCGTGGATGTTGTTGGTGTTGTTGTTTGTTGTTGGCATTGGTAATTTGACTGGCGGTTTGATGAGTTCGATGCGATTCGCTTCGGCTATTTTTTTTATTTTTTTGAAGTCAGGGGTTCAATGAGGTGTCCTGAATTTTCTTAAATAAAATTCAGTTGGCGAATGGTTTTCTCTTTTTACATTCAAACATTTTTATTACCTGCAATTATACATTTACTTATCTTGTTCCCAATTTGTTTTCCCTGTTGGCTATCTAAATTACATATACTTTTTGTGTGTTAGCAAGCCAACCTTCTTTCCTTCCTATCAACTTTGGAAATTGACCCAAAAAAAAATTCGCCACGCCAATCAAAACATCTGCTTAGACAGCCAAACTAACTATACCTAGAAAATCAACTCCATTATCGAAAAGCAGGATAAACTACCATTGTTCATCTTCTCTTCCCTGGCAATCGAAAAATATGAAAAGCTTAAAAAAAGTAGTTATGTTGTTTGACCAGTGCCTCTTTTTTCTGCTGCCTTCGCTATCTGCAGCACAACAAATTCAACTTTTCTGTGCGATATGAAGAAAATAGAAATTGCTTTTTGGTCAAATACACACTAGTGGAAATCGTAGTGGAAAAAAGGAGGACAGCAAGCGGGACAAACAGCAAAAAAAATGGAAATTAAGTTGCCACAAAGCAGCAGATATCCAAGGGCCAAGCGGCAGTCGGCAGTCGGCCTGAATAAATGCACGAAATCAGCATAATGTAATGGAAACAATTTTTATGACAACAGACCAAACGAAACCAACATCAGATGGGATCGGATGGGCTGGTCCTCGGATGGCCATGGCCATGGGAGGATGCCGTCTTCCTGGGGCACTGAATCAAGTCCCTGCCTTCGGATCCGGACCAATGTCAGCGTAAAACTGACAAATTAGCATTTTTTCCATTTTCCGGACCCGCCCATTCTGCCCATTCCGCCCATCCACCTTCAACGCTCCGCCGACTAAATATTTGTCCGGCGACCGCAGCTCAGAAAATATATATGGGTGATTCCATATCAGATTTACAGTCGATATTGAGAAATTCGATGAGATATTTTTTTCTTGCTCTTTATCGAAAATAAATCGACACGTATTTTTATATGGCTCAGAAAATTTTTTTGACAAAGTTATGATTTTTGAACTTTTGATGAACTGCCCTTTTTTGATGACAGTCGCGTTTTCCAGCCCGAATAACTCGAAACCGTACGTCGCAGGAAAAAATATATAGGAAGTAAAATTTCATCCTTCCTTCTTCTTTGCAAAACTTTCGTGAAAAATTTTTTTAAACAATTTTTCACCACAAAAAGTTCAAATGTTTATAACAAATTAATTTTTCTCCAACTTGGACCATTTTGATTTTTTTTTCACAGTAATCCTTCACATTCTTCTGATGAACATACTAAAGTTTCAGAATGGTATCAAAATTAGTTTTTGAGTTACAGAATTAAATAGAATTAAAAATTCATTTTATTGACCCTTACTATGCGCGCGAAGCGAATTGACGCTCGTTAGAGTCGTTGGTCGGCGCACGCCCTGAGACCGAGCGCGCGGACCGTGCATGATAATCTTTAAAATTCTGTAACTCAAAAACTAATTTTGATACCATTCTGAAACTTTAGTATGTTCATCAGAAGAATGTGAAGGATTTACTGTGAAAAAAAAAAAATCAAAATGGTCCAAGTTGGAGAAAAATAATTTGTTATTAACATTTGAACTTTTTGTGGTGAAAATTGTTTAAAAAAATTTTTTCACGAAAGTTTTGCAAAGAAGAAGGAAGGATGAAATTTTACTTCCTATATATTTTTTCCTGCGACGTACGGTTTTCGAGTTATTCGGGCTGGAAAACGCGACTGTCATCAAAAAAGGGAAGTTCATCAAAAGTTCAAAAATCATAACTTTGTCAAAAAATTTTCTGAGCCATAAAAAAATACGTGTCGATTTATTTTCGATAAAGAGCAAGAAAAAATATCTCATCGAATTTCTCAATATCGACTGTAAATCTGATATGGAATCACCCATATACATATATATGTACGTGTATAAAAAGAGTGACTGGTAAAATAGTTGAGTTGAGTTATTTTTGCAGCTGACCTAATTTTATAATGGAAAACTTGCGATAAGTCGGACATCAGAAAAAGAGCGGAAAACTGGAGGAGGTGAAACTTTTGATACACTTGCAAAGGGAATTTATTTATTGGGGTTATCATAACGATTGGGAAAGGATAAAACGAGAGTAAAAGGATTTCTCAACTATTTTTATTAAGCTTCTTAAGTACAATTTTAATCTAGAAGGTAATAAATTCTGTGCCATATATTTATTCATTAATAATGAATGATTATGTGATGTGGTGATCCCAACTACCCTAATAAAGGGTATGGGTAAAAACTACTAAAAAGAGCAAGACAAAAAATTGAAGGCAATAGATGGAGATGGAGATGAAAAGGGAGCTAAAGACGGTGATGAAGGAGATGGCGCTCAAGGCAAATAAATAGCCGCTTGGTCCTGTTCAGCTGCCTTTTCATTTCATTTCATTGCATAGAGCGAAAGAGATGGAGTGATAGATGAGGGAGGGGTGTAAGGGAGACGGCACTAGGCGGGCAAATAAATCTCTTTTGTGTGGACCTGAATTTAATTTCCACATGCTCATGAATAATTTTCAAATTTTCAAATTCAGTAAAACGTGAAGCGTATTTCCGGCGCCCCTTTTTACAGGTCGCCCCCCGCAAGGACGACGCCAGCGACAGGGACTGACACTCATCTCACGCCACGTCCTTTTCGTCCTTTTTGGGGCATAAAAAGTTATGTCAGCCGAAGATATATGGCCATATTAGGAGGCCCCCGCAAATCCTCAGGCTTCCACCTGCTGAGATTTCGGGCTTCAAAGTCCTTTGAATGAGTTATATGCCCCAGATTTGCGCAAAAAAAAAACGAGAGAAAAATAAACGTATCCGTTTCACAATAAACTGGCATACCTTTAAATGCGAAAAATCTCCATATTTTTTTCGCCTATTTTGCGGTTTTAAAAACTGCAGTCATAAATTACACCCACTTATTATATCTTTAATGGCTCTCCGGAACGAGCGAGTTCGCTTCATTTAAAATTATTTAAAATACTCACCATTAAATGGAAAATATTTCATGTGGCACTTCAATTAATGCGAATGTTGCACGTGACAAAACAACGATAATTGCATGGCTGAGAGCGTCCACCACGTGCATCCATTTTAATGGGCCAGATAGGCAGGTGTGGTTCATAACTGTAAATGGGGATCTATATAATGGTAGTTCAAACCCAATTATGTTTGGTAATTGGAAACAAATCTTGGTATTTACAAAAATATTGGCACAGATATATAATAATAGAGTTTCTCACAATATTAGTTTTTGTTTTAATTTTTTTTTATCAGCTTTTTAGTTATGAATCGCAGTTTTTCAGCCAAGAAAAAATTCCAATTAATTTAAATACACTTGGTTAATGAGATTGGACTTTCTTTAAGTTGAGTTATTTGGTTAACCGTAATGGCACTTAAAACATTATGAAATTATCAGTGAATGAAGTTGAATTATTATACGTATATCTTAAACCTTAAACAGTCGGCGGCAAATGGTCTTTAGTATGGATTTTGTGGATTGTGTTCCACTTTGCTTTGACAAGTGGGCATAAAATAATACTCGGCAAAATGAGGGAAAATATTTATGAACTGCTGACGTCGAGAATCCGAAAAGGGGGAAAAATGAACAGGCGGGAAAAGGGGAGAAAAGGGGGGGTGCGTAAAGCCCACTTCAATGAATTTATTTTGGGAATTTCATTTATCAGCGAACTCTTCAGACGTCGGAGCATCTGGAAAATCCCCGTCGGCCAACTGGTTCGAGGAAATCAAGGACCACAGAGAAGCTTATCGTGGCAAATCCTATTGTCGTCATATTGACATAACCGCAGAACCATCCGCACCCCGAAAATAATCCACCGCAGACACTACTTCCTCCCATTTCTTGTGCCCTGCACCACCAGCCATTCATCTTCTCGGAAGTTTTGTAGCGAAACAACTCGCGCTTGTCCTTTTTTCCCTCGTCCTTCGTCCTTTTAGCCACCATTGCGGTCGCTTGGCCTCATTGAATCCCGATGTGCAAGTGCCAGTCCCAGTTGCAATGTAAGTCAAATTTCCACTTGCAGCTGTTGCAGTTCTTCGAACTCTTTCCGTTCATCCTTATCAGAAAAAAGCTATTTATGCTTTCAGCTGTAAATTTAAATTTTACTTTAAATCAGTATATTAGATTTAAATTAATGTTTACGTTATGGTGTCTATGATGCAATACTATGTATTAAAACATTTTCTTAAATATTTAAATATTCAAAAACAAAATCCTTTACTTTTGGTTCTTCAACTGCTTGCGAATATTTTACAATCGCAAAAATGTTACTTTGAGTCCTTACTGGTACTGCTGGCCGCTGTTCCTTTAGTCCTTCCTTTTACAAATCCTCTTACTCCTCCAGTCATCTGCCACAGCTCCTTGGCATCCTTGTCCTGTTGCTGTTGTGTGTATCTTACGCTTCAGTGGCTTAAGTTTCGTACTTGACGCGACTTATCTTTTACAGCGACTTGTTTGCAAAATGACAAAATGAATGGTGCGGTCAGCAGCTCTTCATCTCGCTCCTCGAGCTCCTTTCATTATCCTTGGCGCTTCATTGGATTCCTCAGCACTTCGTCAAAATTCACTTGGTCGACGGTTCGCCAAGGATTTTCCTACACAAAATGGTACACAATGCAATGTCAAATGAATTGGGTAGAAAATGCAGCCAACAACTTTCTTGGCCTTTACAAATGTGGCTGGATTTGTGATGGATTTGTGTTGTATGTTTGTCAGGGAGATAATAAATTTATTTTTTCGAGATACGAAGTTGGTTTGACTTGGTTGGAGGTTACTTATATATGACAAAGATTACTTGAATGAGAGAAAAATATTATTTATCTATTAAACAGTATTTTTTCATATTTATCTTCTTTTGTATTCTTAACTTTGCTGTTTATCTATCCAGAAATAAGTTCAAATTCTATTGTCTTTAAATTACTTAACCAAAAATACAGAAACATGGTGTGTATATCTCGTTTCAAGTTAATACTTTTTTCTGAAACGAACCAGAGTTGCACATTTCCGCCATCATATAAGTTTGCGGTGGGCCGCACACTCTTTTTATTCGCGGTTTAAATGCAGAGAGTGCGCCATCATGTTGCCACCGATTCCGGATGGTCCCTTTCCCCAAAATCACCGTGAATTGGGGCTCAGGTCCCGAGGAGGAAGGAGGCTGGAATTCCGGGTGCTGGCCATGTCGTAATTAGCAGTGCACGGCGTTGCCGGCGATAATTAATGACGTTGGTCACGTTGGTTTCATGTCGATTTCATTTCATGACACGGCCGCAGGCAACTCCCAATCAACCCACTGCCACCCACTTTCACCCACTGCCCACCCACTTCCACCCATCGAAGCGGTGATTTGTCAAGCGTTCTCATTGAAAAATACGAAGGGAAATAAAGAAAAACGGCTTCGAACTCGACGACTGCATGTAAATCTACATTAAATTGAATTTCACTTGCCCACAAAAAGTGCGAGGGAGCAGCTTGACTTTTATATTTTATTTTTCGCTTCTGCTCCATTTCGTTGGGCCTTCATTAAACGCTGACCATTTTGAAATTCAATGCAATTTGAACTTTCAATTCAGTTGAGTTGAGTTCAGCTCGATTCGATTCGATTCGATTCGATTCGTTTCGGGCTGCGCATAATTGAATAATTTATGGACGTGCCGGCTGAACGTTGTCTTTGATCAAGTTTTCACAGCGAAGCGGTTTCTTTTGACTTTATCTCATTTATAAAGCCGTCGTCTCCTTCATAATTTAACATACATTGATTATATTTGAATAGATATACAAAATTTATAAATGTAAAGCAGCATCATAAAATGGATAGAATAGCTTTTCTGATGGAATGAAAAAATTCATGTTTAATCTTCACAAATTTTCTCCAATAATTTAGTGCTTCACATTCTTAATCCGCTCCTTAGACATTTCATTAATTGCAGATTGTTTGAAGAGAGCGTGCTATTTACATATCACTTGATTTGCCAAATTTTCTGAATGGATTGCGGACGAAGCAGTCGAGTTCATTGTAGTGCAAATGCCAACGCAGCTTGTTAACTAATTGAATGGACATTCAATGGTCCCTCCACTTGACCATAAAATTAATTAAATTCATTTTGTTTGATAACCCGCGCTTATTAAGTTCCCCCGAAATCGAAGCTGTGGATAAGAACCAGGGATCAAGTGAAACGCAATTGAACAATGCAAAATGTTTGATTTTCTTGAGCGCCTGTATTTGCCATTGCCAAAATTTCATCAAATATTTGCATATTATACTCACAATGGCCATCACTGTGTGTGCATGCAAATATATTTAAACAGTAAATACTTAATGCTCTTAGCCTTAATGCATTCGACATCCAAATCAGCTATTCGGATTTCCTGAAATACATCAAATTGTTTGCTCAGCTAAATTTCCTCCATTTATCTTGAAAATGTCAAGTGAATTTTGGCAAATCTCATCTGTTGTCTGATAATCCTTTGAATCGACTTTAACACAGAATATTCCGCATTTCTGATTTCAGACGTTTTGCACAATAAGCTTATTCTATTTCAAAGTATGTGCAATTACGAATATTTTAGATTGTTATTATTTTATGCAATATTTTGTTTTTAAAACCCGAATAAGAATTTAGTTTTTTTAAATTATTATACTTACAGACAACTTAAGTTTGTAGATACAAATAAGTTAAGCAATCACGTCGAACTGGTAAAACACAGTTTTATTTTACATCTCATTTACCTTTTCTTCGTTGGCTTTTGATTCTGACCAAGAAAATTTGCATAGTTGGGCTTCATTAAAAAGGAGAAAATCGTTGGCAAATAAAAATCAAGGATCTTTAAGTGCAGGGGTTGCAAAAAGTTGAAAATAAAAATCTCAATTTAATCCCATAAATGTAAGAGCTTTGCAATAAACTTTATTTAGCTACATTATTAAATTGAATTTTATTTTAATCATTGTTAATATTTTCGCGGATTAATTGCGCTTAAATTTATAGCTAAGTAAATGCTCTGTGTGTCAATTTATCTTCTCCATTGTTTGCTTTGTTTTTTACAAAAATAATAATTTATGTTTGCCATCTATCACAGTTCACTCGGGTTTCGTTGTCATCAACCACTGGCTACAGCTGGTTGAAGGGGACCAAATGCTTGGAAAAAACAGATCTGACCCGATGTCAACCAGCTACACACAGCGTTGCAGATAATAATTTTTGAATATCGCAGAATTGAATCAAGTTTCGTTTGTGCACTGTTTGCATTTCATTAAGCACGTTTTGTTATAGATTCGAATCGGTAATATCAATGCGCCGGCAGTCGCATAAATCAATTCTCACTAATTACGCGCCATTGTTGTGAACGATTTTATTATTATTTTTTTCTTGAACGAGCGAAATTAATTGAATAAAATTTGCACACGCACAGGCAGTAAATCACAATGCGTCGGTCACTCGACATTCGCAATATTTTTTTTCTCGCCCAGAAAAGTATGCTATAAAAATTGTCAGCTGGATACCCTAAATAAACTTATTTTACTTTGAAACTTTATATTGTTTGGCTGAATGTGGAATAAATATACGTACAAAATATAAAACCTTACAAAAGAAATTCTGATTTTAATAAAATATTTTTATGTTTTTAAGCACGTATCAATCGATTAAAAAAAAACACCAAACCAATAAACTCTTCGTTAACAAAGCTAAACGCTTTAACAGATATTTCGCGTTTAATTTGCACCTTTAATGGTTTGTCGCGACCAGGATCATATATCCTGTTCGCTCCGTCCTTCTCTTTTTGCCACTCATTCATCCGTTTGTTGTTTTGCATGCGGCACATTAGCTTCATTTGTTCTATTGTTTTGATTATGATTTACAATGCCCAATGCGCAGCTTTTGTTGCTTTGCTGAATAAGCGGCATGTATGTGTGTGTGTGCGGTAAGTGTGCGAAAGTGTGGGTGCGCACATAAGTGTATGCGTGAATTTATGTTGAACAAAGCATAATACATTTGCATAGTGGGAAAGTGGTAGAATGAGGCATTTGGACCACACAATAAATTTCATTTAAGCCCGCAGAAACATTAACCACTACTTAAATGTCCCTTAATGGCGTTGTTTTTTTTGGTTTTTTTTTTGTTGAGAAAAACTTACAAGAGTATTATTAACGCTTATTAGGCTTTGGGGATTACATCCCTAAAGTGAGAAAAGCTCAAAGCTGTTAACTTAATAGATACCAAACTCTTCATTAACGTTTGTAAGTTTGAGATTTATTAACTCTTAAAACTTTTCACATTCCAATATAATTTTAAGATTATAATTTGGCTGCAATTTAAAAATCACATTGTTAAATACTTGAGAATTTTGAAATCCTTTCGGCTTTAAAGAGTGTAATATAGTTTTGGAACAGATCCAGATCAGGCTCAATTTATTCCTGTCGATTTAGGTTCGAGCTGCCAGTGGCATTTGGATCCTGGCCAAGAGGTTGGTTGGGAAAGAAGTGTTCCTCCAGCTTTCGGACTCCTTCAGGAGTGGTCAAATCGAAGGCGAACTTAAGGTACTTGTCGAAGTAGTTCTTTGTGTGGTTGGTGTTATGACGAGAGGTGCGATGGCTAATAGTGGGTGATTTAGCCCCTCCCTTAACTCTGGATTCCTTGTGTTCCTTTATTTCTTTGGGTTCTTTTGATTCCCTTGGCTCTTTGCCTGTCTTGTGTTCCCTGTGTTCTTTAAACTCTTTGAATTCTTTGGTATCCCTAAAATCTTGAATTTGTTTGGCCTCCTTATTTACCTTGATTTCTTTCGATTCCTTCTGCTCTTTTATCTCGTTGGGTGTTCGTTTTCGAAAACTTCCTGTGGTCACCGAGGAATCAACGGTTTTTGATGATATGTTGCTCATGTTATCTCTGCTTTGATATTTTGACGACATGGATACACTTCCTTCAGTTCTTTTGATCGGATTCTTAGATGGGCGAGGTAGATGATCACAATGGTTTTTAATTTTATCATTTACGAAGATTGGCGGTTCCTCGAATGGCTGCATAGATGACTTGTTGCTCCGCCTTTTGCTCATCTTTGGGATCTTATCCTTGGGCAATCCGTAATCGTTATCGTACTGTCGATAAGTCGGCGACATTGGCGGCATCTCCAAACGAGTTGACTTCGACTTGCGGGTTGATATGATATTTTGGGCCATTTGATTTCGAAATTAGTTACAAAAGATAAAATTTCTTGTAAATTGCAACGAATAAAGGAAAAAGTAATCGTAGCCTTAGAAAATAAATGTGGTAATCAGGTAGAGACGAATACACTTTTTGATAGCAAATCCATGGAACTTTTTGAAATAAAATTCTGAACATGCTGCCTTGACTTTTTTAAACGGATACTTTGGTTAAAAAAACAATGGAGGTTTTCGGTTGAGAAAAAAAGTTTTTTATTCAGTTTTAAGATTGAAAGATAAATCAGACTAAATAGCTACATTTAAACAAATTTAAATAAATTTATTTATTCATTTGCCTTCTGAATAAAATTAACCGACAAAGGATTCTTAAAAAAGGTAAATAATCCCAAAGAAAGAAAGAAAGAATTTCTTTTCTCTTTTAGACACGACAAAAAGTCAAAGCTTAAAATGCGAGTAATTTACCAAAGAGAAATGTGAAAGCGAGATACAGAGATAAAAAAGTTTTTATTTTTGTTGGATTACCTTTTTTCGGGGCACTGCTAAAATGAAAATAACAGCAAAAAAGAACAATTAATTCCGGATAAACACATTTTATAATTAAAAAATTCCTTCGCCTTTTTCCTGGCATTCTCAGACTATTTTGTTTTTGTATGTGCTCGGAAAAACAAAGCCAGCGCGGATAAAGTGAAAGAGCCAAAGAAATTAAGTGGAAAGAGAAAAAAATAAAAACGACGACGACGAGAAAGAAGCTTAGAGAAGTGACAGCTGAGAAAAGGAGAAACGGAGAACATCAAACAGGGATATAGCCAAAAAGTCCAGAAACACATGGCGTATACGCAATATTCCTTTGATTTTGACACAGAAATTTAATCATCTTTTCCTGGCCGAAAGAGAACCCACTAAGCTGATTAGGGTCTCCTTTCACTAATTTCTTTCTTATTTTCTCTCAGTTTATTTCATCATTTTCCCCCGTTTTTTTTTTCTGAATTTCCGTGGACCAAGTAATTTATTGTTTGTTGTGCGTAATTAACCCGCTTCGTGGTCGCGATCTTGGCTTTCACACTTTGTTTCGTTGCCTTTTGCCTAATGACGTTGTGCACGTTTCGAGGCAAAATTCCTCCCCCTTTTCCGCGAAAAAAATTTCATTTCATTTTGGTGATTTAAGTCTTATCTGCGTGTAAAGTCGCCCACGTAATTAGTTTCATTCCAGCCTCCATCCTCTGTGTGCTTTTTTTTTCGACCCCAGATTGCGACCTGTGCAAGTTTTTCCCCTTTTTTCCGCTTACATTTCACAAAATGCGCGCAGCTTGCCTGAAAATGTGAAAGGGGGTGGCGGTGGGCATGGCAGTTGATGGGGCCAAGTGTCAGCTTAGCCCTCGCAGGCAATGCGAAATGACAGGCAAATTAAAGCTGAGTGGACGGGTTGGAGTTGGCAGCCAGCGGACAATTTATCAGAGATACATTTAACACGATAAAGGTATAAAAATTGCTACATGCTACAACCAAAAAAAAATCGTTTAAGTCTCCTTTGACAGTTAGAGGAATTAATTCCAGAGAGAACAAGTTTGTTAAATGAAATCAGAAATGTTCTCTTGCTGAATATTTTAATTTTTCTTTGCCATCCAAGTTTCTTAAACAGGTAATACCCATTTAATGTTCGCCTAACGAGCTGTCCTTTGTCTTTTCAAAATCTGTTCACTTATTTCGTACTAATGCTTAAAGTTTCCTTAACGGGCTTAAGGAGCAAGTGGCAGGAGGACAAGAGGGAACAAGAGAGCTCCAAGAGGGAATTGTTCTGAAGGAGTTCCTTTTCTTAGGCAGCCTGTTGCCAATTGTCGAGCAAACAACTATTTACTTGACATTTGCAAAGGAATGTGTTCTGCTGTGGACCCCTCTTGACTGGCATTTTGTTCCTTTATTCAGGTCCCTTTATTGTCTTGTTTGCCTTTTCTCCCCCGATCTTTTCTGTTTAAGCAAGAACTTGAAAAAATTGTTTAACTGCTGCAAGGGGTACACATGAAAAAGTAAAGGATAATAATGATATTAAAAGGATAATATTCTGTTCAATCCATTTGAATTAATTTGGGATATACTATATATAATATAATAAGAAATCAAACTGAAATACACTAAACCTCTTTTAAATAAAATTTAATTATTTAAATCAAATTCAATTAAAAGAAAAGTCGTCAGATACTTCAACTTGTTCCCATTTTTACCCGTGCAGTTGCTCTTTCCAGCTCTCCAAGGTATTGATGTCAACAGAATGTTGCAGCGACTTCTCACCTCCTCACCTGTCCGTTCCACTGAATATTTCAGAGCTCGACTGACAGTCAATTGGAGTTCCCCCGAAAAAAAAGAAAAAAAATTGGAACCGAGAAATACATATATAAATTGCAACATAAATTATACGCACATGGCTGGGGGAAATCGAGCTGGGATGGCTTGTCCCATGTGCTTAAGCGGAAATCGTGTACAAAATGAAAATTCAGTGGGAGGAAAAGTCACCTAGTGCCCCTCGGAATTTCCCATCCTTTCTGCTGTCGCCGGCGCCATTCGTTGCTGTTAACATTTCCGCTTTATTTGTCTGTCTGCCCTTTCACCCGCCGGTTTTATCTATGCCCGCTTTTCAGCTCGACATTCCCCATCCGCCACATTCCACCTACATTTGTTTGGATTTTTGTTGCTGCGACTGCAGTTTTATTTCTGCAGTCCTCGGCTCCGCGTTTTTATCTCTTTTGTGTCGCCGCTGACGTTGTCTAATGTTTTAAATATAAACTCGAAAATAATGCTGAAAATAAAAACATAAATCAACGCAAATATCGCTTCTGGATTTCTTTTCAATCTGCACAAGTACACAGTACAGATAGAGGTGGCGTAACTTTTCGCTTTTGTTGGCTCGGCTTGGCTTGTTTGGCAACCATAAATTATTCACACACAAGTTTATCTCTTAATGCGATAGACGAAATTTTCCTCGCTTTTCTCTCGGGGATTTCAGGTTAGAAATAATCGGGATTTTTAAGTGGGAGTAGAATACTTTACGCTGCAAAGTTCCTTTAAAAAGTTAAATTGGTTAAAAGAAATAAATAGTGATAACCAAATATATTTTTGAAACTTAATTCCAAGAACGCCAATCTAGGTGTTGAATTCCCCCATTTTGGCCTGTCAATGGTTTCCTTCGACTACTCATTTCTCCAACATCACTTGGTCCTGTCGGCTGGCCTGTTCGCAATTCCCAACTGGCGAAGGGAAAGTGACAGTCGAATTTCCCGTTAAGCTCCTTCGCACCTAGTCGAGCGATCAATCAAACGTGGCATGCAAAGTGGGCGCATCCTTCCTCGCCGGCAGTTGCCACCTGACCATTTAGCCACACGAAGCAGTTAATTAAATGATGAAAGCATTGACGTGTCGCAGGGACTAAATTGCCAGCAGGAGGAGGACCGACTTGGCCAGAAGCAGTCAGGAGTGCTGACATGCGAGGAGGAAGACTGGCTGTCTGGGGGCCATGTCCTTGCCTCGCAGGACTCACAGGACTCGCAGGCTGGCGAACGCACGTTCGGCCAGTCCATAATGCAACGAGAGAGTTTGAAACGCAGCGTGATATAGCCACGAACTGCGAAAGCAGTGATGAGTTTAGGTGGCTAAAGCGAATTTGGGAAATTTCTACATCTCACTTAGAAGTGCTGAAGTGAAAAGTTTTAAATAATGCTAAAAACTAATTAGCAAAAGCTTTAGAGAATATATAACTAAAAGCACTCGCTTGGAGCCATCGTGAAATAAAAATAAATAAGTATAATATTTCAAACAAATGGAAAGGTAATGAAAAGAGGTATATAAAAGAAAAACCTTAAGTTAAATTATTTTCTAATTTTTGTATTTGGTTATCAACTAATTCTATTTCTTGGCTTTGAAATATAAAGACCAGTTTCCATTTGGCTTGAATGCAAAGCAAAGGCAATTGAGCAGTGGCACCACTGTGGTTGGGTGGTTTTCGCTTGGAATGGTTCGGGATTCTGTGTATCTCGGGGTCACGTAGACGCTTCAGTTGCATGTCACACGCCGCTTGATTGGTTGCCTGATTCGTTGATTGCCCAGCTCGCCGCTCACGTGACAACGCGTAGCCCTCGGGCATTGTCCATCCATCCAACCACCCAGCCAACCAACCATCCATCCATCCAACCCTCTATTCCAGGTATCCATCTCTGAACAGAGAACCCGGAACCTCAAACTGAAAGTCCTGCATTTACAATCCACCTGCTCAAAACACACAAACATTCACCTGTCTGTCAGTCCGTCAGTCGAACTTCATGTGTGTGTGCTCATTCTAATTTTCATTTCATTTGCAGTCGAGAGCCGCAAAACGCAAACTAACCAAAGCGATGTTGGCCAAGTCAGTTGGCCAGTCTGCTGATTTGATTGATGGCCAGGTTCTGCTGCTAATGAACTTACATAAGTGAAACCGTTAACAAGTTATGGCCCCCGTGTTGCTGTGTTGGCCCAACAATTTCTCATGTTGCAAATGTAAACAGATTTCGGACTAGTTTCTGCTTGCCCTCGGGCTGAAAAATTGCCAGCGACCAAGGGGGAAATGCTGTTAATTAGTAAAGTTGATAAATTTACGCAGATTTAACATATCAAGTGGGTAGCAAAGCAAAGTTTGCTTTTTTCCTGATGTTGGCAGTTGTAGATGAAGATTTTCCCATTGCTTTTTTTTCGGACCATCGTGTAGGTATTTTTTTTATGTAACATACATTCATAAAGTTGTTGACCAAGTTCTGGCAATTTTAGCCCAGGAGTAGTTTGTATTTTACATGTGGTTTCCTGTAAGCAGAGAAATGTGGGAAACTTGATAAGTACGTTGCGTATACGCAGGGTTGGCTTGTGGGTTTTGGGGAAAATTATGTGCTAATTAGATGCCTGCTATTTAAATAAATATTCAGAATTCTGCAGAAGATAGAGCTTGGAATTGTATTCTAAGCAACGAGTTATCACGTTAATATTTAAGCAATTCTATTGTACACTTGAATGCCTTTCACTAAGTAATTATTTTGTCTGCAAGCAAATCAATTGTTCCGAATTCATTAATTTAATTTTGTTACATATGCACAGAGACAGCAAGTCCCATTTGAGTTGAGTTTAATTTATTATAAATGCCGGATTTTCTTTCTTCGGCTGTCTAGCTTCTACTTATTTATTTAGTATCCATGCAATGTAATTATTTGTTTCGGCAAACTCTAGTGACTCTATAATGAATTCAATTCAATTAACCAACTTTCATATTCAAGCCTGCCTGGCTGTCAACATTTCAGCATGTCAAGCACACTCCAGCTAACTTCTTTCGAGCAACTTTGTTGACCCAAAACACATGTGAGTGGGCGAAAGCCGAGTCAACACTCGACGGCCAAAACGATAATTTTCCTAACTAAATTGTCCAGGGCAAGGCAAACAAAAGTTGGGCAAACAAATAAACCCATCGAAGACATCACGGCCATTAGGTTCACTTAAAGTAGTTGGCCAAACAGACGGAGGTGAGTGAAAAAGGTGGAAATGCGGGCGGTGAAACCACAAAGTTTCTAAGCAAATCGCTTCAACTTTTGCATGTTTTGCCGGGGTGTTTTTCCTCTTATTTTTTCGCTTGTTTGTTCTCCAATGAAAGGTTAACTCCATAACAACTCCAAGACTCGACTACATTGACTGACAAGTGGTGTTTGCCTCCATATTTTTCCTCGTTTCGCGCTTGCGGAGCCAAGATTTTGCAGCTCCAAGGCGAGACAACATAAATCATGAACAGACACACACAGCGGAAAACTGGTGGAAAGTGCAGGGAGCTGGCCGCAAAACTGCGGCGGAAAAGCCGCAGTGGAAGAAGAAGGAGCAGCTGGAAAAACCGCAAAGCGTTTTTGGTCTTTTGCTGTTCTGGCGGTGGCGTCGGCGCTGGGAAATGGCAATGGCAATGGCAATGGCGATGGCAGCAATCGCTTCAAATGGCTTTAAAAGACCATCAACTCGGGGAGCTCAACTCTAGAATTTTACTCGCCAAGCGGCAAACTTTGTTTGTGGCAGCTGCAGTTTGTCTGTGCAAATTGGCGATGGCAACTAAATTGAAAAGTGCCGAGCTAAACGCCCGAAAGTAGGCAATGGTTTCTGCTTCTCAGCAGGATTCATTTCGTTTCAGTTTGCTCCGACCGCAGAAAGGATGTTTTTGCTTAAAGTTCCCGGCTTCTCGGGTTCGCTTCTCTTTTTATGGTTTTTCAACTGTCTGCAATGGACATTTCCTGCTTTCGTTCGGGGTTTTTCCTCTTTTTAAGGGGGAACCAGCATGCCAGGATGTCTGGCCATTGAAACGGTTTCCCTCCGCCCTTCTGGACACTATTAATTTGAGTCGTTTTGCTCTGCTCAGCATTTTATTTAATTTTTTTTTTTACGTTTCAATTTCGTTTCGGCATCCACTTGATTTGTGGCTTGTTTTCTTGAGTTTTCTTGGCTCTCGAAAATTTAATGCCAGCACTCAATTTACAACGATTTGAAGTTGAAGTGCTATAAAATTGATTTAGAAAGTGCTGGTGAAAATGCTGCACGAAGCATTCAAAAACTTTAATAAAAAGGAGTATTTTTCCACAAATATTTTTGTGGCATACTTTGTAGGATCTGATCCAGTCAAAGGCAGACGCTAATTGAAATTCCTCTCTCGCAAAAACCGAGCAAAAATGCCGCTCCAATACTAACGCAAAAGTACACATAACCCACACATGTGGCATGGTTATCGATGCATCCGGCAGCTGTGGCCACTTCCGGTCGACTGACCCTGCTCCGACTTCAGATTTCTATTCGGGACATTCAATGAGCGCGACAGATTAGCCGCTCGCCGGCCACAAAAAAAAAGAAAAAGAAAATGATAGAAAATGCCGGGAAATGCTGGGAGGAAAGCCAGCCAAATTGGTGGGAGTTACGGGATGGAATTGATAGAAGGGATGGGTAAAATGAGACCGACAAAAGCGACAGAGTCCGTAATGATGCGGAAGTGGACAAAAGGCAGCAGCCACGGCCTCACAAAAGCCAGAAGCTCCAGCTGCCAATTCCACAGCCCATGGCAATGGCCATGACTATGGCAAAAAGGCATTCTAAAACTGCGGTCAATTGAAATGGCAATCAAGTTAGCGGGCACGTCCTTGTCAAAAGGCCACATACACAGCCCAGGGAGCCAGTGAAATGGGATCGCTGTCCTGCCATTTGCTGAAATTCACACCGCAGAACAAAGGCAAAGATGCCAGATGCCAGCGAATTATTACCAATCGAGCCGAGATTTATTGCGAAATAAGCACGCGATAACAGATTTAGCGATTTTATTCGAGTAAAATAATATTTCAATTAGTTAGTTTTTATTTTAGAGAAAATTCATAGCTTTATTTCCATTTTAAATTGGTTTTGTAGTTATTGATCTGGCCTGACTGGTAGTTAAATGGAAAATCTGATAAAAATGGCCAGCACCTGAAGTATTTCTCCGCTTTTCCTGCAACTCATTTGAATGTGCTACGGGTATTTGCAACTGGAAAAAGTTGGAAATCCAAGTGCGCTCTTTTCCCTTACCAGAGTCGTAATTTAATGTGCTTGGCACTCCACTTCCCTTCCGCTTTTCCCCTTTTAAGTGGGAAATTCTTCACCCAGTTTCCCGAGCACTTTAAGCCCGATTATGGTTGAGGCTCATTTTTTTTAGCGCCTTTTGTTTGAGCCCCGCTCTTTTTGTTTGCCTCGCACGTATCACTGCACAAAGGAAAATACAGAGGCCATTACGTGCCCAGCCAAGTGTGCATGTGTGTGTGTATGTGCATGGGTGTATGTGTATGCGTGAGAGAGTTTTCCGCACTCCATGTGTGAGGGCGCCTGCAATAATGATTGGAAAGTTTCGCTTTGGCTCGCAGTTGCAAATGGAAATATACTGCAACCAAACACGCCCCAAGTCGTAAATATTTGGCAGGCCATGGGGTCATTTGCATAACAAAACTGCATGCGGTGCAGCCATTAAATAATTAGAAATGTTCCTTTTCCCATCGCATATCTACGAGGGGATGGGGGGAGGGGGGTTTTGTAGGAAAATTCGGCGACGGGTGGGCCAAAACTTTGTGCAACGCCTTGGCCATTAAAGCGCAATCAACTTTCGACATCATTGGTGCCTGAGCAAAAACCACAAAAAGTTGGTTGGTTCTTACATTTATTTTGAACACGAAATATTAAATACTCTGCCTTTGGGTTTTTTCATATATGAAATCAAATAAATAAATACTTTAATTTAATTTATATATTTGTTTATGCTGCATAGTAAACTGTTTAAGGCTCACAATACGAATATGGAGCTTAAATTTTAATTATTTTCCACCTATTTAAATTTTCCCTGCTGGACGAAGAGTATCCTCTAAAGTTTGGGGCAGCTTTTGGTGGGTCGTAATGCGCCTCGGGGTGGCATTCACATTTTGAGGTTAGTTGCTGTCATAAATTTTTAGTGCCCTGACTTGGCTTTTGTTTCGAAGCAGAATTTTCCTCCCTCCTCGCCTCGCTTTCCCAAGGAAATTCTTTTGTTCGTTCGCCTGCTCTAATTGGCAGCATTTGATAAATGCAATTGACTTGCATTTTCCCCGTTTTTGTTCGGTTTTGCTTTTTTTGTGCTTTACTGGTTTGATTTTAATTGCTCGTTAAGTAGTTTTAATGGGTGCGTGTGGCTTTATGGAGCTGCAGCGCCATTGTTGAGTCATTGCGAGTGCATTTGGAGCCAGAGCCTTAAAGCCCGGCCATAACATTGTGGCCAAAAGCTAAGCCAATCTAAGGCAGCCGGCAGATTTTCCTGCACGGGTGTAAAACTGGGAAAACAGTGAAGAAGGGGAGAGAAAGGGAGAGAGAAAAAGGAAAAAAGCTTGTAGGAAAATTGTCAACGACAAGGAGCGACAACCGCAAGGCGAATTGACTTTGGCGCTTTTGGCTTTGACACGTTGACATACAATAAAGGTATTTGCCTTGGCCACGCCCTAAGCTCAGACCGCCTCCGCATATATAGCTTACAGCGATTGTCACATGGAATTTTCATCACACGAAACGGCGACATGTCACTCAATCCCGTGGAAGGGAGGAAAGTCCTGGCTGGAGTGCCTCATGTCATCGTGTGTATTGAACTTGGGCTAAGGTTTCTGTCGCATTTTATACCTGTTAATCGGATATTCAGTGGGTGTACTCTTTTAATAGAATTTCTGTATCATTAACGAAATAATATTCTAGAAAGTATACTTATTAAGCAAGCAAGTAAAAATATTAACTTTGTATCTGTAATATTTGTTAGTCATTCTGTTCCACCTTTCCTTACTTGTTATTTCATAACTTGCTTCATTAATGAGCAAACATTAACTAAGTGGTGTCTTAAATTCGTAAGACTTGCTTTCTTGCTTTGCCTCTGGGTTTTTCTTTTCTTGGAATTTTTCCTCTTTTCGTTTTCCTTTTCCAAAGCTGGTTTCACACTGATTACACAAACGTGAGTAAGCTGCTTTCAGCATCGCGTTCCACATGCAAACATCAGTTCATGCATTTATTCATGTACTCACTCATTCATTCATTCACTGCTCCAAGGATGTAGTCATTCATTTTCATCATTTGTATGTTGTTAAGTCAGCAAAGTGAAGGAAAAAACGAACTGGGGGAAAAACTTGACGCACTTTTTTCTGATTTGCACTTACCCAACCCGCCGGTGATTCCGGCTCCTGATTTTCTTATCTGGGCAAGTGTGTGGCATTTCCTCAGAGTTTCCTTTCTGTTTGGTCATGCCGGCAGATTGAAACTGGCTTGGCTAGCTTCATTTGGACGGCTTTTAGGCCCTGCCTACTGGAGGCGAAGCTTGTTAATAATTTTGAGTGATTTGCCAGAACGAAACCAACAGTTTTTTAATTGCTCTTTTCAGATGAAGATTTTCTAAGAATTCTAGCTTCAGTTTTTGCCAGCCATAAAAAAGCTTAAATATTTCTGGCAAAGTTTGGTTTTCGTCAGTTTGGTTTTTCCTCAGTTTAGAAAACTGAAGGAAACTGTTCAAGTCCAGTTTATTTCTGCCATAGGTAACTAAGAAATAATTCAGCTGCTAAAGGAATTTTTACGCTTTAAAAGGCAATTCATGTTACCTAAAGTTTCATATCCATTGAAGTTTTCGCACAGTTCACTTTCAATTGCTTTCATCAATTCCAGCCTCTTTTCGTTTTCGAATTCTACCCATAACGACCCAGCGGGGAAAGTGAGAAGTAGGTTTTTATTTGACTGGAAAACCTCCTTCTTTTAGCAGGCGTAGGGGTAGGGATAGATGAAAATCTACTTCTTTTAGCAGGCGTAGGGAAGGGATAGACGGTTTCGGACCGATTTCGGGGTGGGTTTTTACCGAAAGAAGGAGGTTTTTGTTCAGCGGTAAGGGAAAAATCCAGTGGATTTTGTCCTGCATTGAGCAGCTTTAGGTCCACTGGATTTTTCCCTTTACCCCTTACTTTTGTGTGTCACCCCGTGTATTTTGAAAGGAGAGACGGCAGATTTGTAAGGGGTAAAGGGGATTTTCCACATTCCGCTTGTATGAAGAAACCACTGGAAAATAGCATATTTTCCACAGGTTTTTCCCGCTGGGGAATTTCAAATGGTATTCAAAGCCAAATCATCCAGCAATCCCAGCTGAAAAGTGCAAAATGGTCTTGGGAAATGTATGCTTTAATTGACAAGCAAACACACTGACGAACTACTACACACCGATCAAATTTCAATATGCTAATACCCTAAAAACAAAAAAAAATCCTAAAATAGAGACTCAGTGGCAGCCTTTTGGCATTTTGAGAATGCAAATTAACGCTCGAGATGGGACTCGAATGAAAAATGCCCCTGGCCAGAAATAGAATATTGATGTTATCTCCAACTAGAGAAGTTAGTTGCTGTCGTTCTGTGGTTATCAATATGGCCAATATTCCAATTCGTAACACATCCACACACCAGCTGAGATACAAAGCGCTACTCTCGCATATTGTATCTGCATTTATGAAAATGCCAGAAGTTTCGAGGGGTTGGGGTTGGGTTGGGTTGGGGAAAGCGGCAGCTGAACTATCAAAATGCATGCCAAGAGGCAAACAACAAAACCAGGCAACACGAGCTGCCGCAACATGGCAAACATGAAACCGAAACCGAAAACTGTAACTAAAACTGTGGGAAAATCACCTCCCACTGCCACCCACTCGAATGCTTACTCTAGGCAGCCAAAATTGAAAACAAAAAAGCAAGAACGGGAAAAATTTGCATGCATATTTACAAACTTTCGTTCCGAAAGTCACTGCGTGCCAGTACAGTCGGAAAATAGATGCAAAAGTACCTACAAAATTCCTGATTTTTACGGTGTATAAAAACCTTTATTACATTTTATGCCGAGCCAAGATTAAAAAAATTTAAGTAACATTTTTCAGTACCTAAAAAAAGGGTATCTCTTTAGTTTCTCTTTGATAAAAAATGCAAACATTTTTTTGAACCATAATAATTATTAAAAATAATTTAAATTCTTCCTGCCTCTTCAATATGGCTTTTACATAATAAACTAGTTAACAAATGGTTTCTGTGATATCTCCAATATTCTATGAGAGTAAAATTATTTCTTAAAAACAAATCATTTTGTAATTCTCATATTTAAGTTTTTAAATAAGCATGCTCTTAAAAACATATTTCTGAAAGTGTTTTATATCCCCAACTAACAACTAACACTTTTCCCGCTCCCTTTGTGATTCTGCCCCTCTGTGAAGCCGCATTTGATGTTCGTTTTGGCAACTATTTGCAAATGCAAATTGCAAACATGCAACAGGGACATGTTGCGTAAATGTCAATGCTGCAACAAAAAACCCCAACCAGCCGACAAGCAAATACACATGCAAATGTCTCTTTGCCAATCTCTCCATGGATTTTTCCACATATACGGGCGAGAAGGAATATTACTTATACCTCCCATTGATAAGCAGTTTTTACCGGAGGGTTCCCCACTCTCAAGAGCCGAGTAACAAAAGAAAGGAAAATTTCAAATGGCTGGATGGCTGTCACTTGATTGACAGGGGGAGTTGCACTGCCGATTGCATGGCATATATGAGTGGGCGTGGCCCTAACGAGGGGGCGGAGAACTGCAAAATGGCGTGGCCCTAAGAAGATAAGGAAAATAGCTGACCAGGCTTAAACGATTTGCAAAAGAGATTACCGAGCTGTCTGCAGGTTAAGTGGGTTAAGTAAGCTTTTACTTTAAAACATAGAAGAAAACTAGTTACTAAAACTGTTTTAGTATTACACAATTAATTTAAAAAATATTTAAGTAGAAAAGCAAACGTTTAAAGAGTGGAATCGAGGGCATAAGTCAAATTCTAATTGTGGTTACATATGCTGGGCACCCTACCAATTTTCGGCTTGTGTGTTTGGGGAACCGCAGTTATGTAAAATTGGCAACAAACCGAACTGAACCGAAACCATAAACACAGAATTTATTTCCACAATTTTGGGGCCATCGCTGGCAGGGAGTTTCCATTTGTTTACGACTGTTTCGGCCCGCAGATGTTTTTCCATCTTCTCTTTTTTTTTTTTTGATTTTAATGTTTTCCCCATTCGCGTGCGAGCTTTTCGCTTTATCAGGAGTTTGTTATGCCAACTGGTCCACTTCGACATCCTTCCCTTTTTTACATGGTCGAGTGTGGATTTAATTTTATGCCCGCTCAATATTTCATCTTTACTTTACGCACATAAATGCCGTACATATATGCATACCATAAGTGAAATTTTTCGAATAAAAATTGAAATATTTATGTGTGTTTGCCTTGTCTTCTTTTTTTTTGTTTTGTCTTGTCCTTGTTGTGCTCTTTAGCGTTGTCCTTACGTTGTCCTTGCCGGCCACATTGTCATTTGCTTCAAGTGTCAAACGCTGCTGAGTGGCCAACGATGTCGCCATTTCTTCTCGTCGCCCCCGGTTTTCCGTCTTTTCCGGTCTTTTTCTCCCCTACTCTTACTATTACTCTGACTATATTTATGTATATATGGAAAGAACAGAACTGGGTAGTTGGGAACACATAATATATGTACTTTATAATTTATAAAAATATTTTTCTTTAAGCAAAGCGTAAGCTTTATTATAAAAAAACGTGTTATTAAAAACAAATAACCTTCAAAATAAAACAGTTTTAGTATTTATTACAGAAGCAAGTATTTAATATTTATTTATATAAGTATTTATACCCCACAATATTTTATTAAAATTAAATAAGATTGAATATTGTCATTTCAAATTATTTCTCATTTTTTACAGTGACCAACTTTTGCTGCTGAAGTCCACTTCTTGCTTTTTTCCCTGCCCATATTTTTGGGGTAAATTTGCGTTGGCGGCAAAGTGTCTCGTCGCCTGGTTCGACTTGGTTTTTTTTTTCTTTTTTTCACCATCCGAAAATTTTTCTGTTTGTTTTGCATTTTCCGCCCTGCCCCTGCGGTTGTCCTTTTCCCCTTGGTCCCTGCAGATATATTCAGATATTTTCCAACGTTGTTTCTTCCATTTTTTTCCGCATATCTTATGAAATTGTTTATTTTTCTCGCTGTGTGTGGGGGGTGGGGAAAAGGGGTGGGGGGAAGAATATGGAGTGGGCCCGTAAAATGTGTTTATGCTGCCCAACTGCCATTTACCCTCTCGATAGCATCGTTCTGCCCGAACCCCAACGTTTATGTGGAGTGCATAATGGTTGTTTACTTTTTAACCCCCCTCCTCTCCTCTTCTCTTTTCCTGCCTCTTGAAGTTTGGTTTTCCCCATCAGTTTTTCTTACGATTTTCATTCACTTTGAAGTCTCCCGCTGTCATTCGACTCTTCTGCTGGCAAATTTCATTTGCCGTACTCTGCATAAGGGTTCTCTCACTTTGATTGAAGGCGGAGTGGGGAATTAGTCAGGGAAAATTTGCTTAAACAACTGTTTTCTTGTTATTAGAAAACTTAAAAATAATTAGATTTCTACTTCGACTACTTTTCTGGAATAATTGCAAATAATTTTAATTAAACTTCTACTCGTATTTTTATTTAAAGAATTATTTCTTTACCATTCTTTTAGTGCTCTTGACTTTTGTGCAAAGTGTATTTCAATCTAATGATTCTTTCACCTTTTCTCGCTTTTGTTTATTCTCCTTGGTCTCTCATCAAATTTGCGTACTCGGCTTACTCCACTCTGGTTATCATTTTGTTCTCTATGTGCCAGCATCTCTGAGGGTCTTTTTTTAGCACTTTGTGCTCCGGCACTTGGGCAAAACGACGCCGGCAAAGTGTCCTTAAAATAGTCATCAAATAACAAGCACAGAGCCACAATGGCACAACTCCTTCGCCTCCGGTGGATTTTGTATGCATGTGCATGCGCAGGACTCTTCATAAAAGGTGTTGAATTCAATGCCTGCTTTGAATTACAAACGGCCTCCGTGAAGTTGAGGATTTGCAGAGGCTTTAAGTCTTTAATTTGCCAGCAGTTGGATGCCGGCAAAACCGTCAGGCGGTCTGTGGACAGGCCAACACTAATTGGTCGTGTTGCAGTCACGTAGAGAGCTCACTATTCCAGTATCTGTATCTGTATCTAAGTCTGCATTTGAATCTGTAGCTGTATCTGTATCCGTCGGTTGGAACAGGGCAATCAACCCCACAGAACGCCGACCAGATGACCATACATGTGTATCTCGTTTATTTTATTTGTCATCTAGAACAAAAGTCAAATGCTTTGTATGCAAATATCAAGAACCGAGTTACAGGAAATCTGAGCATACGCCAGTGTCAGTTGTCTTTGTATCTGGCCAATGTATCTTTTACTTGAGCCAGTACGTCATTCAATCTGGCTTATTCAGTGTTTGCTGTTTTCGGTTTTTGGGGTTCTGGTGAAAAATCTGGTTTTTGTTTAGGCACCGAAATAAATAAATGCATGTGTGCTGGCTTGTTTATTATGCAATATGCATGACCACTTTTTACCGAGGATGTCTAGCAAGTCAAAGGATCAGCTCCAAATTGTAAATGGGCAAAGCTTCCTGGCAAACTTGTAAAATATTGCTATTTGCATACTGCATTTCAGTGCGTTTTCTAATACAATTAGGGCCAGCTGCCTGTGAGCTCCTCGTTTTCTATATAATCTGATGATCTCTTATTTGACTTGTTTCGTTACATGGTTTTTTCTTTGGGTTTGGTTACTTGCAAAGTTTTTAGCAAATTTCTCATGCATATATGCAGATGTGAATGTCCTTTTTACGGTCACACAAGCAGGAAGATGGCGAAGCAAAATCCTTGAGCACACAGCCATAAAGTATGGAAAAAGTCAAGCTGGCCATGCGGATTACAACGAAGGATTCTGTGTGGCATATGCAGCCCTTCAACCTTTGTTTATATATATTTCTATTCAATTTAAAATTCCCTAAATTAAAGCAAAGAAGAAAAGTTGCTTAAAGAACTCCCAAAAACTGTGAAATTAATTTAAGAACTGCTTAAAATGTAAACAAATTTCCATGGCTAACAATGTTTCCTGCCAGCAATTTGCAGCCAAATTGAATTCCTCGCGCGGACAACGTTCGCGTTAGTTACACTCTTGCACTCAGTCAACAAAGATGTACGACGAATAAAACAACCGGAGGAGCGGCAAAAGGACCCCAGCACCAACCGGCAAACCGGAGGCAAACATCCAAAGGATAACAGCCATGCGAGCAACATCAACAAAAATATCCTCACGTTGGCCCATAAAAAGCGCTTTAACTTCATTTTTGGCGCAGAAATACAGGTGGAAGGAGTTCAAAGGGAGTGCGCTCTCTGATTGAAAGTCCATTCTTTTAGCCAGGACATGCAGTGGCTTTCGACTAGATAACTCTGCATAGTGCAGGGCCAAAAAGGCTCTTGGTTATGGGAATTCGTGGACCAAATTGAAAAGGTTTAAAGGAGGACAAAAAGTAAAAAACTTTTAGTGCTTCCTTGAAAGTTATTATCCCTCAGAACTGCTTATTTATAATATTGTTTTGACCTATATACAAGATATGTTTATTTCTATATTTTATTTATTAAAAAACATATGCATAACCACAGCAATAGAGCATAGAAAAACTTAATTTTGCTTGGTTGATTTTAGCTAAAGTTTTCACTCATTTACCAGCACTTTTAGTACCTTTTGAAATTTATAAATTAATTTTCTGCTCGGTTGACCCGCAAGTTTGTTTATTTCAATGACACGACCTGGCAAACTTCAATGCAAACTACAAATACAAAATACTGATGGCAAAAGGCAAGGGAAAGGGAAAAGTTTCTTATAAGCTTGCTTTAATTACATTTCCATTTCCACTGGCGTAAATATCAATTTCAGCCCGGAGACAAGTGCAGCCAAGTTGAAAGGGTTTCTCAATGTCCTTTGTACTTTGCGGGTTAAGCAGCACAAAAAGCGATTTTCTGCATTTGATATTTTGTGGTTGTTTATTGTCAACTTACCCGAAAATTGAAAATTCGATGTGGATTCAGTTGACCGCAATGTTTAAACGATTCTGCAAATAGATGAAGAGTGAAAATGCAATAATGAAAATCAGTTTGCACATTTAAATGCAACATAAATACTGGCTTAACTTGCTGCTGATTTATTTGTTTAATTTACTATTTTATTTTATTTTATTTTATTTTATTTACCCTCTTTTTGTGTGAACCAAATAAACAGGCAAATAAATGTGCGACTCGGCGCATTTTACGATGAAAACGATTCGAGAAGGTAACGGAAAAACCTCCCCAAATCCCCATCCGTATTTCCACCATTACGGATTCAAAGGCGAAAACCATTTTCCTGGCACTCGGAAAGTTCTCTCGCTTTGTATAAATATTAATGAAGTAGGCCATAGAAGTGCGAGTCGAGTCGAGTTCAGTTTGTTGTTGAATGGAGCATTTGTAACAAGAAATCCTGGCCTATTTACAAGTTTTCCATTCATTGTTATCCCCGTTTTTTCCGCAACTTTCCCGGCATTTCCCCCATCCCACTGCTGCCTTCATAGCTCTTGAGTCGCTGTTTATTTGCATAGGATTCGCATAATGGTCCGGAGAGAAATTCACTGGTTAAGTCACGCATCAGCGCTTCAATTGCTGATGGCGGCCACTCGGTGCCTAATTAGCAAATGTTTTGGTTATTAAATGGTCCATGAAATGGGCGGGCATTGTACACATTGCTCTGCTCCGCATTAAATTTAAGCCAGACTCGAGGCAACAGTACACAAAAAGAAAACCTAGATATTTCCCACTTAAATTTAAAGCTTACAAAATAGTTATGATTTTTGAAGCTAAACTAGTGAAGGTTCCATGCTGAGTTGGTAATAGAGATACTAATATTTTTATGGTTTAGGAAGTGTGTAGTTTTCTTTCTGTGTTCCCAAGAGAAAACATGATTGAGGAACAGATGGAGTGGTTGAGCTTCCTGTTTCTCATTACGCTCTCAAACGGAGACAAAAGGCTTGATTAGAGTCACAAGAGTCTAGAGTGTTGCTATTGCTCTTCGCTGCCACGCCCACTTTCCGACTGCCTCCCATTTCAGTCCATTAAAATCCACTCAAGTGCACTTAAACGCATCCGAGTGCTCCGGCTGCCCGTTTTGCGTTGGCACTAATGACAGTTAAGATTTAAATACTACTTCTATACGGCTTACGAAGTGTTGTCTCTTGATTTGTAATCTTTTTAAATAAATAAATATCAGGAATATAAATAATATGCAAATTTCTTGGGATTATATTTCTACTTAAAATATTTAATACGATTATTTAACAAGAACTAAATATTATAAACAACTTCATTGTTTTATGCTTTTCGCAACTCTTTAGGTTTATATTTATTCTATACAGTTATATATAGGAAGCTTTAAAATTATTAAAGAGTATCCAGTTTTCTTTCATATTTTCTATCTATTTCCCTTTGCTTGTCATGTGGATGAGTAATCGCCACCACCCACAAAAAGGCGCCCCGGGGAAAATCAACTTGTCTGTAATCAAGGAAACTGCAAGTTTTCGCCTTAACTGTTATCGCTTGTGATTCATTTTTGTAGCGCTTTTGAATGGTCCATAAAATGTCGCCGGGTGCAAGAGTGCAAGAGTGCAACCAGTTGCATGCCCTTCACCCCAGTTCCCCTCCCCCCTCCGCAACCACCCCTCTACTTTTCAGGGATTTTCCCGGGAAACCCCTACATTTGAACTCCCTCAATCCCGCAACATTGTTCGCTGGCATTTTCCGGCCATAAAGGACACCAAAGTTCAGACTGAAAGGTGTCGCGCCTTGGCCCAATCCACTAAGTCGCTTCGCTTTAATTAAATTGACAAAGTTTTTGCAATGCGAAAAGTTCGCCATTTATTTTTGGGCCCGGCCAAAAGACAAAGGCTTCGTTCGGTCTTTTAGAAGTGTGCTTTAAATGTAAATGGCATTTGGTTGGCCTCCTTTTTCGTTTAGTACCTTTTTTGTGTTTTCTATTTTTTGCCAGGACATTCGTTTTTATGGCAGCCGTGTGTGTGTATGAGTGTGTATGTGTGTGCCGATTTGATTGTATTGTGGATCGTCTAAGTCGCAACTAACGAGGCCATCAACAGGATGCTGCACAGGCTGGAAAAGGACAAAAGTTAGCACAAAAGCCGATTGCAGTTGGTACTATATGTGATTAGAGTGGGGTAAAAATGGGAGCGCCAGCCAGCGACACGTTGCGAAAATTGCCTTAACTGTAATTGCCAGGACCTGCCAGCCAGCCCATTCCATCCCACCCCATCCCATCCCAGCCTCCTCCTTTGATCACCCACTTGGCCCACCCTCAAATTAGGCTTAAATGCTTGAGACAGCAGCCTATCCAATTGTTGGCTGTCTTTCGGGGCTTCGGCGCTTTGCATCTGATTGGTTTTTGCCAAGCGAAAATCTGGCAAAACGAGAGCTTAGCTCTGGCAGAGATTACCTGGATTCAGAGGAAAGTGCAGCGAAAGAAGATAAATATTGTGGGGAGCAGATGAAAGGCTTAAACTCAACTTAGGTGGAATTGTCAATAGTTTTAAGGTAGATTTATTCGTTTGGGATGTGCAGTTTAAGTGATTTATAGAAACGAATTTAAAGTTTACAATAAACTACCGAACAGATTTGTTAATTAAATTGAAATTTTAACTGAAGCGGAGTATCGTTAAAAACACGTTTCTAATTGAATTTCCGTGCGGAATGCGGTATGAAAATTTAGAGAATTTCACTAGCGCTGAAGCTTTCAATTTAATTATGGGGTTTAATTTTCACGGCATCCTCCTGGATGGAAAATAAAAATTTCTCAAATTTCATTAAGCTCTTCGTTCAGGTCCGCTCGGTTTGCGAAACAAGAGCTATAAATTTCCAGCTTATGCCAGTGCGCCATAAAAACAATTTTATGGCATTCTTTTTTTTTCTGTTCGCTTTTGTACGCCAGCGGCGAGGAAACAAAAAATAATGCAATTAAACAAATAAATTTCCCAATAAACCTATTTGAGGCGGGGCGGGTAAAAAAAAGCGCAAATGGAGGAGGATCGGGTATAAAAATGGCGTAATTTACCTCAATTAACACACCAGCTGGGCGGTGGCCGAATGGGCAGTTCGATGCACTTGGATGGGGATCCAGGATCCGGGATCCTTGTGCGGGCTTAATTGCAGGCAATGGTCAGTCAGACAAAGAGCCGTAACCCGGCCACGCCCCATTCTGGGTTTTATCGCCCCCCCTTAACGACACTCCAAGTGTTCGCAGTCGAAGCCATTAAAAACTGAAGGGAGCCGACTTAAACGGACCAGCTTTTCCATTTCCCATTTTTTTTCTGTTATCCTTGCCCCCTTTTTGGCAAGTAATGACCAAAAACAAATCGACAAGGAGCAGCATCAGCGGCAGGACATGTCTGGTCGTGGAGCCATTTAATGCCCATGTAAATGTGAGCCAACAAACCTACCTGCTCGCCATTAAAGTTCACTTTATGTTGGCCATTTTACAGTATAGAGTATAAACCGGTGGAAAAAAGGAGATATCCTGCGAGGCGGAGGGTCAAAGACAGTCTGACAGTCTGGTGCAACTGTTTCTAATTGTGTGAGGGCCTGCATAAAAATGCTAATTTAATGTCCTGCACACATAGCCGAAACAAGTTTTCATCTTGTAAATATTTTCATTATGGTCGAGCGAGCGGCAACAGCTGTCCTTTCGGGACATAAAATGCCTGTTTATGAACGTGCCCGGAATGGCCGAGAAGTTTCCACTGTAGTGGCCCCATTTGGAAGGTTCATGGCTCAAATGCCAACCGGGGGAGGAATCCTAAATAATCGGAATGCCTTCTCCGGCTGGACACTAAGTGCGGTAATAATTTGCGAAAGATAAAACTTAAATAATTACCCAGAGTTCTAAATGATTGACGCTGTTTTTGAGGGAAAGTACTTGACTTTTAAAAGGTTTTGGCAATTGAAATGCTTCTGAGTTAAAATGAAATATACATTTTATGTTATTAAATATATTGGTAGATGTACTATAAACCTTTTGATATCTAGCATCCCAGAGGTTTTTAGACTAATTAAACACGCTTCGTACCAAACTTATAATTTTACAGAAAAAACTAATAATAGATAAAGAGTCAGACGGCATTATAGCCAGACATGTGTGTATATACTCATTGTATCTACGAGTGTGTTTTCCCCGACTGCCTTTGTGTATCTTGTTTTGGCTTCTGTTACAGCATTTATTGTTGTTTTTACCCGCTTTGTGCGAACGTTGCTCGAGTTTCTGCTTTTGTTTCGCAGCTGCAGCTTTTCTACTTTTCTGCTTTTGCCTTTGTTTTTGCCGGCTTTGCCGCTCGACGTTCCTTGTTTTGCCAGCTTCCGTTTCCGCCGAGTGTACTTTGAGTGTATGTGTGGGTGTGTCTGTGTCTTTTTGCTACTGAGTTTTGTCTTCCTGTTAGCGCCTTTGGGAGCAGTCTCACAGTTGCCAACACTGCCGCCAGCTTAATATACACTCCAAAAATTATATAACTAAGTCTTTATATACGAAATAATTTTATGTATAGTTAATACACAAAAATATTTGCTTGAAAAATCTTTAATTTAATTGATTACCATTAAAAGGGTATTATTCTTTAATAGAATCATAATCCAAACCTTCTTTTTATTTCTCAAAGTATATCCCTCGGCTAAAATTTCCTTGCTCCCCAAACTCTCTTCATATTTTGCCATTTTTCGTTTACTTTATGAAATTGTAAAATATTACATAAATAAATAGAAAACGGCTCGGCTGGGGGAAAATGAAGCTACTTAGGATATCGCCCGGGGACCTTCAATGAAGCCGAATACCAAGTTTAATTCCTCCCCAACCGCGTATTAAAGTCAAAAGCTTTGACAGCGTTTCCCGCCTAAGAAGTTTTGCGCTTATTTTATTGCATTTTTTTTTTATTTTTCGGGGCTTGTTAAGAGCGCCAGAAAGTCGGTAAAGGGACTTGATGATGCTGCGCTGACGTGGCGCATTCGTGGCTTGTTTACAGGGGCGGGGATTCCAAGGGGGGCTTGCAAGGGGGTTTTTTCTCCAATGTTGGTGTAAACTCATCGCATTTGTGCAGCTGTTTGGCTGGCAAGTTATTTTTTTTTCGGGCTTATTTTGTTGTCTGCTGACGACATTTTGTCATGTTGTTTTTGCAGCTGACTCCTTTTTCCCCTTCGGCCTGCAGTCCTAATATCAACACTTTTGTGCTACGTAATTACTTTGAAATTAGTTTGCGTCGCAAACTTTGCACATTATGCGCATCCTTATGCCCAGAGATCTCTCCCCATTCCCCAAAAAATATATACTTATATATATAGGTATATAGCCCTCGAAGCATTAAAGTTGCCATTAGCGCGGTTCTCTCCGCTTTCCATGTTTTCCTACTTTTATTTGTTTGCTGTTTTGATGCTGTTAGTGCATCTTGTTTGTTATTTCATTAAATTAAATGTATGGCGATGTACGCTGTCTGGAGTGCACGCTGCTATTTATTGCTAAAATAAAAACAAATATCATTGAATTGCTTTTTAAACAAGCGGCAAATGTCGAGTTCATTGCGCAAACTAATTTTGTGAAAAAGTCGAAAGAGCGAAAATAGTTTATTTAATTATACGCGTAATAGACTGAGGTTTTGAGTGTTCGAACAACTGGAAATTGTCAAATGGCATTGAAAAAGGTGGCTAAAAGTGCTTATTTATGTTCCTAATTAAAGGAATTATGGTCTAATTATTGAATTGATAAAAGCAAAGTTATTATAAACGCAGAAAACAGTTTTACGTTATTATTTTAAAGCGTACAGTATGGCATATAAAATGTGTTTATGTTCCACTTGAAAGAATTGAAAACTATTAACTATTTAGCGTAGTAAATGCTGCATAATGATCCTATTGAAAATCCCGTTCTGCAGCTGACTTCTCCGAAAGTTAACAGCTCCATAAAGGCTTTAACCACAACAACATCCTCATCCCCGCGATGCCATTTCGATCATTACGTGCCAGACAATGCGCTTTGCTGTTTAGCTTTTCATTTCATGAAATAAGAAACTGCACCGCAAAAACAACAAAGTCAGCAACAGCAGCTGCATTCAGAGAAAACAAATAAATAAACAACTGGCGAAATGAGCACAGCAAATGAAAGGGATGCGGATGTGGAGGCGGATGCGGATGCGGATTTAATGGGGCGGTTAAGAAGGGTGGGTTTTGCAATGTACAGTGCGGCTAATGGCAAAAATAATATTTAACCAGAAAAAGGGGGGCAGGGGAAACTATGGATTTACTGCCTGATATATGGCCAAGGGACGGGGGGCGTGGCCGTGGACATTACTATCTTTTCCGCCCTTTCAATTACAAACGCAAACATTATGTGCAGCGACAACGTTGCGTATGCGCAACATTAAATGCAGCCGTTGCAGAAACTGAATGTTGAAAGCTGAGAGCTGAAAGCTGAAATGATGCCGCCATCGCTCCCTGCAAGCTGTGCAATTAAAATCATGCAATTTTAATACGTAATGCCAACACGGGCATAAGTAAATAAGCGACAAAAGCAAAAAGCACTGCCACCGAGCTGCTAAGCAAACATTTTAAAATATTTAAATACCAAGAAGCAACAACCACTGAACCTGCAACACACGAAGCACGTCTACGTTCCTCAGTAAACAACCTTGAGATACTCCTTGAATTTAGTTATGATATTTTGAAATATTTTTAATCATTTTGTTAACATAAAAACAGTTGAGAAAATATCATTTTCTTTCAGTGATTTTATTGACTAGTTTTACAGAGCAGCAAATCTAATTAATGGCGCAATAAAGTTTATATAAGTTAAGGAGCTTCCTGTTGAACGAGAATTGTGCAACAAAAATGTACAATAAATATGCAGCAATTCAAGGTGATAAACAAGCACAATTTTGTAGAAATATAAACCCTATCTGTTCTTAAATTGTGTGTAGAAAATGTAGTTGCCTTCTAGCTTGTTTGCTTTTATGGCGCTCTTGCATATTTTTGCTCCAGTTGAATTCATATATATTCGGGGGATATAATATACCCGACGACCTTTTCGAGTACCGTGCATATAAAAAGGTAAAAAAGCGTTGACGTGTCGTGGTTGTCGTTGCTCTTAGTGTTGGTGGCGTTGGTGTTGGCCGGGTTAAGTGCCCGCCCTGTATTTTTACGCTTGATTGTGTTTTATGGCCAGACGAGGAGGTGGGTGGAAAGGGGGAGGGCAAGAGGGGGGTTGAACATTACTCGTCGCTGTCCCCGGCAGCCACAGGACCATAAATACTGTGGCTTGTTCTCGCATGTCCGTGTCGGCACGCCCAACCCGTCGCAACACCCACTTTTTCGCCATCATCATGCTCTCGTTTGTGCCACCCTCTCTCCCACCTTCCCCCTCCCCCTGCCCTTTGCCCTTTGCCCCTTGCCCCTTGCCCTTTTGCCAACTGGCGAGGAGCAGCTGCAGTGGCTGGCGCTGCTGCTCCTGCATTTTTTACGATGCAACCCAGGTTGCACAAATAATGCACAAGCCAATGAAGCATGCCACCGGCACGTTTGCAAATGCGCCCCAGTCGGAAAAACGCCCACTTTTCACCAGCGATTTTCAACTTTGTGCGATTTCCATTTCTTTATCATTATTCCCTTCTTTTTGTTTGCCCCTCACTAATGAAAAACTTCGCATCCGGCAAATGCAAACAATAATTATGGCCAAAAAGGAGTTGAGGTTGGGGGAGGGTTTGGATCGAAGAAGTCGAATCATAACTTGGCCAAGGCTGATACGGCCACGCCCCCTTTTGCGGCTGGGCGAAAAGTTAATTGAAAAATTCTTGGCAACAAGATTGCTGCAAAAGGAATTCCATTTCCTTGGCCAAAGAGAAGGAAGATCTTCGAGTGGCTATAGACAATATTTGGCAATCTTAATTGTGGTAAATAAAGTGAAGAAAATTTGAAGATGCTAGAGTTTATTAAGGGTGCTTTAAGACGAGAATATTCTATCATTTAAAACCCTTCAACAGAATTAAATTAATCCCTCAGATTATTTTTCTATTTATTCTCTGTTATTAGACGTCAACAAAACTATTAATGTTGTGAATTCTATCAATTTCTAAACCAATTATTAGAAATTATAATAAATATTGTGTCAGTTTTTGTGCTTCTGAATCCATTTTCCAGCTTATTTCACAATCAATTATGTACCCCGTTAAGGTTTAATTAATTTGACTGACCCTCGGCTTTATAGAAACCGAAAATCATTTATTATTTTAATTAAGTCAACAACTCAACTGCTGCCGTTGGCCAGGTGGAAAATTGCAGAAATAAATGAGCCAACTGTCAAACGCCGGGCTTCCAAGGCGGAAGAGCGGGCAGTTTTTCCGGGAAAAGCGGGGAAAAGCGCAGGACAGCAGCAACATGTTGCTGACAGTTGTTCAATTCGCATCAGAAAAGTTGTTCGCTTCAGCTGTTGCGGCCTTTTTGCCATCATTTTTGCATTAATTAATAACGAGCTTCGTTTATTGATTGAAGTGAGCAATCAATGGAGTTCACTGCCTCGGGAGAAACGCTGTCACCGGCCATTTGCCCCGCCGTAATTTGATTAATTAATTTTTATTGCGAGACAAAATATTAAACAGCGGCGGGAGAACTTTATTTTTGGCCAAGTTGAGTGCTCGCCAAGACATCACTTGTGTTCCATGTCAACATTTATTATATCATTCCGCTGACAAAGAAAAGTTTCGGGCTTCTTTTTTCGACAGCCTTGCTTTATGCATAACAAATTTCCTTATAACAAGGTTATATGAGTTGTCTACCTTTCGTGCATATAAATACGAGATGAAATACTCCGGTATGTATTTTTGGATTTATTTTTTTTCTCCTTCAATTTTTTTCTTGGCTGGCACTTAACACGCCGCGTGTTTATTATGTATGGAGCGTAGTCAACGAGAGGCACTCACGCACATTCGGAGAAAAGAGGAAAAGTTGCTGAATAAGTAATATTTGCCGGCTCTTGTGCTGCGGCCCATTTAAGTTAGATTAGCCGAGAATAATATTAATCAATCACGCCTCGGGATTTTGGGCAGGCACGCGTCTTCATCCTTCGGCGGCCATTTTGTTGCTCCATTTGCCTAAGACCATCGGCAGTTGGATCCCATCCTTCGCTCTATATACATATATACATACATCCCGTCGACTGATGTTGATGAGCTCCATCATGTTGTCCTGGCTCTCCGGTTGACAGCTGCTGCCCCTTGGAATACGTGTCCTGGCTTAGTCCTTCGCATTGCCTGTTGTCAACTTTTTGGGGGCGCAAGAAAAATTGCCAAAGTTGAGCCGAGACAAAAAAAAAAAAAAAGAAGCTGGTTAGCCAGCGGGGGGAGGTGGGTGGAAAATATATGATTGGGTGGCAGGCCCCAGGACCTGGGTGTCCTGTCAGTCCGCTCTTCGCTCTGTTCGCTCTGTTATAACATCATTTATTTAGCTACACAGACGACAGACAGCAGCCACTCTCGTTTTATATTTGAATTTATGCTGATAATGTGCAGAGAAAAAAAGAAGCAAAGAACAATGGGGTTTTTTCTTGGTTTTTTTGGGGGAGGGGGAAGAGTGGAGTTGGAGCAGCTGCAACTAGGTGTGCTAGGATCCAGGTCCTGGAGTCCCCCAAGGGGATATGATTAATCTGCCCAACGCCACGCACTTTATCATGGGCCAAATGCAAAAAGCATATTAAATATTTACAACCCGCTACCATTTCTGCTTTTTTTCTTTTTTTTTGTGATGCAATTCCCGGAGATGGAACATGGAATATTTTATGGCAAAGTCAATTCATTTATTGATACACGTTTAAGGAGCTCCTGCTGCGAACATTTATATGGCGAAGATTGTGCTGACGTTGTAACAATTTGGCAGCTTGTTGCATATTGAAGATACGCGTATTTCCCCCTGGCTTTCCCCATCTATCATCATAAATTTCCGTTGACGCACCCCGATTGGCAGATGTTCCTGTCGATGCTCCCTTCATGTTTGCTTTTCCTGCTGAACTTTCCCCCCGATTTTCTATCATTTTTCCCTATTTTTTTTTTGCGCTTTTTCGAAAGGTGAGATATGTTTCCGCTTTTATGCGGTGGGCGTGGACACGCGATCCAGCTTAATGTCTACTAAAAATCGAATTGTAATCCATCATATCAGCAATGTCCGCTGAAAGTGCAAGCTCGACTTTTGGCAGCTCAACAATTTTTCCTTTTCACCCTGCGAAAGTGATGTGATTTTCGCTGCGCATTTATGTATAATTTTATATTTATGAGCTGGCTGTTAAAAGTCGCTGGCAGCGACTGGTGTGTGTTTACGCTTTTAATGCCATTTTATGAAGGCCCAAACAAGCATATGCGTGGAAGAGAACAGAGAGTGAAGTTGGCATAAATGCCCGGACCCGGACTGGGCAAACATTAATCAAACTTTTATGCCAGCTTAAAGAGCATAAAAAACGGGTGGCCTACTCATTATCAATGCACATAAACGCCGCTGTGTGCATACTTAAAGCGGAAACTACTCGCCTTAAATAATACATTTCCCTCGGTCCTCGGTCCTCAGCCCTCCGCTTTCCTCAGCTTTCGGCCTCGGGGAAAAAGGGACAACATCTTGGGAAAGTAAAAAAAAGTTGAAGAGCACTTGATGACTTGCCGCCGGCAACGTTGGGCGTACACCACTGCGGATACGCGACGTGGCCCAGGCAACCGCAGCCGTCCCAATAAGCCACTTAAAAAAGTTTATAATTAGCAACAGCGAGGAAGCGGCAAAAAAATCTAGCAGTAAATTAAAAATTGTTGCTGATAAGTAACAAGCGGGAAAAATTAGCGAAAATGAGAGATGGAAAAAAAGATATTCTGAGGACAAGCAAGTTTTTTTTTAAAAGGGAATATTGAGAATATTAAAGAGATAACAAGTCATAAGTTTGTAAAAAAATATTAACAAAATTTATACATATTTTAAAGGGGCATTCAGGAAACACTTTGAAAGAAAACTCTGTTATCCGATGAGTAAACTTATGGCAAGCTTTTCCTTTTTGCCCTCATCAATAATTATGCGGCTCATCAAAATGCGATTCATGTACTCTTGGCTTTTCTGCTGCCAAGTTGAAAGCAGCTGGAATATTATTTTTAATCAATTAAGTTTTGTCAGGCGCGCCCAAAACTAAAACATAAATGATGAGCACGGCACGTGACATGTCTGCTTAATGCTTGGGCTTTTTCCCGTTCGCTTTTCCTTCGGCATCGCCTTTTCCTTATGCTTTTCCTCGTCGGTTTTCCCAGTCGCCAGCCAGCCAGCAAAACACACTAATTCAGAGGCACTCACTCGCTGGCATAAACATACAATGGCCTCGTTATCTTTGCCCATTTGGTCGCCTCATATTTACTTACATCTATGCAGTTAATAATTATGTCAGAGCCTGTAGCTGGGGCTTGTTTGTGTGGACTCACGCCTCCTTGTTATGAAATGCCCCTATTATATGCTCTGCTGCTTCTAATAATGCGCCCGTTGCTGTCATCTGCTGCTGGCCGAGGACAAAAGGCGAGTGGCAATCCTTATGGCCGGCGCTCCCTTCCCCGTTCCCCCTTCTCCATTTTCCCTTTCTCCCTTTCGATCCCTCAAGATGTGCAAACAAAAGCGCAGCGGCATTTAACTCGTATGTGTGTGTGTGTGTAAGCGTAGGTGTGTGTTTGTGTGTGTGTGTGACAGCCGTTGTCCTGTTGTCTGGCGAGCGGATGTGCGAGCATTGTGTTGGCACATCCGGTTACATTATGAAACTAACACATACACACACTCGTAGGCACACACACACACACTCGCACTCGCCGGCACATAAACTTAAATGGTTCGTCCTTTTTTTGATGCTGCAGCTGCTCCTGATGATGAAACCCGAACAGTGGCACTAAAAAGGACCTCGTCCTGATACGTGTTATAATAAGTTTATCAAAGGCTTTAAGCTTAAGCTGCACTATAACTTAAGGATATACAAGCTGTCCTTTAAAAGAAGTTCAAACACAATGTTTAGCTTTATATGTTACTATGAGTTTAATCTTGTTTGGGTTTTCTGTTCTTATAATATTTTGAAAATCTTATTGATAAGCAGTTCCACTGTTCACCTCTGCCAGTATACGCCATTTTTTCCACTTAGTCCCAACTGAACCCCAAGTTACTCCTCTTAAGTGTAACTACACAAGCTCACACGTTGCGGCCATAATTCATGGCTATTACAAGGACCTGGACAACAGGATGCTTTTATCCAATGCTAGTTAAAGATAATTTTGTGTGCAAGAAATCACAAACTATCCGTAGAGGTTACTATAACAAAAATGAGGACAAAAAAGCTACAGAGAATCTATATATGTCCTTAGAGATTCCTGGTTCCTGGTTCCTAAGCAGATAATTACATAAAAACGAATAATAATGCCCGAAGAGGAAAACAACGTCTCAAGAGCATCGACAAGAGCTTATTGACTAAATGTGTTAATGATTTTATAAATTGAATTGGGGGCTAGGTGGCGAAGGGGAGGGAAGTGAGGGAGCCAGGAAGCAGTCACCTGCACCAGGATGTCAATTTAAATAGCCGGAAGACAGGACCGGAGTCCGGCGGGACGTGTGATTTGTGTACGTGGAGCGGAAGTGGCTGCCCCTGATAAAGTCCAGGAAGGATCCCGAAAGGAGTTGCTCACGGGGCAAAGGAAGTGGATACCCTTAACTACACTAAACAAAATTACTTTTAATGGTGTAAGTAAGTAAATTAAAAGTTATATAGAAAGTACTTCTGTTATTTAAATTATCGTTAAAGAAATAAATGTTTTCAACTCAATAAAATTTATAAAACTCTTTTAGGTAATTTTCCAAGTGCAAGGACTTACTGCGTCAAGTGCAGCAAAGGATAAAGACAAGGGAAAATAGTAAAAGAAAGAGAAAATCGTTCGATGGCGAGACAACGGCAGAGTTATTAGTTTGGCAGGACACTAAGACAAATAGCGCTTATAAATAAGCCAGTGGGAAAAACAGCAGGAAGCAGCGGATGAGCCTCGAGCAGTCTTAGCCCCCAAAGCAAATATAAATGTAATAATGCGATAAGAACAATGGGGCGAACTATCCCAGGGCTTTTCTTTAGAGCAACGACAAGAGCCCCCCTTCGATTTCCACCAATCTATCTCAAATAGCTGAAGCGTGATTATGAGCAGCCTAAACGTATTAGGGCTCGGATGATTGGGCCTTCTCCTGCCATTCTCTTCGAGCGATAAAGCAAATGAAAATTGCGCTATTTGTTTACTTTGGCCAAGGGGTGTGGATAATACGTATACGAGTGTATATATCTATATATATCTATCTATGTGATATATGGCCGAGACATATGGCCAAGCCGTCTCTGGCTGACAGATGCTGCCATAGATTGAGCGTTCTGCAGATAATCTGCAGTCTCAGCAAATTTGCGCCACCGAATTGAGTTATCGCAGCGGCAATGACTGACTGAGAAGGATGGCTCGGGATTCCAATAGAAATTGTGAACTTTGTTGGATGAGATTACTGAGGAGCTATCGAGGAATCCTTATATAAATATACAAGTCTTGCAGATCACTGTCTTTTGAAAATGACTATTAATATTACGAATATGTTTAGCAAACAAAAAGAACGAGGCATTTTTATAACCGAATTTATATAGTACTTAATGAGCTGCTAGGAAAACCTACTTCTTGGTATTTTTCAGTTATTCCTGGGATTATTGATATTTTCTTAGTTAAGCTAGCAAATTGAAAACTTAAGAATTCTGTGGAGCAACAGATGTGTTCGTGGCTTGAAGTCGCGCTCAGCTGAAGCTTACTTGCTGTCATGGCCAGGCAAACATTGGGCCAACTGGCCCAGCTGCCCATTTGCTGGGCCAACCAACCTGTCCGGAAAGTACGAGTTACTATCCCTTAACCCCTGTCCCCAACCGTTCGCATTTCCACCCCTTTCCCTTTCCCTCCCCCAACTCATGATTCCTGTTCTTTGCTGTCCGCCGCAGATGCTACTCGCAGTTGCCGTTGCCTTTTGCCACTGCCTCTGCCTCTGCCTTTGCCTTTCCTTGCCTCATTTTCAATTGATGTATCTGCCGACGTTGTATTTTTAATGCGAGCAAGGGATGCGGGGGCGGTGGTAGTGGAAGTGGGCGTGGCTCTGTAACTGGCTCCGGTGGGTCTTTAAGCCATGTGCAATCATCGATGTGTCTGCTGCCCCCTGAATCCTGTCGCTGCCTTTGGCCCATATCCCTTCCTCTTTCCTGCCCCTCGATCTCCGATGGCAAAATGTGAACCGCATTTCCGTAAAGTCTGAACAACGTTCGGTTAAAGGGGAAAACGAGATGGTCGGGGGGACTTCAGACAACACTATAGCAACTATGGCACAGTGGTGTCCATTTTAAAGATGCTTTTTATTTGACTTAAGCATACGGTTAGAGCCTATAACTTAATTAAAAATAATCACAAAACATTGTAGCCCGATTTTAATGTGGCATACCTCTAAACGTTTGTGGTCAGTTTCTTAAACAAATTGCATTTAAAAATCTTTCATTTGAGGCAGCTCGATAGTTTTCCTTTTTCTTGCCAGTCCGTTAAAAATAGCCCCAATATATCTAACCACTGTGCAGAGCATTTCCGTTTCTAATGCGGAATTGCGAATGCAACAGACAAGACCCGGTTGGTAGAGGAGTGGAGACGTGGGAGGACTCACATCGACTTTGTCATTATAAATTGAAAGACATTTCTAGTCGCGTTCTTCCCCGCAACAGAGGTCCTTTCCCAGGGAAAGGACATCGAATAGGGATGTTAGGAGGGGAAGGCTCCTCCCCTCAACTTGGTGGATGCCGCGGGGTTAGCCGAGCAGCATCCTTGTGGCCCCGTCTCTTCTGAGGTCGACTGATGCGTTGCGATGCCTTTACCTAACTGCATCCGGCTGACAGTTCAGTTCAGTTGGATCCAGCTTCAGGCTGGCTTTTCCTACACTTTCCTCTCTGCCCGCGCGATTTTCCCACCCACACTTGGCCACCCGAGTGCGCTATCCCTAGTCCTGCTTCCTGTTCCCAACTCGGCAACATGTGTCGCTTGAAGGAAATTGAATTTTTATTAAAGGAAAACATTTTTATTGCAGATTATTTTCGTTTTGTGCCCGAGCTGATTGAAATTTCAACTTCCGCCTGGGGCAGCGACATCAATTGAATTACAAAACTTTTGACATTTGCTGGAAAAGTATAGCCAGGTTGTTGGTAATTAAATTTGCCAGAAATAGCTTTTGAAATAAAAAATGTAGGTAAGTTTAAAGCCAATCACGGCGGAGTTAGTAGTTGTTATAAGAAACACGTTTCGGAAAATGTTCTACTAAAACTGGTACGTACAAGAAAATGTTTTCAAAAATCTCTTTTGAAAATGTGCGTAGCTTAGCAATTCTGCAGAAAATTTAACAATCTTGTATTCATGGCAAAATAGTTTTACTCAACACGGGTTGCAAAGAGCCAAAGAAAAAGGCAAGCTGGGTCGACTAGAATTTTTTCGATTTTCCACTTGCTCGATTCGGTTTTCGCATTTTTCTTTCGCCTTCTGCAAACTCAAGCTCGACTTGTGCGCAATTTGGATTCAGAGCCACAAATTCACTTTGGCAGACAGTCTGGCCCTCGTTCTCTGCTCTCTGTTCTCCACAAAAGAACCACAACCCATTCCTCGGATTTTGTGGCTTTAAAATTATAGTCGGTTAGATTCGCAGGGATGCGCTGCGATGGCGCATAATATTGCAATGCCATCTTTTCAGTGCTGGCACAAAAGTCTGTAGGTTAAATGTCGTCGTTGTCGTTCTTGTCGTTGTCATCGGCCATTGCCACAATGGAAGTATTGAGTCATAAAATTTATAAAAGCATTTGCAATAAGCAAGCAGCCAAAAAAGAAATGCGACCGGGCGAGTACTTACCATTTTATCGATTTTCGGGGCTAGGTTTTCCCCTCCCAAAATCTCCTCCTCCATCAATCGCTTTATCTCTCTTTGGCTGGGAATTCAGTTTTGGACGGTTTGGTTCGGTTTTGGCCTGCAATGATGCAAATATATTTGCTGGTTGTTACATTCGGTTATTTTTAGTCGAGTTATATCATAGCATATCGCTAAAGCTGCATTTTCAATTTGGCAAAAGTTTAGTTTAATATAATGTAAAGTTTTTCTCTCTGATTTGTTTAAAGCTTTAAAGGTTTTTGAAGACTTATTAAAAACAAAAATTTTAAAACTAACAAAACTTCTTCATGTTGAACAGCAACCTTCCTTTTTTGCCCACATAAATTTGTAAGCTTTTGTTCCTTATTTTTTTTCTCACCCGGACACAGGACCGTAATTAAATTGGTGAAAAAATTAGCATATAAGCTGGAAACTCATTTATTCAAATTACACTCATTAAGGCGACTTAGAAACGTATAAAAAAGGTGTGTTTAAAGTATGTTTAAGTTGGCCAAGAAATTTGCAATTCAAAATTTTCGCCGGAGTGAGGGGGGAAAACTATAAAAAGGAGGAGAGAGCCCAGGAGGGAAACTTTGCACTTTTGTTTGCCGTCACGTGCACTCAATAAACTTTGAACAAATTTGCATTTGCAGCGGCTACAACAAAAGAGCTGCTCTGGACAGTGACACGCCCATCCCGCCCATTCCGTCGGCACCTACACATCCTTGCGTATCCCTACACATCCTGGCACTCCAGCGAGGAATCTACAATGCGTTTTTCCTGCAGGAGATCGACAAAAAGCGTCGCGTTGAATTTCAAAAGGAGGAAAGGAAAGCGGAAACAAACTTGAGCACACAACGTCCATTTCCTGTTTCTGTTTGTCCTTGCTGCCGTGCCCTTGTTTTTCTGCTTGTTGTTGCTGTTGCTATTGTTGTTGTTGTTGTCCTTGCCCATTCGCACATCGATTCGGCTTGATTCAGCTCGATTTGCAACGGCTTTTGGCACAGATTGTGTTGAGTTTTGTTTGGCATCGTTGGACTCCGGTTACCGCAGGTCCTTCCACCGAATTTCACATTTTTTTTTGTTGGGATGCGAACGCCCGTTACGGGAAAATAGCCCTTAGGTATATAGTTCTCCAGCAGCGAGCTTACATCCCATTTTCCTTAAGGTTTTTTGCAATCAACTCGAACAGGTAATGAAATGTAAATCGAAACATATACGCATTAAGTTGGATGCATTGGCAACTGCCAAGAAATAAAGAAACAGGAAATTCTAAGAAGAAATAGAAGCATCCAGGAATTCTGCACTGAAAAATATTGTACTTGGTTATGCATTGAAGATAAAATAATAGTGAAATAAATAGAATGTTTTTTGTGACGTTTTAGGTGAGCAAATATGTTCCTTTTTTCATGTTTACCTTTATAATTAATTTAAAACTATTTTTGTTTGTCTTCTCACTTATTTTATTTACTTTTTCTGTGTACGATCTGTGCACATAGCTGAGTGGCACACAAATTGCCGACCATCTTATTAACATGAGGGGCAATGAGGGCAAACAACGAAATGTGCAGGTAAGCCAACCAAGCGAACCACAGAAGTCTGTCCGATCCCAAAGGCATCAACGGCCAACAGGAGCTGGCTGAAATGACGTGGGAGTGAATGTGGGAGTGGGATGTGGAATGTGGAGGAGTATCATCAACAATGGGGCGGAATCCGAGGGGAGAATGTGGGTGGAATTGCAGAGGTGCACAATTTTCCAACTGCAAACGAAAGCGAGAAAATTACTTTTCTTCTTTTCAGCAATTTTGTTGCTTCTTGCAATTTATGCAAAAGTCAAATGTTGATTTGTGGCTCAAGGGGAGGAGAAAGAACGGGGTGTCGGGAATCCAGGAGAACCAGCAGCAGCAGGAGCAGCCGGACCACCTGGACCAGGGCACAGACCACATAATGCAGAACCACCACCATATTGATTTAGTGCGGTCCATGCAATCTCCACTGCCATTTCCCATTTGCTTGCCTCCGGTTGAACTTTGCTACCCTTTTGCCATTGCCTTTTGCCATTTTCCGGTTTCCCCATCGAGTGTACGAGTGTGGGTTATTTTAAAAATTTGTGCTCCTACGGCTTGTGAGCGGGGAAAAGTAGTTGGCTATTTGCATAACAATTGGCTGGGAGCCGGGCAAACGAGCAAACAACTTTAGTTTGATTTGCCGAGTGCCATTGATCCGCAACATCATTATGATGCTCATCTCCGGCTCTTAGAGACTCCAAGTGGATTTGCAATTGTTTGTCAGCCCGGGGAGCTGCCTCAATTAGTTCGTCTCCGATGTACCGAGTTATGCCCTTAAAGATGGCAAGCCGATATCCCTGGAAGCTGCCCCTTCCGACCCTTATTAAATTGACTTACCCCCCATTTTAAGCTCTATAAATTGCCAGTAATTCGAGTCCCCTTTTTATATAGTTCACTTTCTTAACCTTTTTTCCCCTGGCTTTGGCGCCAACCCGTCTCAAGTTGATTGAAAAGTTACTTTTTCCTACCTTCCGAAGGGGACTCCATTTAATGTCCAGGAACCTTCCGCTTTTCCATTTGACATTTTTTTTCTTGCGGCCAAATGGGTTTTTGTGCTTAGTCAAGTGATCAATATAAAATGGAATTGTCGAAAGTAACCTAAAAGTCAATTTCGCTCAAGCAGCATAAATTATGCAACGAGGCTAATAAAATTGTTATATTTTTGGAAATTTATTTGTGCACCTGCCTTTAAAATTCTTCTGCTTTTGTATTTTGTTAGTGAACTTTATGATTGGCATGCAAATTCTGTAAAAATATTTTGGCCATGCAAATTGAAATGAATAACCATTAAATTTGGGAAGAATGCTTTAAGTGCTCCTTTGTATGGATGTTTGGCATTGGACCCATAACAAAGTTCATTACTCGTATGTCAGACTGTCAATTAAAGGCTTTTGATGGGGGTTGAATAAACGATTTTCTATTCTCGGAATCTGTGGAAGATTTCAACTAATTGAAACTGTTTTGAGCAGCTGCCGGCAGATGTCATTCGAACAAGGATAAAAGCAGGCCAGAGCCAGTCTCGAAAGCAATTGCCAAAAGCGCTTTAAGACAATATTTTGCCAGCGAGGGCGGCACTCTGGGTCGAGAGGTTATTGGATACCCGGAGTTCAGAGTTTGCTGAGGTCAGCTCCAGCTGAGGGCACCAAAGTGAGCTCAGCTCCGTGCTGCCAAAATCTCTGTGTGCATTGGCAATCAGTGTTAAATAAACGAGCAGGCCAAGTGCCACAGACAGGAAGAAGGACATCCATCCATCCATCCAACCATCCATTCGTCTGGCGACGACATGCAAAATGCATTGGGACTTCGAGAGCCTGCCAGCATTGATGAAACTTGCAGGAGGTCCTCGGTCCTTGGAGCAGCTGATTGATTCCTGCCAGAATGGCAGAGTTCCCGAAATGCAGAGTTCCTCTAATCGCATTAGAGGGCTAACTAGTTAATATGCACGGACCCTGGGCAGGGCATTAATTGGTTTTGCTAGCTCTAATTAGTTTGGAAACGTGGCCACATTGTCTTGGCCTTATCAATGCCGCACACTCTCCACTTGGCCATTTCTTCATTAGCAATGTCTCGGGCTTAAGCCGGCATGTCGACACATTCATTAGGCGATTATGTTAATTTCCCAACCTCACACATTTATCTTGAATTTAATTTATGTGAAGCTGGCTACACAAGAAAAAATATGTATTTAAAAATTTAAAATTCCCTGAAGGAAACTTTACTTTAACTTCAATTGAAACATAAAAGCTCACTCTTTCTTCCTCTGTATCAATATATCAATATACAGCTTTGTTGCACGAAAGCAATAATCATCAGGCCATAAATCCCTGGAAAATTAAGTAAGCTTAAATAATTTATCTTGAGGTTTGATTTTGGGACATATGCAAATCATTCGAAGAAAGTCAAGCTTTAACATTTATGCCAAATTAATTGCCTCGAAAAACTTGTAAAGTTTTCGGAAAGTTTCCAGAATCTAATCAAACTTGCCGTATTAGACAAATGCAACTCGGCTGTGTCAGCATAAGCTTATGAACTCCATTCCAACCACTCAAGTTGATGATATGGCACTTCGGAGCCAGGAAAACGGCGGGGAAAACTCAATCAATGACGGGTGGAAATAAGGGGAATTTCTCATTCGCTGTCGTCACCTAGAACATAGAAAATGATGTGTCGAAAGCCTGAACCCAGCGAATATACTCGTATATATATATAGAAAAAAAAGGAGAACTGCCAGCGACATTGACAAGATGATGCGATGCGTCTAAGGTTAAAAGCAGAGAAAAGGAGAAGGATGAGCGGGATGAGTTGATTTATTACAGCCCGATAAGGAAGCGAGGAGGAAGTGGAAGTGGAAGGGGCGGCAGATAAGCCGGGTCCTGGCAAATGCAATTGGCAGGCATTATGGGCAGATAAAAGCGCCAGAAAGGACGAAAGAGACTTCATCAAGCTGAGTGGCTGCATTGCAGTTTTAATGAAATTTCTGCCAGAGCGGCAGCGACATAAATCAGCCAAAAAGGTGAACTTAAAAATTTACATAATAAGCGAGAGAGAGAGAGAGAGCCAAAAAATACAAAATTCCGAAGTCGGGAAAAATTCATATTTATATGTATGTCTAAGGAAGCGGTGTGGAAACTCCATTAATATTGTGCGCTCGCTCAGGTGCCTGAAGTTTTCTTCGATAAGATGAAAATGCACTCCCAGTGGCTGCTTTTCACAACTCGCTTTCCATTAGGGTTTCCTATTTTGCTGCTGCATATTTTAAGCTTTGCTTTTTCTCTCGTTTAAGTTGACATTTTGGGAATATACATACAATCTGACGCTAAGCGGCATTGGATAAGAGTTTTTAAATTTTTATAGCTAACAGCCGGCAGCAAATAGCAAAAAGAAATGCACTTGACGAGTAATCTGAACTCATTTAATAATTTAAGCTGCAGAAAAACACACTTCAAAATACAACCATTTAATAATTAAAAGGTCCTCTATTGAATTTCATGGCTAATAACAACAACCAGCGGAAAGTGAACAACTTTCGACACCATTGAAAGTCCCTTCACTCTATCTAATTACAAAAGTTGAACGCGTTTCCGGGCTGACAAATGGCCGAGTTGGCTTTTCAATATGTTGCGAGCGCATAAACTAGACGAGGCTGCACATCCATTGTCCTGCCGGTGACAGCATGTGGTATATACCCATACATATACACACATATATGGTACATGGCCGATGGGAGGATATGATATAGTGGGGATGCTTGTTGTTGTTACCCCTTTTTGTGGCACGTGAGGTCTGCTCCATGCGGCAGCTGCGCTCGATAGTTGGCCTAAAGTTTTAAATTAATGGCGTAAAGTTTGTAATTAAATTACGGAATAGTCGCTCGCACACACACACACACCAACACACTTGCACATTCATACTATAAATATTAAGAATGCCTGCGCATAAAAGTAAGCTGCATTGAATTGGTTTTCGCCTTTGCTTTTTACTCTTTTGCTGTCTATATTTTTTCATACATGCCATGTGCACTCATGCGTTCCAATGTGCTTGTGTGTGTATGTGTGTTGGTGTGCAAGGATATTATGCCATGGCAGTCGCAGCTGCCGGAACAATATATTAAGCCGTTAAGTGAGGCAACGACGAACGCTCTGTTCTGGCACAGATTGCGGCACAAATTGTCCGGGCACTACACTGCGTATACGTAACCTAGCCCTGCAGTTTGTCGCTGCAACAGAGATACATATACACTGTGACAAATATTGCAAGCCTTTTTATTTCAAATTTAAAAAATTACATTATTTTAGAAACTTTTATATATAAAAGTAAAAGTTGGAAACGACATGTACTAGTATATATTTTGTTGTTTCAAAAATCATTTGGCACTGTATACCAGTTTTTATTCGAATTAGTTTTCTATTTCAAAAGGAATTTGTTTTTTGTTCGTGCATGCAATGCTGACGACATTGACACAATTACAATGCATTAAAGTTATGATGAAGCCAGCCATGGTGATGATCATTATCATGATGTCCTGGGAACGGGAATCGAAATGGGAATGAGCTCGAGAACGAGAATGGCCATGGATGTGCAACAATTATGAATCTCTCGCGCTGTGTCGCGTGTGTTGAATGCTTGACTGACAGCTGAAGCTGAAGGATGCCGAGGACTTGGGAAGCGGGACACGGGACACAGGACATGCAGGCAGTCGAGCAGGAAAATCCCGCTGACAGACGGAGCGAACGCGATGGAGACATCAGCACGCCTGGTGGCATTCCGCGTATTCATATGTACAAAATAAAAATCATCCTCCCTGGATGATGTTTCGCGTGCAGAAATATTGCTGAAATCCTCTCAGAAAATATTTATGTCCTTAAGCCGAAGACAGTCCAAATTAAATATACGTGAGCGAAAAAAACGTGATTTTCGGAAAGATGAAATCAGGGAAGAAAACTTAATTCTGTCTGTTTCCAAGGGGCATCCTTATTCATTTATTTAACTTTGTTTAACGGAGTTACGAAATCGTCTTTTGAATAATTAATTTTAATGATTACGCCTTTCAAATTAAATAACCACTAAGCTGCAGGAAAGTTATAAATTGCACGAATAAATTTGATTAATGGCAACTACTTTCAAACGGATATTAAATTCTGCCCAACCGAAAAAAGAGGGAAGGCAGAAGAGAAGCAGAATCCCAAAACTTTGGCGCATCATTCGAAAAACCATTTGTAAATAACATAACCGAAGGGCATTAAAAGCTAATCCCGTTTGTGCCAAAGGCAATAGCGGCAGCAGAACACGTTTACACAAATGAGGAAGGGGAGTTCGAAATCCCTGGCACAAATCCACGTCAATGTTGTTGCTTATCCCGCTGCTTTGCCATTTTCAACCGCTGCATATTTATGTGATTTATGCTAAAATTCTGGACCCTCGACCCCCTGAACCCCCGCCAACCTTCCTCCTGGTTTTGTGGGTTAACATGGTGTGGCCTAGGGCGACATTCGGTTAAGGTCCTCTCGCAAAAAGGAAAAACAAAGGCGACAGCAAAAAAGAGAAATGCGGAAAATTAGGTTTGAATTTCTACACCCCAACTGACAGGACCTGCCACCTTCGCAACCTTCTGTTGCTTCCCTATGTAGTGAATACCTGAATACGGGTGCCTTTGTACCTGAATATATATTTATATGGGTTTTTTTTTTACTCTGAAGCATCGCAGGGCGTCTACTCGATTATTAGCCCTGATGCCTCGTGGTTATAAATTCAAAGCGGCAGACACATTTTTTTTACGTTACTTTCCTTATTTTCCCTTTTTTTGGGTGTGTTCAATATGGCCTCCCTTTTTTGCGAAGGACCCACATTTTGTGTACCTCGCCGTGTTGCCTTTTAAATGTTTATGCCAATATTTACATTTCCGAGGTTTGGCCCAATGATAAAATATTTGATTTTAACACGAATACAAATGGCCAAAACACGAAGGTTCGAGCAGTACCACCGAAAATAAAATGCCAACAACCCGTCTCAGCTGGAAAAAGAGGCAGCAATCGTGATAAGCACACACTTGATCGATGGCGCTAATGGTGGCTTATTTATTTTCCCTCTTGGCCATCATTCAGACCCACAGAAACGCCAGATGAGGAAAAAGTTAGTTTAACAATTTAATTGAAATTGGAGAGGGTTTCCTCGAAGGTTGAAATACATTATAAATACTTAAGTGTATTTTAAATTGTGTATGTGATGAATATTTATGATGTTTATATTTATATCCTTCCTAGATAGATTTAAATCCAATTAGTGGTTATTTAACCTCGAAAGATTCGCTTTTCACAATTAAGTATTGATTTTATTTTCTTCGTCAGCACTTTTCATTCCGTTCGTATCAATTAGGCCACTAATTAACCCTAATTAGCTTGTCAGCTGTCAATTAGGCCGGTCCCTAAACAATCGGCGTTGCAAAATGCCATGCAAATCTCGAGAGACGGATTCATAAGACCCCAAAGAAGGCCGTTCTTAGCCCACTTTTGCAACGGAGAAAATCGGATTAGATGCGCTCAGCCACCTTGAGATGTTTTTGCATCTCGCTGCGCTGTTTTCCCATTAATTAATTTGCCAGCAATGCCAAATCCCCTCTCGTTGCATAAATATTTGACTTGCCGGCAGCGGCAAAAATGAGATTTATTTCGTTGGAATTGAAATGAATGGCCGTCAGTCAGTCAGTCAGTCAGATGGTGAATTTGTCGGTCTGCCTGCATACTAAGTACAATTAGAGTTGGTTTCTGTAGTTTCCTTGGCGCTGGCATTGCATAAAAAATAATCTGTCTTTGCATTAAGCAATAAGAACAACAAACTCGCGGTCCGCCGGGAAAATCCGGTTGTAAGCTTTTCCGCTTTCCGCAGCATCTTAGCCAAAGTTTTGAGTAATGAAACCGCTTGGCGAAAAGTTCTATGCTGCAAATCCGTTGGATTAATTATTACAACTCGGAATTGTTTACAGCGAATCCGCAGCACATTGACTTTTTGCTTTTTGCTGATTATGCTTTGTTGGCTTTTCCTTTGTTTTATTTGCCGCTTATCTGTGCACAGTTTTTCCTTCTAGTCAGCTTGTTTTCCAAGGGTTCGCTTATCTAAATGACATGTGCATAAACATTTTGCTGGCTCATTTAGTTCAACTTGGGCGACCAACGAGGCGCAAAAATCAACTGCCAAAGATTGTGTCCCAAAAACAATTGGCGCACACAAGGGCCTTCAATTAAATACTCGAATAAAATGCAATGTCAGAGTGACGGGCGGCAAAAGGTTCACAAATTGCGAGCTTGGAAATTTTTTAATTAAAAACTAATGTGGCGAAAGTGTGCGGGTGGAAGGAAGGAAGATACTCCCTTAAATACTCGCCCCACACACACACACACACCAAGTAAATTACGCCTAATTGCGAGTGTTTAATTATGCACTAGTTTAATTTTATGGTCTTGCGGCTTGGGGCTCACCCGAAAATATATGAAGACATTTGGGTTGATGGCGAGTGTTGCGGGCTGTCCATAAGCTCCACAGGATGTGGATGCCACCGACGAGTCCTTTTCCCCCTAATCTGCTTGTGTGTTTGCTGATAGTTCCCAGCTTTAATTTACGCAAGCGTAGTCAAAGTAGGAAATAATTGCTTGCTGTCGAGTTAGTTTATTTAGCTAGCCCTTCGTACTTAAGAGCACACAAAAATGAATACATAGGAGTATTAAAGAACAAGCTTGCATAAACAATTTCTGTACTTAAAAATAATCATTCTAAATATACTCCCCGCCTTGGAAAGAAAGTTATCTAGCTGTGTGAACAAGTTCAGCCCACTTATGCTTCTATTTTCGCCCAAATTGTTTTCGAGCCGTAATAGAATTTTACTTTGTGCTCGAGAGGAGCTGGGAAACAGGAGCTGCGGAGCTGCCTGTTTATAAGCACTTGGAAATTCCTACGCCTCAGCACAAAAGGAAAATTGCTAAAAGTTTATTTTCTCGGTTTGCGTTCTGTTTTTGTTGTCGGTCTGGCCCAAAGGGGTGTGGCAATTTGTGGTTGCAAACTTATAATGTGTGCAAATTGGTCTATGAAAAAATCATGTGTGAAAATTTCAAAGGGGAAAACGAGGCGGGCGAACGAGGGAAGGAAACCGAAAAGAAAACTTGGAAATTGTATTGCCTACTTTTATGGGCTGCTGAAAGTAACCCGACGAGGGTGGCTCGGACTGTCCATATCCCCTCAGGATTTTGACGACCTTTTGCGGTTTTTCGTCTGCCGACATTCAGACTTCAATTAGCCCCTGAAAAATAGATAGCCCGAACAAAAGGAAAAGAAAAGCAGAGCAGAGCTGTGCTGGCCAAGGAAAACCTTTCTCCATCGACACCTTCTGCAAATTGAACGCTCATTATTCAGACAAAAGGGAGACCACCGACGACTCGATTTAAGGCCCGGCCTGGAAACAATTTAAAATTAATTGGTTTCAATGTCTGTCCTGGATGTGGTTGTCGACGATAGTAGATGAAAAACCTGGCCTACAAATTGGTCAGCTCTCCTTCGCCTTTCTTCCGTGCGGTTTTCTTGGAAAATGAAATCATTTGAAAGTGTTTGCCTCGGCCCAACTGCGAACCTTCGAGCCCATGCAAACAATAAGGCAGAAAAGGGTTTCTACTCTGCCTTCTCCTCATCTGCAATATATTCTCTCTTTTTTTCACAAATTTGCCTAACCATCAAAAGAAGACGAGATGCGAGACTGGAAAAATGCGGGGCTGGAGTGGAAAGGCGGCCTAATTAAATGAAAATTCATGGCGTATGCTCTGACGAAACTTTTCCATGTTCCTTCTGCCGTCTGGCTTTGTTGTTCTTGTTTCTGCTACTACTCTGATACTTTATCCCGAAATTACTGCCAACAATACTTTGAATATTTTTGCAACAAGGCGACACAGTGGGTGTGTCTGGGTGTGTATCACATGCATGGCACACAACGATGTTTTGTTAATCAGATACAATGTTGTTCGAGCTTGTCTGATACTCTTCAATTTGGTATCGAGTAAGGTAACTTAGATTTATGTTTTGTTGCTTCGGAAAAATCCAATTATTTGTATGTTGAATTTAAATATTAATACATCAGGATTTTAGTCAATTTCAGGATAAAAATAGTTCTGACTATAAAATTGTTTCCTCTTAAGATATGTGTGTCTTAAAACAATAATCCTGAAAGGAGGATAATTATTTAAGTGGCATTTTTATAAAGCATACATTTAGTTTTAAATAAAAGTTTTCCATTACATTAATTGCTTAATAAATTACACACCTATAGAAATTAGTTTTCCGTTTATGAAGAGTATTACCTGTTCGACAATTTCTCCATGCCTTTTCACCCTGTTGTTTTTATGCCTTTTAAAAGGCGTTTTGTTGCCTGGCAGCCAACGCGAACCGAGCTGCGTGTGTGGTTTGGCAATTATTTGAGTAGTACTACAAGACACACACACACACACACACCCGCACCCACACTCGCACAGCGGAGAAAAACACACAAAGCACACAGATGTACATAATTACTTTGTATACATTTGCATGGAAACTGGCGGAGGAGGGGAAGAGAGGGGGAAAAGAGGTCCTTGCCGAGAACAATCAGTGCGAAACATTGTAATGCGAATACGTATACGCAGTGTGTTCGCCAGTGCGACTGAGGCTCAGTTTAGAGCTCCTCCGCCGCCTGCTTTCCGTGTAATATGCTGCCATGTTATGTCGTAAATGTCGCTTTTTATTATTTTACATACATTCTTGTGTTCGCCGTACTTTCTCGCCCAGCTTCCTGCATTTTCTTTGTTTTATTTACATTTCAACACGCGTCTGCCAGGACGTCTTTCCTCTCTCTGTCAGAACCAGTCCTGCCGGCTGTCAGCCCGAGCTAAAAGCGGGGCACATCCAATTTTCTGTGTAATGACAAGCCGTCTGGAATAGACAAGAGGAATGTCTTCTAGCCGAGAGCCCAGAAATATTTAGTGCCGTTGATTTTTCTAATTAAATGCCTGCCAACGAGTTGGCAACTGATTAAAGTCGGTTATATATATTCGCCGGAGCTGCCATTTGTTTAGTTCGCGTTCGCCACGCATCCGTGCCCACATTTGTCGCACCTGGCGTATGCGTAATGCATTGTAATTTTTCCTAAGACTCCCAGGCAGTTCCTTGGCTTTTATTGCCCACTCTAAGCTGATTTATTTGCGCTCTAATGAAATTTGTGTCGTGTGCAGCGGGGCCAGAAAAAATAAAATAAAATGCTTATGCTCGAGTTAATTTTTGAGGGGTTTCTCCAGTCTAAAGAACATGAACAACAAGAACATTTAATACAATTTGAGCAATTTATGTTTGCAAATTTAATTTGTTATCTGAGATTTTTGGTTGAAAATAAATTAAAAATGGATAATATAAACAAAAAGAGCTTTAAAACGATTTTCTTAATTTTTTTAAATAGTTCTGTAATCTTTTATTTAATTTAGTTTAAATTACTAAATTGCTTTTAATATTTCGTTTTTATTTTTCTGATGATAGTTAGTTAGTTAGTTATTTTTGAATGGCCCTGAGTGGTACTTTTTCTACATTATAGTTTCAAAATATTATTTATGAACTCGCAGCCACTGAATCATGTTCCCACTAGTTTCATCCGCAACAACTAAACAAATTGCTCATGTCATTAAGCAAAGCTCACGCCTAAAATCAAAAACAAAAAAACTCAAACCAAAAGTTCATTGAAATGGCCACCAAAGTGCAAACGTAATTAATTAAAATGCAATTTGCATTCCCGGCCAATAACCGCAGCAATAAAATCCATCAGGATCAACAAATTCACAGCTAATAAAACGCAAATCACCCTATGTATCAGTTCCATTTGTTGATTAGTTAAAAATAATGTGAGCGAAACTTACCGCAATATTGTGTTTAATTTTGAGCTGGTTTACGTTTGCAGCTTGGTTAGATAGTTGGGCGATATTTATGGGTCTGTCTGTGGCGCTTTAATTAAATTGATAGCGAGTGTGTGTGGGGAACGTGCCGCAAATTAAACACGCGACTCACTCAGACGAGACTTTTTAATTGACACACATTCGCGGCACTTGAGTGGGGAAGATGGGAGGATGGTGATGGGTTAAGGATCGGTTCAGTCACCTTACAGTCTGGGATTATTATTATGGTGTATTTTCTTTTTTTTTCTTTGTGGGCCGAACACTACGCGACATGACGCTATGCTGCAGAACGAAGACTGAACGCGACGCGTCTACTTCTGTTGCCGTGGTGTGAGTGTGGCAGGTTGCAGATGCAGCAGTCCGCAGCAGCAGCAGCAGACGCAGTGGCAACAGCAGTTGGAGGAGGAGCAGTCGAAACGGAGCTGAGTAGACCAGGCCACCTACAACACGCAACGACGACTGAACGAGCGATGGCCCAAGGACCAACAGCACAGCCCCAAAAATACAGAAGTCCTTCGCAGCAGCAGCACCAGCAGCAGCGACGCGACAGCGACAACAGCAGCAGCAGCAGCACGGCAGCAACTTTGAGGAAAATCTCGGAAAAACGACGGCGAGAGAGCGAGCGAGTGTGGCACGGGCGGCGGAAGAGAGAGAGCACGCCGACACGAGGCAGGCATTTTCCGCTTTCCACGAAGCCTGCAATTTGCGTAGCGCATCGGCATTTTCCGACAATGCAATGTGTTTTGCCGCCGGACTGTTTGAGTTGCTCCTTTGCGAAAACAAAGCGGAACGCGATGGAATCGGAACACACACAGTGCAGGATGATGTAAAGGAATTTCACTGGATTTATGATCAGGTAAAAAGGGATTAATTTGATTGAATTGTATTTAGAGATTTATAAACAAAAATACATATTTAAAATTATTTATTTATTTATAAATCTTAAAAAAACAAAAAAAACAACTAAGACGTTTTAGGGTAATCCTTAATTAGGATTCTTTCCTACATGATTTAATCATAATTGTTAACATTTGAAATCTCCTAAAAAAATTCTTAAACTAACCTAAATAATGAATCTAAGCTCTGGGAGCTTTATTTAACCCAATTTGTTTTAAATAATTTATGTATCACCCGTTAATATTTTGAGTAGATGTTTATTCTGCAAACTTTAAAACCCCAAAGACCCATCCATCTAACAGAACAGTGGGCGCAGCTCTGTTAATAGTTAACAGAACTCTTAACAGCAGCATCACCGAAGCGGAAGTGAAACAGTCGCCGCTCTCTTTTGCTCTCTCGAGTTTCCTCTGCGCCTGCGCTGGCAGGATGAAGCCGAGCCACCGCCGAATTCCGATGCTGTCCTTCGGATTTCCGCTCGTGGATATTCAGAATCCCCGAATTCCTGGCAGCGGACAAAGCGCAACTTGCTCCACATATTCTAGCCCTACTTACACACATACACCACTGCGTTCCGCACACTCACACATAAACGCGAAGGATACAGGATTACAGCGCTGCTTTTGCCCATTAGCCGATGCTGCGCTGCCGGCGTCGCAGTCGCTGCGCAGGACGGGCTTTGTTGTTGTTTCGGCCGACGCTGCTGCTGCGCTGCCGCCAGCTGTTATCACCAAACATTGACGCTGCTGATAACAGGCAAAAGTGGCAACCGAGGCACATTAAAACCAACAACGACCCAATTCCTTGCCACTGCCACTTGCCATTTGCCACTTGCCACTGGCGCTGGCACTGCCGCTCCTGCTGATAATGACGAGGATAATGATGATCCCTGCGCTAGTCATTTGGCCCACTTGCCGATTCCCAGGGGTCAAGCTGGGAATCAGGTATTTTGATTGGTTTTCCACTATGCCAGCATAGTTGGGTGCACTGCAAGAAAAATAATCAGGATGTTTGGTGATTTCCTGAAGTCCTGATTCACACTATTTTCTGGTCTATTTTAAAGTACGGCAAACTGCATAAAAATATCAAAATATAAGGATAAAAATCTATATATCTCTTATAGTCTGCAGACTATTTTTATTTTTCCATAAAGAAATTAATTACGAGTAAAGTAAATCACGAGTTTTATTTATAAATTTTCCCTTATTTTCTTCAGTGCCTTAGGATGTATTTCTGTGAATAGCAGCTTTTTAAATAACTCACCAAGCACGAAAGCGATTTAAATGAACATCGGTTAGCCAACAAAAAAAAAAATCATTCCACTTTGGGACCCTGGCATTTTAATTCTCATGTTTAACTTTGAACATTTTCTACCTTGCTGTGCCCCACCCCCTGAACTTAATTAAATGTTGTTGGAAAAACGCTTTTCATTTAGGCTGCATAAATTACAAAGCAAAAGTGCCACTCGCAACTTCAAGGAGGAAGCCAAATCTTTTCGGCCCTCCCCTCGAAAAGCCCGAGGCGTTGACTAGTGGCTAAATTATGGGGTGTGGCTGTGGCTCGGCTTATGCAAAATAAAATAAGTGTCTTTGGCCATTTGAAGTCTCCTCCGGGCTGTTTTTAAATACAAAACTGGTGGGGTGAAATAGTATATTAAATTAGTCTGAATAAGGAAACATAAAAGAGTTCTTCATTAGAAATTGGTAAATTGCTTAGAGTAATAAAATATTACTAATTCGTTGATAAACAAATCTTAGATGTTAAGTAATGATTTCTTATTAACGTTAAGTATTTTCATTTTTCTAAAAGTAATAAAGGAATTTTTGAGCATAGGCCCCCGCAAATTGATGTTTTTCTAAAAGGGCGCAAAAGCGAAGACACTTTTCTCGCCACAGGACATCGGGCAAATTGCACTGGGAATGTCCTGCAGCGTCTATATGACCCCAAAAAAATACTGAGAACACTCTACTCCGTCTTGTCATTTGTTTCTTATTGTAATTTATGTGCAGGCAGCGATTTATGATTACATTGTGATTTATAACGAATAAAGGCTTCAGCTGCTGCCGTTCCAAATATCCAAGGGTTGAGCAGCAGGAGGCTCGAAGGACTCTGCCAACTCTCACCTAATGTCACACGGCTGGTAAAAGTTTTGTGCAAGTTGTCAAACTTTTTCAGCAGTTTTTCAGCTGCTTGTTTCAGCTGCTTTTCACCGGCAAAGTTTTACCCTCGATATTGTTGCAAGTACAACGCAAAAAAATGGCATACAATCTGTCAACGTTAAGCAGGAATGGCAAAGAGAAAAGGCAGCCGAAGCAAGTCAAGAAAATCAATTGGAAATTGGCCATCGAGTTTTTGGTGGGGGCGAACGTCTCAGGTGTTTATGGAAACTTTTTTATTACAAATCCAGAAAAGGATTTGCTTCAGCCGAAAGAAATTGACCCCTGAACAGTTTTACATTTTCTTAAAGGGAAAAACACTGTCTCGATTTTACTTTGGAGTGAAGAGTGAAGTTTAAAAAAATAATAAAAGATATAATCTTGAATTTAAAATCACAATGTTCAGCAAAGAATAATTCTGTGGCTTGTTTGTTTGCTTTTTCTGCGTGCTTCTATTTTACAATTGACAATTACATTTCCATTAGGTGAAAGCCGCCCCGGAAGCGTCTACAAATTTTCGCCTATACATTTTTCATGTAGTCGACATCATTTTCGAGTGACCCCGACTGACAGGAACGCGTGTTGCCTCGTGTTGCGGCTGTTCCGCCTGAAATGTCAAACAAACACCGCTCAAATTAGCCAAACCACCCGGCGTTTTGTTGGTGGGTGCTGTCCGTAATGCGCGTGAATTGTAAAACTTTATTTTGACAGCTTTTGGCCTCGGACACCTTGGGCAAGACATGTCAGACAGAAATTTTGGGGAAGGAGGCTGACGACTTGAGATTTTTTTTCAAATGCCATTAAAGTGCTTTAAACGTTTTCGAATTACAGCATATTCTTCATTTTTCGTTTCCGTTTTATTGGTTTATTTTGCTTGGTTCCCCACAAAACGTTATTAAAGAGCTTAAAGTGTATTGTGTGCATTTTAAAAGTGGTTATTTGCTCTCATAAATATTTTTTTTCTTGGGTATTTTGATCATTTGTTTGATGATTTAATAAACTGGATTTAAATTGGTTTGGTTTTTTATTTGGTTTTATTTATTTCTTAATGTTTTCGTTTCCAAGAAATTAAATTTTAAATTTACCAAATATTTTGTTTAAATATTTACACATTTATCTCATGTATTTTTCAAGCTTGGTGTTATCTTTTTGTTTGGTAGAAACAAGTGCACTGTATTCACAGTAAATATTGTCAAAAATTTTAAGCGGATTACGCCAATTACAAATTCTGTGGGAATAATATAAAACCTGTCGGTTGTTGGTTGTTTTTACCCAGATGAGATAATCTCTTCTCTAGCGGTTGTTTTCTGCTGCCAATAATAAAAGCTCTATAGCGGATATAAGCCAGATCATCCACCAACTTTAATCGTGACCCGAAAGAAGTCGGCCGTGCGCTTATTTGCCACCTTCCTGAACACAAAAATCATAATTAATTTAGCTTGAAAACTGCCAGCCGACATCAACTTGAGCCTAATTTGGGCCACTCTTCTGCCCCTTTGGGAGCTGTGCAGGAAAGTGCTTGGTAATTACTTTTGGCATGGCTGCGATGAAATCGCTAGAAAATCACACAATTCAGCCAAAGGAAATTAACTCATTTCCACATAAATTAGTTCCGATTTCCGGCGCTCTCTGGCGAAATATTATGCGTCGATTATGATTAACGATCATTGGCGTTGCGTTCCGTTGCGGGGCCAGGACTTTCATAAATAACTCACAGGACTCGTTCGTTCGTTCGACTGGGAATGAGTGAGCACAAATCGTTCACGCCTCCCTCCCCAGGACATAAAATATCAAACGACGCTCGCATTTCGGTTCGCTTTGCCTTATTTTCTTCTTTGATTTCGGCCCGTCCATTTTTTCGCCTGCCCAGAAATTTATTTATGAGCCCTCGCTGCTGGCGGGCCATTTTTAAGGACACGACAGGACGACGCTTTTGGGCGGTCTCATTGCGCTGGCAATTACGCTAGCCGCGCCTCGAAATATTGCCAAAGTCATTGACTTGGGTCCAGGCCGTTTATGAATTATATAAGACCAGCTAAAGTTGAATGATGCACAGGGGAAAAATATAAAGGTCGCTTACCAAAAATACGAAACTATTTCTAGTGCTTTCTTAAATCGGTCTTTATATGTTTGATTAAAAGTGCATCGAAACTGAGCTGACTGAAATATTTTATTTATTTTATAAATTAAATCTACGAACAATATATTTTTTTAAGTGTACATAGAGAAAAAACATCTGCAAAAGGCGGGTCCGCAGAAAACTTCAGACACGCCAGAATATCAATGAATATGAGTTATTCGCACGCATCCGAAAGTTTTTCACTTTACAGAACTCATGAAAAATACATTAAAGAACCTAAGGCGAAAAAAATCACTGAAGAAGACTCCTAAAATCTGCCGAGTTGTAAAAAGCGGCTGTCATTAAAAATGAATTTGTGCCAAAAGCTCAACTAATGAACAGGGCAATCTCACTTGAAAAAAACCCTCAAAATTAATGTGTATGCCTGTTTGGGATAACTCTCAGTCTCGAAAATCTGCGCCAATCAATCAGTTGATAAAGAAATTGTTGACCAAAGAGATTTTGTCCAGGGGATGGATTTGTTTTTTCCTACTCGCCTTTTGTACGACAGGAAACCTCAGCCTCGACCTCAATTGGAATTATACATTTGACATATTAGTTTTGGCCGATAAAGAAATTGATTTCTGCCTTTCAACCGCAGCAATCTGGCCAGCTTTTTATAGAAAATTGCTTTATTGAGTGGGCGAAAGGTCGAGAATGGGGTTCAGATGGCTGGGGAATTTTTAGCAATCAAGTAAGGGTTGTTAAAGGCCTGAAAAGTATTTCCAACTAAAGCCCAAAGACATTCATCACCTTTGAGAAGCGTTCCTAATCATGATTGGCATTTGTCCCCAGTGTTTAAGACCAAGCCTTATTTGTTTTTCAAGGTTTAAAGGAAACATTATTTGTTAAAGATGAATAGCTTTAACAACACTTACATTTTGTTAAATTTTTATGTTCGTTATTTTTTTTTTTTTGAGAAAATTCTTAAATGAGGACAGAATTTCTATTTGATACCAAAAGTCAGTCGCACGTAAGCGCAAACAAACACTCAATTGGAAATCATCGAAGACGTCAACGATTGCGATTCGTTTTAGCGGCTCTAACAGTTCGCTAACAACATTGTTTATATTGTCCAACCGATACTTGAGCTATATGATATGGACACGCGACTGATACTTACTAATGAAAAAATCCCGAGTGCCAGGCGGAAGCTGTCCGATTTGTTGGCCGAGGAGGGGTGAGCAAACAATTCGGACGGCTCTTGTCAACAGCAGGATGTTCAGATCCAGACATTCCGCACACCCGAGGCAGCTTCTCCTTTTTTTGGGAGGAGGATTCCAAGTCCCAGAAGTGGACCATTGGATACAGTTGACGTATTTTGTTTATGTGCGTACGCCATTGATGACAGGCAGTCCGTCGGAGAATCTATACGATGTTATGTCCCCCAGAAGCACGTGATGTCATTAGCTGCAAAACCCAAACTGTTTCGTTGGCGAGGACAGGAGGAGAGGGGTGGTGCCTGAAAGGGCGGGGTGGGTCCGCGTGACTGTCTAACGCATTTGTCATAAACTAACGAAAAATGCCACGAAATTCGGAATGGAAGCCGACACGAGCAACACCACCTACACCATTGCCATCACTATCGCCATCGCCGCCAATGCCGCAACCACAACGCGCCGAACACACACGCCAATCAACGTCAACATTCCAGCTGGCCAACTGCAGTAGTACACTGGAAGAAAGAAGTACCGAATATAAATATTTTAAAATTATTTAATTAAATATATTATCAGCATATGTGGCACTACCAATTATTATTCTACACCCATTTGATATTAACTCTCTCAACTCTAAATATAATATTCCTGCCTAAGAAAATACTATTAAAATATATTTTTAATAAATATTGATAAAAAAAAAGTAAAGCTAGAACAAATTTCGTTGAATTTTAAACTCGGTTTTTTTTAATATATTTTCTTTTAAAAATTCTCGGTTTTTCTTTCACTGCACAGTTGCATTCGTAATAGGACCCAATACCAGTGGCATTACCAGGGGCTTCGGTGCGGAGATGAGGTTTGGGATTGACATTGTAGCCGAATCCCGGCTGAGTGATCTATGCCGCCCGCCGGCCGTTTATTGAAATTCCTTAATGAGCATCACTCGAAATGACCCGCGGTGACCTCGCTCCTCCAAACACGCCAGTCAAGTGAAATGCAATTTCCGCCGGCCGTTGAACAGGGCGATGCCAACTGGCCACGGTAATTTGCAGGCAATTCAATTAAAACGAACATGCAGTTTTTAAGAAGGAAAAAAGTGGCAGAAAACAATTGCTGAGCAAAATGCCACTCTTTATTGGTGTTCAAAATATCTAAGAGCTCTTTTATTAACAATATTAATTTCTGTAAAAACACAGTAAATTGATCAATACATTTTGATGGTTATCATAAGCCCATTTTCTCTAAAGAAGAAACTCCAAATAAATAACACCTCTTATATTCAGTGACTCTTCCAAGCTCTTAGTACATAAACACCGAATCTGCTCTCATATTTCTCGCATTAATTTCAATTAATAATACCCAAGTTGATAGATGGGTTAGTACCACTTGGGCTCGGGTTACGTGGAGTAGGGGGTGGTTCTGGGTGGGTCGTTTTGTTGCCTGTCTTGCAAATCGTTGTTGCCAATTACCGCTAATGTCGCACAGTTGCCGCATTGCCATAAAATTAATGATAAGAGCGCAATAAAATAAGTTTTACTGCAGGCGAAACGGAGGCGACAACACAAAGCCAAGGAAGCGCAACAGCTGGGGGGGCGGATCCAGCCACTATATATCCCCTATATACGCCACACCTCAACCCGAACCCCAACCTACAGCACACCACCACCCACCCCAGTGAAGAAGGGGGGGTTGTGTCAGCAAAAGGTTATGCCACAATAAAATTAAATCCAACAAGCGTGAAGTAGGTGCAGTGGTTGCTCGCTTCGCTGCTCGCAACTCGCTGGCTTTGCAAATTGAAAACCTTGGACTCTTTTACGGCGAAAGGAGTTGCAAGTTACGACCGGTGGCTACTAATTGCCAGTAGTCGCGGCTTAAGGTCGAATCCCCGTCTAAGCGGATTACTTACTAAGGACCCGGTCGAGTGCGGAGTGTCGAGTGTCCATTGGGTCATCAGTTGTCGCTCCTTTTTCGCCAGCATCCATCCTTGCTTATCGTTCACTCGGCAGACAAAGGACGGCTCTCCACACATTAGCATATTTAACTTTTATCCGTGAAATGAGCTCTGAAATGTCGGAATATAAAAAGCCTTATATCAATCTCTGCCGACTGCCGGATGTCCCTTTTTTCTATTTTTTATATATTTTTTTTCTGCTTTCGTTCTAGTCAAAGTCTGCGTCTTGGGGCAAAAAACTTTCGGAGCACCTTTGCAACTTTCTCCCACTTTCCAGCCCCGCCTCTTTTTCCATGAATAAATTGCGCAGAATTTATGTGCAAAGTTTCAACCCTGAAAGGAAAGTGGCTAGCGGAGTTTTAGATGAATCTGTTTGGCTTAGTCTGATGAGTTATCTGCGTAAATGCAGCACGAATACTCGTAGGTAGCAGCATCCTAGGCAGTTGCACAATTTATGGCTGCAATGTTAATTGAGCGCTGGGTGGTACTTTTCGGATGCCTTTGCTCCCGGCATTCCCAACTTTCGCCGGCGACGTCAAAGTTGAGTGCCAAGGAGAGAATTCCAGTTGCACTGGGGCCATCGCCGCTCCAAAGTTCCGGCGAAGCCGACCCAAAACTAGGTGGCTGGGAAATATTTGGGGAAACTCTGATTCGGAGGGGGGAAATCCAAGTTGCATATGCACAATTTCTTTGAAGTTACTTGATCAAATTAGGTGAAGTAGTTGGAGATTCATTCGAGCAGTTGTCGGTTATTGTAGACAAAGTCTTACAACGATTTGTGTTTCTCGTAACTTCTACACAAAATATTACTCTAAACTTGGAAACTCATTACAATTACCTACACGATTCTCATCTCTTCTTTTTATGAATTGTATCAGGGTAGCTAATTTTAATTATGCTTGCTATGCAGAGGAGTAAAAACTAAAGTGCTTCATCCCCCGTGAAAATGAGAGTATACATATATGAGTTTTATGCGTAGCTTCATTTTTTATGGGTAATTGGCATGAAGCATTTGCTTATCATTACTCAAAATTGCATGTAAAATTAAGTTGTTCTGGGAACGGTATCGCTTAATTTTGTTGTTCCAAGCGGCGCTGTTGCTGTGGCTATTATCGCGATGCCAGCGTGTTGCCAAGCGTGTAAGGATTAAGATTTACGCAGTGTTGTGCCAAAGGAAGGAAGGAATGCGATTGCGAGAAAGGGGAAGGGGATGTGGATGGGGTGGGGTACTCGCAGGGGAATGGGGGCAGCTGGAAGTGAACCAACTGTGACACATGGGTGCCTCATTTCCGACAATTCCACCGAATGCAAAGCACCCCTAACACGCACCCGCAAATTTGGCAAAGGAGCTGGAATCACCGGCGGTCGGAAGGGGGAAATGCGAAATAGCAAAGTGGGGTTGAGGACCTACTCACAAGACACTTATTTCAACACTTTGAAAATAAGACACCCTCATAGCTTACAAATTATGAATACATGTGGGGGAACTACTACCACGTCCAAACAATTAACTTAAAAAATATATTTTTTTTATTGGAATATTTGAAAATCATAAATTATCACATTACTTTTTGTAAAATATCAATTTAACAAGTATTTGAAAGTTTTTGTAAATATAAATATTTTTGAAACCTTAAGAAATCCTTTTTTTTTAACTGTCTTAGTTTAACCTCTCGTTTCCCTTAAGAAATATAGTTCTAAAACATTTAAGATCTTAGGGCTGCCCTTTTTGATATATATTTTTCCAAGTGCCTCTGCGAATTTCGTCTTTTGGCTGTGACGTTGACGACGGGCTGCCTAGACAACAGCGACGAGTCGGTTGTGGCCGCTACGTAATATTGCTTGAAACCGCAGGGCGGCGTCGCAGGCCACGTTGCGTATACGTAATATTTCAGCATTTGCTTCACGCTTCGCTGCCGCTTTTTGCTGCTGCTTCTTCTTCTACTGCTGCTGCCGCTGCTACTGCTGTGCTTCTTCTTTTCGCATGTGGATGTGTGTGCGGTCTACCATTATCTGTCTGGGAAGCCATTAATTTTTCAAGATTGATCCGGTATGCAAATTACTTACACAGAATGTGCACGAAAGCGCCAGCAGCGCCATCTACCGACCGACATGCTTCCTTTACTACTTTCTCCTTACTTTCTATTATGCCTCTTTGCGTTTGTGTATGTGTTTGCGGGGAGGGGAAGTGGAAGGGGAAGGGGAAGAGGAAAGGGAAGGCCAGCTACTACATTTTATTTAGGAATTTAAATCCATGGGCGTGAACCCTGCCCACAGTTTAAAATAACAAAATGTACTGGGTTTTTAGGGCTTTATTTGGGTTCCTTCCTGAATCGCGTTAAATGCGTGCTAGATAATTACACGCTGGCATTGATTTAATGCCCATAAATTGTTTCATTTGCTGCAGTTTTAATTACCCCCATCCCGGTCATTTTCCATGGCACGCCAGCGGCACTCCGAAGTGCACTTAACACATTTATTTTCCGAGCTTTGCCCTTTTATGGCGAAAAACTGAGGTGGGTCAAGAGAAAAATAATAACATATTCAGGGAATCGCATTAACTGGTCGTTGATTTTGGATGGAAGGTGGTATAAAAATTTAACAGAATGCATTTGCGTAGCTTGAACTTTAATGAGCTATGTTTATTTCTTTAACAATATTTAGGATTTTTATTAAAAGATAATACGTTTTTGTAAAGCCATTTTGTTCTAGTCCAAAAAACCCCCATTGCCTCTTAAGAAATTAAATTTTAATGGAATTTTGGGCTTGAAACTTGTTTGTTTATCTTAGATAAACTCCACTAGAGAATTTTCTATTACTACTTTTGTGATTCTGGTGGCGAAACCAGCGAAAATGACAGAGATCACTTTACGACTGGCATGATGTTAAACAAAGCTGAGTGCGGCGATGTTGATGATGATGATGAGGGTGCTGTTTACAAGGTAACACCAGTACCAGAAAACCTATACGCACTCACACAAACACACTCTTGCCACAAACACACACACACACTGGCAAACAAAACGCGTATTTCCCACAGGAGGAAGGCTGATAACAATCAAGACAGCTCTGGCAGAGGAAACAAAAGCCAAACACTGCAAACAGCGGCCTAACAACATGGTCAAACAAACAGCAGGCTCAGGACTTTAAGTCGGCTCTTCATTCCCCTTCCCCCTTCCCCCTCCCCCTTTCTCATTCCTCCACCCGCCTGCCCAGTAACGCCCCCTCACCCCGCAGAAAGCCATCTGCCATTTACAGGAGCCGGCGAAACCGTGAGCTCTGAGCCGCAACGCGTTATCTTTGCCCAAGCTTTGCATAAATCAACGTAGCAAAAACAGAAAAAGAAGCGAAAAGCACCAGAAATATATTTTCCAAAAACCGAACTCAAGCGTTAAATTGAACGTGTTTTTATTCCCGGTAATCCTAGAACTTCAGGGGTATATTTGCTACAGGGAGAAATGTGTCAAAGAGAATAAGAATTTTTATTCACTGACTTATACCTAATAACTTTAAGCCATTATGCCTTATATTTCTTAAGTGTAGGCAATGTAAAAAAATTAAAATAAATATAAATATTTTACCTATTAACTAGCTCCATAGAAAATGATGCCCCAAAAAGTAGGCAATGTTTTTTAATGGTACTACCTTCGTTGGGTTTTTGCTTTGAAAAATTTCTCGTGTGCCGGACAAATTATCCAAAGATGCACCCCATGCAAAAAGCGAAACAAAATTAACTTCAACATTGCATGAGAAAAATCAAAATTCGTAAAACAAACAAAACACGTCGCCGACCATTTAATTGGCTTACATGCCAACAAAAGCCCCATGGGTTCTGTCCCACACTCGCATTCACAATTCTACGTGTGCGTTGAATAAATTACATGAAATTTACAAATAAATTACGCGCATGCAAAAGGCGGACACGGTTCATGTTGTTTTTAATACCCTCCCGCCTCGTTTTTTATCTTATTCCAGGGTCATGGCTATTTTTTTTAATTGGTTGGAAAAAACCTGACAAACTAAACTGCGCTAAACAAAAACCAGTTATGAAGATAATTACAAAAATTGCACAGTTGTCAGCACAAATTAGTTAACTGATGTTGCAGTTGTTCGTATTTTTGGTGTAAAAATAATCAGCATTTCTTTACCTTTTCTTTTTTTTTAAAGGGTTGCCCTAAAAAATACCTGACAAACAGGAACTGTAAAATCTACAATGGATTGATAATAGTTCATTGTTTTAAAGGTAAATTATAATGCTAACAACGTAAAGCTTACAAAAAATTTGAATTTTTTTAAATTGATTTGTGGGTTGTTTGGTTTCAAATTTTTTGTATCCAATACATTTTAATTTTTTTTGGTTTCTGAGTGAGCGACTTTAAACTAGTGTTTAATGAGTGTGGTATTTCTGCATTGCTGTGCGACATTTGTTCGGAGTATAGATGGGTGGGTGTGCATTTCAATAGCGGATGGTTGCGGTGGGTGGCGCTTGGCGGGGTGGGTGGTGCTGGAAATCTTCGGTGGGTTGGCTTTTGGAGTGGGTGCGTTATGAGTGCCGCCATCGAGGACATGGTGCGAACGATGTTGAGTTTTAATTTATGCACATTCGCAAACACGCACACACACATACGCACGCCATGTCCTCGATAAGTGTGACCACGTGTGGGTGTGTGTGTGTGTGCGTCTATCTATGTGTTTGTGTGTCTCGCGAGTTTTTCATCGACATTTAATTGAAAATAACTCAAGCGTGTCAGCAACGCACGCGGTTAATGAGCGAGAAACTCGAATGTCTGTCGCGACTTTCTCTCTTTCTACCCCCCACTTATCTCCATCTCCCTCCCACCCTAACTACCCGTCCCTTTCATGCATGCGACATTTTCTTATTTTTTTCCCCACATTTTTTTTTGTTTGCCAGCAGCACGTGAATGACATCAATGACAGTGAAAAGGCGTTTTTCTGCACTTAATGAGGGGGAGTTAGTGGCTGACAGAGAGGGGGAGATCGCAAGAAAGAGACAGCTAGACACACACACATCTACAAAAAGCTAAGCAAGTTTTTGGCTTTTTATCTTTTTGCGTATGCGTGTGACAACTTTATTTATGTGTCTGCAAGGCTGAGCGAAAAAAAAAAAAATGTGGAGAAAGGAGGACGAGATGAAACTTAAAAGACATTTCCCGCAGCATTTTTTAAGGGGGTGTGTGCCATTAAATCAGTCCGAATATGTAGGTGAAGTCGGGACGGAGATAGAGATAAAGATGTTCCCTTAAAGAGCTGTCCAAACTATGGGCATAAATCACAAGTTCCCCAGATGCTGGTAATCTGTAAACATATTAGGCCAAACAAGTTCTATACGAAACCTCAGCCACTAATGTTGTGCAATATACTTTCATGCAAATTATAGATACTTAAAGGGCACAACAGTAGTGTACATTTTAAAGAAAGTAAAAACCCCTCTAATGTTTAATATTTCCCCCAACTATTTTGTTTCAATTTCGATTATTTTAAATCTAACATAGTAAAGCATACAAGATAAATATTGCTAGTTTTTTTTAATTTACCATATATTTGCATATTTTTGGGAATTTTCCAATGTAAAGCCCTGCTTGAATTCAAATGAAATAATTAGAATAATAATTGTGATTGCGACCTGGGCAGAAAATTCCATCAACAATTCATGCAGCGCTCGCATGCAGAAACCAAAATGCGGATTGTAAGGGGAAATGTGTGCGTGTGTGTGTGCGTGTGTGTGGGTGTGTGGGTGTTGCCCTGAACCAAATTAAACTTTAGTTATTTATATTAAAAATTGTGCTTTATTGATGTGGTTTATATACATGTGGCCAGCGTCCCTTTGCCCTCTTTTATGAACGGCAGCGGTTTAGTTTATTTATTTTTTCTTTTTTCGCCCCCACCAGATGTTACATGTTGAGGGATCCACATTCGGTTTTCAGTTGAATTTCTTTCGGAGCACACTTCGTTTAACTTGACCTTTTTTTTTGCTGTTGAGAGGGCTAGTTATGTGAGCTAAGAGCCGGCCATGTGTTTGGCAATTTCCTGGCTACGAACGAGTTGACCGCAAAAAAAGCTGAGCCAAAGCCAAAATACAAAGCACGAATGAGAGCAAATAAAAAGCAAACCCGGGCAATCAACAAATACATTTCAACAGCACCTTATAAAAGTATTTGAACCTTATGCTGACCAAATTTTATCGCATTTGACACACACAAGCAAGCGTGTGTATACATATTGGAACATGGCATTGATTTCGGCTTTTATTAGCTAGCTGCTCGCAACAAGGCGAAAGGAGAAATGGTTGGGCGTCGCACTTGACTTCATCACCCCTTTTTTTCAGAGGGGGATTTTCGGGTGGGGAAGTGGGGAGAGCTTCAGCTGCAATTGCCGTAATCCATTGCCAGAGTGCCAGCTTGGCGGGGATCACGTCCAGCGGCGTTAGCCGGGAGTATATCTTTTTAAAACATTGTTAAAGTTTTATCCCCACCACCGCTTCTCCTTCCACAGATATTCCCCCACTATTGCTTCGTCTGCTGCTGATTGGCAACCCTTCAACCCAAGCTTTATCACAGCACCACTGATTTTCCAGGAAGGGCATATAAGTTTTGGCTAGACTGTGTGGGAAACTCAACTCAAGTAGAGAGATTAAGAGGTATTAGAAACTTTTTGTGGAAATAAACAGTACATACAAGTATTCTTGCTAAAACAAATAAAGAAAGTTAAATACAGAAATTCTATTTAAGCTTTTAAAAATTATATAGAAAGTACTAATCATTGTGAAGAGTTTTTAGATAAGAACTTTAAATATAATCTAATGGAGTTGCTGCTCCAAACCTTTTGAAACAAACTTCTTAGCGAGAAAAAACCTAAAATGGATATTTTGAATTTTCCTTTGCCAATTTTCCGGGCAAGAGGTATTGCGAAGCCGTTCGCTTTGAGTGTCTGGCTTTTTATTGAATTCGAGTTCAATTTGTTTTTATTGATTTGCCATTTTGCACTACCCCCAGAGATGTGACGGAAATTGTCAATGTTTTACAATAGTTGCGCCACGCCCGCCTCCGAATTTCTCCCCTCTCTGTTAACCCGCCAATGCGACCCCGGCTACATCATCATGGCTTTTTGAGTTTTATGTGCACTTGATAAAATTTCAATAGTTGAATACTACTCCTCCAACCCCCCGGAAAGCCCCGCTCTTTATCCATCTTGTTGTTTTACGCTCGCGTTGCCTTTCGGGATTGCCCTTAGTTTTATGTGATATTAAAATTGATAGCAAATCGCTGCTGCAACGCATTTCAAGTACTCACTTTTGCACCCAACCCCCCCGGCGCTGCTTTGTCTTCTTTTTTATGGCCCTGAGCTGTGTAAGCCAAGTTCTGGCGCTTGGCAAAATTGTTTTTCCATGCGAATTTCAATAAAGCCAATTCCATATTGCGCATACGCACTGTGTGACGTGGAATATCACTATGGCATGCTTTATGCTCGACTGGTATTGCTGGATTTTTTCCTCCTTTGCACAAAGCCAAACGCGTAAAGGAAATTGAGGCGAGATCTGTAAAACAATAAGTGCAAGGCATTTGGGGATTTGTTCTTGAGAGCTCAGCTCTGAAATGTAAAAAGTTTTTCTTACAGAAGTTTTACTTTAAGTTGATCAATTTAACAGCTGATAAGATAAGTATGTAATAAACAATATGTATATATGCTATTTAGCTACTATATTTCTCCCATATTTCTTGCAATAAAATTTAATTGTATCTTTGAGAACAAAACAATGACAGAGAAACATATGGATTGTTGCGAAGTGCCTGACTAATGCAATAAAACGCAGACAATGTGTGAAGTTGAGCGTTCGAATTTCCGAATGCATTTTCCATTTTCCAATGCACGACTGCACCGGCGACCGAAACAAAGAAAACGCACAAAAGCCAAGCCCCGTCGAAGCTCCCTTATCCGCCCCCTATCCCCCGCCCCCTTTGTGGGCGTGGCTGCGTGTATAATTTGCGATTTATGTGAGCCATGTTGACAGCAGTCGCGAAGTTCGGCGGGGAAAGCGGGGGAAATGGCAAACAACAGCGGCTAACACGTGCTGTGCGTCATCTAATGCGACTAACAAACACCTCCACACACACACAAACACTGACACAGACAGACATAGACACACCCACTCACACCTAAACCAACACGCACACCCGCAAGGAAGTTGCACAATGTGTCAAATGTCATATATGTGTCGCTAATAAATTCACTCAAATGTTTCAATACTCGCACGCCTGCCAGCATAATAAAAAGATCCCCTCGCACTTCGCATCTCATCGCGACACTGACAAACTGCGAATCTATGGCGACATAAGCAGGCAGCCGAGAGAATCCCCACAGGATGGGGAAAAGGACTCTAACGACACTCGGAATAATAAGAGATAGAAAATAAATAAATTTGTATTTATTTATTTGATATATAAAATAAAATTATAATGCAATTAATATCAAACATTAAATATAAATTACATTCAATGAAATGTTTCCTGTTGATTTTATACTCACTTCATTTAATTTTATACCTAAGAAGAATGCTCAACTTTATTAATGAAGCTTAAACAATTTACTACTTTTCTAGTGTATTTCAGGAATGAAATATTAACTCACTTTGCTGGGAAAGTTCTCCTTCTCTTTTGTCTTGTGCGTATCAAATGAATCTTAAATTACCAACATGTCCCGCTGTCAATTGTACAGCTTCTGATCGGGAACAAACCAATCATGGCACGCACAAGCAATTGTAATACCCCATTTTCCCAAACCCAAACCCTCTCTGTTTTACAACTCTGTATTTCACTATTTTGGGCCCAACTGAATTTGTTTTGGGTCTTCTGAAGTGCTAACCCTATGAAAGTGATACTCAGAGCCAAAACGAAGTAACGAGCTACATTGGTGTGCCAAATGTAAAATGACAATTTATTAGTAGAACTCTCCACCGACCTCTTTTATTTTGTTTTAAAATATTTAAGATCAAACTTAATTGCAAATATGTAGGTATTTTCTCAATCTATGAGATACCGCATGCAATCTTTTGCCAAATCTCAAAAGGCGCATTTGGAGGTAAATAAATTTTAAAAATACCCATAAGAAATAGAGTGCAAAACTATTAGGCGCTTATATGGCCGCATGAATATTTATGGTATTTTGTTTACAAATAAATTGCCACAGTAATGGCAACGTCTTCGGTGCAAGCCAAATGAACTGCAAACGAAATACGACGACGGTCGCCGTATAAAAATATATTTTAGAAGTCAACGGAACATTGCAGATGGGCCAAAAAGGGAACTTGTCATTGAACTCGAAAGTCGCCGGCGAAGGAAGGAAGTAATTCCTGGCGGAAAAGTTGCAGAAGTTGAAATCTATTTAATTGCGAAATCACAGCCAAAATGGGCAGCGGCGGATGTGTTTGGCTTGAGTGTGGGATTGTTTTTCTTCGGCTCGATTCTGATTCGGTCGCTTCTTGGCTGCGGATCCGGACCGAGAATCCCGGATCCGTGCCAGAAACCTGAGCCGGATGAGCGGCCAGCAGGGCTGCCAGCATCATCGTCAATGCAATCATCATCTGTCCCGCTCCCGCTCCCTTTCCCTTTTCCCCTTCCCCCTCCCTATCCCCTTCCCTCTCTAGTAACCCATTCCATCTTGGCACGGACTTGGCTGCGGAACTTACGGAGGAACCCGTATACGGACATTCCGGCTACGTTTGCCCGTAACAACAAAAGTGCATAAATTTAATGCGGATTTTGGCAAACGATGCGACAACGCTGGCTCCATGTGCCAAGTTCTGAGCCCCGAAAACACCCCGTGTTCCGGCCTCGTTGGTTGGACACATCCCCAGGCCAGGAGGAGCTCTCCCGCCCACCTCCCCCACCCAAAATAACCCCCTTCAAATTACACCCTGCCCACACGACCTCGTGCAATTCTATGCATTTCCGTGTTGGCATTTGTCGCTGGTTCATTGTGCGAACTCGGCGGGCGAATGCAAGGCTGCAGATGGCACACTGACTTTGAAGTTACTAAACTAAAGTTCATATCAACAACAAAGAAGTGTAGAAAAAGTTGGAAATTTTTATATCAACAGGAAAGAATTTCGGAAACAATAAAATACTCAGCAAGTAATCTCTAAGCGTAGGTATAACATTTTATATTATTTATGAACTAAATAAATTTTGAGCTGTCTTTTTAGTTTATAAAAAGTATACATTATTTTTATTTCCACTTTCTTATAATCTAATAAAAATACGTACACTTTCAAAAACATTTCACTTAACATACTACTTTTGCCCACGGACTTTTAACCTAAAATCAAGAGAGAACCACGATTCATTTTGGTTAACGAAGAGAAAGAGGCTCACGGGCTTTCCACTTGACATCTCTCACACTCTCCCACATTTCACCAACTCCATTTCCCCATTTCTCCGTTTCTCGGTGCAGTTTTCTGATTCTCTGCGCCAGAGGCCCACGCTATATGCATTATAATTTGAGTGGCGTGTTGAGAGTGGCTTTTGTTTTGCTTTTAATTAGATTTACATTGGCCACTTTTCAGTTGCGCATCCAGTTTCGGCCTCCGCCCAATTTTCCCGACGGCTGGCAGGACTTTTCCCTGGCCTTTCATCAAGTCTGGCCTAACTAGCAATGCGCTTTGTTTATTTTGGCGCCTTCTGCAGTGTCCATCTTCCCTCTCTTTCATTCGTTATATCTCACTCTCTTTCACTCATCATCTTGTTGTCCTTTTTTTCGGCTGGGCTCTTTGTATTCCTGCCGAGTTATTTTCAACAGCTTCACTTTTTGCACTTCCGCTTTGTGTGTCACTAATTGCTTTTGTGTTGCAGTATTTACAATTGTTTTGATTCATTTCTTGTCCTCCCCCCAGAGAGCCGCCCACCTCCTCCTGCCACCCCCTCCCTTCCATTCTGTGCTGCTTAATTAAATGCACTTTGAATGTCCTGTCTGCACTTGCCTCTAGGCCTTTGCGTCGTGTTCTCTCTAATCACATTCTCTAATGAAATTTAATGAAATCTCACACTGCACCAATGCCGCAGAGAAAACGAACCTTATATTTTTATAATTATCTAGGGAGCTACAAAATTTTAAAGCTGATTTTCGTACTTCCAACAGTTGATTTAATAAATTATTTCAACAATATCTTCAATCTTCAAATTATTAAAACATAAATTCAATTTTATATGTTTATTAACAGTTGGTAAATTAGATTATTTTATTCTTTTATCTATGCAAATATATTTTTTATATTCCCACTATCGATTTTAGTTTTGCATTCAACTCGTAACTTGCAATTTAATTAGATGCGCGCCAAACTTAAATGAGGAAAATAACTCAACGTTTTTTGAATGGTGCGGCATAATGAGTGAAGCAGGAATATCCAGTCGCTGATGAGGCTGCTAATTCAAAACCGGAAAAGCTTTTAACCAATTTACATAATTTGCCCCGGCTCAGTCCAAATCGTCTGGCGTCCGTGCTATTTTTCTCTTGGCCAGCATCATCTCGCCGCCCAACGACATCTTTAAAGAAATTAATTAATGAAATGTTGATTAACTTTTGCCAGCCAGTCAGCCAGCCAGCCAAGTTGAGTTCCGCCCGCCCCATCCCATCCCCCTTCCACTTGGGGCTTCCTCTGTCTGAGATTTATGTCAAGGCATTTATCATGACTCGAAAGGAGTAAACAAGTCCTGGGCGTTGCGGACCTTCCAAGGAGCAACCGCATGGGGCGTGAGCATAATCCACAAAATTATGCGCACTAAAGCTATTTACAATTCGTAAAATTTATTTTTAAAATGTTTACAGTGGGCGTGGCAGGACGAGCTCTGGCTCGCTCTCCTTTCGTTCTGCTCTGGCAGGACATCCGAATGGGATGAAATGGCGTGGGCGTGGTCGCCTGATGGCCCGTGCTTGTCTGGGGCTAATTAGCGTGACTGCGCCAAAAAAGCGGAGTGACATTTGCGAGGGTCAACTCGCTGAAGGGGTAAAGATTGTAAAAAATTTGCATTCTTTTGCCAAATCACAAATGCTCTTTTTCCATACATTTTCCTATAAACATTTTATGAGAAAGATTGATCTTGGAGTTTAAAATAGAGTTAATAGAGTTATGTTCTGACACTATTTATTTACACTGGTATCTTTTCACATGCAGTTTCCTGCTAATAATTTGTCGAAATTCCAATTAAATATCAGTTGAATTAAAGTTCTTACCTATATCAAAAAATATTTAAATAATTTAAACAGAACTAGGTAAATCAAATACAAACAATTACTGAACTGAGTCGCGCAATTACAGCCAATCCTTTTAACAAAAGGACTTCCAATAAATCACGGCAGACGGTGTACCTTTAATTTCCTTGAATTCGAAATGACCGAATTCCACAAAGGGTATTTAATAGCGCATTTGGCATCGCGCATCTCGCAGCCCGTAATGCGATTAATCATTGTCCATTGGATTGTTTTGAGGGTCGCCCATGGAACTCGTCAAGTTGGCCCTGGTTGTTGTTACTGTTCCGCCTGATTGATTTATGTTTCTAAGCCCATTGTTTGGCACAGAAAGGAGGGGATTGTGGGGGAACGGGTGCCTTCTCCTTCCGAGAGGCTTAATTAGTTTGACCCAGGTGTTTGGCGAGGCGAACGGCCAAAAGGAAAAGGTCTCAAGCTACAAGGGCTATTAGTCAAAGTCGTGTGATAAGTCACAGGCGAAAGGCTTAAAATAAAGGGGGTTGGATTTATCGCGGGTCTTATTCCGATTATAGAATTGCATAAAAAATGGTTAGCCAATAAAGCATTTGCGACGTGCGATTCATACCTTTTTGCGAGGGGCCCTATAAATAACATGACACAATCTATGGCAGAAACATTATTTGGCAATAAAATGGAAATCGATTCGAGCCAAAGTTGACAAATGGCGGGCAAGGAACAAATGGAGCGCCGTAAGAAAAATAATATCGACTATCAAGGATTTTCCAGCTCCTGCTGCCTTTGCTGCTCCTTTTTCACTACAGCTCCTGGCTGCTGTGACAATTTACATGGCCCAATTGCAGTCCCCGGGTTTCCCCTTTCCCTCGCAATTCGATGGCTTTTCCATTCTCCCGATTGCCCTGCCACGTCGTTCAAATTGAAATTTTTTTCGGAAAAAAAATTCCCTTACAGACACACATTCGCAGGACACACGTTTGCATGGGCCATCCTTTTGTGCTCCGCTCCCTTTGTACTTGTCATTTATGAAAATTTGTTTATTTTCGTAATGCTCCATTTGCAAATGTAGCCAAAGTAAATATTGCAGCTGGAGATGGAGTTTCCCTCTGTGAGTTATTTTTTTTATTGCCCTGACTGCGGAGCATAATTCATGCGCCTTTTGTTAACATTTACATGACCCCATTGCTTCTGCATATTTATTGGCGAAAATATGCTGTCGTATTACAACTGCGCTGCAGAGCGTTTTTTTCTTGATTTAATTAAACAAAGATGAGTAGCGATTAATTTGCATTGCAGTATAAAACATGTGGGACTGAACCTTACATTTAAAACGATACTGACAGCTTTGATGCATGCCTTCATTATTTAAATTAATTAACTGTATTTAAATTAGGTAGCTTTATCGGGTTGATATTATTTGATAAAAAAAATATTCACACTTTCCGCTTGATAAAATTTTATAAAAAGTACATTTTATGGAATTTAATTTATTACTATAATTAAATTTAAAAATATTTCAAACTTTCTTTCTATGTGCTGACTAATTTAAGATACATTTTAACAATATCGTCATTATAAAAGTGCTCCTTCATTTTATTTTTCTTTTTCATAATTCGCAATTTGATTAAATATTCATTATTATTATTGTAAATTCTCGTCCAGGTTTAATAACATAAATTATAGCATAAGCTTTCGGAAAGGACACAATCCTGCGCCGGCTGGCCAGCAACAACAGCAAGGACAGTTAAATTAATTGGCAATTAATTATAGTTTGTGCTAAATGAGCCGGCATGTTATTGTTTGTGCTAACAAGCCATGGCCGTACACAATTAAGACTATTTATTTTTGATCAATTAAAACACCCCTTTAATTGGAATCTTTTTTGTTTGCCATTTGAGAAATTTAATTAAACTAATTTTTTTTTTTTTTTTTTTAAAATTGATATATCTTTGTTGGAATTTTATGGTTAATGAAATGGTTTTAAATTATTGTTAATCCAAAAAAAACTTTGGAGATTTATTAAAGAGAAGTGTTAAATCAATGTTTAACTTTTTTCTTCATCTTTAACCTTTTATAGTTTCAACTTCCTTTTTTTTTTTGATGACCTAGCTCTTATTAATTATTTATGAACCAGCCACAAAAAAACCATATTATTCTGTTATCTGATATCTCTCCTCTTTTTTATCCCCCAAACAAAAGGAATGACTAATATCCGAATCGCAAAATGAAGCTTAAATCATTGACCCATAAAGCAAATGTCAACAGAGAGAAACCAATAACAGAAAACTTCCGCCAGGCATAGATTTTTAATAAATTTCCATAACCAAAGCCGACTAACTACCCGGCTTTTCCTTGCTCACTTTCCACCACCGAAAACCACCAGAAAAAAAAAGAAAACCAGCAGACCGAACTGTAAACATATTTCCCATATTACGTCACAGTGGCTTGTCAAAACGGAGTCGCAACATCAAATGATGGGAAAAGAAAGCAAGCTGCCTGCCACATACAACAAAACCGAAAGGGCAAATAAACAAACAGCAGTTAAAGGGGAAGGGGGCGGGTGAAAAAAGGGGGGAGGGGCGGTGAAAACCCGTCAGCTAGCCATAAAAATAGCTAAGGCCAAAAGCATTCAAACTTATGCTGGGACAGCGCCACCGAAAGCCAACTCGCGACTGGCGCTTATATTTTATTGCTATTATCCTGTTTACTTCATGTTTATGCAGACACACACACATACAGGAGTAGAAACAGGACGAAAGAGCACATGTTCAGTTATGCGATGGTGTGTGAATTAGTTGTGGCAGTGAAATGAAAGTGGATGCCACGATTTTTCGTATTACACTTCTATTTTTTCTATACCCTTTAAGAAAGTCCTTTGAACCTAAACTTTGCAAAGAGATAAATTTGTATGTATTCTAAAATATGTTGCAAATTTTAAGTTTATTAATTATCTTATCTTAATTTACGATAATAAATTATGTTCTAACCTAGCTGTTTATATTGTAAAAAAAAACCAGTTAGTTTTCTAGAGTATCAACTGAAAAGGACTTACAACATTTTTCTTGTAATATTCTCCAACCCATTATTTTTCTGCTTTTCGCTTTCGTTCAATTGAAATGGACAAGTTGGGGGCTTCGGTGGTGGATTAAAGATTTCGGGGGTGGAGCGGTATAGTTTAGTGACGTGTTTATATTCACGCACATATGGAAACCAGAGTCAGATGTCGCCGTGTGGTTTTTACGAGATGCCCCCCTCCGGAAAATTCCTTTATTTGCCAGTTGATAAGGGGGAAAAGTGCTAACCTTGTACCTTTTTTTGCCTTGCTCCTTTTGGACAGCAGTCACTAACTGGCTAAACAGCCAGCGAATCAAGCGAATCAGGAGAATCAACCGAAGGTCCCCATTGTTCAGCTCCCCTTTTGTTAGTTTTCCACTTGGGGTTAAAAGCATTGAATATCTGAAGAGACAACACTGTCATATTTTCAAATTGAGTGTACAAGTGCTTTCACTAAACTTTTGCGTATGTGAATGTGAGTGGGGGTGGGAGTAGGAAAAGTGGGCGGGGGGGATAAGTGAGGGTCCAACACATTTGTTAGCTTTAATAAACATTTATATGACTTTGGCTTAAGTGCTGCATACTTTCGGGCAGAGGACATTGTAGCTGAGTCTGGGGGGCAAACAAATAAATTACGTCGCCAGCAACTAGGAACAACAAATCAAGTAATGCATGCATAAATTCAACAATTTCCACAAGTAGCCAAGAAAGTAGCTGAAAATTCCCCCTCCCATTTCGCCTCTCCAGGCATTTTCCTCCCGCTTTTCTGCTTTTCCAATGACTCGCTCCGTAATTTATGACTTGACGCTGGAGCAACCACAAAACCAGAAGCAAAGGCAGCAGCACCATCACCACCACCAGAACTAATGACAATTTTCGGAACAATTTTCGCGAGAGATAGAAATGGAAAGGACGGGAAAAATGGAAACGGCAGACGCCTCAAGAAGTGGCCTCAAAGAAAGCCCGTGGCTGTGTGGGAAAATTGTAAAATTGTTGAAATATAAAACTTTCCGCTGCATAGCGAGCTAACGATGTGGAAACCTGAAGAAAGTTATGTTATCAATTTCAGGAGCAACAAATAAATTTAAATTTACCACAAAGAACGAGCCGGGGCCAGCTTCTTAGCAAAAATTATGACCAGCGGGGCAAGAAGGCCAACTGAGATCCTCTAAGTTATTGCCGAACTTTGATTTGGGTTTCTGAAAATAAAACGAGCACTTTGCAGGCATTTTAATTAAGTTGTTAAAGTTCTAAGCTGTTTTGCTTAGCCTATAAAAATTCAAACTTAAGGTAAGAATTGTTCAATATTTATTGTTAACCTATTTCAATTCTAAATTTCCTTTCAAGTGTTTTCTTCTGTGTAATTTTTTAAGCTTCACCCACAATTTTGAGACAGTCCAGCTGGTGATAAGTGGTGTTTTTGGTTATAAAATCAATTTCCCCTCAGCAATGCAATTTCCGAAAGCAATAATTATGCCAAGTGTCAATGTAAAAAAGGCGAAGGAAACACCGCAAATGAAAGTGTTAAAGGGGAAAGAAAAACTATCTTTCTTTGGTCTCTCGCCTTCGTTTTCCCCAGCCACAATTAATAACATTTTGTGTATGTGTGTGTGAGGGAGTTGGCACAAATCTTGAGCAGAGCCCTATAAATCCTTGAGCATTTAATTCGAACAATAGGAAAAATAATTACGAGTGCCGAGCACGTGAGTCGAGGGCACTTGAGCGGTTTGGGGGCGGTTAACAATTGCCGCCGATGGGGAGTGGGTGAATCCGGATAAGCCGTGAAAAAATTACACCAACAGAAGGCACTGAATCTCTGACTGACGGACTCCTCCGTCCAACTGACAGTCAGCCGGAAGCAGCAACAAAGTCGGTGTCCTATATGCGAGTGTATTGGTGTGCAGGCGGATGGGTATATGTGGGTGTGCGAGTGCGGGGTTCGCTTGTCAGGCAGTTAATCTAACCCATCAAGAGCCAGCCAGAGCCAGCCATCCTGATATTCCAGTCAGCGGAAAGCGCCGTACACCAGGTGCAATTAAGAATTTTGCACGGAAGCCAAGTCAAGTCAACACGGTGGGGCACGAGGAGATACAAACGGGGATCCTTCTAGGCTTCAATACACTGGGGATTTTAAATTGATAAGAATACATAAAATAGAACGGTGTACATTTAAAGTTAATAAAAGGTTTCTTGAAACCAAAACTCAATTAATTCTTAAAATGGTTTTCGATTTCTGACAATTTAAATACTTTTCTGAATATTATTTTCTATCTGTAATAACCTATCTAAGCTTAAAAATTTAAATTTATATTTTTTTAAGTGCAGTTTCTCAGGTATTCATCGCTATCTTCCCACCTCGCGTTCACATCGCTCCGCTCCTTGTGCTCGTTTACTATTCATTGTAGCGTGCCATTAAGATTTGTTGTTTGAATACATTTACCATTTGTTAGTGCAGCGCTCAGGACTCTCGCTGCCACTGTGTGCGTATTTGTGTCCGTGTCTGTATCTGTGTTCGTGTCTGTGTGTGTGCGTGTGTTCGTTTCTGCACTCACAGCAATTATTTACTCGCGCTTAAAGCTAAAAGGCTTTAATTGCGCGATTATTTGTCTTCTTCATTAAGCGAAACACGCAAATCTCAAAGGCAAAGAGAAAAGGCTTTGAATTAAGCGACTGATGGGTGAAATGAGGGGAGAGAGGGAAAGCCGAGGGAAGGGAAAAGGATAAAGGATAAAGCAACCAAGACAGACGTGTTTGAGTGTGCTTGTGTGTGTGGGGGACAGTGGGTGCCATAAGTTCAGCAAAGGAAAATGTCTGAGATGATGGCAGTAAACTTGTCAGTTGGAATGAGGTGAAATTAGTTTGATGAGGGAAATTGTTTGGAGTGGGAAATGTGCAAAGGGTGCCAAAAATAGCTTTAAATAGAATAGTTGTAATTGGAAAAACGAGACAAGTGAAAAGCAAACAAGCTTAATAAATTGCAATTTTCACCGTAAACTGTTAACAAATTTCTGAAGAAGAGAAAATACTTATAAATATATTGGAAAAACATTTAAGCGAGATTTTAAAGATCATTTAAATGCATATTCCTTTTTTGTTCTTTATATGCTTCGACCATTTTAAATACCTTTCAGACATTAATGGCCCAAGCTGTTACTGCCACTGACTTTTCCACCCACTGTTTGCTGCACATGCAACGTGCAACGCCCGCCAAACACACCTTCTTTCGCAGACATGCCACAAAAGCAAAAGCACATATTCAGCGAAAGTTTCTAAATTATTACAAAACAAGCAGTCAAACAAACGGCAACATCAACGCCAACACCAGCGACCAAAGCAATTTGTGCCACGAGTATCTCGTTGGGGTCGTGGGCGTTTTGTGCTAAATATATTGGCAACAACAGGAATGGCCGCGAACAACGGCGACGCCGACGACGAGGACAATTAAAAGCACACCTTTTGCAGTCGCCAACCTGCTCCTCAATAATTGACGAGGCCTCCGACCCTCCGACGAACCCTGCCCTCTAAACCCCCCACTTTGCGGGTCCGGGACAAAGTGAAAACATCGCACGAAAATGTTGCAACGTTTTAGTTTTAATTTCTGTGGGTGGTAGATAGTAGAACACTTAAAAAAATCTTTTTAACACGAATCTCTTACTCGCAATGTTAACTATATTTTTGTTTTGAATTTTAATAACTTGAAAAACGGCGGTTGAAATCTCTGGCAAACTGCATCTTTAGTTAATTTTTCCAATTTTCCAAAATATGGGTTTGCTGAAAATGCTCCAAATTCACTAATTCTAAGCCTATAACGTTTCTAATTTTATTTTTAATTTATTATTTTTTTTCATTACATATTAGCTACTTTTTTATTTTTGGTCCGAAAAATAGGCTTGCAGAAAACCATTTATTAAACAAAGAGGTAAGGAATAGGGCATATAAACAGGACAAGGTATTTCATATCTTAAAAAATTATATTTTCATATTTTTTTTAGTTATATTTTTCACTATATTGTTATTTTTTATTTTAAATTTTGCTCTCTGCAGGAACTGGCAAAAAGGAATTTAACCTTAGCGCCAAGTGTTTTTTTATGTAGTTTCAGTTGCAGGAATGTGTTAAGGATGCCGCACGTGTTACCGCCTCCCCGCCAATTCTCCTCTTTGTATTACTTCGTGCGCGAAATTAAGCCAAAGTTGAAGTTTTTTTTTTGGGAAGGGAGGAAGGGGGATGAGTGGGTGTTTTGGTGTTTGGGTGTTTGGGTGCTGGTGTGCTGGGGTGGGTTTGAAACGGAAGCCAACCGCCAAGGCAGCGGCAGAAAGAAAAGTTGCTTTCCCACTCCCCCCCGTTCACCTTGGCTCCGCTGGCAATCAAAGCGCTGAGTCAGTTAGTCAGACATATTGGATCGTGTGATGGAGGTGGGCCAAGATAAGCGAGTAAGCGGGGAGCAAGCGAGTGGGGAACGGGTCGCTGCCAATTGCATGATAGTCGACCGGGGGCTCTCGGCTTTCGGCTTTTGGCCACAGGATTGGATTGGAGCAGAGAGCTTGGGAGCCCAGACAATGTAAGCGGACGGACCTCCTCGGTTAAAGACACCTTCGAAACGGAAAGGAAAGGAACGGAACGGAGCGAACTTGGGTGCGTGACTAAGGGTATTTAAAGCCGCCGGAAGCAGTTCCAATTTAAGTTGCAGCCAGGGGATCGGCCCGCGAATCGGGGCCAAAATACCGGGCTGGTCTGAGTTAGTCTGGGTTGGTCTGGGCCACGGCGCAAAAGCGCCAATGGGGCTGCATTCATTAAGCTGACTCAGCCATCGAGGGCAAGTTTAAAGACTCCTAATGCTGTTGATATTCCTTGGGTTATCTCGCGGCGGCCAGCAAAAGTTCGCAACGCTCCGCTCAACGCAAATACCAAATAGAGGGCTGCAAAACTTTGCTCCCAACAATATTTGCTTGGTCTTGATTAAAATTACGCCCCAAGGTAGGCCATACAATCTTATCGCTCATTCCAAAAAAAAAAAACCCTTTGAAGAGGATTTTAATATTAAACAAGCCGGAAAGCACTTTGCAATAAATTCGAGGAATAAAGTTTGATGAATTTTTATGTATTAATTATTTTCGGTTAAGTTTGTTAGCAAGTGTAAGCCAAGCGACGAGGCATCCTTCGGGCCCAAGGTTTAAGCCCGATACTCCTCCGCTCTTGTTATACTTTCGTCTCGTTGGCTTTTTTGGCTGAAACTAATTTAAGTGCAAGGCCAGCGGCGGGTGGCAGCCACATCATTAAGTCGAAGACGAAGGCGCAGTCGAAGCCATTTTATTTGTTTAAAATTTCATTGAAGATGCGCTCGGCAGCGTCGCGTCGCCTTGTGGCGAAATTAAAACTGCTGGTTAACAAAAAAGGGGAATGGCGAATGAAGAATTGAGCTCCGCGATGAAGATAGAAATGGAGATGGGAATGGAGATGCAAAGATGCAACCGCTTGTGCGAAAAACTTTATCCTGCTGGCTTTTTGTGGGCACAATCATTATACGCCCAACTTTGATTGAGGACGCCGCTTCGTTTTGGGTTCGCTTCGTCTGACAGTTTGGCGGTCTGGCACTCTGGCTGGCTCACTAGGGGCATATTATGCCAATCCCGAGTTTCTGATCCGCAGACTCCGCTTCCCGGGGCATACGAGCTATCTGTATCTAGCCCCCTCGATAGACAACTATTTACACAGGCTGTCGCGCAGCAAAGTTTTCCGAATGCGGGAGATTCGAGTTCTGGGAAAACCGGAGGTGCACTGGAAAATTAATAAAATATTAAAACTCTTAAAACTTAGAATTTCTGATAAAAATATATATTACACATATTTCAATTTGTGTTATGTATGCTAAAAATAAATCCTCATAAATCTCAATAAATATTAAAGTATATTAATCAAACAACTTTTAATTTTCATTTTATTTACCATATATTTAGCATAATCTTTTTTGTTATGTTTTATTTTATTATAGTATTTCTTCAACTGTTTGATTTGGTTTCAAAAGCAGCACACACATAAAATTCGACATTCGGCAACTTTTAACGCACCCGCATGCATTTCAACTTGCGTCAAATTGTTGCAAATAAAACGCAGCCCCAATGGCTTCCAGCAACCGCTTCCCACTTTCCGCAGACCCCGCATCCTTTTAAATCCCCGTGGAACCCGGCGTTTGAATCAGCTCGTAATTTCTTTAATAGTTGTTCATCATTGACGGGAGCCCAAAAAAGAAGGAGGTGGTGGTTGGTGGTGGTGCAAGCGGATGGTGGGTGGTACGTGTGCGCTAAGTGGTTGTTAGCATGCATTCTGCACGGTGGGTGTGGCCCAGGTAAAAATACTTGTGTTAATTTATATGGCACCCGCTCCGCAGACATTTGCATTTGGCCCCAAAGCCCGCCGTCTATGTGGATACATCGGCGAGGAGTGTTGCAGCAGATTGCGTTTGCTTGTTAAGCGCAGATTTGTCAATTAGACTGACGTTAACTGGTACATAAAACGACGCCAAAACGGAACTTTTGATGGGGTCGTCGAAAAAGAAAACCAATCTGTTCCCAAACAGCGTTACCCATCAAATAAAATTACCACAAGCACCAAATGGAAATGGATTAGATAAATTGGCTTTGAAAATTGGGAAATATTGAGCTGACAGCAGGTGACGATCATCATAGTTTATTGACTTTGACAGATATTTTTTAAAAAAATAGGAGGTTCTTGAAATAAGCAAAACTAAAGTTTGAATAAATTCCTGTCACAATTGTTAGTCAAATTTGTTCAGATTTTGTTTTATTAAAGCTGAAGAATTTGCAACAAGAAGTATCGAAATTCGGCAAATCCGTCTAAAATAGAATTCTGATTCTATAGTTGCATTGATTGCGATACGCCGACAATGAGAATGATATATACAATATATATTTACAGGGTAAAGAGAAGCGGGGTTTCTGGGAATTTCGGGCGGCTGGATGCCAAATCCGGTTTGTTGTTTGGCGGGCATCTAATCAACCAAATTTAGTGTCATTTCAGCGCAGCGTGTGCGTGCGACATGTAAAGGAGCATTTTTGCAAGTATCAATGACAGACAGGACGCTGCGGGTGTCATCAATTTGCGTTTGTTCCGCCCCCCAGCCCCCTGCATCCCCTTGATATCCTCGAGCCCAGTTTGCCACTGATTTGCGCTGATTTTGCAGCCGCTGCCAGGACACATGGATACACTACGAAAAAAAGGTTCAGAATAATTAAGAATTATATATAAGAGTTCTCTAGAAAGGTTCTGAATGATGAAAAGTTGTATTTGATTAAAAAACCGCTTGAGATCATATTCATTCAACGTGTTTATGGAGTTAACTCTACTTACTTATGTTCTGTTCTTACTTTACAAGAGTTGAGGGTGTTTTTTTCTCAGTGCACAAGCAAAGAGCACAGGGAAAAAACCATCAAATCCATCAACGGGTTGAAATTGCAACATTCAACAAAGAGCTTCCTGGTGAAAAAGAAAAAAATGGGAAAACCGAAGCCAAAGGACAACATGCTGATGCTCCACTGCTGATGGTGGGTTCGTGGAGTGGGGGGTGGGTGGGGTGTCAAAGGGGGTGGCGGTGTCCTGATGACGCTGCCACCCATCGAGGCTGCGTGACACGAATCCCGGGCTAAGGCGTGTCCAAAGTAGATGCCGCTTAAAAATTTAAATTGTATTTGCGGGCGAATGGGTGGCGATGATTCGGCAGGTGGTGCACACTAAATCATAGCAGAAATGTGCCGAGATGCCGTGTTCAATACCCTCTAGGAAAGCCGTCAGGTGTTAGGCGTTTGGAGGCTCTTTGAATTTCAATCAGGGTTACAAAAGCGATGCAATGTACTCAAAGTTTAAATCAAATGTGAAAGGGATTTTAACAGATTTTTTGTTCATTTTATTTCTCTGCGATTTGCAGATAGTAAAGTTGTTTTAATTGGATGCGACATAAAAGTTATTCAAACTATAAGCTATTCTATGAATCCTTTTAATTTGTATTGTTACCACCATCACAGAAATAAAATAAAAGGATTGTTTTTATTCGCAATATATTTATTGTTTCCACTAAGCTTTTACTTGCATTTGCATTCAATATTTTATGAGACTGAGGGATGGGTCTTTGCTTTCCGTTGCAAGCGATACCCAGAGACTAATCCACTCTCCGGTTATCAGTGGCACCCCAACTGCTAGTCGCATCCCCCACCCCCTCCAAAGAAAAAGAGAAATCCTGCCACCACCCCTTAACCTTAACGAGCCACAAGCGACACTCTCATGCCGCCTTTGGTTCTCATGTAAAAAATTGCACATAAAAATTGCAAAAGCCTTTGCGTTTTCCTTGGTCGCCGGATGGTGGTTTGGGTGGTTTGGATGGGATGTGATGGTGGGTTGCCCTATACTGTCTGAAATTCAATCGTAGATTCCGGTTTCGGGGGCCGGGAGACGAAAGGCAGAAGATGGAAGATGGAAGCCACCCGGGCACGGGCACACCTGCTGATGAGTAAATCTTAAGTGCAATAAAGAAGGAGACGCAACAAAATCCAAAGTACGTGCAGCTGAACCCGGCCGGAGAAGCCCGGAGAACCCCGGCTAACCTGGAGAATATTCCCAGAAACCCGAACCCGAACTCGAACCCAAACCCCCGAACCCACCAGGTTGAACTGGGCGTACACTTACTTAGTGGGATTTTGGTCGTGTTCAAAGTTTGCCATTCTTTTAAGTAGTACATACTATACTTATATGTACTATGGAGTGTATATAGAGGGCTTTGCTTTTTTTTTGTCTTGCTCCACTTTAACGTTAAATCGTAAATTTTGCAAAAATGAAAACTTTGAAGCGCCTACGTGACGCACTGGAGTAGATTTTATTCACCCCACGACCAGGTGGAAAAGTAGTTCGCCGGATTCCGGGCGCAAAAGTTACGCAAAACTCGGTGGCAAGTGTTAAGTGCGTTTGGGTTTAGCCGACCAGGAGAGACGTCTCAGTTCAGGCCCTAGCCGCCCGGAATTTTCCACAGCATTTTCCCCTCAACCCCAACCCAATATTCATCTCCTTCGCCCATTTCTCCGTCTGCCAAACAGCTAGTTAGGAGAAAAGCCTTGCCGCAGCTGAAGTTTCTGAGCTGGCAAGAAAATTGCAAAGCTATTGCATGGAAGAAGTTGCCATAACAATGACCTGGAGGAGTTTCGCAACTGTTTAAAAGGTTTTGGACCCCGCGATTCGACCGCGCCGAGAGCAAAGGTCAAATGGCTTTCGCAAACTTTTGCTTAAAATATTTTTAAAAAAATAAACAAATGGTTGGAATTACAATGGTAATTATGTAAAAGGATTATGATAAATGTATTTAAATATATATTTAAAATCATATAATTGTACATAATATACATTAGTCACACAACGAAGATTTAAAAAAGCCTTTTCACTTTATAGAGTTAAACTGCATCTTACATTTTCTTTACCAACAACTAAATCATAACTTTTTTTACCTGCGTTTTGATAAATTGTCTGCTTTATGGTATAGTGTCTACAATTTGCATAAATAAGACATAACTTACGGCACTATTTTCATTTCCCACATCTCTCTTTGAGATTTGCCATCAAAGATATCTCATGCGACATGTGGTCCCCAAACCAGACAATGTCGTAAAACGGAGCTCACTCGGTATTAAATATTTACCTACTATACTCCCCGCTCGTATCTCTCTTTTATGTGGATTGTTAAATTTTCAAATTAAATTCCGGATATTAACGTATCCAGTTTTGACCCCGGACATAATGCTGCGAGTCTAACAAAAGCATTTTTGCATATTTACTTAAACAAAACCATTTTAACGATTTACGGCGCAAAATTTCATGCATTTCGTGTCTCGGTCTTTACGAGTGTATGCATGTGTGTGTGTGACTTATATGAATGTGTGTGTGTGTAAGCTTAAGTCAATATGCGCGTGTGTGCGTTGGAGAGCATGAAAGGCCCTTGACCAAGTAACCATAAAGCATGAAGCACGCTGCAAATAAGTAAGGCTAGACAGACTTATATCCAAAGGGGGGAAGTGGAGAAGGGAAGGGGAAAAGGGGGAGGGGTTAACGGGGCAAAAGGACCTCTTTCGAACACAGGACCTCACTGGTCAGGAGAATCTGCGAGCTGCACGAGCTCAAAGCCTCGTCCTCGTCCTCGTCCTCGTTCATTTCTTGGCCTGCCATGTTTTGAGTTTCATGTTTCGTTACGTTTGCGTTTTGAGTGGGCGGCGCATCGACGTAGAGCGAAAGAGATAGCAATAGTGGAGGGGTGGGGAAGGCGGTCGAAAGTGTGGGCGTGGCAGGTCGGGGGCTGTCGCCCGTAGCAGCAGGAAACATGAAATTTTAATAATGTTTATAATGCCAAAAGGATTTGTTAGTCGACGCTGCACACTGAACTCCATATGCACACACGAGAGGGTCGTGTTCACATTTTATGGGAACTTTTTATATTAATATGAATAGTGCAATAAACTATTTAAAAACTATTTTAAGCATATTTATCTGTTATGGGGCATTTCATAAATTTCTTCATAAATTTCTTGGGATTTTATTATAATAGGAGGAAAATAAAAAGACTTCCAAATTGTTTTTATTTTCCTCCTATTATAATAACTCAACTTTTAAATGTCTAAAATAGTTTATGCAAGTTCTTATTAACACTTAGTATTGCATATTCATATATTTGATTTCAAAAAGTATTTTAAAATTATTTGCTTAATATATTTCTGAAATAGATAACCATATATTTTTTTTCCTAAAACCCTAATATAATTATTGATAACTCAACCATTCAACCCTCGCCAACACACAAGTGTGCCATACTTCTGGGCTTGGATGTTCCGAGGGGCAAGATGTGTTTACTTGAACGTACATTGCCATTAAGCGTGGTCGTCGCTGCCCCTTCCTCTTGCCACATCCACATCCACACACACACACACACATACACACATCCACATTCAAGTCGATGGCCCAGAGAGGCAGCAATGACATATTGCGCTGCACAAATCCGCAAACAAACTTTATATGAGTGCCGAAGGATAAGAACAAACAAGCTGCGCTTGCAGCTTCATTGACATATATACGTATCTGGCCGTACATATCTCTATGTATATATATATATCTCGGCCGATGGTCAAAGTCCAACGATGATGACGAGTCGAGTCGTCAGAAGTCGAGCTCACTTCAGTCCGTTTCAGTTTTCGATGGCTCAACCTGTTCGGTTGTGATGGGCTAAGCAAACATCGAAGCCACTTGTCAAACTGTCCGCTGCAGAATTCCTCGATGTCCACTCTTTGAGTAACACTTAGAGAAATATTTAAGCCTGACAGGTATGTTTCTTACCTACACAATTTGATACAAAATAATTTTAACAACTGGGTTTGAAATAGGAGATTAGAGTGCTTATTTAAGTACCTTTATCTGAGCCTTAAGTAAATGTTGTTAAGTATGTGAATGGAAAATAAATTTTATTTTTAATCTAAGTATTTTTTATCTGAGTGTACTTATATAACGGAGTGTCCTTCACCGAGTGAACAACCAAATATGATGGCCACCCGCCTACCAGTTAAGCTCAGTTTTTCTCGCTTTTCCACTTCCACTTTTGAAATTGAAAGCGATGTGGAGATTTTGGCCAATGAACCGCATGATTTTAATGCTAACCTGGTCGGAATATTTGACCGTGTTATTAACTCCTGAGCTGCCCGCCGCTACAAAATATTATTTAAGCCTCGATGGGCACGCAAAGAGATGCAAATATCCTAAACTCCCCACCTTTCTGCTGTCTTGTGTTTATTGAAATTTCGTTTTACGACGTTCGATATAAAATTTAATTAGGCAATTGCCTGGAAAGCACATGGGTGGGGATTCTGCTCGACTTTGTTTGTGTGAAGGCTTCCCGCTTTGTAATCCAAAGGATATCACACACACAAAGCAAACTGAAAACACAGCATCTCGTTTGTGGGGTTAAAGGGTGGTGATTTTACTGAAATATCTTTATTTTGTGTGGCAGACAGTAAAGGCGTTTCAGGAAATTTAAAGGAAAATATTTTGGTTGTTATTGAATTAGAAAACTGATTATAATTTTGCTTTAACATAATTAAATTACTCTTTAACTCAAAGTAGAATGATTTTAGCACAATATTCTTATAAATAAGTGTATGTTTTGTACAAAAATTTGTGCTCAATTTAAAGTCACATTTCTAGTTTAAAAAAGGGCACTGAAAATTCGACTTGGGTCCTAAATTGGTTTTTTTTGCTGTCTCTTTTTGCTCGCATAAATTTTCGGGTTTATCTTTTTATCGGCTGAGTCGAAAGCTTTAAAGTGCTGCCTTGGCATTGCGAAGTCTCCCTCTTCCTCCGAAAAATCCATTCATATTTTGCCAACTTTCTACTGCCTTCCCAAAGCTCTCCCTTGGCCCACCGCCTTTCTCGAACCGGGGCCAAAACAAAGCAATTTCCTATCTATCAGATTAAACTATAAATTTTATAAAGTTGACTGCATATTCACGGCAATCGAAACGTAACGAATTTAAATGGCCAAACAACGAGGAGCGGAGCGACAGAAAGTCAAGAGGCCAAAAGGACATCGGGGAGTGTGGGGCAATCGAAATGAAGCCCAAAGCGATTTCGAAAACTCAATGGCTTGAATTTTATGAGTTTTGGCGCTCGTCGCCAGCTTCCAGTTCTCAAATCTCCGGACTCCGTGAGTCCGATTCCGCTTCCTACCCAATTTTTGGTTATTAGTTTTTCCACAGAAGGTTGTCGAAGGTTTTTTTTGCCATGCACTTGGAAAAATAATAACAAAAGCTTGTAGATCTATAAATATGTTTAAAAATAGATATCTAAATATTAAATATTGTTTCAAGCTAATATTTTCTGTAGCTTTAAATTGATTATATTTATTTTTAAATTACCGAAACATAGATGCTCTTTTAATTTATTTTTTTGTAGATATTAAATTTTGTGAAATATGATTTTCTGATGTATCTCTTTAGCTACTGTTTTTTTCTGTTACAATTTTGTTGTTTTATTCGGTTTTTTCTTAGTGGAGGTTTCATTTTCCCTTGCTGGCCTTTTTGCCTGGCTTGTTGTGTTTGCCTTTGTGGCCATGCCGCGACATTATCGACTCTCGGGGACTTAATGCCGGGAGCTCTTCATTTTGTGTGTGATATTTGGGGAACCGGGGTCCCGAAGGGTGGCACGTGGCCGAGCAATAACCATAACCCGGGTCAGCCAGCGATTCGCTTTCTTTTTCCTTTTTTGAGCGCTGGCCTTAAACAACGCTACTAATTATCGCCCGAAAAGAGAAAAAACTCATTTCGTCGGCGGCGTTTTGGTTCGCTTTGCCATTAAGAAAAGTTCTACATTTATTGTTGTTGTTCTGGATGTTGTTTTCATTTTTGGCAAATTATTGCCGGTCCCTTTCAAAAATGCCCCACCTCCTCCCTTTCCCCATCTTCCCGTTTAATAAAATCGAAGCAATGTTTTCCCCCATCGCTTTTCCCTTTTCCACGAGGGGGGATTTCCCCTCGCTTTGATTAGCGAAATTAGCGACAGACGCGATTTGTCGAGTGTTGAGAGCGGGAAGTTCTCGGGGTGTTGGCGCCTCTTCCTTTGGAAAGTGGATTCGGGGATGGGATTCTGGGGGTTGGATTTGTCCCCAAAACTTGAGCGTTGAGTTAATTAGCAAAATTGTAGCGGCAGATAGCAACCGGAGAGAAGTTTTTAAAGCAATTTACAAGCGTAAATTGTAACTTTTTGACTTTTGTCTGAGTTTTCGGGGGTGTGTCGGCATGTGGAGAGTCCTAGAGATGGAAGCAATACTTATTCGGATATAAATTTATTAGTGGAAGGGGATGTAAATTCGAAAGGGGCTGAAATTAATAGTTTTCAGTTTGTTGCAAAGGTGTCTGTATAACTGAAAAGGAACTAAAAACTTTACTGAGTAAAATAGCAAAGTTCGTTTGTAAAAAGTTTTTTATTGATTTAATGAAATGCTTATTTTGATACTTTTCGTTAAATTTAAGGACAATTTATAAATATAATTTACGTATATATTAGTGTGACACTTTTCATACGTTTTGTTACCATATTTCGTTGCTGTTTGTTCAAATTGCACTATCCATTGGGTAAACCCCATCGCTAATTGCTCCACACTGGGGGCTTGAATGCCTGGGGGGCGTGGCACTGACTGGCAGCAAAACTCTTGTAATTTGTATATGATAAGTCATTGAGCTGCTGCCTTAGAGGAATGCTTAAGGGGAAGAGATTTGCGAAGGGGGCGGCCAACATCGCTGGCTATTAATTTGAGCTTAGTTTTGCGGCACTCGACAACAAAGTCAGATGAAAGCCGGCAAATTAAAGTTAAACTTGCGACTCTGGCCGCGCCCACTCAATTATGCAGCGCACACAAATACCCGTTTATCAGTGAGTGTGTGTGTGTGTAAGAGTGCGTGTATGAGTGTTTGCTTTGTTGTTAAATATTTCGTTTCCGCCGGCAGAAGTCGGAGCTCCGTTCGCTTTTGCTTGGTATGCAAAACGAGGCGCTGCCAGTGTCAGGACTTCAGGACTTCTCGTCCTGCGTTTACAATAGTTGCCGCAGCCCAGGAGCAACTGCACAGCAGCAGCAGCAGAAGGAGTAGGAGGAGCAGAAGGAGGAGGAGCAGCAGGAGCAATAGCAGCAGCTATTCGCATTACACACAAGTGTCGGGGCATAAGTTGTTCCTCTGCTGCTGCTTCTGCTTCTGCTGCTGCTTCTGGTTCTGGTTCTGGTTCCTCCTTCCTGGCACGCACACTTGCCAAAGTCGAAAATTCAATTTCCTGTTTTTCGTGTTTGTATGTGAGCAAACCTATTTTTTCACAAACCCTTTCCAGGCAAAACACTCCAAGAAACAAATGCAACAAAAAGAAGTACCAAAACATTATCCACAATCTTAGAGTAATTTAACTCACAAAATAACATAATAACAAAAAAAAAATTAAAAAGAAAATCCTTACAGGAATAAGAAAAATTTTAAATGGTATTGTTGTATTATGTAAAAAGTTTTACCTTACTGATTTTGCTTAAGTGAACTATAGTTCCTTTCTCTTTTTGGGATAAGTAATTTCTTTTAAGCTGTAAACTATTTTTTCGGTCCGCAAATTTGGAATTATCTAACATCTTTATTTTGTTGTTAAATCTTTCGTTTTACCTATAATTTTTTGCAGTGCACTGCTAGCCCTTTTCTTTGCTCAGTTCGTCTTGTTGTTTTGTGTTGGTTCGCCTGGCGTTTTGCATTCTGCATTGTATTAGACGTGCATTTTGCATGCCCAGCGTGAAGTGTGTGCCGTGAGAAGTCATTGGGACAGGGGGGGAAGGAGGGAAAGGGAGGGGAGGAAAAAGGGAGCAAAGGGACCAAAGGGACCAAGTGGAGCCCAAAGTCAGCCAAAGGAGCCAAGATCTGCTGCTCTGGTTGGAGCGGCTCTCCTCCGCGGGGAATCGCACGCGAACCACTTCCGGCCTTTTTCCCATATGCGTGCCGAGATGTTACTACCCCCCTCCCCCTTCACCACGCCCCCTTTTAACCCTGTTCCACTTCTGGTAACCCCACATGAGCTGGCAACGTTTGCCAAAACAATTGTTAGCCCTTGACGCTAAAGCCAAAAGCGACCAGAAGGCGTCGCAGCACTTTTCAATGCAATTTTTGTATTAGAAATTCATTTCCACAGCAAACAAAACGTGGGCGTCGAAGCGGAAGTGGGTGGGCGTAAAGGGGGGCGTGGCATCAGCTGGTTGGATGTCCTGGCAAGCGGATGCATTGCTATCAGCACGTTTGGCTAAAGCAAAGAGTTTGCAAGGAGTTGTCGTGGATTTAAATTTACTCATGTCATCCATAACCGGATACCAAAGAAGAAAATATTTATAAATTTGTTCAACCCGGATGATCCTTAACAAATGCACACTTTTCAAGAATTGAACAAGAAGTAGAAATACAAGATTATGTGTAATAATAAACTACATAAATCTCTCAAATTAAAAGCAATGCACACTTGGGAAAATACATATTTTTCTTAGGAAAATCCCCATGTTTATTTGCAATTAAAATCAATTTATCTATATGGATTTGTGACATTTAGTTGGCCATGCCAGTCAGGTAGCAGCGAAGTGGAATTCCCAAGGAACACATGAAATGTGGCGCACTCGTGCTTAAAGTCGCCGGAGTTCAGCTCTATTATTTTTTTTGCAATATTGGAAGACTGGAGCCGCAGGACAGGTAACTAAGGCAGTAAATGACAGTAAATGATTGAACTGGCCCGCCCCGGCCAGTGACAAAGTAAGACCGCTTACGTGACCCAGGACCTCGGCAGCCCAGTCCTGCGCCACATAGGATCCCCACATGATTACGAATTCCATGCAGGTAAAAATTCTGGCGCTGAAGATTGCAGCCAAAAGCCAGAGACAGAGCCAAAGCTGAAGCCAAAGCCATGAAAAAGTGGGAAAGCAATTCAGATTACTGCAAGAGGACCACCGGAGCTGCAATGAATTGAGCTGTAAAGTCGGCAATGCACTGAGGAAATTTTGATGAAAGTCTAGATTAAGAACCTAAGTATATAATATTTTTGTAGTATTTTCCTCAATTTTTTTTTTTTAATTTTTTTGGACCAAGCAAGATCATTGAAAAGTAATAATTTCTCCACATCCAATTTAAACAAAAGAAACAGAAAGAACACCTTGAATATAAGAAAAATGGTTTTATGATATTTGTTATGGGTTCTATTTTTGGATTTTACCTTTAGAAGCTGTTGCCTTTTACTTTATTTAAATATATTTAGTTTTAATTATTACTTTTTTCTTCTTGTGCGTGAAATATGAAATATAACTGCGGTAGATTCGGTAGCCTGTGCCCAAGAACAATGCAAGGAGGAGCCGGGCACGTGCCAGGTTCAGGATTTGGCCCCGAACTAACAAACGAACCATTCATCATCATCATCGTCATCATCGTAGGGCTCAGACTCGCAGCTCGATGATTATCCTCATCGAAGGAAGAGCCATTAGCTGGTTGCCGGATCCTGAAATCTGGACACTTTCTGCAGCATTCTTCTTTTTAGCTTTTTAGCTGCAGTTGCAGTCGGGAGCTAAAACTTACGCTCGAAATCCTTCGCCATTGTTCGCGGCTGGCAATCCATAATACAGCTCTAAAACGTGACGGCAATTTGGTTGTCATTATTTTGTGTGCCAAGTGCAGCGGAGATTTCAGCGCTCCCCCAGTAATCAATGAAATTGTCACATAATTGTGAGACAGCAATAACCAGAAAGCAGGGAAAATGGGTAGAAAATAGGGTTTTCACAGCGAGTTAATTCTATGATTTCTAACAATGTCGAGCATTTCAAGGAAATTGTATAGTTCGAAGTGCTCTGAAAGCTTTCAATTGTCAGTAGCAGGCGCAGGAAAAGGGTGGGCTAAATTATGAACGATATAAGCATAAGCTTAACTGAACAATTTCCATTGGGATCTGAATGGAATTCGACAACAAAGGAGATAATTAATATGAGAAAGTGGTGTATATTCAGTTTAAAAATAGTTGAACATGTTGGGATTTAATTAGATTTAGATTCAACTAAATAATAGTTTCTCTTAAACTACCAAACAATATGTGGGGTTGCACAATATCCATATAATAATAATAAAATAAGCATATGGGGAGATTTATCTTAACCCGCAGACTTAAGACCCATAATGCAAATGGGAATAAGTTGGACCCTTAGTTTATATCTTTTCGGCGTGGCCCACTTTCAGCAAGAAAAGTTATATATCAAACCGCAAATTGGGCCTCGTAAATCCTACCAAAATGACAAAACAATATAAATATTTTCGGCCACGAACTCCACGCCCTTTCAGCCAATTTCTGGTCAAAACAAGTTAGAGTTTATGGTCCACTTCCACTTGGAAAGGAAAAAAAAGATATATAGAAAGAAACAAGGTAGAAGGGCGATTCGTACACATATTTAATATGCCAGAATTTTTGCATGCGCTGCACAAACAAAACGTATAAATTCATGAGCACCGAAAACGATTTAGTTAAGCCGCTAAATTGCCTAAATTCGATGAGCGAGCAGAGGACAGAGCGGGAAAAAAAATTGGAAAATCAAGCCGAGTGCAAATACTTTGGCCTGCGGTTGGAAATGGAAAAACCCAACACCACAACAAATATTTTTGCCAAACACACACTCCGCCACACATAAATAAAATAAAAGGGCGCCAAGCTGAAGGCATAAAAATTTCATCGATTTCCGGTTAAAGGCAAATATTGTAACCATAAATATGAGCTGACTATAAATATGTGCGGGGTTGTCGGTGGAGGGTTAAATATGTGTGCGTGAGGGTTAACCGTGGAAAAAAGGGGGGCGTTTCGCAACGGAGGCGTGGCACTTTCACGCCAATGTGGCGATAATGCGATTGCTTTCGGCTTTGGCTTTGCTGCGCGCGATTACATTTCGATTTGATTTCGATTTGCTCTGGCATCGCCAACGACATCACCATTGCTTCGACATTTTTATTTTATTTTCATTTCGGCGCTGCCAGCAGAGACAAAATTTAAATTGTTTTTGCCATCGGCTGAAAACAAATTCTAAATAAAGTGGGACGTGACAAACGAATCGTTCTCGCAATCCGATTGCAACGAATTCCGGCTGAGCTTTTTAGGTGAAGTTGGGCTTATTCTGCTCTGCAAAAGAAAATAAAATATTTTTTAAATAAAAATCCATCATGTTGAAATCATAAATATACTTAAGATATAAGTGAATACTAAAGGGTACACTAGAATCCATCTGGCCAAGCTATTTACTTAAAGCCCGCACGTTTTGGCACGCATATTTGTTTACCACTTTGCTGTGCAACAAAAGCTGGGAGTTTTCATGGCGTTTTTAGACTTTTAGGCAAATTGCAGAAACAGAAACCAAATCGGGGCCAGAATGGGCACGGGGATGCGATCCAGAGATCCCAAAACAGTTGGCGGCTGTGGCTGCCAGGCAACCGAAACACGCCAATTCAAACCAATACGGCTAAGTGCCCGGCAGGCAACCGGATTTGTATTTATGGCTCGCACTGTTGGTAAACAACAATTTGCCATTCGGGCTTCAACAAAGCCGCTGCGGGGGCTGCCGGGAATTAAAATGTTGGCCAACAAATAAAAATATTGAATACAATAAAATGCATTGTCGCTGCAGTATCAAAGCCATATTATTCCCAAAATTCTTTCGCACATTTCTATTGTTTGATTTTTCCTGTCGAAGGCTAATCCTGTTGGGGATTGAAAAATGATCATAATCCTTTTCGTCCTGTGATAATCAAAAATTTCTGTATTTCTTAACACAAAACTTTGCACATTTAAATTGCAAGTTTTATGTTAAAGCAAAGAGTATATTTTTGTGTTGTTTAGTTTTTCTCACCTCGCTAATTGATTTTGTTGGTTTGCATAGAACATTATCCCCCAGGTGTTCTCGAAAATAAACAACAGCTTAGTCTCCATTTGAAACGAAGCTCTTCAAAGCCGAAAACCCCAAGGGCCTTTTAATTAAGTATACGCCGTGGTGTTTTGCAGCTTCAGCGGAAAAGTCTCAAATTAAAGCCAATCGCTGCGTAGCCATATGCAAATAAATTCAGTCTATGAAATTACTTGTTTGTTTAAGTTTTTAATAACTAGCATTTAATGACACACTCCCTCGTGCTCTTTCGCACCCACGAAACTTACAGAAGCCGCAACAACCAACGAGGGCTTAAAACTGATTAAAATGAATGACGTTAAGCGGCGGGCATATTTTAATTATTTAATGCTAATTAATATGTTTTGTAAAACCACAAAAGCAGCGGCAATAACAACTACTATCCAGCGGCAGCAGCTTGCTATTAACATTTCATAATGAGTTTTGCATTTAATTTTGTCAAAGCGTGCTAAGCTCTGTTGACAGCCGAAAGGAGAATGGAGAATGGAGAACGGAGAAAGGAGAAAGGCATTTTAATGTGCGTGTGTGTGTGTGACGCCCAGATACATGTGGCGAACTATTGAGACAGACTGTAATTAATTTGTTTGTTGACTTGGCAACCGCTACTGATGGAACTGCGCTGCCGCCCCCGAGTGTGCGTGTGTATGAGTTCGCCTGTGTGTGAGTGTGTGTGTTTGAGAATTTGCGGGCTGCTCGTCAACTTTCCTTCACAGCTGTCAGAAACCGAAAAGTGTGGCTTAGTTTTTTGATATTTCTGTTTGTGGCTGCGAAAGCCTTGAGACGGGATATTTTCATTTGCATTTCGATTTCCAAGAACATTTAATGTTTGCCAATTTTCTGGGAAAAGTAAACGCGCCTGAGAAAGGAAAATTGAAGCTTTACAAAATCAAAGAATATTTTCTGAGCATGAGATTAAAATCTAGATTAAACGGATTTCCGCAGAAAATTATACAGGGAAATCCAAAAAAGAAACGTAGTAAAGAAGTTAAAAAAGAGCTATTAAACAAAGCTCGTTTCCTCCTCAATTGTTGTGAAAAAGTTTTTGGGAACATATTCTATTCCCCTTTCGACTGTTTTGCCCCCATTACCCCCGCTGATTTATGCTGCACATTAATATTTTAATGTCTTCATTGCCCGTTTGTGTAGGCAGCAAAAAATAAACAAAAAGCAACTGCCTCGGTCCCCAGCAATCCATTAAACGTTATCAGCCAGTGACACAGTCCTGGCTCATTTCAAAAGTACCCCATCCCCCATATATACCCTCCCCCCACTTGGAAAAACAGCCCCTGGTGACTGTTTACGCACATTTGTCTTGTGCCGGGCGGAAAAGCGAGGAAAACTTTTTGAAGGCTGGCCAAACTAGCACGACTACGACTACATGGAGAACCGGAGATGCAGGAAGATAGAGATGGAGGAAGGACTAGGCGAAGGTTTTTCCTGCCGCCTTTGGCGAAATTCAATTATAGCAAATCGTATGCAAATGAGTGTGTGCTTGTGTGTGTATGTGTGTGTGTGTGTGGGTGGCCTGTAAAAGTTAAACAGCAAAAAGTGGGTAGACCGAGTAGCGTGGCTCTCTCCCTCGGAACGTTTTCAATTTCCAAATTGCATTCCGCTTTTCCTGGCCCTCGCCGCACATGGTCGACATCCTTTCGGATTTGGCGAAAAGCCTTTTTGTTGCACTCGCACTGCTTAACTGCATTAAGCATCGCACCTACACGTGTTATCCTCCGGATCCTCCTGCTGTCAAAGTCATTATTCATTTCTCACTTTGTTATTTCGCAACGTGTGCGGAATCCACTCCACGTTTCTAATTTCATTTTTTGCCTCGGTTTTTTCGCTCTCGAAAAAGCACGAAAATATTTTTGCTAGCGTAGTTTTTTAATTAGTTGGTTGCCAGGATGGCATGTCGCTCGAATCATTCACGCAATATATATATTTTTAGTTATGATCGCGTTTTAAAGTTATTTGCAACTAGCACTGCGCACTGTTTGCTAATTAGTTTCGGATGTCAAAAATGTAATTAAAGTTTTTGGTTTGATTTAAACAGTATTCGATTTCACATAATTTATTTGGGTACAGCAAATAAAATAACATTTGTAATACAAGAGATAAATAAATGTTTACTTACTGTCGGTTTCATATTTTTCAATACTTTTGCAAATGTACCATGTATAAGCTTCAAGGGCTCCTGACCGTTGGTGCAAAATAACTCCCGAAATCACTCATCCATCTTTTGTGAAATATTTCGTCCCTGGCAATTCCCCCTCATAATTGTCGAAATATCCAACACATTGTCAGCGCATTTTCCAATCCCCCACTTTTTGCCCAATTAAATGCAGCTTAAATTCCCCCTTCAAAATACAGGAAAACCCCAAAAACACACACACAGAAACACTCGTTCGTGGGGCCCTCGAATTGCCAGCCAACTGCACAATTTTTCAATCAACTAAAAATGTTTAGAATGGCTTATATTCATTCGCCAACCGATCGAACTGTGCTGAGCGCACTATTCGCTCCCCTTGAAAATGTGTGCCACTGATTGTGTGCCCCGCAGTTTGCAAAAAATGCCATAAAATAAAAAATGTCAAAAAAGGCGAGGCAGAGAAACTACAAAATGCAGACAAAAGTGGGCAGGGATAAGGAAAAAAAGAGAGAAAGAAAAAAAAGGAGAAAGTAGAAGGGGTACACAGAAAACATGGCTTGAAAAAAAACCATTTTTAACTTTAAACCAACAAGAATTTAGGTAAATTTGAGGAATACTCATATTCGAATGAGTTCCCAGATATTTTGTAAACTTAAAATCACTTTAAGTTATGTAATCAATTAAAAATTTGAATGATTTTTTCTTGATGTAACCAGAAAACAGATGTAGACAGTCTGGGGGCGCTTGAAATTGCCATTTCCAATTAACGCCATTGCGAAAATAGTTAAATGTCCACAGGACGATGGAGCAGCAACAACAACCCGTTCTGGCCGAAAACAACAGCAGCAAAGGAGCGGCTGAAAAAGGAAAAAGGACTCAAAGGAAGGAATTCGGCCATGGTGACATTGGCTGCCACTGAAACTCCTGTTACTGCACCCATTTTTGGTTTATACGCCGGCTTCCGTTACCGTTGCCGTTGCCATTTCCATTCGCAGCACCTGTTCCCCTTCCATTTCCATTTGGCAACACACAGATGCCAATTTCTGGCATTGGCTTACTGGCGAATTTTTCGCAGCTACTGCCGTTGCAGTTAGCGGTATGTGCAACTAACTCCATTAACGAACCGGAAACGGAAATACACAGCCGCACAGAGGAAGAATGGGCAGGGGGGAAACATTCGAGCGGGCTCTAATGACACACTGCGTGGCCTGAAGACACATGTTGTGAATTTCAGGTCGATGAACTCTGCCTAAAAATTGTCCAAATATTGTTCTTGTCCGTGGGTCATGGAACATACTCGTAAATATTGGACACGCTGGTTTTGTTTGTCAAATATTTTATATTTCAGTGAAAATTTGATTCTAAGAAATATTTACTGCATTTTTTTTTTTTTTAATCCGTACTAAATGAAAAAAAAGGTCATGAAACTTAAACGTTGTAATCTATTTAGATATTATTTAAGTTATGCAGTTTGTTAATTATACTTCTGTACAAAACTCATTAGATTTTTAAATCTCCAATTAAATTTTTTTATTTTATCTATTTTATTTTACACACCCTCCTGAAATGCTCTTTTAACCATAACAGATAATTCGCAGTGAAAATTTTCGGTTGGAAAACCACAGCCAAAAATACAAAAGAAGACTCGCAGTTTATTTTGAGGGCTGCGCAACGTTGCCATGTTGACCGAATTTTCCGCGGCTGTGTGTTGATAACGTTTGACCGTTCTCAAATGTCCATCCCATGTACCTACTGCCTCTTTCCCAGCAAAAAAAAAAAAAAAAAACAAAAAAAAGGAAGGAAAAAAAGCAAAAACCCCCGACAATATTTGCACGTTTCTATTGTGCTCGCTGGAACTGCGTTTAAACTGCGACTCGATTTTTATCGATTTAATCAAGCGGCGACTGCTGTTGTCTCTGAAGGTGGGCGGTGCTATTCTCCCGTAGACAAATATACATTTTTCTGTTGTTCAGCTACCCGGAGGACACTAAAAAAAGGACAAGAAAGCGGGGCGGACAGAGAACGCCAGCGATTTCCATACGTAATTGCACTGTAATTGACAATTTATTGTGTCAATCGCAATCGAGGCGCAATGCCGCATCGCATCCAGTGTTCTGCCAGCGGTGTGTGCCGCGTTTAATTAACAAGGCGACAACGATGCCAACAGTTAATGGGTGGTGCGATGGGTGGTGGTGGTGCTGGTGCGGTGGGTGGTGCAAAAGAACCGCGCTCGCAGCCAGCAAGGGGAAATTTAATCTGTTTTTTAAAACGAGCTGGATAAGTTGAGGCAATCAAGTGGAAAATCAGCTGTACCGCGCCAAATACAAAACCTTACCTGATCGGCTTCAATCCGGTGGGAAATTTATACCGCCAGTTGGAAAATGGGGATTAAATGGTGTTAGGAGTCTCCATTTTAGGTGGAAATGGGATTTTTCAGCTTTGCTGTTTAAGAATGGTAGATAAATTTAAAGAAGGCCTAACCAAACGAAAACTGCTGATATTATATGAAGATTAAACTAACAATATTTATTCTTTATACTATTTCTACTTTTGCACTTTATTTAGCTCCTTATTAAACCCAAGCCATTCTTTCCTTTCCAATTTTTCTGTACTCATCTGTAAGCCATTCCCATCCAATCTTAAAAACAAAGATACTGGCTAATTTATAGCCGGCATATCGGAGCTAATCAAAGCCCATCAAGCTAGGGGCCCACTAAACACCACGCTAATAGTGGCTTCCGTAAAGGATTTATGTTCGGCCCGTTGGGCATTGAGGCATTGCGGCTTTGAGGAATAGGAATCGGGCCATCTCCACATCTCCACAACCAAGGCATCTCGGCATCCCGGGCTCATCAGCATCCATCTTTGAGGCGTTGCTCGGTCATGGGTCTCTAATTGGCCATGGTCCTTGGGCCCACTCCTTTGTTGATTAACGTGCCCACCAATTATGCGGCCCATATATATCGTGCCCCTACACTGGTAAAAAATAAAAGATACATTTGGGAACTTATAAGAATTATCTAATATAAATCATCACAAATATCGTAAACAGTTTTTACGCATCACAATTAAAGGAAAGTAAGTTAAGTTACAGAAAAGTTCCTCCCATTGCATTAGTTATATTTGAACTTTACTTACATAATTTCTCTCAGTGTTGTATGGCAGAGGGGGACCCCATATCGACGTGGCCAGTGATAAAGTGTGCGTAACAAAAGCTAATAATTGCCAAGGCGACGTGGCCGGCCACGGTGAAAAGTCGCCCGTGCTTTTGCCGCTCGTTGAGTGGCCAAAAACTTTGGCATCATAATTTATAGCTGCGTTAAACAAGCGAGGATAACAAATTAATTTTGTCTGGGGCGAAGGCACAGGCGGCGACCAAGAGGAAAAAACCGCATCTCAGGACGATGCCGGCGAGGACTTATGAGCACGACGTTTACTCTCGAATTTCTTAGTTGGGCCAATTAATTTCTAAAGTCAGGACGTGCTCGAATCCTCCATCTCCTCGCCCTCTATATTTGGCTGAGTGTGTGTGTGTTGGTGTGAGTATTTGTGTGTGTGTGTGTGTGCTGTCTCGTAAATCTTAACGAACCAAAAGCAAAATTCCTACGCATCTCTCAGCAGGAACTCACTCGCGAATGCCGCTCATAAATATAACTTCCAATGGCCATCGAGGCTAACAAGCGTGGGTGGAGCAATTGAAGGTGACTGATATTGCCAGGTGGGATTTGGGGTTTATTGGGCTGGCCATAGGGTAAACAAATTAATTACTAATTGTGGGGTATAAGAAAAATATCTATTAATTTAAAAGAGCAATTTAGTTTGGTTATTGCAATTGACACCTTGTATATTCGAATAATAATATTTGTGTGTGTGCTTTCCAATTTATTTAATAATATTATCATATATTGTATTTTATAATTTAATAATCCTATTTAGGGTATCAAAAATGTTAACCCTTCTCGACCAACCATCTTGTTATTCCACCATTTGCGACCATAATGGCCATTGTTTGTGTCTGATGGTTGGGGGAATCCCCTTGCCAGCAGCTCCCACTGAAATACGTCAAAATATTTGGCATTCGATGCGTTGTTTGCCACGTTCTGCAACGGAACGCCAGTTCTAATATTTATGCCTCGAATGGAGAACGGAGAACCCATGTACCCTTACCCCTTGAGTCATAACTATGCGCCGGCATCTCTAATCGCAACTCGTGTTTGGTTTTGTTTTGTTTTATTGTCGCACAGTCGGGCAAAACACATAAATCTCGTACATGACTTGGACTTGGATGCTGGTCCGTCCGTCCCCATAAGCCTGACCACGCCCCCCATCTTGTGTGCCCGCCCCCAAAAGGTGTTGATAACGTTGTTCTCCGATTCCGATTCGGATTCAGATTCCGGCTGTACATCTTAATCGTAATGCAAAAGTTGTCAAGTTGATATGTAAACGAAAACGTGCTGCAAATATTTGCTGATGCCAAATTCTTTTCCATTTCTATTTCCATTCTGCTCGAGTGGCATGTCAACGCAGTTTTTCTAATTTATGAGCTTTGGCAACAAGATGGCACCAGGAATTGGCCATAAAAACACACGCTCTTTAGGCGTGATTCTAATCTGATTTTCTTAAATTTAGGTTTAATATTACCACGTTTTCGGAACTCCCATTAAATGGGATTTATGATTTGTTTCTTAAAGAGAGAAAGTTGATGTACCTTTAGGAACGGAAATGTTCTAAATTTTGATCAAATGATAGCACACTCGAACTACTTTTTAATAATTTTACCTCCATTTTTGCACTCGTGGCAGTGCTGAGTTTGGTTTTTTAATTACATGAAAATCAAAAGCGCATAACGCTGCAAATCCCAACTTTTTGCAGGTGAATAGAGCGGAAAGGGGTGTAAAATGTGATTCAGCCACAAAATCAGGCTAGAAGGCTTGTCAGTACACACACAGCACATACACACACTAACACTCACTAGCGCACTTCGAGCAAGTATTAATCCACATCCGAGTTATAATTCATGCTGATTGTATGAACATTGCAGCTTTTATGTGAACCGTAAAACTTTACTTCCTGACTTTTCATCAGCCACGGACCATTCCACCTGGGCGAGACTCAACCACAGATACATATGCACGCCAGCTTTAGCTGCAAAGTTGAGGAAATTTTCAATTTTTACCCCTCTCCAATGGCACACAATATTTTTGTGTGCGAATAGTTTTTCGGTGTAATTCCAGTTACAGTTTCGGCCAAGGTAAGCCGGCTATATGACTTCGGTTACAAAGGGCTTATTCACACACATAGACAACCCCACAAACACACCCACACATACACACGAATGCCCGGAATGAGCGACTCTGTGTAGTTGCTTCCGTTTCCGTTGGCAACTTTGTCCTTTCATTGCTCTGCTCTGGACCGTGTGCATCGCCCCCACTCAACTTAAATATCATTATTATTAACCCGACTGGTTTACACTTGAAGAATTTAGACAAAACATTTTAGCAATTTCTTTTAATACGCTAAATGTTTAGACTTAAGTACCAACGTAAGGTGACTAAAGTATTTATCCTTTGAAAACTTAAGGCAACTTTAAGTATTTCAAATATCTATTTATTTACATCATATATGTTTTTTATTTTTGAAATGAGTTTTTCCTGTTTTTAAGTGCACTTTAACAACTGAATGGCGGTTTGGGTCACCACTTCAGCTGCGTTGAGCAGCGCCAGACTTTGGTTAGGTAAATTATACTTAATGCTAGGCCCACGCCCACCTTGCCACCTTTTCACCTTACCACATTGCCACCTGCCTCCGACCAGCTCTTATTCTTTTTCCAGTCGGGAGAGCGAAAGTTATGCCTCGTTAGGGTCTCCACTTGCCACCTCCACTCACGTAGTTGTTAAATGCCACGTTTCACTTGAATAATTGAGAGCGATTAGGCCAGAAACTTTTGCATTGATTAAGGTTTAAGTTGGCCAAACATTTGCCCAACTGAAGGGGAAAACGGGGGGAAACCCCAAACTAGCCCCCATCGTTGTCATTGTTTTCCATCGGCTCGACTCGGTGTATCGGTCGGTTTGAGTGGCTGTGGGTCACCTCCTCCGGTTTGCCGACGTCCTGCTCCACCTTTGTCATTTGCTATCAGCAAATGTTTAAATATGCATTACGTGTGTTATTCTCATGTTCAGCAGCACTTGGGGATTACCAAGTGCCGTAGATGAAAGTCCTCGATAGAGAGTTGGAAAGGACTCCTCCGGCCAACAGCTACTCCCCAGCCACCAGCCCCCTGTCCCCATTTCCAGTCCCTCCCCCCAAGGACCTTCTGTCTGCCTCGGTAAAAAATTCAACAATTTGGGGATTTTCCAACTGACTGCTGCCTGTGCAATCCAAGTCAAATCGAGTTCAACCAAAAACTTGTTATGGCATCTTCAAACAATCGGAAGATGGAGATTCAGGATTGAAATAATATAGATGACCCGTTTAAGTTTTGTGTTGCTTATCTGGCATTTTGAAGGGTATTTATGACTTTAAAATCATAGCTTGGAAGTACTTGATAGTAATTAATATTTAGGAAGAAGAGACTATTCCTTTTGCAATCAGGAATCTCTTTTTAATATTCAAAGGAAACCCTGAGATATCGATTCCACACAATTATGAGTCTTCGTTCTCAAAAAGCAATGACTTCTCCAACACTTTTGCCCCGACCCGGAAAAACACATTCCAAAATGTGCTCACGCTTCGAGCACTAATTACACCTGGTCTCAGTCACTAATGAAGCCAAAAATGTATCTCACAGGCAGAAATGGCCAAAATGCTGGGCTGCATAAATTTCTCGGCCAAATCGAGAAAAGCATGAAAAGGCAAGACAAGAATGTGGCCAGGCGATAGGGAAATGCAAATCACACTGCTGGCTGGCAGGCAAAAACAAGCAGTGTGCCCATCATTATGCCAGGATGAGGCAAAAAAAAAAAAAAAAAGAAAGCAGAAAGCAGAAATACGGCAGGCGAAGAGATCTACGCCGGAGAAAGACAGAAGGATGCCCATGGATGGCACATTATCTGGCTGTGAGGATGGTAAAATGGCAAATGTCAAACGTTTTGCCAGCGCTCAGCTGAAATTTGCATGCGGGGCCACGCCCCCTCTCCCAGCTACGCCCTAAACGCTCTGCCTCTCTCCTTTGTGTGCAATTTTCACAAATGCAAACACTTTGATTTCGGTTTCAGAATTTTCTCGTCCTTCTTCCTTTCTTTTTTTTGGGAGACTTTCAGAGGAAGAGGATCAACTGCTGCACACAAACGCAGTTGCCTTTGAATGGGCGACGCCAGTGTGTTTGTGTGAGTATTATTTATGTTCTGCGCTAGAAATCTATTTGCACCGCACCACAAATCTCAGCTCAGCGAACGCAGAGTGAAAAAAATAATGGATGGATGGCTGACTGAGGGAGAGAGGGGCTGGAAAATTCAGGAAAATGCAGGGGGAGGGGAAAAGGGGAAAGGCCAAGGGAAGTGCACTGGGAAAGGCGAAGGCAAATCCATTCAGGGGCAGCCATCGGACAACGCATCGCATTCGCATTAAATCGAAGTCGTTTCCATGACTGAGCCACCCACACAAAACCCCGGCCCACAAACACAAATACAGATCCTAAACCCACGAAGCCACACCCTCGCACACCCACACACAGACACACAAACTTTAGCCATTTGCCAGGCGAATTCTACGAGACTCCAAAACTTGGCATTCGAGTTGGATTCGTGGAATTATTGTATAATTCAAAATGGAATTTAATTAAAGATTAATTGGAATAAATTATGAATTATTAGTTGATAATGCAGAAATTATAGAGCTGCTGGAAACTTAAAAAGAAAACTTTAAAATCACCTTTACAATAATCAACTAAACCACAACTCAACTAAAATATTCCAAAATCAACTGAAAGAAAATCTTTAAAAAAATTTTATACACTTACCATTATGTTCATAATTTTCTTGATTAATATCAAATTTTGGTTTTGATTTAAAAATATAATTCAACTTTTTTTTGTCCCAGATTTTATTTAATTCAATCCTTGGTAAGAGTACCTTTGAAGGTCTATCCTGCGATTTCTGATCTATGTGTTTGTTGCTCCACTGCTCGATTCTGTTTGTTTGTTGTTGTTTGAAGTCGGTGTGGGCTGGAAATCAGGTTGAGTGGGTGGGCAGGCACTAACTCACACAGGGACACACACAAACCGGGGCCGAGGCACTTGCATATCTGTGTAAATTTATGATTGCCCCATTTCCGTTTTTTACAGTCAGCTACAGTCCACGCCATTGCTATTGACTGTCTGTCAGACTGTCTGTGCCTGTGTCTGTGTGGGTGTATTTGTGTGGGTTTGTTTGTGTGAGGGTGAGTGAGTCTGTGTGTGGCTGGTCCTGCTCCTGGTTGCTTATCCTGTGACCGGCATTATTGTGTGACCCCCTTGGGCTGAGCTGCACTTTTCTTGCCCGCGCCTTTCTTTTTCTTTTTCCGCTCTGCGATTTTCTCTTCACTTTTTTTTTTTTTTTTTTTTTTGTTCAAATCCAATGCCGCCTGCAGCTGACTTTTGAGTGCACTTTGAAAATGGAGGAGATAACTATTGTGGAGCTCAGCAGGAAATTCCTTATTATGTAAATTATTACCTTTAAGCCGTAATATTATGAATTTGTATAAGCAAATTCTCTGCCTTCGTTCAAGAGAATCTATTATTATACTCAGCTTTCCCCCTTAAATTTCTTTTTATTTTAAACATGAATGCTCATTAAAGCTTGCAATTCCTTTATTCTAATCTTTAGGAAAACCTTTTTAAGTATACTGTTTAGTGAAAGATTTGGTGTAGAATTTCTTTGAGTGTGCTGGTTGTCCTGGACGAATGCTGGCCACGGATTGCCACGGGTATTGACTCGTCGTGGTTCGCTGCACCGCTCAACCACCCGCCAAGCACCACCCACCACCCACCACCCACCAATCCACCACCCACGTCCATTGCAATGGTTATGGCTTTGAAGCTCGCCCAGCTGTAGAGCCGTATGGGGTTTTAATTTTGACAGCTGCAGATAAATTGTTAAATGCAGGCCCGTTCTGCTCCCTGAGTGCTTTATGTGGGCTTACGCTTGTAGGTGTACGAGTATCTGGGCGTACGAGTATCTGTATCTGTAGAACGTTGCCCCTTTGTGTGCCGCTCGCTGTCCGTGTGGTTGAATATAAATTTATCTGCCCCTTTTTGCTCATCGCATTTTTCAGCATTTTTCTTTTGGCTCTCAGCCACCTCGATCGCCTTTCCTCCGCACTTTTGTTGTTTTGGCATTGACAGGCGGCCATCAAATGCATTCTGCTCGTCCTGCCACGCCCCCTTCGGCACGCCCCCGAGGGAGGCCTGATTGCAGGCGTCGGGATAAGAGAAAAAAGGACAACATATTAAAAAAAAAAATGGAAAAATTGGCATAAAAGAGGAGTACGAACAGCACTCGAAAATGCATTGCATCTATCAGTTTGTTCGCGCTCAGTCGGTCCATGAAATATGTTCGAGGCGCATTTATGTCATAAATAAAAATGGCGTTAAATATTTTCTGGCCGTTGACTGGGCCGTCAATTCGTTTTCCATGGATCAACATTTAACGCAATTTAAAAAAGTTCATCTCTCCATTTATCCACCCCTTTATGTATATTTGCATATTTATTCATTTGATTGGAGTTGGGCGAAGTTGTGGTTCAGGGATTGCTGCGGAAATATTTGCAGAAAATCAGGAACTGGTTAATTCTTATTGCGAGTTCAATAGTTTTTTTTCCCTCTTACTTTGTAAATATTTGTTTGGCGTACCATTTGGAATGTTCAATAATTTTCCATTTCTGTCAATTTCGGATTGGTTATATTGCATTCTTTTTTTTCCAAACAATTGGATGGTTTTTATATTAACTAAATAGCTTTTAACTATAAGAATTCATACAATTTTATTGTATTTATATTTATTTTATTCCGTTTGAATATAATTTATTTTAAAAAGGTCGGCATTTTACATCAACCTCTATATATTTAAAAATTTAAGTGGTTCACCTGCTTTCCTAGCTTTTAATTTTCCTTATTCCCCGTAAGTTAATCAAGTTAATATTGAATTCCTTTTTCCCAGGACATTTTTGTCTCCTCGCCTCATTTCTTATCTCTCGCTCCATTTAACTCAATTTGAGGCAACCGCAGTGCACTTTTCGGGCTTTTCCTCTGGCCCTTTCTCTGATCCTGCTTTTGTCCTGCTTCCGGCGGCCCCACTCTCACACACACACTTACACTACACACACATGGCTGGCACTCAGAGGAAATGAAAATGCAGACCGATGAAAAGGAAGAAAGAGTAAAAGTAGAGTGCAACGGGCTGGTGAAAGCCGCGTTGACATTTTCATTTAAATTATGCACATCACTTGAACTTCCTTGCAACCACACCCCTCCCTCTTACATCCCTTCCCTCACACACACACAGAGGCACACACAATGGTGGAAGAAAAGTCAGCGAAGACACCAAGGTCCTTTCCCAGGACTTCTTAACCCACAACGCGCTCCTTCTTAACTTTTTGTCAACGCACATTTCACAGTTATGGCAATGGCAACTTTGCCTTCGCTTCCTGAGGCATTGTCTGCAATGCAGATTCAGATTCTGGGATTCTCTGGTTCGGATTCGGATCCAGATTCAGATTGAGATTCCGGTGCCCGCCGACTAATTAAAACGGAAATCCACAATGGACCCCAGCCCGCCACTTCCGTTTAAGTGGAGCGCAAAAGTAAAAGAACAATTTTTATGTTTCCTCGGCAATAAAAAAAGTTCAAAGTTTTTTATTATAATTTCTTACGCCACCTCCTTCCACTCGAAATCCTGCCAAGAAATCCTCCCCGAAGGACAAGCCAAAGCGGTTGTAAGCAGCCGCTAAGCCTGAAAAAAGGAAAAAAACTCTAAAAAAAAACCCAAATAATGTAAAAACTTTTCAGCCTCCGATGGTGTAAAATTAATAAAAATTACGAGACAATGTTGAGCTCGTGAAGTTTAGCGACTGTTTCGCGTTACTTTGAATTATTGTCAACTCGGCCTAGAATTTTTGGCTCGAACTTTACTTATTGTTTGGGGATTGGCCAGCAGTAATTATGAGCAAGCTATAAGTGTTATGAATGTGGAAAATCAGCATTTAAAACAAAGAAATCTTTAACACAATCCCATCAAAGTTTTAAGCACAAACAAACTTTATGTTTGTTTGCTCTAATTTGCTCTCCTTGTTCATAAACCTCGCCCATTAAAACTCTTGTTGCTTAGTTAAACTACATTGAAGCTTAACCAAACATTATTTTCTCAACCTTCTTGTTGGCCAAACTCCAACAGCTTTTGTTTCGCTTATATCCTGCAACCATTATTGTTGCCAGATCAGCCGATGGCTAAATATGCTAAAGGATAAAAAGTGGCAGTGTGTGTGTGTGGTGCTCTTAATTAGAGTCGCGTTTTAAGGTTATTGTTCTTGCGCGTGCGTATCCCCATTATACTCAGGTTTGACGCCCCAAGGATGCTAACCCACACATATACTCCCACACGCCCACATACACGTGTGGCGATACGTGTGTCAGATATATGACTAATGCATGCACATTATCCTGGCATATCCCTCAAACACTACGTGTGGATAATGAGCTGGGCCCGCGGCTATGGGATTGAATAGTGGAGCAGCAGCTTCCACCGGGAAAATGCTTTGACCACGCTCGTGGTTTTCCAACGAAAATGCATTGTTTTCCTTTCGCTCACGCCGCGAGCGAATCCGCTGCTCAAATGTTTATGTTTCAGCGGTGGTGGTAAGCTGTACAGAAAATTGAGGGAAAATATTCCAACGGAATTAACAGATCCGCAAAATCAATTATGCAGCTTTAATGGCCATTAAATTAACATTTCCCCCTTTCACTCATCTCCGTCGTTTCGTTCTCCCTAATCAATCAATTTGATTTTGCAACTGGCAAGCAAATAAACTTAAATTAAAATAGAGCTGCTGCCGAAAATTCAAATTAGTTTGCTCGCAGTACAAGTGGATCTCAGCTGAGTTGAGCGTCTTTCACAGCTGCCTCGTCATGTATAAAACTGTCGCTTTGTGCGGCGTCAGTCGATAAAAGGGGAATTTGCCACAAAATGTTTAGACCATTGACGTTGCAGGCATTGAAATAAATTGCCAATTTACAAAGCGGAGACGAGGAAAGAATTTTCGGTGAATTGCGGCAGGGAATCTCCTCATTCTCCGCTCCAGGTGTTCCCTCTGCATCAGAGAAATGGCGATGGAGACAAGGAGAGAAGCCGAGAATTTGTTCTGCGTAACAAATGTGCATTTAATGCAGTTTTCTCTGTCTCCGTCCGCAGTGTAACAAAGTTGCCAGCAGCTGTGCACCACTATATGTAGCACTAGCAACGACAAATTACACATACGCCACGTTGCCGGCAATCAGTTATGCAGAAAAGTCCAGAGACAAATGCACTGGAGAAAAATGTTAAACCTTTATAAAGAAGTGCTCTACAAAATTACTGTTGCCCAAAATATTTAGTAAAAAAATCCAAATATTTACATTTATTTACAAAAGCCAACATTTAAGTTACATTTATTATTTATTGAATAATGTGTTCTAAGAAGTGTGACTTTTTTTTGTAATTTTAACAAAGTGCACTTTTCTTAATACCGAAATGCAGGAGCTTCTGCAGCCAAGGCTTTGACTCTCTCCAAAATGTGTAAGAACAAAGTGTGAGCCTGGCCAAAATAAATATGCTGCATCTTTGATGCAGTATTCGAGCAACAGGCAGCAGGTCTGCCAACAGCCAACTGCCAACTGCTGCTGGCACTCGGCTGCTTATATTGGAAAAAGTTAACTTATTGCATAATGCTTTAAGAGCCAGCGACTAACGTCTGCCGTTGGCATAATGAATGAGCAGTCGAAGGAGCCAGCCACTCAGAAGCTGCTTTCATGGCTTTTCCCCTCCTCCTCCTCCAAATGGCCTGATTCATGGCTCGCATCCGCATCATCCGGCAGCATTTGGCAGCCCGATCCGTTTATGAATGCATCCAGTTGCCAGCGAGTGCTGCGTGTAACGCTGCAAACTGAATATGCAGATAATTTTTCACTCGATATCATCGCTAACATAATTTGTTTGCCGATTGGCCTGGCTGCATGTGAAATTGATAGTCGAAAAATAAATGAGAAAGCCGAAACGCACTTTTCAATTTCATGCCACCCCGAATTACATCGAATTGATAGCCGAGTTGGAAAATAGGAATAGGGAAATTCAGCTGCATTGCTATTTTTACAAATTTAAAATTTGATTTACGGTCGTATTAAGTTTGTAAAAATGCATTTTGATAAAATGAATGCCCATAATTGTATGCTACATATTTTTTGATAATAATAAACATAATTTTGGAAAGTCAAACATAATTTAAATAAATCAATTTGGGATCTACAAAAATGTATTTAACAAATAAAACAAATTTATAACTCGTAATAGATAAAATATATATTTTTTTATGAAATTTTGCTTCAATTACTAGTTTTAAATTAGTTGCAAAAGAGAGACACTGATAAAGTTGCGCCTGCAAATTTGCTTGTTAAATTTGTGAACCACATTTGACATAGGCACGTTCTGGCGCTCTGGTTATTCCACTGCCACGTCGACACCTTTGACACTTGGCCTGCTGCAGCGGCAATCTCGCTGCACGACCCTGCTGTCTCAGCAGAAAAAAGAGCCGAAAATTGCAAATAAAATTGAAAATTCAGCGCGCTGTCTGCCAAAATCAACATCGAGTCGAAGCCTTCTCCGGACAACTTGTCAGCCTCCGGTTTTTGGTCTATTCCGGTACCGAATCCGTATCCGAATTCGAGTCCGAATCAGGATGCCAGGCCCATGCAACGCACGCAATGTCAAATGTCATGTGCTTCTCGGAGGTCCTTGGTGTCCTGCGGTTGCCTATTTAATGTCTGCCAGCTGCTGTCGTTGAAAATATTGTCAAGGTGTCAGTAGTAAAGTTAATTTCTGGCCTTCTATCTCAACTCTCTACCTCTCACTCCCTCTCTTACTCTTCCGTCTCCCTTTCCCTCCTGCGGTTGTGGCTCCCAGTGTGTCTGTGTGCAACCGCTCAGCTGTAAAAGAGCCGGAAAGCCACTCTGGCCAGGATCAGCCAGGATTGTGGGTGGTTTACGGGTGGCTGGGGCGTTGCGAGTGTCGTGTGTCACCGCAAAATGAGTCTCATTGGAAATGAATGTGTGCAGCTCTCGTTGCTGCCACATGGGGCATAAAAGCATTTCGGTTTCGCTTCCCTTATGAAGAATGGGCGAGAAACCAAAAGTAGATGTGTAACATTACAAACGGCCAATTGGCTTTGCATATTAGAAACCAGTGGCGCTATTTGTGTTTAGTATATATTTTCTTCACTAACACTCGTAGAAAGTTTCATCTTTGTTTTCCTAAATTCAATTGACGTTTTCCCAAGGCTTTTTCGTTTTCCTTGCGACGAATGCAATTTTCTGCCGCAGTCGCAGGGCAATCAAACTTCATTATAAAGCCAACTCCCAATGCAGCCACTCAATATTTATGCAAATTCGGCGAGCTGCACAATTTCCATAATTAAATATAGCCAACAAAAAAACGAGAGACAAAAAACGAGAACTTTTGGGATAAGAAGTGAAAATTGCTGAGAAAACTACAGCGGCTGCGAAAAATATGTGCGACCAAGAAAACTGCGAAAGAAACAACAAAAAATCGTCACAGAAAAGAATCGAATGGTTGATGGCCTTTATTAATATTAAATAAAGAATGAAAAAACTGTTTTAACAGCTATACTATTTTCCATTTCTCTATTTTTCATTTCTATACTACAGTTAATTTCGCTTTTATTTTAGGTATATAATTTTTTTAAGGAGTTTTCTATATTGATATACCTTTGCTATCCTGTAACCACTGGCTGATAGCTTGCTGATGGAGCGGCGAAACTGGGGGCCAAGTATGCCGTGTCAAAAGCGGAACTTGGCCTTCATCCCCTGGCATCGGCATCACTCTTGGCCGGATGCTTCTGTTGTGGTTGCCAGCCCAAGACGCCAATGCGGAGCGGATCCTTTTGGCTTCCACCCCTTTCTGTTTTTTTTTTGCAGCTCGCCAAAGCAATGACTTGGGGCCAATGGAGGCGGCTGGAAAGCCAAATGCATTAAGTGGGCGTGGCTGCGCTGGCGTTGGCATAACTTTCAAAAACTAATTAAGCCAACTTAAGTGCGGAGCAGCTTGGCAGTTGCCCGAGGGCGCGGGAATGCCACGGGTTTCGGCCTGGCCTACCAGGCATTTCAATCAAGCGTCGCCACAAGAGACGACTCCAAAGCGTGGCTACCGAGCTCCAAGTTCCAAGGAGAGGCTAAAATGCTGGCAGTTTTCCTCAAAAAGCGACAGCTAAGATCTAAAGTTAAAAGTTAATTGATTTGGTTACAAACAAGAGAAATATAAATTTAAGTTTCGAACTATCAAATATTAAATTTTTTAACAATATATATTTTTATTAAAATAAATCTTGACTTAGCCACAAATTTCTGTATTAAGATATTTATAAAAGGGCCCAGATTTTTAATTACAAATCTCAGCCAGGAGTTGAAAATTTCGAGGATTTCGTGTGCTTGTGTTTGTGCAATGGTGTTGATTTAGGTTCACTTTAGCGTAAAATGAATGTCCCACTTCAAATAAAAGTCGCACGCTGTAAATCACAGAGCAGCTGAAGAGAGAGCGAAATAAAAGGACGGGAGAATCCCGAGGAGATTCCGCTGGAGAATCAGGAGCAGGACAAGGACAAGGAGCAGGAGCAGGAGCCGCAAGTGCGGCGGAGCGTTCTCTATTTGTGTTTGTGACACTTTGCCGGCAACAAGGAGCGACAACAGCACTTGAATGCGCCGCATGAAACTGGCTTGCACTTGAGTGGCAAGTTTAGCAGGGCGGCAGCCGAAAATGTCCAACGGCGACGAGGTCGTTGAGGATGACGAGGACGACGAGGACGAAGACGAGAACGATGATGACAACAAGGACAATGTCGTCCCTGGCCAACGCCACATGCCGCATGCCCCATGCCGCCGTTTCCCAACTGCCACCGGAAGTGGCCTGCCGCAAGTGTCAGCGGTCGGTGGGCGGCCAACACTCTTCATAATTCCCTGTCAGTACCGGTCCTGGACCCACATTTCCCCTCACCCACACCCCCATCCCCTCCACTCCTCGTCCTTCGGCACTAAATGACACTTTATAATTGTGCGCCTCAGTGCAAAAGTTTAACAATAAATTGAAAAGTTTCCACGGCTGCTGCTGAAGTCAAGCCAGCAGGCGAAAGGCGTTTTTTATTATCCTTTTTCGGCCAGCTTTTAGCTGCTGTGTGTTTGTGAGTTTTAAATGTGCATTTTACAAATGTTACTTGTGGTCTTAACCCCCTTTCACCCCCTTTCCCCCTTCAACTGAACTGCAAGTTTCTGTTTCGGCCCTCAGTTTTTGCCGGCTGTTGATGCTCGGATTATTAAAGCCTGCAACTTGAACTTCCCAACTGCCTCAAAGCTAACGAGTTAGCATACAAAACTTAGCAGAAATAAAAAGGATTCCAAAGCGGAAACAGAACTCTGGACTCGGACCCTTGGCAAAAGTTGCACATTCTCTTTTAATGATAAAGCAATTTTTGGTAAACACAGCCGGGCATCAAATTTGAAAAATGCCTTTGCCATACTGACTAATGACTGTAAGAACTTATCTACCGTTTATTTACTCTTTAAGCTACATTTTTTAAGATATGGTAAAAAATTAAATAAATAAAAAACTATTTGTGATTGATCTATATATGATTTAAATTGAATACATATCATAAAAATTTAATTTATCGACTAAAAAAAACTTAACTAATGATGCAGTTGGTTAGAGGAATGAAATAGGAACATTAAGAGATATGCCACTTCAAAATCATATTAAAAGTGAATTTTGATAAATTTTCAACAAACCAAAAGGTTCTGGAAAATAGCTTGCACATTGAGAGACTAGTATAAAAATAGCACTCTCCTAACTTCTCATTAAATAACTAAAATAAACTCACACTTTTCCATCTAAATTCATTTACGCCACGCTTAGCCTTTAAACCCGAGTATACACTCAAACATTTAACATGAGAATTCCAATCAAACTATTTAACTCAGCTCTTTTCAAATGTTTAGAGTTCCTTGCTAACAAAAGTTCATTAGTTTAATTCGGGGGGAAATTGTAATGCCAATTACACGCATAATACGCACAATTACAGAATGTCGGAATAGAAACCGAATTTTTGGCCCCAAAAGGAATTTAATGTTTGCAACTTTGAAGGCAAAAGTTGGTGGCTGCAAAAAAAAGTCATCTAAGCCAGGGAATGGCGAAAAGTTACAGCTTTAAAGTTGCAGAAACTGAGCCAAACAGCTGCCGACAAAAGGCGGCGCGGATTATGACCAAAACTGGTCCATGAATTCCCTTCCCACTTTTCAGTCCATCGCCGGCTGAATCCGGTTGCCATTTACAAGAAAACAATGGCTCAAAAAGTTATTTCTTTTTTTTAGATCTCCCTCTATCTTTTTTTTCGGTGGAAAATGCATGCAATGTGCGTTCGCCCCGAAAAAGGATAAAGTTGTGAAATAAAAAAAAAAATATATACAGGACAACAAAAAACTAAAAACTTTTGCCATGACACTAGCCATGTTGCAAGTTGTTCGCTTTTGGGGGTTCTGTTTGAATAATTTTAAGGAAGGATATAACAGTTTTTGGTTTGGGATTATCTTAAGAATTTAGTTGTTTTTTTGGAAAAGAAAACACTATGTTATTTAATGGTCAAAAAATATAAAGAGATTTGCCTCAAAGCATTAAGCTTTAGAATAGCTCGATAACTATTTAAGTCTTAAAATAGAATAAGTTAAAGTGTACAACTTATTAGAATCTCCAGTTCTGTACCACAAAATGTTATAGTTGTATAAAATTAAACTACGATTTAAAGCGTACATTTTATTCTACAAGCCTCAAGTTCTTCCACAGTTTTCTCTTCCCCATGCAACCAAAATTTTGCATGCATTTTGTGGCTCTTTCGCAACTGGAGTGCGAGCGAGGTGTAACAATAATGCCACTTATTTTTATTTTCATTCCCCAGGCAGTGGTCATAAAACTGCCATAAAAATACCCGCACAATGCTGCGGCTTAAACCGTGAAGACTTGGTAAGATCCGCTTGAGTTTTGGCCGAAAAGCACACAACGTGCAACAAACTTTGACAAACAAATCGGAGTTTACGGCTGACCAAGTGACCACATAATTACACTTTGCACTTGCCCCGAATTTGCTTTGCTCTGCCTTGTGGTCTGGCCAATGCCAATTATAAGCCATGGAATTTAACAAATTAAGCCTCATTACACACGCACCCATACTAACACACATGCACACACCCACACCCACCCAAACACACAGACACACATGCAACTGACCGCAATCCAGTGCAGCCCGCCTGTTGACACATGACCCCAACCACTTGGCCAACAACACCACCCATCGCTACCCACCCAAACTTTTTGCCCCACCCAAAAAGCCATTTTGCCTGCTTGTGGCTGGCCTAATTGCTCATAATTCAAATTGCACTCAAAGAACCCCGTCCCTCAATCCGATTTCCTCGTGGAAAAAGGTGCTGAAAGAAGTAATTAAAAGAACATACGACCGCCAATTAATAAAAGCTGGCAGGTGGGCTGCGAAAACAATTATTAAATTTTAAAATATTGATAAATAACACACTTCGACCAGCGGGTGGGCACAAAATGCCAGTTAATTGATGCATGTTTGGTGACATTTATGAAAATCGATGTGATTAGTGGTGGTCTTCACAGCTGAGATGTAAGTTTTAACAAATTACTTAATTTGAAGTTTAAAGGTAACATTTAACAGCTTCATTTTAACACAAGGTATGGGAAGTATTCTTATTTGTAATAATAATTTCTTAAATTATTCTTTCGAGTGAATGTAACCCAAGTGATTCGTAAAGTGACTTTAAATGTATTCATTTTAGAAATCCCTCAACTAAATCAAAGTTAAACATTTTATTAGCTTACCCGGCGGAGTCACAAAGCAACTTTCAATTAAATAGCTGGCTGGCAGCTAGCTCAATCTCATTCTCGTCCTCATTCCCGTTTTCATTCTCGGGCTCGTTCTCGTTCTTGGCCAGGCCAACTCCTTACGGACTTAGGGACGTCAAACAAAAGAGCGCCAGAATAACCCGAAGACCCGACCCAACCAGGCCATGAATTCATTTTAAAAAATTGCAGCTAGAAAACAAAGGGACCTGCCATTGTGCAATTAAAATTGTATGGCACTGGGGACTCCTGGCGGAGCAGGAGCCGAAGCAGAAGAACGAGCTCAGCGCCCAAGTAGTTGGCAAAGAAAAGGAGCTTTTCCGAGGACGAAAACGTGGGTGGGCTACACAAGGCGACGCTGCCTGCCGATAAGAGAAATTAAAACAAACAGACGCCGCACGCCCTGCGACTGTACAATCTGGACAATTTCCGAAGTGACACACAGGGCAAAGCAAATAGCAGGACACCAGGACATCAGGACGCAGGACGACCTCACCGAACCGTCGGCCAGCCAAACAAAACCAAACCAAAAGGAACCGAAGCAAACCAAACCGATCCGACGGTTCAATCCTGACCAGCTGGCCATGTTTACGGGCGTATCATGACAGTTTTCCTCCTGTTACTTATTTCTTTTCTTGCCCGCTTTTCCCTCCCTTTGGAGTACGTGGTAATCCAGGATAACAAGGGTATACGAGTATATAGGAAAAACAAGAGAATTTTGTATAATCATTTGTTAATTTTAAATGAATGTATAAACATGAACAATAAACTCATGAACGCACAACATTTAAAATAATTATATAAATATTCGTAATTTTTTCATTAGTTTATAATATACCTATATACCTCATTATTATCTGATCTCAAAATATGTAAGGAAAATATATCAATTTTTAATATATTCCTGCACTTTAGGTATCTTCAAGTCGTTTAACTCCACTTTAGCCTTCTGACTACTTATTTTTTTCTTGTCCTTCGTCCTGTTTACTTTGCTGGCCCTGCCTCATGTGCTTTAAGTTGTCACAAGTTGTCGAGTCCAGTTCTCGGGGAATCCCCCTTCAGGGCAGCTGCACTTGTCGTGCGGCTTGAGTCCCCAATGATATCGCATAAGTTTTTCAATTTTGTGCGTTATTAGAAGCGATTAGAGCGAAATGTTGATGGGAGGATGGGGACGAGGATGCTGAGCTGAGCTTCCATAAACACTTTGCAGCAATTGGCAGCTGGCTAAATTTGCTGTGAATGAAAAGTTTTCGTCTTCGGTTGCAAGTTTTCCAAAGCCGAATATTAAGCAAATGTGGCGGTTCGTAGGAGGGTAGAATATGACAACATTTTAAATCCTGTTTTCCTTTCATTTATAAAATTTCCCAATACCTGATACTTTTCTTACAGCATTTCATTGTTTAAATAGGATTCTTACTTCCCAAAAATAAGAAGCTATTAGAAAATTTAAAAAAAAAAAACAGACTAAAATAATCATTTTGTTTATCTAAACCACCTTATCATTTTTTGTACTATCTAAACCTCCTTACAAATAACAACTCTTTTATTTGCACCAAAGCTTGTTAAATATTCTGTTTTCTCTCACAAACCCTTGGCTTTCATCTGCGTTTGTTAATTAATGCTGAGCCCCCAATCTCCGCGCTCAATTTTCTAATTCCTGGCATAATATATGGAACTGCTTGGCCCGCTTAATGACCAGCTCTTAACGTTTTGTCTAATCCCACGACAAATCTCTCCCGGCAACGGCCCACGCTGCGTATGCGTGTCATAAACATTCGCTTCGGCCGACGACCCAACTCGATGGGAGGCAGGAATAAAAGACCGCAGAAATTAAACGACAGCCGATGGGGCTGTGGACCCAACGCATTTGCCAGAAGAGCCCAAATAAAAGATTACGCTATAAACACATTTATCTGACCCTGAGACATAAAAACCTGCGCCCTCGATAGCATTTTATAACTCAGCAAAGTGCCATAACTAACAAAGGCTAGGATCTGAGGGCCGAAACAGCCTCCTGATGAATTAAAGCCGCAGCTAGTAAAAGTTAACAACATTTCAACTTGGCGACTGATAAGTCGGCCCCCAAAAAAGCCCAAAAACCAAAACAAAAACGAAACGGAAAAGCGAAAACAAAACCTTAATGAAGCATAAAAAATGTTTATGTCCCTGGAAAACTAAAAGCGAACAACAACTGTATGTAAAAATAAACTTGAAACCATTTACGGAGGGTATATTTTAAGGCACAAAAATAAAATCTCGAAAAAAAGGACAGACGAAAGCTCAAATAAACAAACTCAGTTAGGAAAGTTTAATTGATAGTCCTGTAGGAAATTCACATCAAGAATCATGGGGGACAAAACGGGGGCATAAATAAGTAGACTGCTAGTAAATTCCTCTTTTGCGTGCTTATACCCTTACAAAAATATAAAAAAATATAATAAAAATTTAAGTGGATCGTTGAAGCATTAAAAATAAACCAAAAATCATTTGACTAAAATTTTAATATTCCTTTTAATCAGAATTAAGTAAACATTCATCAAAGAAATAACTCCTGGTTTTATTAGATAATATATTCTACCCATCGGCATACCCTTTCGAAACTTTTTATACCCCAGCCACAAAAACAAAAAGAAAAATAGTAAAAACAAACCGGTGCAAAACAAGGGCAAAGAACAGCCAGAAAAAAGTGTTAATGAACAAAATAATGAGTTCCAGTGCCGAGATTTGGGCCACAAAACATTTTATGACACTAACAGCAAAACACCAAAGGGCACTGGTCTGGGCTAAGCTAGCAGGAAAAGCGGGGAAACCCCTTCCGAAAAACCAACCAGGCAGCCACAGAGGGAAAGTCGGAGTTCGGAGTCCGGAATCGCCGCATGAAGCAATAAATAATCACCAAAGTTTCGCTGAATCGAATTATCACCCCCTGAGGTGTAGTTCCGTAATGAATTTGTTTTGGGGCTTTACTCCTTCGCTTTACTCCGGCATTTAGTTTCATTATGCTTTGCTTTTGCTTTGCTTTGGGGTCCCCCAGATTCTGCGACTGCGTGACCCGCCGATTCCCCAGCTTTTCCAGCTTTTCCACAAACTAAAATTGCAACCTCGGAATCCGTTTGTTTTCCGCCGGGTTGTTAGTTGTTTGACTTGGCTGCTCCACTTTTCCCGGGGTTTTGTTTCACAAAGCTGCGGCAGCAAATACATTTGATTTGATGTGCATACGTACTATTCAACTCGCTGTCACTCGTCCTTTTGTTTGCACTGGGGTTTTCCTATTTTCCCGCCGCTGTTTGTCGTCGCCATTTGATTCCAGCCATGGCACAAATTACAATTGGCAGCTGCATTGCGAAAAACAGAAGCTCATGGAGTTTAAATTAAAATTTAAATATTTTACTGCAAGTCAGGCGAAACTAAATAGGATTTAAATTTAAAGAATAATTTGAAGAAATTATTTTACATTTTAAAAAAGTATTTGATCACATCTCTCAAGCAAATGTTCAATCAGTTTTAAAACCATTATAAAATAAAAAGCGTGTGACCTCGCTAAAAAGATTCTTTATTTAGATTTCATTTATATTATTTTTGTTAATACGAATATTGCATTTTATATTTATAGTATACTGAATTGCACTGGTACGACTAGTATTGTTGTTCAGATCCTCCCTTATTCCTGATTAGCATCGATGGTAAAGAATCGCAAAGTGCCAATTTGACTGGTGAAGCAGGCGACATAAGGGATTGTTAGGACGAAACACATTTGGGTTCGCGTGCCTCCCTTGACGGGAAAATCCTCGCCAGTCCGTCGGTTGTAGGCAGCTGCAAAAACAATTAAAATTAGAGGTTTTTACCTAGACGACCGATTCGTAGAATACTTGCCACGTATTTGGGAAAGGGTGATTGAGCGCTGTGGGGAATCGCTTTGGGTGGTTTTGAAGATTTCCCGTAAATCGTCAAGAATGTTGGGATGTTTGCGTTGCACTTTATGGAAAAAATCATCCATTGTAGCCATGTTTTATATTTATTTTTAATATTTCTATTTATAGTAATATCACGTGAGCATGTGAACTCTGCAATCGGTCAGTGCAGTCTAAACTTCCAAAATCCGGAAATCAGACAGCAGACCTGAAATAAACAAACAAATAACAAAGTACAGGTATCCCTCTAAACAGTGAACATTTCGATTAATTTTTTTATACAAAATATTGTTTTAAATTTATTAATTAAATATATTAATTTATTAATTTTATTAATTTTTAATTTAAATATACATTTTTAATTTGTATGTAGTTCTAAATGGATTTTCTTTATTTATAGCACACTGTAAAACCGGTTTCTGTCGAGCAGCAATTGTTATCAATGCGCTTTTTCTCTCTTTCCCTTCAGAATTTCCCCTCTCTTTAGGGTTTTCTCTTTACCAAAAACATTTAGAGTTCCACCCACTTTGGTGGTGGTTTTCCCATGCCAGCTGATCGTTTTTGGTGGTGGAAAACCCAATCGAGCGAAGAGAAAAGTTTCTTCGGCTTATCCAAGATCCAAACCAACTTCAATTCAACTCTTATACAAAAGAAAAACGGTTGGAAAACTGCAAGCAACTGACCAAATATTCAACTAAATTATTTTCTATACATTTTTAATGGAAGGACGCAGCCCTTTCCCAACTTTATGCAGCCATAAAAAAACTTTGCTTCTGTTTTTGCGACTGTCCTGGGGCAACATAAAAATGAAGCACAACAAAAACCAAAGAGAGAAAAACCGAAACTGCAAGTTAAAACAAGGAAAATGGCTTCACACGAAAAAGTTGTGCTGATTTTCACACTTGTGGCAAACGAAGTAAGAAAATAATTACAAACTTCGGGGGAAGGCATCAAAAACGACCGAAAAAAGTATTATATTCAAATTATTTACAGCACTTTATTTTTGATGGCAGCACAAAAGTCGCATTTGGATGCAAAACTGAACAACACGGCGAAAATGTGCAAGTACAAGTAAAAAAAGGGGAACTTGGCGAAGTCATTTTAATTTAAGTTGTTCAACATTTCACCGCTTTTGCAAATAAATTCAGCATGAATACAAGGATGAACAGACTTCCATGAAATTAATATTTCTATAACTTGCACTCGAGCATTGAATTTCTTTTCACTTTTGATTAGAAACACATACCACTTTCGTGAAACCATACTTTTAATTTTATTTTAAGAAGCTTAAAGTTTGTACACCCGAACCGAGCTTATTTGCCGTCATAATTTGAAGCTCATTAAAACGCATTCAGTGCCAACAGGGCTAACAAACTTTCAAACTGAAATGCGAACGTTGCCATCCACACAGGACTCATACACACTTGCCCTCTTGTATAGAATTTCATGTGTCTGCATTGTGCATTTTGTGTGAATAAAAAATGTGTGCAACGAAAATGAAATTTGCAACGGAAGTTATTTCACGCTTTGCCGAGCGCGCCCCGTGCGCCGTGCGATTTTCCGCGATTTTCCCCACTTTTCCCCAGCTTTTCCGCCCGTGCATCGTGTCAAAACTAAGTAACGAAGTAACGAGCTACAGCCAGGAGTTAGAGTTGAAGGAATTAAGCAGCATAACAGACTGTCAGTGTATGAGAACGCCCACTCACATCCTGCGTAATTGGTTTCAAGTTGCAACAAAAGCGGGGCAACAAGTTTAATTAACATAAAATATGAAAGGGCTGCAAAATAAGCCAGCAAATAAATTCGAAGTGCCGTCCATGGCAAGGAAATTTATTGCAAAACCTTTCGGAGGAGGAGAAGAAATGTTTTGAGAAAAATAATCAAAGTAAATAAAGCAAAATTTTCATCACATGTGGACTCATTTATTAATTCCATGCCATTTGTGCTCTTGATTTACGCCCTCTACATAAATATCGTAATAAATGGAGCCGTTGAAGGATATTGCTTTCTGCAGGACCTTCGACCGGAGCACACGTGTGTGCGTACAAACAAGAAAACGAAAACACAGCACAAATTTTCCGATTTTGCATTAATAAATGGAATTTCTCCTGGTTTTTGGGTCAAGCATTTCGATTTATTTTCAATTTGAGCCAAGAGGTAAAGTTTTCTTCGGTTTTAGTGGCCAGCATGAATAAATGAAGCAGAAGTCGGTTGTTGCAGTTCATTGAAAAATATTGTACAGGGAGCATTTCTTTATGGTTATACATATAGGAACTTGCAAAACTTATTTTAGGTTTAAAATAACCCAAATAACCATTCAAGTAAACATGAAATAGTTTGTAAATAAAAGGAATCTGATTATTATAATATACGATGGCAAACTTTCCTTTCCTTTCATTTCATATGTAACCAACCCGTTTCAAACCTGACAGTTGGGCTTTAGCTTTGCAAAACTTCGCCAACATGCGAAAACGTGTCAGATTGGCTCTCGCAAAATATGTGTATCCATGTTTGATCGCATTTTTCGATTTCAGTTTTGCTGTTGTGCAATCAAAATGTCCGATGTCAGAACATTTGGCAATTCGGCAGAAAAGTTTCGGGTACCAAGTTTATCAATTAACGCAGCCAGCGGCTGTCAAGTGCAGCGGGCAAATGTGTGTGCAGGCCGGCAGTATTTGTGTATTTGCGATGGCCAAGATGCTTAATTGAGTGCACACAGATACGCAGCCACACACATACGTGGGCATACAGGCAAACACGTCTCAACACCTGGGAGTCCTCAAAGGATGCACCGAATGCTTGGGGTCAGGATCCTCCGCACTTGGCATCCTCAACACAAGAAACTGTCTCGGCTTGGTGAGCAATCAATTTCAACTAAATGCCGTCTTCATGCATAATTGCTTGCCATTGTGTGTGCGTGTGTGTTTAGGTGCCTGTGTGTGGACAGAAGGAGAGGGGAAAATGTTCTGTCTGAGCGAATACAACACTGCGTATACTTATCGAGCGTGCTTAATATGGCAATTAAAAGATGATTCCAATTAAGAGGAAACACTGTGCTGCGTAATCACTGCACAATATCGCCTTGTTGGACACAAATCGCATTAGCATTAGAGTCCTTTTAATTGGCATAATAAACTAGAGATGTCCGGTTAAGGAGATTCCAGTTCGCATTATGCAAATCATTCAAGTTAAAAACATTTATTTAATTGGGAAATTTTAATTTCAGCAACTTATCATAAGTTGATTTACCCACTGTAAACACGGCAAGCCTAACATTTATTTAAACTTTGCTTTCTTAAATTAACAGCAGCAATTAAAAATGATGGAAGCCAATTTCCAAGAAAACCAAATTTTAAGAAGTTATAATTTGCACAAGATGCTTTAAGATCACTTTCAAAATAAAGTAGATATTTAATTGTATAATATTAAAACTCAATTTAAACCAGAACAAATTGATAAAGTTAAAATGAGCCCATTTCCAAAATGGGCAAAGCCAAATATAAACGTTATTAAATTTAAAGCAATTTTCCACAAATCCGATTTATAGAAAAAAAAAAGGAAAATAAAGACCGCACCCTTTGAGTCATTCGACTAAATAATTTATTAGCCGGCCATAATCTATAATTAAATCGTGTAAACTGTCGCAAGCGTTTATGCGGTCGCATTAATATTAATTGCTAATATTTAGAGCCTTTAAATAGCTTAATTAAATTGCCACTTGAACAACAAAAGGAAATTACTGCCGCACTGCGTGTTTGCGGGGTCCGTGCACCTATGTTGTTTTTCTCCATTATAAAAAATAATTAACCCGCCGCAAACAATTAATCAGTGACTCCAGCAAACACGCACAAATTTTGTAGCATTTGCATAAACTGAGCAAACTAAAAATGCCATCAACATAATTAGAAATGTGATACCGGTCGCAGTGGATAATTTCGAATTGATTTATGCAAATTACAAAGCCACACGACCACATGAAAATTTCGCGAATATTAAAAAATCGTCAGCGGGGAAACAGGCATTGAGTAAATAAATTAATAAAAATAAATAAATTCAAGTGCGACTTTTTCGCATGTAACTTTTGTCGAACATTTGCTGTTTGTCCCAACTAAATATTTATGCAAGCTGTCCATGTCCTTGTCCATTTCCATGTTCGTTTTTGAAGTCCGTGGGAAAAGTGCGGCCAAGTGCAAAGCCAAATCAACCAAAATGTGCGTAATAAATATTAATTTAATTTTTTGCGCCCACTCCGCCCTTTGTGGTAATGGCTTGCCAAATTTCATCAAACGCATGCATCTGCAAATTTATGCATGTAAACTCGGACATGAATGATTCTGGGTAATAGAAATTGTAATTTATGCAAAACTAAGAACGAAAGATAAGTTTAATTACATATTCATGATTTTTCGAACAAGTTGAGCAACTATTTAGTCTTGTTTAAATATTTTGTTTTTTTCTCTTTTAATTAACTGTGTTATTCTAAATAGGGGATTTCGATTTATAAGTTTTCTTTTCTTGTTTCCTAGTATAAATTAAAATGTATGATTTATACTCCACCTTTTTCCTTCCCTGAATTTCTAGAACCAGCAGAACAGCCAGACTTAAAAGTTAATTTCTCGAATGTTGTGTGTGTTTTAATGAGAACACTCAAAATTAATAAAACAATGCGTACATTAAATGCAAATTGCACAGCCAGGCACTGTCAACACGTTGCTCCTGGATCCTTGGTCCTCCGTGCAGACAGGATGTGCCATATCCCCAAGGAGGCGACGAGGGGATGAGGGGGCAGTAATTATGAGGACATTATGGGCATTATGCGCCGCAATCGTTATTGCGTGGACATGCTGGGACCTCGACGAGGACGAAGCTGGCCAGGATGTCGATGTGGCTCCTTGCGGCGCTTCCAGCACTTTCGTTATGCATGAACCGAGTGTGTACGTTGTTGACCCACCCACCACCACTCCACTTCCCCCTCTCCCTTCTAAATTGCGACAACATTATTTAATTGAAACTAATTTGCCGTTTTGCGGCTGCCATCAAAATACTTAATGTCCTGGGGACATTTAGTTGGCCGAAATGTGTGTCAAATTACTGTGGTTTTTCACTACATTTTCGACAACTTTAAGCAACGCCTCAAAGTATGTCGGATTAATTTCCCTACACATAAAGAGTATGTATTGTGTGCCGGGGCAAATTGCAAATGGAGTACGAAGGCAGCCAGTGCGCCATATTTCTCACCTTGCCCGGAATGGAGCGAACCAAGGGCAACAAAAAATTAAGCGCTTTACGGCGTTCTACAACGGAGTACACCACATGCTCTGTTTACTTTTACGACTTTCCAGTGGAGCAGACCCCGCCATCCGACGGCAAATACAAACAGAGCAGCTAAAACTCCAGTTCCGCCAGAGGAGATGAGGTGCCAGTGATGGTGAAAACAGGAAGCTAAAGAGGAAATTATATTAAATTATTAAATTAATAATAGCTGAATGAGGAAACCCTGAATTTGTGGGAAGAAAAAAGTGCAGGGACTGTAACGGTTATAATTAAAAAAGCAAAAATTACAAAATAAAAGTTATTTCTTAATTTTTACGAAAAAATTGATTTTTAATACTTAAAATTAATTTTAATAATAAAAAATTAGTAATAATTATTAAGTATCAATTTTTATATAAAAATTACGCAATAACTTTTATTTTCAATTTTTATTATATAAATTGAAAAATAAAAATTATTCGATAACTTTTATTTTAAAAATTGAAAATAAAGATTGAATCTATATATATATCTAATATATCTTTTGATCCGTAGAAGCCAGATCCAATGTGTATGTATATATATGATCTACACATCAATACCTTTCAGATGGTATATAATAAGTATGTATATATATATAGATTCAATCTTTATTTCCAATTTTTAAAATAAAAGTTATTGAATAATTTTTATTTTTCAATTTATATAATAAAAATTGAAAATAAAAGTTATTGCGTAATTTTTATATAAAAATTGATACTTAATAATTATTACTAATTTTTTATTATTAAAATTAATTTTAAGTATTAAAAATCAATTTTTTCGTAAAAATGAAAAAAAAAACATTTATCTTGTTTTTGAATTCGCCATGAAAATTTAACTTATGACAATTTTTTCCAATTTTTTTGGAGACTGTTTTGGGCTTCAATTTTTTTTAAACTCATAATAATTATTTGCGGTCCCTGAAAAAGTGTGCTGCTTTGAAAAGGCAAAGGCGGAATTAAATGCAACTAAAATTATAAAAACTACTTTGAGATTTTATACAAATATTAAATATTAAATTGAAATATTCAAAAATTAAGGTGAATGCAAAAGTAGTTTAAAAAACACACTGAAAGCAAATCAACAATTTAAAGCTTAATTTCTTAATGGTCATACTGTACTTTAACTCGGGAGAATAAATCTTTAAAAATTTCTAAATATATCTCTTTGATCCTCCCAATTCATTAGCCCGATCATCACTGACGTCGGCCACGCCCACACACGACGAATGACACCGTTACAAAAGGGCGGAGGAGCCCACTGAGCGAAACGCACGTGACGCTCATCAATTTGGCGCACTTTGCCTTGGCTCGTAATGCGCTGGGTGGAAAGCGATGGGGAAAATTGAGGGAAAGCGGGTCCGGAAAATGGGAAAATGGGAAAATGGGAAAAGGGGCCGAAAGGGATGGCATATGCATCGTTCTGCACATGCTGTGCACGTCGTCTTGCCCTGGAGTTGCAGGGGTGTCACGATTTTGCATATTAATTGCATTAAGTTATAGCCAACGAGGCTGCCGTCCACCGCCACATGCTCGGCGATAATTTCAAGTTGGTAAATCCACTTTGGCGCACATGGATCCCCGGATCCGTGGATCCACATGTTCCGAGGGCTTACCGTCCAGCCCGGTGCTTAACGGCAATTCGAACTGGCTGTGTGCGGCGTCTAAAACCCGCCGGTTATTTAATACCGGGTCGAGTACTCCGGCCAACTAACTAAACGCCCGGAATCCAAAATGAATTTATTTTTAAACCCTATCGGACACAAAGCGAAACGCGATCCGCATTACACAAAATCCCATTTGTATATTTATACACCGGAGCATTTCTATGTGTGTGTGTGTGCTCTTCAAAAATACGAAAATATTTTTGAAAATATCTGAAATGTTTGTTGCCGTTGGAAATGCTTACGTATTCGCTATTTTTAACATGACTCACTTGCATTTTTCATCAGTAAAGTATTTAAGTTGTTATTCTCATTTATTATTTATTACGCTTTTTGTTTCTCTCTATTTTTGATTGTTTGTGTGGTTTTTTTGGTTTTATGGTTGTGTGGGTTGAATAGTGATATTAAATACTTCTTGTGTTTTGATTGTAATTTTACGCCTTGTTTGTGGTAGATATTTGGGGAAAAATCTTTCACACAAATAAAACTTTGAAAATGAAGAAGCTTTAATTAAAAATATAAATATTTAATATTTAACTATCATTTGTACGTCTTTCATTTATTTATTTATTACTGGTTAAATCACTTTTATTCGATGAGTTGCCAGATTTCGCTCCATACTTCTTTACATTCCATATGCTTGAATATATACTATTGAATGCAAGGAAGCATGGAACTCTCAAAGGCTGATTACGTTTCTTTGTTTTATTTTCCAGCGACCCGTTCAACTTTGGACAGTTTTATTGCACTGTCTCCAACTTACCGATGATGATGGTCCGGAATAAGCAAAACCATATAATCTCCTGAATAATGACAACGAATGATGGTAATTGCAAAGAAACAAGTTGAAAACTGCAAAACATTCTCCACAGTCTTTTGTGGTTGCATTTTGGGCAATTCCTTTTTGCTGTTACTTTGTGCGAAGCAAATCCTTGCGCTTATTTTTGTGGCATGCAAATTTTTCCTGTTTTCCGTTTAAGAGTTTTCTTTTTTATATCCTTACTTTTTCTTTATTTTGTTTTTTTCGTTTTTTTTTTTTTTGGTTTTTGTGCGGTGTTCGCTGCCGTGCGTTTTTATAGTCCAACTGCAATAAAGCAATTTTTAAGCGCACTGAAGTGTGTTTATATGTGACTGGCGAACCCCCGGATCGCCCCACAAATGCCCCCCATTTTCGGATACAACTCGGTGTATCTGTTTTGGTTGTTGTTATTCCAGCTCTTTTTGTTTTGCATCTTTCACGCGCCTGCACAAAAAATTCATAAACTTTTTGCTGCTTTCTTTCTTATTTGTTTTTTTTTTTTTTTTTTTTTGTATTTTGTTGGCTTTTGTTTTGTTTCGGTGTGGGTTGGCCGTAATAAAATTGCGCCTTTTTGTTTGGCTTTTTTATGCGCATATTTTGCGCCACATGGCCAGCTCGGGACAGCAGCAGCTCATCCCTTGGCCAGAGATCCCCGACTAGCACATTCCGCACGAATTCCGAACAGTATAGAATATAGAATACTACTAATGGATAGAAAGCAACTCCGTGGAGAAGTATTCACTGTCGATCCGATCGAGGAGTTGACGGCGCGAACTGAAGAAGGCGACTGTGTTCTGGCTGCAGTGTAAACATGCGTTTATATAGGTGCCTAAAATTAAATCGGGAGACCCACACATGAAGCCAGCAGGGTCAGGTCAAGCCCAAGCCCAGCAGCCAGCAACATATGTTCCAAGTGCTCGCTCGCATTTTGTTCTTCTTTTTTTTTTTGGTTTGGTTTTTTTTTACCTACTTGAAGCAGCCGGAGCGGCAATACCCACGCTGAGTTGAGCCCACGATGGGCAGGATGTGTTGTGAGCCGGGCGGGCACATGGATGCAATCTGCAGTCGCCGGCGGCGGACTGCAGGCGTTTCCCAGGCCGCCTTAAGTGTACCGCTCTCGGGGAAGGCGGCCATGTGTGTTGTGCGAGTGTGTTTTTACAGCGAATACCGGGGCATAAGTTTGTCAAATGCCTGCCTCACAGCCATGTGGAGGACTCCTGGCGGCAGGGAATGTTTTTACACTACTTCTATAACCTTTGTCCTGACTTTTTCATAGAAAACTTGGCAGAACATTACCTAAATAAATATTTCTTAAAGTTTAAGCAGCGAAATTTCAAAAACCACTAGAGAAAATTAGTTTTTCCAAATATAATTAGGGTTTTAAAAAAATAATTCTTGATTGTCATTTAACAACTCTGTAAGGAATTATTTTTTTTAATTACCTTTTCTTTCTATCCTTTTTTTGTTTTTAATGCACCATTTTAAGTCTTTAAAAATTCTATTATTCAGGTTAAATATACACACAAAGGCACAAAAAAAAAGAATAAAAGGCTCATTAACGAGAAGAGAATTTGTTGAAATGCTCTCTCTGCAATTAACATTAAAAATTCGCTGCAACGAAACTTAATCGAATTGTAATGAAAATCGTCAACATGTCAGGTGAAATGGCAATTGTGCATTTTAATTAGCAATTTGCTGAGCGGCCTTTGTGTTCAATGCTCGAATTTAATGCACTATCTGCCATTTTTATGCACTTTCATCGAATTATATCAATTTTCAATGGCCTGTATGTGTCCCACAAAATCAGCTTGTGTCGTGTAACTAATTATTTTAATGCTTTTACACCCATTAATGCTGCATATTTTAATTGAAATTAATTAACGAGCTGTTGGTTGAATCGTTAATGTAATATTCTTGATAAAATTCACCTCGACGGTGCAAAGATAATTTTAAAAATCGTGTTCTGATTACAGACAGAAAGGAAAAAAAAGTATTGTGAAAAAATTGTTAAGTTTGTGAATGTAGAACAACTCTTTACATATTCAAAATAATTTCTTTAGTATTATATAATATTTCAAAAGATTTTCTGCTATATTGCATGCTGTAAAATTTCTGAAAAGCTGACATTCGATTAGGAATAACAAATAAAAAAAACAATATAACTTTCTTCTAGAAGAAGTTTACTCTACCTCAGCGAAATCACTTATATAGAGCGAAGTATATAAGTGTGGGCCTTATATACAGATTTCCGCAACACGAAAATAGCGATGAGCAAGTGAGTATTATTCACTCGCGCCAACACACACTCGCACACTCACATTCTGGCCAGGGAGCGATTTTTCAAATCTTCTGCTCGCCTTCTGTTGGGATCGGTTGTATTTATAGCTTTTTTTCCGATGGTCTCCATAAATAGCAATGAAGTCTGTCCCGCCTTCTCGAAGAAACCGAAAGTTTTCGATTGCTTTCAGGGTTTAAAGTAACTTTTCAACTTGATATTTTTTGGACAGGATCACGGCACACTCGCAGTTTATAAACTTTGTGGAATATTTTCCAAGAGGATTTCGTTTAAGGAAACTTTGTCCAGGATTTTATGAATATTTGAATTCGAATATTTGAGAGCACCACACGGGGATTTCTTGACTTTCTGGGTGTTTTAATGGGTGTATATATAAACAATACGGCAGGGATCGGCCGGACTAGTGCCGATCTGAACGGGTCGACAACAGAATCGGTAATGCACTAAAGGATGCAAAAAATATTCTCAAATTAATTCTTTGGCGCTGCTCGGCCCGCTGACGCCTCGTTTGCGTTCTTTTCATTTCCATTTTCATTTTTAGTTTTATTTGTACTCTTATGCTTTTTTTTTTTCGCTGTATATTTCTGCCTCCGTTTCTCAATTTGTTCGGTGTATTCCGCTGGCTGTACCGGCTCGGATCGGATCGGATTGAGGAACTTTCCTTATGTACATATTTATAGCTTTGTCTCGTCTTCTTGTCTTGCCCCCATACTATATATGTATATATGGCCATATAGCCTGGTACATGGGTACATGGCTGGCCGAAAATACTCTCGGTGCGTTGTCTCTGCTCCGATGATCCAAGCGAATGTTCCAAGTGGTCGGCGCAGGCGCAGAAAGCTGGCGGAGATCGGGCCGCTTCTATACTTAGACCTCTGGCTATATGCTATCTATGCGGAAGGCCGCCCGATCGTCGAACCGCCAGCTAGATGGCATCTCCTCCGGCATAAAAATAACACTATCTGGCTCGGCTTTTTGGCAATTGAACTTATGTATATTGGTCGGAGGAACCTGGCAACTGGCAACTGACAACCAACAAATCTGGCAAACTGGCAAGCAAGCTGGCAAGTTGGCGAACTGGGAACCCGGCAAATGCCATCGGCATCAGCTTGCCATTTCTTCGGGCCTTTTTACGTTTTTCGCACTCTCTCAACTCGTTGACATATTTTTGGAAATGTCAAAACGAGTTGGAATTGCTTAATTACTTTCTATATACACACACACATTTGGCATCGGGCCAGCCGAGAATAATTCCATCTCCCGCCAAGTGGGAGACTCGAGCAAGCAGTTCTGGTCTTTGTTAATGGGCTTTGGGCAGAATATATATCGGCCGATTGTCGAAGATCGATTTCACCATGGGGGAAATCAATTCAAATTGGGGCGTTTTCGATGGGGCTGTGTAATGAGCAAAAATGGAGGGAGATATAAAGTTTTTTTTTTGTAGTATTTTAGTTCGATTGAAAACCAACTATCGGGAATTTAAAAAAAAATGATTCATTGTTTATTTTTATCGCTGGAAAGTCATTAATAGTTCTTAGATTTTGAAAAGAATTTAAGCGGTTGATATCTTTTTAAAAGTATTATTAAAGTATTTAATAACCATTTCTTTTTTTTTTAACATTTTTATTATCCTTTAAAATTACCTAAGTTTTAGCTGACCAACCTGCATTGGAACTATAAAGTTTAAGCAATTCGCATTCGGCAGAGCAAAGCAAACCAAAAATAGACGAAAACTACTTGTGCTTCCCCAAATAGAATCCCCAAATATTAAGCGAATTCATATGGCTTTTGTTTGACTCAGGGCCATGTCACATGGAAATATATTTCAGCTTTCTTAAACAGACCTTTTAAGGGCTTAGGAAGTTTGCAATTTCGTTCGCAAAACTGCACGGAACACAACACCCGAACACAGTTCGCCTTTTAATGTGCAAATGTAGGGCTTAACTAACACACACAGATGCACACGCATAATAGATGCATCCAATGGATGCAGGATTGGATCTCTTGGGGGAGGGGGAAGTGGAGTGAGGGGGATGAGGGGGGGTGGAAGGACACGGCCTCTTCAGTTGGAACACACAAATGCAATTTAATTTTTTTCGTTGTCTTCTCTTGATTGTGATGCTGATTGTGATTCTGATTCTGGTAGATAATGTTCGTACTTTTTTACTCATCTTTAGTGTTACGTCTGCCACACATACTTACTCGTATATATGAAATGTATTTTTGGCCTGGCCAAAATATGTACTATATGACATCTCTCAGGATGGAAGCTTGTCGTTGGGCTGATGAATTTCTGTGACTGTTGTGCCATAAAAACATAGCCAACAACTGTTGTCTACAAATAAATCTCGTTAAGGAGTGCGCAACACGCAGGGAACATGCCACTTATGCAGATACAGATACAAACACAGTTTTAGATACGCTTTGGTCCCATAAAAACGCATACGAGCCAGCATTTTATTATCGCTTACATTTCTTGATGCTTCGGGTTCGGAAATCAATGCACTTGACAGTTGATGGTCGTAAAATAAACAGCAACAGATGGCCATAAACAGACAGGGAATTAAAATATTGTCGTTGCAAATTAAAAGCCACAGCAGAAAATAAAAATATAACCATAAAAACCAATGAATACATATTTATAAAAATACTGTACGTTTCTGCATAAGGATTATCTTATTTATGAGACAATCTTAAAATTAGACAATATTTTAATACGCATTAGAAAGTATGCATATAATTAAATGACATTTTTAAAAGACTAAACTTATCGAAATTCATTTTCCTTGAGGAAATGGCATCGCATTTATATTCATTCGATTCGAAAAATCCCTTTCGCTTGCCAACAAACTTTTGCATTTTCTTTCGGTATTCGAAAGTTATTTCCCTTTACGAGGGCAATTAAATTCCCGAATTGATTTAATTTATTTTATGGTTAATAAAAATGCGAGAAACAAAAGCCCAAAGCCAAAATGACAGCTGGCGAAATCTTCATTCTTTTACTTTTTTTCGGATTGGCATTTTTTTGAGTCCAACATAAAATTTGATTTTATTTGCTACGCTCGCTACCGTATGCAAATGCTTTTTTGTCACATTGGAAAATTGAAATCCTTTTATGTGAAAAACGTGACAAACGATTTCAGGGAATTTACGACTCAGAAATTGTTAAGCTTTAAGATTTTTCGAAAAAGGAGTTTGAGGTGTGGAATGCGAAGGATTTTGTGAGAGTGAAGTATTTAAATGGCTTTATTTTGAATTATTTGCAACCGAACCAATTGATCTGGTAATTTTGTTTGTTGACAAGTTTTCAAACAATTTATTTGGATGGAAACTAAAAACAGATTTGTACTTCTAATTGTTGTATTTTCAAATATAGTAAAACATAGAATATTAAATGGTTGTATTAACATACATTTATACCAATTTTAGAAAATGTATGCAATTAATATATTGAAATATGTTTGTTTGTGCCGAATTAAAGCTACTCCAGTTGCAGCAAAGGACAGTTCCTGGCTCATCTGCTGCTGATCCTTGTAACGACTTACATGTGTAGGACACTCCTTGACAAGAGCTCTCCTGGATGGACAGGGGCCACTACCTACTGCTCCTACATCTCCGGAGGCCTGGAGATGGGCCACATGTGATTCGGGTGCCAATGCCGATGCCCTTCTCGACTGGCAGCTCGCAATTACGTGGAAGTCAAGCCCGGCGAGCAGACACATGTACAACATGCCCGCACTTGTACTGGCACCCTGGCCATATAGGCACATATATCTCGTATTATTGCATCGGCCGATGTCTGGTCTGGCCTGGCCTGGCCTGGCCTGGGTATGAATGAACTCAAGTGGCGGCATTTTCGATGTATTTACGAGCCATTTCACGAAAGGAAAAAAGAGGAAACAGCATCAGACGAATTTAACGGAACGCAAGGCAAGTTTGCAGACACAATCCGTAAATCAGGCACTAGTAAATGCAGAAGCCAAGGCAGCAGCTATATCAATTTTCAATCTCTTGACCCCTGAACATAAATTTCCCTCTGCTTCAGCACATGAGGATGTATTCTCCAAATTGGATTTGTTTGTTATGCAAAACCAATTAGCGAATCAAACCGAATCTTACAACTATTTGTATTTACCAGCAAACTAAGGAATACCTTGATTAATTGATTATTTTATTTGGTGTAGAGTCTTTTAATACTTAACCGATGAAATTTCACTTCAAACAATTAAGTTTCAATGAAAACTTTGGAGTAACATATTTCAAGCAACTGCAAAGATTTAAGAAAGTTGTCAGGACATAATTTACACGTGGAAAAGCAAAGAGTAGACCTGCCATAAGGATTCTGAAATATGATTTCAGTCCCAACTAAAAGTAGAAGCAGCCAAGAAACCTGTGAAACTCCCTCCCCCACACAACCACATAAAATATTAAAAGGGGAGGGGGTAAATGGGTGGCGGGGGTGAGGATCCACTGACAGACGAAGTTTGCGCAATGTAGCGTAAATTGTGTGTTAATTCAATTATGTGGCAGGTAACCACCTCGCCACACGGCGAACAGCCAACAGAGATGCGTAATTAAAATACCAAATGTTTATTCAGGTAAATAATTTCAAAGTGCACGTCGAAAGCGTCGGCAACTGCAATAACAAAATTGATACCAGTTTGCTCTGGCTGCCTTTCCCTTCCTTTTTGGCAACCGAATGGAACTGACTTTTGGCCATGGAGCCGCGGCCAAAAACAATCTAATGTCAGTTAGAGTTCCCCCCCACCCCCGAAAAAAACCCACACCGCGACCTATTGAAGCGTTGAAATTTCCAGCGCGCAAAAGTTTTTAACAAAACTTTTCATTAAAGTTTGGCCAAGACCCAGAGACCAAACCCCAAGCCCCGCTTCCAAAAAGACCGACAGCGGCAAAAGATGTGAAAACTTTTTCGCTGGCAGGCGTAGTAAACGTCATTTCGCCTGGAGGCGTTTAGCGTTTGGGGGCGTGGCAGAGAATGCAAAAAAAGCAACAAAAAATGCTTTCCTGCTCCAATGCACTGCAAGAAATTTTTTTAAAGCAATGCTTAATAGATATTCCAGCATAAACAAATACTCACACTCATTTAAATGATAACACAATTTCTTTCAGTTTTTAATATGATGATAATATCCTTTTACTAAGCCATTTAATTGGTTCAAACTTTTTTCAGTGTTCTGTATGTGTTTAAGAAATGGCTTTTGCCTGCAATAGTATTAGTTTCATGCCACATGTGTGCCTGTGTGTGTGCTTGTGACTGTGAGGGTGCAAGGTTTTTCTCAAGTTTTTAGTCGCCATCCGCAAAATGTTTTTCTCGCATTTCAATTCACCACAAAAACGTTTTGAGAAATTATTGCAAAAGTTTTTCATAAAATGAAAGCGCATAAATTTACTACAACAACAAGGGCCGAGGGGCTGACAGGAGTAGGGGGCGTGGCTTAGTCTGAGCCAAATATCAAGAGCTAACAGCAGCAGCGGTGCAAGCTTGTGATATGAGAAACACACACACACATTGGCAGTTAGTGCACCTTTGTGCGACACACGTTAAGTTGTAAAAACAAAAACACAACCAAAAAAATACGGGAAAATGGGAAAAATAGGAACGCGAATACAACAATAGGAAGACAACAAACAGGAGCTGGTGCGAAAAAGTTTACGCGTATTTTTAGTTGCAAGAGGGGGCTGCTTTTAAAGGATGCAACTGCGGGCGGATCTCTAAAAATTCAGTTCAACTTTTGCTTAACAGTAGGAAATTGTTATACACTGCTACTGAGTTTTCAAGAAATAACAAATATAAATATATTCAAATTTTAAACTTAAGCAAAATGGATATAACATAAGAGTACTAAATTGTAATAATTTTATTAAAGAATCCTAAAACATTTTATGCTTTCACCAAATACAAAAATAAATACTTAAATAAATAAAATATGTTTTTTAAACCAATTTAATTGAACTTGATGATTATTTGTGAAACTTTATGTAAATGCAATATGTATTTTAAATAAAATTCCGTATAATTTCAGAGAATTTCGCATTCGTTTTCTTAAACCTTTTCAGCGTTTTCCTTTCGCTATTTGTGTGTGCAATGTCTGCGTATATTTCCGTCGACTTTTCAACTCGGCGATTGCCATGGTGGTGCCGGTGACGCGGCACCGTTCGGTGGTGCGGTGGTACAATGGTGCGGTGGTGCGGTGTGCATTTGAAATATGGTCGCTTGTGCCACAAATAAATAACGCTTTCAAATCGCTCGCAAGTGGATTCAGCTACATTTCAGTGTGCCAATGTGTCTGTGTGTGCGGTAAATAGTTGTTGGGCTGCTGCTACCCAGCGGGAAAGTGAGAAGTACGTTTTTAGAAGTAGGTTTTCGGTTTTAAGTCTACTGGAAATCCTGCTTCTTTTAGCAGGCGTAGGGGTAGGAGTTGAAAATTTCGGTCCGCTAAATAAGGGTGGGTTTCTGAAACCTGTGGATTTTTACATAGAAACCTCCTTTACCCCTTCCTTTTGTGTGTCACCCGCGTGTATTTTGAAAGGAGAGACGGCAAAAATGTAAGGGGTGAAGGAGGTTTTTGCCCTTCCGCTTGTATGAAGAAATCTCTGGAAAATAGCATATCTTCCACATCTCTTTTCCCGCTGGGTAGTTAAGCACTCACCCATACATAAACAGGAATTAATACGAAAACTAGTGAGCAACAAAAACTAGATGACTAAACAAGCAGCACAGATGCAAAGATACCCACACAAAAATACAGATACAAAAAATCATACGTGGGTTTTTTCAACAAAATTATTTCACATAAAATTCTTAAATAATAATATATATATTTATATTCATTTATTAATTTTCGCTCTTTTTAAGTTTTATAATAAATCAATAATACAGAAACCTCAAACTGATATGTTTTATTTATAATTATAATAATTATTCTTAAGCAGAGTTTTTTAAGCTCAATGAGACGAATAGTTGGCCAACTTGAAGGGCCTTGGAATGGCTTAATCTGAGCCAAAGTTATGCCCTTCAGACAGCTGACAACTTTTGGCGAACAACTTCGGAATGAAATCAGACATCCTTAAGTTGCCCCGCACGCTCACAAAACCCACATTGAGGGACACAAAATAACAATTAAACATCAAGCTGACAAACTTTGCAACAGCAAACAAACAAACTACATGCAGGATGGAGCAAATACCGGAATTATACCTACATAAATTCGTATATATAGTATAGCAGTATAGCAGTTATATGGCCGCAGAAGACGCGGAAACTTCGCGCCAGGATAAGCACAAGTTGTAAGTGGAAGGGCAAAGGTTTCGGGGGGCAAAACTTTGTCAGCGCGAACGTGACATGAAAATCGCTGAGCTGATGAAAAATGCTAAATCGTGACGGGAATCCCCAAGCCGCAGAGCCACTTGCAACTTTGCCAACTTTTGCCGGAGAACGCGAATGCGACACATGGACTCTAAGCCTACGGCAATAATTGACCCTCCGTCTGTCATAAAATAAAAACGAAATAATCTGAAATTATCTTTTTGATAAGCCCTAAAAAATAAATAATAAAAGTTAATGGCAAAAAACAAACATCTAAATGGTGGTTGGATATTCTGTAAAATTCTGAGTATAATCTCGAAGTTAAATAAATATTCTAAGATATAATTATAACTCAAGTTAAAGAAATTTATGAAAATTACTTTTCATTCCGAACCACTTTGATTTGATACCACCTCGAGAAGACAACGTTCTGGGAGATCCGTGAAACTCGAGATCATCCGGCAGATGAAGAGAGCGGGGAGCGGGAAGCGGGGAGTATGGACTCCGTGTCTATATTTGGGCCACAACTCCGCGCCGGCTAATGGCTTCATTTGGTCCGATGTTTGGGCAACTGCCCCCGGACACTTGATGCCAATGCAGAGCGGAGCACTCGGTGCACTTGACTCCGCCGCCGCTGTGTTTTTATCGTTTAAAAATATCATAAGACGATCCTTTCTTCGCTTCCCATTCCTTTCCCGCTCCCAACATCTCCGCGTTGGCAGCTAAAAATACAAAACAAGAAAACGAACAAATGTATCTGGCTGCGTGCATTTGAGTTCTCTTTGCATCTACTATTACGTGTCTGCACCCCTCACTTTGCCCCACTCCCTGCGATCTGTTGGATGTCGCCCATCTCCGAGTTGGTCTTCCGCCTAGACAAAGGCTATTGCACTTTATGGACCCACGGAATTAGAATTTCGTTGATTTATAGTGATTCCTGTACACTCGGATACCTAATTGCCCACTAAATGATCATTTTATTTTATTTTATTCTGCTGACGAATTAACGGAGAGGCCAAAGTATTCGAATGGTTTTGCTAAATTGATGTCATGTTATCTCTGATCATATGCCCAAGCATTCCAAAGTTTTTCAGTCATAATTTTTTCTTATAAAGTAAATTTTCAGTTCATAGAAATTATGTGTCTGCGAGTAATGGGATTTGCTCCCATTTGGTGAGTTTACCTTTTTGTCCCAAAATGTTTTGGGTTTTCAAGTGTTGCCAACTTTAACAGCATAAAGATAGCTCTTATATCGGTTTTTGCCGTTATCGGATGTTTGGCGGCAACAGGTTTGATCGTCTACTTCACCGTATTCCACGAATCTGAGACGACAAAGGATGATAATTCTACTACCACTAATACAACCACTACGACAGCATGTCCAACATGGTCTGTTTTGTGATTAATAATTCTATGTAGGAGCTTGGCCCATAGCTCCTGCGCCTCTATTTAAAACGGAAGTCAGGCGAAGAACCAAATAAATTGATTCTTGAGCAATCGCTTCGATATCAGCGAAGATATCCCATCAATTAGCGCCTATATCGAATCGATTGCTCAAAAAAAAGTATAGTGTCGATTTATAATTTTTTTTATGAATGTACTTACCTCATTTTCCCACTTCCCTTCGATCTCTTGGATGTCGCCCATCTCCGAGTTGGTCTTCCGCCTAGACAAAGGCTATTGCACTTTATGGACCGATAATTCCGATGGCCAACGCATCAGAGTGAGAATTACGTTGATTTATATCGGCTACATAATTACTCACTAAGAGATCATTTTATTTTAATTCTTTCTGCTCACAAATTAACGGAGTGGCTATCATTTTTATTTCAAAAGTATTCGAATGGTTTTGCTAAATTGATGTCATGTTATCTCTGATCATATGCCCAAGCATTCCAAAGTTTTTCAGTCATAATTTTTTCTTGAAAAGTAAATTTTCCGTTCATAGCAATTATGTGTCTGCGAGTAATGGGATTTGCCCCCATTTGGTGAGTTTACTTTTTGTCCCAAAATGTTTTGGGTTTTCAAGTGTTGCCAACTTTCACAGCATAAAGATTGCTCTTGTATCGGTTTTGGCCGTTATCGGATGTTTGGAGGTAACAGGTTTGATCGTCTACTTCACTGTATTCCATGAATCTGAGACGACAAAGGATGATACCACCACTCAACTACCACTAATATAACCACTACGACAGACTGCGCAACATGGTCTGTTTTGTGATTAAGATGGTTAGTCATTCTATGTAGGAGCTTGGCCGAAAGCTCCTGCGCCTCTAAAAACGGAAGTCAGGCGAAGAACCAAATAAATTGATTCTTGAGCAATCGATTCGATATCGGCAAAGATATCCCATGAATCAGCCCCTATATCGAATCGGTTGCTCAAAAAAAAGTATAGTGTCAATTTATAATTTTTTTTATGAATGTACTTACCTCATTTTCCAACTTCCCTTCGATCTCTTGGATGTCGCCCATCTCCGAGTTGGTCTTCTCATCGGAATGGGAACTTCGTTGATTTATACTGATCCCTGCACACTCGGCTACCTAATTGCTCACTAAGTGGCAAATGTGTTCGATGATGAACAGGCTGTCAAACGACAAACGCAGCGTGTGGGAAAACGCAGGGAAATTGGAAATTATTAGAGTTTGCCATGTGGGTGGGCTAAAGAAAAGGGAACGAAAATCTGAAGTCCCAGCCAAAAATTTTCTTTAGAAGGGGTAAAAACCTAAAAATATTCGAATATAAATATATTCGCTCAGAAGCTCATTATTGTTTTGAATATTCGAAGAAGGAGATGATAAAATGCATTTCTAAAAGAGTTAATAAAATAACTTCTCTTTTTAAATGTCTTTATATTTATTTTATATAATTTTTAAGCATTTTTCCCAGTGCCTGCAAAAGGCCCCATAAATCAGAGCATTTATTAAAAATGCATTTGTGACTTGAACAGTTTGCTGAAAGTTGTTTGCCAGCGGTAAAGAGAAAAATCAAAACGACAGCAAAGTTTGTTTGGCCATTTCCTCTGGCTTGGCCACTTTATTAATTTCAAAACGAAATGCTACGACCATTAACAATGCGCCGAGCAGAGTCCACTCGTGGAGGCAACTAAAAAACTGCAGGCCACAATAAACAAACGCAATGCACAAGGACAAGAACAAGGACGACGGAACTAAAACGAGTACGAGGACGAGGATGTGGAGGATGGCAGCCTGGAAAGCTGAAACGAAATAAAACATGCTTACTTACACAATGCTCAGTACGTGTAGAACACTATATAGAACGATCCTAGGTACGTAATTCGTTCACTCTCTAACTCTGAAGCTCCGGAGCAAAAAGTACCAAAGTATCAAAGGAGCGGGCAACTTTCTTCGCACGCTTCGCAGTCATTTGGAGCATATGTTTCGAACATTTTTCATAATCAAAAAGCTTTTAGCGGCGGACAGTGGCGATGATGGCCAGCGAGGATGCTGCATTTCCCGCTGCCACGCCCCCTTTAGGTCCGCCCGCAGGCAAGTGGAGCTTATTGTCCGTTTCATTTTCGAGTGCAGCAGCGTGTAAAATCGCAATAATGCACAAGATTCGCAGCGCAGAGCGCAGTTGTCCACAGACCGTTTCCCTTTTCCGGGAATAAAAACCGAAGCCTGCGGAAGGATGTGATGCATAACGAACTCCTGACACCCTGAACAAGTAAAAAAGGATACAAAAATAATAAAATTACACAAAATAAAACTTGCTTATCAGAACTGCTAAATCATAAATTCAATAGTTTTGAAGGTGCTTAATTATGTATATAATATTAAAATTGATTTTTTGTTAACAATACTTTTTAATAACATTTTTTAAGATTTGCTAAATGATACAATACATATTTATTTATATTGCCATATTATAATTACTAATTTTAGCATAATTTATAACTTTAAATTTATGAATTTTTATCATTCAAAAAAAAGCACAAAATAACAACATTTGCTTATCGAGACCATTAAATATACATTTCATTTTCAAATCAGCACCCTTCTAAAGAAACTATAAACCCCAAGTAGCAGAGCATTTCCACTTGACAAATCCAAGCCAAACTGCAAGTAGAAGCGACAATAGAAACAACACGAGAAGCATTTGTCATGGCAATTGATTGTGAAGAAATCCGCAACACCCAAAAACAAATTCAATTTAAGTTTCAGCAAAAATACTCGCACACACACAGCAAATAAAGCGCTGCCGCAACAAACAAACAAACATTGTAACCCAAAACGACAACAATATGGAATTCAATTTGATTTTCATAGGCCCAAATAAATATCTCTAACAAATGGCATTAAATTACAAAAGTAACACAAATGAAATCATTTGATTATAATGGCAATATTTTGTGCATTTCGCACATTCCCAGCCATATTTATTTGCTGTTGACAGTTGTGAGGTGAACGGATGACTTTTCAAAGAGCAGCGTTTTATTTGTTTGTGGCCTACATTTTATTATTGCCTCTCCGAATGCTTTTAATTGCCTTTCATTAATTTTTACGCAATGCCGGTCATCATATGCAAATAAATTGCGCATACGCCTCGTTGCTGCCACATAAAGCACAGCCGTGACCAGCACAGTAATTGATACTCAAGTTTTCCCCTCAGCCGTAGATCTGCTTCAATGAAACTCCGGCTTTTCCGGATTTCCCAGTGTTTGCAGAAGCATTCGTCTAAAATACATAGATTAAGGGTTTTGTGACTGTGAGTTATTGCAAATTAAGTTGACTATTGAAAACTTAATAGCAGAAAATCAACAGAAACGTGTAAATAATGATATATTTACCATTTTATAATTAAATCTTTGCATAGCTCAAGTTGGTTATCTTAAAATATTCAGTTACCTAATCAGCATAAAGCCAGTTTTTTATTCCTTAAGGTTCGTACTCTATTTATATAAATTACCGCCTCAGCTTAAAGTTGCTCCACGCAAAACCAGCCGGCTCAGAGGTCATAATTTCTGGTTAAGCCGAACGTAATCGGCACTTTTACCTAAATGGACCATAAGGCGTTAAAATGTTGTTATCGCCCCGCACAAAAACCCACTTGCTCCGCCCAACTCCCCACTTTTCCGTCTTACCTTTGGAAGTGCAATAAAAAGCCAAAATACATTTCGATTATGCGGCAAGAAAGAACATTTCTCCTGCCTTCTTCAGCTTTTCTTCGAACGTTTCCTTCTTTTTCATTTTATTTTATTTCTGTAAATTTTCTGCGGCCCTCGACGACAATTCGAGGGGGCGGCCACAACCCTTAATCGAAGTTCCTGCCCCGCCGGCAATAAAAGAACATATTTTGTGAGAAAATAGCATAAAATATAATTTGCTTGAAAGCCAAAATATGCTCACGAATTGGAGGTGGTGTGGCTATCATTTTTATGGCCAAAGTATTCGAATTGTTTTGCCCAAATTGATGTCATTTTACCCCTGATCATATGCCTAAGCATCCCAAAGCGTTTTCAGTCATCATTTTTTCTTAAACAGTTTTTTAAATATATAAATTCATGTGCTTCGCAATTATGTGTCTGCGGGGAATCGGAAGTGCAATTTGTTGGTAAGTTTACTTTTTGTCCCAAAATGCCTTGGGTTTTCATGTGTTTCCCACTTTCGCAGCTGCTGCAAATTGGGACTAAAGATTCTTTGCATACTTGCGTTTTCCTTTGTCGGAATTATAATCATAATAGCTTTGGTCGTCTACTTTTGTTTCTTCTTCAACAAATCTGATGAGACGACAACGGTGCAGGATTCTGATCCTACTAAGAGCACTACTTTGGAGGAGGACACTTTAACAACCGCATCGGATGCCAAAGAGCTTGTTAGAACATTTCTCCATAGGCTAGTAGATAGATTATAATATGCCATTTAGCTATGTATTAATATTCATATTATATTTTTATTTGTATAAATAAGAATGTAATATTTATACATATTAATACAATCAAAATTTTAATGATAATTATCATAGTGCTTTTCCTATCAATAAATATAAGACCTGCTTAAAGCCAATAAAGATCTATTGAGGTTGGCATATACATTAAACCAAAGCCATTTCCATCCAAATGGAGTATTCCCGGTCAGAGCACTTGGCACTCGGTTAGCTTGCCTTTCACTTATTTGGCCCGCAAACGAAGGAAATCTGTGGAAAAACCGCCAAACCCATCAAACGCTGCTGTTGTGTGAAAAACTGATGCTAGTAGTTAATGGTACTTTGTATGCAAAGTGCAAGACAAAGCGAAAACAAACAAAAGGCGAAGGGCGAAAGGCAGAAGGAGCCATTGGGAAAAGCGGAAAGAAGACGTCCGCCCTTTTGGCCACAAACCGTTTTTTGGCTGCCATTTGATTATATAACAAAAAATTCCGCATTTTCCACTGGCTGTAAGCGTTTAGTGGCAAACAACTGACAGCTGCCGAAGTGCCGGCGAGCGTTTAGTTTTCCCAGCTGCCGCACACATCCACGGATGTCTGTGATGTGATTAAGATGGTTAGTCATTCTATTTAAGAGCTTGGCCCTAAGCTCCTTCGCCACTAAAAACGGAAGTCGGGCGAAGGACTCCCATGGGTTATCGCCGATATCGAATCGATTGCTCGAGAAAAGTTTAGTGTCGATTTATTTTCTTGATGTACTCATACGCAACCTTGGTTTTCTTTTAATAACTGCCATCAAAATATACGATTTCCCACTTTCAATGCGGTTAACACCTGCAGGCAATGGTTTATTGCATTTAAATTTACAATTGTCAGAAAAACCTTTGTTTTTTGTTAAACGAAAGAAACGCTTTATGGTAATTTTTTCTGGTTTCATATTCAATTAGAACTTCAGGCTATTGGTGAATTTAATAATATTGTTGGCAGGTAAAAACGTGTTTGATAAGCAACAATATCGTGTCATTAATTCCATTGCCACGCCAAACAAAAAATGCTTCAATGAGTTTCATTTCAATGGATTTTCGGTTTCCTTTATTTTTTCATTATGTGAAGAGCATCGTCGGAATTTTTCCCTTTTCCCTGCTTTCCCAGCTTTTTTCTCCACTGCCTTTTACAGCATTTGAGCATTTGGTATTTGCTACCTAGAAATCAAAGAGGTGCGCGGGGACTTGGCCATTACTTCGATTTGTTTCTTATTTAAATTTTGTATACACTTTGATTGTGAGAGATAGAGAGAGGGCGACAGATCCGCAGAAAGAGAGGGAGAATCGTTAAGTGCCTTTGTCGGTTGCAAAAGCGAATTAATGCCGGGCGAAAAAAGCAGAGGAAAATCGCTGCGGTTTCGTACTCTAATGCGTTTAATTTATATCCCCTCCCAACTACAACAAATAAAAGCAAAAGAAAGTGGCTAGGGCTTGGGGGATAAAATAAAAATATATATTTATTTTACAGCTGCTGCACTTAGATGTGCGATGGCAATAAAAAGCAGCCCAGCAAGTGGCATTCAACACCTTTTTTTGCGTTTTCTATATCCTCCGCCAGAGGAGCTTAATAAACAAACGCCGAAAACGGTCTAGAGTTGGGAGTGTGGGTTCGCCGGGCGGCTGGGTGGTGCGTTATAAACATTTAAGTCCACAATTTGCACAACGTGTAAGGGAGCAGCTCCACATCCACCCACATCCTGCCACTCCTTCCGCCCACTCGATGTCCTCCACTCCACCTCGAGTGGAGAACTAGTCGGGCAGCAGCCAAATGCTGCTGGCCAAATGCAATTTTCACGTGCAACCGCAACGATATTTATGCCACACGAACAACAACCGAAACCAATGGCAGCACTACAAAAAAGTATGCGCATTTTTTTCGACTTCAATAACAATTACTTTGTGAAAGGTAATACATTTTTTGTTGATATGTTTTTAGAATTTAATTATTGTATTTTTTTACTACTAAAAAAATGTATTAAATTGTTTGGTTAATAATATGATATTTTTCCCACGCAAATACGTGTTTTGAAGAAGATTTTAGTCTATTTTAATAAATTAATTTTGAATAAAAATAGCAGCAAAAAATGTTCTTTAGCAGACTATTTATGTATATATATTTAAAAAGATCATATTTGTGCACTTGCAGCGAAAAGTAATAAATAGTAGAATAGTAAAAAAAAAGCTTAGCAATTTATTCAAGTGCTGAAGGAGGCATTGCATCTGCTGCCAGGCGCCTCCTTCCACAGTAACTGACACTGGTTGACACCACCTCCCCAGCTCCACCCATCCACCACCCACAACCGCCCCACCCAAAGTCACAGCTGCACCTTTCGCCACCACCGCATGCGTGTGTGTGTGTGTGTGTGTGTGAATTGCGTTTGGTCGTTTGGTTGGGGTCGAAGAGCTCCATGCGTGCCCTTCTCCCCGTGGATGTGGCAACATAAACATCCCACCAACAGCGGCAAATGTTCGGGACCACAGGGCCACGGACCACTGCAAGGTGAAAATATTTTGGGAAATTCCAAATTTGAACTCTGCCCGGCGAGGAATTTTATTCTAGTCGAATAATTTTTGAAGAATAATAAAGCAGCAGTATTTACCAAAAATTTTGAATATATTACAGCTCCTGTTAAATTAGCTACTTTTATTTAAAGAGTTACTAGTTGAAATTTAGGTTTTCAAAAGACAAACCAGTTCAAGGTTTACCATCTGGCTTTCCTAAAATATGCATTTTATTACTTTTACTGCACTTTTCAAGAGGCTTTCTCGCACCTGCTGCTGCGGTTCAGTTCAAGGACCAATCTTATTTATGGCTGTTGCATTCAAATCAGAAGTGCTACCTTCTGGGGGGCCAAAATGCTCGATGGCTTCCGTTTGGTAACGACGGCGGCGACAACCCCGACGACAACCCTGCAATCTCAAGTAGTAATAAACACGATCCTAGTACCTGCAACTGCCACAATTTTCGCACCCCCTTACCCCCCTCTTCGGGGTTCGGGTTTCCGCTTCCGCTGCAATGTGTCGCCGCCATTATGCAAATGCCGGGCTCTCAAGTGGACAGACTGCTCATTGCAATCTGCATTTAAATGACCCCGGCGAGGTGCAGGCACGCTCTCCGAGATTCCTCGGCATCATTTGCAAAATATTAAAGAAAACTCTCTAGCCCGAAATGGAATATTTCATGTGCACCGCGGAATTATGCATCGCCACGCCTTTTGCGGCAGTTATCATGGCAAATGAGCTGCCGAGATGGGTAATTGAAAGTCTTGAAAAAGTTACGAATGGTTTAGGTTTACAAAGGAGGCTGAATGCCTAAGTTTATAATTTTATTAAAAGTATTTGTACCCTGAATTAAGACATAAAACTTCTAAGTAAAACTGCTAGTTATTTCTCCCAGATCCAGGCTGTGTTCCTACCGATAAAAAATCCTTAAACGTTGTTTAAATCTCTGTGCAGAAATCTGAACCTGAGAGCAATTTTCCCCTTAGAAGGGCAGGTGGAGCTGCAGGGGAGGTCCCCTAACGTTTTCATAATTTTGACAAGGTAACACACACCAGCACACCCACATGCACACCCATACAAGCACACACTCCGCAGGGGAGACAGCTAATAAAGTTACACACACACACATACAAGCTGAAAGATTGTGTGTGTAATGCGTTTTGTTATGCTCCCTTTTTCCCCCAAGAGAGTTGTTAACGTTTTTTCATAGCCGTGTTTACTCTTTTTCATCTTGGCGCCAGGACTCTAATGACACGCCCCCCCACCCCCTGGTGCCACGCCCCCTTGGCTAGCAGGCGATAAGCGACAATAAACATAAAAAATGAATGCTCAGGCCCCGGTGGATCAGGCTTTTCCTCGTCCTTGCCATCGGGTTTTCCAGCCTTTCCACAACTTCAACACGCGCCTGGCGAAAATTTTTAACAACCGCATGAGATTTTCCGCCAACAAGCTTTATTACTGCTGCTTCCACGGATTTCCAACGCATAAGCATCTCTTTCATTTTCGCTTTAAAGACGCAATTTCATCCTTTGGGGTTTCAAATTATTTAACAACGTGAATTTATTAATTGAATCATAATTTACAATCCCCGGAGCGAAGCACAAATTTTCTTTTATAACCAAATGTATTGCTAGCTAGCTGGCCGTAAACATATCATAAAATTTAAATTATTGGCAATTTCAGCACAATAAACTATGTGCTAGCAGCATAAATTAATTGTCTACCAGAGAAATTTGAGCTGAAATATAATCGTAGTGAATAAACACTCTGAACAAAGTAGAATTAATCACCGGGTTTTAAAAAATAGCATACGCCCTCAAAAAAAAAAATATTTAATTAGACTGATTTATGTTGAAATAATATTTGAACAATGAGGCAAACTTAACATTGGATAAACCAATTGTTAAGCATTGTAATTATTTTTCTATCTTAGTATACAAAAATCAAATGTTTATTAAAAAAGAAATCTAAGAATTTGAGTTCCGATTCCCAGAATCTTCATTAAAAAACCAAAATTGGGAAGTTCCATCCGGAATTGGATTTATATGAGAGGTTTTCGTCAACCAAGGACATTCGAAAATGTATGAAAAAAACATAGCTTTCCATTTAAATTCTTTGAAGTGCCTGACATCTGGGACTAATTGCATTCATCGCTCATCTCAGAAACTCCGGCAGAAAGCCGCTTAGATGTGTCTGCATGCCATGTGAGAAATGCCAGATTATTAACAAATTCAGATGGCATCTCCTTCCACTGCGACTGTCAATTTGTCGCATCAGCAAATAAAGAGGCTGGCAGAAAAATAGGAACCCGAAGGAGCATACTCTGCATGGAAAAGCCAGAGACGACTGTCAATACAATTTCCAGGCCAATTCGAAGCGGAAAAGTCAGACCAGCAAATGCAGGAGACTATGGGTGGTGGGTGGTTGGGCGGTTGGGTGCCAGCTCAAAATGCGATCAGCTCGACAGCTAAGCTCCACTTGGTAGCCAATTTTCTCGAAGGCGCTGACAGGGATACAGATATACAGATATGGCAATTGCTGAAATTATTTCCCAAGCGAACTTTTGATGTTTTTCGGCCAGAAATGTTTGTTAACTGCCGAATCAATCTACGCCAATCGATGCCTGGTTGGCAAAAACGCATCGTTGGCCTATTAAAAACCAATTTAATTTACTGGGCATGAGCGGGGTGGGAAATGGTTACCAAAGATTACACTGAGCAAATATGCATAAGATTAAATTTAAGAACAACATAATTGTGAATTTTGAAGAGGAGAAATAATCACATCATAATACTTATGTTTTAATAAAACTTAGATTTAAATGCTTATCCTGTTAAAAACAAACTGATTTTCTTCTAAACATTTTGTTCTCTGTGCATGGAGCACATTTTCAGCAACCACGAAATTTGATCAGAGATAAATTCCAATTATTAAAATCGAATTTGCACAGCAAGTCAGCACATGCAACATGCAATGGGCGTGGCCAGGGGGGCGGGGGCGAGGGCGCTGTTCGGTGGGCGGAGTGTGTTGCATTTTGGAAGCCATTGAAACATTTTATCAAATTCTAATTATGTAAAACGGAGGGGAAAAAAGCAATTAAACCGAATGTCCCCAAATGCTCGAATGCAACTAACTATAAAATGGGCAAATTATCAGATCTCCGAAACGCAAAGAGTGCGGGGGCGTGGCAAACACACACATTGTTCGAGAGAAGCAACTTTATTTGGTCGTGTTGCGAGCTTCTTGATACGTTTTCCAATTAACTCCGCTGTCCAGTGGTACTAAACGCCATCCGCCCAACAAATTTGCCATGAAATTGCATTTTTTCTGCTTCACTAAATTGTCAAATCTAAAAATCAACGATAACTCCCGAGCGGGGATTACAAACATAAATGTAATACCCGGTTAACGCTTCATAAAATTGCACTTTAAACAATCGAATTTCCTGGTGCTCGAATTGACCCAATAGTGTGAGGAAAATAAAATGCGCTTTCCAGCGGGGGAAAACAAAAACAGGATGTGTCCACACAATAGCGATAGCATAAAGTATAAATTGTAAATAAATAAATTTTATTGCAAGGCGTATGCTGCCTTGCTTTTGTTTTACAATTTCTGCATCATAGGCGCTTCCATTTGACAATTGATAGCGAAACGAATGGCGAAAACAGCGCGGAAATAAATAAAAATTGTAAACATTTGAGTCATAGGTAAACACAACTGAAAATCAGGGGCTCAAAAGATTTTACGCTGCTTTAATATGGGTTTCATTTATTTTGTATTCGTTAAACGTAATTTAAATATTAAGGATATGTATTTTTTATGGAAAACCATTGCATACTCTCAGGCGCCAATTAAATGATTTTCATTTGTAGCATGTGTACCACTGCCACATATTTGTAAATGCATATGCTTTAATATGTCCATAAATAATAAAAAGGAGTAATAACACAGTGTATAAAAATAAATATAAAAAATGCATAAATACAACGGCAAGCAAACAGGGAGAAATAAAGACACGTCCCATTAAGTTAAATGCTCCCCGTCCTTTTTCATCCATTCAATCTCTCTCTTTCTCTCTTTCTCTGGGAATTTTCGAAGCTTTGGCACTTTGTCATGAAATATGCACGCATCATATTTTCGCGAACGACATTAATTTTGCAATTTCACTGGTGTTTCTTTGATATACAACAAAAGTGTATGTGTTAATATGCGTTTTTTGGAAGCTAAGCGGTGTGAAATTGAAAAATGAATCGCCATAAAATGCTGCAAGTTAAATGAAGTCATATGTTTGGATACCTTTCTGCAAGCCATCGCAAACCTAAAAATATATAGTTAGAAAATGGGTCAAAAAACAAGCCAGCTAACAGAATAATGTCCATTTTGGCAATCCATCAGAAATTTAGGAAAATCGATGGTGTCGAAATATCAACCTATAGTACGTACAAATTTAAATGTAATTTATTTCAGTATCCAATTACAATTGTTGAGAGGTCCGCCACATTGAAATCATACAAAAATTGTCAAAGTTATAAGTTTGGTGTTCCTGCCTTGGGTGACCTATCCTCATTTCATTGGAAAATTGGATAAAGCTGACAAGAACATCGGTCAAATAAAGAATGAATTAAAAATGCAATTACAAGCGTTTAGAGGTATGCCTCTTTGAAATTAGAACAAAAATGCAGAAGTAATGAGCTGTAGAAGGGCCGTGTTAGGTTATAAAAAAATATAAAGTTCCTTATATGAAATTTACATTAAAGAAATCAAAAATACGAACTCAAAATATTTCCACAATTAATCAAAATGATTTACGCTGATCCCTCCCATCTCTGAATGGCCTTTCCCAGTCCCGATTTTGCAAACATTTTATTGCCTTTTTTGCCGGGCGCATAAATCAAACGGAAAAGCTGCGACTGCAACAGTTCCTGTTTAGAGGAAAAGCTCAAGAGCGCAGTGCGGACAATTATTCAATTATTTCTGAACGCTAATTAGTCGGACAACTAGAGCCACTATGATTATTATTTCTCCTTTCGACATTAACGCAGGCAAAAAACGAAATCAATTAGGCGAACCAGTGCACAAAATGGAAAATAATCTCCGGCGATCATTATTGTGATGGATATATTATATGGCACAACTGACCGGCAAGCCAAAGAGGGTTGACCCCATTGCAACGGCTGACATTTGTGATGCTGCTTTGTTTCCGTTTCCGCTGGGCTCGGTTTGACATCTGCGCTTCGGTTTCGGAAAAGCCAACCACCCACCCACCAGCTCACCCACTCGAAATTCAATTTTGCGCCGTTTTTATGATAATTTATATATCAATATACACGCGAAAAACGAAATTACATTCTGGCTTATTAATTTATGCATGAAGCTCGCGGGACCGAATGAATTGATTTGTGTGTGCGCATAAATATGCAATTTTAAATTAGAAACATTTACACAATAAATTACACTAAATTGTCACAGTATTTTTGTGGGAAATTAAATGTGCGTTGCATGAAACCCGATCGTAGAAACTGAACTGAAGCTCAGGGAATCTTTGGCAAAGGTTACTGATACATTCCGTTGCCATATGCCAATTATGCTGCCCCAATGTTATGTCTTTGGATTCACTTGAGTGGCTTCGACTGCAAAATAAACTGCCTAAAGTCGTGCAACCAAGTGTGTGCCTATGGGGAGCGATCAGTCGGAACGACGCCAAATTGTTATGATAAATGCCAACTTTAAACATGAGTACAGGGTTCCCAACCGAATAATAATAAAAACAATATTTGTTTTATTTTGAAATCTAAGTAAGTGAGAGAATTTCATGGGCCGCTTAATAGGCAATGAATAATAGTTGTTGTGCTATCCAAGTTTAAATTTTAAATATACCGCCAAAGAGGACTTTCCACATACTTATAAAATCTATACATCTTACTTAGTTTACACGAATAATTTTACTTATACTGTGTGGCGCCATCAGCTTGTATCGTGTTCGATATTTCACTAAATCGTTCTGTTTTTAAATCTCCCATCCCTATTACAATGTAAAATGTAAAAATGTAATAACTTATACCCACTGAAAGAATGTAAAATATGCAAACATATACATATGTAAAGAATTTGTATATTTGTGGACTTTTGCCGGCTGGTAACACTTGGAGTGTAATATAAAGCCCGGCTTACAGATAAAGAACGGAAAAATCTTGATTACGCTCGGTCATCTGATCGCCCTTGAAATGGGAAAACTTTTAGTTCGAGCTGCACTGTCAGCATTTTTGGTCATCCTGCTGATCGCAAAATGCGATTCGGAGCAGAGGTTCAAGTACGAGATCAAGGAATTCCAGGTGCCGCTGGATCACTTCAGCTTCCTGATCAACACCACCTTCAACATTCGGTACTTGTACAACGACTCGTTTGTGGACAAGAGCAATGCCCGCACTCCGATCTTCTTTTACACCGGAAACGAGGCGGACATCGAACTCTTTGCCCAGAATACCGGATTCCTATGGGAGCAGGCGGCGAAACAGAGGGCTCTGGTGATCTTTGCGGAGCATCGGTACTACGGAAAATCGTTGCCCTTCGGCAGTTCCACCTTCAACAGCAGCATGCCGGAGCACCTGGCCTACTTTACGGTGGAGCAAACGCTGGAGGACTACGCCATGCTGATCACTTTCCTGAGGAACGATCGCCAGATGCCCGTGGTGGCCTTTGGGGGATCCTACGGCGGAATGCTGGCCGCCTGGTTCCGCATGAAGTACCCGCACTTGGTCACGGGAGCTCTGGCTGCCTCGGCTCCGATTCTACAGTTTCCTGGGATTACCGATTGCGACATCTTCTACAGGATTGTGACGTCCGTCTTCCAGAATGCCTACAACGCCAACTGCACAGTGAACATCGGCAAGTCGTGGAAACTGTTTGAAACTCTGGGAGGAACCGACGCTGGCAAGAAGCAAATATCGGATGCATTTCACCTCTGCAATGCTCTGAAGAGCGAAGACGATCTGAAGAAGTTCCTGGACTACATCGAGGAGGTGTACAGCGATCTGGCCATGGTGAACTATCCGTACAACAGCAGCTTCCTGGCTCCACTGCCCGCTTATCCCGTGAGGCAGGTGTGCTATTACCTCAAGGATTTGCACACCACCGATGCCGATCTACTCCACGCCATGTCCAGTGCTCTGGCGGTCTATACCAACTACACTGGATCGAGCAAGTGCCTGGATATATCCGTTAGCTCCGTTGTGGATGAGTCGGGATGGAGTGTTCAGACCTGCAACCAGATGGTGATGCCCTTCTGCTCCAATGGCACCGAAACCATGTTCCGTTCTTCCAGCTGGAACTTTAAGGAGTTCGCCGAGAGGTGCTACAAAAACTATCGCCTAACGCCCAAGCCATACGACATTATTCTGCGTTACGGTGGCAGGAATCTGGAGGCCGTCACCAATATCATCTTCAGCAACGGTCTGCTGGATCCGTGGAGTGGTGGCGGCGTGCTGCAGGCTCCCAATGACAAGGTCTTCGTCATTATCCTGCCGGAGGGAGCTCATCACCTTGATCTGCGCCACAGCGATCCGGCTGATCCGCCTTCAGTGACCGATGCTCGCGAAGAGGAGGCAGCCATCATAGCAAGATGGATCCAGGATTTCTAAAAGATTATATTAAACATTGAGTTTGATAATATATAAAGCCAATTTTAAACCGAACAATCTTACTTTGATCTTATAAATATATATTCTGAAATACTTATTAAAATAATAATAAAATAAAACTTTTGTAACCAAAATATGTATTTTAAATTGAATACCTATAATAATTATAATGACTTTATGCAGAGAATTTTTAAATTTACAGATGGACCTATTAATTTACTGGTGAGATTTTCTGCTACGTAGCTTGCGGAACCTTCAACTGGAAGATCCTGCCTGACCTTTAATTCTGATCGACAAGTATTAAATACTTAAAATTCCAATATAATTCATAAAAACAAATAGAAATTTATACAATTGGAGCGCATGGAACTAATCGATGGAAACACTGGATATTTCCATGGAGCTGGCATCATCCGAGGGCGGCTGCTCGGTGGGATTCGCCGCATCGCCCGATGTTCCCGGCGTCTCCTCAGTGGCCGTTGTGAGTGCAGTTGCCGATGTGGTTGAGGTACTGCTAGTGGCCGGATTTGAGGTCGTCCGGTTCGCCTGCGATCGACGCGTTCCCTCGGCCAAGTTTCGTCCAGGACGTAAGCTAATGGCGGAGCTACTCGATCCCGCGGACACAGCTGCAGTCGAGGAGGTTGTCGTGGTTGCTATGGAGGTGAAGGGCACTCGCACACGCACATCCGGCAGCTCCCATTCCATCTCATCCTCGGAACTGGTCTCTGCATTCGCCACTGTCGATGAAGTTTTTGGTTTCTTTTGACACTCGGCATTGCGTTTCCAGTCGATTGTCTTCAGCAAAGCCTTGGCCTCCGTTTTGCGCTGTAATTAATTTGTTAAATTAAAAGGGACTTAACTTTATAAAGAATTACCCACATCATCTGAGTCCAGACACTTGTAAGCGTAGTGGGCGGCACGTTCGTAATCGCCTTTCTTTTCGTAGTAATTAGCCAGCGTTATAAAACCCTGGTAAAGACTCTGTTTATCGGTGGCCGCTCGTTCGTCCTCGCAGTACATTATATAGCAATGCACCGCCGTTTCGTGATCGCCGAGCTTCTCGTGCAGGTTGGCCAGTTTGTACATAGCTATTCCCTCTATATCTCCCACATCGATGGCCTTCCAGTAACACTTCACAGCGTTTTCGCACTTGTCCAGCTTTTCGTAGGTCTCTCCCAAGGCGACCAGCATTCGGGAGTCGTAGGGACGGAGTTGGTGAGCGATTTTAAAGTAGTATAAGCTGTAGTAGTGCATCTTGATGATCTCGTAGGCCTGGCCCAAACCGTACCACGCGCGGTAGTCCCTCTTATTGACCTCCACTGCCTTTCGGTAGCTTTGAATGGCTGCATTAGTGTTCTTTAACTCCATAAACTCGTGACCCATGAGGGTCCAGGCGGCCAGGTACTTGGGATTCAGTTTCAGGGCACGCTGGAAGTAGGAAATGGCCACCTGGTGATCACAGCGAATGCTGTAGTAGTTGCCTGGTGTTTAAACAGAGAGTTAGTTTGTTTTGAAGGTTGTTACCATTAAAAATGAAGTCTTACCTATCACACAACACGTCTCTGGACGATACTTATTTATGCTAACAGCCTTGTGGGCCAACTGGGCCATCTCTGTTTTCATTTCCTTGACAAACAGCAGGTTGGAGTAGGTGTCAACATTGTCCAAGCGATAGGGATCGCTCTCTAGGAGCGCCTGGTACAATTCAATCGCCTTGTCCACATCCCGCTTGTTGTGATAAACTAAAGCCATCTGTGCAATCAAGTATATGCTTTTGCTGAATCCCGACGTCTGTAGATTCTCGTAGATCTTGAGCCCATCATCGTTTAGGTACAACTCTAAATAGGTGTGCGCCATGAAGAAGTGTCGCATCCAGTGACCGCCAAGCTGCAGGCTGAGCAGTTTTTTCTTCTCCATTATGAGTGGAGATAATTCCAGATATGCGCTCCACAGCATGGGAACTAATCTGATAGCCTGAATGAGCATTTGCTCGGCAGCCTGGTTGAGATTCAGGGCTTTCAGAACGACACCATACAAATAGATGCCATAACCATCCAGCCGACTCTTTCCGTACTCCGTGCGCAAAGTGGCCAGCAAATCGGCGAGATCACGCATCTGATTGGGCTCGTGGAGATTCGCCTGGTCTGTGGTTGAGTCCAACCGGCGCTTTTCCCGCGCCATGTAAGTGGAGTAGAAATGCAGAAAACGCGGCACACTGGACTCGCAGTTCCTGACCGCATGGGCCGCCCTGTCGTACTCCCTTACATCGTAATAGCTTTTGGCCAGGAAATAGTCGCTGTACTCCTTCGGCGTAATCCCCTCAAGCTGGCATTCGCTGAAGGTGTGGTCTTCATCCGGAGCTTCATTGTCGATCTGGACGTCACTTAAGCCGTGGTGCATCTCCGCCAGCCACTTGGTGCTGTGAAGCAGACCCCTTTTGGAGCACTCGATGATTCCGCGGCGCAGCTCCCGCTTCACATCGGGCAGTAGCACGCTAAAGAACTCCTGCATCTTGTTGGATTCTTATTTGTTTGGGGGATGCTATGAAAACAAAAATACGATAGCCTCGGACAATTTGCCGGTCGCGCTTTGCCTAGTGGTGTGCAAGCAAATCAATCGGGCTGCGATAAAATTATATCGATGATTGTAAAATAGTGTTGGAATATTTTCGTACCTAGATACGTAGGTACAATTTTTGCTGCCATCTCCGAAAACTTCTTTGAATAATTATTAATAGCAAAAATCCGTTACAATTATTTTTTAAATGATAAATATTCAATTTTTTAAATGTTAAATTATTTTTGAAATAAATAAAACAAAGTATTATTTCCATGGTCTAAACACGTGACTACGGCCCGTGACTTCTGTTATCTCTGGACAGCAAGGAGTTCCACCACTATGAAGAAAAAACGCTTACCATAACAAACTGTGCAAAAACAACGATAAGGAATAATAATATGATAGTGAACTTCAACTTCTTTGTTTAAATACAAATATAAATATAAGCTGGAGTGACGTCGTTAGCACAGGGGTAAATGCGACCCCCCAAGTTCCGCAAATAAAGTAGAAAGGTCAAATCCCAGCTGATTGTAACTGCGCAGACAACAAAAGCAACATTTAAATGCATAAATATTATCACAAAGCTTTGTGGGTTGATTCACTTGTTTATGCGGAGACCTCTATCTGGCGTCAATTGAGTGGCGCGATCCGATAACCTGCAAGCAAATATAGTCTTTATATGCTTTAGTCGTCACTTTAGCTTTGTTTACAACAAAACGCACAACGCACAATGAGGCTCAAATCGGGAATATTTATGGTGCTGCTATTGGCCACTTTTTTTGGGCCTGGGTGAATGCTTTTGGCCCTGGCCATTTTCTAGAAAAAATAGGAGCAATCCTCCTCCACCACCTCCGCCGCCCCCTGAACCCAAGCTCTCGCCAGTGATTTTCGGTAAGTCCTTTAGTTTTTTGGGTCAAGGTCAGATCCTTGTTAATCAGGACATTTCAATATTTCAGTTCCTGGCGATGGAGGCTCTCAGATGGATGCCCGTCTGAACAAGTCCAGCTCCCCCTATTTCGTTTGCCAAAAGACCCACGACTGGTACAATCTTTGGCTGGATCTGGAGCAGTTGGTCATTCCTATGGTCTATTGCTGGATAGACAATGTAAAGTTGTTTTACGACAAGGCCACGCGAACAACCCACAATACTCCGGGTGTGGAGACAAGGATTCCCGGCTGGGGTAATCCCGAGGTAGTCGAGTGGATCGATCCCACAAAAAATAGTGCTGGGGCCTACTTCAAGGACATTGCCAATGTGCTGGTGGATTTGGGTTACGTGCGGAAACTTAACATCCATGGAGCACCCTACGACTTTAGAAAAGCACCAAGTGAGTGCCCTTACCATTGCTGATTATTATTGTTTATAGTAACTATCATTTATAGATGAGAACAAGCAGTTTTTCGTCGATCTCAAGCAACTGGTTGAGGACACCTACGAAGCCAATAATCAGTCAGCTGTAACCTTGATCTCCCACAGCATGGGCAGCCCCATGTCACTGGTTTTCCTGCAGCAGCAGACTGTCCAGTGGAAGGCCAAGTACATGAAACGCATGATCAGCCTGGCTGGAGCTTGGGCTGGCAGCTTCAAGGCGGTGAAGGTGTTTGCCATGGGCGACGATCTCGATTCGTTCGCTCTGAGTGCGAAGATTCTTAAAGAGGAGCAGATAACGCATCCATCCACTGCTTGGCTGCTGCCTTCTCCGCTCTTCTGGAAGCCGTCCGAGGTTCTGGTCACGACTCCAAGCAGAAACTACACAATGGCTCAGCTCAAGGAGTTCTTCAACGATATTGACTATATGACGGGTTGGGAAATGCGCAAGGATACGATTCGCTACACCCAAAACTTCAGTCCACCGGATGTGGAGCTGCATTGCCTGTATGGCGATGGCATAGACACAGTTGAAAGGTGAGCTAAGATAAATTTGTAAAGGTATATCCATTTAATTTCTTTTTGGATAGATTACAGTACAAGAAATCGGATATTTCCGGAGAGACACCCAAGTTAATCATGGGTCTGGGCGACGGCACCGTAAACCAGCGTTCACTGCGAGCCTGCCAATATTGGACGGGTTATTCGAGCTCTCCCATAAACACACTTGCCCTACAAGGCGTCGATCACATGCATATCCTGTCCAATCCAGATGTCCTTAAATATGTTCGCACTGTCATGCAACAGCCGTAAAGTCCGAGTGTCCTGTTTCATTAGATTAAGAGTTTCTTGATTTCAAAAACCAATGACGTATCTGTAAAATCTTGCAAAAAGAACAAAGCCAATTTTACGGACAAATAAATGTTAATCATTAAGTAGCACAAATCAAATGGAGTCGCTCGGTTTGCATTTTCTTTAATCTTTCTTTATTGTTATCTTATTGATTTATGCTTATAAGATGAGATATCGAATCACGTGTGTCAATGTCAATGCATAACGCTTTTTATTACTCAATAGTGTTTCATTTTCCTCTTGGTTTCATTCGTTTTTATTGTTTTCCATTTTCATTTTTTTTCATTTAATAAATTGTTTATATGTATTTTACAAAGCGTTTACTTAGATGTATTCCATTTTAATTATACCGAATAATTTGTTAATTATTGCACTAATATTTAATTTCATTCACTTTCCTCCCGCCTCCACTTTGCTAATTTATTGTAGTTGACATTGTTCATTACTCTTGGTATAATTTTCCGTTTAAAGTATGCTCTCGCTTATGTACTCCGATATCTGGATAGATATAGAAAAAGTGTTTCTGGTTGCAATTAGGATAAAACTAAGGTAGTCGAATGATTTTAGTGTTTCGGTTTCGGTTTGCTTTTCGATAAAATCAAGAAATATATATTTACAAATTGTTTGCTCATACAAAAATCGCTGTCGTAGGCTAATTTGTGGACATTTTTGCTAGAGATTTGTTTTTGTTGCTGGCTGCGGGTCATGTATTCACTTTTTATTCGCTTTTTGGGCTTACAAAGCATATTTAATTGGTAAATCGTTTAGGTGAGCGATTTGTTGTGCGGGTGTTGTTTTTATTTACTCGTTAGCTAAATATATACATACATGTTTATATATATTTAGTATATATTTGATTTTATGTTGCTGCATGTGGTTGTGTGTCTGTGTACGTGTAAGATTTGTGTGTGTGTGTGTGATGTGTGTTGAGTTGAATTGGACTTAAAAAACGATTTTTTTCGGTTTTTGTCGGTATTTGATTTTTGTTTTTTTTCCACTTTTCTGCTTCAGCGGGCTTGTCCCTTTGTTCAACAAAATTTGTGCTCTCGTTCCATAGTTGCAGTTAGGGTTTTACATATATAATGTACGGATATTATATATATAACTATAATATGACCTTTACTTTCCTTGACTCAAATCAAAGTGATTCTGAAATCGATACCCCAAAAAGTCGGCCACTTGGGCGTGTTCTGTTTCAAAGAGTTTTTACGTTTAGTATAAAAAATCATTTTATCGAAAGTATAAAAATCGTATTTAGCCATAGTGTCTCTCTAGATCTTGTATCTATTTTGGTTTCGTTACGTTTTTGTTTTTTTTTGTTTTCATCTTTATTAAATCTTTGTTTTTTGTTTTGTTTTGTTTCCTTAGCAAAAGCGGGTGTATCTTCTTCAAGCAGGTATTCGAATGTTACTTGGCAGGATTATTATTTTCCATAGTATATATATATTTTTGTTAAATAGTTTTATAAAAGCTTAGTGTTCGAGTGTTGGTGTGTGTGAGTGTGTGTATGGTGTGTGTATGTGGTGTGTGTTCTTGGGTTTTCGAGTGTGTTTTCTAGGCCGTTTTCTCTGTTCTGGTAATTAATTAGTTGCCTTTGTTTGGTTTTACAGCTAATATGCTCTGTTATTGTATTATCTGATGCAATATATAGAACTCACATTAGGCGACATTGACGACTTAGCGGACTAGTTAATTAATTACTGGCTGCTCAATAGGTATCTACAATGGAATCCGTTACCAATGGAAATGATATCAAAAACGATTATTGTTAAATACATATTTGTAGTACTTTTTGGTTTTCTTTTTTTTTCATATTTTTTGTTTCCCATTCCGGTAATTAAATTAATTAAAGCTTTTCGTGTGTGATTACGATTACTCGTGTCGGTTATATCTCCGCCTATCCTCCATTCATGGTTAACGTTAACGCATAATTGTCTGAATATACCAAAAACCAGTCAACAAATCAAGTGATTGTAAATGAAGTCCTATTTACAATTGAATATTCTCTACTTACTCGCTTAGTTACACTTAGTATTCATTTCAATCTGATCGGATGAGTTCGTAACTCGTATCTCATCCCTCATCTCCTCAGGGGTTCTTTAACTAGGCTCCTACAATGCGTTCGCTATTCAGATTTATCAATGTCGTTAATACAATTGAATTGCCATGAATATTCGATATTGCTAATAACAGTTCCCTCCGGAGCTCTCAATCTCAAAACAAGGGGATCCTTTTCGTCCCTTTTAGCCTCCAGAAGGAACTTTGATTGGTGCTTCGGCTGGCCGAGACTACGATTATTGCATAACAACTGGCCACTGATGCTTCTTCTTCTTCCGGTTATCCTTCTTAGAATTTAGCTAGCTTTCCTTGGGTTTTCATTTTTCATTTTTCATTTGCTCGCTGGCGTTTTGCGCTACTCATTTGAATTAGATTAAATATCTATGGCTAGGTTAAGGTAATAATTCTTTCCTCTGTGGCTCTAATTTATCCAAATCATCATCACATATCAAAAAGTTTACAAAAATTTCACTTTAGCTACGGTTTTAATCGCTTTCATTAAGTTTTTGTTTTTTTTTTAGCGATTACGTTAATGTTTATTAGATTTCGTGCGCTTCGAATAAAACATACAACAATAGGTAATTTCTCTATCGCTATTTAGCCCCCATAACTCTTACTTCTCGCTCGATAACAACTTATTTGTTATGTCGTTCGTAAATCGTTAATGATTAACATAATCAACGTGTTGATATATATTTTAAATAAATTAGTTCGCCTCGCTTGTGATTTACAGACATTTGCATGTTGCTCGGCGCATTATTGACTAACATTGGTTACCATTCTTGGGCTACTCTTCTGTTTTCTGTTTCTGTTATTTCTCTTCGTTTTTTCTTTTTAGTGTACGTGTGGGCATGTAAAAGGCATTTGTTTGGTTTTCATTGTATTTTTGTGGTTGTGGCTTTGCGGATTCTCCCTCGGATTGCACTCGCTGTTTGGAAGAACTCAGCTGAAGATCCTGAAACCAGACGTCTGTGGGTCTCAGTTCAATGTTGAGCAGCGGAAATTTGTTGAAATAAATTCAGTTTTAGACGGTGTTCCAATTGCGTATATATTTTTATTATCCGATAAACCAAAGCGTGATCTCGAGGCTTATTCAAGTTAGTGATATATATTTGATGTATGTTCTTTACTTGCGTATGTTCTCAACAAAATTGACAAATCCGAACTGATTTAAAAACTAATATTGCTCTTGGTTGGTTAAGAGTTTTGAATCGTTTCGTGTTTTTTTGGTTTGCTTGTATAGCCAGTATCTCTTGTGCTCTAACAACAATTCCTTAAAAGCTTAGACTTTCGAAACGAAATAGGTGGCTTAAATGATAAGTCAACAGAACAGTGTCTAATTGATGTAACAATTGCTTTTGTTTTATTGGATTTGACCCTTCTCCTTTTTTACTTTTTTTGGGATCGAAAACCCGCGCGCACGCTGATAATCTCCTAAGTTGAATGCTATATATTATTTAGACAGACCAACGGACTTGGTAAAGCGAGAGGAATCTAGAAGTCTAAAACAAAAGTGCCGGCGTGCGCGCCTTCTATTCCTATTTCGACCACTATCAACATGATTCTCGATCGTTATCATTCATTATCAACTTACTATACAAGCTCTCGCATCTTCATCCTTCGTCCATTTCTACGTTTTAATTAATTTTTAACAATATTCCTCTTCCGTTGAAACATTTCGAATACAACTTTAGGCCTAAGTTGAGTTCAGCTCGTTTAAGTGGTTCGCAGATAACCCGGTTAGATTCTAAAAAGAGCATCTCGTGAGTCCAAAACAAAGTGTTAAATTGGGAACCATTAACTATCAGTAGCTAACCAAGTTACCTGTTAACCACTTAACAACTCTTAAGTATTTATACAAAGTTCCAAATCATTTACTTTGGTGTATTGCAAAAATGTGCGAATGTCTGTGTGGCTGGTGTGTGTATAAAAAATTGTTTACTAACATTTCTGGTTTACTTTTTTTAGCGTATATAAATTGTACAATAATATGAACTTCCATCGGATGATTAGGGGCTTAATGATTCGTGTATCGACTGTCGATCGAAATGGAATCTCTTGTTGATATCGCAAATGAGAACAGCGACCAAAAAAACAGGGATGCAGACCGTTTTGTTTCGTTAATTTGTTAATCTTATAAAGGCAAGTGGTTCGGTACAATAAAAGTTTTAAAGGAAATCTGTATTGTAATTAAATAAAAAGGGAAATTAATTCAAGAACTTTTGAATTTCAATATTAGTTTTAAAAATCATTAATAGAGAATAAGTTATTCAATACACTACTGAATAACCTGCAAAAATATATCATAATATTTTAAATTTGAAGTTTGAAAAAGAGCACCGAACCATGTCTATGATAAATCCCGACCCAACTAAAGTTCCCCCGCGGAATGCATCCCTGAAGTAGGTTAGCCAGGCACATGTTGGATCTCCGAGTGGACTGCCACGCCCAGTGTCAGACGTCCTTGGGCGGATGGCCGGCCGCCGCGGAGGAGGAGGAGGAGGCGGCGGCGGAGCTCTTCTGCTGCTGCCTCCGCTCCCGCCAGCGGTCGATGGGCGTGTAGCAGCACCGGAAGAAGGGAGGCGCCCTCCCCGAGTTCGAGTTCGATTTCGAGGAGGAGGAGGAGCTGCCGCTGCAGTGGCTCATCTTGGCCAGCGACTCGACCGTGAGCTCCGTCTGCACTCCACTGGTGGTCAGTCGGGTCTCCGTTTGGTACTCAAATTGATACCTGGGCGGAGGAGGATGACCACCTGGATGACCAGGATGACTGGTTGCATCCAGTGGCGGTGCTCCCGCCTTGCAGATGACACTGGGCGGCTCCATCTCGTGCAGCTCGAAGCTGTTCGAGCTGCTGTTGGTCGAGGGCCGGAACTCGTGCGAGCTGCTCTCGACCATGGCAGTGCGGTAGGTGGCGGCAAAGTAGTTTGTCTCCAAATAGTGGCAGGACTCGAACAGGTAGTCGTCGAACTGGTTCTGCGGCAGCACCAGCGATCCCCTCACCGCCGGAGCCGGAGGCGAACCGGGCTCCGACGCGATGCGATTGAGTGGATGGCGATGCCAGTGGCGCCGGCGATGGCGGCGGCATCATGGTGGCCAGCGAACTGGAGGCCATCGGTGGCCGCTGCTGAACCCTTTGCTTCATATCAACAATTTCTATTTCTTCTATATCACTAAAACTATTCAACTGTTTCAACAAATAATGCACATCATTTCGTTTCGTTTGATTATCCTCGTCGTGGTGGGGATGATCATCTCGGTTGTTCTTTTCGTCGTCGTCGTCTTCTTGCTGGTGGGCCTTGCCCGGATCCACTTGCTCCTCCGTCGCCGTTGCTGGAGTTCTGGGTGCTCGAAGTGTTAATGGTGTGCTGGCAACGGCGCCCGTTCCACGATCCGATCTCGGGTTGCCCTGGAGGCTGCTGATCTGCTTGCTCGCATCTTGATGTTGCAGCTGCTGCTGATGTTGCTGCTGCAGCTGATGTTGTTGCTGTTGCTGCTGCTGCTGCGGCTGGCTAACCAACTCCGGATAGGCCAAGTTGAAGCGCTGCTGCAGTGTGGCACTGCTCAACTTGGGCAAACCCGCGTAGTCCACCGGTGGCCGCTCCAATGTGGAGTCAATGATGCGATTGAATTTAGCTAATGCACTGCTCGCTGTCGCTGCTGATGAACTTGTGGATGTGGTGGTGACCTTAGCGCTAAGTTGTTCATTGTTAAGAGGCACTGTTGTGACGGTTGTTTCTAGGTCCTCGTCCTCGTCGACATCCTCGTCCACGTCATCGATATCGACGCCATCGCGCAGCGTTTCCTGCACGTTCAAGTTGAGATTGAGGTGCAGCTGTTGGCGCAGCAGCAGGCGGCCGGTCTTCGTTCCCTCCACTCCCGGAATATTGGGCGGGATGAGGGCCAGGGATGAGTCCTGACCGCCAACGCCACCCCTACCGGCAGCAGCTATAACCGCCGCCGCCCGCTGCTGGGCCGCCGTCAGGTTGGCCGCCTTAGCCAAGTTCTTCTTTTGCATTATCAGCCGCCTCGACGAAATGATGGCATTATTGTCGCTCCCCCGCGATTACCGGCTGTCGCGGGTGGAGCGAGGCCGCCCCTAACTGGACGTACTGGCGATCGGCGAGACGGGTGACAGCGGGCTGCGGGCCTGCTCCCGCGGACATCCGGTCAGCGTGATCACCAGCTTCCGGCTGCCCGCCTGGTCGCGGTGCTCGCACAGCCACACGCCCTGCCAGGTGCCCAGCGAGAGCTTGCCGTCGGTGATCGGGATTGTCAGGGAGCTGCCCAGGAAGCAGGCCTTCACGTGCGCGGGCTGCAAGGATACAATGGGTATATATAAGTAGGAAAGGTTTTACAGAAGAAATTTAAATAACAATACGTGAATCAGCAGTATGCAAAACTCCCTTTCCAATAAGTAAATATTGTTAAATAAAAGCATGTCTTATTGCATCAGCTAACTTTAAAAGCAGTTGTTATAAAATAAATCAATTTATTACATTTTAAGAGTTTTAGAATAACTTGTTTACAAATACTTTACTTTATATTTAACAAGTATTTGCTAGAATGTTATTACAGCAAACAAATTAATTTGTATAATTAATTGGTTATACAATTTATAAGTTTATTGTGACTTGTACTTTGATAATACCTCGAGAAAATCTATGGTTCGTATTATGATTATACTGATATTATCAAAACATACTGTCGATTCAGAACTATAATCCCCCATCGTAATACTCACCATATCGTCGGGTCCTTCGCACGAATGCCTGTAGGGCAAGCCTTCGGGAACTATTTTATTCAACATCATCTCCATGTCGTCTCTGCAATTGAATCGTTAGGATAGGATAAACAAACTATATGTATTGGCAATTCACTAACCTGACGTCTGGATCCCAACTTTCGTTTAACGCTAAACTCGCCGAGGTGTGAAGAACTGAAAGCAAAACAAGCGCACACACAATGCCAATTAGTTGTCTGTGGGATTACTAATAATCTCTATAATGATTAGCCCCCCGGTTATTAGACCATCACGACGAGGCGTTAGCTCCCCAGCTCCACAAAATTTCCAATTGAGTTGTAACGCCAATTAGTCAAAATGTTTCGCTGGGAGGCCCACTATCGTCGTGGTTGGTATCTTGTTGTCCTGATAAGCTATCATGGATCCATAAAGATCCACAAAGTGTTATTTGAAAAGACATGTTGGATATGGCCAATTTAACTGGGGGCTTTTCAAACTGCTCAAGCGGAAAACTTGGGAAACAATACAAATAATACAAAGTGTTAAATGAGAAAGCATTTAAATGTTGCAATATATGCAATACTTTCCCATTCATTAAAAGCTTTTTATATTAATTGCATATTAATTGTGATTGTAGATTTGAATTGAATTATTCTCCTTCTTGACTTTATTAATATGTCAGAGATGTGTGTTAAAATTAAATGCAACCAATAAGTTCATTAAGCAGAATTTATCTCTATTTATGATTAATTGTCGAATAAATCGTTAGAACATTAAATTAGCAACATTTTAAAGAAATTAATCATATGTAAATGACGTGAATTAATGCCAGTCATAATGGATTATACAACCACAAGCGAACATCGGTTTGTCCACTCCGAAACAGATTCGTTTTGCCATTTTAAATGAATTTGTTTGACAAATTTATGATACGGCACAAAACACGAGCATGTTCGGAGTTGAAAATTGAACAATAATTGCCTGCATTTTCCGGGGGCTCGCAATTGGCCAACTGCCAACGCTGAAAATGTCAAGCGGTTCAATGAGAGTCGGACTTAAAATTGAATACTTTTACTCCGAATGTATTTAGTTTCAATAATAGATTTCCATAGTATATATTGTATATGCGAATGGCCGGGCAGCAGGAGAAACACTTGAATTTGCACACTAATTGCGTATTCATGAATAAAAGAGAAAGCTGCTGGCAGCTGGAGAAGCCGAGCGAAAATTAGTTTATTATCAAATCCCAGAGATGTAATTTTCGGGGCCCCCGAGCAGAGACTTAAAATGTGGATATAGACACACATGTCCGAGTTCCGAGTTCCGTATTCCGATATTAGAGGAAAACAACGCACGACCCAGACCCACTTTCTTTCTAAATAATTTCCGAGGCGATTATGTCATGTTGAACATGTGTAAATGGCATCAGGAATTTAAATATTACCCATGGCTGCGGATGCGGGGGTTTTTGGGGGCCAGAGGATCCCTCGGACAATGCAAATGAAAATGAAACCAAAGTGACATTTGACGCGGGGCTGGCAAGGCAAATTTGCAAATTGATTGCAGGATGGGATTTGATTGGGAACGAGAGTGGAAAATGGGACTGAATGGAGGACCGAAGCGAGACAGCCGCACTTGGTTGGCCTAAAAAACATTGTCCATATCGATGGCAACACATTATTCAATTCGGCCCTCCTGCTGGGGGAAAATGTTCAGTAATTGTGTCAAAGTAATCTATTCCAATCTAATTGAAATTAAAGTTAGGGGAAAGGATGTCCGAGCATTCGAAAAACTATAAAAGGAAAAACAAGTACTACAATCTATGTTGATATATAACTGAGTTCTTCTCAAGTATAGTATATTTATTTAAATATTAAATTAAAAAATAATGTTTATCATAAGGATATTCTCATGCATTTGTTATGAGTGCCCTTCGCACATTTTAACCCTTATGTTAGTAACCGGGTACCCGGGTACCCCCCGCGGTATATCTGTGTGAAAAGCTTAAAGCAAGTTCAATATTTCATGTTAAGCTCTTAAATCGTCGTTTTTTAACTTAAAAGGAAGCTAGTTGCGAGTTCATTTAATTTATATATATTTTTTTTATTATATTTTTTTATGCTTAAACTTCAGCCATCGCCTCATTAGTAACCGGGTACCCGGGTACCCACAGTGGAAAGCACAGGAAATAAAGTGAATAAAATTTTTATAAATGCATGCAATATAATTAATTACATTGAACACACTGGACACGATTTACTGAATGTTCGTCACATACAGGTTGGCGACAATTGGCACAAAACTTGCGTGTCTTTCGCCGTCTTCTTATTGGCAAAGCATTGCAGACATAGCAAGATCCTATAACCATTTTTCTTCCGGTTTTATCTTCTGGAATCTCTGGACCAGGATTTACCACGACTGTTTCTGTCAATGCATGGCCTAAAATACTTTGAATGGCAATCTTTGTTGAAAAGTGACGCATTATTTGTGGATTCGCGGTACGATTTTCAATCATCGGCAATGCTAGTTCCTCACTTAGCTTACGCATAAATTGACGACGTTCTGTCGTTTTTTTTTATCATTTTATTATTTTTTTAGAATAAATTATATATGTCGCAAGTGAAGAAATATCTAACATATTGAAAAACATTGCCATTGGCCATCTCGAGGATCGTCGTTGACTGGTGTATCTCCGCACCATTTGGTCCATTGTGTCGACTCCAGTTTTATATTTATTATAGAAATTTATTATTTCTGGTTTCTTTTTAGCGTCATCACTATTTTTTTTTCCTTATATTGTCACTTACTATTAATATTTTAAGAAAAAATATTTTGGAAAAATTTTTTTAATAAAATAAACAAAATTTTTGATATTCAGAATTATGGGTACCCGGGTACCCGGTTGCTAAAAGACGTCGGTAAAGTTGGTTACTAACATAAGGGTTAAATATGTTAATGGCCCAAACATAATTCTCTGTGTCTCTGGAATGCAACTTTGAGTGGCATGTGGAGTTGTCCCTGTTATTGCCCCTCGAGTCCTCCCTTTCTTTGCTACAAATTCCGTGCACATTTATTCCGAGTCCCCTACTTTTTTTTTTTGTTTTCGCTTTTTTTTTTAGCCCGCTCAACTGGCGCATCCGCCTGGAATACTCGACTGACACTTTTTCCATTGCACCAAACACGAATGAAACGCGGGCAGGAGGCGTTAAAAGGCTCCTCCGGAGCGTTAAGCCGGTGGCCAACCGGAGGACGCCTCTAATATGATTTAGCCATGGGCTTTGTGGTCGCCAACAGGGCCAGGAGAATGTGGCTTTGGGAGGGTTCTATGTTTGCCTACGGCAAAAGCAGCCATTGCCAACGTGCCCAGAGCGCTAATAAACGTTTCTGCGCTGAGAAAAATATATTCATAAAGTTTAGGTGGGAAAAACAATTAAAATAGTAATTTAAAATATTGAATATGTAAAAAAAAAATTTATACGGTGATTAAATTATTATTATCCGGACTGTAAAACATATAAATCTATAAAAAAAATTCTATATAAAAAAATGAAAAAAAAACTATAAAGCTACTTAAAACATTTTAATTAGTTTTTATTTAGGTAAAGCTTAGTTAAAATGACACCTTACTACTTTTAATTATTATCCTTATTTTTCATTATATTACAATAATTTAATACCATCTTTACTCCAACAGTAAATGTTTCTCGCAGTGTACTACGCATAGTTAAGTAGCAGGTGGCATCGTTTTGGCCGGCTGTTTAGATGTTTAGTTGTCTGTGTGTGTGTGTGTGTGTGTGTGTGTGTGAGAGGGGGAGTGGTGGGTGGGTGGATCAGTGCCCGTATCCTGGGCACATGTAGCAGGCGTTTAGGCACTACAAAAGTTGCTAATGTTTTTAAAGAGGCCTTTTTATTATACAAAGTCAAACATTCTGACAGCACAAACAAGCTGGGAGCACACACCCACACATCTGCATGTATACGACCGCAACACTCACAGGGACACACACACACACACCTACACGCACACAAACATGGAATGGAGGAGTACCCCAGTGTTTAACAATGGACTCAACACAACTCAACTTGACTCAGCTCAGCTGGCTGCGTTCATTCATATATTCATGCAAACACGCACTCAGACTCAGATACTCCGCTACAGCAGCGGTCGATGTTCTAGTTACCAGGAATCAACGAAAAAGTTCTGGTGAAATTTCAGCTAAAGCAAGGTGACAGGATGCAGTACAATACTTGAGGAATTCTGGAGTTAGAAACGATCTGCTTCATGAATGATTTGCACATATAAAAAGTGTTGCCTACATTTAAGGGCAGATTTATTTAAGAATTTTAAAAGGACTAAAAGCGCTTAACCTCTTTTTCTTTTAATAGGAAAGAATTAGAAGGTTGCAATTAATTTTTTACCCAGAAAATATGATTTCTTATTTTAATAATTTAAACCCATTTTTCTCTCTTAAGCTGTAAGCCTCCAAATAGCACGTGAGTGTGCGGTGTGTTTGTGTGTGTGCGGGCATTACATAATGTAAAGCTGGAGGAAATGCTTAAATTCATCAACCTTCTTATTACATAGTCCCCGGGCTTAATGCTTATCCTGAGACACCAGGCCGAAAATCAGAGGACACAGCGAGAAATTCCCGCTGCGGAAGTAAAACAAAAGCTGGCTTCGGTTATCCTTGTTCTGTGTCAGGTGCTCAGGATAACCGGAACGAAACGGAGGAAAACTAGTTCAAGCACACCCCGAATGCGATTGGAAAATCGGAAAAGCGGGCCAAAACCTCTGGCGTGCTCGTTTTGCATAAATAATATTGATTTATTGGGTAGCGCAGCATTTTGCGGTTCATAAGCGAGCAATTTTAATGCTAAAGGAGCCCAAATGGCTGAATAAAGGAATAAGAATAATGAATAAACGGAAGCCCAAAAAGTATGACACACACATGGCACGATTTGTTTTCCTTTTTCCTTTTTCGTTTTCCTTTGCCGTTTTTCCATTTTGTTTTTCCCTCGTTCGCAGTTTCCCTGTCGTCACGAAAGCGAAAAGAGAAATGGCCGCGTACGCCCACACAAATATATCCCTAATGTAAAAGGCTCCCAAAACTCCCTACTCCGTGGAACCCCAAACAAAAAAGAAAAGAAAAAGAGCAACCCACCCAGAATCGGTTTCGCTTTCGCTGGCTGTTGATTTATTTGGTGTTGCTCCTCCACAAAGGACACTCCGCCAGTGTCCTTTTCCCTGCGCTGCTCTTCTCCTGCAGCTCTTTCGCTCTGGCTGAGAAATATGCTCGGGTTATAAATTGAAGTTGAGCCATTTATATGATCTTGCGATTATGCAGCAAATTGCTGTCGAGAACGGTCCTTCCACCACTAGAATTCCTATTCCTGCGGCTCCACGAAGTCGGGCAGGACAGCCCTTAAAAGATCCTGGAACATCTTAAGGTCTACGTTTTAATGAGGTGTTCCATAATAAATCTTTTTTAAGGAATTTCAGCTTTTGTAGAAACTTTGTTATGTGCAAGGTATTAAAGTCTGAATTTTAAACATATCATTAGAAGCTTTTGTCTTGTTTATTTATAAAGATAATATAGACATTTCCCTTTCCTACAGTTGTAGTATTTCTACAATAACCTTTTTCATTTGAGTAATCTAACTTTCCTTAAATACTACCATTTTCTATCAACTTCTATTTCCTTGGAATCTAACCTTTAAATGTGGGATTAAGTAAATGCCCAAACAAATCATCAACTGCCCCCCAGGCAATTAGCTTTGCTAAACACACTTAAATATATATATATATATATATATATATACACTGCGAGGACCCCTTTATATTGAGGTTACGAAAACCCCAATGGGGCATTGTGTGGTCAGTAGGGTTCGGTTCTATAAGCGAACGACCTTCCCGCCACACATATGAATATTAATAAAAAAAAAAAAGAGGAAAGAAAAGCCAGTCGCAGAGGGGAAATATTTGCCTGGCTCAGGTGGAAAAGTCGGAAACCGGGTGGATATATCATTTTTCAGCATTTCCCTGCATTCCATTACTTTTTGTTGTGTTTAACAAGTTACCTTTACATTTGGCTTATATTTTTGTGTATTTGTGATTTGTGTGTCCTCTTGGCCACTTTTTTCCTCCTCCTCCTTTTCCTCCTCCTCCTCCTCCTTCGCGCCCTTGTTTGCGCTTTTCCCCATAGAAACAAAAGGGGGCGGGGTGGCGGAAAATGGGTGCTATTGAGGTCAATAGTAAAAGACAACAACATATGGCAAGGTTGCTTTGAAATTATTTTTCCCTATTTTTTTTCTCTCGAAATTAACTTTTTTGTTGCCTTTCTTGGGAAGGAGAAAATGGAAAACGGAAAGCGGAAAGCGGGGAATCGCCTTTCATTTGCTTGCATTTATTTACCATTTTTTTTTTTTTTTTGTTTTTGCATTAGGAAAAGGGGCGGAGGGATTTGAAGCTTCCCTTAGTAAAGTGTGTCTAATTAGGAAGTCCTTTTAAGAAAATCAATAAACATGTCTTGACCTCAATTAGATTTCGCTTACAGTTCACAAAACAATACACGTACAGTGAGCACCCCAGACAACAAACACGCACACAGCACGGGTGGCGGCGAAGGGGGCGTGGCCGGGGCCAAGGAGCAGGGACACACGTGCTTTTGATTTGGCAAAAAAATAAAGGAGAGACCAAGAGCGAGCGAGAGCCGAGGTTCGTAATAATAAAGACTTGCCTGCAATGTGCTGGCTAAGACGATTTCTGTGAGCCACACTCAACAAAAAATATGTTGGTTAAGGACAAGGAATACGTTAACTCATCCTAGAATTTACAAAAACATTTCCTGAGATGTTATAGCTTTTAAAGTGACGTGCCTTTGAAAATAACATTTGTAGTTGCATACTTTAATAAACTTATTGAAACTACTTTTCTTCCCCAGATAGTAAATACTTTTTTACACACATTTTTCCATCATTAAATGTGCATTTCTTTTCTTAAATATATACATATTTTTAATCTGTATAATTTGTAGGTATTATCTTAAAAATTATTCCATTTTAAAATGCAGCAATAAATCTCGTACAAATGTTGAGCAACCACGTTTTTTCCTGTGCAGGGACACGGGAAAAGGGGGGCTGGCAGGAAAGTGGAAAACACCAGAGAGGGGAGGGGGGAGGGGGGAGGCTCAGGAAAGGGGGGCTGGAAAAGTTCGCCTCGAGCATTCACACGCCATAGCCACAGACCATGACATGCAGACATGAGCGACGACTGCGACTAAGACGACGATTGCTTTTCACTTTAGTCAGGCCAACTCCCATCCAGCCCCCCCTTTTCTCTGCCCCCCCAAAGCTGGCGCTTTATGATACGATTTTATTTATTTGCCCAGGCCAGAGCGAGACGGGAAGAGAGAGGGAGAGGGGAGCGAGGGAGACGGAAAGCCGCAGGATGGAGGAACGCGTCCTGGCATTGTAATGCGAACTGTCAACAAGAAGCTGCCTCTAAGGCAGCCAACTACGGAGGTTGTTTCTCTGTTTGGACTGCCTCCTCATCGTCTTAGTGCTATATTCGCCAACACTGAGAGAAATACATTTAAAAAAATATATAAATATATTTATGAGAGAAAGAAATAGAAATATATTGAAACCTTATTATCTTCCCTTCGAATTCCTCCATGTGTTAAGATAACTTGATTTCTTTTGTTTTTTTCATTTTTTGAATTAAAGGGAAGTTAATAGGTTTTTCCCCAGTGCATCCACTGTCAGAAGACTTCGAAAGCGGGGATTCCGCACGAGAATTAGTGTGCGAAATGCAGCAGCAGCAGCGGCAGCGCACAAAAAGAAATACTTTGCCGAGCTGCAATCCGGAGATTATTGCGAATGCATTCCGAGGAGTGGCATATAAAACTTGAACAAGGACTCAAATCGCCTGGCGTGTGATGTGTGTGGACATCCTGTCGAGCGGCATATTGCACTCACAGCTGCAAAGCTCACAAAAATCAACTGACTTTCGGACATTAAAAATTGGCGGACGCGATTAAAACTCTAGTAATGACTACAAAATCCTTCTCGGAGCCATTGTAAATCTCCGGAATTCACATGAGTGGGGTCAAATCTCAAGTCCAATCACTCCATCTCCATCTCCATCTCGGCTTTAATTTTGTTGAAATCCATCTGCAATGTGGGTCATCGCAACAGCCACACGTTTTTGGGCGCATGAAAGTCAAACTATGTATTTTCGAATGTCAATCGCAATTTTCGGGGTTTCAGCCAGCAAACAACTGACCGGGCCAAGTCAGCCAAGTCAGTTTATCTGTGTAGTTTAACCCAGTTACTACTGGCTAATACAAATGAGCCTGGGCAGCAGCCCCTTCGAGTCCTGCAAATCCAGTAAGTTTCGGCTTCAGCTTCGCCTCTGCCGAATTCAACGACATTTTGTGCTGATTTGGTATGCAAGTTCTACATTTCGCTGTTTGTCCAGCTCAACTTTCAACTAAATGCAAACGCCTTGGCCATAGCGAGATTCCCCCGGAGAAATACGATCCCCACAAAGGAAACGTATTGTTGGGTGAACTTTTCCATTGCCAGGATCTGAATACCCTTATGGGTGGATTTCCCCGATTGAGTAGAGTACTATATACTCAACCAACTCTGCCTTTTGGTCGTGAAAAGCTCTTCAAAGTGTATGAATCGACAGAGAGCGGAAAAAGATTGATGCGATGGAAATGAGGGGGTGGCGCAAAAAATAGAGGAGATTTTCCAGCTGCTCCCCACGATTAACTGACATTTGAGCCCTGAGTTTCGGATAATCACTTGGGGAGGCAGCCGAAAAGGTGCCGAAGATATACTAAATACTAAATGGCTAAATAACAACCATTAACTGCAGAAAAACTGTTTGAGATATTAATTTGGGATTTATTTCTTGGGTCAGTTTGTTGTGCAATACAAAACTAGTAACTCAAGTTGAAAAGCGGTTTTCTAAAAGATAAATCCTTTATTAAAGTTGGGAGCTTTGAATTTGTACTTCATAGAAATTTAACTGGGAGTATTTTGTTATAATAATTAAAAACAAATAAATAAATAATGTAATAATGAATAGATAAATAATGAGTAATGAGATGAAGATATCCCCATTGAATTTATAATTATTAATATGAAATATCCTACTCACTTTGCATGTGACACAATCCCACGGAGAAGTGCGCCAGCTCCGGCATTTGTCGGAGGATCTCCTCGGTGACCAGATGGACGCCGCGGTGCTGCGGCCTCAGGTTGATCTTGCGCTGAAACCAGGCGGATCCGATCTGCAGACCCACGATCGCATTGCCATCGGCACCGGCTCCTGCGACGGCGCCACCTCCGCCGCGTCCTCCGCCGCCGCGGTGATTGGCCGAGGCCATGGTGCTGTTGGAGCTGCTGCTCCGGATGTTGCTGTTCCGGCTGACGCTCTGCTTGACCCCGCCTCCACCTCCGCCGCCGCCACCGCCTCCTCCTCCACCTCCTCCTCCTCCGCCGGCGCTGCCAGCTCCACCGCTGCCGCTGGTCGCTTTCGTTGTGCCGGCGTGTGGATTACTGCTGCTACTGCGACGTCGCTGGCCGCTCCGTCCGCCGCTCCTCTGGTGGCCTGGACCAGTTCCTGATCCCGCTCCTGCTCCTTCTCGCGCTCCTGCTCCTGCTCCCGATCCTGATCCTGATCCTGCAGCAGCGGCGGCGGCGGCGGCAGCAGCGGCGGCAGTCGACGTCGATGGTTTTGTGGACGACGTTGTGGCTTCTCCGGTATCCGGTATTCGGACGCACTCACACACTCAGTAGCACTCGGAACACTTTGCACACGAACGAACGCACACACACAACCGCGCACACCAACACCACCAAACACACACACCGGCAGGATTCGGGGACTGGAGGACTCGAGCTCGAGCTCTTGACTCCCACAAGTTGTTGACTTTGCACTGCCTTCACTCCGGATTGGCTTTCACTTTTGGCCTTTCGAACCTTTGCGGACCGCTTTTAATTTATTCTATGTTATTGCCACTTGTTTACGTTATCAGCAACTGCAAAAAAGAGAAGAGATAAGAAAAAGTTTGTTAGTGATGGGAAATTTTTTTCTGTTTATAAAAGTTCTGCATTTAAATACCTAGTTGTTGGATGGAATACAAAATACTTAAATGTTTCTTAATTAGCAGAGGTAATATTTTATCAGAGCAACTTATCCGTACAGAGATGTAGATAAATTAAATATAGACACAAATAATTAACGAAGCTCTCCGGCTAAATAAAGCAATTTAATGAAAATGGTATTCATTGGCCAGTTAACTGCCAGTTGACTTTTTCATCAAGGCAACCATTTATGGTCCCACAGACTCTGGCTAATTCACATAAATCAAATATTAGTGTTTGGGCGGATACATCTCAATTAGTAGTTGCTACTGGGAGCACCGATAGCCGAGGGTATGAACATCGGGAGCGCCCACAATCAACAAGTTTTTAATTGCCAAGCGCAAACAGCAAACAAGATTGTTATGGTTATCAATGTGCCAATGTGCCAGGGTGACCCTTGAAAACATGAGCGGAGTGGAGGGTTAGAGCATGGGCATTAATTGTGTGCCACTATTCCTATTACCCTAAATGGTAAGTGAGGTTCAGCTTTAAAACGAAAAATTTGTATAATATTTACATTTTAGGTTTTCAAAAAGAAAAAATATAATATTTACACTTTAGGGTTTATGTTAAGATATTATGCAAAGCCATAATTGCGTATGCGTTATTTTGCACACATTGCGTATGAGTGATTTTGTATAATAAATAATACAAACAAGCTTGCAGTTATTAAAGTTCGTTTTTTTGTTAGTTTTAATATAGATACCAAATTATTTAGCTTAATCTTTGAACTTCAAAAATCAGTTAAAAAATAAAATTGTTTTATTTTTTTAAATCAATTTTTTTAAATCTGTAGAAGTTTTATTTCAAGCCTTCATCGCATCTTGAAGGAAACTCCGCAAAAGGAGTCACACGGCAACGAGCAGTCGAAAAGTGGAGTAAAATTTGAAGCGGCATAATGAGCACGTGTCGCCCAAGTGGGCCAAAAGGGGGCGGGGCGAGTGGCACTGGGCAATGGGCTGGGCTTTAGCGGCAAGGGGAGGGGGAAGGGGGAGGGCGGGTGACAAGGACAAGGATTGTTGGCCCGGGAAAGCGTTCGTGCGAAATGGAAACAGCAGCTAGGAAAAGGCACGAGACGGCGCAGGATTGACTCCCATTGCAGACACATGGCATCAAGGAAAACGCTGTTTAAGAATCCTTCTTCCTTCACACACACACACACACACACAAAGGCGCAGTTCCCAAGTTGAGTGCACTCACACACATTCAAGTAACGAAGCAATCGAAATGCATTTGAATCGGGGGAAGGGCGGGGAAAATGGGGAAAATCGGGAGCGGTAACAAGGAGATGGAAGCCACAGCTGCTGCAAACGAAAAGCCACAACGAGTGTGAGTGATTTCGGGTGTCGGTATTTGGGTAAGCAGTAAAGCACTAAAAAAAGAAGAAAACGAAAACGAAAAAGAAAAGGCTCAGGCACACGGACCCCAAAAAAAAAAAAAAGGTAGCCCTCACCACACAAAACGATTTACACGACACTAAAAGCGGTTGGAAAAAGGGGAAATGTTGCCAAATAGAGATGAGGCTCTGGCCAAATCCAAGGTGCTATATCTGTATCTGGATTAGGTTGTCTTTGAGAAATCTCAGCGAGATAGTTTCCTTTCAATTAGCAAATTTAAACGTATTTATCATCAGTTATCTATCATTTAATTTTTAATTAAACCAACGCTTACAAATTTTCATCTTATGCAGCTTGACAATTACAGGAAAAATATAAAATCAGTGAGAACATTTTGATAAAACTCAGGCACATGTTAACTAAGATTTCTCGAGAAACTTTTTCTAAATTGTTCACAAAACTCTTAAAAAAACGTTCTGAGAAAAAAAATTTAAAAAGTCAAGAGCGTGCGCTCATCTCTGGCAAACTAAACCGAGCTGAGGAACCGAAGGTGTGTCATCAGAGGCGGGGGAAAAGCAACAACTACATCAGCAACAACTACAGTATCAGCCCCAACAACAACAACAACAGCAGCAACAACCACAACGAGTACAAGAACAGCAGTGGGAAGCGCGTTAAGGCCGCGGCCAGGTAAAGGTACTTTATTCCTTTTACGGGGCCACTGTTCAAATTTGCATATGCTTTAAATATTTAATGTAATTCAAAAAGAGGAGACAACAGCGCCAACAAGAATCTGGCAATTGGACAAAGCCCGGCTCGGGCATAATCCAATTGGACTGGCAAACACACACAAACACCCCGCTCTCTCCAGTTGGTTTACCGAAAAAAAAGAACGAAACAAACTAAAAACACATGAAATGCTCGCGCTTTTGGCAAAAAATCAATTTTCCGTGTGATTGCCGGAATGCAATATTTTGGGGCAGAAGTTAAACAGGGAAAAGTTCTCCATTTGATCAACACCTCAACGCATTTCTTGCGTTTTTTGTTCTGCTAATTATTGACATAACAAATGTGGTGGAGCTTCCACCACGCTTATATTTTTTTTCCCACAAACACAGTCACACAATGTATATTTCGATGACAGCACACACGCGAAATTCCCTCAAAAAAGAAAAAGAACACCCAAGAAATTGGGGGAGCTTAACGTTTTGGCACTTTGCTGGGTCGTTTTGTTCGCCGGAAAAATCGGGAATCGAATCACGTAAGCATAAAACTTAAATGCACTTAATTACATTTAATTTGCCGAGACTGCTACGTTGCCTTTTGTTTTATTTTACGACTGATTTCAGACCGCATCGAGTGACTTGTGGGGAGAGTAACCTTTATAGAGCCGCCGACTTCTGACGTCGAACATGGTGCTGTCACTTTGGTTCGACGTCGAGTTGCCACTGAACATATGATTGGATCCCGAGGTGAAATGTGCGAGGCAACGGCACTAGTGTGCGTCTCCCATAGGCGGCACTGGCGAAAAAGAGCACAGATATAGGTGCTCCTAATCCGATTAACTCACCTTCGCGCGCTTTTTTTTAAATTTTTTATTGTTGTGTTTTTTTTAATTATTGGTGTAATCATTCCTTATTCCGTTCCCTTAAAAACGCGTTTTTGTAAATGTTAAAAGTTTTTTCTTCCGCACTTATTTATAATTTTGTTAACATCTTTTACCAAATCACATTAAAGGCACTGTTTTTGTTTCTGTCCATTGTGACGTCACGACGAACTTTTTAGTTCGACGTCAACAAATACTTTCACACGTTGCCAATCGTGTGAGCCTACACAAGTTGAATTTGAAATCACGTTTTTCATTCAAACTTATTTCCGACTGCCTCTTTTGGTTCGATGCTGCTCTCCAAAAGTTAAGTTCCTGAAGAAAACTCCCCAAAATCAAGGCAGGGAATTAAAAATTGTTAACAGTTTCAAAATAAACACATTTTGTATTGTACGATAATTGGTAAATACAACCTTTTGTAAATTTTAAATTGCGTATACGACTAGGGACCATCCAGGAAAATTCTTAACTAAAATTTGACAAATCTTTATAACTTTCTAGACCTTCGTAGCTGGTAAAAACAAAACCTTAAAGTAAATATAAATCAGTGAACATTTCCAAACACCATCCACTCTGAAATCCAAAATCAACAAAGGGAAAAAGCTCAACAAGTCACCAAACTTGTATTACAACCAAAAGCGACAACCCTGAATATTTTGAATCGAAAAAAATCTTTCTTGTTTCAAAAATTATTTGGCTATTTACGTTTCAACTTAAACGTACTATAAGCAATTTATCCAAGCTGTTTTCAGGATAAGATTCAATTCAACACTATTCTATCGCAACAACCGTTTTTTTTTTTTTTAACGAATTCCCCTTTTGAAAAAAAAGGTATTAGTAAATATAGTATATAAATTATTTAACTATAAGCATTTTAAGTAGAAAATCTTGTATTGCAAATGAAGCCTATTTTTTGGTGGCTTAGCTGGCTGTCAATCGAATATCGATTATTTGGCGGCGATAGGCGTGCAAAGTTCGGTTTGGCGGTCAAAACAAAAGCGCTCTGAAGTGCAATCTATATCTATTTACACTGGTTCTTGGCTAGATTGGAATTATGTTTTTTGTTTCTTTGCATGTGAGTGTGTGGCTCGAACAAACGAAAAGCGGTGCTTACTTTGCTGATTTGGTGATTATTATTGATTTGTGGATTATATGCGTCTAATTACAGTGGCGATTGGCAGGTGCTGAAGATCTGATGGGGGAGATTCACAGCGTGGGTGGTCGCGTGGTATGCTGGTAAAAGTGCTGATGCTGGTGCTTCAGATGTTTCTGCTTTTGCTTTTGCTGCTGCTGCTGCTGTTGATGCTGCTTCTGCTTCTGCTTTTGCTTTTGCTGTCCGGGAATATTGCCAACGCCGGAATCGCCGGAGTCGGAAGCGGAGACGGAATCGGATTTGGATTCGGATTCGGAGCCGGAGTCGAGATCTCTGGGCATTTTGCGGCCTTCCGTTTTTGCCTTGTATTTTTTTTTTCGTTTTCGTTTTTGGTTTCGTTTTTTTTTTTTTGTTTGGTGGCAAACAGAGGGAATGGCAACAAAAACAAGAACTACGAATCGGCTCTAAATATAACGTCTGTCGTTACACTCGTTACTCGTTTTTTTATGTGGCCAATTCACAGAATGTACATTTTTTACACCTTTCACACACACCCACGCACTTTACGCTCACGCTCGCACATTTTGGCCCGATTTTCGCACACAGCGTTTTGTTTTTGTCACCGCAAATGATTTTCTTCGTATTTTTCTTCTTTATTTCTTTTTTTTGCCCGTCTATATAGAGGTGTATATAAAGGATATATGGGTTAGCTGTGTGGTTTTTACTCGGCGGCCCTCTTTGATTTTCGCTCAACAGATTTGTGATTTGGGAATTTTTTCAGCTGCACGTTACCAAATGGGTGACTCCCATTCGGAGCCACATGGGCACAGTTTTTGCATGGGGCATTTTTCACAGCTACACTTCTTCCTTTGCAAAAGGGGCGTGTCGGGGTTTTCGGGGCTTTCGACGGGGGGTTTAGGGGCCCAATTCTTATGGCCTTTTCGCCTTGTCTCTGCCTCGTTTTTCAATAAAACTTCATGGCCCTATTACATATGTACTCCGCACACTCACACACACTCGAACTGGCACTCACACACACAGGCCCGAGCCCGTGTTCAATTCGATTTCGATTCGATTCGCTTCGATCCGAGGATAATACTGCAGCGAGGATAATACAATACGCTCCCATCCGTTTCAATATCGCCTCCTTTTCGATTTTTCCCCAGAATTTTCCTCTGCTTGGGCTGGCTGCCTCTTGCTTTTTTTCAGCCACTACTTTCTAGATTTTCTCTGCATGCCTTTTCTGCGACGAGCGCCACCGAATGTGCCACCGAACGAGAGCCTGAACTGAAACTGATTCGGGATAGCACATATTTTGTTGAATGAGTAGGTGAATGAGTGCTGCCCCACTCGTTGGGGCAACGTTGCTCCATCCTGCGCATGCCCCCCGAAAGCCAGCGAGTGTTCCTTGGGGCTCCTTGGCGAGTGGTTCCGCGAACCGCCACACGCTTCTTCGTCCTGCCAGGTGGCGCCACTTTCGATAGGCATTTAACGGATTTTTGAAAGCTTAAGTGTAAGCGTTTAAGGTAATTACCGTAAAATGAAAGGTAATTACAATAATGCAATGGAGTCACATTCTTTTCTGTTCCTCCATAATTACACAATCTGTAATATTGCAATTAATATCAATTAATTTGATAATATAAGACAATAAATTAATATTGTACCTGTGAAATATCAAAACACAAAAGCAATTTAGTTAAAAACAAGCCATTAAGTACAGGGTGATACTGGTTCCAAGCTTTCAACTTGGTAACTTTAAATAACATATTTATTTCTTCTTGAATTTCAGATTAACTTGACTCTTCTGAATTAATTTTTATCAACTCGCCCCTTATTTCGAAGCACACGTTTGTCGGTCGCTGTACATCATTTTCATCGTAAATAGTGAAGGTGTACACCACTTTAAAGCGCCCACGAAGGGGTACGGGAACACGTACGTTTTCCAGACGCAAGTTCATCACGAAAGGTTTTAAAATCACTGTGGTCTGAAATAAAACCAAACTCAAGAAAGACAATCTTGCCCAAGGACTATGCATACCTACATTCCTCGTTATGATGCACTTTTCCTGTATCTCCTCGCGGTTCACCACGTTTTTAAACCAATATTGATAGTAGTATTGCGACTCACTGAATAATACACTGCAAAGGTCAGGTGTCATCATACTATAAAGGGTCGGATCCCAGCTGCCCCGGTTGTATTGCATTACTTGGAACCTTGCCTGAAATGTGTTCAATACGTTACTATTCTTCGAGGATCTTAATTTCCAGCAAGTCTACGGTAATGCGGTCAGTGCGTGAATAATTCAATGTAGCGGTGAAATTTCCTGAAACATGAACGCCATCTTCTTCCGGCTCGAACACCAAGTTATCCATGTCGAAGACACCGCGGATACCGATCGAACCGGGAGGCTTAACCTCACACTCCGTAAAGATGTCCGAATCCTCCAGAACAAAGTTGTATTTTGAGGCCCAAGTGCAGGACCTTCCGGCGAACAGAATTAGTACTGCGATAGCGAACATTTTCACTTGTAAACAGATCCGAGAATCGACCCTTTATATCCCAATGGGCGACGTTTTTATATGATCGCTAATAATAGGTTAACCGAAATGGAACACAACAAGTGTTAAAGATCTTTAGTTCCTCCACATTTATAATTATAATGTGCTCAGCATTTTGAAAATAATTGGTGTTTTATATCATTAATGAATAATATTAAAAATTAATTAATGGGGTTGACTATAACGAGAGCATATGTTACTTATTCTAAGTTAATATAATGTATAATGTATTTTATAAAAAAAATACTTATTAAACTGACACTCACCTTGCTGTCCACTCGAATAATTGCAATCCCATAATTCTCATTGCCAACCCCTAAATGTCACAGTCATTAGGCCAAATTCCGGCGCCTCCCAATCCCGCCCAGACTTTTGCAGTTACCAGTTTCTCGGTGAGCCGGGAAAGTAACCGAACCAATTGGGTGTGACCAGCAGGTGGCCATGCCTCGACTAACTAACCATATGCATGTTGTCCTTTGTTGGGGGAGGACCCACCCTACCCCCGATCGCACAGTGGGCGATTTGGTCTCGCTAGCGGCATTTAATTAATAACTTCTAAACTAAAATAGATATCTTCAGTCGGTTTTTTTTCAACGATCAAAGAAATATCATACAAATTTTTAAGTTAAAAAAAGTTGTTTTTTTTAATACCTTTTTATTTTTTTTTAAATTTAAAAAAATATATTTTTTAATTTTAAATTTTGATTTATTTTTATGTTTTTTAAACTTCAATTAATATATTCCATAAACAAACATAATTTAAAAATGGCTAGAATTTTATTCAGAATCTTCGGAATCAGACGGCGGCATAGTAAAAATACTAAAATATACTAAAAAAGATCCCTTTTGCTACTGACATTGTGCCTTAAAAAGTACCATAGTTTGAAGGCTAGCAGGTACTAGCAGTTCATATTACACACATTGGACGCCACTGATTCACACTTTCGGCTAATAAAAGAGTTAGACTGAATCCACTTGAATCAGGTAAGTTCTTCTCCACGAAAGACAGGTGTACGCTAATCCGGGCTCGTTGTTAATACACTGAATTGCCACTACGTTTTATGAGCTACACATTTATAGACCGGTCACAAACATTAATTTTTTTTGTAATGTATACCTTGAAATTAATAAAAAACCAAACTTTTAATAAATTCAATAAAAATTGTAAATTTCCGAGGAACTTGAATTCGGTGCGCGCAAACAGGTAAAATTTTGTAAAGTTCTTTGCAAAATCATTTTCTGTGTTTGTCCGTTCACAGCTGATGATCAGCTCATCGTAGAGCTTTTAAAATGCTTGGATAAATCTAATCAAAGTATCTATTATCGAATTGTGAAAAAAATCATCGCTTTTTGAAAGTTGAAATTTGAATTAAATGCCGCTAGCGAGACAAAATCGCCCACTGTGGATCGCCCAGATCCTTTCGGTATGTAAAGCGAGTGGGTCTTTATCCTGTGGCACGCGGTGCCGCACCTAGTTTCTTGGATTCGAGTCGAGTTTGTTGTCATTTTCCCATTCATATTCGCAATGAATCAGGGACGGATTGCTAAGTGAGTAGTATTAAAGTTATACTAACCAAATTATTAAAAAAATCAATTAAAAAAAAATATTTATAAAAATCATTACATTTTGGAAAACAATATTTCTGTAAGTATCTTTTTGAGCTTAATTGAATCTCATAAATTAAATTTAATAAATATTAAAACTGGCAAGCAAGACGATATTCAGTTATTAAAATTAATATTCTTGGTAGGTTCCCTTGAGGTATAAATCCTTCCCTGCATCACCTAAAATATCTATCATTACCTTTCCAAGTTCCAGCTTTCATTTGTCGACGGGCTGGGATGTCTTCTTTGTTTGTTATTTTACAAGTTAGCCATTTTGCCACCGTTGGCTACACCCCGCGTATAATGCTTTTCCATAGAGGGAGTGCCTTCCCTACCAACTTACTCGGTGGCCAGGCCAGTTCGGACCAGTTCTTGGGTCGGCAGTCGGAACTGGATTGGCAAGGCGGCCAGACGTATTTCTGGAGCAACTCGGCGGTTCCTGCACCTGGAAAAGCTCATAAATCAGCCTTAAAATGGATGACGATACGGACATCTTCGATATTGACCCACGTGAAGTGTGGCTGGAAAAGGACGCCATTGCAGGATTCAGAGTGTGGCATATTATAGCAGCCGTGCTCGGTATTCTTATGCTGATAAGTGAGCAATCATGGGCATTGTTGAGAACCTAAAATGATACTTGATAATCCGTACAGTGATAATGGTCTGCTGCTGCATTCGATTCCGGATTCCGCGAACCAAACAGGAAATTGAGGCGGACTACCAGCGCAAACAGATTACGAAGAAATTCCGCGAGAAGCTCCAGCAGATCAAGAACTCCGAAATGGACGACATGGACCTTCAGAAGGGTGAGGAAAATAGCTCCGCCATCTCATTACCATCGTACATATGCATATACACAGCGTAAAGGTCCTGTGTACCAACTGTCCCAGTTTCGTTGTCACCCTAATGCGAGCCAAGCCCTTTTCCTGTCTGGTGCTCCTCCCTCCCATCCATTTCCCTCCCACACGAGCTCACGCATTTGTATATACAAAATGATAAACGACTCCTCCAGCTGGCTCCTCTTGTTGCACGCTAGTTAATGCCACACTTCGGAATAAGGGCTATCTCAAGTGAGGAATAGGATCTAGTGTCTTGAATATAAAACAGTTTTCTAAAACTAGAAGATTGGGAAAATATGTAAACTTATTTTTATGCTACCCCAATTAGGTATTTATAGATATTTTCTGTTTTTATTAAACAAAGCTATTAGTTAAATTTTAAATAATTTTTCAGATATTATGATTTTTTATAGATCCAATATTAAACAACCCTATCGTCCGTAAGTTCTTTTAAACAGATTTCTTCGACTGACAGATTATGAAATTTTCTTTTCTTTATTTACAAACAATTGCTGATTTCCTGACTTTTTCCCAGTGTTTGGCATATTACTCACTCTCTATCCATCTCGTCCCGCCGCTTCTCTATCACAGCACTTGCTTATATCAAATTGGAACAGTACGATGATCCCTAAGAGCTCTGTAAATTCACCCGCACACTGTACAAACTATCGGAAGTACTTAAGCAGCAAACTATCTATCCCAAAACCACTGCCAATGTAAGTAGCACAAGTCGGAGTTATCACACCCAAGTTTTTTCGTAGTTATAACTTGGTTTATCTAATCTTTACTTCCAGTTTGTGCCCGCATCCAGAGCGATTATCTGAATTTTCAAGCCAGCATAGAAAGCATGAACGAGAAGCAGAATGTTAAGTTTAAGATATAAGTGCCTCCGTGAAAAAGTGTTATATACATAACTGTTATAGTATTGTGCAGTGGGGTCTATATCCCTAAGCGAATTGTTAGTTACCTAATATATATGCCTTAATATACGCAATAAAAGTTAATAAATATTCAGTAACTTAAATCTAAAGAGTAAAAGAATGGCTTGTATATTTTATATTGCAATTTGATTTTCTCGTTTTTATTAATTCCGATTGATGTATCAAAGGTTTGTTAATATTTGCAGTACGTTTTTAAATGCGTTCTCTACACATATAGGCTAATTGCGGGGATGTATCCTCCATTGCGACTATTTAACAAGTTGGTGGCATCCCTTAGTCGTGTCGCTCGCTTTGACATGGTAGTTTTAGTTCTCATTTTGCACTTAAGTTTAGGGTTTATTGGTTTAAAATGCGGTTCTGCTGACTGTAACAAACTGGCGGAGACACGGACTTTGACGCTGACTCGACACAAAACACACACAATTCAATTATTAACGCGTAACTATTAATTCTTTGTTCATTATCTTGCTGAGCTTACAATTAGCCTTAAGGTTCTGTTTGGAATACTTTGTTCTGTTATCTTGTTAAGTTTTTGTTGGATCTTCCATTGCTTGGCCGAAATTATGTTTGGATTTTGCATTTTAATACACAATTTATTTTTTATATTTATATAAAAACAACTAAATATACTGCACACATCATTCGATGCGTTTGAAAGTTCTCCCCCTGGAAAAATAATAAAGTTAGTGAATGGAAAAGTATTGTGGAAATACAATACTAACGTTATAGTTTTCTTCTCCGTGTTTTTCGGCTCGGGCCTGGCACGGTTTAGCACCTTGAGGAAATCCGAGGTTTTTGCTCGCATGCGAGAGTGTATGTAGGCCTTTGAACACTGTAAAAATATGGAGCGATAAGTATGTGCCGTATTCAATTCGTATGAGAACTCTCACCTTAATGTGGTAGTGCAAGTAATCTCGGAACATGTGAATTAGGTTAATGGTATTGTCCCTTGTTTCTTTGTTGGTGTGGCGAGGGAAAAGCACTGAAAATGTAAAAAAATCATATAGTTATAGCGTTACATTGATAAAATAGACATTTTAATAAAATATGTTATAATTGTACACGAACACAAGTCGTCTGTTGTAATACAAGTTATTACTCAGGATGCCGTTCGTCTTGCTGGTTTCTATTGGAGAATTTGAGACACAAACTTAGAGAATTCACCAAAAATATGCCACTTTGTCTCCACATCTCAATTAAATTTGGAATAATAAATTTAGTTTGTATACGAACACAAGTCATCTGCTATAATATAAATAATTATTCAGGATGCCGTTCGTCTTTTTAGTTGATGTTGGAGCATTTGAGACACAAATCAAAATAATATTTTAAAGCATGCCACTTTGACTCCAGAAGAACCATCGATGCATAATTGTGCACGAATGTATTTATCTTTGAAAGTATAATTAAACGTCCAAGATGATTTTAACGAAGCACTTAATTTTGGAGCATTGTAGACACGAAAAAGACATGCTTCAACATGTAAACTTTGGCTCCAGAATATCTGGTTACCTACTTTTGATTCCTGCCTACTATAGGGTGCAATTAATGCCGGTTATGGCTCCAACCTACCGAATGTGACATAGCCGATGTTGTCGCCCACCCTGGCGTCCGTGTTGGCCAATTCCAGAGGCGGTTCGCGGTGCGAGAAGAGCACTTGCGGCGCTGTGTGCGAGGCACGTCGTCCTTCCCTCAATTCCTGCATGAATACTTTGCCGATGATGACGTCGTCCTCGTCCCGGAAAATGGTGCTGAAAACGACGGTAACACGATCGGGCTTGGCCTCCACATACCTGCGAAACGAAAAGAGTTCGTTAACCCCATGGTAACTCCAAAATTTAATAATATAACATACAAAGTCTCATCGTTGCGGTAGTTAATTACGGCCCGCTTTTGGCCCTCTTCACCCTGCTCCTGGTAGTCGAAGTACTTCTCAAAAACGGAGGCAAAACAGTTGCGCTTCAGCAGACCGATTTTCTTTGCAATTTGCTCACAGTCCTCGGGAATCTCCTCCAGATTGATAAGTACAGAAACATTGTAGCCTGCAGTGGAGAAAATTTAATTAACGTCTCTAAAAGCCAAACAAGCACGAACAGACCTTCTTCCGTGTCGGTAAGCAGACTGCCATATTCACGCTTCAGCAACTCATCGGCTCCATGCTCTTGCAGCTGTTTGTAGAACTTCAGCGAAATGCTGATCTGTTTCGGAAGACACGAAGGCAACACAAATTTAATAAGAGCAAGATTCTCAATTTAAATTGCATAAAAACTTACCCGAACTTTTGTTTTATCGCCGTTCACATTGGAAATGTGATAAAGCACGCCGTCAAAGTCTGCTATTCGTATGTCTATCGATTCTGGCTTTAGCCTGCAAAAAAATGCAAAAGAAACGGATGAGTTCGATTGTTTATTAGTCATGCTTCCACCAACCCATTATATCTTATCGCCCAAACCTGTTTATACTTTATCTTTAAAAAAAATCAACAAAATATTTTCAAAGTTCTTTGCGATTTGCAAATACGTGTATGCCAACTCGGTTTATCCGCTTAAATTTTGTAAAATCAAACAGACTTCGGTTTGCCTGTTAGTTACAGTTAATTTATTAATTAATTAATTTGGGGAGAAACTCACACACAAATTAGGGAAAGTCTCTAAAATATGCCATAATATAGCTCCCAATTAACTAATAATTTCTGTTCAATTGTACACGAACACAAGTCATCTGTTATAATATAATTAATTATCCAGGATGCCGTTCGTCTATCTAATTGATTTTGGAGTATTTGAGACACAGGTTGGATAAGATTTCCAAAGAATGCCACTTTGACTCCACAGAATGTATATTATATATATATATAGAGGCAACATTGTGCACAAAAAATCATCCTAATAATTATTTTAAGAATTATTCTGATGATTATAGCGAGCATTTATTGTTGGAGCGTTGTAGACACGGAAAAAGAATTTAACGCTTTTAACATGTAAACTTTGTCTCCTGAAAAACAAAACATTGTTTGGGCTTTTGTACACGAACACAAGTCATCTGTTTTAATATAATTGATTAAACAGGATGCCGTTCGTCTATCTAGTTGATATTGGAGCATTTGAGACACAGATTAAATCAAAATTTTAAAGTATGCCACTTTGACTCCAATGGATTATTCATATTATGATTGTGAGCGGAGGTATTTATTGGAGCCTCTTTGGCCATTGTACACGAACACAAGTCATCTGTTTTAATATGATTGATTAAACAGGATGCCGTTCGTCTATCTAGTTGCTATTGGAGCATTTGAGACACGAATCGGATGTAATTTCAGAAAAATGCCACTTTGACTCCACAGTATCTTATATATATAAATCTCATGTCACGATGTTTGTCCGCGATGGACTCCTAAACTACTTAACCGATGTTAAATTAAATTGGCATACCATGAGCAGTCTGGTCCAACTTGAGAGATAGGATAGCTTAGATCTTTAATTAAAGTCGCAATTTTATTTTATTGCTAATTATTTGTTTATAATTAATTGAAAATCACAATTATCTGGTAACTCCAAAAGAATCTAATAGATGTCGATACTTTTCGATTAGATTGAGTAAGTAAACAATAGATGGCACTGCTATGAACAATTTTGATAGAAAATACGTAGATTCTGGGACTGAAGTTCGTAGGTTTGCAAGAAAGGCTTGAAGTACGTAGATCTACGTAAAAAGACGTAGAGTTGGCAACCCTGCTGCTATGGTAAACCGACAATAGCCTGATTACCACGTGTTATAGAGGTTAAGGTATAAATTAAATTTATTTTGTAGTAAACGAAATAGAGTGAAATTCAATTATTTCTACTTTTTTAATTTTTGGTGTTAGCATAGCCAACCACGTACGTAGACCGAAGTGTAAATCAAATTCAAATTATAGGGACGATAATACAGTGAAATCATTCCTGCTTTTTAGTTATCTGTGCTTCATTATTCAAAATTCTATAGAAATAAAAAATATACATGTAGGTATTGTCACATAATTATAATAATAAATTAAAATGCCGCGGAAAAATCTAATCCGTCCGTGCTTTTTCATGGGCAACTATATGTTGCATGTTCACGTGTTGGAAAACCGTCAAATCTATTTGTGTTAGCTAAAGACAGGTTAACCAGAAATATTGTACACCGATTAGTGCTAAATTAAATTTAAATTGAAAATATTTATAGTTTAAAATAATAAATATTAGAGACTTAAGACTATCTACCTTACCTACCGTTCTTCTTAAATTGTATACTTCAATGTAATATAACAATAACTTTAGCTACAGCAACGCGTGGCCGGGTCTGCTAGTATATTATATAAATTCTGTGCTCGAATAAAATAATCCAAAGAAATAATTTGGAGTTCCCTGGATGATTCTCTCGAACAATTATTCTTGGAGCATTGTAGACACGAAAACGATTTTAACGACATTAACATGTAAACTTTATCTCCTGGGAGGAGTGTTCGTAGCTAAGGTATTGTACACGAACACAAGTCATCTGTTTTAATATGATTGATTAAACAGGATGCCGTTCGTCTGTCTAGTTGATATTGGAGCATTAGAGACACAGATCAATCGACTAATTTGAAACATGCCACTTTAACTCCTGGACCATAATAACGAGTTTTTGTGCTTGAATTAAATCAACCTCGGTAACATAACAGATTAACCAGGTTGATTTGCACATACAATTACTTTTGGAGCATTGTAGACACGAAAAAGAACAAATATCTTCAACATGTAAACTTTGTCTCCTAAAAAACCATGTTTTAAAATACCTATTGTGAGGTACTGTATACGAACACAAGTCATCTGCTATAATATAAATAATTATTCAGGATGCCGTTCGTCTTTTTAGTTACTTTTGGAGCATTAGAGACACAGATTAAATGTTAATTTTAAAACATGCCACTTTTACTCCATGTTATACATCAGTAGTATTTAATTGTGTACGAATGTATTTATCTAAGGATATATCATAATATCCAAGATGATTTAAACGTTTAAATTAGTATGGGAGCATTGTAGACACGAAAAGGATTAGGATCCTTAGCATGTAAACTTTGTCTCCAAAGAAATCAGCTTAGGGCTCATGTACACGAACACAAGTCATCTGTAATAACATGATAGATTATTCAGGATGCCGTTCGTCTAAAGCAATTGGTCTTAGAGCATTTGAGACACAAATATAAAGATTTTCGAAATATGCCACTTTGGCTCTGGTTTAAATTTTGGGGTATATTATAAAAGTCTGAGTAAGTGTGTGAGTTTTGAAAATTCAAGTGTATTATTGTTTTTATCAAGCACACACTAGCGTAGCTTGATTTCCTTGACACACTAGGTGGTCAATAATCTCAGTGTTATTGGTTTTGAAACTGCAAAGTTATTTATAATAGAAATTCCAGATGAGGTTTGTTGAAAAGTTACTTTTGATTTATCTAAACATTTCAATTCTATTGACTTTAATGCTCGATGAGTCAGTTTTATAGGCATAATGCACCAATGATGCGATAAACGAGATGTAATGAATTAACAAACGAGCTGTCTGCGGGAAGGGGGGTACACTGTACTTGAGTACGTGTGTGGGAGGGAGAGAGCTGCAGCGATGAGTGTTCCAAGGCTGGAACTACACCCGAATTTGGTCCCCTAAGGAGTGTGAGTGCGAGCGGGAGGTGGCGACGAAACTGATAACAAAGCCGACTGGTGATAACAGTAGGGAATGCAGAAGATAAACCAACAAAAAAAAATGGTGGAAATGGAAGTTGGGGACTGGAAAGTTACAACTTACCCGGCTTGGGCATTACGGTATTTGACCAGCAATGTCTCCTCGATAATCCGATTATTGATTTCCAGCAGGATCATGGCGGCTAATTATTAACTGTTACTTGTGCCAAATGCGATGACAAATTTTATGACGTTGACTTTTGCCGCTGCCGTTGCTGCTGCTTCTTCTTCTGCCGCTCCCTGCGCTCTTTCTGCGCCAACTGTTTCTTCTTTGACTGCCGCCGCTGGGTGCAAGTGAGACGGGGCGATGCTCCAACTCACCAATACTGGCGCATGTCAGGCGTATTAATGAATCAACAACAAAAAATGGGCGCTGATGTCGGCTTTTTTGGTCCGTCACACAGCCACACGCACGCACCGTACACAGAGGCAAATTCCAATGCTCACGCACACATCCGCACAAGCAGTTGCATTAAAATTTGCTTTCCCTTGTTTTCCCACCTTTAAATAACAATCTCATGAACTTTTCTGCAGTGCGCTTGCAGAGAAAAATCGGTCTCAGACCGTAATACTTATTAAATTATAACAAAACGTGGGTGGAAAAAAGGGAGCACGCTGCCGTATTTTCTTTGCAGACAGCGTTGCCAGGTCGTTGGAGATGGTGCAAAAACATCGATGGCACAATCGGAATGTCTTGGCAAATATCGATGGCACGCTAGGGAAACCTAAAAATATTTAAATATTTAAAATTTAATTAAAACGTGTACAAAATTTAGATGTTCTTTCAAATTATAATATATACAATTTTATATAAAATTTGTCTTTTGAAATAAGTTAATTGTATTATAAATTTTAAATAGATAGAAAAACAGTTTTCCATTGATCTCTGATTTAAAGATAGCATCTTAACAGTTTCTTTCAATTATCTATCGTGGAGATCGAGAATGTAGTATCTTTTCAGTCTTTTTACTGTTAAACTGTTATCTTCATGGTTTTATTTATTTCTTCCATTATGGTTGGAATATTAAGATATCTGTAAATATTTGCATTAGATGATACGTAAAAAGAAGCATTGTCAATTTCTCGCACAGTTTTTGATTGGTAACGCTGAAGTATCTCAATATTTGAGTTGCTAACAGTTTCCAAAAGCTATTTAGCGTAGGTCCAAACAGGCTTCAGTATGGATTTGTAGAGGCAAAAATAAAATGTTTTAAGGTTTCTTTTTAAAATTCATTCCCCATCCCTGTTATTTAAGCTGCAATACCTCCTGCAGGGCTGCCAGACCGTTGAAAATAAATAATAACAAATAGTTTATAAAATCAATGGACGACGTCGAGCTGATCAAACTGATTGAGAACCACCCAATCCTGTACGACAAGGACAGTGCACGGAGTGTTAAGAATGCGGCACAGAAGGATGCGGCCTGGAAGGCCATATCCCAGAAGTTGGGAGCCTCCGAAAGAGCATGCATCACGCGCTGGAAGAGCATTCGCGATCGTTTCGGCAAAGAATTCCGTCGCTTTCAGGAGCGACCCGATGAGCCCACCTACTGGGACATGTTCCCGCGTCTGCTCTTCCTCAAGGATCACTACAAACAGGGTTTGGCCAGGAACGAAAGTCTCGACGGGATGCGCTTTGAGCCAAGGGAACGAAAGAAGCGGCCAAAAGTGGACATGGATCAGGAGAAACGGCGGAAGGAAGAGGAGGAGGACGACTGCCAGGATGACTTGCTGAGCGAGCAACTCATAGAGCTGGTCAAAATGCACCCAGTGCTCTATGACCGCCACAAAATAAGAGTCTCCAAAAACCTGGCTGCCAAAAACGAAGCCTGGCGAGAGATCTCCGAGAATCTGAACGTATCGGGTGAGTTTGAGTTTCCCATCTTAACCTTCATTTTTTAATACCATGTTTGTTCCCAGAGGAACTGTGCTACAACCGCTGGAAGAAGCTCCGCGATCGCTTCGCCCGGGAATACCGCAGTCAGCAGATCAACCAGGCAACGCCGATCACATGGCGGTACTTTAATGAGCTCCTCTTCCTGGGTCGCCACTTTCGCAAGGGTGTTCCCCTGGTTCTGGAGAACATTAAACGTCGGGGACGGCCACCCAAGTCGGGTAATCCCGCCGGAAATTCTGGGAAGCAACAGGAGGGTATAGTCGTTGCCAGTGGCGAGCAAATCTGGGGCGCTGACTATCCCTACAGTACGGATAATGACGAACTGGAGGATGAACTGGAGTTGGCCTACGATGAAGAGATTGAAATCCTATCGGAGGCAGAGCAGACAACCCCCTATGGCTTTATTTTCAGCGCGGCAACGCCGTCGCAGGATTTGGATCCACCGCAGCAACTTCAGGTGACCACCACTACGCCTGCCATGAGTGAAGAGGTTATCCACACCATTGACCGAGCTAATCCAGTCGTGGAGGAGTTGTCAGCTGTAGCTGAGGACTCCACACCAGCAGCCGCAACGTCCGACAAACTTTTAACCACCGTGATAGCCAACATGGAGACCGTGCTGCAACAATCGCGGGAGCTACAAGCCCAAATCCAGCACGAGCAGCAGGAACAGGAGCGGGAACATCGGAGTACGACGCCGGCAAATAGCTTACTGGCCAAGGCTCAGATGCTGCTGGACGGCCTGAGTCCTTTGGAGCGGGCAAATGCCGAGCGGAAGATCGTGCAGTTTCTATGCCAGTGCCAAATTAAAGCCCTGGACGGAGAGGAAATCGAGGATGTGGCACCCTGTCAGGTCTTTAACTGATACAAGTGGTTTTCAAGGATTCCTATCGTATTAGTTGTAAATAAATTTTTTTACCTGTGTGTAGGTTAGCTAAACAATATACTTAAAATATTTATAAATATAGTTGATTGAAGTGTGTTATAAAATTGCTTTGCATGTATTTAAAAATGTTAAAGTCTAGGTAAAACATAATTGTATAAGTTCAAAGATTGGGCTCAAAAACTAAACATTTTGAAAATTACCAGTGCTGAGTAACACTAACGTATCGAACCGAAACTATCGTTATGAGAACGCTGCCCGCTAGAGGGCGCTAACGAATTCAAAATAAATTCGGTTGAACGCAATGGAAAGCAGAACCCCAAAAGCAGACAGAATCCGACCAAAATAAGTAAAATGCCGCCCACGCCGACACCATTTATTGCAATTAATAACGAACAAATTCACGCACACGCAGCAGATGGATAAACAAATCGCTTGGCGTGCATTTGGCTTTGGGATGTGCGAGCGCCAAGAGATTTCGATCCGCTTAGTTGCCTTACCGCCTCCGGTTCACACGGTGCACTTGCTCGGACCCAGAGATACGGATCCAAATCCGAATCCGCATCCGAATCCGAATCTAATTCGGAATCTATACCCCTTGACGCACAAAGAGCGCCGCCGAAACGGTGGGAATTATTAAGATAATAAACGGGAGCGCTTTTCAAGTGCCTGCGAATGGTGCTTTTCGGGCATAAACTAGTTTCGTGTAAATAAACGAAGCGCCTGGCAATCGTTTGAAGTTCTGGCCGGGATCCGGGTGCCCCGCGTGGAATGTGTGGCATTATCGGATAAATGAAGAGCGTGCGCCCGTTCTAGTGACACCTGCCGGTTCCTCCTCCCCAAAAAGCCCAACCCATATACGAGTATATGAACTGGTGGCCATTAGCTCAATCATCGGCGTTTGGAGGCGGCTCCCTGGTGGTCCTTTATGCTGCCATAATAGTTCCATTCTTTGTTGACACACAGGTGAGTACACTTAGAAAAAAACATGGGTTATAAGTTGGGTAGAATAATATTCAATTTATTTTCATTTCAATTAAATTACTTGTGAATTATATAAGTTTATATTTTATTTAAGTTTATGCTTATCTAAATGCCTGCTTCTTTTTTTGAGTTTAAATTTTTCGATTATAATAACAAATAAATAAATGATTTGATTTGTATAAACATTTTCAGTTGAATGACTTGTAATTTAATAAAAAATACAAGAAGTTACTTGAAGCATGGAGGTAAATAAATAAGTAATGAAATTACCTTTTCCCAGTGAGCTGAAAGCTAACAGCAATTTATATGCAGCCATCCATCGTGGGTTCGATGTTTTTAAAGCTCAAATGCAAATGTCGCAGCAGCATTTAAAGTTCAGGAACCACAGACCTTTGACCTGACCCCGAATCACCTCGGGCAACTTGGGTGGCACCGTTTACGGAGTTTACATGGCTGCCACTTTGTCACATCATCGGAGGTCGAATCATCAATCACATTGGCCATGGATTCGGTTCTCCAACCCCCCACAACCTCCCACCTCCCTCATTCTCCCCGCCACGCCCACTGTTCTATTTTGCACTTGCAATTGTCTGTGATGAGAATTTGTATAATTGCCAATTGCCGCGGATTTACTCGATTGCAGCGACCAAATAATATTCAGCATACGCCGTGTGTGCCAAATTAATTGTAATACATTTCGCCGCATTGCCGCACAAACACAAACACACTTGCACACTCGAGGGGCTTCTTTATACAAACATACGATATACATATATTACATATATTTATATATACTATGCGGAGAGGAGAGATTCGCATAACAATAAATCCAAACTGAACATTTGCGCCGCTTTGCACTTTGGAGCACTGAGCTCCTGAGTTGTCTGTAAATTTGCGATGGTTTTGCTTTCTCTTTGTGTGTGTGTGTGTATTTGGGTTCGAGCACATTGTTTTTGGCATGTATGTGCAGCTGAAATTGCAATAAGTGCCTTGTGTGTGTGTCTGTGTCTGTGTTTCTGTTCGCGCTCCTCGAGGGCCGTAAAGTAATTTAATTCTGAATGAGCTCCTCAAGCGATTGAGGAATTCGGGAATAATCATTGAAGAAATCTGCTGAATAACTTTGAATGGGAATTTCAGATTGTGATGGTGATTGTGATAAATGAATATCAGCAGTGAATTAGCTCTGATTTCGGATTATTTGGGACTCCTAGTTGCAGCTCGTAATGAATATTGAGTTGGAAGTGTATAATCGGGTTAATTTGCATTTCAAAAGGGTTATAATGCGCAGGAAAGTTTGGAAAATGTCTTTATGCTAACTTTTTGGTTGGTTTTTTTAAATCCCATTTTCTTTAAATAGTCGTCATTCCATTTCATTGTGTAATATTTATTAGCATATCTTATAATATTTTCACATTGTTTCTTAAAATCATTATATCAGTGACAGCAATTAAGTCAATTATGTAGATAGTAATTAATGGTAAAAAGAGCCTTTCAAACAACTTTCCTCTCGACCCTCGTTGTTGTTACTTAAACGTAACACATTTCGTATACGTGATGGGCAAACACTTTTCCGCTTTCCCCCTCCGCTTTTCCGTGTACGCGTATCCCTTTGCCCTTCGGTAGGCTGCAGTGCAGCAACATTTTTTTTACGGCTGTTGCGACATGTTTTGCATGGCCGAAAAACAAAAACACGTTGCCCAGTAGTAAAGTTCAAACACTGTTGCAAACAATTTGCAATAAAATTGAATGCACAGCGAGCGAAAGAACAACGGTGGCCGAAACTCAATCATGTGGCCGGTGGAGTGGCGAGTGGCAAGTGGAGTGGGTGGCCACTAAGTGGCCCTGCTCCCCTTTTTGCTCAACCTTTGTTTGGAGCTTTGAACCTTGGCGCCATTTCGCTGACCGGCGCAGCCAGGCGCATAAATTTTCCTTCGTCTTTCAGCTGCGAGGAAAAGCGAGGAAAGCCGAGAGGCTGCAGTTCAAAAGACTCGCTTGGCAAAAGTTCAGATCAAAGTTTCGTCTTGTTCTTGCGCATTGAATGCCCGGTTTCTTTTTCTCTGCCATCTCGGCAGCAATGACCTACAAAAGCATTTAAAATTTACGACTTGGAGGCGATTCTGCTCTGAGATGAATGAAGACAAACTGCAGAAATGGCCAAGGAGGTGGTTCTTCTACGGACAATGTTAGTGATGCCAATCAGCTGTCGAAAAAAAGGTAGAAGGAAATCGAATGCAGAAAAAGAGCTTAAAGGAAATAAGTACAGAAATAATCGAAGAATTAACTTTTTAAGGTATCGATTTAAATAACCTGAAACAGCAGAAAATTAAAGTCCAAAACCAAAAAAAGTCCATTAAACGAATTAGTTTTATAGTGAGTATGAAAGGAATACAATTAAAAGTTTATATTTAAAGGTTTTAATGTAATGTAATCAAGAAAAACTGATTATCTCTCCTTTGTAAAGTTGCTGAAAACTTAAACTAAGTACCTTGCGTATTTTTTTAATGAAATTAATGGGCAAACAGGCAGCTCTGCTGCTCCTGGCGACCTGACAGCTCGTTGGGAGTTTTCCGAAGCGTGGAAATTTGCGCCCCATGTGTCAAGCTCTTTAATTGCACTTGTGTGCAATTACATTTAAGTAACTGAAAGGAGGAGTGCACTCTGCTGACAATTAGGTGCACACGCGTGCACAAATGAGCTCTGGCTGCGCCCACGGGGCGTATGGGTAATCAAAAGAGCAAAGACCATCGTACGTCAGACGAAAAGAAAAGGCCCGCCGAAATTCAGAGTGCGAAACCAAATCAATCCGCGCGTATGGAGCACTATAAATACATCTCGGGCAGGAGGTCCCGAATTATTTATACGCATTTAAACATTCCTTCGCTGTGACTGCACGGCTTTGGCGATTTGCAATTACTTTGCTATTTTGGCAATGGCTTTTCTTCTTCGCCGTCGCTTCGTCTGCGTCTGGTTGGGTTGGATTTCCCGGCCGCCCATCCCATTTCCCAATTTCCCCATTCAATGGTCCATTGTCTGAGCACGCTTGGCATCGTTTCAAGAGCGCGAAATCGAATTCATCTGCTCATTACTCATACGCAGCGTGGCACATCGCTGGAAAGTGAACGGGAAAAAATCAATCGAAGCAGCAAACAGTTTTAAAATTTAAGGAGAGCCATGTCGGACATGAATTTAAATAATTAATATTCAATCTTCAAATTATTTAAATATTATTTATTATACAATGTATATTTTCTATTCTCACTATAGAACATAATGTTTTACCCATGGTAATCCTAAACTTTTTTAACAAGTTTTTAAGTTCTATTTGCGTAAACACATTACGCAAGAGATTTATGCATCATTTTCAAAGGCATTTATGATAATCCCCGAAAATTGCCAAATTGAGAGCAAAAGTTCTTGAATTCATAATCGCTTATAATATACATAATTAAGCAAACTGAATGTGTTTGTAAAGGCGGCAACTGCAAAAGTTAATTATGCGCAAAGTGAAACCAAATGTTTTGGCTCAAACACCATTGCGAGCGAATGTCGAAAGCAAATTGAATGTAAACTGAGAAAAATGAAATACGATGAGTGCCACGGTCAAAAAGGGGGAGGCGAAGGGCTATCCATTTAATGGCCAACTGTCCGCTGGCCTCAGAAATCTCAAAATATCGTATACAATATAGCACAAAATAGAGAATACATAAATCTACGGCTAGATGCTGTCTGGCTGATATAAAAATATATCACAAAAGCATTTCAAGTGCTCTGACAAAGGCGCTAAAAGCAAATGGATAACAAGCAAAACATACGAACATATGAACATAAAAATAAATTAATCAATTTCGCACAGACAACAAAAGCCAAAAAAAATGCGTTTGCATTTTTATTGCGAAACTTTCACGAAAACAGGCAATGAACTCGAACCCGGCGTATTTTCTTGGTTAATTTAATGTGTTAACTTCAGACAATCAATTCTCAATAAAGGAATTTTTGACAGCAGAAATATAAAAACATGTTGAATATAGGTCATTCAAAATCAAACAAAGCTAATAAGCTATGCCAAATAAAATAAAAAAATAAATAAAAATCCTTTTCAATTCATAATTTTAGTTAGAGTTGATTTTTTGAGCTGCACTCAAAATATTTCATTTGATGAAGGTCAGTATTGCAAAATAGAAAATGATCAAAAATGTAATAAAAATCAAATGTAAACAAGCCCTCAATATTGCCAAACACTTTTCCTTTCAGCTTTAATTTCGTTTTAGCAAACATTTATTCACTCCTGATATTTTCCACATATGCAGAACAAACACTCGTGTCCTTAGAGAATATTTCAAGGGGAAGCCAGCCGAAGAATTCTTTTTGGCACTCGGCATATGCAGCGTGGTCAAGGCGAAGATTATTATTATTGAATATTTTATAATGCATTACCCAATGGCCAATGCCCAGCACACCAATATAAAGTCTAGAGGGGCAGAATAAATGTGTGCGAGAACTCGGGCTGCAAAAGTTTATGGTCTGAACCATTTTCAAGGGGGACGCCCAGCGCCAAAAAAATGTTTTCGAGTGCGAGCCGCATTCGAGCACTTCACTCTGGCAAAGGGGGCGGCTGCCGCTGGGCGTGTCTGTGCCAGTGGGCTGGGGGGGGGGGGGCGTGGCAACGGGCAGAGGTACTTGAGAAACATCTCGCGAGTTTGTTGCCAACTTTCTGGGCATCGCTGGGTAAGAATTCGAGTGCCCCTGGCTCACTAATTTTCCGCCGCCGTTTGTCGCGCTCAACATTTTACATATTTGCCGAATCGCCGAGCATTTCGTGGATTTATATTATTTATTTTATGGGTAGATAGGTGCGGAAAGATGTTTTAACCCGGAAACGAATCTATATAAATGGCCACCCCATTGGAAATAATTTTTGAACTGAGTAATCCATTTGAATTTATTTGTGACCTTTTTGAGCAAATATTTATAAACAATGTTGTTATATCAAATCCAACGCATATTTTATTGCTAGCTTAAATATTTTTAAGTCCTAAATACCAGCAATATTTCATATTAATATGGATGATCTCCCCCTTAATATTTCCCATATTGTTTATATAAAAAGCCGCTACTCTGTTTATTCAGGTATCTATGTTTAGCCACTGTTCATGGCTAAGATCCCTCGTGATATTTTTCAATGAACACACGACAAACGGCTGTCCACCTCGTTTTTCCCTTTGCAAAATATTTATGAACCGCATTCGCATAATTATGACTTGTTTTCTTTTAATCTTTGGCGGTTTTGCGGGCGAGCCACGCGGCGTATGCGCAACGCGGACTTTGACTGCGCCGAGCATATGTGCCATTAATTTGCAAGTAATTAAAATGCCGACTGGTTACTGCAAGCCCAATATAAACAAAAGCAAATATCTTATGCTAAATGCATTGGCCAAGTTTCGTTTGCTTTCGTTGCTGTTCGTCTGCCAAAACCAAAAAATATACATCTTACGTCATTCACATGCACATTGTGTGGCACAGATTGTGCCAAGTTTTCAAATATAAATAAAAGTTATATGCGAAACGAAACGAAAATGTTTGCCTAGCCGATCGTCAGAAGGCGGCAGCAATTAATGCAGAATAAAATGTAATTATACTGCCCGTTTAAAAATAATCGATTTAATTAAATTAAAATTCGTATTCGTGGCTAATTGAAAAGCGAATTCGGACTGCCGGCGTCGAAGGAAGGCGTCTCTGCTCGGCGTTGGGTAATCAGCTACTTAATGCCCAATGTGCTCTCAAGCATTTGGCAGTAATTGTCAGCAAGAAAAATGTGATAATTGGCGCAAGGCAAATAGGATAAAAGAAAGGCAAGCAAGAAAGTAAAATCCAAATCCTCTCACTAATTGTTAGATTGAATTTAAAGGAAAGATGAGTCCTTGTTTATTTGATTTTATTAAAATCTAAATGGTTTATGTAAATCCACATCCTCTCACTAATTGTTAGATTAAATTTAAAGGAAAGGGCAGTCCTTGGTTTATTTGAAATAATTTCATAAATGGTATTTCACTCAAATTAAATTTAAATATAATCTAGATTTTCAGAAGTCTTATTAGACTGACTGATTGCACTTGTGCATTGCTTTATTTGCTTAGCCAAAGTGTCAAGCAAATTACCCTAATAAATTCAAGTAAATTAAGACATTTCAACTCTTTAAGTGACCCCATTAAGCAAACCGACTTCTTAAAGACCATAAAAACCGGAGATGTGCTGCGTGACTTGGCCGGCGAAATGGGTCCCCGTCCAGTCTTTCGACTCACTGAACTTTGCCAAAGCTCTCCCGCTGAGTGTTAATTACCCGAGAATCCTCCTCCTCTGCCTCCCAAAACGAGGGGCGTGGCAGATCGGAGGAGGAGGGGAAAGGGTAAGGAAGATTGTGGCGGAAGTGCAACGGCGAGGACGACAACGAAAACATTTCATGGCACATTATTTTTATTAATAATTATTTCGCATGCAGACCAGACGGGACCGCTTGTACATCAATTTTACATGAGCAGAGGCAGCTTCCCTTCGACTCATGTGAGATGTGGTATGTGGTTTTTGGGATGGGAATCGGATGAGGCTTCTACGGGCCTGGTTCGTCCATGTTCCGGACACTGACAGCGGCCAACGACGACGACGTTGACGCAAATCGAAAATGCCAACTGTGTGCGCTCGGTATCATTATTTCAGTATTCAGTATTCAGCATTTCAGTTTGCCCCTTGTGTTTTATCTGGCTGGCAGGTCCCATAACTCGCTAACCACATAGTATGATTTTTGGGTTCCCACTCGGTTTGGGTTGGGTTGGGTACACTCATTCGGGTTCGCTTGCCATGGTTTTAATAAGCCTTCAGGTGCAGCTGCAAATGAGCCATGAATTATTTGCTCTGCACATAGATAATTGTAATTGCAGGTTTCTTCGTTTGCTGTTTAAAAATAAACGCAAATTTGTTGGCATGAAATTAAATTGGGAAAAATGGGTTTATGTAAGCGAACGAAGAAAAGTTTCGGTAGCCATCTTCAATCTTTGCTCTTTTCCGCCGAAATTTGAGTTCCGATGACGCTAATCCGACCCTTATCAATAATGATCCAATTTGGATTCGACGCTCAAAAAACCGCTAATGACACATATAAATCATGGCAATGGTATGCAGACTTTCTGGGAAAGGAACTCGAGCTTCTGCCGGGAATTACAGCTCATCCTGGCTTTGGGGTAGGACTACCGGCCCACTTTCTCCCCTTTCTTCTTGTACTTTTTTTTTTTTGGGCCAACAATTCTAACCCGACGCTGTGTGTGTTTTGATTTGGACGACCTTATCGACTAGCAGCCCGTTCTTTCTCTTGTTTGGGTTGACATTTTCCTCTTTTTTTGTACTTTTTCCCGCTGGCAGAAAAAAAAAATACAAATGAGAAAAAAAGAAAGAAAGCTTGCAAGGGCTTCCTTTTATTGTGAACACAAAAAAAAAAATTAAAGGGAATTTAAAAGATTATTATTAGATAAGATAAGGAATGAGTTTAATAAACTATAAGGAAGAAGTAGTTTATTTGCTTACTATATAGATAATGCAGATAACCAGTGAAATAATAATTCAGAACTATTTCTAAATTAAGAATTTTCCCCAGTGCAGATAACAATTTTCCCGCAAAGCTCGGAGTTTTTGTTCCTTTTTTCCGGTTCTGTTGTTCGAACATTTCTTTTTGTTCCTTCGGTTGTGTTTGTAGTAAAAAGTAACAAATATGTGGCAGTCTTTGTGTTTTTTTTTGCCAGCTTTATGTTTTGTTTTCAGACGCGTTGAATAAAAAGAATATAAATAAATGTAAGGCGCACACAGAGACAAAGATTTCCCAAGCCCAAAACACGCTCATTGATACGAATGGGATGTGTATTAATATAAATAAAGCGAAAAGTAAGAGACGCAACAACAACAACAAAAGCGATAACAACAAAAACAATGAGAGCGAAAATTGCGAACGACCAAAAAACTTTGTTGCCTTCCTTCGCCTTCGCCGCCCGAAGATTTTCCGCCAGCACACCCCCGCGTTTTCCGCACCCCCCTCGATTTTCACTTAGCACGCCTGCTTGTCTGGTCTGCCGACGTCGACGTCGCGTCGCTGCCCTCGCGTTTTATTGTTTTCCGTTTTCCACGCTCACCGCTCATCGCTCGCCGCTTTCCCGACGCCCACCAGCGTGTTCACCTTTTTTTTTATGAATGAACGCGAATTTCTAGCCAGCGGCAAGAACAAAAACAACAAGCCAAACATTTCGACGCGTGAAATGTGCAAATGGAAAATCATTTAAAAGGCAGCAAAAGCCAAGTAACGCATAAGAACTTGGCCAGAAAAAGAGATATCAACACGTCAGAGGGATCCCACGCAAACTTGGCCCACCCACCGCCTCCTTTACTTTTTCATTTTCCTAATTTACATTTTTCCAGCTTGCCATTAACCAATATTCTGGAATTGGTAACAAACATAAAACATCAGCAGCAGTTCGCGGAAATAATATAGCCATTAGTAAAAGTTCACTTTAAGCTTCTGCGCTTTTATGTTTGGCATTTTCAACCATTTATTATTCTTTAGTTTTCATAATTGCAAAACTCATAATTAGGCCATATCTTTTTGTGTATTAAACCCTATTTTTCTTTAAAAAGTTTTATTGCAAAACCTCAAGCTCACACAATTTTTTGTTATTAATTTTAAAACTATTTCCTTTATGCAAGAAATAATTTCCCCGGCACTCAAAAGATACGTCTGCAATTTGGTAAAAAACAAACAAAAACCTGCTCGCAACCGCGATTGTGGCTCAAATAGTTTTCCGGGCGGCTGTAATAGCCTGAAACCGCTTAACCGCTTTTCCTCCTTAACCTCCCAACCCCTTGAAGTACCGAGTTTGATGCCAATTTCGTTGCCTTCTTTCGTTTTTAGTGCGTTACATCTTTGTCTTAATTTTTAGTGATAAGCCAGCAGAACCGCCCCCTCAAAAGTAACAACCCCCGCCCACCGTCGCTTGCAACTTGTTCGAACGGATTCGTCATGCCAGCCAACATGTTCGATGCAACTTGCATGTTCGCTCGATGAGATTTCAATTGGTGCTTCAGTTTGTCGTCGTCGCTCATACGCAACGTTGGCCGGTCGGAAAACGCGAATTTCCACCAACTTCGGTTATTGGCTGCTGCTTTCGAGTCGTTTGTTGCGGGAAAATAATGTGCGTGGTTTGAAAAATTGCTAAAAAAATCATCAAAAGAAAATAACATAAATGCCAAGCATTTTGTGAATGAAAAGTTAAACTTGAATGATTAAATATGTGTTAAATGCCGAGTAATAAATACATTTATCAAGAAAAAACATATCTTCAGCACTTGGGAGTTTACACCGTTTTAATTGCCTCGCCAACAACACTTTTGACTGGTAAATTATTTTTGAAATCTTTTCTGTAAACATTTTGTCTGCATCGCTATTCATCAAGTTTTAAAAGTTCAATGGGCTGTAAGATGATTTGTTTTGAAGGGTTTTCTTGCTCGGAAAATTTGAAAATCAATTTCGCTTGGCAACCAAAAGATTGGAATTTGATTTTCGAATATTCCAAGTGATAAGTTCGATCTTATCTTAAACGCACAAAGGCCGCGCTGATATCAATGGCCAACCAAACATAATATAACTTATCTAACTCCCGTTGACTTTTGACTAAGCTCGGCAGAAGGTCGGCGTGGTAAAAATAAATATTGTTTCTCTGCAGAAACAATTTTTAGCTGCCGGAAATGAAAACTAGCTCGCTTTTGTTTGGCTGACTGTTAGCCAAAGTCCTCGAAAAGGTCAGTGCAGACTTTCAACTTCTAAGGTTAATACTTGCCAAAGGTTGCATCCCAAAGTTCGTTTCGTCAAAGTTTGCCAGTCAAATGAATTTCGAGAGGGATCTCTGGGCTATTGGAAAAGCAGGAAAGCGGAAAAGATAATATTGCAATTGTTTCAGGAAAGAGAAATGGTAAAGGATGCAATGGTATCCTAAAGTTATGATGGGCTTTATAGTTTCACCTTTATTTTTCTTTAATTTAAATATCTCCGAAAACCGGAAACTATAAATGGTTTTATTTTACAAGGAACAAGTTTTTTCTCTACAAAATTTAAAGGTTTTCCTTACATTTCGATCAACTTAACCTGTGCGTTGGCTTTTTGTCAGGTTTTCACTGTCCATAAATAACTAATTCGTCTTCAAATCCAGACAAATATCTTGAACAGGGTTCAGAGTTCAATTGAGCTTAGTCCGATGGCAATTGCAATTCCCTTTTGCCCTGCCAATCCCCAATTCTATTTGTCAATCGCTTTCAATTACATTTAATTTACGCCCAGTGATTCGCAGGCATTTCCCATTTGGTCAACTTTTTCCCCATCCCCATCCCTTCTCCTCTGCTTTTTCATTTTCCCTCACTTTGTGGAACTCCTGGCTTATTTACTCCTTGAACTTGAGTTTGGCCATCGCTTTTGTAGTTCCCTGTTTTATGGCCTAATTAAAGTCAAACGTCGCATTAAATTTTCTTTGTGCCATAAAAGCGATGCGAAGATGTGACATCGGTTTCTATTTATTTTGTTTAAAGTTCAGAAGCGGCATAAAATAATGCTTGATGATGAGGCGAACACTTGAAGGAGATTTATGGCCCCGATTTATTGATGAATAAGACTGAATAAGACGTCTGGAAAATGAGCCGTGATTGAGAGCCGAATTGGCTGCCGTTTTTATGTCCTCTCAGGATGCCAAACAATTGGCCAGATGCACGTGTTCGAATGCCTTGTCCTTGCTTCTCGGCCTTTCCTGCACTTTTATTTGCTTCCCACTCGCCTCCCATTCCTCCCACTCATCTGCAAATGGCACTAATGTCACGCTGATGAGTATTAATTGAGTACCGCTTACACACACTACCACACACACTAGCACACACACACACAGTGTGTGATGTGGTATCCATGGCTTTGGGGCCATAAATCTAACGCACACCCCACTTCCCCGGCATCATCCCCTCCTGTCCATCGATTGGGGCACATGGCAGAGTCGCCGCCGTCCCCAAAAACACACTCATTTATTCGCAGACGGCGCACGGTCACATGTCGAAAAGTTGCGCCTTTTGCCTTAATGCACTGAGCGAAAACTATAGTGATACACATAAATAAAGAACGCAAGGGAATCTTTAGAAACTGTATACGATATTTTGTAAGCAATCAAAATTATTTAAATTAACCTATTTAATCAAAACAACTATTATTGTTTTCTAACATTATCACACTGACTTGTTCAACTATTACAATATTAGAGAATCACCAAATTTAGCAATTGAAAAAAGGCTTATCATGCCAGCTGAGCATTTATATTTGACCACATTTCATAACTGGGGTGATCAAACAGATTACAAATATATACTATACATGGCTTATTGGCATATTTATTTTGTTGTTGTAAAAAAGAAATCGTTTGTGATAATAAAATAATACTCACCAAAGTTCGTGTTATTTGTTATCTTTTGCCTTTGATAACATTCAATAACTACAGATCCTAGTCTGCATTATTATTATCTATTGGAAATGTGGATATTATTTCACTTGCTTTGTTCATGGGAAAAAGTCAAATTAATTTAACTTTATAAAATTAAATATTGTTCTGATGTAGGTTGATAATTATAGATTGTTTTCTATAAATCCTGTCTCAATCGCTTTAAAATCTGAACGCATCTTTTCAACTTTATTATTATTGTTATGTTTTATAACCAAGCTTAACCTTCAGCATTTTAACTCCTGTTTCTGCAATGAAATTAGAGGTATAAACCTTGCCCTTTAAGGCATTAAAAGTACTTATCCGATTTAACCGGAATTTTGGCCGAGATATAATCTTGAGATAAGCGTTTCCCGGAATTTTCTCCGTGTATTTTCTTGGCCGGGCAGATGGTTTCGTGACTTGGCTGACCATGTTTCACTTCTGGGCGGCGTGAGAGCGTCTGTGCATGTGAGCTGGCCATTGTCCTCGTGGTCCTGCTGCTCCCCCTGTTGGTCCTGGCTACCGAGTCCTTTGTGTTTCGCTATACACATGTGGGGCTTTGCATCCCCTCCCTTTAGTACCCCTCCCCCTCTCACTCCCCTTCCCCTCACAGTGAAGGCAAACAATTAGTGCGGTTCTTGTTGTTGTTCCCCTTATCGTGTTGCGTGTGTGAGTTACTGTGTTTAAACAGTTGGCGTCAAAATTATAATTAAAACGTGCATCAAACTCGTAAGCGGCAGCACAGCATGTCACAATTTGTTATTGTTGCAGCCGCTGGGCTTTTAGAAAATTTTGTGATTTATCGGCAAAGTTCGCCCCATCCTCCATCCGCTTTTCCCCATTTCCCATTTTCCCACTTGACAGCGGCGTCCTTGTAGCTTAATTGAATTTTTATTGCCAAGTTTGCATAATGTGAGCCTGGCTGCGTGAGTGCTCGCTCAGACGGCCGAAGGATCTCGGATCTGGGATCTGATATACGTAATCCTGGCGAATTACGCACACGCCGCGTAAGCTCGAAAATTTTCACTCGAATGCAGTGACCCATTAAGCTGTGATAAGCAACAGCCACTGTGCAACTGCACTGGCGACCACAAAAACGTACGAAAAAATACAACAACAACGAGAAGAGTTGGCCAAAAGGGAGCGAAACGCTGGCAGGACGTGTAATAATCAACTAACGAACTAACCAACTATTTTCGCTGCAGTTGGCCGTGATTTCGCGATAAGCCCGCCGCTCTGTGGCCGCCCTTTCCGCATGAGTGGGCATTTTTGGAGCCACATTCAACCAAAAACTGTTAGAACCTTTGTTTAATATCAGTACTATTTCGGTTTTTGAATTGGCTTTAATTATCTGTAATGAAAGGGTACTGAAAATATTAAAATACCCATTTCGAGTAACTTAATTCGATAGCTTATAATGAAATTTGATAACAGGATAATATTTTCTTGCTTTTTATTTGGCATTTATTTTTTTTAGAGTTCCTTTAAAAAAATTTTAAGAAACGTGACTTTAAGCTATTGGTTCCCATTTTTTGTTAGCTTCTTTTTTTGGTTGATAAAGAAGGTAGTTGCTGATGCCAGGCCACTTGAATTTATGCATATTTTTGCCTTCTCGAGTGTGTGTGCCCTCACTGGTGTTTGCATACTCAAGAGAGTGCCGACGACATATCTGACGATAATCGCAGAATAAATAAATTTCCTCTGCCTCCCTGGAGGAGCAGATGAAAGCGACTCGAGTAGCATAAAGCACTCGATCCAGTCCAAACATTAGCTTTTGTAGTGACTTTGCCGCATAGAAAAGTCCGTCAGTTCGTCAGTCAGTTAGCCAGTTTGTCCCTCCGTTAGTCAATCCATCAGTCAGTTAAGTTCATTTTAGCTGCCCCCCAGGGCACTTCGTAAAAAACTAAAAAAAATAGAGGAGCAAGGAAGGTTGGGGGGTAAAAAGTTGCATGCGTCAAGCTGATTTTTCATTCATTGCAGCTCAGGGCATTGTGTTTTCCCACCGCCTTTTCCTCTTGACTTGTGACATGGACACGCGATTCAGCCGGGTCGCATGGACACCCGACTCTCATGTGTCAAAGTTCATTAGAAAACATCCTCTGCGCATATATGCATTTTCATATATTTCATTTTACTACATTTTCCACAACAAAAACCGAAGAGCAGAATGTAAATTGAATTGAAATTGTGCAATGAAAGGGCTTAGCAGCCAACCTCAATGGGTAAAGATTTCTGTATTGTGATTTGATTTATGAAAAAGCCACTTACTTTTGTTTTTCGCCAGATATGTGTAGGTTTATATATATATATTTGCAATTGAGAGATTTATGGCAATCGAGGCCAATGTTGGTTGTTTGTCTGTTGCAATACGTAATGGCTTCATGGATGTATGGCTATTTGAACAATTGCTGATGCCAAAGACTCTACTATGATTGATTTATAAAACTCTGTAGATTACCTTTCAGTTTTTTAAATTTTAAATTTATTTTAATTAAACTATAACCTTTCTTGGGTAAACTGTATACTTTTACCCATCAACATTTGCTTTATTAGGGCTTTAAATTTATTTATTTCCACAAATAAATACCCGAGGGGGTAATAATTCACTCGGAGTTATCACAATCGAGCCCGTCGATTACCTTCAAATTATCGCCGTCGGCTGAAGTGATTTTCTATAAATAAATAAACATCCTAAATATATTATTACCAATGACATATTACAGCAAAGTCAGAAGCTCTGCCGGATTGAAGACTCATTCATAGCATATGAGCTAACCAAGTTAACTGTCACTCGCAATAAAGATAAGCTTCGGCAGTCAATCACTTGTCAATAAAACGGAGAACCGGCAGGTTTGCTTGGCAAACATATTTTCAGTTAAAGTAACAGTTTATGCCACTCCAGTGGTCAATTGGGGATCTGTATGTGACCCTTCCGTCTGGGGTTTACTTTGGCCAATTCCCGGCAATCTGCTCCCCTGCTGGAGATTCGATGTTGCAAGTTAGCTGTAGCTGTTGGATGTTCAAGAACCAGTTGTATGGGAAGTGCGTGCGGCCAGTGGAGCGTGCGTGCCTTTCCAGCTGAGTGATGAAAGCATTTAGGCAGGCTCCCCCACTCATCTGCACTCCTCCCCTTTCCCCTTTCCCTCCCCCTTTCCCTTCACCCAGGAGACATCCCCACATCTGGGGTCCTTCGCACAGCTTCATTCGGCAAAGGACCACTTATGTGGCACGCAGAGGAAGTCCCTGCTCCGACATTGGCATCCTTTGGCCTCTCAACTGCGACAGAAGAGTGCTTAAGCAGAGAAACAAGTGGAGCATAGAATGAATGATACCTTATAATAAAGAATTAAATATAACCATAAGCAAAACCATTTTTACTCAATTTTAAGTCTTATTCATCAGAATTTATACATCTTAAACCACCAATTTCTTAGTAAAATCATTAAATAATTTAGTTTTCTTAGAACTATGTTAAACGCTTCCAAGAATTACCAAACTGAATTTTAGTGCTGTGGTTATTTTCTCTCCACAAAACTTTAAACCATTCCTAGAAATTAACGTCTAACGTGTTTATCAAAACTGTTTTACCTTAAACATGGTTGTTTGCTTTCCTTGTAATTTCCCTGTAATTAAAAAAAATATTTGCTTTAGGGTCAACCAAAATGCAAAGACCTTATCCTCTTTAGCAGTAAACAAATTAGTATATTTACCGTTGACCCATTAAGCAGGGCAGGCAACATTTCCAGCATTTCCAGCAAAAGCTAAACATACTCTCAACCCCGACGAGAATCCCCGACTTACATACTATATATATAGTATGTTCAGTATGCAGAACTTTAACCAGAATCCCAGCGCCAGTTGAGCATAGACACACGTCACATTTTTGCTCGGCTGCCGGCGTATGATGCACCTGAGGCGAGATACCTGGCGGGTATCCTTCTCCCCATTTCTCCTCCTCCTCCTCCTCCTCCGCCCATCGACCCTCCTTAAAGCCACGCCCCCTTTCGAGGACTATTTATAGAGCGACCAGAGTGTCCTGTACCATGTAGCATGCGCCACGTCCATTTCCCTGCGTCCTCGTCTACGAGATTGTTGTTTGTTTAGCTTATTTCGAGATAGATTTCCTCAGGCAGATTTTATGTTTTTATTTATTCAAAATTGAACTCAAAGATATTAAATTTGGCTTGTTAAATATAAATATTTTTTATTTTCTGTATTTTGAAAAGAATACACTAGCAATTATTTGCAAATTATAATTTCCTAAAGTGTTTTAAATCCACCTATAAGCATTTTTAAAGTACTTTTGATTTAACGCAAATTTGATCTACAATAACGTAATGTACAATGTATTCTTATTTTTACTACAAAATAAATAAGCTAAATCTTTAAAATGTTCCCTCTGAAAAACTGGCAACACAAATTATCGTCCCTCTGCGATAAGAGGAGCTCCAGACATTTGACTGAGTTGCCAGTTGAAGCGAGAGTTGTCTCCATGACAATATATGTATGTGTGCCACACATCCATACTATATATATATGTGTGTATAATGTACATGCAGAGATATAGCCATACACATACATATAGCACAGGGTCTATTTGCACTATGGTGTGTTGGCCAACTTTCGAGTGTGTGTTTGTGTGCCATGTTTGTGTGCATGTTTATGGCGCAAACTATTTGCCTGTTTATTTATTGAAGCGTCTATTTATTTTTGTTTGTGAATGAAACAAGACGTTGGCCAAATTTCATTTTCCAGTTTTTGGGGCTTTTCGCTAAATATGATTTGCTGCCTTTCGTTATTAAATAGTGTACCCTAATTGCTCCACTGTGTATCTTCCTTTTTCCATTTCATTTTTTTTTTTTTTTTTTTTTGAGGGGCGAACAACGAAAGTGGATTAACTACAAATTCAGTTTGCTTTTCTTCTTCTTTCTCTGGATTTGTTATGTTAATGTCAGCTGCTAACGATGTGCTGTGTCCTTCGTCCTTATCAAGGCTGCCCTTTTTTTTTGAGGGGGCTTGTTTTAAGGCGTTCGTCTGCTATTTTTAAGTTATGGCGCCTGCCAAAAATGTTTCTCGTTCGCTTAGATGATTAAGAGCCCTGCAATGACGCTGTGAAAATATTTTATCTATGGCTTAAACCGCAAAAACAAAGGCAAGGACATCGACTTGACCCCCGCAGTTTGCCCCCCGGCGGGGTCAATATCTTGAGCAGATAATATAATTTTCCCTGGCTGTTTTCTCCTCCGGGGAAAGTCGAGCTCCCCAAGGATCCTTTGCCCATTTGGCAACTTGGCGACTTTCACAGTTATTCCTACAAAATGCTTTACATATTTGCGCTTTTTGCATGTGCACACACCAGAATATTGTGTTGTCGTTTGAGGATGTAGGAACGGGATGGGTGGAAAGTTAGCATACGGTCTTGGCATAATATGTAAATTTTCCAGATGTACGTGGCTTAAATTGTTATCACAATTTCCGAATAACTTGCGAAATGCCAAAAGCCGAAAAAACATCAAAAATGCTTGCAATCGCAGATGCTGGGAATATTATGCAAGATGTTCTGAAATGTGTATGGGGAAAATGTCATTGGGTTCTGGGAACTATCTGAAAATTTCAAAAATAAAAGGTAATATATAGATATATTAGGTTTAGATTTTATTTCGATAAGCAAAAATAATTGAACGTTCAAATAAAAGGTGAAGAGCTTTACAAAATTGATTAGCAAACTGCTAAAGGCCAATTCATAAATTAAATTAATTTATTTAATTTGCTAATCGAATCAAAAGGTATTTTGGAATTTAATTTTCAAAGTCAATAAGCATAATGAGTGAGTTCGTATCTGTTTTACCTGCTCAGCCATGAAATTCGGGGTAAATGAAATCAATAAGCCACTTCAGTCGAAATGCCCCGAAAACATTGTTTCGACGGCGGGGAAAACATTCAATCACTCACTCACATCAATGTGGTTAGTCAGTCATTATTGTCCATCGTAATCAGATTATTTGTGCAGCGCATTGCAGCAGATCGGGGAATTCCCCTTGAACTTTTTCGTGAATGTCACGGGCTGGCAATGCGGTTCGCTCACCTCGACGGACGGCCAGTTCCCCCAATTTGCCGACCATCCCCACAACCAACGGCACACTGCTCCCCGGTGGCAAATATTATTTTAGCCGAGCCCCGCAGGCGAGAAAGTGAGTGACAGGCAATAAAAATGGGAGGCGACACTTGGCCCGGCCACTTCCGGCCAAGCCGGAAATGTTTCTGGACTGCCGGGGAATTGGGGGGATTCGGGGAGGCGGTGTGGGTTCGCTTTGACCGAAGGCCGAAAGGCCCGAGCCGTGTGCTATGCAAATAATTTAATTAATATTTTATTCCGACACCCGTCGGCCAGAACGGCAAGGCGGAAGAAAATTGGATTTTTATTTACATTTTTGCACTTACTTGAACTCGCCCGAGGATTCTGAATGGGAATGGGCATCGAATGAGGGAAGAAGAAGTGCACAATAAAGCCAGATGCGAACGTAAATTAAATCCGAACCTCTTCACATATAAAGACTTCGATGCGTTGGCATTGGCCTGCAGTCAAAATTGAGAAAACATCGAAAAAAGTTCGCATCGAAATCAACTTACGCTTGTAAACAGTAAACAAATCGAACGGATAAATTCACATATGTGTAGTATGTATTTCTGGAGATATCGCTCAGACAGTTAGATGCTCGTAAATCGGTGGGGATTGTGGGCGCTAATAAAAGTTTAAGACGCTACACCAAAAAAATATACACGCCGAACGAAAGAACGAGGAAGCGTTTAAAAGTTTTTGACGATTACGCATACGCCCTGTTCGCCGACGGTAATTACTGCGTACAGTGCCGAATAATTATGATGATTAATGGTCGAACGTAACCGAGTGGAAAACAGTTTTCATTTATGATTTTTGTTAATAGCTAGCCGATGCCAGAAATCATTTGGCATTAATCCATGGGAAGTTCAAGGTCAAAGTTGTTTTGACAGAAAAATCTTGGAGAGAAAAAGCATATTACTGCGGATCAATCTTTATAAATAGATTCGAAGACATAAACAATTAGGTTTCAATTTATTTCGTAGACTGTGTGGGATATTTATAAAAAATTATTATGAAATATGTAAGCTGTGCAAAATGCTCTTAAAATATCTAACATTTAATCTCCAAAATAACTAATTACTTTTCCCTGGAAAGTAGAAGAAAGCAGAAGTCTTGTCTAAGCCATATGCTCCCAAATGTGTCGCTTATCTTAATAGAATATTAAAAACTCGCTGATGGATAAGACCCTTCCCCGAGCGGCTGTCGCTCATAATTAAATTTGACTGTGTTATCTCAACTCAACTCTTTTTCACAGTTGGCTCTTTGCGGAGCGTTTGTTTGTCTGTTTGCCCAGAAGTCATGTGTCTGTTGACACTTCTGGCCCCCAAGGTCAGAGCCGGAATAATAAACATAAAAAACAGCCCGCAGAAGAACATAAAAAAAGAAAAGCTGAGCAAATTTCGGTGACAGTAGATTGCAATAAATAATAAATTACTGGAGTTAATGCGAGCAATGAGCGCGGCGAGCGACGGGTATTCATCACATGGATGTGGCTATATAGTATGTCCTATAAACTCTTGCGTGATCCGCCAGCGTTGGGGAAATTCCGGGAGGGAAAGGCGGAAGGAAAAGCGAGGAACAAGCGAGTAAAAAAAGGGAAACCCCCTGGCAACTTTCTGCCACGTTACGTTGCCAACACGCACGTCAGTCATTTCGCTTACTTCTCAGTTTTTCCAAGTTTTCCAACGCCCCTTTCCATTCTTTCTTCTTTTTTCCTTCTTCCCTCGAGTGGCAAGTGAAAAACCTTTTCTTCTTTCATTGTTCTGGCAACTTTTTCGCCAGTTACTCAAGTGATTGAATTGAATTGGTTTGGTTTGGCTTGGCTTGGATAAATTTGCCGAAGCGAAAAACTTTAAATTTACAATGATTGAGGAAACCCCGATGTCGGTTTTGTACTTGCAAATGAACTAAGGGAAAGTGCTTTCCTCAGTCCCCCAAAAAAGGTAAGCTAATCACTGGATGAGCCTTGTCTCAAGTTTTTCAGTCCGGCTGGTGTGAGATTATGTAAACATTGTCGCTTTTTATTGTCGGACTTTAAAGTTCACTTGAAGTTTCGGCGGAAAACTTTGGCCGTAGGCAAAGCTGCGGGCTTACAGACACGTCCTCCGAAAGGAAGCTGCTCAATATTCATGTTCCTCTCTTTCGGCAAATGCAAATCAACATTCTTCAAGCCCGAAAAGTTTTATTGGCCCCGCAATCGGGTTTCTGGCAGTTGGCCTCTCAGTAGTTCTCAGAACTTCCTCGAAGTTGTTAATGTTTGATAAGAAATTGATGGCGAGCACTGAGTGAAATGGCAGGGAATTGGTAATTTCAGCTGTAATTTCAGATCCAGTGGGGTTCTGTTTGATTGGGTTCGTTTAGATTAGCTGCCTTTTGGCTGGAGTTCATTTTTGAAGTTTTAAATTAGAGTCAATCACTTATGGAGGTGTTTTTGTTATATTTTATTTATGAAAGAAATAAGTGAGTGGATAAGCTGTTTATATGCTTATAACAAAAAATTAATTCATTAATTTGTTTTCTCAAAAACTTGAATAAGTAGTATTAAATGTTGTTAAATTCATTTGAAAATAGCCAATAATTGGTTTGATAATCTACTGGCAGATTATATGTTTTAATTGCGAAAAACTTCAAACCATAATCCAAATGGGATTTGAGCACACAAATACCTTTAAGCCACAGTGCACATCTCATTTTGATTAAAATTAAAATATTTATGTCGATTATTTGTCCACCTACCAGCTGCGTATCAACTTGTCAAGCTGTCAATGTTTGGATACGCAATTATAACGCATTTGCGGTGGCACAATGAAATATCCAAAATAAAAAAAAATAAATAAACTGCCACAGCAAACAGTGCGCATTAATATTGCGGTTCGGCACGGCTAATAATTATTAGCCATTGTTATTAGACGCATAAGTAAAATGGCAAACAGAACAGCAATCTGCCAAAGCCTTTTATCAATTGGGCTCTTTTACGAATGATCTATACGCACAAATTGTGTTTGTTTACGCAAAGTGGGATTTTCACTCCCAGAATCCCTCGATAAATCTCAATGAATGCATAAGACAAACACATCAATTCCTTGGAAATTCCATTGCTCAGTGATTACCATGTTCCGAATTTCCGGAGCAGGTGTCATGGGTCAGGCTAGAAACCACCCACAACCACATGGCCAGGTGTCTGGTAAAAAACACACACAACTTTTAATCGGAACTGAACGCCTCCTCTTATCACTGAGATACTTCATATGTCGGCGGGAAGTGGGAAATGGAAAATGGGAAATGCGCTGGCCTTTCTGCTGGAAAATCTCGCATCTGCTTGTGTCTGCTTTCTGCTTTCACGTCAGCAAAATTAACATTTTTTATGGGCTGTAAAATTTCTTAAATTTGATGAATTTATACGCAAGCGTCCAGCGAGAAATTGAAAATATTCAGAGTGAAAATGTGCAACAATCAAAACAATAAAGCCAGCCGATATATACATATAGTATGGTATACTGGGTATTCTCCGAATCTGTTTGGCTTTTTGATTTATGAACTCAATGGTTTATTGCCAAAATATAACAAACATTTTATTTTTGAATCAGATCTCTCTTCAGAATCGAAATATGGATTAATTTTTGTGGCAAATTTCTGTCTTTATTAATAAACGTAAATAAAGGAAAATCTTTTCACTTGTCGCTTTAAATTAATTTCCTTTTGAAGGCTATTTGATTTCTGAAAAATAAAGCAGTAAAGCAAAGTCGACCCCTTGATATTTTTTCATAAATGTGTGCTCATAAAAAATGTACGAACTACGAATGCGTACATATATTCATAGACTTCTTGTCGACAGAAGTGTAGCCAAATATTTTTCCTTGGATTTTTACGCTGGGTATAATTTGTTTTATTTTTATGGTCGGATAATTTGCATTTTTAATGCCATTAAAAATTCATAATTGGAAAATAATGGGCCTCAAAAAGAGGGCGTTGCGTGGCAGTGGGTAAAAACTTTTCCAAAACTTCTGACTAATTTCGTAATGCTCTCTCTTTCTCTCTTTTTCTTTGCAGGGCGGAAAATGGAAAACTGAAAACTGAGAAGTGAAAGCGAGAGTCAGAGTGCGAAAGTGAAAGTGAAACAAACTGGGCCTGAAATAAGATGTCAGCGGCGCTAGTTCAAAAGGCGACGGAAACTCAAATCGACCAGTCACAGGAAGTGGGCGTGGCACAACTGGCCACGATATCGTTGCTATTGCAATACGACATTGACAACACGCTGAATGCGCTCAAGGAGCAGAAGAAGATGACGCTGGACACTCGATTGGGTGGCGAACTGCCCGCCGTGATCAACAACAATGCCACGCAGGACAAGGACATCAACCGAAACACCGAATCGGATCGGGATCAGGATCAGGATCAGGATCAGGATCAGGATCAGGATCAGGATCTGAGTCTCAAGAGCGGCGCCTTCATGCCGCCCACTCCGCCGGCCACGCCCAATCTGCAGAGCACCGCCCAGAAGCGCTGGAAGATCCTGGCCAAGGTGCTGCGCAAGGACTCCGAGGAGACGGTCTCCTCCTCCAGCGACGAGTTCGCCGAGGAGCAAACGGCCTCCGTGCGGCGCTTCAAGAGCTTCGATCTGCTGCGGCAGGACAGCTTCGAGGATCACGTGAGTCTGAAGTGCCTGGGCAAGACGGAGAACTGGTACAAGTACCGCATGCAGCTGGAGAACGACCTGGAGTACTCCGTGAATATCCACCACATGGAGCGCCAGCTGACCGCCAGTGATTTGATGGGCTTCAACAACACGGGAAACATTTGCGTTTGGCCCTCGGAGGAGGCTCTAACCGCCTTGGTTCTATCAGAGGTATCCTCTTATAGGGGCAAGTGGATCCTGGAATTGGGTGGTGGGTTCACCTCCTTGGCGGGATTAATGCTGGCCAAGTACGCCACTCCATATGCGGTTCACCTCACCGACGGCAACGAGATCTCCGTGGAGAACGTGAGGAAAACCGTTTGCCTCAACGAGCTGAGTTGCTACACCAAGTGCTCCGTGCTGAAGTGGCAGGAGAAGAGTGCTCGCTCCCAGGCGGAGCAGGCCAAGTTCGACTTCATCCTGTGCGCCGATTGCCTCTTCTTCGATGAGGCTCGATCCGCCTTGGTGGACACTATATGGTATTATCTGGCACCCGAGGGATCCGCCTTGATTATGGCTCCTCGACGGGGAAGAACTCTCAGTGTTTTCCAGGACGAATGCGTGGCCAGGGGATTCCGGGTGGAGCTGGCCACGCGGTACAATGAGACCATCTGGCAGCGGCATCTCCAGCTGAAAGCGGACTCAGCCCTCTACGACGAGGACCTCCATTATCCTCTGCTCCTGCGACTCCGCAAAATGCACAGCTAGGAGAATATAGAGGGGGGAAGATTAGAAGCAGGGGAAGCCAACTGGCTGCAGTAGGTGCAATTAAAGTTAGTCAATGTTTTAGTTGATAGCAAGCAAATTCCAGTTTACACCTTAAACAAAAAGCGAGGCCAAAACGGCGGTCTCGACCAACAAAAAGAAATTCCTCCCACACTGAAGCAAAAATGTAGCAAGTCAAACCCATTAGGCTGGTGCTAAAAATTATTGTGAAGTGTATTTCAGAAATAATTTATTGTAATAAATATATTCGGTTTATTAGAGAGCAAAGGGGGAAGCAAGCGTATTACATAAATTACAAAAGTTTTAACTCGAAAAGGTGAAATTTATAGTATGCTCATCGCAGGCAATTTAAGATGTAATGTATTGATTGTCGAGATGTAAAGATATACACAGCCATATCTATAATACTCAAAGTACGTTTTAATGAAATATCCCAGTACATATTCACAGGTAAAAGGCACCAGTCTAGTGATCACCTTTAGCACGTAGTTCACTCTTAAGTTGTGTAACAAAAAATTCCTTTGATATGTAAATTTGATTTGCGTTGATTCCACAAGTTTTGTAACTCTTATTTTTACAAATACTCCTCGTTATGTACATGCAGTTACCACTATGTATGTTACACACCCACAACCCACAACCACACACACACCCACAACCCACACCCACACCAACACAAGTATTATTTAAATATAATGTATACGCTGAATAGCATACTTTTGGGCTGCTTTCGTAGAGGCGCAGTGAACACCCTCAAGTGACGGAAAAGCGGAAAATGGATTCCCCGAAACCAAACAGAAACACAAAGCAGCAGCGCTCGACCAATTAATTAATAGTTAACTAAACTTAGTGTACTGTAATTACGTAGAGCATGTGTTAATGGTTATATGATGATGATGAGATAAATACAGTATCGGAATGCGACATATGTGCACTTGTTTTACTTTACTGCCCCCAAAGGGCAAGTCAACCATCAACCATCAACCGTCAGCTGCCATTGCAATAGCAATGGCAATAGATGATGGGCAAACATATTGTCACAGTTATTAGCTGGCTGTTCATTAAAATACCAATGCGAAGGGAAGCCGGCGGCAATCAGGCGCTTTTTTATGGCGATTGCGACAGTGGCTAGGCAATTACTTTAACTGTGACAGGGTCCAAAGCGGCGACTACGACTACGACTACGTCAGAAATGGCCCACGATGAAGTAATGTCCCCAATACCCTGGTGGGAAAAGGGTGCTTCGATTCCAAGGAGGAAATAAGACACTTTAATTGAAAAGGTTGGGTAATGTATATCAATAATATATCAAGTAAATACTGATTAACACGTAAGTACTTACAGAAAAAGTAACTTCAAATCAATTACTAAATTATAATGGAAAGGATTGGCAGTGATTTATAATCAATCAATGATTTTAATATTGTTTAACACATAATATAATGATTAAAGGGTTTTAATCAAGAGCAGATCAGTAAATTCTTATAAGCATATTATTTTTTGTGTTGAAGTTATAGTTAGTTTACATCCATATATAATACAACACCTTTTGCGGTAACATTTCATTTTACAGGGCAAACAGAAGTTGAGGAAAGTTTAAAAAACCAACGCAACCCTGCTCGAATTGTGTGGCAGCTGACAAAAAATCAAAAATGAAAATAAAAATAAATCAGATAAGCGAAAATTACAAAGTAAACTCAACAGCATGGCGAAAGCACACACAAAGTTGCCTTTTCGGTTTAATCTACGTTTGTTTGTGTGTGAGTGCGGGTGTTTCGGGGGTGTTTGAGTGCCTCTGTGTGTGTGTGTGTGTGCGTTCGTCATTAACGAGGTCATTGGTAAGTAAGCTTGTTTGATGTGCCCTAGACATGTAATCCAGGCAGCGGGCAACAGGACTTGGGAGGGGAGTTCAAACAAACGCAGTCCGACAGCCAGTTGGCTAAGTTGGCCAAAAGGGAGAAGGCCAGAACAGAAGGAGACAGGACTTGGGCGACACAAGTGCTGCCAAAAAAGATTAGGCCAAAGAAAATGACAGCTCCAATTAAGGGTGCGATTAAGTTGGAATTTTAAATTGGATTGCAATTCTCACAAGGAGTTTTTCACTTCTTTAATTTTATTTTATCTTATTTCCATTAACTTACATTAATTTCTAATTTACAAAGCCAAGTTTGCAATTGGAGCTGGAAAAACAGCGTTGAAAATCTTAAAGGTTACAAATTTAAAAATCAATAACAAGTAAGCTTGTAGCTCTATATGAATAAATTTCTTAATAAAAGGGAAAGTAGGCACTCCATTTCCATTTAAATAAACTCCCTTTCATTTCCCAGTGCAATGACTTAAGTGATAAAAAGCAAGAAATACAATTTCCGCATATAATTTCCCCTTCAGGAAGTACGAATTTCACCGGAATAAGGCCAAAAGGACAGCACTCGTGGTTAAAGCCACAATGAGCGTTGCGCATACGCCGCGTGTGTCACGCGTTGGCATGTAAATTCCTCCCTCCTTCTCCTCCTCCTCCTTATCCTCCTGCTCCTCCCTTCCCTTCGTCCTGGAGCTGCCAGAAGTCTGATAATGACATGAGCCCGGTGCCAAGTTGAAGCCAGAATGAGACCGAGGGACTTGGACTTGGCGGCGCGGTATGCAAATCAGTTTACTGTGGCGACGACAATGATGGCCGCCACTCAATTATGCGCCGCACAGGAACGACTTTCGCTGCCTACTTTCAGGCACATGCTAAACGGAAAACGCAAAAAAAAAAAGCCGAAACGAAATAAAGGTTGGGGAGAAACGCTTTCGATTTTGGGGTACATTTAAGCCAGCCTGCAGCCTGCTGGCCGAGCATTTTCCCCGGGGGGCTGACTAGCAACCAATTTGATGGGAAACACATTTCAATTTGCGCCCCGGAATCCCTTTTTCGGGTTGCTAGGCGAAATCCTTCGCCCATGGGAAACACGTCAAAGGATTTTACGCGGCCAACAGGTGTTCCAATTGTTTGGGCTTCGTGACGGCGGTATTTTTAGTTTCGAGAGCCTCATTAAATTTTTAATTAGCTGAATTACCGGAATGTGTTGCCAAGTGCGCACGAATGTCGGGGGAATCCGACTTTTGATGGATTCGAGGCATTTTCTGGGCTTGGGGCTTCCGTTTCATTATTAATGTCCGCTAAGTGTACGCTACGAATAGTTTTTTTTCCGTGTCGCATGACGTTACAGGTGTGCGGGAATTTATATGGGAACAATAGGTTCAGGGAACCCTGGCCTTGACATCCTAAAAATAGACGTAGTGCCTTTATGTCACATCGCATATATTAACTTCTCTAATTATCATATAAATGGTTGGTTCCCCGGGAACAGGAGCCCTATATACAAGTATATATTACAGGAAATTACCATGCGTGTCACTGGGTTAGTACTTTATTTTTTCGGAGCGGAAGCGTTGGAAATTATGCCATATAAAATGGTTAACCTTATCGAGGGGCAAAAGCTCAGGCGACAAGCACTAAATTACCTCTAATAAAGATGTTAATTGCCTGGACTTTCCTGAGGATAAATGACCATAACTTTTGTAATGCGAAAAAGTTATTGTACTATTTAAAAAAAAATTATTATTGCATTGCAAGTCTTTCGTAAAGCAAAAGATTTAAGTTAACATTTATAAATACGTTGTTATTATTTTTTAATGATTTATTTTATTAAAATTTTCAACTGGGTATTGAACCTTTGCCTTCATCAAGAGCCCTCGATTATGCAACGAGTGTCAACAATAAATTATATATACTCATTATACCACTCGTTGCGCACTCCACTTCTTATTTAGTTTTGTCGCATCTTTTGTGGCAGAGAAACTTTTTGTTCGAGTCTGTAATTGACTGCGCTCGCCACAAAGCGACTAGCAAATTATTTATGAAAACGCTGCCCTGGCCCGCTATAGAAACCTAATAACAATAATATTGCTGATTAAGCATTAATCAAAGCCGCCAGCTGGGGCAACCAACAACAAAGAAAGCAAACTAAAGCCACAAGACAATGGGCCTTGAGAAGCCGGAGAAAAGGGAAAGTGATGATCTCGCGGCCAACGAAATTTATGGAACTTGGCCGCCTTAATTATGGAAAAAGCTTGCCCCGATATATGGATTTTTAATTTAGCCTTTCGGAAACAAAACAAAACACGGCGGCCAAAACATCGAACTGTTTGTCAACTGATAAGCGACCGCTGATAACAATAAAGGCATTTCCACATTTTCCCCACAAAAAGTCTCTCTTTCCGAGAGCGAAAAGCTCCAGCGAAAGCTTTTCTTTTCGGCCTTGGCATTGGTTCGTATTCTGACGGAGACTTCGGCTTCGTTTATGGCCAACAGCTGATTCGATTTGGCCAGATGTTGCAGTGGCTTAAAGCCGCCGAGTCAGTTGCGCGGCGCAGTTTAAAGCGAGCGTTTCGTGTGCCGGAAAAATCGGAAAATAAAAGCTAAAGACTTGAACGGAAAACGGAAGACTTATGTTTTTTGTGCTGTGACAAATGCGATTTATTCGTGAACAATTGTGGAACTCAACAATTAGTTAGAATTGTTCTCTAATAACCCTGAATTCTGGCTTGCAAAAAGTGCGAGGAAATAATAATAAATACTGTCAACAAACTGAAATAAAAAATCAAATAACCATAGCATTTGTGAAGCCCTGGCAACACTTGCATTTTCCCTCACGACCAACCGCCCAATAACTCCCGACTGACACACATTTGATGAGAACAAATAGCAAACCAAAATAAATCAACCGAAAATAATGTCAACGAAATCGATGGCAGGCCACGGCAGCTGCAACATGTTGCTGCTGTGTCTGCTGCTCTTGCTGCCAGCAGCATCCCCAATCCGCCTCCCCAGGAACAACAACAAAGGCAACAATGCAACAGCCAGAGCAGCAGCAACAACATTAGCAACAACAACAACAGCAACATCGACAGCAGCAACATCTGCTGGAGGCAACAATGCCAATGCCAAGGCTGGTAGCAAATATGGTGAGTCCTACGGGCCGAGGAATACTATATGTATTCAGGCATTGGCAGGGCCAGTCGGAGTTGCAGCTACTTAATGTCTGCGGTTGCAGGCAAGGTCTGCTACACAGAAAAAAAACTTAAAAGATTTCATATACATACTGTTGAGAAAAAACCAACAAATTCATGTTCTTTCAAATCTAAAATTCAAGTAGCCCAAAAGGAAAGTTAACTAATTTAAATAAGAAAATCTCTACAATTTCTGGTTTTCATTTTCAGAAAAAGTAGTTTTAACAAAGTTAACAAAAATCTTAGATTTTTAATTTATTTGGTATAACTCAAATTTTTGCCAATAATTTTTCACTTACTTTCAATTTAGAAATATATTTGTTTTTCTACGTGTCAGTTTCCCTGTTTGCCTTTGTCAGTTTGAGGTTGGCTAATTGCATTTGGTCACGATCGGATCGCTTTTTTCCCTGAACCTAGTTATGCTCCTCGAGGTATTTTCCCTGCGTCTGCCCTTGGTGGCAAACGAAAGACTCAGACAACGAACTTGGCCGGCGGCAAGAGGCTGTTTTTTTTTTTGTTGTTTGCTGCCCTGTGTGCCAATCATGTGGGCACGCGGAAAATGTGTCGACATTTCCTTCTAGCCGCTAAAAGTGGGCGCTGACACGCCCAGAACCGCAGAGCGGAAATTGCCCGAGGCTTTCGATGGAGAGCAAAAGTGTCATTAAGCCAGAGCGAAATGCCTGTAATTGTTGGCCACAAAACACACGTTTCGGCCGTTCTCTCTCTAATCGAATTAGCCAAACAGCTGCAATTACCTCACCGAACGGCGACAGATCGAGATTGATCTTGGTAGATGATAGGGGGGCAATTTGTCGGCCGATCTTTTATTACAGAACTTCCCAACGTCGACGGCGGTAGCAGTAAAAGATTATTAAGCTCCTGAGCTGTTGTAATCCCCCCATCACTTCCTTCCTGGCTTGCATAACACCACGGTGACAGATCACAAAAAACACAGTCTATACCAAAAATTAATGCCTAGTCACCCATAAACTTCCCAAGACTTCAGTGTCCATTAACCAAGCGATGCTGCAATTGGAGTGCCTGTCATTTTCCTTGGCGGTTTCTAATCATTTTTTTTTTTTGTTTTTTGTGGCTCAGCAATGGCATCTTTGCCGTAGCCTCGATGTCAGAATTTGTGCCATCGCAGAGTTTTCACTTTTCCATGTTCTGTGTGCGAAATTCGCCTAAAAATGCTGCTGCCGCCATCAACAGGCACACACAGAAAATCGGTGTCAATGATTTCAACATGGGAAAAGCATGGAAACGACAGCCACACGAAGCTGCAACTTCTGCAAATTCTGCAACATTGGCAACATGGCCAACGCAAACAAGCGAGCTCCAGCAAATGGCATTTCTAATTGCAGATTATGCAAGGTTCTGGCTCAGAAGAAGTCACCAAAGCTGGTTGGCTTGGGAAATCGCTTGGAAATAGGAAATCGGGGCTAAGTGGGCAGGGAAAATTGGAAATTTACGAGCACACAACTCCGAAATTAATGGGTAATTGATCTGGGATTTATTGCTGTGAAATAAAGTGGAGAAGTTCTCAAACTTGTCTTTAAATATATACTATACCATATAGCTAAAATCATTTGCAAGTGTGGATAATCTTTGTTAACCTACAATGCATTTTGCAGCGTAGAAGTACTTAGGCAGAACTGACTATCAAAGCTAAGGTATAATTCCAAGGAGATTTAGAAGGTGCAGCATCACTGCGCTCCAATGAACCACGGTTCAGCATTTAATGCTACATTTTAGTCTCTTCAGGCGAAGCTCTTGAAGGCATTCCTCACTTCTGCAACCTCTCGAGTTGCCCCCGTCCCATTAGCCGCCCAGCATCATCCAGTCAGGTCTAGTTTTTATTCAGCCTTAACTGCTTTGGCAGCTCCCCTTGGCTAATTCACGTCACACTTTGAGCCATATCCTCCATCACTCCATCGCGTTCGCGAAGAAGTGGAGAAAAAGTCGGCCTCCAACTGGCAGCACACTTCAGATCTTCTGCTGCAGATCTTGTGCTTGTGCCAGTGGGAACAACCACTTAGTGTTGGCCACAAAAAAAAAAAGAAACGAAAAAAACTGAAACAAAAAGCGACCGAATGAAACAGAACTAATCCAAAAGCGTGTCTGATTCAGGCGGGAAACGAGTTCCTTGCCCCCGAACTTATGGTCTTGTTGTAACCATGGTAGCTGATTTGCATGCAACAGGCACCTCGACTGCAACCTCAACTACCGACAACCGACTACCAACTACTATATAGCAGCAAGCAACTACCAACTGCCGAGTGCCATTGCCATTGCCACTGCCACGAATCTTGGCTATAACCCCGTTTTCGCCGTTGCCCATGCTCATGCTTTTGTAACCTTCGATAGAGATACGCGGCGTTGCCGGTGAACCAAATTACAAATCGGTGAATCTGACCTGGGAAGTTGAATTCGTGCCGTCGGCCCATGACACAGATTCGAGTCGTCCCAACTCGCGAACGGGCCAGGTGAACGCGACAAATATGAGCGGCGGCGATGTGGAACCGCCCCGGGCGCTGGCATTCCAGATCTTCTACTGCGAGATGCAGAACTACGGACCGCAGCGGTGTCGCGTCAAATTGGTGAACGGCACCACCGCCGAGGTGGTGTCCCACGAGGACAAGGAGCAGCAGCAGCAGCAGCAGGATCCCTTGGGGTAAGTGATCCCTCCATTTAGGGAATGCCCCAAAAAGAAAAGAGATTGGACAACTAATTCACTCTGTGGTTTTGGCAGACATTTCTCAATAAAAGTAAACAGCTTTAAAGTTTAAAGTGGTTATAAAAATCAAATAAATTTATGTTAAGAGTTATTAAAAAAAATAGTATTCATCTTCAGCAATCATCAAAAATATATAAACTATTTAAATATAACAAAAAAAAACTTTCACTTTAAACTAACTTTACAATAAATCCCAAACTCCTAATATTGCATTTGTTGTTAAAAAAGAAAGGGGAAAATAAAATACAGAAATCAATTCAATATCAAAACGTATTGCATTAAGCTCTTCATTTTACTCACTTGTATAATTTGCTATATAATTTCTGGGTGCAGTTCTCAGGTGCAGCACTTTGCCGCCGCGGTGGAAAACCTGCGAATGGCCACTAAATATAGTTTTCACATTCGCCCGGCGGCTCAGAGGCGCCTCCAAGCGGGCGGGACGCGAAGCTCCAATGCCCGCTCTGAATTTCATGACGAGAATGAGATCGAAAGTGGATCTGGACATCTGCCAGGACAGAGTATTGTTATTCCCACCAAGGGTTGTAAGTAGAAGCAAATTAATAATAAAAATATTATTTATTTACTGAATAAATGGGGTTTTTAATTCGGTATACATTTCTTTACTAAATATTACTTTAAAAAATGTTATTTATTTTTTGAAATACATTTTATTCTAGTCACTGCTCATGCCACTCAGTGTTTGCCTCATGCCTCGGAAATTGAAGTGGAAACAGGTCCATATTTTGGAGGTAGAATTGTAGTAGATGGAGGAAACTGTGGCATAAAAGGAGATGCCAGTGATTCGGCGGACAAGTACACCATGAGAATCGATCACAAGGAGTGTGGCAGTTTGGTAAAACCAGAGACCAACACGGTGGAAACTTTTATAACGGTGCAGGAAAATTTGGGGATTTTCACTCACAGCACTAGACGGTAAATAAAATAATTTTAAATATATATTTTCAAATACAAATACAAATAATTTAAATTTCTCTTTCAATGTTTTTGGCAAACATTTTTAAAGGAAATGCAATCAGAAAAATTTGTTTTTATCAAAAAATAACTTTATACAACTCATATAATTAAAAGTAAAAACCATTTCTGCATCCTAGCTTTGTAGTAGTGTGCAGCTATCAGTCGGGCATGCAGACGGTCCGGGCAAGCTTCACTGTACCCGGAAAGAACGGAGTGGCCGCTGCCTACGAACCGAATGATCCCTTCGAACCCGATGAGGATCAGCGCTTGGGCAGGGAACTCCGCCAGATGAGGTACGTCAACAAGACTGAGCTGGTGCTAAAGGAGCCCGATTCCTCGCCCGATTCTCCACCGGATTCCCCAACTGAATCTGATTCCCTGGAGGAGGCAGCGGTGGTGGAGCAGACCCAGCCGCCCACTACGGAGCAGGTTGCCCAGCCAAGAGGTCAGGGCAGAGCTCTGAACCTCAACGAGGTCAACAGCTTGGTGGAGAGTCGTCACTTGGAGCCGGTGGTGGGCACCAAGTACGCCAAACTGGTTGTCGACCAGGCTGAGAACTCCTGGTTGCCGTTGGAGGCGAACTCGCCACCAGGAGGCAGCGTCGAGGATGAAGGTAAGTGGCCTGTCAGCGACAATCGTGATTCCTAAATGTCCATATACGTACAGAAAAGGAAATATTTGAGCTCCACAATTTGATATGATTTTTTGGAAGAATTTTCACTAATTTTTAAACAGATTATTTGAATTTATTAAAATTACTGTAAGGAAAATAGTGTTTAATTCAAGTTACCATCAAATATCACCTTCTTTTAAATAATTTTGTATTATATTTTTTTTATATTCATATTTCTTTTACAATATTTTTTCTCTCCGTGCAGCTGTTCTGCGTTATATTGGCTCCCATCTGAGCAGCGTGCTGGTAACCGTTTCGCTATCTGTGATAATCATCAGCATTTGCATCGTCTTGCTGCAGCGCCAGCGGATCCGACCGCCGCCCCGCAGCCCCGCCCCCTCGCTGGCCGCCCACCTGCCGCACAAGACGCTGCCGCGTGCTCTGCAGCAGCACCAATACCAGTGCACCTTGTAGGTGCCCCACTCGCCCCCCAAAAACCACCACCACCGAATGCCCCAACTCGTCCTCCGATTTCCAGCTAGTTATGCCCACTTGTCTTGCTGAATGTCAAGGAAGAAAGCAAAAAATACGAGAACTCCATTTAGCTAAAGATGACTGCGCATAGCCACGCCCCCCTCCAACCGCCTCCCGCCTCCTGGAACCTTGGTTCCCCCCAATCAAGACCCCAAAACGGTACCAGCGGGATCAGCATCCTACGATTTACATAATTGTTAACTCGACTTCGAATCTGGCCAAGCTTTAAACTGCGATCACGAGGAGGACGAGCGGGCAAAGGGCACTTCTCATAGAGCGAGATTAGTCTGTAGGCTCCTTAGTCTAAGATTTTTGTATAAACTATTTATGCCCGGAAAATATATTTATTTTTAGCTACTAAAAACATTTCGTGGATTATTTTGAGGATGGGTAAAAGATGGAAAGATGATTTAAATAGGAAGTGTTATGGATTTAGAATTAGTAAATTTCGATTAATTTTCATCAAACACAGTTTTTGGAAATTTGGATAGGGGATACATAAACAATGAAAATGAAAAATGAACTAATTAAATTAATTAATTAAAGGTATGGCAGACGGACAGACTTACACGTCGAATAAGATCGTGATGCTGATCAAGAATATAGGTATTAACTTTGTGGGATCTGAGGTGCCTCTTTTACTGCGTTGCAAACTGCGATTTTGTGCGATTAAAAAAGAAGTGTTAGTTAGGAAACCCAACATGCTCACCTGAACTACGAGCTAAACTAGGCCTCGTAAAAACTTGACTTAAAACAACCGACCACCGCTGAGTTATTAATGGAAAGATTATAAAACACCATAGCTGCTAAGTAAGTTAAATAAAGAAAGGCATAGCCTAGATTAATTTCCGTTCATAATTACTTCCCAAGCTCTCGAACGAAAGTCAGCCAATGGGTCAAATCCCAAAATAGAATCCCACCTCCGCCAAGTTCTCACTTCCGCCGGAGAAGCTTGCCGATAATTTGGGCTCCAACTGACATTATCATCAGCAGATAATTTCGGAAATATATTCACAGCGATTCCATCAAGAGAACGAAGACTGTCGAATGGGTTTGGGCTTCTGGTCGTAAAACAGAATTACGAAATTATGTTAAGACGTTGGCTCGTCAGACGGCGATTTGCATGAAAGTGGCACACAAAGTGTTGTCAACTCCGCACGTTCGTGGTTCTCCAGGTTCTTGGCTCTTGAAATTTTCCACTCGAAGTTCTTCAAGGGGGTTTTTCGCCGCAAAACGGAAGCCGGCAGATAAAACATTAAAACCGGGAAACCGACAAAAGACATACTCGTAAAACTGCAGTCGGCGGGGGCTCGTCTTGTTATTGTCGGCTTGCCGGTTGCCCAACATGGAGAGGAGTCACCTCCACCTCAGTCCCCAGGTTCAAATCTGAATCCAAATCCAAAACCAAAACCAAAACCGAAAAACTGAAGACCAAAAACCCAGTCGGTTGGGACGTGCCCACGGTGAGATTCCGGCGAAAGGCATTCTGTTAACTTTCTGATTGAAGTGCCTGGACTTGGGGCTCGCTGGATTTTTGCATAGAAAAGCCATTAGGTTGGGGATTTTCATCATCATCGCCATCAGATACAAAAGGTTTGTCTGGCCTTTTGTTTGCATTATTAGAACACAAAAACCAAGTGAGCGTTAAGATCGCGCGAGCAAAAGCCGAGAAAAAAAAAGAACTAGAAAACAAGAAAATAATAAATAAATAAACTTTCTCATCTGCAAGCTAGACTGCACTTAGAAAATATATGGGAACTAAATTGATTTACAACACTTTCGAGAGTTGATTTATAAAACTAATTGCATAAATAAAAACAAAATAAATGTTAATAATGTTTGCTAATAAATAATATTTACTATCTTCAATAAAGAAAATGTTTTCAATGATGATGAATTCTTTTATTTGGTAGCATGTTACTTTATTTTGGAACTTGTTGTTGTGAAAGCTTTGCCTAATATGTATATAATTTATACTTAAGACGAAGTTTCTTTTTTTTTTGTAGTGCTGCTTAGAAAGAATCGGCAACGAAGTCCAAGTCCAAGCCTTCGCCTTCACCTTCACCCATTTCAATGGGTCTTTGGTGCTGCTGCTGCACCACCGCAACCACCGGCGGCTGCTCAAATTTCAAATTTCACCCACAGTGAGGCCTGGCGTTTTGACGTTGATTAGCATGTGGCACACATAAATCTGTGGGTCTGGGCTTCCGTTTCCCTTTTCGAACGCACTCTCCAGATCTACAGATCTACCTTCCATACTATACAGATGTTTGGATCTCCAGATCTTTGGGTCCCCGAAGCATAACGCGGTGCATTCACCACCACCGATCGGCGGAGAACCGCCGGGGAGTCGTGGACCGTGCATAATGAGGCCAACGATCTTGGCCAAGAAGCCAGCCGAACCAGTTAATGAGCCGCCGCCGTCTTGGATTAGAATGCGAGCAGCTGACGAAGACGAAAGTAAAACCGCCTCGAGAAAGTTTCCATTTCTTGCCAAATATCGAGATCATTTTCTTTGGAGTTTTTTTTCTCTCTCTCGATTGTATTTTCTAGCCGGGATTATTATTAACGTTAAAACGCAGCTGGGGAGCGTTTTCTATGGGTAATTACTGGGCCGGCTCACATCTAATTACCAGCAAAGTGAACCCGAGATTCGTGTCAGATCGAAAGATCCCCAGATCTGCATTCTGCCGGCAAATTGCACACAAATGTCTTCCCGCCCCTTTTGGGCCTTTTGGAAAACAGCTAGCCAAGATCTGGGTTATCTTTTGGGCAATCGTGATCTGGCAGAACCACAAAAATGGAACAGCCACCGACAAGCGGCTCATTGTTTTTAGCCATCATCAGCGGACTTGGCGCTGGGGCCTCTGTTCTGTTTTGTTTTGTTTCCGAACCCAGATTCTGGGCTAATGACAGTCGCACTTTTTAATGATTGCTATTATGAATTATGTGTGGTTTTCCGGGGCCAACGGAGGAGAATCGGTGTCAAATTGGGGAATTGTTTGCAACCCAAAATGGGTGAATTTAAGCGGTTATGGGGTTAAATACCCTTTTTTTGTTTGTCAGTTTGTAGAAAGATTTTGATTGATGAATTGGACTTGTGGTTTGTCATGAATTTTAAGAAAGAAATATTTATTAGTGTCTCTTCAATATAAGAATATTTTCATTGATGAATATGTGTTGTTATGATAAATGACGCACATCTTATAAATGTATAAACGACTCAAGCAATGTGTTGATTAGATACGCTGGGAAAATCCATTTGCTCCAAGACTAAAAGATTAACACAGTTTTAAAAGCGATAATGGATGTTTTATCAGTACGTGTATACAGAAAGGTTTCAGAATATACTATAACTGATATTTTTATACCCACTTGAATTGTGGAACCTAGCACAACAAAGTAACGTACTCCCCCTTATCCTTATCTTAAGAAATATAAACACTTGGTGGCTATTTTTCACTGGCAGTCTGTTGAAAACCGGTGATGCATCAAAATGCTTAGAGATCCGCGATGTTTTTGTGTGCTAGTTCTGGCTTTAACTTCTCTGATCTATGGAACTCAAAGTGCAAATATTCTGGGACTTTTTCCTAGCCTGAGCCCTTCTCACTTGATCATCTCAATGTCAGCTGCCAAGATTTTGGCTGAGCAAGGACACAATGTGACAGTTGTAACGGTTTTGGATCCCACAGTGACTCACAAAAATATTAACTTGATTCAAGTACCACTCACTAAGGAGGAAATTAAGCAGAGAAGTGAAGCCATTGGAGCAAAGCAAAAGAGTACAAGTAGTAATCGTTTTATTTCAATTCTTCGAATGTCCGGTCAAATGAATTCAATGCTGAGGAAGATGGCAGATGTCTTCAAGGATCAGAGAGTTAAGGATCTTTACCTAAACAAAGGCAACCACTTTGACTTGGTAATTTCGGGATACTTTATGAATGATTACCAGTTGGGATTCGCTAGAAAGGTGAATGCTCCTGTTGTTGTTTTGGCTCCTGGTCCTCCAAGTCAGATGCTTAATTCCCTAATCGGTAATCCAAATGATCCTGTTGAAAAGAATAAGGATATGACCTTCGGAGATCGTTTGGATAACTTCATTACCAGCCTCTTTTATGGAATTTTCGTACAGCAAATTAACCAAAGAAATCGCGACTATTACGCGTAAGTAGATTTATTTTCCAAAGTTTCGTTGGTCTGAAATTCTTTTATTTTTTAGAGAACTCTTATCCGATGATCCCAATATGCCGGAGTATTCGGAAATGCTGAAGAACACCTCGCTGGTGTTTTTCTGTTCTCATGCAGCCAGCGAGGGATCGATAAGAGCTAATGTTCCAGCTGCCATTGAAATTGGAGGAATACAGATCAAGGATAAGCCAGATCCTCTGCCAAAAAACCTAGAGGAGTTCTTAGGCAATGCCACACATGGAGCAATTCTTCTGAGTTTGGGTTCCAATGTCCAGGGAAGTCACATCAAACGAGACACAGTGCAAAAGATGTTTAAAGTTCTATCGAAACTAAAAGAGAGAGTAATTTGGAAGTGGGAGGATCTGGAGAATACACCTGGAAAGTCGGACAATATTCTCTATTCCCGTTGGCTGCCACAGGATGACATCTTGGCCCATCCAAAAATAAAGCTGTTTATAAATCATGCTGGAAAAGGAGGAATTACCGAAGCCCAATATCACGGAAAACCCATGCTTTCGTTACCAGTTTTTGGTGATCAACCGGGAAATGCTTTTGCCATGGTCAAAAGTGGTTTTGGCCTTCAACTTAGTCTGCTCACTTTGGAGGAAAAACCCTTTGCAGAAGCCATTAAGGAGATCCTAACAAATCCTCAATATAGTCAAAAAGTGGCCAAGTTTTCCTCATTATATAGAGATCGACCATCGAGTGCCAGGGAATCTCTTATTTTCTGGACGGAATATGTCATTCGGCACCGAGGAGCTCCTCATCTGCAAAGTCCTTTGGTCCACATCGACTTCATAGCCGCAAATAATTTAGATATATACCTTCTTTTAGCCGCTGTAATAATAAGCGTATTATGGATTTTAAAGGTGGTGAAAAAATGGAAATACAGAAAGCTAGCAAGACACTTTAAAGTCAAAAACAATTGAATGTTCTACAAAATAGCAATAATATTTACTTTAAGAAAATTATTACTTAATTATAGAAACTTTAAAAGGTGGGAATGTTAAAGAGAAATTGTATAAAAAGTAGTTACCTAGAATTTTTAAGAATTAGTACTTAGGTGAAACTTATTGTATAAAAACAGTAGTTTCCTAGAATCTTAATAACTAAAATCCTAAGACAACCTGAAAAAAACAGTATTTTTACAATCCTGGGATCCCTCGCTTCTCCCACAAGTTCAACGGAGTTCATGCAAATAAACTCGAAATGTTATGGGTTTGTGCAGAACCTACTCGTCCGAAACAGGTCTTTAACTCTCTGATACCCAGATGACATCACCGGCAAAATGCCCTTTTAATTCGAGAAAATAGCAGACACAACAAAGTCACAGTGAATTGGCATGGCTATAACCATTATGCAGTGACTATATAAAGCGTAACTACAGATGCTTGGAACATAATTTAGCGTGAATAAAAACCTGATGTTTGGTTAATTTTCTTTTCCATTTCTCGCCGAGATTCCCCTCACGCACCGAAAAGGAGAACCGGGGTAGAATAACAAGTGGAAGTGCCAGGCCCAGATCGAAAAGGCCCAGGCTATAACCACAAACAGCAGACACAAGCCTGCTTATAGCTTTGCACTGAGAAAAAAATAGGATGCAATACCAAGTACAACAGAATATATCAAGTGGAATATTTATAAAATTAATTTTCTCTTGTTTCTTTTAACAGGAATTAATGCTATACTTAAATGACGCTGTGCATTTTAAAGCTTACATTTTCTTTCACAAACTAATCATAAAATATATAACTTAGAAATATCTTTCAGTGCAGCTTGATATATGCACCTGCTGTGGCCACTGCTGATTTCCTGCATCGCTGCATGCAAGTTATGTCTCTATCAAGTTTAGTATTTGTATCTGACGCCGCGGCGTGCAGAATTCGCAGCAAACTTGATGCATGGTTGCAGTTGAAGCGCAACGGTTGCCGCAGTAACTTGAAGTACAAGTACAGCAGCAACAGTAACAGCAACATCTGCCGCAGCAACCTGCAACCTGCGCCAGCAACTATTGTAACCGTAACCAACTCATTCCCAATCCAAACCAAAATAGCGTTCTCGGTGTCGCAATGCGTCGCATGCGTCTTGTTTTTTGTCATCTTCAAATGCTCTTTACAAAGGGTTCTTCTAACTATAAATATATTATAAAAAAAAATTATTTGATATTAATTTTTTTATCAGTAAGCTCACCTAGTAATTTATTAGAGTTATAGCTGTCTTAATCCTAATGTGTAAGCTTTTAAAATCACTAAAGAGTATCAACTCTCTTCTTGTCAGTGGTAATAAATCAAACCATTATATAATTTTTATTTCTTTTTAAGAATCTAAGGTTGGAATGTGAATATCGCACCGCTACGATGATGTTCTTGGGGCCATCAGTTTAAATACCAGTTTCAAGCGGCGTCTTTTCCTTGGCATCGCCTCGCTTTTGGCCATCGCGCATTTTTAAGCACATTTTAAAGTCTCATTCTTGTGCTCGTCGCGTTTTTTGCGAGTGGCTGGCTGGATGGCCGCATCCCAAGGCGGTCCATCCGTACCAGCCCATTTTGGCCCATTGCTGGTCATGGCCAACCCATTCCCAATCCCAGTGCTATTCCCCATTCCCCATTCCACTGAATGGCCATTCCATTTCGGCTCGGAGCTCATAACTGTTCTTGACGCGCTTTCCTTTGAAATTAGCTGGCTTGGCCACAATTCCAGTGTGCGTTTTCGACCGTTCTGAGTGACAACGGCGGCGGTCATGGCCAGAAGAAACTAACTAGACACGCCCCCTCTGGACCCGCCCCCTGCTAATCAACTGCGTATTTCAATTTACCGTTGCCAAAAAAAAAAAGGTGGAAAAAGTCTGGAGGGAAGAAAAAATTATGCACTTAAAGAAAATCAAAAACAAATTTTATTTAATAATAATATTTTCTCCATTGTTTTTATTTTTGCTTAAATTGCTTTGTGTTTCATATATGTATTTACATAAAATTGTATACAATAATATTTTGGTACCTATTGTCTTCCTTTTGTATAATTATACATTATAAAACAGAATACATATGATACTTGTATATAAGATACATTTTTATCATTTCATATTTATTTGTTTATATATCGATTTATATTAATATAAAATATTTTAATATTTTTACAATTTAACTACTAATCAAATCCAAAATATTTTTTCTCAGTGTCGTGGAGGCGGTAAGCGACTACAGGGACCAAAGAACAAGAGGTGCTATTCCGCGGAGGTACTTAAGTTAATTCCGATTTTTATGCGACACCCGTTAGTTTCGGCATATTATTGCCGACGCTCGGTTATGGAGTAATGGAGTAATGGAGTTCTCCGCAGATCCAGAGCCTCGGGAGTTGGGAGTCGTGCAAATTGTGGGAGATCTGTGCAGTGTGCCATTTCGTGGCCAGGTTCCCTCAACGCTCCACTCCGCATTAAGTCATTTTCCCATTGAATCTGCTCCAGATTCCCACACAATTGCTATGCCCACTTGAGCTTCGCCCGCGCACCTCTCGCCCTGATTTATTTATTTTGCCAGGTCTTACTAATTTTTATTTGCTTGCAATTTCCAACTCTTTCTCGAAATAATTGCGAAAAAACGCTAAGAAAATAAACGGAATTGGGCGCAGGGCGAAAGTGTAGTAAGCCACCTTAAATGGGTTTGGGCCATTAAATCTGCGGCCCGATGAAACTCAAACTCAAACTCATTTGGGCCGCTTTGTTACTTTCCTCACTCGTCGGATTTCTATAGGCCCGGGCATACATATAGCCTAATGGGTCTCTGTGAGAGCCATTCAAAGATAATCGCCGAAAGCTGCACAATTAACATTGCCTGAGCTTCAGTAGATCCAAGAGAGATGATTTTGATTCGGTAAATGGGAACTAAAGATCTGCCACTAAAGTGAATCTCTAATATAAAACCATTGTTTAGACGGCGTTAAAGAATTTCTTTTTGAAAGTTTAATTGTTTATAGAGAGATGTTGTCACTGCCCAGCTTACTTAATGAAGCAATATAAATAGTTTAAATATTAAAAAGAACTGTAATATAGATATTATGTCTAAGAAAGTAAAGAGCATTTAAAAGCTATCTTAATTTCTGAATTGAATAAAATTATATGGACTAAAATTTTCTTGCACGACTTTATATAAAAGATTATCAATCTAGAACCGTTACAGTGACTTGTAAAGAATTGCTACTTAAAATTCTTGAACTTTCCTAATGAGTTCCTACCATTTATAACTCTTTTAATGGGTTTACAAAGTTCCCAAATAAATTATTTCAATGCTAAGAAGGTCATTGGTTTTCCCTCGCCTTGAAAGTATTATTTTTAACTACCAACTTGTACTTGAGAATCTTTCTATTTATAACTTCTGTTTAACAAACTAATTTGAAATTTTCCCAAGCGCTGCACTTCCCAGAATTTTCACTTAACATTCCCCCAGGGCGATATCAGCTCTCCCACTCCCAATACTCCACAAAGAATGCCCGATTTCACTATCAAATCTTTGAACCGTAACCCGCTGCGTCCGATTTTCGAGAGCCATGAACCCAGAAAGCCCTTAACCCGTAAGATCCATAAAAAGAAATGATATGGGGGCCGAGGGAACGGCACAGAGACGTCAACGCAGAGCAGACAATGCCAACGATTTACTAACTTAATTCTACACTTGGCATTAATCAAGCCCCAACACAGTCCGACATAATTATGTGATTAATAAGCTCCATTGTGAGCGAGATGGGTGAGTTGGGTGAGCGTGAAAATGAAAGTGCTGTCGATGATGGGGAGCTGGAAAAAGTGGAGGGGGATGGGGGATAACTACTTAGCGGCGATCGGCGAGCATGCTCACTGCAATTTGCCGTTGCACTTTTCGAATTTGCTTTTACATCCCGCAACGCGCAGGTTCCGTTAGTACACTCTACTATATATATAGATATATATAGTAAGCCAGCGATATACTATAACCCATCTCCAGAGTTTTCCATTGTTTGCTTTTAATTTTCGACGTGCGAGCGCAGACAGGTGCAATTAAAGGCGCTGCGAATTGCATCGCGATCACTCATCTAGCGGTTCGAAAGCCCCACAAACCGACGCCTGGGTGCTGACTTATTAGCAGCACTGTGCTCCCGAAAGGAATTCAAATCGAACGGGTTCGAATATTGTTGGTTTATACCATTCATACAATTATGCTATACAACAAAAAAGAATTATGAACATTTGCTTTAATAAGCAAAATGAATAATAAATTAAATACATTGTTATTTAGTAGGCAATTAAAAATAAGCATTAAAAAATTCTTTAACAGTTCTTAATTGTTATTATTGTAAAGTTTAATAGACAACAAGCTATTATTATAGTTGTGTTGGTCATTAAAGTGCTTGAATCTTAAACATACATTTCTTTAATTAATTACCTTTATAATTTATGATTTTTCCTACCTTCGTTTTGTAAACTCTTTTCTGTTACACAGTGTTCATTTGTTCAATTTCGGCGTGCGGAAAGTTGGTGTCAAACGCGCTTTCGTTGGGCATTAATAACACCAGTCAATAATGCATACGTATACCCGATGTGTCCCGAAGCTGGCACGCTCGCTTTGAATGTAATTAGGGTCACATGTGATGGAGACGGAGATGGAGCCGGAGATGGATCACGGAGCACAGAGCACAGACCATTAGAGTCGCAGCCACCGCACCACACTGGTGGTTTGACTTCGGGCCAAAACGTATCGCCAAATGGTGGCTGACAAATATCAGAGCAGAGTGGGCAAGCAGCTAAACCTTTTTAAATAGTCTTGCCCTAAAAACATCGTCGCAATGCACAGAAAAAAATGTTATAGAATATTTAAAGCATAAATAAAAAAGTGTTTTATTTTAATTCGTATATTTAACATTACTTAATCAAACTATACAAGCAAACTTTTTAAATTGACTTAGTCTTATGTTGTATTATTTTTCCCGTGTACTTAACCACAAATCAACTCGCTGCAGACGTAGGAAAAACTTTGCTTGTCTCGAGAATTTGGGTTAGAAGCATCGCATTGCATTGGCACCGATCGAATTGAGCCATCGATGCCAGCCAACGCTGCGTATACGTACGAAAATGCTGATGCAAACGAGAGTACGAGTATCGCATCGTATCGATGATGGGTTGTTCTGTCTTCGCCTGATTTTATGCCGCTACTCACGATTACTGCAGATGATGAGCTGTCGACGATGCGGTGGCCAATGTGGGTCATCTACTCGTATAGCATGTTTAACCGCGGAAAAGTGTTTCTAGGCTGCTCTTGACTAATGCTAATGCCATCTGACGACTTTGCATTCGAGCCAAAAAGAGTGTTTGAGTGCCAATTACAATTTACTGAATCACTTCGATATTCAAATTCATAAATCACAAGCAATGAGGAGTAACGACTCCCGGGAAACTAATGCCGATGATCTGGAGGTTGTTGAACAAGCTTCTCCAGATAAATAGATGGTAACTAAACACCATAATCATGGATTGATCACTATACTCTAAAGGCAAACAAAAGAGTAAAAACTAATTTAACATTTCTCCGAGTGCAGTTAACCAAACCTGTAATTTAATTAACTTAACCAGGAAAAGTCAGTTAGGAACAGGCTATAATTACTTACCGGACCAGTAAAAGTTTATCAACAACTATATAATAAAGTGAAGATTATAAATTTCGTGCTTTGGTCTGATTTGAATTCCAAGAACTCTGGTCGAAATCTAAGGAAAGTAATTATCTCATTATAATGGAATATAATTAGTAGTATCTCAGACTTAAGGTATGAATTTAGCCGGGTAATTAATCATGATAAATGAACTAGCTGTAACCGACTGTCTCCGCCTTTTAGTAATTTATTCACCTCAGCTTAAAGTGGATGAACGAAAAAATCGGAGGTGCTGCAACCATAATTTACAGCAATTAATAACAGTTTGCTGACTTTACGGAAAGGTCTATGGAAAGGCAAAGCACATTTCTCCGAAAAGGAAATCAAAAGTAAAAGCCAAAGCCAAAGCCAAAATCGAATGAAAACTGCGGACGAACAGAAGCCACAAACAATATCGCATATCCGTGGATATATTAACATGTTATAATAATTCGTGCTCGACTGCTAACAACCATGGTTAACCAAATGAGATAAGCCATAAAGCACAATTGCTACATATGCGATGCACAGATTGCGGTTTTCGTATTGTAATTTCAATTTCAGACCAGAGAACAGAAAACAGGGAACAGAGAAACTGGCAGATGAAACTGGGATGCTGACATCCGCGGGTTAGCGTTGAAAATGGGTTAACTGTGCGCGAACCAGATGGATTATGTGTAGCCAGCGCGGCTCTATTAAGACTTTAGGTGCTCCGGCTTAGAGAGTTAATTCTAGTGCAGAGCCAGTTTTATTTTCCCTACCTCCCGGGGCAATCAAGGCTATTATTTTGGCCGCAGGATGGACGGATTGATGGGCTTGTGGCAGGCATTAGCGAACTACGTAGAGAAACTATTACCCAAAATAAATAAATAAAGCGAATTAAAAGCTAAACTGGTTTGTGGTAAAATAATAAAATACAAGATCTTCTTTTAATGAATTTAAATAATTATTTTTATTATCTCGACTCGTGAGCTGTTGGTTATAGTCCTCTCAAAACTAGACAGGTTCTTTAGTACAAAATGGGGGAATGAAATGAACTACCCGCATAGTTGAATATCTTTACAATATAATTACGCTTTAATGGCTTTAATTTTATGAGGCTTCCCCCAAGCCAGCATCCTCTTTCTCTGCGTGTAGGACTTGATAAATTGCCAACCAGGTAGTAATTGCTAATTATAAATAATTTAATAGTTGGAAAATATGAGAGGCAAGCCAACCGGAGAGCCGAGCTCTAATGATTGTCATTAAAACTGCAGTGGAGTGAAGTGGAGCCGCAGGGCTGAGGTGCCACAATATCTAACCGTTTAGTTAAGCAGCTGCAATAAATTTGGCCAACAAGCAGGGCGGTGGCAGAGGAACTTTTCCAGCCAACTTGCTGCAGATTGCATGCGAAAACTTCCGCCAGCCAACCAGCCTTGGCATCCGCAAGTCCAAAGTTTCTTAACAACAACACCCAGGTTCCACGGCCCTGAATCTTCGAAGCCCCCAAGCGGCCAGGAAGTGGAAGTGACACATTCCGGCCAAGTCAGCTCGAAAAGCCAGCCAGTAAAGCCAACAGAGCCATAGAGCCAACAGAGCCAGCCTGCATTGTTCTCAAATCCTTACTGACACACTGAAATTGTTTTGCCAACAATGTCGCTTGGTCTTGACGTGGTTTGTTGCTCATTTGTCGCCATCTGCCGCTGCCACTGCCACAATCTCCACCACTGCCACCATCGCTTCCTCCTCATCGCCTTTCCCGCTGACTGATTGCAATCTCATTATGCTCCCCTGCAGTCCGACATGGGTTTCCTCTGGGCTTCCTCCAGTAGTAGTCGCACGAAGCAGAGCAGAAAAATCCCCCGGCATTCCGAATTATTCAGCAAAATTGTCAGACAAGCGTTAGCGGTTATACATTGTTTTAGACTCGTTAAATCGTTAGGCATTCCTCGGATCCGGAGTGTTTTCTGTTGCTGTTCTGCTTATGTGGGCTGTTCCCCGATTGCAATCTGCTGGTTCTGCTACTCGAGAACTTAATCACTGAATGAAAAGCTCTTATTAATTTACATTTGTGTATATATTATCCAATAAATGTTCTAGGTGTAATACGTAAATACAACTTGTTTGAGCGATGTTTCGTTTTGTTTTTGCAGCTTACTAAAGTATTGGCACATTTTGTCAGAATTTTGCATTATCTCAACTTTAAATCATCATCCGAATAAAGATCAAAACTGGGACTATCTATTCTGATAACTTACACAAGCAGCTGTTAAGGGGTTCTAAACTAAATTATGTAAAATCTAAGCCAATGCAAAAAGCAAGTTGTGCTGTTAAGTTAAAGATAAAAACTAGTCATTATAAATAATTATTTAAAATCAGATGGGTTACTGAAATCATTAAAAATTTAAAAAGACGATCTTGATTATTGATTTCTAAACTGAATTATTTGATCGATGCAATAATATTTTATAATAAATTTCTAGGTTTTTCACTAACATCCTTGATAAATCGCATCGCAAAAATAAAAGTAGCTGCTCTCTACACACAATTGGCATATTGTCCACTCACAAATATACATACACATATATAGTACTTGGGTTAATACAATCCATATACGATCCTAAAGTCCATTTGTAGATAATTTTTTGGTAATTGACCCACTACCGTTCCCCCGGGAGATGCAAAGTAAGGTGTCTAAAAAACGAAGGGGAATTAAAGCTAGAAGCAGCGGCGGGTATCGTTTCGGTGCACCGGGGGATCGGGCAATCCTCTCCAGAACCCAATCACTTGCATAGTCAACACTTGGGCGTGTTGGCCCCGCTGCTCACGCTGCTCGTCTCCAGGTGCTGCATCAACAGCTGCTGGAGATCGGCTCGCAGGGCGCGCTCCTCGTTGATCTGCAGCTTGATCTGGGACATGTCCTGCTGCATCTGCCGGATGGCCGTCCACAGTTGACGCAGCGTGGGGGTCATGTCCTCGTTTTCTAGGCCTGTTTTTCGGTTTTGTGTTTCGGTGGATAAAAGAAAATCGAACAGAGAACAGAATATGTTAGTGTTGTGTGTGAGAGATCGCATGAGGGGATCAGCGGGGCGGTTCAATGGCAATGTACAAAATATGACTGTGTTCGGGTATAGAAATATGTTTAGGCGTAAATCATAACTTTAAGCTATAGCTAGGAAACATAAAGTGTGTAAATCTAGAACATTTATGGCTACGGAACACTTCGTTTTAATCCAACTACAGGACATCAATCTATAGGCTACTTTAAGGTTTATAACTATATTAATTAACAACAAAACACACAACCACACAGACAAACAAAGGGAGATTCGTCTTGTAAAGGATTTTATTCATTGTTCTTCGATCAATTCGTTGAGTTATTTCTTTCTCTCTCTCGTCGACAATATCAAATATCAACTCAATTACAGTACAAACGTATAAACTGGTTAATAGTAGAGTATATAGTAGTTCATTTGGTTAGACAACGTTTCTTTCACAAAACACTTACAAAATAAGTTCGTTTAGCCTGCGGTCAATGAAGCCCAACAGTAGGTTACTTTGATTTAGTTGCTGAGTCTAGCTAGTGTATGACTAACATTTAAAGCGCACTCTTTGATTACACATTGCACACTCCTTGATTTAATTGCTTGCTAGGCAGGTAACGCACACTTAATACAAAAACTCACTAGGTCGATGTCCTCGAAAAACACAGATGCAATAAGGAGTAAGAGTATGTTTAGTAAACGGTTTCGACTATGGCAATCAAGCACATTTAGGTGTCCCATGGCAAAATTGTGTCCCACTTTCGTTTTGGCAAGTAAAAAATAGAATTTTCAAAGCCGTGGACGGAAATTTAAAGCCCTTCTGTTTTGGCTGCATTTTTGCAGCTGAACTAAAGTCTATAAACGTCCAAAATAGAACCAGGATTCAAGTGGCAAGATTCTTCCATCAAAACATCGAATAGCATCTAAACTAGTCACTTTTTCGCCAAGTCTTTTCACAGGTTACACATTAATAATAAGCTAAGTTAGATGTAAAACAATATAAGCTAAGCACAAACTCTAGTTATAGTCTAGATGCAAGGTGATTCGCTCGGCTGCCTGACTATTTATTAGTGCAGTTTAACATCCGACAGCTGGGCGAACTCCTCGGCAGAAACATCAAGGCGCAGCTTAAGGCTAAGACAATCAACACGGATACAAGTTACTTGTCCATTCGCTTACAACTTCATGTATATATAGTATTTATAGATCGCTGGTCTAGAATCTAAGGCTTGTGGCATTGAAAGCTTTGCGCAGCCAGTAAATCAACTAAAAATCAATAAACATTTGCACACAGAGCGCATTCAAAGCAAAGCATCTGCATCTGTATTTGTATCTGTATCTGTATCTGTATCTGTATCTGTATCTGAAACTGTAACTGTAACTGGAGCTGAAGCTGGAGCAGCGGGATGCGATATGCGGATGCGATGCGATGCGGATGACTGATGAAGGCATGATGATGCCCCACACCCCGACTCAAAGATGGTTGATCTTGCGCCACTGTTTCATCACAAAATTACCGCAACACCAGCTGCCCGACTGCCTCTTGCTGCCATCGGCATTGAGTTCCAGATTGCCGGAAGGACCTCCATTGCTGCGCAGCAAATCCCGCTCCACATCGCTGTCATCGGACCGTTCGCCGCCGGCCAACTGGGGAGTGCTCCTCTGGAGCGTGCTGGTCCTCAAGGCTCCGCCGCAGTTCATCAGATAGCCAGCTCCGTATCCCGCATACCGATGCGAAGTGGAGGTCTCGAAGGAGCGATTCAACCTGCGATCGTAGAGTCCCGGGTGTCCCGGAGGATTTGGTTTCACTATGGTTGTGGTGGTGGGGGATCGTTGGTAGCTCTGCTGGGCCACCAACTTGGGAGCTGGCTTGTTCTTCCGGGGCAGCAAAGGTGAAGTGCATACATTGTCGTATCCCGAACCAAAGCCACTCTTCAGGCGATTCAGGGATTTCCTGGTGGCCCTCTCCTCCGACAGAGCTCTCTGGTAATCCTTGATGAAAGGCGATCCTCCTGCTCCCGATAAGGAGTATCTCTGCGCAGGTGTGGTATTCAGCGAGGAAGACACCGAACTGGAGTACAGATTAAAGTTGTTTGGACTCGCCTCGCGCCAAATGAACGAGGAGTTCAAACTGCCGGCGGAGTGCTGGCGACCTGGTTGCTGCTGGGCAAGATGTTGCTGTTGCAGATGTTGCTGTTGCAAGTGTGGCTGCTGCAAGTGCTGCTGCTGCTGCAAGTGTTGCTGCTGCTGCTGTTGCTGGTGATTGAGGTAGGGTGAGGTGCCAACGTTGGCTATGAAAGGCAGCTGTGGATTGGAGGTCGAGAAGGTTTTGCTCGTTTTCAGCTTGCCACCGCGGATGGGCAGACACGGAGTCCAGGGTTGCAAGGCTAAAGATCGATTTGGATCAGGTCGGATTGGAATAAAGAGAGAGAGAAAAATGAAGAGATTTGAAGAAACGGAAAAACGAAATACCAACAACGACAATGGGTGGGAGAAACGTAGAACCAAAACCCACAAAGTCAAACAAAAAATGGATAGTAAAAGCGAGAAATATCACAACGTCAACGGGGAGACAACCACAACAACCATATGTAAAGGGGTGAATAAAGCAGGGATGGTGGATATATATGGATAGTATTTCCTACAAGAATGACAAAGGATAAAACAAAGGATCCCAGTAGCAGTAGTTTGGGTGAGTAAATCAGGACTGTGGGATGAGTGTGCAAAAATGGTAAACATAAACCTCGAATCCAAACAAACAATATACAGAATGTGCTGCTTAATGCTAATGATTATAAATGAATTTTTGGATCTGGGAATGGGAAGAGGAGTTGCAAGAAACGGCGCTGGGAATAAATTAAACTAAAGTTTACAAGGTAATGGGGTAACAAAAATAATATTTATTTAAGGTAAAACACGAAATAATTCCAATTCGATTGTGGTCAGTACAAATAATCGTAGAAATACAGAATAATTGACATTATTTAAAGCAAAAACTTTGGTTTCCTTTGCGCGCTGCTTAGCACCAATTGCAGAGTTGAGTTTGTGGATCTTAAAACGAAATCAATTGCCAATTGTACAACTAAAAAGTCAATGGTTTCTCTTAAACATAATTTGGTAATCGGTTAACAATTTGTAAGCTTAAAGTTAATGGTTCAACTAAGCCTAATACAATGTTCTCGGTTAAATTTGGAAAATCTATCTTGGTTTAGTGCAACGTCAGACGCCTTGTTAAAAATGAATAAAACCATGAAATTATAGAGCAACCAAACCGACAAAATGATAAATGGTTCGTTTAGCGCCCGGACTTTTAAGTGAGTCTCTGTGTGTTTGTGTGAGGATTGTACAGCTGTGTGTGAGTTTGTGTGTGAGATTGTGTGTGTGTGTGAGTGGTAATTAAGCAATTTAGCTAACAATTTTCAGCTCTTGTTCTTCAGCAAATGATAACCAAAGTTGGTTCGGGAGCACATGGAAGTCCTTACAGCTAGATGAAGCACATCTGGGATGGCCGGCGCCACTTACCCGAGTGGATGGTGTTCCTCGCGTTGTTCTGGTAGGCGGCACAGTAGGCCTCGAACACCCGCAGCACCAGGGCGTCCTCCTCGTAGGTGGGCTGGTTCTTCCGCCCGCTGCAGTAGCTGGCCAGCGCATTGCTGGAGCTGCTGCCGCCGCCACCGCCGCCGCTGCCACTTCCCGATCCGCTTGTGGCATTCAACAAACTTGGCCGCAACGGCGGCGTGGGACGCAGGCAGCTGATGGTCCAATTAGCTGGGGATTAAAGACAGAAGTTAGTTTGAATGGTTAAGTAAATCAAAGAAAGTACTTCAAGAAAGTAAAGGGTTCATATAAGAATCAATTAAATGATTCTATTATAACACAAGATTTTCTTGATGATATTAGTTATATTATTACATCTAAATGATGCGAATGCCTCACCCTTTGTGCTTCCTTTCCTTGCGCTTGGCACCCCCATTCCCTGCGCTGCCGCCGCTGCTGCTGCCGCTGCCTGAATTGCTGGACTGGCGTCCATGGATGACGCCGGGAGTGGAGCTGCTGTCTTGCTGTTTGGTATCTGGACTGAATTTGATCTGGGGCCGGCTGCCCCCAGATGACTTGGCAGACTTGGTGGTTGTTGTGGATGCAGATGATGTGGTGGAGGCGGAGTGGGCGTGTACTGATTGTAGCTGAGATGGTGGTTGAACGACTGGCTCCGTTTGTGATGCGACATCGAGTTGGTGGCCGGGGAGCCCTGGTGGCTGTTGCTCCCGCCGCTGTTGCCGCTGGGCGGGATGCTGCTGGGCGTGGCCGGCGGACGACCGCCTGTTGGCAGGAGCAGGCTGTGGTTCGATGGCGGCGACATCTGCAATGCGACAGATAAAAGGTTTTATATAATATCTATCATTTACTTATCAATTCTTAAATTATTTAAGTAAGTCTTAAGTTAGTTTCATGATCGAAAAGTATCTCTTTAACCGCCGTCAACAGGATCAGCGGTTCAATAACAACAAGAACAACGTACAACGGCAGGCGGAGGCAGGTCCTTCAGGCAAATATCCTGCAGCGAGCAAAGCGCAGCAAGCAAATCGAATCGAATGCGTTTGTTTGGTTTCTGATTTCGAATTTTCATTCTCATTTCGAATTTGTGTGTTGCTGAGCGTTAGATAAATGTTTTGTAATTCGTTTAGCTTTTGATCGGATGGAATTTCAACTCAAACATAGAATCAATGAATGGAGAACAGTTCTTTGGATATGATGAATCTTATGAGTTTTAAATTAAATGTACAGTTAAAAACTGATAAATCATTTTTAAAGTACCCCTCTTTTAATAAATTTTCTTCTATAATTTATCAATCAATGATTTCGCTTTCGGTTAGTCAAGGAATGTGCTAATGAGGAAGCATTGTGTGGATGCGAATGGTGACTGGTTTTCTTTTTGGACGTGCTGCTTTTGGCCAAATGGTTTTATGGTTGGTCTGAGCATTAGGGTTTGTTTTTGGAACATGAACATGAGAGAGCAAAACGAATTTACAAAACAATCAAACGGAACACGTGCACGGAACAAACGCCGCCGGCCAGGAGAACCGGATGCCCATCGAGGAGACACCTCCTTTGGCCACCTGGTCCACCTGGTCGATCCACTTCGGTTTGCTTGCCTTCTTCGGCGCCGGAAGCACTGTGTCCCATGCAAATGGGGCAATCGATCGAGGAGGAGTCGTGGATGGAGGCGATCATCCCCTCGTCCTCGCTGCACAGCGGACAACTGGAGGATGACGTGGTGGTCGTCGTATTGGTGGTACTGGTGGCACTCCCATTGTAGTAGTCTGCGCAATTCTGGCACACCGAGCAGTACAGTGCACCCTCGCTATAGCCGCTGGCTCCCAGCGAGCAGAAGCAGCTGGAGCACACCGATCCCGAGTCCTTCGAGTCCTTGGAGGGCAGGCTCTTGTTGTAGGCGTGTGCGATGCCGCGAACCACCTCCGGCGGCAGGCGCTCCTTCTTCCACCAGTGCGCATACATCCCGGATCGGAAGGTCGGTCCTCGATCCTCGAGCCGATCCTCGGAGCTCGAGCTAAACAGGAGATCGTTGGACGGGACACTCCGGGTAGTCTCATCCATGCTCGCGCTGGAGGGCAGGAAAATACTCCTCGAGTTCACTTGCACTTGAGCGGAACTTATGCAAGTGGATTCCTCTTTGCGGTTCGTGGGAGTGGTGGGTTCCTCTGGCAGTGGAGGCTGCTCCTCCACAGAATCTGCCACATCTTGAGTGGCCTCCGGGGTGAGGAACTTCTCTCTAAACATTCCGCACACATCGAACCTCTCCGGCTCCACATTGTCCAGCATATCCTGGCCAGCTGCTTCGAGGGGAAAGTAGCATTCCGGATTGGGAGGATCCGGTGAGGTAATGGTGCAACTGCCCGCCATTCCGCTGTCACTGGATCGCGGACTGGGACACTGGGAGCTCTCGCAGCAGCGGCACTTGGTGTCCAGGTGGAGATCCGGATCTCTGCGTGGCGGAGGCGGTGGAGGAGCCGGGCGATTGGACATCTGCAGGAACTGATAGCTAATGCAGCGTCTTATGGAATCCCTGCTCCTCTCCGGCGGTGGATTGCGCTTTTTCGAGGCAGTATCAATGCAAAGCTCCGTGGTGGAACTACTTCTTGTGGCGGGATTCGCCTCTGACTTGGGATTACCCGTCGAGGGACTGTCGCTCTTGTGGGAAACCCTTTTATCCGAGTTGAGTATCATCTTTGGAAAGGGAGTGAGCTCCCGCTGCAGCTGTAAAGGATTATCAAGAGCCTCGTCGTAGTTGTAGAGCAACTCCGCTTGCAGTTTATCCGGAGCAGTGCGACATGCAGCTGGCAGATCCATGGAACTGGAGTGCAGTTCGTCCTCCTGCTCCGCATCCACACTCTGCTTCTGCATCTCCTGGCGATCGCGCCACGTGGGCACATAGACCTCTGTATTTGCGCTCTGGTTAAAACGATTGCCCACAAAAATGGTGGGCATGCTGTGCCGTTCCGTCGGCGAAGCTGGCAGTGGAGTGGGTGGCTCTTGGGCACTCGACTCCAGGCTGAGATCATCGGGCATGCTGGCCAGGTTCTCGCAGGCGGTGAAAGCGCCGCCCAACCGACCTGCATACATGGAACTGGCATCGGAGCTCTGCTGCTGCAGGGAGAAGGATTGCTTTAGCTCAGGTCCCTCCTCCACGCAGTTGGTGATGCTGCCACCCACTCCAAGCTCCAAAGTTGCCGTGGAAGTGTGCACACTGGAATTCCGAGTAGTGGATTTGCGAGCCAGAGCTCTCAGAGCCCTGGAACCAATAACAAGCGACTCCTTTTTCAGCTCATTTTGTGCCAACACCTCGTCCGTGTCCACGGAATCCAGTTTAATGAGATTTATCGAGGAGCAGTGCCTCCTGCCACTCGGGCCATGGTCCACAAAAGTGCCCGCGGAGTTGCACATGGAATCGTTGCGCCTGTTCTGGTAAAACTGCACGTATTCAAACGGATCCGAGTCGCAGGAATGCAAGAAGTCATCCTCGAATTCGTCATCGTAGCTCTCCGAATCCGTGCGCAGCTCGATGGCATCCTGCCGCTCCAGTTCCGACTGCCCCGAATCCTGGTTGGCATTGAGATCCTTCAACTTGGCGGCCGCCTTGTGGCAGCGCTTCTTGCGCAGCGCAATCCGCTTGAGATCGATGCTCTGGCGAGCCTGCGGATAGAGCAGCATCTTCACAATCGCACTCCTCAATCCGCCGCTCTTCACCAGCCGCGCAAAGTGGGCACTGAGATTGGCGTACGGCGCCGTGGGCGGGTAATTGCTGGGGGGCAGGGTCAGTCGAAGGGGGCGCACAAAACACGGCGGACCGGAATAGTAGGCACAGAGCGAGAACCGCGTGCAGTAGCCACGTGAATCCAAATGTTGACTCAGCTGCTCACGATTCAAATTGTTGCCAAAACGAAACGATAATAGAGGTAAATCGAATGGGAGTGCACTACTTACATGGGCGGCATTCAGGTGTCCCAGCGATGAGTTGCTCAGGTTGCTCAGCTGCCGCTTGATGCCCATCGGCAGGCTGGGATTGTTGGCATTGAGCAGCTCCACCCACTTGTTGGCCTCATTCGGACCCTGGCAAACAGCCACAATGCGATCGATCAAGGGACTGCTGATTTCAAAGGCGTTCTTGATGGAGTCCGTGTCCTCCAAGCGATTCACAATGATTCCAGTCAGAGGAAGTTTACCCTGTAATAAGAGTGGTTATTAATTAAGAGTTTTACAAGATTAAAAGGTTTTTTACCTCGTAGATAAACGCACTCATCCGCTGACTAACGCTCAGGAATAGCAATGTTTGCGGGAAGAGCACAAAGTAGCGATCGCGGTGATCTGCTCCAACTGCCACGCTGCCCATGTGGATAATGTCTCCGAGGGTGCTTAACTCCTGGCCCTGCCATCCACGCACTGGTCCTGTGAGCACCTGCAGCTCCAGTTCCTTTTGACGACGCGTGGCCGAACAGGTGGCAGCTATATCCTTGTACACAGCCACACTCCTTTGGGTGTCGCCTCGATCTGGATGACTGCTCTCCATGTGCCGCTCCAGTTCCTGCAGCATGGCCGAATATTTGTCCAGTCTGCGAAAGGGTTTTGAAAGACCCGTGGTAAGCACAAGTAATCCCGGAGTGGCTGCTCCCTGTCGCTCCATGTACTTCTCCAAATCATCCCTGTGGGGTAAGAATAATATAATATTATTATACGTTTTTATCTATTAAAATGTAATACCAATTCAGCACATTTCATCCTTATAATTCTTATATGTAGCGAATAATTCCGCAAACCATAAGTTACAGACTTGACGGACCAGAAATCAATAAATATAAACAAAGAAAACAGAAACGCGAAATGGGAGCATTTCATACGAGCTATATTTATCAGGAATGGAATCGAATACGCAGCTATAAATAAGAGCTGGCAGAAATTGCCAAGAAGAAATATGGAATGCGTAACTCAAAATCGACATTTCACAAACTAATAAACCAAACAGTTTTATCTTTTTCTTATACTCTTATAAACTCACTTGTACTTATCCAAAATGACAATGGCCTTTGGATGGGCGGCACAATAGGCCTGGTGGACCTTCTTCATCAAGGGGGCACTGGTGAGGAATAGCTTTCCCACCCGATCGTTGCACTCCTCGATCTGGATAAGCAGGTCCTCGTGCGTTCGCACGATCTCCACAAAGTTGCACATCAGCTGGGCGTACTCATCTTGGCTGAGTCTGCAAAAACAGAAATTTAATAAGGAATTCAGGAAATATTTAATAAGCAAAATACTTACATCTGCGTCTGTTGCATGGGCTCTAGGAAGTTCTCGAGCAGACCCTGCAGCTCGGCCACGTGGGCTCGCTCCGAGTCGAGCAGATCCTTGAGGACCACGGAGCGGTACTCCTGGATCTCCTCCGGCGGGCGAATGGTCTCCGCCAGGGGCAGCTGCACCTTGCACTCGTTCACATAGTTGCTGGGGAACCAGCCAGTCTTGTCGTTCAGCGTTCCCTCCCACCAGCCGCCGTCCTCCCGCTGGGTGACCGTGATGAGATCGCCCTTCTGGAAGCACAACTCGTCGTTGTTGCTGCCCATGAAGGAGTACTCCGCCTGCACCACCAGTGGCTGATCCATGCTCGGGCTGTTCAAGGCTGCTCCGGATCCGCACTAGATTGCTTCAACTGAGGAGAAACGAGACGAGACGACGGGTTTTGAACTTGAAACATCAGCCAGGCAATTTGTTCAATGGAACGTCTTTCCCCAATGAATAGCATACATATGTGAACATATCTCTCTATATACAGCACCTACGCATTATTGCAGCGATGAGCAACATCATCATCGCCCATCGCTTGGAATTCCTCTGGCTGTTTGGCATTAGCCAAGAAATAATAATGGCCCCAGAAAAAGAGCCAAAAAAAAACAGGGAAACATTTTCAAAACATCTGTCGAGAAACGCGTGCGCAAGTTTCTTGACACTTTGCCGGCGACTCCCCTTCGGGTTTTACTTTTCTAACCCGTTGCAAGTGTGCCTGGAAAACTCGTGCCAGCTACACGATGGCCAAGGTCACTCAAGCTGTGAAAAGCCATTCAAAAAATTGGCTAAAAATCACTCAGTTATTGCGCAAAGACGCAACATCTCGTTTAGGGCCATAAAAACAATTCGAAAAAACCGGACAGCCAAACATATAAATCATAAACAACGACCGTGTCATGTTGAAAAATATTTACGGTCCAGCTTTTTATAGGTTGTATGAACAATTCTTTAAGAGATCAACATTTCGATTCAACACATTGCAAATCAATGAATGTTTATGGTAATCGTTAAACACTTTCGTTGGCGGAAATGGGTTGGGTTTTTCAGAATTTAATGGCAAGTGCATTTGATCCGTGAAATCAGTCATCTATAAAAATAAGGTATTTCGCAAAAATACTTTCGACATTGGAAAATGAAAAGACTACGTACAATAAATTCTCAATGTTCCATGGCACACTAAAATTATCTTTTGTGTTTGCGACAACAACTTGTAAGTAGTCATATAACAAAAAGGGGGAAAGTTTCTATACTTTTTGTCATTGGAGCTGAGTCATTTATGAAAGTCGATAGCCACTTATGGGATTATTTAGAGTTAGACATACTTTGTTACCATTACGGGACACATATATAATAAAAAGTATATCAACTGTTTATACGATAACTAAAGAAAAAATGAATACACTTTCTGTATACTTTGTATTATTGAAATATAAATCACATTTTCCTGCTTTTGCCGCAATGAGTAAACGGAAAAATATGAATAACATATTTTTATTTTGCCCAAAAGCAAATTTGTCTCTGCTGGGATACTAAAAATAAAAAGCCGACATAAGTATACAGCTTGGCGATTTGCAAATCCCATATGGCAGACGGGAACCTGGCTAAATGTGAGTGGTTCTTCCGAATAGTTGGCTTCACTTTTACAGATCCCCAAAGGGAGAGGAAACACCAACGAGTTGTCAAGATTAATCATATGATCTCCTAGGAATTTAGAACGAGATTATTTCCCTGAGGCAAGGTCACGTTTTGGTTGCACACACGCATGAAAAAGCCTTTAAATCGTCGCCTTCTCGCCACTCAGACACTCGGATATATGTACCCGCTATAGTCTATATAATCGGATTGGTATATACTTTTTTAACAATAAATTGTTGTACGAAAATTTGCCGTTTTCCGCCGTTTCTGCTGCTTTCAGACGTTGCACCGCACGCGTTCATTGCTTCAGCGAAACTGGCGACCAGACGACAGAATACAAAATACAAAATACAGAAAAGCGGAAAATACAGAAAGACTGGCGACAAATGGCAGCCGAATTTCCCGAGCCATCTGAAAAGTGCCACTCTCCTCGTCACTCTCGCTGTCTTCGCGGGATCGCGAGAGAATCGAATATATTTTCACATATATCCGAGCGGATACATCGCATATTTTCACGAAAAATCAACAGAGATGTGACAAAAAAAAATATAGATCCGGGGACAACCTTTATTTTTTGCTTTTCCAAAATGGGGACTTTGGGGGATCGTGCTGTATCTTAATTTTATTTCATTGAGAAATAAGCGACAGCGGTAGCATTCCTCGATATGCTTTTGTTTTGTGTTTTCAAAAATCCCATAAAAATATTTGTGCCAAGATATAAGTGAAATACTTATTCAATATGAATTCTTCCATGTTTGCGGATTCAGTCATCAATTGGGAACTTCTGCATATATGTAAATATGTAGGTCTTGGTTAGACCACTTTATGAATTATTTACGAAAATTTCACCTGTTCCTTTCTGTTTCCTGTGAATCATACGACATGTCCATGGAATGTGGTTTCTGTCACAGATTCTGAGAATAATAATCTAGAATCTCGCGATACACATGTTGTCATTTTAGCAATAATTCGGCATTGTGGTTTTAATCGGATTATGGGGTTAGCAACAATATAAACTTAAATTCTGTCTCGATAAATTTACAAGTTTGCAAAGCCAAACAATAAGGTATCTTAAAATGGTGAGACCAGGATTAAGGGTCAAAGCATTCAAAGACTTCAAAGCCTGACATGTAGGGATTATCCGCTTGTATATGATTTATAATTACAATGCAGAAGCCAAGCCAAATCTATGCCATTTCCCCTCTGCATCGCACAACCCTGAAATCACTTTAAGTCCATGGCCGGCAACAATCAAATTTCCGTAGGTGGTGGCGCTTCAAACGTTGCAAACTGAGGTCAGATGCATAAATGCAGATACAGAGATGCACAGATGCAGATACATACCCATTGATGCTCTCAGAACATAAAGCTGCGACCGCACAAAATTTTAATTAATTCATTAACTTGCACATGGCGCCGCGCAGAGCAACATTGCAACCACAGATACAGATACAGATACAGAGGCTGATGCAGATGCAGATAGAGATACAAAGACAAAACACACTAGGCCCACGCTCTCTAAATATAAACGATCTCTTGGTTATTAACGATCTGTCGCTGAAGGCAGAAATCAAATGAATGTCCTACGGCTTCCGGAAATGCGCAATTTGACGGAGAAAACGTCGCATCGCAGGGGAAAACCTCAATCCGTCGTCTGTTTATTTTCGTGGGGCGACAGAGAACGTAAACAACACATCGGCCAGAGATGTGAGAAAAGCGAGTGGCTCTGCTTTTGTTTTGCTTGGCAAAGTCAGGGGGAAAAGACAAACAAAGCCAGCCAAAGGCAAACCAAATTTATGCAGTTCTATCTTGTCACGGCCGGATCCGGATCGCTATCCCTAGTGCCTCGACCGAACTGCACTCGGTGCCCCTTCAATGTGTCAATACCGAGATTTACAGCCCGCCTGCCACCACTTGAGATGCATTTCCTCAGATATATAGACATAATATAATTTGATTGCTTCGCCGTATTTATAGATACTTCTTCGTGGCGGAGGAAGTTATCGGTGGCTGTGATGTGGGCCCACAAAAGAGGTGAGCGAGTGGGAGTTCATAACTCGAGGGGCTTCAAAGTTCTCGTATTGCCAACACACCGAAAACGAGGTCAACGACGGAAATATGAGAAAATTCTGTTCTTTAAGCATCCACGAATTGATGGCCAGCGTTTGTTTTGGGGAAAATATTCACATACAGCTATTCCTGAAACGCTTTCATTAAAGCGCAAAAATAACAATAATAAAGCAGAATGGGGAAAGAAATGCATTAAGATACGAATTGGTAATACCCTAAAAAATTAAATTTGGAGGTTTGAAATATGTTATCAAAGTTTCTAAGATTAAAAAAAGCTTAAAATAGAGCAAACTTTTAAGGAAGGTTACTGGAGTAATAGGAGTAATAAGTAAGAAGTTTACTTCAGTTAAACCAACTTAGTTTTTGCCAAACAAAAAAACCTCTTAGAACTCCAACTGAACCAAATGTTTTTTTTTAAGCCAAAACCAAGACCTCTTTTGTGAATATAAAAGAGAATGAACCTGCATTCGGTTCGCCACCGCCTTTCATAGAAAATTCTCTTGGCATCGGTTCAAAATTGTTCGGGTAATGATGCTTGTTGGTCTTGGGGATCCAACGGGGGATTGGGGGCTTTGAGGGACGAAAACGTGCCTCCTTCGTCGCCCGGGAGTGCAGTTTATTTTCACAGGAGGAGGCGGCGGCAACAAACAAACACTTGCCACAGGAACGGGAATGGATGCAATGTAGGAGCCTTTGCTATTGACCCAATGGATTATGCAGCCGGGCTCCTCAACCTCGGCGACCTCTTGGAGACGGCGCATAGGAAGCTTCCATGAAAACCGGCAACAAATTGCTATTGCACGAGGGGCAGGAAGTTGAGCAAGAATTGCGTTCAAGTACAGAAGAACTTGTGCAAGAGTTACGAGAATAGTTTTGTAGCAATATTCCAAATAAAATTTAAAATTCGAATAGCAAACAACCCCATTTCTAATCAAACAAAATTTTCAAAAAAGTTTAATTTTATTTTTAATTTTTAAGTGTTTGTTTTAAGGAGAGTGGACTGTAACCTTTTGTAGTTGGGAAGTCTGTAGATGCCTCTATTTGGATGACGCATCGAAGGGCGGTGGGGGTTAATTTTCCGATGCCACTGAACCTTCGGCTAGACTAATAGTTATTGAAAAACCTGAGTCATTTCCATTTCCCAGCCAAGCTGTCTGAAAGATTTCATTGCTGTTTTTTGTTTAACTCACCTTCAGCTACGTTTCGTTTTAACAAACATTTGTTGCTCCGTTTGTTGTTGTTCGTTGTCGTTCGTTGAGCAAAAATAGAATAGTGAGTAATAGTGGACTCTCCCACACTTTCGTTGCTTTTGTGGCTATTTCACCCTTAATATTAATATACACAATTAGTTATATACCAAAAAGAGCACAATTTTCACTATTTATTTCCCGATTTTCCAATTTCTGGCCGACGCGAACTGCACTCCGAGTATTCCGAAATACTTGTTTACGCTAGCGCCGCATTCGTGTTGTTGGGGTCAGCCGCTTAAGGGGCCCTTTATTTTAACCAGGTGTACCTATTTGAGCACTATTAACATCACTATTTTCCCATGGCAAACATAAATAAAACACAGCGCTCGACCAAAATAGAAACTAGAAAACCAGGGCTGCGATCGCCCGCAGCTAAATTGGGGATGTGTGCGTGCCAACAGGTCCTTGTCATCGATAGTGTTATCGATGAATCAGCAGAATACCGTGATTTTCAAATCAATTTCAAAAATGTATTAAAAGAAATTAATTACTCGAAAACTGTTAAAATTTGAGTAAAATATTTATTTAATAAAAGTTATTCACTGGTTTTGAGGGTTACACTTGTTAGAATTTCAATAATGTGAATGTATTTAGTCAAGATAGCTTCACGTATTCTATTGTAGATAGTTGCATTTACCGTTTGCGCATCTCTATCGTTCCTGTCGTCGCACACGTGTTTTCGTCACCGCACGCTTATTTTTCTCTCTGTTTCTGCACGAAATACTCACAAATAAGATGGCCGAAGTAGCTGAAACCCCGAGCGTGGAAACCCAAGAGGAGCAGGTGCCAGCCGCCGAAGTGCCGGAGGCTAAGAACGGTGCATCCAAGGAGGAGCCGGCTCCGGCCGCTGAGGAATCCGCTGGCGAATTCTCCAAGCAGGAGCGCGCCATTATTCGTCAGGTTGAATACTATTTTGGCGATGCCAATCTGAATCGCGACAAGTTCCTGCGCGAGCAGATCGGAAAGAACGAGGACGGATGGGTGCCATTGTCCGTGTTGATCACGTTCAAGCGATTGGCTTCCCTGAGCACAGATCTCGAAGAAATTGTGGCCGCGTTGAACAAATCGGAGGAGGGCCTCGTGGAGATTAGCGAGGACAAGCTCAGTCTGCGCCGCCATCCGGAGCGTCCAATTCCCGAGCACAACGAGGAGCGTCGCAAGGAGATCCAGGAACGCACTGCCTACGCGAAGGGCTTCCCTCTTGACTCGCAGATTAGTGACCTCCTGGACTTTGCCTCCGGCTTCGACAAAGTGGTCAACCTGACCATGCGCAAGCACTACGACAAGCCAACTAAGTCGTACAAGTTCAAGGGCAGCGTCTTCATCACCTTCGAGACCAAGGATCAGGCCAAGGCCTTCCTCGAGCAGGAGAAGCTCGCCTACAAAGAGCGCGAGCTGCTGCGCAAGTGGCAGGTGGACTACCTCAAGGAGAAGCAGGAGGAGTACGCTCAAAAGAACGAGAAGCGCAAGAACAAGAAAGAAGCCAAGCAGGAGCCGGCCTTCGAGCTGCCCAAGAATGCCATCGTTGTTTTCGAGGGAGCCCCAGAGACCTCGACTCGCGAGGAGATTCGCGAGGCTTTCGAGAAGATCAAGGACTTCGAGGTGGCCTACATCGAGTTCGCTAAGGGCGACACCAAGGGCTCTGTGCGTTTGACTGAAGCCGATGCGGCCGAAAAGTACATCGCCAAAGTGGAGGAGGGAAAGGTAAGAATACCACATTGCATTAAGTTTAGCTCGTTTTAAACTTAGGCTGTGATGTTTGAATACGGGGTTCCACAATTTTAATAGATAAATAATATCCCACCCAAAATATCGCAGAATTGTTTAGCAAAAACCCATCAATTTTATTAAAACCGGTTTAAAAATTTTAAGTGCAACCATAAATTCTTAAACTTTCTGCACGAACTTTATTAAGTCAAACCTGTTTTTAGCTTGCATGCTATTTTGGACTTCAATATAAATTGCATTTATAGAAGACTTTCAAAGAAGTACAAATGTTGTTATCCCCCAACAACTTATCCACTATCTATTTTTACCATCCTCAGCTCAAGTTCAACGACGAGGTCTCTCTGACGCTGCGTAAGGCCACCGAGGAGGAGGAGAAGGAGTTCATCGACAAGGCCATCGAGTTCATGAAGAAGCGCCGCGACTTCACCCGCAACAAGGGCAAGCGCTTCAACCGCAAGCGCCACGGCGGAAACGACCACAAACATGGCAGCAAGAAGGCGCGAGGGGATTAAATCCTCCGCCACCCGAGTCCCATTTCCGTTAATGGCAATAGACCAAGCTAAACTGTTACTCGGTAGATCTAGTTGACCTAGCTGTAAGCTCTTACTTATATTACATATGCTTTCTTGTAGTTTGCGAAATAATCGTAAGAGGAAACGAATTTTCTCCAAAAAATATGTATAGTCTGTTACATAGATAACGAGATGAACTCTAATTTATTTTACATAGAAGACTACGAATCCATTTGTTTCCTTAAACAGAAAGCTAATAATAAAGACCAGTTTGTAAAACCCAAAGCGATGACGATGGTTTTATTTGTTTCATTAGTTTGTATTTTTTTATTATTGCTGTTTTGTGTATTTTCGATTTCTTTGTGTGTTGGTGTGTGAGTGTTAAATTATTGCAAATGAATTTAACTTAAAATCATAAAATTTAATATTACAAGTACTTAAATGCATTTACAATTATGGAGAAAAGAAACAAAATTGTTCAAAAAATGTTTAGAAAAACTATAGTAGTTACAATACAATTATTTTGTTAGGGGTGTGCTTTGCATCATCAGCTTGTACAATTAATTAGAGGTCGCTTACAAAATAGTCGCACTTAGGGGAGAATTAAAACTAGGCGAATTAACTAAATAGTTTGGCTCGCATTGCAACGCCGACTAAAATTAAATTAGGCTATAAAGTAGTTCTTGCGTTATACATTGACATTGTAGTTAATTTGGGAACAAAACGAAAACTTCACAAGGTAAACAAAGATCTGCGCAAGCACAAAAGTTTCACAACAGTTTCGAATAACTATTTTCAACAACCGAAATTCTCTTTTCTCTGAACTGGGAATTGTATTACGAATATTGGTGTATTCCGTACGATACTTCGCTCATGCTAAATCGAGAGCAGGAGGCGGGGGTACAACTAAGATCGAATATATGTGCACTTGATATACGCGGATACAAGAGTTATGATTACGTGTACTTAATCAACATTTACGCATAAATTAAACAGTTATAAACAACGGCATCGTATTGCGATAATATAATGTATAGCGACGTGTAAGTTATCATCTTTATAAATAGTATGTGGTGGGGTGCGCTCAAGCGGATCTCTCTGTAGCCGGCAGAAAATGTACAAAGCTTCAGCTCCAGGGATTCTCGGTATTATCCATTGCTTATTCACTAGACTAACACGATTTACAAACGAGGCTCCTTGAGGCTCTATCCTTTAATGTGTACAACAGTCGATCTAAACCATACAAATGTAAATAGCTAATTATCGAAGAGCGTTTCAAAGGCCCTAAAACAGTCGCACTGAACATGAAAACGCATACAGTTCTGGAATACGCGGTCAGTAATCAAATAATGTCCGTTGTCGTCAATGAGTCATCAAGTCATCAAGAGATTAACAGCAAGGTCAGTCGTAAGAACATTCCATTGCAACTGTCCTAAGGTCTTCAAAAGCCCTCCACTTTGATTCATTCCGATCGCCGCCTATTTCCAGACGGGCGTCAGATCCAGGGTGAGATTCTGAATGGTGCGGTTTCTGGCAGAGCTGCGCTTCTGCTTCACGGAGCTGGTGATCTCGTTGACCAATCCCTGGCAGTCGTTGCACACGGTCACCTGCTCGCCCCGCAGGTTCTCCTTCTGCTCCTGCGTCTGGGCGAGATGGCTGCCCGAGGAGAACAGGTTGAAGCCCCTCGAGAAGCGGGATCTGCAATACAAAATATGAGTTACGAACATTGAAAACTTATGTATGGTTTGGTAACCCACTTCCTCTCCAGCGTGCTGTTGTTGGAGAGCGGTCGATATGCTGGGCTGTGCACCGGCAGACTCCTGGGTCCCTCCATGCTCCTCGACATGGCGTTGTTGTACTGCTGCTTCTGCTGGTGAACGCCCGAGGGTCGCATGGCAGCGGAGTAGGAGGCCGACATGGCCGCCTGGTCGTGCAGTGCCTCCACAGCCTGTCCAGTGGCAGCCGCCGCGGGAGGAGCAGGATGCTCCGGGTCCCACGCTGATGCCCGGCGTGCTCATGTTTGATCTTTGGTGCTTGGGCGAGGATGGGGCACTGCCCACAGTGGTGCGAGTCTGCAAGGAAACCAAAAACACAATTTAATAATTGAGAAACAGAAGCAGTAAAACAAACTTTACCTTTCGATCTGACTCGGAGCGCAGGAGTCGCTCGATCAGGGACTTGGGGAACTGGTCATCCATGATGTTCCCCGTCGAAGAAGAGTGCGCCTGGTGGGCGTGATGGGAGGGCGATGGTGTGCTCGAGCTGGCCGGACTGGACAGCAGCGAAGGCGAGATCAGCACGAGGGGCACGTTGCGGAAGTGTTCCGAGGGAATGCGCATCTGAAAGATACAATTATTATTAGTTATGAAGAACTATATATCTCTGGAAGTAGTAAATCCCACCTTGGTGTAGCACTTGGCGCAAACGGTGCGCTGGCACAGCTTGCACTGGATGCCCCAGGGACCGAAGAACGAGAAGCGGGTGCGCAGGCACAGGAAGCAGACGCGACGCTTTTCAACATCCTCCTTGACGCGCACGTCCATCGGCAGGCCCTCCAGCTCCGCCTTGGTCATGACGGAACGGATGTGAACGATCTCCGCCAGCGTGACGGACAGCCGATCGTCCCCCCCGTTCCATCCACGTCTGTTTGTCCATGAAGGACTTGTTCCATGGCCCAAGCGAGGATGTTGAACTGGCCTCGTCTGTGGGTTGCGACTGCTCCGCGGGACTTTTCTTGGGCGTCTGCGAGGGGATAGTAATCATTAAATAAAGATTGTAATTAATAAAAGATAAAAAGATCGGATTAATAAGTTTCTAATGAATACAGATTCTTTGGTATGGGGACAAATTCCCGACATATTGCAAGTACATCGCAGATATGAATATTCAACAAAAGTTACGAGAACCCTCCTCCCCCCTTGAAATCTCAATCATATTGCCCAAGGACTCACCTCCTTATTGACGTCGTCCGATTGACGCGATTCAGGCCGCGTGGGCGGCATGGAGTGCGTCTCGTCCAGGTTGCTCTGGCATCCCACGATGGTGTGGCGGCGCAGGGAAGCCCTCCTCGACTCGCACTGAGTGGCCAGGTCGTAGGCTGTGGGTAAAACAGAAAGAGAGCACAATCAGTCAGGGTCAACGGGGCGGATGAGTTATTTCCATATGCGAGTTCGAGGACAGTGAAGGTGGAAAAAGCAGGGAAAAGTGGCGGCAAATGTTAAATGTCAAATGTTTATTTTAAAAGCAAGCTGTGTGTTTGTGTGTTCATGTGGTTTATGCTTTTATGGCTGACGTCTGGATGCAATTTCGAGATCCAATATGGAGGGACAATCATGCAAGATGGCAGTGCATTAGAATTTTCACTTATTTTCTCTTGGCAAATATTTACATTCCAGGGCCGTGTCGTAGAACCTGTGGTACTCGTCCTCCGTGAAGGATGGCTCTTCTGGAGGCGCCGTCTGTTTAGCTGGCTCCACTGATCGGGTTTCATTTTAATGTCAGGCAGCAGTTTATTTTGTTCGTTTTTTCAGTAATATTTTTTTTTTGTAAGCGTAATTTGTTTTGGCAAAGTTGAAAATACATTATTTTTATACGAGTAATGGCAACCAAAAAAAAATAGAGTTAGTACCAAAGGAAAAGCTACTTGGAGTGCCATACAAAATAATACAAGGGGCAAATTGCAGTTGACTTTCTTTTATTTCTACGTTTACTTAATTGTTTTCGTTTTTACAAAATATTTCGAGATTATTTGTTGTATATTTGTGTGTCTCATTGCGTGTGCTCGAGTGCCTCCTTAACCGATCGCCAATTTTTAAAAGTTATATGTTATTGTTTCAGCCCACACCAAAATTTCTCTTTGACTCGATTTTTGTTTTTTGTTCTTATTGCGATTTTTTGGCAACTATTCACTCGATTTCGTTAGGGCTTTGGCTTGCGTCATACAAAATCATAAAAATATATTAATCGATATAAGTTAGCAGTGTGTGTCACAGTAAAACGATCAAATACCTTGGCAAAATTAAGTTTGTGTGTTTTTGGTTTGTTGTGGAAGGAAAGGAAAAAGTAAGAAATAAAAATAATATAAATTAAAATAATAAAAAACTTAAACCATATTACAGACAGTCAGTTGCATTGCCATAAGACAGCTGCTAAATATATTTGTCATATGGTTTTTAAACTTTCTGTCTGCAATTAAAAACCCAAAACATATATTAGAGAAAGACTTAAGGCAATGGCTTGGCCATGGCTTTTAAGCTAGAGCATAAAGAAAACCAGTTTTAAGCAAACAGCATTTGTTTTTAGAGAAAAGTAAGCATAAACTGTGGCAAGTGCTTGATAAATTAGCGGACGAGATAATTAATTATATAAGCTGGGGAAAGCTTAAGAAGGTTGTCTCTGATTTTAATATATAATATGGTGGGTATATCATAATCATTTCTCAATGAACCGAAACCATTAACAAAGTTTCTTGGCCAAAACATGTTAGTTCATCAACCGAAATCTTCTCGAATTACAGATCGAAATCGACCTTGTACCTTGTGCTCTAGTGTCGTGTGCTCCCAAAGTGCCCGAGTGGGTTATAGTTATAGATATGTATTCGTATATATTGCATAATTCCCAGCTAGAATCGGATACTCACTTGTGCGTCGGGGCCGCATCAGCGACGCCGTCTCCCGGCAATCTTGTCGTGCCTGGCTGGGCACCATGTAGCCACCGAATGGATATGGCGGCATTTTGGGCTGCGAGCAGCGGTGCATCTCGGCCAGATTCGGATGAGGATGGTGGTGCTGGTTGGTGGCCGCTGCGGAGTGGGTGCTACTGATCGACTCATCATAGAAGAGATCGTCCTCCTGCAAAACATAACTCATAAATAAATAAAACTTCCTTGGGGTTTTTGATTTGCATTAAACCCACCTGAAACTTGGAGAAATCCACTTTGATGAGCCGCTGTCTGGATCGTGACAGCGTGGAGTTTGCACTTGGAAGCACTGCAAGAAAAAAATAGATCGGTGTAACAATAAGTCCTCGGTTCAGTTTCTCAGGCGAAAGTGCTGGGAAAATGCGCTTGATTGGATTATCTAATGAAATGTCATTGGGCAATCGAGTCAGGCATCTCTGGATAATTCGTTATAAAACCTGATTTTCCAGCCCTTTTCTGCCGGCTCATTGCGCAATTAGAGGTGACATGCCTGGGTTCTCGGTTCCGCCGAAGTCAAAAGTCGTCATTATTTTATGTTTTTAGTAAGCTACACCATAAAAGCCGTTAAGCCCAACGCACTTAATGGTTCTACTTATGAAACCACTCGGCTTCACTCGACTTGTGCAACGCCTGGGAACTCGAATTTGCAGCGGAAGAGTTCGCTCCGCCTTTGTGCAACTCCAAGATAGTTTATGGCTTTAGAGGGGCCCTGTAATAACTTCGACGTGATCTGGCTGGCAACTGACCACCGGGGGCTGGTCATTATCCACTAACTTTAACCTTTTGCCTGAAGGCAAGCACGAGCTTTTCTATCGTTCTACATTGTCTTGGTTTTTGATATGAAAAAAATGAACTGGATACAGAGGTTTTTACTTTAAAGTTTAAATGTTTCAAATTTGTCAAAATATATATAGTCAAATATGGTCAAATGTATATTATAAGAAAATGTTTTTAAATAGTGAAATTATTTACTATTTTATTTACTATAAAATAAATTGTGTCTAGTTTTCATGGCTTTCTTTTCACAAGCCTTTTATTAACACCCCATTGAATTGTCAGTACAACAAATTCACACTACTTGTCCCTTCTTTTCAAACAAACAAAAATACCCAACCTTAAGGTCACGATTTTCGACAGTCATTCCATATGTTGCTGAACAACAAAGAGCATTTAATCTTCGTCGCATGCTCAACTCTTCATAGGCCGTATTTCTTCATGGCTCTAATGACTGCAGCTTAAAATCGAAGTCATATTATGACGGCAATTACCGCCGCTGGAGTTGCCTCCAAGTGGCTCCTTGAACACAAAAACAATAAAATAAAAAAAAAAAAACACGAGAAACACTGCCTTGAGGAAGTCTACGAACGAACCACCCCCCACCCACTTTGCACTTTGGGGTAGACCTGAAAATCGAAACCAGGTCAAAGTGGAGCAACAATGGGAAAACGCTTTTGTGTGTTTTCCTCGGCGTTGTTTTTTTCTTCTTGTTTCAAAAGAGGAACTGGGAGGATGCTGATGACTACCTTTTGATGACTTGATGGCCTGTCGGGGCTTGGGTGTTGGCGGATTATTGGTGGCCGATGCTCTCGGCGCCGCCCGAGGCGTTGGCTGCGGCTGATCCAGATTCTGGCCGGGATTGGGAGTGGAGATGGTGGTCGAGGCCTGACTGGACTCGCCGTCGGAGCCGCAGTACAGTGAGGCATCGCTGCCGATGTCCACCAGGTCGGACTCCCTTGGCATGTGATGGGACCGGAAGACGGAGGCCGCCGTGGAGCGTTTCGCTGGCCGGGCGTCCATCGGGTTTAGGCTATTAGACCTGGCACATTTCCCTTTGGCTTTTCACTTTTCACTCGCCTTTCCCACACGGTTGCATGGAGGCTATCGATCCGAGTCCGGAAAAAGGGAAGTCACCCCTCTGGGCCACTTTTCGCTCTCTTCAGAGAGGGTTGATAAGGTTTACTGCCCCCAGCTCCATTGAATTTGTCTTGCGTTTCTGATGAATAACTTGATGGCTATTCTGTGTGTCACTTTGTTTATTCTGTTTAATAGCCTCCTCGCTTTCGTTTTTTTCTTCTTCTAATTTCACTTAGCCCACAGAGTGGTTAACTGAGGAGCTCGGCCGAACAACGAGGCGTCGCTAGTGAAGCTCAACACGGAACTGAGAAATGTGGCAGCTGTCAACTCGAGTTTCCCCGCTTTTCGACTCGGTTTGCGCATGCGCCGCTCGCAAGAGAGAGCGCAAATGTTTTGTTTTGACATTTAACAGTCCAAAAGTTGTTTAGCCGTCGTCGCTGTTGTTGCGTGGGTGATTTATACGTCACCGTTGGCTTGATGACGTCGCCGAGGGGCAACAAGGACACCCCACATGTGATGAGTAAGCGCAAGTCCTTCGGGGTCTTGGCTATTAAAGATTCAGAACTGAAGAACAAAGAAAGTCGAGGTCGATTCAGGGGTCGTCTAGCTTACTAAATTAAAGTATTCAGTACTAAAGGTCTATAAAAACATATTTTTTTCTTGAAAAAAAAAAAAAACTATTTTTATCAGTAAACTCATGGAAGTATGCTTTAGTTTTCATATTCCCCTGACAAATTTAACTTTGCGCCTTTAAGTTAGGCTTTAAAGTTTGTTGAGCTTGTAAAATGTAAATGTAAGTTATAAACTGAAAACTTAATTTACATTTTGATATTGCCTTTGTAAAAAATGTTTTTCTTTCTTCTGGTAAACTTTTAAAATTAAGAAAAAAATTTAAGAAAATAAAAGAAAAGAATTAAACGTGTAAGTCAAAGGAAAATTTTTTGTGGAGTCTTACTTTTATGATACGAAATTAACTACATCAGTAACCGATGGAGTCATTCCTCTTGACATAGTTTTGGCTCTCATTTTGCAACGCACTCAAGTAATTAACCAATTCAATAGGATTATACAGAGACATAAAAATTATATTCGGCTTGCAGCTGCAATATTAGAAACAGACGGAGGAGGAAAACAAGATTCCCAGCCAGAGACGTAGGCCCCAAAAAAAAAGAAAAGAAAATCCAAACAGCCAACAATAGCCGACTTCGTCTAGAGGTTGTCGTGCTTGGTTTTTTCTTGGATTTCTTGGCTTAAATGCGGTTCGTATTGTTTCTGTTGTTGCAATTGCAGTTGTCGTTGTTGTCGTCGCGTTGTCGCTATCTTTGTGTGTCACAATTTTGCACGCTTCCTCCAAGCGAGCGGATTGGGGATTTCAATTTTGGTTTCGGGATGGGGATTCCACGGAAAAAAAATGATAAAAAATAGGAATCTATTTCTTTTATATTTTATTTGGCATTCCCCTAACTCAAATACATTTTAAATATTATAAGTCTTTTTTATATTTTAAATATGCGATTTAATATGGTATTCTCGAATATAAGATCTTATTTTTATCAGTGCTGTGATTGGAAAACGTTGCCGTTTTTGATCTATGTTGGCATGCGCGCTGCACCCGGCAAACACACACAAACAGACCATCAAACAAACAAACAAACAAAGCAACAAACATGGCAGAGAAAGAGGAGGACGAACCGACAGACGGACGGACAATGGGGCTCCCCCAGCGACAAGTGCAGTGAAAAGTCTTGCGGATAACTAGTTTTCCCCAGTTTTTCCCCAGCCTTTTTCACCATCTCTTCAAAGTCCTCCATTTACAAGCACACATGTGCGACAACAATTTATGGGCGGCTGGCGTTCAAAATTTGGAATCGCCGATGACAACACAACGAACCCGAGACCAGGGCTCGAGCGATAGACACCCGCGAAAAAGATTAGAGGCGGCATCTATTTTTGGCAGGCACTGTGCACAATCCATAAGTTTCCCCTTGACAATGGGCTTGGCTTTTCGAAGGATGGGTCGGTGAGAGTGGTGGCCATTAGTTATCAAGGTAATTTAGGTTTCAGATAATGGATACTTCATTTGAGAGATTAACTTTGTATTAAAATATATGAGAGCTTCTTAAAAGAATAGGTATTTAAAATGTGAATAGGAATTCTGATTCATGATTATTAAGTTACACTACTTATATTATATAAATAGTTCTTCTATTTTAAATTTTGTAGATTTTTGAGTTGCAGTATTATATTTAATATAAGAAATAATATATGTGAATACTTACTCCTTTGTCTCAGGGTCGGTGCTTCGGGTGGAGTGATCTGCTTGAGTTCCTTGCCCTTCCGGATGGACTCCATCAGCTGTTCCCGCGGCGAAGGTTCGCACATCCGCGGCGGTCCCAACTGGCGATCGCTGGCCTGATGGATCCGAAAAAGCACAGATAAAGAAAACGGATAGTAAACTTACAATTTTTATTTGAACGGAGAAAAAACAATTTGATTCATGCGGTACAAAAAACAGTGTAAGAGATCAAGACAAATGAAATGGAATCGGCAGGAAGAAAGCCACAAGATCAATATTTCACACTCTACAAGCGGCAAATGGGGATTTTGATGATGGCCGATTGCAGTTGGAATTGAGGTTGATTTTGGGACTGGCGATGCGGATGGATTTGGAATTGGCTGTGGCACTGGGATTGGGGGCTCTACTACACACCTTCTTTAGCGGCGGCCGTGACCTGATGAACTCCAAGATCATCGCGTGGGCATCTTTCTTGACGCGCGGCGGAATATCTCCATTCACCATCACCTTGCGCAATTGATACTTTCTGTGGGGAGAAATTTCGGTAAATATAAATATATATATATATATAAATATAAATAAATTAATCAAAAGTAAGCAGATATCTAATATTTATGGCACAAATAAAAATCAAGAAAATCAAACAAATAAAAATATAATTGGTAAACATTATAAAAATGAAAGGATACAGAAATCTTATAAAACCATTGCTACCAATGTTTTATAACTATTGTTACCATAACAATTATTAAAGCAAACAAAAGGAATTTAAATCTGTCTTATTATTAAATTAAACAATTATATTAATAACGATGACTGTTTAAATGAAAGCTATTTATAGAGATTGGTTTATTGCAGTTTTCCTGGTATGTGCTCCATTTTTGGCGGATAATGAGTAGATCTGGTGGTTTATACTCACTTGGCTCTAATATCGCCCATGAGTATTTCGTAGGGCGTCAGCTCGTATTCGATGGGAGTGCGCTCGTGGTTGCTCTTCTTCAGGCGGACTCCCTTCCGCAGTTCGTCGATCACCTGCACCCAGAAGCGTGCCTGCGGAATCGGAGAGGTGTGGTTAATCAATGGGTACCCGATATCTGGAACGGTGGATCGGTGGGGGAAATGGGTACAGGGCAAACAGATACACAAACTCAAACTCTAACTGAAAGACAAACACAAACAGGAGAACGGAGTACGGAGTACGGAGAACATGCAATCGAACTATGGACCTACTTGCAGTGCCCTCCACAGCTGCAGTTCGTGCTTGAGATAGGAAATAGAAATAATACGAGTTACCAGACGTTAGCAGAGTGAGAGGCGCATTTCACTTTTGCAATTATTTTCATTTAATTAGCCAATAGATTGGACTCCCGCTGCGAGGGGGCAATCCGTCCATCGGCATGACAAGTTAACTGTGCGTATGAGTAATGTGTGTTGAATGCCGCACGATGGCAGGAAGACTATTTAGCACACAATGGGGCTAATATGCAACAGTGATCCGCAATTTCACTTTCCATCCGCCGTCTTCCTGTTCGCCATGTTCAATTGGTGGCCATGCATTTTGAGACACCTCATTAAACATGCAAAACGCCAGCGGAAGGTGGAGTGTGTTTCAATTCAGTTTACCATGTGTTCAGTTGTGCAGTGTTCGCTGTGTATCTTAGGGTCCGATTTCAGTTCAGCCACGGCTGAAGGCATCAATGGAAGCACATGTTTTGACACCATGTTGCCCATACACACAAGACACAAGACGCCGCGCCACGCTTCAATTACGTTGGCAACAGCAACATTAGACACAGCAGCAACAGCAACATCGAAACAAAAGCAGCAACAGCAACTCCAACAACAACAGCAGCATCAGCTTCCGCAAGATGCAAGATGTATCTGCTCTGCTGATGTTGAAATACTATTGCCAAGTGCGTACAACATCGGTATCGTCTGGATACCAAAAAATTAGCATACCAAATCATCATCTAAGCCAGTTGAGCGAATCGCACAGACTTCAAGTCTGCCGAAAAAAAGAAAGATTTCCTCGGAATACCTTTTATTTATTCCCCTCGACAGTGAACACGTTTAAAGCACAAAAAACAGAACCAGCTGAATTTCCGCAATTCCAGCATAATAATAGCCCCAAACAAAAACAATGTAAATTCAGTCAAAAAGTGTTTTAACAATCAGTTTGCTGTGTGACATTCTGAAGGCTGTTCGTCTTCCCAGAAAACACGATAAAACGCTGACTAAAGACACACTTCTTGCACTTCCACTGCCACCAGTAGTCGAAAGCGAGAATAAGAAATGAAATAAAAAAAGAAGCGCTCCCTATAAACAATAGACCAAACAAAGGCAGAAGACTCTTATCGAACAACTAGCAAATGATAAGACGCCACTTAATCAAGCCCTCTACAATGGCCTGAAATTACGTTTCGCAATAGCAGCAAAAAAAAGAAGACAAAAAGTCACAAAATAAACATACTCAACGGTCTTCATTGTACATTTGATATACGGTACATGTCTGGCCAATTAATTGGCCAATTCCATGGCTGCACCTACTTTTTTAATCCCGCCTTTCGGCACATGCAAATTCACGGGTGTAAAGCGAAATATATTTATGGTCTATTTCTCTATCTGATTGTGTTTGTACTGTATCCCAGTATAAGCAAATATTATGGCATAATGATGTGTCGTCTGTTCCACACGCAAAGGTTTCTTTCTTGGCTTTTTGCGGTTTTTTTTTTCTCGAACATGCAAAGACTGCCAGTGAGGCGCGGAAAGTTATATCCCCCTCTAGATATAATATTAAAAAAAACTTACAGTAGTCTCCAAATTATAAAAATGATTACATTTTTTAAAGCCTTTTGTGCCAATAAACTACAGTTAATAAGATGTTTATAAGAGTGTGTTGACTTTAAAAAAAATAAAACAAATGTATTGACTATAATTGAATATAAACAATTAGCAGTTCATATAAATAAATCATTCCTGGAATTGTGGATAATAATTGAAGCAATCAAATTAACAGGTGAAATAAATACGCACATGTGAATTTTAATCAAGTTTTCAATTGCAATTTTTACAGGGATCGTATTGCTAATTAAAAGGTGTTTATTGTAAAAATTGTTATTCACAAAATGTGTTCCCTAATGTAGTTTTTAACATGTTTCTCATGCTAATTTTAAGGCTTACAAAGAATCAAAAACCATAGGAATTTTATGAACCCCTTTTTATGAACTGAATTTTTTTGTTTCACCTTATCAACTTTTTAGAACCAACTTAGCCAACTGTTCTTTGACAGTTTTGGGTTTCCATCTGATTGAAAAAATCAAACACACCTCGAACGGTAAAGCCAGCTATATAGTATAGCTTTTCACGCCACAAAAAAGCAGCCAAGAAAAGACAGAAACAAAAACAAGAGCGAATTTCGGTTTGCGTGCCTGGCCAATTTGCGTGTGTGTCTCAATGAGTTTCGGAGGTTGGATGACGGCGATATAGCGGCCCGATGTGATGATAGCAAACTCCTGTGACGGCCTCGACATATTCACCAAAGGTCACACAAAACGCCAAAAACTACATTGATGATATATGCGCCCATTAAAATACCTAACAGAAAATATAACCAAAAACAAATACGTATGGTATACATATATAGAGCGGCGTTGAACTCATTAGGATGATGGCCAAAATGGAGGCGACCACCGCGGGCCAATTATTGAAATTAAAAGTGAATTTCATTTGGCAATGCATGAAATAGTTCACTTTTTTATTCCAACGCAGAGCGGAAAACCCCGCCGCAAATAATGCTCGTGATCTGTCTGCGATAATGATTATGGTTATGATGATGATGGCATATGGGATATGCCGTATGCCGTATGCCATGTGATTTTGGCCAAGAGGTGCGCCGAAACAAATCGTGAGCGGATAGCCACTGTAGGCCATTAGTGGAGCACCATTACATAACTAAGTAGTATCTTGGGGCTTTGTGGTATGGTATGGTATGGCATGTGGTGTGTGGCTCTTGAAGAATCTTACCCAGTCGTTGAAGCCCAGCTTCGCCAGTTCTTGTTGCGTTGTGGCCGAAGATTCCGAGGCTTTGATCAGCTTCTCGGCACCTGCTGTTTCGAGATTAATGTTGATTAATTAACAGTCTACTTGGATGCTTGATGGAGTGCTTACCATTGTTCAGGACCTGCTGCAGAAACACACGGAGTTCTATGGTCTCCGTCACGAGGGCTCTGCAAACAGCTTTATAATGGTTCTCAGGCAGGGTGGTTTTTATATGATTTCTGCAGGTCTATAAGGTAGAAAATAGTTCACAATAGTTTATAGTCTTTTTATAGATTCATATTTTGAGTAAACAAACCAATGCAAATATAATTTGTGGAGTATTGTGTCTTCCACATTAAAACCCCACTTAAAACCCCAAATGATTACTGTTCATTATCTTTAAATTAACCTATATTCTTTATAGTTTCACAAAAAAAACCGCAACAAAATTACATAGTGTTCATAGCACAAAAGTTTACTAATAAATTCCCGGAATTTCTCAAAAAGATCACAATTATCTGCGGATATCCCGCATACATAAATTCTACGTACCGAAAGCTAATTACGTTTGACGCCTTCGGCAATTTCCTTTCACTTCTTATTACGATAATCATATCTCCTCTATATAGACCAACTCAATTTATTCCGCCAAAATGAATCTTATCTAACCGTAGAGAGACAGACATTGAAAAAATGCTAATTTTACCATATTAGCTGCAGATACTTTTCCACTTTTCGCTGGAGTGCTAGAAAAGTCAGGCAAGTGGAAAAAAAATCAAGGGGTCCAGTGTGCAGTGTGCAGTGTTCATTGTTGCCTGACAGCAATGTGTCAATTCTATAAAGTGGCTCATTAGAGAGGCACCACCCAACCGCACCACCTTGCCCCGCCAAAGAGGCATTCAAACAGAACCGAAGACTCCGGTTCAATCAGCAACGGTGTGAGGTTCATCACACGCCCCACCGCCAAATGGGGGATCCTCAAATGGATCTACAGAAGATCCGCAGTAGATATTTACTATATCGAATGGGTTGGCAGATGCACTGGCTGCCGGAAAATGCGGAAGAATTCCCAATGCGCAATCAAGTGCAGCGGGAAGGCGGTTGCAGGTTGCAGATTCAGATACAGATTCGGATTTCTGATTTACAGATCTGCGGCTGATTTCCTGCGATTACGAAAGCGTTTGGTTTTATGGTTATTTCGGTTATTTAATATCAACTGCAATCGAGCCGCAATTGAAATTGTTTTTCACTCGGTCGGCCGGGCAGCGTAATCGAAGTATCTGACTAGAACCCGGACTCAACCTGGCTTGTTTGCGGTTAGCCGCGATACAGATACGCGCATAACAAGTATCTCGCAGATACCATTATTTATGCAGAGAAAGAAAAATCATCGGAGAAGATGATTGAGTGAATTGGAAATTAGGTTGCACCGATAAACATAAAGGTGATCCCAAAATTATTTAAATGTGCATCGGGTAACACATTAAGGCTTTCAATTTCACAAGTTGTTAACCATTTATGGCTAATTTATTTTCTTTTTGTGTAGGCCCGCTTTGGTTAACTGTAACGTGAGCCAAACAAGTTTTCCCACCGATAAATATCGATGCCTTGGCGCTATATATATTTATATGTCAAAAGAGCTGGCAAATGGAGCGGATTGGGGCCTGGTCAAAAGGTCAGATCTTGGCGCACCCCCCGAAAAAAAAAATAAATAAAGAAAAACCTCTGAGTCACACTTCGTTTGGGGTTCGAATTTGCATTGGTTTGTTTGCGCTTGGCTGTCTCGTTTTTTTGGCACATCATGACACGACTCGATTGCAAATGCCAGATACGATCGGTCGGAATTGGAAACCCACCTGGATAATGTGCTCCAGTTCTTTGGTATCGTTTCGCTCCTCCTCGGAATCGTCGTCCCAGCGCTTGTCGCCCTCGTCGATGCCCTCGTCAATGCAATCATCGTCTGTCTCTGCAATGAACAAGATTCAATCAACTTTTAAGAATAAGAAATTAAATTTTTACACACGATTATTTGTGTTTCATTTATCATAAAGTTTACGTGATTCATGGCAGGCGGTCAAGCTTAACCTTCATATTGTTTACGTTTGTGGTTTTCTGATATATGGGACTTTTTATTTAAGAAAGGCTATCCCCTGATAAAATAATGTAGGCTGAGCCCCGATTCGGGGACTTTATTAAGAGAACCCCCGGCTCAAATAATTCTACTCTTTAACTAAGCTTTATATTACTTATCTGAATCACAAAGTAAAAACGAGAACAAAAGTATTTCACCATTTATAGAAATGAGGGACTTTGTACTTAAAACCAATTAAGAGATTATAATTTCACAAATTTCCAAACGATTACCCATTTTCTATTTTCAGAGTTACATAAATAGTTTAAAAATGGGTAATAGTTTGCTAATTGCTCATAGGGTTTTTAATTTCTATACTCACCATCTGCCGTCATAAAATTGAACAGATTCTCCAGCTCCTGTGACATTTGGCACTCCTCGTCCTCCGGCAAATTGTAATCCAGTGCGGTGTAGACGATTTCCGCCAGTTCGCTGATAATCTGCAATAACAAAAAAAAACCGAAGAAAATATTAAATATAATAATTACTAGGCAATGGAAAAAATGAATGGGTGTCGACAGCAAAATGCGATTGAGTGGAGGCCAAGGGTTAAGGCCGACAAGTCGTAAAAATGTGCAGCGTGTAATGCAGTTAACCCCCTGAAGCCCTCAAATCTGGGATTCCATGTGCCTCGCTCCTCAGGCGGCAGTTCATTAAACCGACACTCTAATTGGAGTTTGAAGTTGACGGAGCTTCGTCGGAAAGCAGATATCATACATATATATATATATATATATATACTTTTTTATATGTAATTGGTGTTTGGGAAGTTGTAGAGTTCAGGTGCAACAACAAGCAGCGACAACTTCAAACAACCAAGTGCAGTGTCAGCTGGTGTTTCACTTTCACTTTGGCGTTGGCGAAAATTAACAAAAAAAAAAAAAGAAACACTTGCCGAAAAAGCTACAAGGTGTTAAAACACCGAAACCCGAAGAAGCCAAAGTCGTTAAATAATAATTCGGTTGCGTTATGTTATTTTTGGCTCAGCCACTGAACCCGTCGTCATCTTCTCATCTTGATCGCGATCTCGATCCCAATTCAAATCCGAATCCAAAACCGAGCGTGGGTTCGCCGCCCACACACTTTGTGCACATTATGGCACATTTTCCCTGCACGTTCACATGGATCTGTTTTTATCGTGGAAATTAAATGATAAAACATTGTGACAGCTGTGCAGTGGATGCACCGCCGAGTGGCATTTCCACCCGAGGCCCTCAGCCTCAGCCGCTGAAGAGGTTGACAACAAATGTCAGTTAAATGCTTCCAGCGTTTTTTTCTTTGCCCCTTTGGTGGAGTTAGGACCCTTACATCATTCGCCGAAGAATTGCAGCTGCAATCGTTGTTGCAGTGCTGCTGTCGCTGTTGCAGTTGCAGGCGTTGAAGGTTGAGAGACATAATTAATGGGAAAATTATGGAGAGGTGGAAGTCAAGTGTGCCCAAGTGGGAGATACACTATATAATGGTGAAGTTAACAACATAAATTGATAAACTGGAGACGAACATTTAAGAATCTAATTTAAGAGAATTAAAGAGAATTAAAGCAAGTTTATAATTTATAATTATAAGAATTGATAAAAAAAAAATAAATATTACAAAAGAAATAGCAAAGGTTAACACCCAGTAAATATTTTATCTTATATTGTATGGTTTAGTTTAATGTATTTATCTCAGCAATGGGAAAATGTATTTTTATCTTATTAAAGAAAATCATCATTAGGCTCAAAAAACCTTTTCTACTAATCACCATACCTCGCAATTAAGAGCATAATTACAGCCTATATAGTTAAATATCAGGCGACTTCTGAGCAGGAACCATCTTCATCTTCTTCTCCCATCTTGTGAATTTTCCCATGCAATTAGCAAAGAGAACAGAACTGGGAACCCGAGGGAACTACGACTATTTTCGATTCGGAATGTGCATTGTGGATGGTGAACTGAACTCAAGCAAAGTGTAATATGCCAAAGGCGAACCGCCGTCTTGGCCATTTTTTTTTTGCTGTTTTCCCCCACTTTGCATACATCTAGTATAAATAAATGAGACTGTCTTTGTTGAGGGTGCGCCTGTTCCCAATCCGCCAATTCTCACCGAAAAATACAAGAAATAAAACTAAACCCGAATTCGGGCTAATATCAAAGTTGAAACCACGGACATGCAATGCGGCAATTATAAGCCGGTTGCCAGAGCTCCAATTCGGTTTTTGGCCAACAAAGGGTTCGCCCCCTGCCTTCATTGTCAATCCAGCCAGTCAGTTTAACCTTTCGCCTGACCTCCGTGTTCGAGGAGTCACTGTACTAGCTCTTGGTTCTCATCGGCTGCTAATCTTTTTTCCCTCCTTTTTTTTGGTGGTAGTTTGGAAATTATTTTATAAACAAGAGCTGCTGAGTCAGCCGACAAAGCAGAATTGTCTGCTGAGGTGTGAATATTTAAATGCACTTCGGGGACCAAATTTCCACTCAAGTGCACAGTAGTCGTTTTTTTTGCACAATTAACTAAAGGTCAAGCTATAGTAAAATGACCAAGCCTCTAAAGACTTTGTAGTAAAAAAAGACTTCAAATAAAATACAAGGATATCAATCACTGCTTTAAGAACCAATAAAAGGAAAGTTGCTAAGGAATGTAATAAAAAATAAATACAAAAAGTATTGCCTATTTTCAAATGGTGTTAATATTTTGTATGCATGCAACTCGACTTTCTGATGAGCCTATAGATTTCTACAGTTTATGTCTATAGTTTAGTTCCTCAGGGGAATGAAACTTTAGCCAGCAAGTTGCGAATTTCAGTTTGTTATATTTATGTGCCGGTTCCTCTTACGATCTGCCATTATGAGTGCCCATTGTCTGCCGAGCATCTGGGGGAATCATAAACTCCTTGTCTGGCCATCTGCCTTCCATCCCATCCCATCCACTCCTTTCCCAACTCGGCGATCTCCTACTGTTTTCTGCGGTCTGCCCACTTGACTTGACCATTTCCTAGTCGCAACTCGCTGCTGGCTTGCCTTTTTTCTGTCGCTATCAGGATTCACATTTTATGCAATTGTTTCCATAGAAAGAATGCCGTGTATAAATACGTATATATATATATATATATATATAGAAGAAGAGAGAGAGATGTATATATAGGCAAACGACAATCGGCAGCCGGCATACAAGTAGCTCTCGACTTGGCCACTTCTCCCGGCTATCTGGTCAGTCGTGATCAATGTTGGCAGCAGCAACAGCAACAGCAACAGCAGCAACATCGCAGCAGCAATAGCAACATCGCAGCAGCAGCAGCAACAGCGGCAAAAAATGCGACGCCAATGTAAAGCAGCATAAAATGGTCGGAACTCTTTTTTCTAGGGAGGAATAGGGGGCTAAACAACGTTGACAAGGCGACGCTGGCGACAACGATTAAAATCTCTGGGGAACAGCTCACAAAAAAAAAAAAAACAGAAAAAAAGAAAAACGAAATAAATAAATAAATAAAAAACTGCAGAGCAGAGAGACAATGAGAACTGGAAATATTTTTGTAAATTACAATGCAATTTTGTGCCACACAAAAGGTTCGGTTTTTGCTTCTCGTTCTCCTATTTTTGTTTGCTCGGCTCTCGGCCTGGTCAACTGTTTCGGGCCCATTAAGCACTTTACATTCGATGTGGCGAGATCAAAGTGGCTGAAATTTATGGCCGCAGATACTGAGATACACGCGGAGCAACCAACTTGGCGACTTGACTTGGCCCACAGGCCAGTGGGTTGAAGGAAACCACATTGGCCGGCTGCGAGCAGGTTATACAATTTTAGATTTTCCAGTTTCTTTGGCCGTCGCCTGCAAGACGGATGACTCGAGGGGGGCGACAGGTGGGCCGAAGGGGGGCATCGCTTGTGATAAGGAGATGGGGCGGCCAAGGGGAGGCCAATGAGTATGCATGTTTGACCCAAATTCAAGACAAGACTCGAACAACCAAGAGGGAATTATGAATATGAGCAGTGCACATGGGGAAAAGAGGGTTTTTTAAAGAGTAAGAACAAATCAGAGAAATGTTTATTACAAAATTGGATCTCTACAAAAATTAAAATAATATTAATAATAATAAAGTAAATTTCCTAAAAAATAAAATTTAATGTTCTCAACGAAGTCTTCACTTTTACTTAAGCAATCTTATTTTCCAGATTTTGTATTTAAATTATGTTCAATATTAGTTTAACTTATTGTAACTTGTAAAGAATGTAATTTTTTCCCAATTTCAAAGTTCAATACTTTTTTTTCAGTGTGCCACACATGCTGCATGTCATCTAATAATTGCGTTCTCAGCTTATCAAGCAAAGTGTCGTCCCCACACTTTTCAAAAAATAGGGGAAAGTGAATGGATGGGAATGAGAATCTGAATGTGAGTCTAAATGTGAATGCGAGTGCGAATACGAGTGTATACTCAAGTGCGAATAAGTGCGGTTCGGTATTTGTAACTGTCTTGAAATAATATTTGCACATTTTGCCATACCGCCTGCAATTAGCCGACGACATGATTATCAGCCAGGTGATTCCGCCACCCTCTCACCTTTCCCCTTTGACCCCCTCCCCCTCCCCTTTCCTTTTTTTTTTTTTTTTTTTTTGTTTTTTAAGGTGCATGTCGCCTTGTAGCTCAGGTGAGTTTGCTTTCGTCGTTTTCTTGTCTTTTGTTGCCAGCGACTCGTTTGCCTCGGAAACTTTTGTTTGTTTCGGCATAGACGTGCGAACTGGGTTAATTTTCTATATATAAATACTGGTATATAAATCTATGTACAGGTTATAACTATGCTGGCTGGTGCTACAATTATTGTTTATGTTCATGTAGAAAACGGCAATTCACACGATTCGCAACGGCTAAAATAGTGAATAACAATTATTTCCCATTATTTTCTTTCTGCGTTGATACCACAAATATATACGTACGATTCGCTTTTGGTCTGAAAGAGGCCAATATGCGATCTGTTGGGAACTGATAAGACAATTATGAAGTAGCGAAGTTGAGAATGTGGGCCACTGAGAGCGATACGAGGAAACCCCTGAAGCAACTGATATACATTATGAATCATTTAAATAGAATGTAAGAAATACAAATAAATAAGTGCTCAATAATTGAGAAAGACTTATGTATTACAAGTTCAGTTCTAAATGAATCATACTATTTCCTTAATTTTTATTTCTCATCTTGGAACTCCTTCTTTTTTCCTCAGTGAACAGCCTAAGATCTCAAAGTCATTACCTCCTCTCCTTCGTGTTCTCATGGCTGTGATCCATGGGAACCTATTCGCCAATTCCCCAGTTTACCCAACCCATCCATCAATATCAAATGCTTCAATCAAAACGCTTAATGCAGTTCCGGAAAGATCTCGAGTCCCGAGATCGGAGCAGGCCACCTAGAAAAGCCTCCTCGGCACACAAGTTCGCTGGCACTGGCACTCTTTTTAAAGCCAGGCTTAGAAGGAGAGATCGGAGATTGCGATCAAAGCCCTAAAGCAATCAATGAGCAGCAGAAACCGGCAGATCGGCCATCAATATCGAACTTCAGAGTCTCAAGATCCGAGAGCGTCAAGTCAAAACAGAACGGAACGACAGACACAACGCATCGATAATAATCGATAAACAAGTTTTTCGGATATTCGAGAGCGAGGTGGAGCATAATCCCTAACAGCATTATAACGGAACCCGAAACAAAACGCTAATTGTACACGCCTCTAGAACATGACTCAAATCAAAGAAATCGCCACGGGGCCATAGCCTACAAAATGCTATATATCAATATTTGGGCATCTCTTCGATCCCGAAAAGGGGGAGGCGGGGGGTGGTGATCGCGACGATGAGATAGCACAAAACGCTGGCGTTTAATTGGGTAATTGGCTCAAGTACCGTACGTATTACCACCACCGGCGGACCAAAACAGAAATTGAAATACCCGCACATGACTGCAGAACTCAACTCGACTCAACCCAACAAAACTGAACCGAGCTGAACTGAACTGAACTGGCCCCTCGCAATCAAACGACCGCAAACACGTCGAGAAAATATGTGGCCAAGATCGGTCATAAAAACGTTATCTGTGATATACTATAAAACGTAAGTTGCAACATCACAACTATTGTATCATTTTAGGGCTAAGAAAATTAAGAATTGCTTAATTGCACAAGGTATAAAATATTTTATTAAAAATTAAATGTTTAATTTCCCAAAAATATTATTAAAATTTTCTACTGAAATAGTATGTATTTATATTGGGTTGAGTAATGAAAATAAATATTATTAAGGTCAATCCTTTTTTTTTTTGACCCCCCAGAATCAAAAGCCTATTCCTATAATTTCTGTGCATCTAATGCCACAAAATTGCAAGTGTGCTTATGAATCGAGCCTGGCCAAGAGAAGTCGGCCTGGCAAATAGAATAGAATGGCAATGGCTGGTGCCGGGACCAACTCGTGACTGGCAACCAGTTGCCAGCGGTTTCCCATGACGGCTCTCCAAACTGGACGCCACAGCAGCCAGCCAGCTAGTCAGCTCCTTCTCTATGTGCAGGCAGGTCCCAAAAAACAAAAAAATTAAATATATATAGACATAGATATAGAAGCTGAACGTATATATCCGTGTATATATGTAGGAAAAGTAACTGTTACTCTCCCAAGTGAGCCAGCAACTTGTTTGGCGTCTTCTTTCTATTTTCCTCAAAATTGGAAGGAGTTGGCGAATTCCAGATACTCATTATTAACGCCAAACAATAATGATTTGGTTATATTCTATTACTATTAAAAAGGTAGATTTAAGTAGTATGAGATTGAAATAATTCTTAGAAATATTAGGAAATTATTAGGTATTAAATAAATATTAGGTATTTTGCTAACAAATATTTGCAAACTTTTTTAAACCACCCATACTATTTACCCGAAATAAGGGTATCAGAAAAGACTGGTTCGCTTTTGGCCTGTTGTTTGGGGGCCTCAAAGTGGCAGAGCAATTGAACAAGTGAGTGGAGTGTCTGGCATTGGTGTGGTGTGTATCTCTAACCCGGGACCTCAACTGCATCTCGTATTTGGAGGCTGCTGGGCCGGCCCATTGAAGTGATGTTTTAATGAGTCCTTTATCACGTCCATGTGCCACGAACTGGCAGGCCCAGAAATGGGTTTCAATGGGTTGGGTTTTTCGTATGGCGAGAGCCACGAATTATGGCTTCATTCCCACAGAGAAAAGCCCAAGTGCTAGTCCAAGTCGTTTGCATTTATTCTAATTTCGAGTGGGGCAGCACTTGAGTGTCTCCCTGTGGGTTTTGGGTTCTTGAAATTTCATTGTTTGCCTAACGGTCATCGAAAATAAAAGGGGAAGGGGAAAATTATGGGCGGTCAACGGCGGCAGGCGTCAAGTATTGACATGCATTCAATTCAAACATTTGATGTTTGTTTGGGCGCCGAAAAGTTTCAAGGAGATGCACTCACAAAAAAATATAGCAAAGACTTCCGATGATTTTAGCATACAATTTACATTTTGTCAGAATCCATTTGAATTTGCGATGAGCCACAAAAATGGTGAAAGTTAGGTGCAACATTACTTAATTACCCATTTATTACTGATTCGCTTAATACTAAATAAAAGTCTGAATCTAAAACCTAATTTAATTTTAACTTGAACAAAGGAGCATACGTCTAGATTTTATTATTTTCCCAGTGTGACTAGATTTATGGGTAAAAGCACGGCGGTGCATGCAATTACAGACGCTCGTGAATACAATTGCTCCAGAGAACCCCAGCGCCAAAGACAATCCCGTAGCTTCAGCTCCGCCGAGCCATGAAGTTTGCCTCTTGGCTGCCTCTCAGACTTTTCCCCCATATCCCATTCCCCATTCCCGATCCCCAAGTCCACTCCCTCTACAGCCATCATCTTCATCCGCAGGCCCGAGAACGTTTAGTTGATCGACACTTTTATGTTGACGTCGTGCGCGCGTTGTCATCGTCATCAACATGGTCATCATCCCCATCCCCATTCCCAACCCCATCGAATCCCCATGTAGCCAGGTACCCATCCTCTTGGCAGTTCTGGTGCTGTGCTGCCATCCATTGATTGATTCCCTAGAACAATGGGCCATGGAGCGGTGCGTTTGCGCCGTCACCAAGGCGAGCAGCCAAAAGGCATCGAGTGGCACAGTGGGACAAAGTGACAGATTCAGGATGAAAATTTAAAATATATGAAAATTTAAATATGTTGATTAAATGCAGAGGAAAGTAAAAAAACAATAATCGTACATTTAAAATAATTTTATACTGGTTTTTTAATTAATCTAGTCCCACTGTGGCATGTTTGGCCTATTATAAATGCGTAGCTATAGCTGCGAGTCGGATCCAGAGTCGTGGTTTTAGTCGGAGTCAGAGAACCAGAGCCAAAACCAGAGAACCAGACGAAGCATAAAACAAACGGCGAGGCACTCAACCAAGTCGCCATCCAGAGGCGACTCATTGTTTTTGGAGCTAGCCAACGGCAGCAGCAGCAACCAAAGTTGCAAGTGGAAGTGGCAACAACTGTTGCTTGTTGCTGTTGCTATTGCTGTTGGTGTTGGTGTTGCTGTTACTGGTGTTGCTGCTGTGATGTTGCTGCTCCTGTTGTTGCTACTGGAGCATAAGGTACGAAAACACCGGGACGAACTGAACCCATAAAAGTACGGGCGGGCCAGTTAAATGGAACAGGTAGGCCAGCTGTTCACGCTCTGAAAAAGCGATGACTTATTTCGTTTTTTTTCGGTTTTTTTCTTCCAGCGATAAAAACTGAGTTTAAGTCGAAAAGGAAGGGAACTTGAGAGCCTTATTTAATGCAAAATATTTACTGTAAAGATTGGGAGTTAATATTTGGGCGAAGTACTCACAAACTCTGCAGTTTGCATTGGTAATTGCTCATCGACTGACTTCACTGGTGAAAAATGTACCCCATCGATGGCCATATGTTGGCTCATTTTCCGGCAAATTGATAATTAATTTAAAGTCTGCTACAAATTACATTACTCTGGTCTGCGATGTGTCACCCGATATCTACATAAATTTAGGCCACGGCTTCTGCCCATCGTGTAGTTATCTTTTTTGGAGATATGAAAACTCTTTGCACGAGACTTTTAGCCCTGACAACCAAAAAGCGGTTTCATAACGAAATAATTGTTTGTTCGGTGTAATGAATTTAGACTTAAGACGTCGGGATAAATTATGGAGGTTAGCAGAGATTCGGAGATGAAAATCTAAGGTTTTAAGCTGCATATTATAAATATTACACAACCTTGTGCAATTAAAGGGAATTAAATAATGGGATGTTTAATTAGTAGCCAGATAACAGCCTTGGGTGCTATAAGTAATTAGTTTGCGTTGTAGTTTGAGTAGAACTACTTTTAATTGTATCACGTAAAGACAAAGCTTTTGTGGGAAAAACAAAAATACATATAGAATGCGTATTTAAGGCCATTAATTAATAAATGTAACATTGTAAGAATGTGAAACCAAGGTTAAGGTAAATTATATATGTTCCAAACTATCACTTATTTTATTTCCCAAAAGGAGTTATGTGATTTAACCTTGATCGGAAATGGTCTTCCGGCATCATTACCTCTTCCACTCCAGCTTAATTGTGCCCTTCCCCATTTTCATTTGGCAATTCGCCCCTATAACCCAATTAAAGGAAATTAGAGAGCCAAAAAAGTATTAAAGCCCGCCTGTCAAGAGCAGTAATCCTATTTGCCGGACTCAAAAGCCGTCAAAGCCACCGATTCCGACTTCGATTCCGACTACGATTCCCTCGGGTAGTTGGCGCACCCAAAAAGTATCGGAAACCCATAAACCAATTACAAAAATGCCCCCTGTGCAATGTAAATTTTTGGGTTGCCGTCAAACTCTACGAAACGCTATTTATGGCAATGCAGGCGCAACAATTTAGCTGGCCAAGCCCTTATTGAAACCTTTAGAGTCTTTAGTCTTTAGTTTGTTACTTCCCTCTCGGTTTTCCTCCGCACTCAGTGGAGTGTGGCGAAGCGCATCATAGGTTGACTCACTACTATCTGGGATATGGATTACGGATTTCTAGGCGACCTTAGTGGGCTGATCGAACCGCAGAAATTCGCCACCGACTTCCTAGTCCGCATCCCCGAAAGGCAGACGGCATGTCATTCAGTCAGTTAGTCAGTTAGCTAGTCATTCAGTCAGTTAGTCATTCATTCAGTCAGTTAGTGAGTTAAGCCAACTAGTCAGGCGGTTAGTTGCAGATCACGAGCCCGGAAAAGCGATGAAGTCTTCTGCGGTTAGTGGGGCTGCCTGCTGCCAACTGCCAACCGCCAACTTCCAACTGCCAACTGCAATTTGTTGCCATAAACATATCTCTTTTCTATCTTTCGCGCGCAGGCGAATATGTGATCATCAATTTTTGTACTTTGCATAATATGCAATGATGATGTCTGTTTTGTCATTTGATAGCCGCTTATAGGTTCCGCATCGCTGGTCTGTCCTTTTGGCGATTGCATAACATAAACCCCAACTTGGCCATTTTACGATGGCAACAGCTATGGGAATTACTCTGGGGGCCCAAGTCGCGGCTCTCAGTCTCAGAAACAAAGGTCAAACTTGCTTAAAGTGCAATTGCGAACGGAAAATGTCACTGCACGCGCTGTCACTCTTAACTCTCAAGTCTTTGGTCTCCCGGCAATTGTTTTTTTTTGTCTTTCCACTCAATTTCAATTGTTGTCGGGGGGCCTTTAAAAACAAACAAATGTATACATTTTTGCGCACTGCAGTCGCACTTTTAACGCCCATTTTCCATTTTGAGGGGGAGGACTGACCTTACCAGCGACAATCCAACCCTCGGGTAATTTTTGCAATTGTTGTATAATAATGTCCAATTTCAGTTCGTTTTGGGCCGCTGACGTGCCTCTTGATTTAGTGGATCGCAATTTGGGGGACCCACAATGTGGCTGGGTGGCTGGGTTAATTGGTAAATATTTACCATAGTATATCTATTGCGTTTTGGCGACTCTTGCTAAATACTTCCCCATCGAGTGCAATTTTTAGTTGTAATCGCTTGTGATTCATTTCTCTTGGAATGAGTTTGAGGTAAGTAGAATTCCAACCGATGACTTTTCCCATGCAGTACATTCATATTTATGGAGGAATGTGTGCTATCCGACTTAAATGAGGTCTTTTACGATCGTAAATTATAAGAATTTTAAGGTAACCCCAGAATGCATTCGGAAATTTCTCATGAACCCCGGAGACAATGGAATTGCCTTGTGCTCGTAGTAGAATGAATATGGCCGAGTATCTAAGGAGCGACCTCCATTGAGCGGTGAAACATGCATATTTCTCACACACACCCATTACGAAGAGGCAGCACAACACTTAATTGAAAACGGCATCTACTCGTAGATGTGGCATGAGGGGGAAAATAACAACAGCGAGCTGAACTAAAAGATACATTAAAAATTTCCAGGCGTGGAGAAACTTGGCGCTTCCATGTTACGATCTTCTTGGGGCCCAAATGCAGTTGGCCCTCTTGTTGCAGCGTTTGCTTGCTGGCGGTTTTAATTACCACGCCGGCGATTCAAGCCTGCCCCCGACCAGGGTTGCCAACGATCATCATCATCATGTGAATTCTGTGCGCCGATGCGCCTGCGCATTTCCTCTGCTGCTTTGCCTCGTTTTAGGTTTTCTGTAACTTTTTCGGCTGAGTTCGGTTCGGTTTTTTTCCGCTGGCTTTGCTGGCCTATGGGAACTGAAACCTTAAAGTGCATTCTTCATGGGCTGCTTTTTTTTTTTTTTGAGGAAAACACTTTCGCATGTGCGGCTGTGTTGAACATCTGCTAAAATTGCCATAAAATCCGTTGATGTTGCTGTTGGGCCGCCAACACTTTCACACATTATGCTAGGCAGCTTGTCTTACTTGTTGTAGCTCATTTTGTTTTATGGCCTGTTCAATTTGATGTCAGCTCCGGGCCTCTCCAGATAGGTGTTCATGTGGGGGATTTCTTTGGCGCTGATTGAAAAGAGGAGCATTGGAGTTTGCAGGGCAGAGAAACGCTCAACTAAGAACTCATAAGAATATCCGATTGTTCTATATATAAAAAAAAACTATAAATCTTTTTCAGATCACGATTTCCTTTGGAGTCATAACCTGAAGTTTTTATTACCCTCATTATTTGTTATGTTTATTTATTGATTTATCCTTTCTATTCCAATTAAAATTTCCTTTGCTTTCTTTGCAAACCTTTTTGTAAGAATACTATCAAACCTGAATTATAACCTGTTAATAAAAAGCTAAGCCTTAATTAGTGCAGTGCATTTAAGCGACACTCAACGCGTTTAACGACTCGATATTATCCGTTCTTGTTTCAAGTCTTCCGCTCTTCTGATTCGAAATCGTTTCTGCCCGTTGAGAACCCATTTCTTTTATCGTTAATCATTAGAGCTTAATTCAAGACCGAACCGGAACCGTAACAAGACAGCAACATGGCCACGAAATGAACTCATTTGAGTGAACTTTACGGGCCATAATTCTAATCTGAAGTCTGTAATCTGAGGGCACTTAATAGTCACCAACAGGCGGACACGTGAAAGATATTTAAAGGCTTTACGGCCCATTAAAATCCAAAAACAGGGGATCTCATGTAGTCAAAAGCAATCCGTGGTAAACTCACCTTTCTATGCGAAACAACGAGCGGCGTGTGATGGTGATGATGATGATGGTTGTTGTTGTCGAAGGCTGTTGGGTAAACAAAACGAAGATTAAACATTGTAAATTAATAAACGTTCGTAAGTGCAATCAATAAATTCGGTTACAGTTAGCGGAAAATCATAAACGAGTCAATTGCAATTAAGCAGAAAGCCAAACAACAGCAGAAACTGTTCACCTTTCCAATTGCATTTTAAAATATGCAAACATTTCGAGTCTCTATTTTCTTGGCTCGCCAACTTCCGCACTTGATGGCCAAACCCAAGCAAATAAAAAAAAAAACTAAATGGGGGAAAAAGAGCAGAAAAAAATAAAATAGTAGAAATTGTAACAGAAATAACAAATAACAAAACTTGCAAACGGGTTCAGCAATCATAAACTTGTTGTGCAGACAGACAGATTGGAGTTCCGTGGATCAGAAGGGGTGGTGGGGAGGTATCGGGGGAGCTTTACGGGGGAGCAGTATCGGGGGAGCGGTAAAGGGGAGCGGGACTGGGACAGGTGACTTGTGACTAGCGACTGGGGACTGGGGACTAGGAGGGGCCCGGAAAATTGTCAATGGACAACAACTCGAGCAATTGTATTATAACTCATATCTCTATAAGCCACATAACGCGCTCGGCATTTTGTTAAACAATTAAATGCAATTTTCAACTGAGTAAAAAATAGTTGACTCAGCGCCGCCAGCCGATGTCCAAGGTGCCCGAGTCGCTTTTCGGTTTGATTTGCTGACCGGCCGGCTTTTGATTACAAGCTGTGACAATAAAGTCATGGCAAAAAGGGGGTTTAAAGCGAGGAGGGGGTGGGGGTGCCAGCAGTACACCCATATCATGGCCCAGCAATTCCACTTTGCAGTTTATTAAGCGTGACTGACTGACCAACCGGTTGGTACACCCAAACTTTAAATGCCCGCAATAAATACTTCAGCCGGCGAGGCAAGTTGCAATCAACTTGATTTGAATTAGAAAAGAATTTGAAAATGTATGGTAGTGTATTTGGTCACTTTTAAGCAAACCCATTTTTGCAAATTTGGAAAGGGGTTACATCATTAAAATTAAAAAAAATCCTTTCAGTTTAACAACAATTAAAATTTGCCTAAAATGAGAACTTTTATTTAATATACCTTGTTAGATATGTAAAATATTTTTTATGGGGAATCAAGCTCTTGCTTTATCCTCAAAAAAAATCACCTTTTCCGCTCTTTACATTCATAATTAAAACTCCCTACCTGACTTTTTTCTACCGCAAAGAAGCAAAAACAAAAGTTATACAATCCCAGAGTGATTCATACATGCCATGAATTACGGACACTTGATCTTAAATCTTTTGGCCCTCCATTGTGTCGGTTCCGCATTAAACTCTTGACCTAACCAGAGGTTAGTGGAGTTAGTGGAGTTAGCGGTCGTACAACCAGAACACAGTTTTTCGGAAACAAAGCGAAAAAAAGGAAAATAGTATAAAAAAGGCTGCACACGAAAATAAGAGATGAGCTCGAATGCCCCCAGCATGATATCATTATGATGTGTTTTTAACTCCGGCTGGGTTGTCCATCATTTTCGCAGGAAATCAGGCGGACACAGGCAACTTTTCGGGGGAAGGCAGAAAGGAGCAGGGTTTTAGGCAAATTCAACCCAAAATACCAACGCAAACAAGACATGCCGCGACTTTATAATTAAATAATAAATTTCATGTTCCGAAGCAGGCAGGCGGTTCCAGTTAATAATTAATTGACATTTAGCAAAGAATTTCAAATGAAAAGAATTCCTCTGCCATTTGCTTTTCAATGTTGTCGAAATTTGCGCAAATTTGGGTTTTATTAATGCTTGATTTATATGACAGGCGTAACGCTTTTTTCACTGGGAACATGTGCATTTGATTGAGCGTTATTGAATAAGTTTGCGAGCGTTACAGTTTGAAAGTTCAGTGAGGATCAGCAGATCAGGCAACATATGTGAATAATTAGGGTTTATAGCTGATGAAATTTATTTGGTGTATAAGATTTAAAATATTTATTTGTATCAAACATAAACCATTGAGCAAAAGGAAGTTATAAATGGGCCATACATTAACCTTATTGCTTTCTTTTGTTATAAATAAATAAAATAAGTGCTTCCTCATCTAGATGCTGATTAATAAGAGTTCAAATACGTTTATTTTGGCGGAGCCTCACAGGCTTGCGCAAAGTTAACAATAAATAAAATCACATTTTCTTATCTCAGAATGAATCACCGGCCAATGCGTCAATTTTGAGTCGGGTAATTGGTGATCCGACATTCGGCCCGATGAGAATGGGATTCTACTTTCCTGTACACATGAAGTTTTGCACTTTGCTCGCTCAAAAATGAAAAAGAAACGAAATTAACAAACCCACTTCGATAAGATTAGATTGGCGTGGAAGCGCTCAAAAGCGTGGACATTCGAATTTCAATGGAGAAAATTGCATTTCCGATTGGTAAATTGCGAAAATAAATCCAAGTACAGGGAAACCAGTGCCAGAGTCTCAGGGTCAGACAATGGACTTTCCACCCGTCGAATCCAATTAATAATAATAAAGCCAAAGCACTTTGCTAGCCTGACTTTCAATTGTTTGCCTTCCACAGCCTCGGCAATCTCATCATCCCAGTCCTCCTCCACTTGCATTTCATCAGGTTCAATAGAAAACTATATAATAAAGTTTTATAAATGCTGGCTTCGGCTTCGACTGAGGCTAAAGCTAAAGCTGAGGCTGTGGGTTTTTGTGGCGATGGTGGAGTGCATGGCTCTGATGGTTGACCAAGTGGCCTCATGGCAATTTACTTTCTAATGTCAGGAAAGTCATGTGCAAGTCAACGGCAACCGCACACCGACTCGCCTGCTTTTTGTTTGCATATATTTTGTAGAAATTGATAAATAATCTAGGCAAAAACTGCGATATCTATGCAGATTTCTTTGCTAAAATAAATAAGACGAAGCGAAATCCGCTGAGGCGTTAAAATGTAAAAATCGTCGGCATTTTAAACACAAACATACTTTTTCAATTTGCCTTTTCAACTTTGTTTCTAACCCATAATTTACAGCTGTGGAATTTTTTTGGCATGCTTTTCACATGGCGTTGAATGCTTACAACATATTTAAGGTAGGTTTTTGAAAATATTTATCAATCAATGCGGGCAATGAGCTGTTGATGAGTTTTCACCCCTTCCTCCAGTTTTATTTTCCGTTTTGTTTTGGCTACACTTAAGTGCATGCCGCGTCTTAACATTCAAATTATTAATTAATTAATAAGCGCGGATGAATAATGGATCAGGAAATGATAGATAGATGGCAATTAACTTAATAACGGGCGTTGGTTTTGGAGTGGTTACTTAACAATAGAGCGGAACCAGATTTACAACAAGAATCGAACTGTAATAACCTTGATTTTCAAACACAATTTATATTTATATAAAAAGTAAAGTATAGCTTTTTATGCCTTCTCTCTTTTAACTTTTTATACAAAATAAACCCGAAATCTAAGGAGGCTTTAAAGATTTTATAACCGTACTTCCCATAACGTTATTTCAGAGATTACTTCATAAATCATTAACTCAAAAACCATAATTCCTCCAAGTTCCCAGGCTACATTTTTGGGAGTCCATTCACGATGGCTATTTTACATCATAAGAAAATCCACAATACAAACGACTATGTTCCCCACAAAAATAAAGACCAAACAAAATCCGATTGTGACCACAGTATAGTAACAATTCCTGCCAAGATATTTCCAATCAAGTGAATGGCATTCCGAAATCAGGCCCAAAACCACAATATCCATGATCCCCATTCTTCAATTATCGTGTGTTACCATATTGCATAAGCCCTGAAAAATAATTCCGAACAAAGGGTGGAGACAAAAGGTTCCCAACTTTGGCCTGAACCGCTTTAAATGTCACTCTTGCTTTCATCTTTTGTCCCACCGAGAAAGAAAGAGTAAAATTATAAATGTTTATGGCCTCCGATTCCAAATTAAATACGACAAATAGACGAACAAATTCATAAGATATGCCAACTATGCAAATTTGCCACCAAATTAAAATAGTTTGCAGTCAAAGCCGGGCCAAAAAACCCACTGAAGATCGCCGGCTATCCGAGTATCTGTATCTCAAGCGACTCGTCAACAGGTTGCTGTGTGTGTTGCCAACAACAATTGTTGTTTATGGCCGTGTTGTTTTTCACTCTTTTGAGAAATGTGAAAGATGAAAGCGTAAATGCTGATTAAAGATTGTTTCTTGTATACGTACGGGTATATATAAATTTATATTGTAATTTCAGCGCCGGCAATATGCAAAGTGAAAGAGCTTCGCGTTTCGGAGTCAGTCAATCAGTCGGTCGGTTAGTCGGTCGGATATGATAACAGCGATATACGACAGCACCCGCTCTGCAGTCTTCAGTCTCCGATCCCCGATCTCCAATCTCCAATCTCCAGTCTTCAATCGCCAGTCTACAGGCCCAATCTGCAGTTTGCCGTCTAATTTCACAGTCATCAAGGCGCGGTATCAAGCCGCGTAGAAAGCGAGAGTCTCGATTACAGTTTAGTTGCGCCTGCGCAGTCATCGCGGCCCCGTGGAAAATCGCCACCAAGGTGAATTACCCCAGCCTGAAACGGAGACACCCACGCCCCCTTGGCAAATGTGTCAAGCGAAATTGGATCGGCGGCCGAAGATGAATGTATCTCGCAAAGACATAAATTAAACGGTTAAGCGATCGCCGCAGAAAGGTGCAAAAATTAGACGTATGTGGGTTTCTAAAAACTGAATTGGATTTGCTTTGAATTAAATCTTTTGCAAGAGGTTCCACTGATTGAGATTTTAATGCTTAAACTATTAACCTTGGCGGTGTATTTGCATTGGTAAAAATTAAAGAGCAAACAAATTACAAATAAATTTATTGCGTTGACACAGTTATTTTATTTCATATATAAAAGTTTTTTTTAGAACTTGACCAATCCCAACAAGGTCGTTTCAGGCATTATTAATCTATTAATACAGCTATAATCCAATAATCTAATCTAGAAAGCTGTCGCAAATATGGCAAACTAATTGGTATAACCAAGAGTCAAGTACATTTTTCAGTTACCTCTCATTTTCCCACAAATAGAAATCAAATCACTCATTCAGAAACACACTCCAGCTTATCAGTGGCACATTTATCTAAAGAAAGCTCTAAAAGGTATATATTGTTTAAGTCAACCTACGGCTTTTAAACCAAGTTGCTTTGCCCAAAAGAGTTACCATAAATATAACCTTTATCAAATAAAAAAAAGCCAAAGCTTATCAAACGGCAACACTTTCTTTTAACTTGGGTCGGCTTTATCGCATATCCGAGAGTCAGGTTCCCATGGAGTAGATTTCTACCAACGTTCGTTGGAAACACGGGTTAACAAACCTTTTAGCAAGTTTCTTGTCTACCTTTGCAGCTAAAGCTGTTTATACGACTACCACTCGACACACATTTGGCATATATACTTTCAACACATGCATTAACCGCCCGGCATGACATACTATATATATAAGGTTTATATACTGGCAAAAACGATAAGATAGGAATACGAAAAGTAGCTCTATCGAAGGCGCATTTACCTAACGACTTTTGCCGTTTTCGATTGCGTTTAATTGCATCAAAATTTATTTATAATTTGGAGCGTAAACAGGCGATTCAGGGTCACCCCGATCGGTTGGATTTCAAATATGTCAGCTCAATGGACCACACACTCTTTTCCAAGTGTCATCCAAACAACGGAGCGAAAAAGCGAGCCCCAATTTGGATTATCGTGTGATTTATTGGGCCTGGGACGCACTTTCAAAACCCAAGTCTTCAGTGTCTCTGTCCGAAGGCGACACAAAGTATTTCCATTTCAAAATGCAGTCAATGGTCAGCGGATTTCGTAACTCGAATGCAAACTGCACAGGTGGACAAGTTTAGGAGAGGCCCAACAAAAACGCACACAAAAATAACCCACCGCATTTGGGTCTCGGAAATTTGGTTCAGGTTCGTCGACGTGCTTATGTCATTTGTTGTCATTATGAAAAAATTATTATATTAATTGTGTCCCAAAAACTGGAGCGTCAACAATAGCTGGCAATTAAATTTGGGTCTATGATGTGTCAAAAAAATATAAACCAACGCGGAAAACCAAGAGCACGTGGTGTGGTCCCCTCAAAAAACACAAGCTATTGCAGCAACCTTATAATAAATGCATTTCAGACAGCTACCTAATCTGAAATAAACATAATATATGGTCCCAGATTCCAAGAAAATTCGAGTGGGCTACAAGTCAACCTTAGTTGCAAAATCGAAATGTTTTGCGGTTGGGAAATAGTAGATGATGAGCTAGTATAAATATTTACTTATAAGGAGATTTTTATTTGTATTAATATATTTTCCACGGTAGTAGGGTCTTCTAGTTAATGATCAGTAAAAAATGATAGGAAAGAGACCAGTGACCTTAGCTTAAATTAAAGCCATTTCCAAATCCCCAACTCTAATAGCTAATTGAGCCCAATAACCTGGCTTAATAAATAGGCGGCCATTACAATTATCATTTGGTAACTCTTCATTTAGACCTCACCCAAAGCTCTTACTAGACAAAGAGATAAGCAGGGGCTAACCAGAAATTAGATACAATTTCCCCCCGACCAATTTAACATACAATTTCCAGCAAGCCTCTTTTTCTTTTCCTTCAAACAACGGACAGCAAAAACTGAACCAATTTGTGCTGAGCTTTAGTTTCGTTATAATTTTGTTTGGGTTTTCTAGTTTTGGGGCATTTTTCGTTGTTTGGGTAATTTTTAGTGTAATTATTTAAACATTAAACCAGTTGAGCGGCCAGTTGTTTGCTTTGTCAGTGAAAACAAGAAAGTCATAGACATGAAAATGAATTATCATCACCCAAGCGGATGATTCGAGACCCAAAAGGGATTTTTTTTCTAGCTTTCTTCGAGATGGTTTTGATTAGTTCGGGTGAAATGAGTTCAAAGACGGAAGAATCAAATTAAATGCCATGAATCAAAGGAAACTCAACGAAAAATATAGTAAAACACAATCAACAGCTGGCTGGGAAAAAAAAAAAGAGAACCTACCGCAACAATTTTCAACCCCCTTCCATTTTGCACAGTCTGGTTTTCCGATTTTCCAGAACTGCGCATGACCCGTGACCTTGAGGAGAAGGCTTCACAGTACGTGGGCGATTTTCCAGTGGAAAACTTTCAATAACCCAATCACCTGCTGGCAGGCCATTTGTCCAAATTTCTGAGAGCCTGCTGGAAAACGTAATGGCGAGTTTGTGTGTTGACAGATTCAAGCGCCAATTTTATCGGTGAGCCCGTGAAAATGTGGAAAACTCTGGTGGAAATTGCTGCGCGCCTAATCGAGGCGCCAGAGGGCGCGGCGACCCGACGGCGCCGTCGACGTTTTCCCATCAAAATCTCCATCTCCCACGCCTCGATTTCCATGGTACCATGGGTGCCACGGGTGGCTCCCGAGGGATCCCGACGTTTCGATGTTCCGAGGGTCTGGAGCGGCATTCGACACAATCAATGATTCGCTGTGCCCGACGATGCGGTTGTCAGGAGGCGATGTAGCGCGATTTTCGCTCCAAGACCAACTGAAATCAACGTTTAAAATCGAAATCGAGGCGGCAAGTTCAAAGCCCCCAGCGCAAATGTAACCTGCGAAAATGTTTCACCGATTTTATTCGGATAAAACAGAAGCAGCCGAACAGTAAAAAAAAGACCATTAGAAGGTGCTGTGGCCCGATGGCATCTACCATCTGTAATAACTTGTTTGAGCAGACTAATTGCCGCTGCTGGCGGTTCTCGAGGTTCAACAGAGGCAAACCTTTCGATATCTCACCTTATGGCTGGGATTTTAGCTGCTAAATTAGCGGCAATTAAGGTGTTACAAGGTGATCTCTGTTTGCCCCGAAGAAAGTCTGGACGATAAATATAAACAAAGGTTACGTGTGAATTGGAAACTGAACGTATCAAATTATAATTCTAAAAGAACCAAGAACTTGTGACAGTCGATTTCAAATAATTTATTCGAGTGAATGTAGTACCTTCAAGGCTTTTTCATATTACATTTCTCAATCTCAAGCAGCTACTTTGTTAACAGTTCCTTCAACTCGGAGATACACAATTTAATTAATATTTCCAAGCAACTTCCTGTATCTGCGTGCCCTTAAGAATTGCCATGTACCTGGCTAATTGCTTATAAGAGCTAACTAATTGGCCTCGCCGATACCAAAGCTGGCTATAAACGGACTTGGCCTGGCCAAATAGAGTGGTCCGAACAAAGATCATCGCTCAGAAGGCATACAAAAATGCAGTAGAATGCAGTTAATGCTGCAGGCCAAAAGCTGCGTGAGTCACATTAAGGGCCACCTAGGAGAACGAAGATCCCCATCGCTACCCACTCACAAACGCATTTTCCAATTAACGTGGCTTATCTAAAAGCCGATAGATTACCGACCTGTATTTTGACAGTTCCCCCAGACGAATCACCAAACAATTAGCTGCGAGAAAGACTCAGACACGTTCTGTAGATTCGTAGATCGGGAGACAAAAAGCATCCCTCATCAATTACAGAAAATGAAAGGGGGGATAAAAGAAGATCTAGTTGTAATGTTACACAGAAAACAAATGGTATTTAAGACCACTTCCTTTTATAAGAAACAATATTTTAAATGGGTTATGTATTAAATACTATATTGTGAACAGTTTTGATTAGTTTACAAAATTATACTTTTTTCTTGAAACTGAGTGCTTTAAATGATATAATTTTTTCCTGTGCACTCGGAGGTACAAAAGAAAGTGAAAAATGCCTCAGACTGGGACCTTCTTCATGGGAGTCACCGTTTACACTTTCCCAAGCCAGCACGCAATCAGACAGAAGGCCGAAGTGGAGAAAAACCTCAATCAAAGCTGGCTGCATAACTTAAATGCAGAGGTCATCATCGGCCCGCTGTGTCGGATAGTGTGGGTTGTTTGTTTGGAAAGCGCTGGGACTGGGATTCCGATGGTGGCCACGGCGATGCCAATAGTCAGATGGATGGCACACGGAAACGCACATCACGGCAAATGTCCGAAAATAAAAGGCCAGAAAGAAAGAAGTTAACTGTGCCTTATTAACTGAAAATGAAAGCGTTTGCCGAAAAGACAAAGCCCCGTCCGGCGAGGCATCAGTTCAACCGGTTTTCCGGCCCAGCTAATCACAGCCCCAGTTTTCATCACTGTTACAGTTCCGCATCTGAAATCAACACCCAACTGACCTCTGACAGCCCAAAAAAATAATATAAAATAAAAGCAAATGTATTAGTAGTAACGAAGTAAAAATTTGAGGGAGATTGAGGAAAGAAAAGGAAGTCGTTATATTTCCTAAAGAATTTATGGTAACAATGCCAGTGTAAATCCTAAAGAAATTCTCATTAAAATGTCATTTTGGGTCATTATGTTATCAATAGAGAATCACCTTTTTTTTTTTGGTATTAATTAATTCATGAGACAATGTTCAATAGAACTTTTCCGTTTCTATACAGATCCGAAAGATTAATAGTTACTTTCATGACGATCGCTCAGATAAGGAGGAATAGTTTTTTATACTTTTTGCAATTATCAGTATTATTAAAAGACAATTTTTCAACATAAATATTATACTTCTACCAAGTACATTGAATTGAAAATACTAACGCAATATTTTTGAAAAATTCGCTAACTGTAACCAAATAAAAATATAAATTAAATTTGACTTTTACTCACCTCGGTTGATGGCGATGGCGCTGCTGCTGGAGCTGCGATCCGGCTGATCCCCGCCATCGTCCTGTTCCGGGGGATTCCGCTCCTGGGGCACCCGCTCCTCGCTGGCGGGGAGTTGCTCCTGGCCGGAAAAGTGCACACTGCCGTCGCGGTGGAAGTGCAACTCGAATCCGGTGGGCAGGGAAGCCTCGTAGTCCGCTGGACAGGAGTGGGCCTGCACGGCCACCTGGTGGTAGAGGCTGGCGAACTGGTGGATGAGGGCCCAGGCCTGATCCTCGGACAGGGGGGCCTTGAAGGAGTCCAGGATGTTGTGCAGCGTGACGCACTGTTCCGGCGAGGAGCAGCGATGGAAGGCTTGCAGGATGAGGGGGCGGGCTCCGCCCGACTTTTCCGGATGGAGGCCGTTCGAGGAGATGGCCAGCTGGTCCGCTGGCAGCTTCTGCTGGGCATCGCCGTTGGCGCTATCCGGCGAGGTGGAGAGGAAGCCCTCCTCCTTCGCGTCCTTGAACTTCGAGTTGGGGGTGGGCGTGGCCGTGGCCTTGACCTTGGAGGGCGGCGTGGCCGCCTGCTCCTCCGCCTGGTGCTCCGTCATTATTGTGTGTTTGTGTGGCTATCGATGGCACTCAACCCGATTCCACTGCAAATCCGGCACTGGCCAACATATAATTGATTTTTTCGCCTCTTTTGGGCTAACCTGCAAATTTCGCGGTTTGTTTTTGGTTTGTTTTCTGGGTTTGTTGGCGTTTTCCTTAAATTTTTTTTCTTCAGGTTTGTTGGTTTTGTTGTGTTTGGTAAACGATAAAGGGAATTTAATAATAACAAACACTAAGCAAGGGATTTTCGCCGCACACAATTTAATATATCGGTTTGTCAACAACTACATTTAACACAAAACACAAGGGTATAACAAAAAAACACATGATTTTCGGCTTGAGAATATTGAAAATCTGGCGTCACGTTTTTTGTGTGTGCACTTTTTGAATCGGCTTTCGCATTTGCCGTTAGCTTTGGTTGGTAATTTCACAACACTGCAAGTGGTGGAAATCGCGCACTTTGCTTGTAATATTTTTTATTTTCTATTCCTTATAATTTTAAATCTCTGTTTTTCTGCGGTAATCGCACTTCTTTCGATTTGCTTTTTCCGCTCGTAATTTAAAAACACGTCCGCTCGCCGCGACTAACAATTTATTTCTGCTTGGAAACCGCTCGCAGTTCCAATTGGAAGCCGCGCTCTCTCTTTTTTTAATACCCGTTACTCGTAGAGAAATAGGGTATACTCTGTCTGTTGATAAGTAAATAACAAGTTGACAGAAGCAGTTCCACCTGTGTTTATAGACAATATACATATTATTGATCAGGAACATCAGACAAAATTCGGTCTTAGCCCAAATTTTAGTGGTACAGCATTTTTGTTTGTAATAAAAAGCTTATGCATATCTAAGTTTGTCACGCCCACGTTTATGATTCGTTTTCTGCTATCTGAAAAGATATTTAAATATTAATAAATTCATTGGGCCCATTAAGCATTTTTATTTGAGTAAGGGGTATCTGTTATTCGAGGCAGTCGGTTATAGCGTTCTCTCTCTCGTTTCAACTGGAAGTAGGCTCTCTCGCTCTCTGGTTTTTTGTTTTTATTTTGATTCCGGTTTTCGCTGTCTTTGGTTATTTGCTGATAAGAGACTTTTGCTTTTGGTTTGATTCTTAATTTCGGGAGTTTTATTTGAAACTACATACTAATTTTAAAAATTGTAGTTTTCTAGTATTTCATAATAAAAAACATTAAATAAATAATTAATAAAATTAAATTATTAATATGTATTTTTTTACCAATATAAATACTATAAGATAGTACCTATCATTTGAGGAACCATGTAAGAATCCTTTAAGAATATATTCAATAAAAAAAATTTTTAATTACAAAAATTCTAGGAAAAAAACTATTGATCTTGGAAGGGGAAAAATAATTAGGTACATTTGAAAATCACCCCACAAAATGCGATACGACCGCAGAAGATACTAATCTGGATGGCATTTCACCGATCGGCGATTCAAGGTCTCTGGAAAACCGCGTAGCATCCGACAACATTTGTAACTAAAAGATCAGTGACAGGCGCATTTTTACGAGTTAATAAGCCCCATAAGTACGGCCCAGCACCCCGCCCACCGGCCAACTTATGATATATGAGCCGTAAATTGAAACTTTATATCAATGCCGATTCGCTGGACGGGGGAGAGATTTGCATACAATATTATTACAGCATCGGCATCTGCGGTAAACATTAACGACTTGTTTTGTCCGATGGCAAAAAATAAAAAAATAAAAAGTAAATAAGGCAAAAACAGAAAGCCTTTATTAATTGGCCGGGGAGCCTGCCCACGTAATCATCACCGCATAGCCATAAAAAGTGTGTCCTCCGCTAGGGAACCACTGGTCGTCCCAGCTGGCCAGAAAAAAAAGATGACGACACCACCGACAGCGCGGATTGTCATTAAAGCCGCAGAAGCCAGCCGCGGCAATTGTCGCAGTTTTATGAGCCAATCGTTAATGAATTAATTAGCCAACTGCGTTGGCTTACACCCAATAAAATGCCATAATTATTGGCCAAATCGCGCAGACAGATCTCTTGGCTTAGATGGCGGGTTCAACAGCCGGTGGCGAACTTCAACCCACTGCTGGCTGTCGGAAAATGCAGCTGGATTTGATCAGATCGGTTCGGATCGAATAAGTCTTTGTTCTGCGCACAATATGGCAACCTGACTCGCATGAATCACTCACTTTAACTCGCAGAACTCAACGGGCCAGAGCCAAATAAATGTGCATGCGAAAAACAAAGCCCGAAACATACATATGTGAATAGGTGTAGTTATGATGCCCCGGAAAATGGGGTATAAGCATGTCAAGCTTGGTTAAGAAAATAACTCAAACAGTTAGAATTGGTTTAGAACTAGATATTAAGAAATGTTTTGTATATTAAACTAAGTATAAAAAATCAACTGATTTCCCCAATCATATTAATCAGTTTTCCCCCTTTTCCAGAAAGTAATTTTATACCTCATTAATAGTTATTAGTTATTTGTTGATTGTAAGCTCACAAATGATTTTCATTTTATAGATATATTTTAATTTATTGTTTCCACAAAACAATTTTAAATCATATTATTATTTTATAGGTCATCAGTTAGTCGTTTCTTGGCTTAATTCTCCACTGACTCCATTCCCTGTTTGTAGACGAGTGCTGTTCTATTGGAGAGGTTCAGCCAAGCGTTGCATTTTTGGTCAATTACGTTTGTCGCGCGGGTGGCACTTGGCCAAGCTCCCAGTTGCAGCCCAGCTTCAGATATATACGAATGCATACCTATATCCGACTATATATAGCAGCTGGACTTTCAACTTTGGCTGGTCAGTAGGTGGGCGTGGATTCTGAGGCATTGTTTGTCATGCAACGCGAACCTCTCCCCTCGAAATAACACCGGAAATGTGCATCCGTTTTTGGCCAGAGTTAGATCTACTACAATGTCTAAAGGCCAGCATTTAGCTGGGTTCTACCAAACGCAAAATGGGAGTTGGAAAATGTGTGTCAGACGCAGGTAAGTGAGTTCGCCATTTGGCCAAATTTGGTTGCTACAGATTGCGTACGATGGTTGCCACATGTTGCTGCAATTTCTGCAGAGGATGCAACGCTTCGATGCGCTTGACACTTTGCCCAGAAGTTGCATAAATCCGCAGCCGAAACAGTTGCACTTCGGGCCCTTAAAAAGGGTATGCAAACTTTGTAGTTGGCTCAAAATAAATTACCTGGAAAATTGCTGCAATGAATATAAATTACCTGTGAAATTATTCAATTACAAGTTGATAGGCTAAAGTAATCTTAGATTGTAAGTCTTTAAAGTATTTCTGCTTGCTTTATTTTAATATAATTTTATGTACCCCATCAGAACATTATAAATATATATTTTTGTTCTTACTTACACAGGTTTTAAGGTTAGAGAACTAACTTGTCTGCTTTCCGGCGATGTGTTCGGAAATAGTTATTATTGTCACAGCCGCCGAGTTGGCGTTCATTAAAGCAAATGGACAAAACCTGCCAGTCAGCTGGGGCGTTCCGTCAACCCGTCAGATGGCGGATGGATATAGACACTGGGAGTCGGAAGCCGAGGGTCTGGCTTCAAGGCGGGGATCTCGACTCACGTGTGGAAATCACGGCACTGCAACTAATGGGCATTGCTTTTCTCTGTCTCCTGGCATTTTACAATTGTGTAATATTCTGTCGGCATGTTTGGGCCCCTGCTGCAGTTGTGGAGCTGCTCTAAAAACGTGATGCAATTAGGCCTTTGAAAGCCTGCAGTTGGCCAGGAGAACAAAAAACAAAACAAAAAAAAAAAAAAAAAGAGTGATGAAGGGGAAATCGGTGTGAAAAGGGCGGCGGAGTTATGATTATCGTACGTGTTCTTCTCAAGTAATCAATTTTTTCATGTCTTCATTACGATCTGGATTTTCGAATGTGGGAATTTTGTGCGCGTTTTAATGGGATATAAATTCATGGGGGGCCTAGAATACCCATTCATAATTGCACCTCCAGATGCCAGCTAATTTGAAAATGCAAATCAAGCAAATTGCCAGCTTTCTATGGATCCTAGAACCCTCTTATTAGCCCTCAACTCAACCACCTGCAATTTGGATCGGCTTGGGAAGCCTCCACAGCCCCCTGACACCCATTACTCATCACCTCATCATAGTGTGCCACATGTGGAACATTGACCCAAGTGCCAAATACCACACCGGCTAACCCAGAAAACGCCAATGACAAAAAGAATGTCTCCGCTGGGAAGTAAATGATATTTTCTATTTTCTTTGGGCCAACTTCAATGATCACAATACGCATTATTTTCGCCCGGCTATAAGGCATTCTTCAGATGCGGGGGGCTTAACGTATCGGAGAACTATAATTGGGGGAAGAGTGTAGAATCGGGGGCCGTGCTCAAGTAGACGTGACAGAAGACCTTCGGAGAAAGCTGAAGAATCGGCGGAAGAGCCGCAATCACCGAAATCGCAGAACGATTCCTATGCGGCGCGCTCCAATTTGTGTTCATGCAATTATTTCAGCCAACTGCGATTTGCCTGCGAGCCAGAGAGGCCCATTTAAACGGTAGGGCAGCGTATTAAAACTAAGTGCCACTTAAGACCGCCTGCCCAAAAGCTCTTCACATCCAGAACTTGCGCAAAAAGCCCTGACAGCCAAAGAGATTGTGTCTCTAATTCCGACTTGAGCCGCTGAATAGAAGTACACGGGGAGAAAATCAGTTAAAGATTGAGAAATTGTATATGTATATAAAAATATATTTCTAGATTATTTATGTTTAATTTTACAACATATTTTCAAAGGAAAGTGGGTCTATGAAACATGAAATTCAAATTCAAATTCAATTAAACTGAAAACTTTATTTTCGTGGGAATTTATTTATTTTTAGTTTCCTACAGATATCACTCTTTTATCTGATAAAATAGGATATTTATACACTTTATTATAGAAATACATATAATTTTTTGTCAGTGCTTAACTTCAACTCCGACTGGGGCACATTTAGTATTTGGCCGATCATTTCGACTGCCTCCCATGCGCAATGCAATTTCTAAAACGTGATTCGTGCAGAGACAAAACGGCGCACTCCACTCCCCCAATCTATATACGATCCACCGGCCGATCTTCAGTGGAGCACAAACAAAAGCCCATTAATATAATTTGTGTCTAGAGTTATTTTGCGCCGAGACCAGCAGTCTGCGCTTTTGGTTGTTGTGTCCTAAACGATTATGAGCTCCAACTCGGAGGCAACTTGATGTTGGGAAAACATGCCACAGTTTCGCCAGTTTTTCCATATTGCATTGCGATCTTTTTGTTTCTGCAACTTTTTCGCTGACGGGGTCACAGTCTCCGCGTCTCACTCCCAAATAGATCAAATAAAACCGCTGATCGTGTCGCCGCCGTCGATCGATTGCCAGTTTGTGTGGGCCTTTCCTCTTGTTTATTTTACAGAATTGTCTACAAGTTTTATTGGCTGGCGCTTAATTTTTATTGGCGCACAGCCGAAATGAGCTTTTCATGGGAACAAATCGATCGGTAGCCCCAGAGGGGCTGGCGTGTTGACAGCCCGATAAATTTGAGTTAGGTTTTCCCTCTTTCGAATCTGCTGGACGGCCGGAAAAGGTCATCAAAGTGTGGGCGGACATGATTGGGGCAATAAAAGTTATAGTCTAACATAATATGATGAGTCAATCGATATGAAGAAGGTTAAAAAGATTTAAAGGCAACTAACAATTGCTTAAACTTCCTATTTATAAAGATTGAACTAACTGCTAAAATCAATCTGTTAAACATTTGTATTAATGATTCTAGATTCTTGTACTCAATGAAATCCCTAACTAATTTATATTTCACGAAATCCTTCTGAGTAATCTTGGCTTCAGTTCCCCCTTCTGGTTAATATTTTAGTGGCCGTGTTCGGAGAACACTTTAGCCGCCTTTAGTCCGTAATCTCGGACTCGGAATGGCGACAACAAATCAGCGAGGATCGGTGTGCGATCTTGCGGTTGCCGGCCATAAACTAAGTGACCACCTGCGAGTCGGTCGGCGGGCATAAAGCAAACTCTTTATGGGCCGCTATGTTCCACGATGACATCGACATCTCGATGGGAAGCCATCGGCGGACGGACACAGAGTTGGTCCCCGAGATCGGCGTTCTCGTTTGATGATAATGAAGATCTTCGCCAGAACGTTCTCACTTTTCGAGGAACACAGGAAAAATAGAACGGTTAGTACAGTAAAGATTATATAGTTTAAATATTTAAACCAATATATGTATACATATAAATATGAGTAGTTGTTCCAATGATTTTTTATCTCCTAATAAGTAAGTGGTAAGAAATATTATGTTTATGGCACCTACAACTTTGGAACCCTAAAAAACCATTATATTTCTCTCTCTGCATCCCAGGAATAAAGTTGCCTGGTGTCTAATGATGGGAACAAATCGACATTTTCTGAGATTTCGAAGGAAAGGCGACCACACAGCCGCTGGACTCGCTGGACTCTGTGGAGTCGGAGTCGGAGTCGGAAAAAAAGAGAGAGTGAGAACCCAAGATCTGGACTTGCAACCTGAGCGCACTTTCATTTTCAGCTGCCCGCCGCATAATTAATTGCGACCGAAAGTGGACGGCTATTTTTCGCTGCTGAGGCAGAAAGCCAGAAAAGCAGAAAAACAGAAAAGCAGAAAAGCACACACCGCTCCCCAATCGAAGGAACAACGAACCTGCAGCGATCACTAAACCGGATCAAAATCGGCTGGATTTCGGACCCGAACCCGGAGCAACTTTCTTCTTGCAGCTTCTGACACACTAAACTGACGCAACGCAGCGTGTGGCAAGTGCGGCAAGTGTCTGTCGGCCATCCCTCCCCTCCCCCCTTCTTGCCCCCCGAAATCCTGCCCCAAAGCCAGCGATCTTGCAACGCCCACGAGAAGTTCATGGAGGATGTGGCTTCCTCGGCTGCCGCTTGAATGCCACTTGAATGGCTGGGCATAAATGAAAATTAAGCATGTTTTGCACGGCATGTGGGCGATGACAAAGGGAGCTGGGTGCACATGCCTCATTCACACGCGGCAGTTGTTCGGGATACCCTGTAAACCGAGTACCAGGATCTGAGGTTTATGCTTCAAAAAAATTGTAAGGTGTAAAGTGATATACAGAAGGGGTTGAACGATTAAACAAAAACCTACAAGCACAATTGTAAAAAAAGGATTAACGCTCAATTTAGTTAAAATTTATTTTTGAATTGAGTAAGATTTTATTAAAATAAAAAAATATGAAATATGCATCCATTAATGCAATACTTATAAAAACTTAATTTATAATAATTAAAATTAAAATTTATATAATAATATGGTACTGTAGCAATCGATTTAAGAACACTTATCTTATTACAACATAATTTCTGGTAAGATATTAGACAAGTTAATCCTTTTACAGCTGCTTTATTCGGTAAACCCAAAGACCAAAAACCTCATTTGTTTACAATTTTTTTTGCAAGGAGTGCTGCCATGGTCGAACCTAAAAGCAAACCAAGACCCACAGGCCCAAAAGCCAAACCGAAGCCAGCAGAAAATCCGATCGACAGGCCAGCGCCTGACAGAACCAGTTTAATGGCACATGAAATTTCACCGAAAAATCTGTGAATCTCCGGGCCTAGCTGTCGCATGGGGACAAGGGGGCAGTGGGGTCTGGGGGCCGATGGGGGGCGTGGCAAGTTGATTTGCTTAAAAAGAAATTCACTTTCCTTCGACGGTTTTACTTTTTCAAATTTTGTGTGCGAATGTCTGCCGTTTCTGGCGAGTCTTTCTCTGCACGGAAAATAATGTTTGATACTTTACTGATGATCATCGATACGATGACTTTTATAATGCCTTGATTTGGAATAAAAAGTGGCAGAGATATGTCTACATAAAATATTGAATGTCATGGTTAATCAGAAGAGTGAGATAAAATAATAAATTTATAGAAACTGAATTAATGAAGATATTGCTATTTTATTTCTTATATTTAAGGAAAGTATCCTTTCTTTCTGTGCAACACGTAGCTCCTCTTGGGCAGAGAAGGCAAAGAAGGTCACGGTGTGTTGTAGATCATGAGGATTGGATGCGATACAAGGCCCACAGACAACAGGAGGTGGTCAAAGTCAAGTCGCAGGCTTTAACTAGGCATGGGACTCCGAAAGAGCCACAAAGTCCACAATTGAATGCATTGGCAATGAGCGCAGAAATACTTTTAATGAAAGTTGGCACTTTGCTTTTTGGGTTTTCTCGTCTTGTTTCGGTTTTTCGGTTTTCCTCGCCGTTTTGTTTTCATTTTCGGTTTGTTTAGTCTTAAAGCATTTTGATTTGTGGCAGTAGCATTTGCACAGGAGCTGCTCTCCGCTTGGCTTAAAGCCGAGGTGTTTGAGCCAACTAATTGGATGCGGACAATGGATGGTTTATTGTCTGCGGTTGCAATCCTTAATTGGTGGGCAGACATCAAAGCGGATCTCGTTGTGGGTTGCAAAGTAAATCAAGTCAACTAAATCCCGGACTAAGGAGACTGAAATGATTTAACAAGGCGTCTTCACTTTCACTGTCGATGGGGGGTGACACTTTATGGTGCTCATAAAAAGAGTGACTAGGGAAAATTATCCTTTCAAATAAAGAAAAGCTTTAAATATTCATTGAATAATTATTTTCAATCTGTAAGAACAATTTTACAATTAAATTATTCTACACGCTGTTACAACTGATCTGTTTATTCCATTAAAATGTGTTGGGGAATAAACATTTTCCAGAATTTAAAATCACTGTGGAGACCCCAGTAAGAGTTGTTCAGAAGTCACCGTTTAAACATATTAAGTGTCTGTTGGTTCACAATCTATTTTTTCTTTTCCTCCTTCTTGGGCTTCTCCTCCTTGGCTGGCGGTGGCTCCTTTTCCTGCTCCTCCTCCTCCTCCAAGGGAGGAAGGCCATTGTGCATCCTCGACCAACGCGGGATGTTGAAGAGGCACCAGTAGGGAATGATCATCATGAGAACCAGGGGTCCGCAGCCAAAGATCAAACGCTGGACGGTGGTCATCGGAAATCGGGGTGGACCAGCCATGGGTATATAGCTTCGACCCAAAGTCGATCGGGTCTTAAAAATCCCCATTTGGGTTGCATGCTTGCGCAGCAAAGTAAAACTCATGATGATTTCTTTAAAAGAAAAACTTTGTTGAAGGATCAAAACAAACTTATGTTATTATTGTGTAAAACAATATTATTTTAAAAATGTATTAAAGTAAACTTACCAAAGCTGTTAACGCCTGTGTGGATCTAAAGAAAATGGGAAAGTGAATAAAAATATTTATGACAGCCCAGCTCGAAAGACGGAAGATACACAGCCTGCTGAAAACTGAGTGTAGAAATTCATCAGGAAAACAATCGACGGACGGGGTTCAAAAACAAAGGTTAAGGAGGCATTAAAAATGATAATGAAGTTGAGGGCCGCAGGCCTGATTTTAATTCAATTCGGAATTGCAGACACAAACACTCGAAGAGAGATGTGAAATTTTAATTTGGAATTCCGTGGACAGACAATTGTCGAGATGGATGGGATTATTATATAAAATGTGCGATGAACTGCGAATGCCAACGGATTAGTGCGAAAATCTCTGATGTGACGGATTTGTTGATCATCGAGCAACATAACAAGTGTTATGATTTACAAATGAATGCAAACAGAATTTACTAATATTAAATATTAACATAACAGTTTCTACTTTTAAATGAAGGAAAGCACAAACATTATTAGTTTCTTTTCGATTTCGATATTGTCAGAATTTTTCTGCAAAAAATTATTCTAGTAATTGATACAAATTTAATAAGTAAATAAACATTCAATAAAAATTTGAAAAACCGAGAAAACTAGTTAGGGTTGTCAACCTTTGAAGCTTAAACAAATATGTTAGCAAATATCAACACCAGATGAACGGTTCCTGTCTGTGCTATGAAGTTTGTTCTCGGTAAAAAGCTAAGTGTTACAACACCATTGTATTAGTTCAAGAAATTACCGCCCAAAAAATCATTACAGTAAAGTTATTAATTATCAATTTTAAAATATAATGTTATATTAGAAATTATGCAGAATGTTCAAAAGTATTTTCAACATAAAAATAAATCCATTTAGAGAAAAATAACTCAGAAACGAATATATTTTTAAATATTTTTTTTTACCATATTTTTAAAGTTTTGCCAAACAAGAAAAAAACATTAGAGAGTAAATACAAAATTCAACTTTGTTTGTCTTTTTGTTAAATACTTTAGCTACATAAATCTTCCATTAACCCTTTGCACGCCGAATCCGATTTATATGATATCCTTTTTGTATGGGACCCGCGGCCTTTCGTCATGTTCCTTGGGTCTCTTTTTATTTCTCTTTGATTATCCTTTGTTGTTCTTTTCTGGCTGTTGCTTTGGCAATATTTTTCAAGTTTCCTTTAACATGCTTTTCGTCGCTTAAGCTACGACAAATATTTTGATAGATGAGCTTAAGCACTCACCGAAGCCGTCGTTGATATTTGAAACTGGGACCTGCCCCGCTTTGAGTTTGCTTACAAGTGGCCGTTTCGCCCCTTTCCATCAGCCATCATCCACCCACTCAAAACCACCCACCCACCTTTAACCCACCCACTCGCAGTCCCGCAGGTTTTCCAAATTTTCCACTCCACCCACTCCACTCCCCGCATGTCCTGTTCGAGATCTTCTTTTCGGTGTTGTGTTTGCTCTTTGTGCGCCCGATGAAGTTTCGAGTGCAAGTTTTTTAAGCGAGTTTTGTGCGAGAGTTTCGCTTTAAAGATTTAAGAGGAAGCGCAAGGTGTTTGTGGGAAAGTTATTTTCAAAAAAAAAAAAAACTCCTGCCTGAGTGTGCGATTGCAGGGAAATAGGATTAATGAAGAGTAAGAAAATTATTCTGATAAAAACTTTATGCAAAGATTCATAGAAGATTGTAAAGATCTGTTTATTGATAAATTCACCTTCGTTTCGATTTAAAGGTAAGTTTAGTTCTATCGAAAAATGGACCTTTTATTCTTCTGCTTAATAATTTTCAAAGATATTATTATTATATCTATGACACCTTTTTATAATTTAAAGATAAACCTATTTTCCTGTTTCTTGCTCCTCTGCAACTCTCATAAACTTGAGCAACTAGAAAAAAGTGGCACAAAACTACACCAATAACAAAGAGATCTGGAACAGAGGGAAAGTATAAAGCGAGATAAGTTTTCAAGCCGGAAAATTACACAAGTTACCCGAGGGGCGGGCCAAAAAGGGGGCGGGGCGGGAGGGGTCGGGGATAACGCTAAGGCCAGGGATCAAGCAGCAAAACAGGGCCTAAGAATATTTACGATTAGACGCAGGACTCGCATTCAGACAACATTGTGAAGGACTCATGCATATGTATGTATTATATGCAGGCACGTAGTATGTGTGCGTGAGTGTGTGTGTGTGCATGGGCGGAAGTGGAAGTGAAAATGGCACACGCAGTGTCCTCCAACTAAGTCTCCCTTTCCAGCCACTTGGATCGCTGCCAGCTCGTGTGCCTGTGTTAGTGAGCAGTGAGGAGGTCCTGCCGTTGTTGGTGTGCCAGCCAGTGCCAGTGTGTTGGTGTGTGATGAGCAGAGGACAGTCCTGAGTCCTGCTGACACTTGAGTGGAGACAGACAACCACTTGACTGCTGACTCGCCCCGAACAACCAGGACAACAACGGGGCAAGGCGCCACCGGAGGAACTGGGCTAAAAGATAAGGGAATGGGGCACGTTGCACAGCTGCGGTTAAGTAAGTAAAAGTGGGGTATGAATCTTATTATTTTATAATTTTAAAAATGATATTTATAAGCAAATCGTACTTTTTATTCCAGATAAGTAGAAACGAATATTTTAATATGAGCATAGAAAAAATATATAGATTAAATAATTTTTTCATGATTTGAATTTAGTAAAAAGAGTTTTATAAATGTACACGCTATTAATAAGTATAATTAACCTAATGATCGTTGATATTAATAAATGACCTTTTCTTTCCTGATTAAATTAGATGTATAAATTATTGATCAATATTTTGACTCTCAATTATTCACTAACAACATTTGTATAAAATCTCTATTTCGTTTAAGTCGGATCCATTAAAATATTTGCATAACTGCATAACTTAACGAATACAAATACTATTTTCTTGACCGCTTTAGTTCATCAAGTAAGTCACAGTATATCCTTGTGCCTAGGACATTAATGTGCGTAACTTGGACAATTACCACAATGAAAAGGACTGGGAAAGAAGTTTGGCGATGGCTTGGGCCAGATACTTTTAGGGGCAGCAGAATTTAGTGCACAAATATTTGCAATAAGCGGAGATCGGAGCCGAGAAAAAGGATATATAGTGGAGCAGGCCAGGCTGCAGCCGCACAACAATAAAAATCCAAATGAAAACCAATGGTAAATATGATGGGAGTCCAATGAATGGGAGACTGCATTGAAAGCTCGCATTTCTGTTTCCCCCGCTTTTCTGTTTCTATGCGGTTCCTCATGCCTGTAATTACATGAGGATTTAAGTGCTTCGGAATCGTAGTTGTTATTTTCGTTTTCGTGGCAACAATACGAAAAGTCCTTTCCAGCAAAGCGCTGTGAAAAGAAAAGAGCGAAAAATAAAGTAAACTAAACTCGCATCAAATGTGATTTGAGGCGATGAAGTAAAAGTACATATCGGTCTTAATTGAAACTTTAAGCCCCGAGTTCGTGCTGCCGCTTAGGTTTAGTTCAGGTGGTTCTTGCTTTTTTTGGGTTCATGCTCTCTAAATGCTTTTTCTTTTTTGTTTGCCATGAGAGCGAAAGATAGTCTGGATTATCGGGAAAGCCTTTTACAGCGGGTTTTATTTTGGTCCATAGAGAAGTTTTTTAAAAATAGTGCCAAGCAGCTCTGATGGTTTAAAACTTAAATAGATTAGATATAAATTGTTGAATACTTTTTGGAACCTCTTCAATGTTTTCAAATCTCTAGCAATTTCTACGTTAAAAAAATAACGAATGATGCACTTCAAAATCTGATTGAAATTAGAAAAATTATGGACTTAGAACAAGTGAATTTTAAACAATTTTCAGCAAATCCATTTTTTGGAAATTTTGTAAAGGGTAACATCATTAACTAATATATTCTTGTGGAAAGCTTTATACTTCCCCTTTAACAAGATCTGTAAATAGCAGCTCCTCGCTGAGGGCTATTTATTGTTCGTGTTGCCCAACAATGTGTGCGAATTTCGCACACACACATTTTTTGCTACTTTTCCCCACTCATTTGGCAATTGTCTTTTACATGTAAATATGACCCGGCATTTCATGCACCAACGCCTGTGTTCCACCAACCCAAAATGGGTTAGCCTAAGGGCGGGCAACACTTAATTTTTTTTACTGTTTCTGGCCTGGTGGGTGGATATCTCAACCTTCGCCAAGGGGCATGCAACAGCTTGTGTTAATCACTTGCCCAAAAGGCCTTAATGAGCACCGCAACTACAACAAAAAAAAAGAGGAGGTGGGATAAAATAAAGGCGTCCAGTTTGCCGACAATAATATACCCAATATTCAGAGGAGCTTATCAGGCAAGCTTTATAAATCATCAACGGCTTAAAGTCTCTTGAAAGATTTTTATGTTTGTACCAGAAGCATAATTTTCAGGAGACTTAAAAATGGGTTACAAATATTATTCTCACTACACAAAAAAATATTTAATATTATTTGCACGATCTGTAATAAATGTTTTTTTATTTTTTCCTTTTAGATATAAAGACATGTTAGAACTAAGATAAATTTTATGTTTCAGAATTTTACTAATTCGCATACACTCTCCGCTTACCTGGTAAAAAAGGGAACCCAACATTATCATTAAAAAAATCAATTTGCAATTATGTGCACCGAAAGTGTGAGAGCTTTAAAAAAAGATATGACAAAAATTATATCACGTTGGGTGAATGGATAAATTTTCCAGCGTAAGTGAAAAATGTGTTAAGTGCATTAATATTAAATTTTATTTTCCCTTCGCCTTCTGCGGACATATGCGGGCGAACACACACGTCCGAACATAAATGGATATATATATATATATACTATATATATGGATAGGCCTGCCTTTACACGGGGATTCGCTCTTTTTCATTATGTGAGCCAAGCAGTGCGACAACAGCAACAAAAACAACGAGAAGATGAACAACTGTTAAGGCCCAGGATTAATGCGAAAAGATTTACATGCGAAATCAGTGGAGGTACAAAGGAGGAACGACTCTGCACCGAAAGAAAAGTAGAGGTATCTGTTCTGAAAAGTATAATAATTCGGAATAATGAGTTATTACTTTAAGAGTCGTGGATTTTTAAAGTTTTTCGTATTAAAACTCAAGTACCATAAGTCAAAACCTATTTTTAAATATGTAGTGCAGTTAATAAAGATTTAAAAATAGTAGTAGTTAAAAAACTGATTATCTTTCTACTAGTATTTTATGGATACATCTCATTTAAATTTTTTTAGTGCACTTCCCTTACTAGACACTGCCCATTGGAGGAGGAGGCTGAAAAAAAAAATATAAACACGGCCAACAATGTTGGAACATGCTACCAACATGGCGTCAATCTGTGCTCCAATCTCCTGGTTTCTCCATTTCTTTCTGCTATTCTATTTTCGCATTTTTTTTTGGTAACGCTTTTCGCATTCCTTATCAGCGAAATCCGACTGACATGTGGGACTTGGTAATGGATATAATCCAGACATGTTTGTCGCCATGCTGTGGGGATTATTAAAATTGCCAGCCTTATTAGTAGTTAACCGCATAACGAACAGAATCTCTTTTTTCCCCAAATCAGAAATTTAAGATACAGATAGACCATTCTGCTTGAAACACTTGAACAACTGCAATGAAAGCAATTATGAAGGATGCCAATAAATGGTATTTAAAACCGAGTGGGATTACCAAGATGAACTTGCAGCAGCCGATAAAAGTGAAAAGGCAATATCATTTAATTGCATCCTGTGCATGTGAAATTTTCCAGTTGAATTTGCAGTGCCTTGCGGTTATCAACACCTCCGCAAAATCCCGGCAACTAACCAGAAAAAGGCACGTCAGAGGAAAAATCAACCTTTGCTGTCAATGGATGGCGATGGCTTGCTGTTGTTATGTTTTCCCTCTCGCTCTCCGCTTGACTTGATTTATGTGGCTTTAATGAAGTGCATGAAGCGTTGAAGGGTTTTGCGGGGAGAGGGGCGAATATAGGGTGGCAGTGGTTTATGCCAACCGCAGATGGCAGGACTCTACCGAGGTCTGCACAAAGGACACCCAACAAAGTTAAAGTTATAAGCCAAAAGCGCGTTTGCAGCTCGCTTTTTTTTTTTTTATCCCTCAACCAACCATTTTCAGATTCTGACATGGCTAACCTCTGAACGGAATAGCAGCTCGAATCTGACCACCAAATGACTGCAACTAACTGCTGTTGAACTTAACCTCAAACCTAATAAATAGCTTAATTAGTCTAGTGAGCATGTGTGTGTGTGTGGTGTGTGTGTGCCTGTGTGTAAGTGGGTCCTGTGCTCTCACCTTTGATCCTGAGGAGCTCAGGGAGCACAGCCAGCTGACCCACAGCCCCATTACACATTTAAACGGTTGGCAGCCGGAGAAGGTCCTGCGAATCCTGTCTGGCATCGGAAAAATGTTGGTCGAGCTTTTATCGGGAGGTAAATGTCTGGAATTGCTCGCAATTGCATTTGAAATGCTCAAATGGCCATCAAAATAAGTTTTAAATACAACTCACTGTCGGAATTCAGACTTTAATTACCAGTAAATAAAGTTGCTTTTGTTTCATTAACCCCTCACTTTGAAATCCAAGGATTCCGATTGCATACATTACCACCGATTTTCTTTTTCAATTTCAAAAGATATAAATTCCACAACCGCTGCAGCGCAAATTAATAAAAATTGAATTATTTGACAGACATCCCGCTTAAATCAAAGACCTAAACGGGGGGGAATTTAATCCAAAAATTCCATTCGAATAAACTCTGATTTACAGTCAATGGGTTTTTTTCCTCGATTGTGGAAAATCCTTCACAGAAATTAAGAGTGTAAAAGGCGGCCAAACACAAAAAACCAATTTATAAAAAGGGCAAGTACACACAAACAAATACACACGAGCATACTTTCGGCTGACGACTTAATTATATATACTTTCCTCTTATTTTTTTGTGGAAATCGTAGAGTGTTGCTGGAAAATGAATTGGATAAGCAAGGGACGCGGCCCACGTGCTTAAATGTTGCACAAAAATGGTTGTTTTTTGAGCCCCGCCAACGACGCTATTATTGTTTCTGCTGCCGCGTTGTCCACTTTATAATTATAGACGTCAGTCAGGCATTTAACCAGTATTCGCCGTTGTTGTTAGTGAACTCCGTGGCGGCAGGAGCGAAATTGTTGCCGGTCTCGTCGGTTTCAATTTGTGTGGGTCTCACGTAGCCGCCGACAACCACACACACGTACTTGCACTTACACCATTTGCCACACAAATGCACAGTCGAACTTCTAAGCATTAAATTTTGAAGTTTGTTCCACGAAATAGTATTTTTAATTAAAACTTTTACTTCTGCAACTAAAGTTTACTGTCAGAAATATAAAGGTATGATTAACTTAACATATTATAATTTCAAAAGACGTTTGAATTAGCGTCTTACAACAATAAAATATTGTGTTGGGGTTTCTAAACATCTAGAGATTTAAAAACAATACAAATGGTGCTTAAAAGTATGCAATGATTTTTAAATGAATGCATTTTACGAACGGACTTGTTTGATGTCTTGTTCCATTTGTTATTTAGTCCTTTTCAGTGAAGTTTGACTGTACACACACTCAAATAACCCTAAACATGAAAACAAAACAGTTATTGCCGACGTTTCTGCCCATGGTTGTTGTTGCTGGACACGCGAAATAATTGCTTCATACATAATTATCGCGAGCCCCCCCTTAACCCCTATCCGGCCCACTTATTTGGCGCTCCGGGTTTTTGGTTTTGCAGATGTTTGTTGGTGTTTATGTTACAGCTTGCCATGTGTTTATGTGTGTATGTGTGAGTGTGGGAATATGCGTGTGTGAGAGAGTCCTGCAATTTTGTGGTCTGGCGCCTATTTTTCGTTCGCCACACAAAAGTATGCGACGCATTTTAGTATTTAGCTATGGCACATTGTTGGTTTTTCGTTAGAGAGAGAGCGGGATGCACAGAGGTGCGACAGAGATGGGTGCCAAAACAAATTTGGCAAATTAAAATGTATAAAGTAACAAGGATGTTTTTGTTAAACGATACGCACGCGATAATTCATATAGAGAGGACATTAAAACCTGAGCTGGTTCGAGTGAAAATTTAATTGCAAAACGCAGGTTAAACTGTAAAGTAAATAAATTAAATTGAATAATTTGAATAGTTACGCAATCTTTTACTGTTTATATACATATCATTCTCATATATTTCTCCCTGCTTAAATTTTTAATTTACGTTTAAGAGTTCCTCTGTTATAAGAGCACAAACAGGACAGCGTTTTAATTAATAAAAGCAATCTGGACACGCCTGTAAGGAAGAGATCTCTTCCAGCCACTCTTGTCGGCCAGATGCCAGATATTTACATAATCGTTTGTCTGTTGGCTTATCCCCAACTCCCCATCTCCTCATCTCCCAGTTGGACCCACTCCTTCACTTTGTGTCTGCCAATCAACGGGGAGGTGAAAAAAGGGGAGCGAGGGGTGGAATCCTGATGGAGAACTACAACTGCTCGAAGGCAGCAGAAGTTACGAAGAACTCCTTGCAAGGCTGTGGATGCAAAAAGGGATAAGTGCAAGGAGAAAGGAGAAAGGGGATCGGAAATCGGGGATCGAATGCAAAGGGAAAGCGAGAAGGGGAAAAACGGCAGGAAGAGCGGGCTTATCGACTTCAAAATCGAATCAAATCAAATCAATTTGCCAGCGCCGCTCGTAATGGAGAAATATGCCAAGTTCCAACTTGGCAAAAACAAACTCGGCAAAATAGATGCAGCCGGGCTTTGTCCGCCTTTCGCTCTCTCCGCTTCTATCTTTTACCTAGTGCACTCATAAATCTCAATTTTCACCGGCAAATGGCTGGCAAAAGTTTTCAGCTGCTTTCCTTTCCAACTGTTTTCCTTTTACCTCGGTTGGCCTTTTCCCTTTTTTTTTTTTACTTTTTTAAAGAGTTTTCTTTTTAAGGCAAGACAAAAGTGCAGGGCGAATATTTAAACACTGCTCGTATTTTTTTTTTTTTTTGGATTTTCAGCTGCACAGCAATTACATGAGGAATGCGAAGGGGGTGGTGGAAAGGGGGGGGAGGGGATTGGTGTTGGGGCAACCAAAACGTTCGCCTATTTTATCTTTATTTCGACCTAGTCTACTTTATCGTCGCACACCGCACTGCAAATATCTTTTGTTTTATTTTGTGGCAAGCGTTGCCATTTCCGCCATAAAACCGAATCCCTTTGCTACCCCTCCCACTCCCCTTCCCCCTCCTCTTACTCCTTCCCCAAAACCCATCACCGAACCCTGGGACCATAAAAAATTAACAAAAACAACGAGGGCAGACAAGAGAAATATTCTAAACGGCACACAAAAAAAAAAGAATGAAAGAAGAGGAGAGGGGTGGGGGTGGTAAAAAAAAAGGGTAACATAAAGCTCTCTTGCCCACAAAAATCGTAAAAAATTAAAAGTATCTCGCAGATACTCTCGTCCGGCAACAACAGTTGCACATGACCGAAAAACGAAAGGCGAAGGGCGAAAGGCGAAAGGGGAGGAGGCCGCTTTCACTTCTCGGCACAGTCTGTGCCATAAATATTGCTCTATGGTTTCGGTCATGCAACTAATTACATTTGCATAACTGTGCGAGGTCCTTTTTTCTTCGTACTTCGTCCTTCTGCCTGCCTTCCTGCCACCGTTTGCCAAGCATAAAAGTCGAAATACCAAAATAAAATAGCAGTTCCGGTTAGACAGATGGCAAAGCGAAAGTTAAGTTAATGAAAACGAATCGAATTAAATAAATAAAATCCAATATGAAGTTAACAGTTGCCCAGCAAAATAAACACACAGATAAATTTATATATGCGTGTACCTATATATTTATTTTTTCCAGCACTCACAGCCACGTTAACAATCATACTTTTCTGGGTAAATTTGCTGAAGCGATTGCATATTGACGCGCTCAGATGTATTGCATATTTGGTAAACAATGTGCTGCTTTAATAAAGTGCAGTTTTGTGCTGCATAAATTGAATTAATTAAAGCCAGCGTTGAGTGGAATTTAAAGTATGTGGAGGGAAACCCATTTCGTGGTTCCTTTCTGAAAATATTTTTGGTGTCCTTTCTTAACGATTTATGGAAAAATGCTTTGTGATAATGCCAGTAAATTCTTCTTTCGTATTCAAACTTAAAGTATGCATAATTACATAAATGTAGTTAACTTCTGAAACAGCTGATGTTTATCTTAAAAGTTTCTCTTAATTTTTGTGCTGATTTATTTATCCAATATTTCGCTGAATTTAATCTCGTAATCCCCGAATCTCCCGCCCCTCGGAAAGCATAAGCATAACCCAGCGGGCATCTCAATTTAATTCACTTTAAGCGACAAGACAAAATGCTATAATTAATTAAGTGCATGCACTTTATGCCAGAAGTCGGCTAGGGGCATCCGCATTTGGATGGGTGGTTTTAGCCGGGCGGTGGGGCTAAATCGCAGACGTTTAAAGGCGAAACCGCACAATCAGCTAAATAGCAATTGCTGGGCTGTTGGGCTGTGTGGCAAGCTGGCTAAAAGGGGGTGAAAAGGGGAGGAGGATTTCGAAGGTAGAGGGAAAGGGCTCAAAGGGGCGATGGCGACTGAAAGCCGCGACAGAAGGCGTCAAGTGACATCGACACCCGAATGCCAAACACCTGACAGCCACCGCGGGGGAGCCCCCAGCCAAAACCACCCAACTATCCAACCACCCGACTATCCAACCACCCAGCGTCAACTTCATTTTCCCAGTCGAGTTTTGTTGTCGAGCGGTGGCAGGAAATGCGAACAGCGAACGGTGAACGTTGAACGGCGAATAGAGAGTGTGTGGCAAATTAATTGACACTGCGCCAAAATGTTTGCCAATATTATTGGCAGCGGAAACTGTTGGTTCAAGATCGCCTCAGTTGAGAGGGCAAGTGGTTCGTTCGATTTACTATACCATATATATGTATATGGACTCAGCGAGTGGGGTGGTTTGCCAGTCGGTGCCAAACTAATTAAAGCTGATTGCCAAATGATGATGACTCACCTCTTGCCGACTGAGCGATCTATTTGTGTTGCAAGTTTGGACTTGGTAAACAAATCAGTCTAGTGATTTGCTTTGTCATGCATTGGAGACGTGTAAAGTTGAGGTGGGATTGAAATCCTTAAAATATACAAGTTGAGGGAAAACTTAGCTTGAAACTTATAAAAAACCATTTTGGGGTTTGAAGTTGACTTTATCACGTGTTGGAAAGCATAGGTAGGTGTAATTTAAATGAAACTTGTTATTGATTCAAGTTTCTTATTATATTTTAAAGCATTTTTTTATTTCTAAGTATCATAACTTCATAGAAATAACAACCATGAAGCTCACTTTTAATCAAATTTTAGTTACCCTATGTGCTAATCCGCTACGCGATTCAAAGGCCTGAAGGAATTTTTTCAAATAAAATCGCAAAAAAATGTGCGTCGGACGGCAGTTTTTATCGATGGCCGTACAGACGATGGCCAGAAAACAAGAGTGGTCCCAGTGCGATGGCTTTGGACTCCTCCCACGCGGACGTTTGGCTTTAATCCATTGACCAATTGAGGCGCCACGGCCACGAGCTATTCCCTCGATTCTGGTGGCTCGACTGCCAGGATGTCTGAATGTCGGGATGTCGGGATGCCGGGATAGTCGATCCAGGATGCAGGACTTATGGGAGGGGATGCTGGGATGCCGGGGCAGATATTAACATGCGACGGCTGCTGCAACTCAGCGCAGCTGACAAAATGGCCAGTTGGCCAGTTGGGAAGTTGGCTTATGGCCATGGCCGGCAGTTGCCGCCAGTTCGCCAGTCCCCATGGCTTCCTGTAAGTGATCAATGTTTGTCTATGCTCTGCGGTGTGCCAAAAAGCCGTCCCCACTCGCAAAAGTATGCGTCCTGGCCAGTGGCCACTGGTCATTTGTTTGCTCCTGCAGCTCCCGGGATTCCCCAATCCCCCCAACTCCCCTTTCCCTCTTTATAACCCCCCCTTTCACATCAAAATCCAAACATACCTTACCAACCCCTTCATCGTGTTGCAGAAATTGCCTTTGTAAACATGCATAAATTGTTGCATACTTTTGGGCTGGATGCGCTTCGAGTTGCACTCGTCCTGGTTCGTCCTTTTTGCGCCCCCTCCCCCTCTCTCCCACTTCCCCCCGAAAAAGCAGCGTTGCTTAGCCTGTGATTATGTTTGTAGAGCCTGCTAGGACCTCGCCCACCGATACAAGTCCTTCGCCAGCGTCGCTCGTTAAGTGCCACTGACTTATTTGCCTTGTCACCGTGTGGGTGGACTCGCCTTTGTACACTGCCGCTCAACTGAATAGGTTCATGATCTCAGAGGAAGTAATTTGTCTATAATTCCTAAACCAGTGAACCGATTTCCATAATTTTTTTTTTCTTTAACTCTTGAATCATTTTATAATAAAATGCTGAAGAAGGTTTTTCAAAAACATATTATTTATTCCTTATATAATTTTTCTTCTGAAAGGTTAACAAAATTCATGATTTTTTTTGGGTCATCTGAATAGGTTCAACCTGAAACAATTAACATTATTTAGGTAACCAAGGATAATATTCATATTTTTTGAACTTAGCTGATACTAATGAACATTTTTGAAGTAAATTTTACTAATTTTAATCAAAAGTGAACCCTCCGTTGTCCGATATAACATCAAATACACGATCGGGAAGCGAGCTATACAAATTGTGCAGTATTTGCAGTGAAATTGTTATCCAGGCTGTTTTTATTGCCTTAATTAAAGTTGTTTTGCAATAAAATTATCTGCCTCCTTCATATAGCTTGCGCGATAGCAACCCCCATACGTTTTCGATTATATTAAGGTCAGGTGAATATGGGGGCCATTCAAGTAAGTCCACATTTTGAGCCTTAATCCACTCTTTTACCACCCTAGCTGTATGATGGGAGCGTTATCCTGCTGGTAAGACCATTTGATAAAGTGAAAAGTATTTAAAAAATCAGGAAACGCAGCCTTTATGATAGATTTGTAGGTTTCCGCGCTCGTTTTGCAAGTAACAAATTAAAGGTCGCAAGTGCCAAAGACTGATACCGACCCCCACACCATTACCCCACCCTCACAGCTATGTCGACGGCTATGGAAATGCTCTTCCTTTCGAAGATCGTGATAATAATAGTTGTAGCTATTGATTTACGCTTCTAAATTAAATTGATTTTGGTGTGGGGGTCGGTATCAGTCTTTGGCACTTGCGACCTTTAATTTGTTACTTGCAAAACGAGCGCGGAAACCTACAAATCTATCATAAAGGCTGCGTTTCCTGATTTTTTAAATACTTTTCACTTTATCAAATGGTCTTACCAGCAGGATAACGCTCCCATCATACAGCTAGGGTGGTAAAAGAGTGGATTAAGGCTCAAAATGTGGACTTACTTGAATGGCCCCCATATTCACCTGACCTTAATATAATCGAAAACGTATGGGGGTTGCTATCGCGCAAGCTATATGAAGGAGGCAGATAATTTTATTGCAAAACAACTTTAATTAAGGCAATAAAAACAGCCTGGATAACAATTTCACTGCAAATACTGCACAATTTGTATAGCTCGCTTCCCGATCGTGTATTTGATGTTATATCGGACAACGGAGGGTTCACTTTTGATTAAAATTAGTAAAATTTACTTCAAAAATGTTCATTAGTATCAGCTAAGTTCAAAAAATATGAATATTATCCTTGGTTACCTAAATAATGTTAATTGTTTCAGGTTGAACCTATTCAGATGACCCAAAAAAAATCATGAATTTTGTTAACCTTTCAGAAGAAAAATTATATAAGGAATAAATAATATGTTTTTGAAAAACCTTCTTCAGCATTTTATTATAAAATGATTCAAGAGTTAAAGAAAAAAAATTATGGAAATCGGTTCACTGGTTTAGGAATTATAGACAAATTACTTCCTCTGAGATCATGAACCTATTCAGTTGAGCGGCAGTGTATGTGTGTGTGTAACGAGCGTGTGTCCCTATAGGTGTGTGTGTGTGGTTTTAAGAGTGGTCGCCCGCAAGTAGGCTTTAAAATGTACAAAGACGTCCTGTTTAGTTGATTGCCTTTAAAATTCATTGATTGTAATAGTGAACTTAAGTCGAATTTCCATTCATTTACGGTTAAGCTAATCTATTGTCGCAGCTAAATGTTAGCCTGTATTAGAAAGGATCTTTGTTATACCTGTATCCGATTTAAAGCCTAAAGAAAAGCAAGATTATTTAATACAATTCCCGTTCAGCTCATAAATATCAAGGAAATAGCAAAAGTTGCAAACGGAAATCTGCGAAAAGTGATTAAACTTGAACTACTAAAAATTGATTGAGTAGCCTGGAGATATTTACTAAGTGAACACGTTTTCAATTGATTGCTCGAAGATTGAATGTTTCAATTGGAAACATTTTTATGATGTGTAAAACAGTACAACAATTGCTTTTATTTATCATGTGGTAATAACTTAAAGTCATTGCATATACAACAGCCTTAATCCTTTACTAGTATTTTGCACATTCCTTTAACAGCTTGTATGTATCATATATACAAGGATAACACTTCCTTAACTCGCGCCCATTCCCCAGTTTTATCTTTAAAGTTTGCCCCAACTTTTGTCAAGCCCCACCTGATGAAGCTCACTGGTTATAATGGCGAGGACTGGAACTTCCGCTCGGCGGTCGGAAAATGCCAAAGGACCCCACCCTCTATAGCATTCAACCTCCTTTTCGGCTACGTGTTGTATTCGAATGCACACGCTGTGCGCTTAATTTCTCAATAATACGCGCCAACACAAGGCGAGAAATTTGCCTGATAAGCGGTTTCCCCGGAGCTCCAAAACTCTCACCCCCTTTCCCCTTATCACCCCTCATCCAATTCCTCTACTGCCTTTCAACCCATTCACGCCTCAAGGCAAAACCCCGGAGCCGATAAAACCAAATGCACAGTGGGCCACAAAAGGGGGGGATTGGGTTGGAACCAGACTACAGACTTCCGAGGAGGAGACAAAACTCAGACATTTTATTGGCCTGGCCCGACAAAAGCAGGGGGCCAAAAATGGCTGACTGAGGTAAATGGCAACGCCTTGCGGAATGCAAGGGAAATAATAATGGCGCCCAACAGCGAGCTGCATCTGAGGTCCCGTCGAGTGTGGGCCAATTAAAGACCCCAAAAACCAACAGCTACAACAAAAATCATTAAAAGTGCGAGAATACAAATAAAGGAAAAAGAATGAATGAAACGTTGGAAGTTTCAACTGCTTTTTAAAGTCGATTGTGGCGCTCATTGAAATTACACTCGAGCAACCGCTTCTCCGACCTTTCTCCACTCGATTTCTTTTCATATAATAATTGCATACTTTGCGGTTGCGGTGAGCAGGACGAAAAGGAAGTCATATTGGCGATAGAGGAAGAACGAAAGGGAAGCACTGGCTGAAACCAGAGCAAAGGAACCAATATTTACACTTTAAGTTTGCGTGTTAAGTGGATAAATTAATTGCTCGGAACTGTTTCAATGCTATCAAACTTATTGCCAAGCCAAATGGCAGTCTTGAAAGCCAGAAAAAGGCATAATATTGCTGGGATTGGCCACTTTCGAACTATTAAGTCAATTGTGGCCAGTTTTACGTATATTTGAACAAGCCAACCAAAGTCGTGTTTAAAAACGGGAAATATTTGCCAGAGATTTAAAAGGGGTTGCAAATGATTTTAAGCTCTTTACTTTTAATTGAGTTTCAGTTTAATAATATTTCAGCTTAAATCTATAATAAAGTTAAGTGAATGTTGTGTTCTCCCATTTTCATCTCCGCATTTTGCTGCTGTTAAACTGTTATCATAGTTTCAAACTTTATAAAAAGGATTTACACGCTTTTTTCTGTTCTGTTCTCCCTTTAATTTTTTCCGGGAAATCAATTTTTCCCCGCCGTTCCTTCAGCGCAGAAACGCGGATTCTTTGGCAAACAAGCAAAAGTTATAATTTGCCATATAGACACATGCATTAGGGATGCGTGACGATGGAGTGGTTAAATGGGAAGGTCCTGGCTGCAGGAATTGGTCTTCCTCTACCCATTTCCATTCCCATTCCATTTACTTTTCCCAGGGCGTGTGCTTCATGCTTTTGCACGCGAAATTGCTCGGAAGTAATTTTGTTTACCTTTTATTTTGCGGTAATTGTTTGCATATGCAGCTGGCAAAATTGTCCTCCGATGGATAACAAAAATATATATAGCGAACTGTGTGCGCAATTCGATCCGCGAACAGCTCCCCGAAAATATCCTTCGGCGGCAGGAGCTGCTGCTCCGTTGACCGACTCCTGTTAGAAAAGTGAGTAACATGCTGCTAACTTGCAGGTAACAGACAACAAGAAGCGGAAGTGCGTGTGCCAGTTGAAAAGCTTTTCTCCCCTCTCGATAGAACCCACTTTTCACGCAGGAAGTGCCACAAAACAAGACACTCAAGTAGGGTATTACTTAAGTCGTTGAAGGAGAGAGATTACTTAAAACAAGTTCAACAAATAAAAGGTGCTTTATGCAATATGATCATGCAATCAAAAGAAATATTTTTTCTCAAGAATATGTTAACGTTATGCCACTTTTCTTTTATGAATCTTGTAGCTAATTAAAGATTAAGCTGTATATTATTTAAAAATCATTTTACCCACTTATTTTTATGGAAACCTTTCTTACCTTCTTTACAGGGCATCAAAACAGATGTCGAATGGCAGGTAAAGTTAGCGCTGGCGACCGCAGTTTGTTTTTAGCTTTTGCCCGGCCAGGTGCTTTGATAAAGTGCAGTGCCCGCAGCATAAACAACGAGGATATGTGGCCAGGATGCCTCCTCCTTCTGCGGCAGTCCAGCCACTCCTCCGCGACTGTTTTGTGGGCGTGGCCAGGGCGATACTAGCACGTGTTTTTGCCCGTCGAGTGCTTTCGGTGGCCGTTAATTGAAATGCATGTGGTGGGCTTCGCAGCGGATTGGGGGGAGCACTTGGACCCCCAAAGGGCGATGGAGGCGTTGACTGGCCCTAAAAAGAGGCTAAAGGTGTTTTCGGTTAGTCTCGGAGTGAAAAAGCAAGTTTACCACGATGTAAAGCTACCCATTGTTTGCAGGAAGGCAAGGTCCCTAACTAAACTGCAATCCAAGGTGACTTGGGATAGGATATATGCATCACTTTTAGAAATTATTTTACTTCATTCACTGATCTAAAATTCTATTTTAAATTCATTCAATCTACATTTCAATAAATTTGTTGTTTATTAAGTGTTCAATTTCCAAAGAAATTTAATAATAGGACATAGACGTATTTAGTTATTAAATTAAAATAAGTTGGATCATTTTTTTCAGATTTTTTGCAATCCAATGACTTAAATGTTTTCTAATTAAAAGAAGACTCAACTTTTTTAAGACTTACACACAATTTTAAGTAAAGTCCAGGGTACTTCTTGGATCCTTAGTGATCTTAAAGTCACTCCTACAATCAAGAACTATACTTGTGGTTACTCTTTCGTTTCCTGGCTTTTTGTTCGACTTTCATCTCGGGGCGTTTCTGTTGTTTTAATCCCCCCTCCACCCCCCACTTCCGCCCCCTGCCACGCCCTCTTCACATTCCCCCACTTCCTAAGCCCCCAGCGCCTACTTCATCGAGTGCTTCGTGTTTACTTTTTGCACGCACATTTAGCCGTCGGCAGTTGGATTCATTTTTGCCTGTGTACTCCCGTGCGTGTGAGTATCTATGTGTGTAGGTATCTATGTGTGTGAATATCTGAGGATGTGTGTGTTTGCCAGTTATAACACGCACATTTCGCTTCGTGCAGTTCAAGCGGTTTCTAATTTGCTTGCCGCTGGCTGTAGCAAATTCTAATTTATTTGCAAACTATGTAACGCACTTCCCCCTCCATTCCCCTTTTTCCCCTCTTTTCCCCACCCCTGGATTTTCCGACCCCCCAGCGGGAAATTGCAACAGCAAGGGCAAAGGTCGCAGCAGGAGCAGGTGTGTCTGCTCTGCGAGTTTTCGGCAAAGCGTTGATTAAAATAACGCCCTTTGGAAACAAAGCGTCTCGGGGAAAAATAAATAAAGTGTTCCAGTGGCGCCGAGGGGGGTAAATATGTTTTACAGGTGTTGAATACTTTGGTAAACTACTGAAATTAAAGTGCTGCCAAATTAATGAGATCAAGATTGGAAAAACAATGCCAAACGAAAATATAGTACGGTAATATTTTTATAATTTTATGTATCGATAAACTCAGTAATTAGTGTTATGTTCACATTGTTTGGCTGAACAAAAAACTGCAACATTAATGGTAGGAGTATATAATCTATATAACATATAATGATCATCCCATATTTGCTTCCATATACAATCATGAAAAGATTTCAGTTCAGATAAAGCGCATTCACTTGAACATAATCCCCAGTTAACTTTCCATTGGGTATTATCTAATAACAATGCATCTCGATACTGCATTAACTTGGATATTTGGCATCCCATCAGGATCCGTCTGCTCAAATGTCAATTACAAGTACTTAATAACGGATATAGGGAAGTCAGCAATATCGGGGCCATAGCAAGTTGACTATGCAGGATATTTGTAAGCCTTCAAGTCTCGTTTTAGGACAGACAAAGTCCTCTCTTGTGCGTTCGTATAATGCAGAAGACCTACCGAAATGCCTATCCATTCAGTCAACATCAGTCAGATTATGTCCTCATCTACACACACACACACACACAAACAAACAACTACACACACACTAAACGAAAAAAGGAACCCAGAGTTGAAGTGGAGTTAAAACATTTTCGAAAAGACTTAAAAACTTCAGCTTGCTTGCTGCTCCTGTTTGTTGGACGGAAAAAGTCGAAAATCAACGAGGCCTAGGCTCAATGCAATCAATGGCTTAAACCAGAGCAAAATCGGTCCGGAGAGCGGGATGGCTGATAACAACAATAACGGCAGCAGCAAAACACGAATAAAAACTCCAACAACTTGTCAAACAACCAGGCCACTTTACACAGATTGAGATTGCAGGCAGCTGAGAATTTCATAACAATTTCTGCTTCTGCTGGCAGACTGGGAGACTGGCTTTTGGCCCGGCACAAAGTAAACAGTGTTTGGGCCTAAATCTATGCAGTGCATTTTCACCAGAGGAGGAACGGGGATGGGATGGTAAAAATCTTGCTGATTGAATGGCTGCTCCCACTCAAGCTGTCTACCTGGATCTTAGCCGGTATCCAAGCAACAAATTGACAAAAATTGAATAAAAATAATGCCGGGCCTGGCTTGGCTTTCCCAGGATTTTGCATGCGTATGTATTATAGTATAATGGTTATGGCTTGAGCCAGGACAACCACTAACACCGCCACAGCCACTGCCAGCCAGCATCCTGAAAATATGGCCAGGTGGCTTTAGCTTATGCAATCCTGCAAATGGAAATATGTTGTATATATTTATCGCTCGCATCGCCTGCTTTTCAAGTAATATGGAATAGCAAAAAGTTGCGCTAGGCAAACTCGATTGCAACACTTGCACAGCCAACCAACTGACACAAGCGCACCCCATCCACTCACACACATGTTTTCAGGGCACACTGGTTGGGAATTTTATAATTTATTGGAATTTTTTATATGATTTATAATACAACATATAGTATTTTTTTTTTTTTTTAGTTATACCCAGACTTAACGTATTAAACCTGTATTAATTATTTATTCTAAAGAGTATTAAGGTGTAGGGAACCACTTCACATGATTGTATTTTTATTTAAATAAATACATTTTTGTCCCACTGTGCAGTGCAATGCATAGTGAACATTTGCGCCTACAAGCGGGCAATAGATTTTGCAATCTGCTCTGTATTTGCGCACATGATTTTTCTCACTCAACGTGCGTTTTCCACGATGTTGTTCCCTTTTCCGCGATGTTGTTCATTTTGTTGTTACTCGTGCTACTTATCTTTGCTTTGGGAAAAGGGATGAGTAAGTATTTCACGAACTTTAAGCCTTTATTATCCGCGGTACATAACAACTTTTGAATAACTTTTGCCGTTTTTTTATTTATTAAGCAGAGTCTGGTCTATATATCAGATCTTCTGAAAATTCTTTTTGTTATGATTTTATTCTTATAATTTTAGAACAAATGTTAGGTTAAAAACCCTATAAATAAATATACCTGCTTTACCAACAGAACTTGTTTTTAGAAATCTCTCTCTAAATACCTTTGAAAACCCCTGAGGACCTCGTTAAAGGATATTCTCTGGTCGTTATATCTCTCCATGTTTGATTTGTCCGCAGGTTGTGTGAAGGAGTGGCCCCCGCAGGATGGTTTGTGAAATGTGCATATGGAAGGTGGCTGATGGTGGCGGGGCCACAGGACAGGAGCTCCAGGACCCAGATGCCCGCCGGTGGGTGTGACGTGGCCGACGGCCGGAGTGGCATCATAATGCTAATGATATTTGCCTTAAAGAATGGCAGCGGAGTCGGGTTACAGGTTAGCAGCTGCTGCTGGGGACTTTAGTTGATGAAAAACTCTTTAGAAATGCATTAGTAATTTTCCATGGCCCGTCGGTTGGCCAGGTCCTTCGTCCTTCGTCCTTCTGCTGTCCCTCCCACGGTTGTGTTTTTGTTTTCACAGGCTTTCACAGTCAATTGACCAATGAAATGTGCAGAGGAATGAAGCGTGGCTAATGTGAAATTGGCGATAGTAGGGCCCTTTTAATGGTGCGATGATTTGGATTGCCTGTATCATAAAAGCCATGTGATATATTCAGCAGATTCTAGATATTTTTTTTGCAGTTTTCATTAATTTAAAACTCAAGCTGTCATTGCCATAAGTGGTTGCAAAGTTATTTAAAACTTTAGTTAATTATGGCCAGAAGGCAATTTCATTAACGGTTTTAAATTTTAAACATTCGTTTTGCTATCATCAATAAAATTATACAAATAATTTTAAGAACCAATTTAAAATCATTCAATTACAACTAAAGCCATAATAATAAGTCAATTTTGATATCTTTTTTAATATCAATTTTTCAATATCACATAATGATTATTTGTGTTTCATTATTCAAATTAAATGCATTTATAAAAGCCGAGTTAAATTTGAAAAATGAATTAAAAAGCTTTGAAAGCTACAAATAAATAAATTACTAAATGGGTTCCACTCGCATTTTAATGTATTATTAAAAATCAAAAACAAATTTTAATATGCAAATTACAAGCGTCGAAACAAATTCTAAGTAATAATCGTAATTGACAGCTCATTTCATTCGAAAGATTAAATAACAGTGCTAAAAGCACATTTAATCCCGTCACAATAATATTTTAGGATGCAAATAAATACGAGCAACTAGCAAATATTGAAAAAGCCAATGGGAAAAGGTCATAATTGACAGCTCATTTGATTTGAATCATTTAAAATGGTATTTAAATTGAATTCAAAGCCATCCAAATCTGCTTCATATTAATAAACAGCAGTGATAATTTCTATGAGCTGTGTTAAATGGCCAATGGGGGCGATTGGATTTAATTTGTAGATATTTGATTGTATAAATATATTTTAAATTTAAAATACAATCTGAAAATACATTTTTAATAATTCATATAAATTAAACAACAGTTTTTTAGCTGGTTAAGAAATATAAGAACGCAAGAAATATGTTATTTTGCAACATGTTATTGGTTTTTTTGCCTTTTCAGCATTTATGTGCCTCATAAAATTTCTGCTTTGTCGTGATGCAAGTGGCTTTTTGCAATTGCTGTCGAGACATAATTAAATCATGAGGGTAAGGAAAATGTCGAATGGGTGAGCCACCCCCCCAAACCCCACCAACACTCGATGCCAAGTGGAATCGTGATAATCATGTAGTCGATGCTGATGGCAAGGGCGTGGATAATCGTAACAATTATCAGCGATGAGCCTGCGACACTTGACGACAAACATTGTCACGCTTTCTGCCCCCCAACCAGCCAACCTTCCACTCGAACTTGCCCCTTCCCCTCACCCTTCTCCTTTCCCCTTCGTAAAATCCCCAACCTCCAAGGGGGCGATAAAATTTTGTTGCCTTGAGTAACGCTTAACGATTGTGTTCATTGACTTTGCTCTAACGATTTTGTTGAGTAGGCTAATGTGTCAGGACGGGCCCTATGCCTATTTTAGCCACTTTCCGTCCATTCCGTGCTTTTTGGTAACTGGGATGTAGTAGTAATAGTAGCAGTAGTAGTGTGTGTGCGTGTGCCGACTGGGGTTATCGAGCTTATCGGCCAATAATTCCCTGATAGCGCATTGCGCACATTCGACTGGCCCCCATGAATCAGCCGTTCGATCCGTGAGCGTGATTTGATAACTGGCATTTCGGCTTTATCTCTCCGCCTCCGCCCACTCGACGTGACATACCAATAAATAAATTCGTTTAGTGTAGGGTACTTCAGATTATCATGGAGGTAAAGGTATTTAAATGAGTTATAATACTACTTAAACAGCTGTACTTGACATAATATTTAGAAAGCCTTTATGAATTTTATAAAGTTTTATAGATTTAAAATTTTAAAAATTCTAAACTTATCCTAAACCAATTAAAAATATACTTCAGAACTTTAACTTTAAATCTACTTTCCCTTGTAGTTTATTTAAAAGTCACCATAACTCATTGGCTTTCCTCGAGCGCAAAATTACCTATTAATAAAACCATACATTTCGGCATTTTATTGCTGTGTCACCCGGCTTATCAAAGTCAAATTGAAATCGCTATAAAAGCACGGCAGTCAACTCTGTTCACTTAGTTGCAGAAGCTTCGCGGAATCGATGGGCTTTGTGCATCGCAGGGCAACTAATAGTATTAATTAAAATCATTGAACAAGCCGAGCTCGGCGAATAAATTATAATAATTGACAGTGCGCGAGCGATAAATAAAAAAAGGCAGGAATAAATACAAAATAATGCCGAACATTGTCGCAATGAAACTGAGCGCCTGCTATCCGATCCTGGCGGGTGAAAAGGGTCACAAGGACGAGGCGAATATCTTGGTGCTGGACCAATTGGCACTGCAGCAACAAATCACAGCGAATTTCATTTTCCATGCGATTTCGAACTACAAAAAGACGCCGTCCGAGCGAAAAACCCTGGACTTCATTGCCAAAAAATGGCTGCAGATCCAGATGCTGTGGCGCGAATTCCGGCTGAGGGATAAGCAAATACGGCGGCGCGGCCACAAGGATGTGCACTTCCTGGAGCACGGCTACTTCCAGCAGGAGCTCTTCGAGCTGGTCCACGAAAAGTATTCCACGGCCCGTGGATGCCTGAGTCGCGACAAAAGAAACCTACGGCCGTAGTTTGTTTGTTCAGCCCACAAGGACAAGGGCCCCAATAAAAAAGCATAAAAGGAAAAGCCTGAAAGGGAGCGGCAGGCAAAAGGATGAGCCAACCAAGAATCGGACGTGTGAAAACTTATTCCCCCGAAAAACACGCATTTCATACGGGATTGTGTGAGTGTTTGTGTGTGTGTGTGTGTGTACACACTGCACTGAGTCAACAGTTCTCATTCCCTGAGATGATATCCGTCAACAGCGATTCGATTTCCATCTCCATTTCCATTTCTCCATTTGGAAATACCAATACCAATACCAATACCAATAGCAATGGGCAATCAATCTGACTGGACGGCCAATGATTGATTGCACTCGGCGAATGCTTATCACAATTATTATGATTTGCCAAAAGGTTATACCAGTCATGCTGATGACCTCCAAATGAATTGCTATCCCCCAAGGACATAAAGATTTCTAGGTGCACATGTCCTAGTCACCCTTGAAATGAAATTGAAATTTGAATAAAATGCTTATTAAACTTTACGCCTTCAATCAGCAATAATCAGGTAGACACTTCTAAAAATATGACCAGTTCGCTGGGGAATTCCTAGTTGGGCAACCGAAAAAACACTTGAGCGATTATATCAGCGATTAGATAATGAGAGCCATGGGAATTCCGTTTTTGAGTGGGGGAAATGCTTAGATGATTACGCAGACCTCTTACAGCTGTCTACTATGACTAACTTAATTTACTACTCGGCAATTATCTTGTTTTTGGCCAGTTCTCTTGCGGAAAAAACAAAGAGAGAATTAATTTCCCTAACCGAATAAAGCGCTAAACAGCTAATAAAAATTGACCACACACACAAAAACAACCTAATTCGATAATTTGTTTTAGATGCCGAAACGAAAGAGCAAAAAATCCTGGCAGTTGTATCAACGTTTTGGCCATGGCCATCGGCTTATATCTAATTTAGCGCGATTAAGGGAGCTGTGAAAGAACCTAACCAAAGAAAAAAAACAGCGAAACAAAATCGAGGGCAGGCCACTAAACTGAATTTATGGGTGCCGGCTGCTGGCAATATCCCCAATCCCCAATTCCTATCCCAAGGTGCCGCCGGAAGGAAACCCGATGTTGACAAGAATAATGTCCTGATGGCGGGATATTTGCAGATGTTTTTGGGGGAAAGAGAAGTCCTTTTGCTTAGGAACACATGAATATTTTTGGGGATTTTGATAGCATTAAATGTTTTGTTAAATACAAAAACTTTAATGCAAATTGCAGCTCAGAAATTAAAACCTCATCTTCAAATTTTGTTTCAAAAACAATTAAATAACTATCCTTTTAAAAACTTTACCTGCAATGAAAGCAAAGTTTATTCTGCAGTAGCCTATGCAAGTTGTTTGATTTTTGAAAACTTCTAGGATTTGTATAAGCCAAATATTCTTTTTTAAGCTTTATAGGTTTTAAGAAAAACTTTTATGGAATACTTTTTAGCTTAAACATAAACCCAATGAGTTCTTAGGTTTGTTAAGTTAACTTGGTTTACTTATTAGACAAGAGTAGTGCTCAAGGAGTTTCAAAAAACCGGCTTTCAAACTAACTGGTAGCAATAATGTGTAATACAATTTTTGGCTAAACTCCTCCAACCACCTCCCAAACTCAATTGTAATCTTCTGCGGCCCAAACCCGCCGCCATAAGTCCAACAATCAACCCAAATTGATGTACATTACAGCCGGGCCGACCCCTCGTGATTCGATGCCAAATAGTCCGCGGCGGAGGAGTAAGAAATAAATTTATGTAAAGCAAAAACAAGGTAGACAGACCCCCGCATCGCGGCAAATAGGCCTTTTAAATGCCGGGTGGCGGGAAAATGAGGCAAAATGGGAGGGAAAGTGTGGGTGGGAACAAAACAAAAAAAAAAAAGAGAAAATAAAAACGTAGCATATTTTAGAGGCTGTGCGCACTTTAATAAGATTTATTAAGTCGCGAAGGACCGCGGCGAGGACCTCGACATTGACTGGGTCCTTGGCAGTGTCTTAACCAACACAAAAAACAACGCAAATAGCCCGGCTTGAATGGGAGGTGGAAAGTGGGAGGTGGGAGGTGGGTGGGATTTGGGCCAGAATGTACCGCGCTGTAAATATTTGTTACTCAACTCTTGCCGCTTGCCGCTTGCCACAGTTTGCGTTTTGTGTTGTCGGCTGTTTGTTTTCTTGTTTGCGTCTTGCTCACAGCTCCACCTCGGCCCCCTTTTTTTCGCCCAGTGTTTATTTTGCAGCTAATAAAAAGTTGATGTGTTGCCTCTGTTCTTGGCTGCTTGCCTTTTTTTGTTCTTGTTGTTCTTGTTTTTTTTGCACCCAGTAAGCTTCTGTTGGCGCCTAAAAAGCGGCAATGAACTTTCACTGTTCGGTGAATTTTTTGTTGCCACTTTTTGGGTTTTTTTTTTGCAATGCTTTGAGGCTTAACATATGACTGGTGCATATGTGTGAGTGCGGCGGGAAAGTCGGTTAAATGGAGCGGCAATTGTTTGTTTGCAAACTTTGGTTTTGCTAGCTCGGGGAACCAAAGATTTGTTTGTTCCGCCGCAGAAGTTTTCCGGCAGCTCGGCTTTGTTGATCTCAATTGAAAATGGGTGGGAAATCTTCGTAATTGCAGCAAAGAATTAATACTATAAAATTGATGAAAACGGCGCAGTTTACCAATGCTACTTCTGAGCTTCATTGAAGAGATAATTGTGTCACTTCCTGGAAATATTTAAGATTTTTTTGTTTTGATAAGATAGAGCAATTTGCTTTGAGTGGTTTGATTAGGAATTATCTATTTAATTCAATTTAAAGGAAATTCTCTGAAAGCTGTCAAGGAGCTTTGTAATTTGTATACAAGAAAAAAACTCTCGAATTACACAAAATTAATTTTGATACAATTAGAAAAAATTAATTCTAAAACAAATAAAATATAAATTTATAAGTTGCTTGATTTACTCAAAAATGTTTGATACATTTGTGTTTTATTTGCAACTTACATTATTTCTTCGACCAATTGGTCAATCTGGCCTGGCTCTAATATCCTAATCTGGGAGCGCTGATCCAAGTCCCTGGCCAGCCGATAGCCCAAAACATATTAGAGGCGAGACTGCAAGCAATTGCTTGGTTTATTTCGGCATTTGCTTGTGTATTTGTGTTGATATCATAAAAAGCAAATTTAATAAATATTTTTGGGGCTTTCAGCGGCAGCAGCAGCGGCAGGCAGTCAACCATTTCAAAAAGCAAAAACAAAAAAAAAAGAGAGGAAAAGCGGAAAAGCGGAAAGAAACATGAAACAACGGAGAGTTGGGACCGAATGGAGCGTCATATAAAATTGATGCCCCTGTCGTCTGGTGGCGCCACCTGTTCGCCCCTCTCTCTCCCACCCAATGTTGCCATCTCTTTCCAACACGCCTGGCAACAAACATACACACACACACACAGATACACACACCCAGTAAATAATGTAATAATCTGGCCGGGTCGTGGTCTCCCTGCGACGACCCATAAACCGAAATTTATGCACGAAATTCAATTATGCTTAAAATGTGGTTAATAGGCCGACTGGCGGAGGCGCCTCCAACTGGCAGCCATGGCAACACAATGGGCCACAATGGGGCACAATGGGCACCCCACGGGAAAAATACGCAATGGTTATGACCTCCCGATTCCCGGCTTTAACCTATCTAACGAAATTTATTAAATATTATACGCCCACCCCCCTTGATTCCTTCTTCTTTCCTTCCCCTGAAATTAGATATCGTTATGTTGTTATTTAATAACAAATTCAGTATTTGTTGTTACTCTTTTTATGGCCCATATGTGCGGGCCTTAACCAGAAATGGTTCTACCGACCGCCAGGAGTTTTATGGACCCCAATGAACCGGTGTGGAAATGTGTCCTTTGTTTCGCTCTTTGTTGTTCTTGTTGTTGATTCGCCTCCTCAAATGGTTTATGGTCTCGGGCGGGACACATCATATTTTCATCTCCTTTTATGATTTAGTAGCGTGTCTGTCCGAAAGTTAAAAGTGCTTTATGAGTGGGTCAGAGTATTACTTTTCAGCTCGGCCAAGGAGTGGGAGAGGAAAAGTTAATACAACTGAAATTGGGTAAATGAAAAATGCCCTATTAGTTTGGCAAAACATAAAATGAAGTGAGTAATGGGTGGGAGAACCCGAAGTTAATTTCCAGAGTATAAAAAGTAGAGTAATGTGCTTTGTTTAGGGCTCACCACTGTTGAAGTGAAATTATCCTGTAGGCCGGAGCAATAAACGAATTAACTGGGATCGAATCGGATCAAACGTGGGTATTTGTCTGCTCACTTGATGGACTTAACACTAACTCAGCTTCTGGCTTTCTACGCACTGCCCTTTAACCCTCATCCCCCGATTCCTTCATGGTCTTCACCAGTCTTTTTCCTCACAATTTAGTCCTGCAGTTGTCCTGGCTGACACTCTGGCAAACGATAACGAAACAAATCCGTGCACATGAACCGAACGCACAACTGTCCTGAATGCACGAGGAATGGACGCTTGGAAGCCATGGAGAAATTCCCGGGTAAGTGGAACAGAAAGACAAACTCAAAGTCAGCTCAAAACTTGCAAAATGATTTTAAATGACACAGGGAATGGCAGACGCAAACACACATTCGCATTCACACACACATCCACGTTCACATCCACATCCACCCACAAGTCCTTCGCTCGATCTTGTTAAGATAAAGTCGCCTTGCAAATATTAACAACAACAACAAGAACAACTATGGCGAGTCCGTACGTTGATAGAAAAAATAAATACTGAGAACAAAATGGCAACAGCAGACAAACGCAAAAACGCCGAAGAAAGAAAGGAGAAAGCGCCTGCAGGTTGTCTAGGCGGTCGAGGCTAAGACAACGGCGACACTAACACACCCACATATGTGTATGTGTGTGAACGAGCAGCCATGACCACGGCCATGTCGCGGTCACAGTGGTTATAGGTAGGGAAAAACATGTATATTTAATACTATGATATAGAATAAATAATAAAAGGTTTTAAAAAAAATAAAACATTTTATGCATTTTACGATATACTTATACTTCAACAAAGCAATTTTAATCGAACAGTTAATTACTTTGTCTTGAAGAAAAGAAAAAACTTTTTAAAATTCACATTTTACAAAACTTCAAAAAGTCAACAACTTGACCAAAAATTAAAAATAAAAACTGGTACAAATTTGAAATGCTGTTATTCACTTTTTTTTGCAAAATTGTCAGTAGGAAACCTCATACAAAAAAAAAAAAAATTTTTTTCTAGGGTAAAAATCCTAGGAAAACAGTTTTAATGACCTGTGAGTTAAATCTCATACAATTTCACACCAATATCCTCTCAATCGATTCATCCCCCATCCTTATCCACTGTGAGTTTTCGTCCTGTCGTGCCTTTATTATAACGACAACGTGAGCCATTTCCTCGCTTTGTACGGCTCCATTTTGCAGTCGCTTTTCGCTTCGTTTGTATCCCCTTGCTCATATTTTTTTTAATCTACTCACAGACATTTTTCTTTCAATGTTTGGCCCCCGCTGCCAAGTTGGAGGAACCCCTCCCCCCTCCTTTGGCCATGAAAGCCTTTTATTCCGCTCTTTTTCTATTTGTCACCCAGATAAGTGTTTTGTAGTATTTTCTAGATTTTTTGCCGTTGTTTCCTTTGATACGCCCGGCGAAGGAAATCCAAATCCGAATCTTAACTGCAATGCGCTACGTGCCTTGTGGCCCCGGCATAACCAACTGTCATGTCAGACATGTGGATGTGCCAGCAGGACCTCCTATCCTCCAATCCCCCAATCCTCCCTCCTTGTGTCCTTGTGTATCCACGGAATCAGTTGCCCAGCTGGCAGTCGGTTCCATTCAACTGGCAACTGTCTTTGCTTCCCCCCTCGAAATCTTCTCCTCCAACGATTTCGACTCCTGCAGGAGTTAAGTTGAGTTGAGATGCCGGCGAACTGCTTCAAATCTTCGGTAATAGATATCAACAACTTTTCGGAACAGGACGAACATGAGACCGCTTTCGAATCCTGCGAATCCTGCTGGCTTCTCCTGTGCGGGTTTAATAGATTGTTCTCCTCCGAGTGCGTTTCCTTTCTCCCCAAAAATGGTGGCATCCATATATGTATGTGTGTGTGAGTATGTGTATGCGTGTGTGTGTGTGGTAAATTAAAAATGAACTTTGGCAGCTCAAATTCATGGTCATGTTAACTTCTTGCTGCACTTGCTCGTGGCTGGTCAACTCAGTTCCCCATCGTTTGTCTTGTTCGTGGCCTCGAGGGTCCTGTTCCTTCTCCTTTCAACCCCCTTTGCCCCCTTAACCCCCCTTAACCCCCGCTCTATCCCCTCCCTCATCTATATCCTTGGTAAGTTAGTTACGGACTGGCTTTCGGAGACCGTATGATAAGATAAAGCTTTATTCTGTTCGCGGTTCTTTGTGACTGCTGTGTCTTCGGTTGAGCAGATTGCAGCTGTCTCCGGCATGTGAATGCATTCTGGGGTTTTTGGAATCATTCTAAGATAGCTGAATGGCTCTAGGTTGTGGCTTACTGGCCAAGGGAATCGGTTTATTTGTCATAATTGGATTATGAACTTAAGAAAGGAAGAAACTAAAAGTTATATGTGATGGTTAATTATATTATCCGTCGGTTGCTTTAATTTTGTTTCAACTTCTTTGTAAAGTTCTTAAATTCCCATTAACCCATAATGACGAAGTGCTTATTTTTCGAATCCAAAAATAGACAGATCATTATCAAGGTTCAAATTTTAGATTTCCCCATCTGAACTTGTTTTGTGGCATAGATTGTCAGATAGATTTACCATCTGTAGATAATGCCTTGGATTGGATTGCCCACTCCTAATCAACAGACACCGGCATACCGTCAGGGAATTAAGACCCTGATAAAGTAAGACTCTGATTTACGACTTGGAATGCTCGAATGGGTTCTCGATAAGATTCAGGGTTGGAAGAGCCACTTCGCTATAAAAGGCCATGGTCTCAATGAACTTGAGTTTAGTGATCGCAGTGAGAATGAATCGTTTGCTTTTGAGCGTGGTGGCGCTGGTCGCCTTGGTCTCCTGTGCCCAGGGACATCCGGACATCGACTTCCCCTTCGGAAGGATCGTGAACGGCGAGGCCGTCGAAATCGAGAGCCACCCGTACCAGGTGTCCATCCAGACGACCAAGGGCTCCCACTTCTGCGGAGGATCTCTGATCAGTTCGGATACCGTTCTGACCGCCGCTCATTGCATGCAATCCTATGCCGCCAGCGAGTTGCAAGTGCGTCTGGGATCCACCTCCAGGAGCTCCGGTGGCGAAGTGGTCACCGTGCGGGCCTTCAAGTACCACGAGGGCTACAACAGCAAGCTGATGGTGAACGATGTGGCCATCATGAAGCTGAGCACCCCCGTCCGCCAGACCAGCAAGATCCGCGCCATCGAGCTGGCCGATTCGGAAGCCGTTTCGGGAACCAATGCCGTCGTCAGTGGATGGGGCACCACCTGCTTCCTCTTCTGCTCATCCCCCGACAACCTGCTGGAGGTCGGAGTGGAGCTGCTGCACTACAAGGACTGCGCCCAGGACACCTACAACTATGGCAGTGACTCCATCCTGGAGACCATGGTCTGCGCCACCGGCGAGAAGAAGGACGCCTGCCAGGGCGACTCCGGCGGTCCGCTGGTGGCCAACGGCAAGCAGGTGGGCGTCGTCTCCTGGGGCAACGGATGCGCCTGGACCGGCTACCCGGGAGTCTATGCCGATGTCGCCTCCCTCAAGAAGTGGATCGACGAGACCTCTGCTTCCCTGTAAATTTAGTGAATAAATGCTATGGCAAGAGTTTTTTCAAAAAATTTAGAAATTGTGATTAAATGGTGTTGGGAATGATTAAATATTTGGAGTGAAAAATTAATCAAACCGAATTTAAACATCTATAAATTAACAGTTTTCTAATATCCTAAACATTGCTTCATTGGTAATCAAACAAAACACATTGAAATGATCATTTATATATTTTTCTGACAAATATTAGTTGAGTAGGGTTTCATTAGCATTCTATTATTTATATAAAGCTCAAACATATGTTATATTATCATAAGCTAACTTAGGTAAGGTATTCATCAAAAAGGAAAGGAAAACTCAACTAAATCACTCTGCTAACTTAGTATATAATCTTGCTATACTAAACCCAAAATACCTCCCTCCAATCTGAAAAGTAATTCAAGCCCCACCATCCTGTTGCTTCACAACTTTGTTCGCTGTCATCACGATTTTGGCTAGACTTGCCACACCCGAATGGAATCGGGGGACCTCGGAGACCTGCCCCAACCCGACTAGACTGGAATTTTGATGAAAAATGTATTTAGATGCTATGATAAAATTTAGTATACGACTGCGACAGAGGCCATGCAAATACGAGTAAAACTCTCGACTCGAAAAGCAATTCGTGTTGCCGCCCACTTTGTTTATCCGCCTTCGTTGGAATTTTATTGCCTGGCTAGATCTTTGGTTTTCGGTTTTTGGGGGCGTAACCACTGCTTGTTTTCTATAAAGCTGTTAAATACTTAAGTGTAATTTATGGCATGCGATATTATTCGGTTGTGTGTTGTCATGTTTGCTAAAAGTTTTACATATGCCAAACCCAAACTTAAACGACCGAGGATAAGCCCACGTAAAAGGCAAAGGGAGACTCCCGAGTCCTGAGTCCTGAGTCCTTAGCCCTTAAGTTGTATGCCCAAGTATCTTGGTAAGTGAGTAATATGTTGGGACGTCAACAGACTTACACGAATTTCTTATGAAATTGTTGTGGCCACCAAGCCCGAATGGCCAAGTTTGTCAACTCTCACTTGGTGCAGAGTTCTTTGCATATTTTCGGGCGTTTCTCTGGGCGGTTTGTTTTGCTTGAAAGGCAGCCAGCCAGCCAGTCTATTATCACTTAATAAATGAGCAGTTTATAAATAGCAAGTTATTTTGCTGTCATGTCGTGGCATGTAAGGATAACCAAACAAGGATACCAGCACAGATTGACATCTTGAAAGGGCAATATTCAAAGACTAGACAGGAAAGTTATTAAATAATAAAAGGAGCTTTTGAGATAATATCTGGGCAATAAAAGTGCAATGAATTGATGATATAAAATGGATTTATGGCAGCATACTTAAAAAGTGTTAACAATTAAATCTTTATTGCCTTCTTCTGGTTATAGTGGATTTTTTTTACTCTTAGGGAACCAATAAAGAATCACTCGATGCATTTTTTGGCTGCCTCTCCTCAAAAAAACCCCATATTTCATATACTGAACCACCCAATCAACGTACCAGACTTGCCAGACTTCGTATATCATATCACCGAAAACACCCAACTATGAAAAATGCCAAAAATAGCTCACATTGTGCCCCGGCAATTGACCCGTGCTTCGTTATATGGAGACTACGGACTGCAGCTACATCGTTTAATCCAAGTTGGCGGCTGTGGAGAATCCAGAGGGTAGAAGGGTAAAAGGAGGAGGGGTTGGGGTTCCAGGTCGGCCGGGTTAGTTGGCAGTTATGATGCCCGGCAGCCGGCAAGCATCAAGCATCCTAGTCATCGAGACAGGTGTAAAATTATATGCCAGCCGTGTGGCATAGCACAAATCGCTGACGTCCTGCATGGATTTCCGTTACACGGACACTCACTCTGTACTTACGTATGTGTGTGTGAGTGTGTGTGCGCTTCAATTTCAAAAGATAACAATTTTAATTACAACGTTTTGCGCAATATTGGCAACCGCAGCAGTCTGGGCACTTGGGCGACTGCCTGCCACATAGTCGAAAATTTAACCACTGAATGCTTGACTTTGTGACTATATAAACTCTGGAATAAAAGAATTATTAAGGGTGATGGATTCGAAACACAAAGAAATATTTATTTTCCTTAAAAAATGGTATACATTAATATTACAATTATTCTGGCGTAAAGAAAACTTTTAATCAGTTTATTAAGCATATTTTCTTTTGAAATTTTCTCCCAAACCAATTTGTAAATTCTTCCTGCATCTGCAGAAGCACTCAGAATTCGCCCCACAAAGTTCGCTTAATTAAATTTAACCGAAATTAAAAAAGAAGTAATCAGCGATGATGCATTTCAGTTCGAGCAGGGATGAAAACCAAATGAGCCGTGCTGCGATGGAAGACTGAGACTCCTGTGGCAATGAACAATGGGATCCAACTGCTCGACAGGTGGCAGCTTCATCGCATCGCATTGCATCGCATTGGATCCCAAAGTGTTGGATGGCAGGTTCTACTTCGGATGGCCTCTAGCCAGGATCTGACAGGCAGCCTTATTACGAGCGCTTTTTAAGTATAAACATCTCACATTCTCATGTGTTTATGACATAATGACAGCCAGCTCCGAACCCATACCATACGAGTATATATACTCCGCATATTACACATACGCCGTGTTGCCGACGGCAGGCCACGAGCAGACCAGTCTGCAACCGAGTTACTTTCTGACAGTTATGAGCGGGATTCAAATGTAATCAGCCACTCTTAACTCTCGACCGCCCGTCGCCATTTTAAAGCGTCCTTCGAACCGGTTTACGAGGATCTCAGCCAAGCCCAAAAGTTCCGATTCTCAAAGTGCCAGACAGCGGACTTAGTAATAAAAATTCAACCTCGGGCGAAGTCTCCACGTCACTTTTTGATTTCTTACTTTTTTTCCATTTTATTCTGCATAATATAATAATAATTTATGCCCGTCTGGCTGAGTGGCAGATAAAGAGGGAGAAATTGTGTCAACTTGGCCGCTGATTGCGTCAGTTTATTAGGGTGGCTAAAAAAGTTTTAGTTATTTAGGGAAAACCAAGAGTTACCATAATTTATACGATTTTATATGCCTTAAATTAAACATGCTTTCGTAGTAATTATGTCTCATAATCAAACAAATCATTTAAGTGAGTTTATTGACTTTCATCCGATTTAAAGTTAACAGTTTTCCAGCGCTTTTCCGCAATCTTTTAATCCTCGCCCACAGAGTACACACTCCCATCATATTTTTTATAGTTTGTTTGCATTGGACTTTGCGCCGAATGTGTGTGGATCTACCATATATGACATCGTCAATCATATTTAAATTAATTAAGTTAAGTTAGCGCTGATGTGAAGTTGTGGACTTTCGCCGGTTTGGCTCTTGACTGAGCGCAAATTGAATTAAGTTGATCGGAGTAAATAGTGAACTCGAAGCCATGCCTGCCAATTAAGCCACGCCCATCTCATATTTAATTAATTAATTCACGCGACCGAGGCACACATTCGCACTGGCACACTCGCCCACGTAAATATACGTACACGCATTTAAATGTCAAGCGAAAAAAGTTTTTCAAGTGCTTGTCAAACTTTAGAGTACAAACAACAACTAATTAAAAAAAAGGAGAATCAGCAATTGCAGATTGCAACATTTTAAAGTGCCTGCAAGTAGCTTTTCACATAGAATTATTTTGTATCACAAACATTTGAGTGGTTGAGCTTGAATTTCATAAAGGAAAAGAGATTTTTAATGGTAATTTTAAACTGCTTTAAAACAAATGCATAACTGAATTGAGATTTCGGTTTGAAATTAATCTGTAAGAATTAAATGTTTGTGGTATTAAATCAGTGATTGGAATTTATCAAAGTTAAAGAAGAAATCAACTAACGATTTTCTTGCTTTTATAAAATTCTAGAAATTCTTAATATCCATTTTGGCCAAACCGAATGTTTTGTGCTCGGGCTTTCGTTTTCAAATTTGGGTTTATTGCAAGTGGGCGGACATTTGGAGGAGGTGCGGCCAGATTCTCCTGCCGCAAAGTCAACCCGGCTCAGCCACTCATTACTCATTTGCCATAAGTTTTCCTCGACTTTTCATATTTTCTAAAATGCAGTCGCACACACACACACGGCGGCACACTCATTATGCGCTTTTCCAGGCCATATTGATTTCGCTCGAGCACTAAGTGCAAGTGGATTGGGGATTGTGGATTGGGGTGGACCAAAAAAAGCAGCAAAACCAGGGCCAGACAACAAATCGGTAGCTATAAATTCTGCACTTAAAAACTTTTCAACAGTTTTTGGTTGTTGTTATTTCAGCTCGAGTTTTTGCACAATCATTTTTTCCAGCGGTTTGGATAGGTAGGCCTTTTATGGTAATCCGCATCGTAATTTTCCCTTTTCGGGAAATTTTTTGTGAAACATTATTTTCGGTTAAAATGTAATTTATTTTCGTAGATTGTTTTGCTTGACTTTTCTTATCTGCAGAGTTTATTTGGCTTGACATACTTGTTACTCCTTAAAAAAAATGAAAAAATGGGGGCGTGGTCTACTACATGTGTTTTTGGCTAGGAGAAAGCCCCCATTTCACCAAAACCAACGCCACAACAAGTGGCTGTAAAAGGCCTTGGAATTGTTCGGTTTCAAACGAATGAAGTTGAATGGGAAATGTTTCCACAGAAGTTTTCTCTCATTTTGTTTGCCCACTTCTTTTTTTCTGCTTTTTTTTTGTAACAACTTTTTGGTTTTTTGAAAAGAGGGAACGACATTTCTGGGGAGGTCGGCGGAGGGTGAGTTGTCGTCCTGCAAGGCGGTGAAGTGAACAAGTGTAGGGAATGATTGGGGTCAATGGTTCGTGAGTCTGCAAAGGCTTGGCTAATTTTTCCCTCTTTAAGCCAACATAGAAATTGCTTCGCCCCACAATAAATATTTCAATTGATGCTCGTATGAAAGTGCTGCAATTACCAATCGATATTTAACGTAATAACCATGTACCTATGATAATGCATTTCTAAAGCAGAGCTGATGAATAAAACAACGCTTGATTGGTTGTTCTGGCCCCATTTTATTGCGTGGTTATGCTCCAACCATAATATTCTATGACATAAAAGGAGAACAGGCGAAACTTTAAAAGGACTCCACGGCAAACCAGAGCAGCAAATGCATTTTCACCAATGGAAGCTGCTCCGAGCAAAGCTCAACATGCCGCAAAAACCTGAAACAAGGCAGCTGCCTGTTGAGAAAATTTTGCGTAAAAACTATTAACTTGTTTTGTTGGCAGCAGGCAGTGGCCCAAAGGACAGACTGCGGCAAGGGCGCACATGTTATCATAATTGCAGAGTGCACTTGCAGCCATACTGACGTGTACACTGGGAAAAATGTTTGTTACTTGTAAGGAAATAAAAAATAAATTAAAAGAAACAGTAATAGTTTGATATCCGCAAATTGACAGCTAAGCTACTTCAACTAATTTAAATAGTTTTATTTCAATTTTTTTGTACGCGCTCTTAATATTTTCTTACCTCAAATGGTATCTCCTTTTTTCCCAGTGCACATACATATGCATAAGAAGCCCACACAACACTTTGAAAGCGAGGAGGAAGCTACTCAACATCTCCATACTATAAATGAGTAAGAGTTACTTGTTTGCGGGCGGCAAAGAGTGAAAGCCTTTCTCGGCGGCAGTGGGGCGAAAGTTTTATGTTTTTCTTGACTGAAAGTTTTGTTACCTTCCCGCTAGACATTACCGTTGTTCTTGTTGCATCCCACACCTCATCAACATTTTGTGAAAGTTTCACTTCAGTTGGGGGTTTTCCCACTGCCTCCCTTTTTTCTTCTCCTTTTTTGTTCTTGTATTTTGTTGTTGTAATTTTTTTTTGGTGCAGTTGAAAATTTTCAACGCTTAAGTGATTTTCGCTGTAGCATACTTTCGGATGCCATTCACATGCGTTCAGATTTTTAAAGTGGCGGCAGAAGCGGCGGCGTTGGCGGTCAACACGCATTGCGGCATCAGTTCGCACATCCTCTCAGGACACTCAGGACTCGCAGGATGCCCCCACCTAAAAACCTCGAACCCCTCCTCGCCCCCTCCCTTCTGTTGCCACCGTTTATGTGTCTGCCCCCGTGGCGTGTGTCTGGCGTTAAATTGAAGGCGTTTAGCGTGGCAACCGAAGGACACTTAAATTGTTTTCGCTTTGCTACCGCTTTCCCCCATCGCCGCTTTGCTGTTTTGACGCTCTTGTTTCGCTTCGCATTTTTTTCTGTTTTTTTGTTTTTGGTCGTTTTCCAGGAAAAAAAATCATAAAAAATGCATGGCCATATATTTTCTTGTTGCTCACACAAATTGCGCTATTATTTTTGTATGTCTGTATTGAGTTGACTATTAGGATCGGCTTATACAAAAAGTTTCTGTTTCGCTTTTTTGTTGCTATTTTTCCTATGCTGCTGTGCGTTCATTTGGCTTATTTCACATGTGTGCAAATGGGTATTTGGGCCAACAGTTTTTTTAATTCCTTCATAATGCTCTAAATTGCTTTCCCTCATGCTTTTAAATGCGAATCGAGGGATTTTTATAATTTTTCTAATGGCTAGAAATCACTTTTGCATAAAAGTAGAATATTTGTTTTAGATTTCTCTTATTGAATTAAAATAAAATTAGGTAAAGTTCTTTAATTCAAGCAACTTTAGATTCATAGGCACACCTTTTATTAAATTCCTGTTTGAAGCTTTGCTTTTGACCCAAAACCTAAAGGTTGAATTATAAATCTCCACAGGTGGAGGCCTTTTTGTAAACGGATATGATGGAAAAATCGCATTCGCCGATGGCTGTTCACTTGGGACACATGAGTTTTTTTGGGGATTGGGGCTAAGCGACAGTGCCAAGTTGTGGACGTAAAAGCGGTGACGGATTTAAAATAAGACGGCGCAGTGCGAACCAATCCGAGGGACAATCACCAAAAAAAAAAAAAGAAAAACAAGCTCCATTGACAGGGCTAAAATCTTAACAGGGAGCCAAAAACAAATTGTAGCGGAAGCTCAGCAAACACAATAAATGTTTAATAAGCCAAAACGACTAAACAAGAAAAGGCAAGAAAAAGATAGTCACGGCCAGGCCGAAAGGAAAGCAAAAGTGATGCTGATGGAGCTGTCTGGAAAATGGGAAATGGAAAATGCGGCCGAGGGTGTGTGTGTGCGTTTTGTAGCGGAAACTCAAGCGGAAGCTTCAACAGCTTCAAAACAATGACGACCCCAAAATGGGGCAGGGGTTGCAGGAAAATGTGTAGCAAGGGGATATTTATGCTATTTCAAACAAATTCCAGGAGACACTTTGCCGACATTTAAATTATGTGATGAGCGGGGAGAAAAACTACAAGGAATAACAACGCTGATGAGTTGCACTCAAGCCACTAAGTGGGTCGTCTGCAAAAAAGACATAAACTTCACGAAAGTGTGTGGCAGTCAAAAAGTTTCACTTTAAGCAGGTGGAGTTTGCAGGTTTATGCTTTATACCCTCAACTTCCACTTTTAATCACTTTTCAAGACGATAAATTTAAGCTATCAAAATTAACTGGAATCTTAAAGTTGAATTTCTTAAATTTAGAGGGTGGAAAATAATGTAAGCGGTTCGGTTAACCCAAACTAATTAAATTATGTAACCAATACTGATTCGATTACCATTTGAAAGAGTCGCCCAGTTAACGAAGCCCCATTTTAATTCGCTCCAGGACAAATTCGAGCATCCTTCAGTGTCTGCAGGACGAACAATAAAGTGGCGCCCCCGCCATCGCATTTCCATCCGCTGACCTAGCTCAATATCCATCCGCACAGTTTATAGGACCAATGATGAATGTACGGGGTGGGAAATCAAGCGGAGAAGATAGGCGAAAAGTCAGTAAGCCGAAAATGAAATGAAACGCATAAGAATCGATTCGATTAGTGAAATGAAATTTACGCCAAAATAAATTTGCACGACTTACCGACTTGGCGCGCCTAAGTGTATGCCATATATTTTTCCTCTCTCATTTTTTCTGACGCTTTTCCTGCTGATATTCTTGCTGTTGCTTTTGCTGTTTTTGCTGTTGTTATTGTTGTTATTGTTGTTCTGGGCATGTCATGGTGTTGCCGGTTTTCGTTTGGACTTGTTGTCGTTGTTGTTTTTGCCCGTTGTTGTCGCCGGCGTCGTCATTGTCTCTAAACTTTTGTACGTTCATTAATCTTGTGAAGCGTTTTCACTGTTGCGCTGTGTGTGTGTGTGTGTGTGTGTATGTTTATATTGGTTTGTGCTTGTTTCAGCTTGGCATGTCCCCCCTCTGTTCACCCCAACCCCTTTTTACCCCCCTTTTCACTCCCCTTTTGAAGTGAGTTTGTTTGCCTGTTGTGCCGCTTGTTTCCTTCCTCGGCACTCCACTCCGCGTCGTCCTTGCCGACATCCTCGTCCTTGTTCGGGACACTTGTGCGACAGTCGTTGCATGATAAGGTTTAATCTATTTAATTGTAATTGATATTTTCGCAAGATACGACAACTCTGCCTTTCTTTTCCCACTCGCATTATTTTCTTTCTCTCTTGTTTTTTTGTTTTTTTGGAGCGCCTCTTACACCCATTTATAAACCAAATGAGGCGTCTACAACAACGATAAGGATACAATCTGAATGTTGTTGCCGGCAACTTGTTGGCAACACTTGAGCTTTCGCCAGCTATCGGGGCTAAATCATAATTTATAAAGTGCCATGAAAGGAAAGGAGCCAGAAAAGAGAGAAATTTACCTACTGTATGAAAAAATTTACCGAAAATGTTCAGGTTAATGTGGTAAATAAAAAAAAAGAAGTGGAAATGAGTTTATAAATTTGATGGTTAAAACCACTCAATAAATTTAGAACATTTTCATTTGTGTTTGTTTGGTGATTAGGTTTTCAAGAAAAAACAAAGTCAAAGCTTGTTAAAAGCAATTCCCACATTTCCACAATTTGTAAATGTTTTATGCTGCTTAAAATCAAAAACCTCCTACCTGCCCCCTACTATGGTCTTCTGAGATCCTACCTAGAAGAACGGGAGTTCAAGGTCAGAGTTAGGGACAGATACTCTGATAACTATAGAATGAGAGCAGGAGTACCTCAGGGCAGTGTGCTTGGGCCGCTGCTTTACTCTTTATATACAGTGGATATACCAAGCCCAAACAGACATCACATGATAGATCCTTCCAAAGCTTTGATTGCTACATATGCAGATGACATTGCAGTCATCTACAATTCCAGATGTCGGAGGGAAGCAGCAAATGGAATACAAGAATACCTTAAGGATCTTTCTGCTTGGTGTAAACGTTGGAATATGAGAATCAATCCGCAAAAAACTACGAACCCCTGCTTTACACTGAAGAGACTTGTATCTAACACCCCTGAAATCCAGCTAGAGGAAGTCAGTTTGGAACAGCCGTCGCAAGCAAAATATCTTGGTATCACACTGGATAAGCGCCTTACGTTCGGACCACATCTGAAAGCAACAGTCAAAAAATGTAACCAAAGGATTCAGCAACTGCGTTGGCTTACACACAGAAGGAGCACTTTGCCGCTGAGATGCAAGAGGGCAGTATATGCATTCTGTATCCTGCCAATCTGGCTTTATGGTATTCAAATTTGGGGGATCGCAGCCAAATCGAACCACAAAAGGTTACAAGTGTTGCAGAATCGGTTTCTACGTACCATTACTGACTGTCCCTGGTATGTGCGTGGCACGACACTTCACAGAGACCTAAATCTACACACTGTGGAAGAACAGATTGGGAGACACACAAGCCGATACCGAGATAGATTAGAAAGACACCGCAGCTTACTGGCTAGGAATCTACTCCCAGCGAGACCTTTGAGGCGTCTCAAAAGGCAAGGCTTTGCCAAGACGATAAGGAATCAATAAGAAAATACTATATATAATCCTCTTCTTAATGCTGAGGTTTGGTTTACTTTTCTCATTGGTGACACCTGTGTTGTTAAGTACTTTAATTTGCTGTACAGATTCTGCACTAAATAAATAAATAAAGAAAAAAAAAAAAAAAAAGAAAAAATTGTTGTTCTGGGCATGTCATGGTGTTGCCGGTTTTCGTTTGGACTTGTTGTCGTTGTTGTTTTTGCCCGTTGTTGTCGCCGGCGTCGTCATTGTCTCTAAACTTTTGTACGTTCATTAATCTTGTGAAGCGTTTTCACTGTTGCGCTGTGTGTGTGTGTGTGTGTGTGTATGTTTATATTGGTTTGTGCTTGTTTCAGCTTGGCATGTCCCCCCTCTGTTCACCCCAACCCCCTTTTTACCCCCCTTTTCACTCCCCTTTTGAAGTGAGTTTGTTTGCCTGTTGTGCCGCTTGTTTCCTTCCTCGGCACTCCCCTCCGCGTCGTCCTTGCCGACATCCTCGTCCTTGTTCGGGACACTTGTGCGACAGTCGTTGCATGATAAGGTTTAATCTATTTAATTGTAATTGATATTTTCGCAAGATACGACAACTCTGCCTTTCTTTTCCCACTCGCATTATTTTCTTTCTCTCTTGTTTTTTTGTTTTTTTGGAGCGCCTCTTACACCCATTTATAAACCAAATGAGGCGTCTACAACAACGATAAGGATACAATCTGAATGTTGTTGCCGGCAACTTGTTGGCAACACTTGAGCTTTCGCCAGCTATCGGGGCTAAATCATAATTTATAAAGTGCCATGAAAGGAAAGGAGCCAGAAAAGAGAGAAATTTACCTACTGTATGAAAAAATTTACCGAAAATGTTCAGGTTAATGTGGTAAATAAAAAAAGAAGTGGAAATGAGTTTATAAATTTGATGGTTAAAACCACTCAATAAATTTAGAACATTTTCATTTGTGTTTGTTTGGTGATTAGGTTTTCAAGAAAAAACAAAGTCAAAGCTTGTTAAAAGCAATTCCCACATTTCCACAATTTGTAAATGTTTTATGCTGCTGGCAACTATTTTTTCAACGAAATGTTTCCAAACAAAAGCTTTGAGCTGGTCGAAGAACTAAAAAGAGCGGGAAGAAGATAATTTAATTATTCTTTTCTTTATACTTTATCCTGTGCGGTGGAATTTTTGGCAAACAGGAAACATTTCTAAGATGAAACATTTTTTGTTCATATAAATAAATTAAAGAATATTAAATATCATGCAATTATAAAAATAAAAAGCATTTGTGATCTCATAATTGGTTTACATTTTCTTAGTAATCCTTCGAAAAATTCAAGAAAATACCTTACTTTAATCATTTTATGATCCCGAACATAAAATCACAAGACGACTTTAATTGGCAATTAAGCAGGTTAACTGGTTTTGTTGACTTACAAATACATTAAAGTACACTTAAATATATAAGAGGAAAAGTTCTTGCACCACCGGAAAGGGGACTTTACACTTCCCGTTCCTTTTTGTGTTTGTGCCCCCCATTTCAACCACCTGCTTAGACATTAACGCTCTATAAACCCAAAATTTCTCCACCTGCTGCCGAGAGGAAAGGCCCTCAAAGATTTCCAGATAACCAGACGCATTGCTCACATCGATATTATTTATGCATGAGGAGTTCAGGACGAGCAGGAAAATTTTCCGAGGAGCAGGAGCATTTTCCACAACACTGTAAATTTAAATGGATGGCAGGGGGTTTCTCTTTTTCAACCCCCCGCCCACCAATCACTGCAAGGATAATAATTGTTGTTGCGTTGCCTACTTGTGCAACCCCCTTTCCGTGCCACGCCCCCTTACACACCCCTCCGCCCCCTCACCCTCTGTCATTCTCGTCTCTTGACTTTGGCTTCCTGTTTGAGCTTTTGTTTTTATTGCTTCATTTTCGATTATCGAGCAATGCACTTATCGCTGCTGAAACGCTCGCCCATTGTCAACGTCTTCGATCTTTGTCAGTCGAAGGATAAGAAGTGGGCGGTGGGGTGCAGGGTGGGCGTGGCAGGGTGGCTCAATCACGCCGCCTTTGTTGTTGCTGTTTTCGTGCTGCCTCATCTGTCTCTGTAATTGTTGCTTGTTGATTTCAGTCGCGGATCCTTCTCTCCATTCCTTCCCCGATTTTTATACTTATTTATCTAGCTATATATATACTCGTTTATTGTGTCCGTATATGTATGTATGTATATATATTTATAGCGAGCGGCACGCGAAGTCAGACATTTTCTGGCTGTCTAGGCCGAGTCCTTGGCTCGGCGCACTCCTTCAAGGATTCAAGTGGCGAACGGCAACTTGGCCAGCGTGTCAAGCACTCCGTGCTGTCCTTCCACTTGCCTCTTGCACTTGTGCAGTCCGCAAACAGTGGGCCTTGTAATGGCCAGCTAAAAGCGGAATGAACTTGAACACAAGATACACAAAAATAATGATAAACAGTGGGAGTATTTCAAAGAAATAACACTTAAAATATTACACAACAATAAGGATAAGCAGTAGGAATATTTCAAACAAACAAGGGTAGAAGCTATTAATATTTTATAATCAACAGAAGAACAGATGAACTTTCAAAATAAAAAGCAAATAAATACCAAAAATTTTATTCGTATATATTTTTATATTCATTCTTATACCTTTCAATTCATAATTTATTGGTTAAAATTGAATATATTTGTCATCTACTAAATCTGAATTTAAGAACTCGCCCAATTTAATTTTCTATTAATAAAGTATTTTTGATGGGAGTTTAAAAATATAAATATTACGGCAAAGAAACATTGTTCCAAGTAACTCCATTTAACCAGTTAAAAGTCAAAAGTTCTTCATTGCTTATTGATCAAGGCAGGTATTTAAAAATCATTTGCGATTTGGCTTCCTTTCGGCCATCGGACATCGGCTTTTGTCCGGGCTTTAATCAGCTCATGGCCATCCGACGGGGGACAGTTGCTGTATTGCTGTATTGCCGTATTGCTGTGGCCTTTGATCAGATGGCCAGATAAAGCACTTGCCCGATTTTCCCCCGCGGCTGTCAGAGGAGTGCCCCCAATTTCCAGCGTCATCCACTCACCAATTTTGTCACTAATTTAACTCTTCCGCTGCCACTTAGTCGCTTTTCACTGTAACTAACTAAGTCCCAATTCTGGCGCTCCACCTCCGCGAACTTAACCCAAAACCTGGCCAAAATTCCGAGCAACGTGTACCAATTGTGCAGTGGCGAAAAGAGCAACAACGGCCCAAATCGCAGATGGGTAGGAAAAAGGCCTTTTGCAGGGGGCCGGGGTGGGGGGGAGGAAAAACTGGCAGCGGCGACGGCAACGGCAACGGCAACGGAAAACTGGAAAACGGCGATGGCGTTGAAAAATGTTCGCCTGGCATTTGCCGAAAAAGTTTTGTGCGCACACAAAATGCACGACAAATGCCAAAAGCTTCTGCTTGTCGAATGCAGGACTCAAAGCCAGTCGTCCTGGCAGCCTCACAGGATCCCTTCTCCTCCGCCTCCTTTCCCCTCCCCCTTTCTCCCCTTTTCACTCTTTTATCCCCATGTCTGTCCTGGCTGGCTTTAGTTCTTTTGTTTTAGTCAGGTCGAGCGCCATTTTCTAGCAATTTTTACTTTTTAATTGACATTTGTTTGTTTATGTATTGGTCTCGCATACGACTGTATGTATTGTATTATATCCATGTGTTGGTGAGCACTTTACGACCGGCGGCAGACATTTTTGTAATTATAGCGCAAAATTGATTTGATTTTTGAGTTTAATAAGTATTGACAGGATTTTTAATGAAGTGGGCAGCATCGAGTGTGCCACATATGTGTGTGTTGTGTTGCCACGCCCACTCATGCGAACGTGCCCAAGTAAGTGTTCGTTTTGTGTGTATGTGTGTGAGGGTGTGTTAGTTGGGGGGCCTAAAGTATGCAACATTAAAATGTAATTGAATAATTTTATGCAAAGCGCTTGTAAAAGTCATCGGCTTCAAAAGAGTGTGGGTTTTTCACGAACGAGTTTTCAGAATTGTATTGTTGGCGGCTATTAAATTGAGGCCATCCAAAACTATTTAGTTTTAAAGTGAGGGAAACATCTCTTACCCAACGGCAAAAGCGGTGATTTAAATACGAATTTAATTTTTTGAAGCTTGTTTTTCGATTTATTATGTTCTTTTAATTGCCAATTTTAATCCTCTCTAATACAATTTGAATTATTCATTGGAAAATTAATCAATTTGCTTGCAAATGCAAGGGGATATGCATTTAATGTAATATTTTAATTTTTGACTACGCGAAATAAAAGATTTAATTGAAGTACCTCGTTGATAAAGTGCATGCAGTATTATTATGTTAAACATTAACGCTTTTCGTTGAAAACTAACCACTTTGGCTTACCATTTATTTAACAAAATTAAAATCATTTTCAAGCACCACAAAGTCACTAAAGGCAATAATGCACATTTAAGAACCAATTTAAATATTTAATATCCGTTTTAAATGTTCAAGTACTTCTTGTTGGAGTCGGGGCTTCATTTAAATTATTCGACCGGCCAGCCGGATATTTTATTCATAAATTGTTTAATTTAATTTCGGAGCCCTTGTTTTACGGCCGCCTCTAAGCCAATGTCCTGGGAATCCTGCAAGTCCTGGCTGTTTGTGGGGCAGCGGGGAACGGTCAGCTGGCAGGCCGACATAAATTTGCAAATCGACAAATATGTCATGCTCAATACAATGCGGTGTGTTAGTGTGTGTGTAAGTGTGTTTGTGTGTGTGTGGGTGGGAGTGTGTGTAGATGGCATTGGTGTGTTTTTGATGGACAATGTTTGCTTATCGCTCCACAGGCTACGTCACTGACCCGAATGGGTTCCTACTTCCCCTTCCCCTTCCTCCTCAAGTTCTGCCCTCCCCTCCCCCTTTCCCTCCTCTTTTGCGAGCACGTGACTGACGCCTTGGTTCCAGTTCCCAATCCCAATCCCTGCCTTATTTTGGCCAAAACCCACTGTCCTCTGCGCCTAAATGTATGCAAGATAGCATCTGTTTTCGTCGTGTTACCGACTTACACATGTAAGTCACTCATATTTGAGTGCGTCAGTGTGTGTGTGTGTGCGTATGCGTGTGTGACTAAGCGCCTACATTCATTACACATGTATGCGTATTAGGCGCAAACATTGGGGCTTTACTTAAACAGCATTAAGTCGAAATTAACATGTCTAAGCCAGGCCAAAAGGACCTTTGCATTCGCAGCCATGAATATTAGATTCATTTAATGGTTGTCTAACTTCATTTGAATAAAAAAATAGGAAATTTTCTAATACAAAAACTTTACTGGAAAATGGTAAAAACCATACCAAAAAGCCATAACAAAATCTCAAAATAACAGAGCAAATTTGAAGCTTTCTCCGCAATGCCACAAAATAGATGGAAAAATAAGCCCAATAAATAAATAAAATTTCACGTGCCCCACACGTTGTGTACTAAAAAAATGTTCCAAAAATGTGAAGTTCAGCTGCTAAATCCGATTGACTCAAAGCTTCCCGATGACCCATTGAGTGAGCTTTAAAGAGAGCTAAGAGATGTAGAAAAGGAGCAAATCTCTTAAGTGGTGAGTTCTTTCATTCGGCAGGACTCGCAAAGAGAATTAAAAGGATTCGTAACCAGAGTCGGAAAACTGAGATGAGCTCGGAAAATGAAAGAACATTTGAGTAGAAAGAGATGTTGGTTTTTGAGTGAGTTAAAATTCGAGCATCTATTCTCTTACAACCTTTTGAGCCTACTTAAAAACCAGGTTTATACTCCAAAAATTTCTCATTTCAAATTGAGTCAACCATTTTTGGGCTCAAGAGAAAAAACAAGTAATTTAATTTACCCACTCGAGAATTCCTGTTATGTCTCGAGTAAAACTCAATTTACAAGCATGAGCTAAAGGGACCAAATGTTAATATATATATGTATTATACAATTCCTAACCAATTCACATGACAAACTAACTCAAAATCAATGTCAATTAAAATCCATTAAACTTATAAATAGGTAATAATATGTAATAATGTATTTAAGCAATGAAATTGTAACACGCATCCGAGATATGTGAAACCTTGTGAATCTACGGCTTTCGAGATCAATTTCAATCCTCCAGGGTTATTAGCTTTTGAAATTCAAATACAGTCCATCTATACAAAACTTGCATCAGTTGAACATCATGGCAGATGAACTGCAGAAATTTGCCTAGTTTGTTGGCCCAAAGCGGATTTGCCATCCCAGCCAGGAACAATTGATTCGACCCTTTCATGGTGAGTATTATCCAACTAAAATACATATTCATTTCCGATTAAACAAAGCATTGTTTAATTTTAAGCTGTAGTAAGGAGTAAAGTCAACTTAATTTATTATGTTTCAATGCTTTCAATTGCTAAGGTACTCACTTACTTGATGTAGTTACTCAATACAATTTTCAGGTGGGGAAAAATCGAAACCGATGTCGCACAACTCTTGCCTGGAGCATTAATTTCACAATTTGCGAGAACAAAAGACTGAAACTCAAACTAAGACTGAGGTTGTCTTCCCAGCAAAGTGGCATATTTATAAAAAGCGTTGCCCCTTTAGGCAGTACAGACTTTTACGAGCAGCTGCTACCCAGAAAGTTGTCGTGCAAATTAATTTAACTTAATTTTTAGAGCACGATGAATAAAAACAACACTTACAATTTATACACGAGAGCACAGGTTTGTTGAATTATACAAATTGACTAAACTGGGGGACCGCAAATTGCTAAAATATTTACACACAAACACATATTCGGCATATTTGAGCCACCCTTTGGCCATCGATTATTGTAGGCCGAAATGCGGAAAATGCCACAAATTCTTGAAATAAATGCGGTTGCCTGCGACGGCAGATATTCAGATAAATGGATTCAGATAAGACGCATATTCTCCGACGGCACGGCAACGATGCCAAGTAAAAGTCATTAATAATTCATAAAAATAAATTTTACAATAAAATTCAATTGATTGTGTAAATATTTTCCTTTACCGCAGGAGCCAAAAAAAAAGGGGAGGAGATGGAAAACCTGGGAAAGCGGCAAGGCAACTGTTTCGCGACCCAATTCGCTTTTCCGATACGAGAAAACGGGAAAGTGGCTGCGTTCGCTTTTTGATGTCCTGACGGGTTGTGATAAATGTCCTGATCCCAATCCAGTGCGGTGTCCTTTCTGTGCACCTGTGTGTGTGTGTGTGTGTGTGCGTACGTGAGAGCAACAGATAAAAAGGTCAGTTCATACACCTAACCTAACCAGAGCAAAAAAACACGTTTATTTATTGGTTTTTTAAGCCAACCTTAAATTTTGTACATAAATCAGAAAATGGCGTTTGAAATTACGCAGGTCGCAACAAAATTGCAAATTTTTTCATGGGAATCACTAAATCAATCAGGAATACGAAGTTCAAGGTAAATGTTTTACTTTCTATTTTCAGTTTTTTCGTTGCTTTCATTAATTACAAAGTACAAAATTGTTATACAAAGTAAGGCCGCACCTCTTGCAAAAACCGCATAAATAATGTATAGCTAGATATTGTATTCGCGTATCTACGGCTATAGGGTGGATAAAAACAACAAAGTTGTAAAAACAAATCTCTGCCTATCCGCACTAACAACAAAACGAAGGCAAAACATTTATACACGGAGCCAGGCCGCGGGTTGAATGTATGCAAATATAAACAGCGTGTGAAAGATATGGCCAAAGGGGACAAGGTGGGCGTGGCTTGAAGGGGGCGGGTAGGTAGTAGGCGGGTGGGTGGTTAGGTTTTCACCTCACTTGTAACCGCCTTGAGCGGTACTTATGCCAATGTTCTCGCTCTCTGCAAGTGCTCGCCTCAAGTGCCTACTCCACTTCATTGTTACACTTGCCATCCTCTGCGAGTGTGTGTGTGTGTTTGTGTGCGTGTGTGTTTTAGCGAGGGGTATGATGGATATGATGGGATACTTAGATAGGAGAAAGGTCCTTCAGCGAAAGTTGCTAGCAATCTGACCTGCTTTGATCGGAATACGGTCAGAGCTTAAGTATACTTATAAGGGGTTTTAAATAGGTGTTCCGCCATTTTAAATGCTAAGGAGGCGTGCAGCTTTATAAATTATTTATCAAGCTAACTGAAAAATTCCTGATTAATAAAAAACCATGCATTACAATCAAATATATTGAAAATAGCAGGTGGTAATAATATTATGCCTAATTACCTCCTTGTAATTAATAGAAAAAGTCAAAGTAAAGTTCAGAAATAAATGTAATTACTTTCAACCCACTTTCTTCTACTGGGAAACACCCAGTGTAACCCTTGAGCAAAAATTTCAACCTGCTTACTTAAAACATTTGCCGCATGTCCTCAAGCTGATTAGTGTATGCCATGGCATTTTGATTGCCTGCCTCGAAAGCTTGTTCCTGGGACACCTGTTGTTCCAGGACCTTTTTTCGCCTTCTTCTCCTTTTTGCTTTTTTTTTTGCTTCTGGCCCTCGAATAAGGCAAAGCCAATCGAGCGCGTAGCGCAATAAATTAAATAAAAACAATTGGCGGGAGCTTGGAAATTATTAATAAAAACAAAACCAGAGAATGGAATCCGCCAAACTCAATTCATTTGGTATGCATGACTTATAGCCGCCGACGATGATTTGGTTTTAGAAATTTAATTAGCGTTAAAATACTCTTGGCCAAAGTTATTGGCAGTCGAAAGACGACAAAAGTCGCGTATAAATCGTAAACTTTTTAGGGTCGCATTTATTTACTTTGGCAGGTTGGAGCACTTAGAGAGCAGGAAAGCAGGAAAGCACAGCCAACACAAATTAGTCCATAAAAGTTATGAGTTTATAAACGTGAACCGTTAAATTGAAATCGGTCTGAGCGAAATGAATATTTTATTTCGCTGAAACAAAGTAAACCAAAATGAGTCCGTTTCGGGGGAAAAAAATGGGATATCAATTAAAAAAGGCGAAAAGGTTTGACCAGTTGTTAGCGGAAAATTGTTTTTAAAATACAAAGTTTGTTTTTGTGACAATCACGCGAAGTGGATTTAACAATTTATATAAAAACACACATTTAATAAAGATTTAAGTTGACAGTGAATGGATTGAATTGATGGGGTAAAATGTATATTTTTATTGGCAAAGATAGATGCGTTGATAAACTATTGTTGAAAGCTGAATACTGAAATCATACAACACAATTGAGAGGTAAGGTTAAATGGAGACTTTGTTGGCTAAACAACATTAAAGCACAAAAAAATAAATGCGTAAGTTATAAGAACGGAAATAATTACTGACATTTAATGAATTAAAGTGTTTTTTTTTCTGAAATCAGATTAACTTTATTTATATCACTTTCGCACTCTAATCCAGTCAGCTTATCTTTTTTTGAGATATTTCAATCACTAGCGGATTGACAGTTAGATTGGCCAGCTTCTTTTGTCATTAATCAACACCTTTTTGTGAAACACCTTTGTTCCATTCCCTGAGCAAGTTGACATTCTATTAGTCGGAGGGAAAAAACCAAAGTGGGAAACTACAAACGGAAAATTCTTGCCACTCATTTGCATAAAGCGACCATAAAACAAAACCGTAACAAAAATCGGGAAAAAAGGGAAAGCCCTCGGAAAATCCGTAGAGCCGCAGTGAGAAGTTCATTTATCAAGTGTTCAGAATCTAGCGAGCCTCTCGAACACATTTAATGATAAATTGCCGAGCGCCGAGCGGACCACATGTCGTATGATTGACGTGTGCACTAATGCTCGGCCTCAGCTTATGTCCTTTGCCCCGATTTCCATCTCATAGCTATCCCCCCACCCCCCTCCCCCTCCCCCATTATTCTGCATAACTATGCAAAATCGCAGCCAAACTATTTATAATATTTTAAGCCCTGCACATCCTTTGCAGCCCTCGAATCTCCTCTAGCCTCGTATATTAGTTATGCAGGCGGAGGGCTGCGTTGATGAGAAAATGCAAATTAGTTACCAACTTTGCCACAGCCCGCTACTCGTGGAGTAAATAGCAAAAAATAGGGGGAAAAGCCAGTGGGGGAAAAAGGGTGGGGAAAAAGAGACGAACTTGCATCACCTGCTTTTCCGCTTTTCTGCTCTTCATCAGTGTCACAGACAGCCGAAAAGTATGCAAACATTTTTCGCACTTTATAATTAAACAACTCAAAAGACAAAGAGGACTTAAAGGCGTTGCCTCTCGTCCTTTCCCAGATGTCCTTTCCCCTCCGCTTTCCCCACCGCTTTCTCCCCCGCCTTTTCCCCTCCGTTTCCCTCGTTCCTGTTAACCAAGACTGGCAACATTTGCACTGTAATGAACTTTTGCAATAAACTGCGCCGCAATTTTTCGCTGACAAAGTTTGGGCCCCATCTCCAAACCATCCGACGGCGAATAAGAAGCAGCAGAAGTCGGTGAAAGTGCGGGAGAAAGCGGCACAGGCACTGGCACAGGCACTGGCACAGGCACAAGCACAAGCGGTCGGTTCGGGGCAGCGTTTTGTGCCTTCTGCTTATTTGTTTTGTTGCGTCTCTTATTTCCGGATAGCTGCGCATTTTTATTGCGCTCAAAAAGTATATGCAAGTTCAAATGTCAAACTACTTAAAAACTTATTGTTAGCAAAAGTACGGCAAACGGCAGGACTAGACTAAACTTGGGAGTGAGTGGGAGTGGGATCCCAGGATACAGATTTCCACATCCAATGGAGATTTCTCTAAGAAATAATAAAACAATTACTGCCATAGAATAATATTATATCCAAGCACTTTTCCTAATTACAAATAAAAGTCGGAATAAAAACTGTTAAAATATACAAAAATAATTAAGATTTTTTCAAGATTTTTTATTCTAGTAAAAATCTGTTCAATTTTCATTTGCTTATTTCCTTACGCTTAAGATCTTCTTTACTCAGCAGATAATTACCATTACATACCAATAACAACCGAACTCCCCATTCGCAAGCTCCTTTTCAAGAAATAATCCAAAGAAGTCAAGCGGATCGCGACAAGTTTTTTGGGCAAATTGCGCAAACCGGCAACGAAAGTCAAACATTTTCAATAAAACTGCACAAATTATTTGTCATCTCGGTGGAAGTGGAAGTGAGCGGAAGTGGAAGTGAGCCGGGATGAGCCAGTGGTGCGAGTGGTGCAAGTGGCGCCAGTGGAGTCGAGGGAGCCTCTCGAAAATCCAACATCCCAGGGTGAGAGAATAAGAGACGGCAGATAACCGCACCACGTAGCTCTGAAGCTCTGAACACGTTCCAAGTTTTCACTTTAACTGCAAATCAAAATGTATTTAAATGCATTTGGTCGTGATGGGTATACGGCTTCTTCAGTTTTCCCCCAGCCCAGCTAACCATTTCACCATTTCCCATTTACCAGCTAGTGAGCTCCTCTGCAGGCAAGTCGACTTCACCTTTTTGGTGGCACAAATAGACATTGTTGACTTTGCATAATAATTGAGTTTAACTACTGCAAAATGGGAAATGGAATCGAGGGGTTGAAAGGGGGAGGGGGAGAGGGGGTAGGGGTGTGAGTTTAGCTGCTTGGATGGGTTTTGTTTGTGGTTGAAGGAGCCCAGCCAGCCGAGAGTCAAAGCCAGCTGAAGGACATGCATCCACCTATCCACCAAGCCACTCCTGCCACTCTTGCCACTCCCATTTGCCTCAGAGTGTGTGGCATCGAAATTTTTGGAAATTTCTACTACAGATACGAAGGGGGGGGGGGCGATGCCGGGTATTCCCCGTTTCCAACCAAACACGCACACACAGGCATACACACACACAAACACACACGCACAGCCAACGCTCATCTGCAAAACAAACTTGGGCATAGTGCAAACTGCTCACGCACCATCTACCCATATCGCAGGATCGAAGGATCAGGGAGCAGGATGTAGGATGCAGGATACAGAATGCGGGGGGCAGGAGGAGGGGGAGGAGGCAGAGATGTTGCCTCCTTTTGCGGTAACCAGCCACAGTCTGTGGTGGAAAGTAAACGGCAGACGCCATCAAGAAGGCTACAAGTCTGCCCGCCTGCCTGCCTGCGAATGGGTATTTTCGGGGGGATTTCGCCTATAACTCACTGAAATTCGATATGTTTCGCTTTTCCAACTGCCAACTGATTTACTGTGTCGCCCAAACCCATCCCCAATTGGCAAGTGCAATTAGAAAGTGGCAAATTGTCAGAGGTCTAAGCGATTTTGATGAGCTACTGGCAAGCAGGTATTGAAACAGCTTCTCAATAATTTATAGCTGTCTAGTTTAGAGCAAAATAAAGTCATTTCATTGAATAATTTTATTGTGAATTATTTATTATTGAAAAGCATATTCAGATTTATATTGATCAATAAGTTTGGCTCTTAATAAAATGGTATTAATTTGAAAATGTTTAAGGCTATCGAAAGCGATGTATTTATGGCCTGCAAAGGCACCTTGACCACACTGCCCCATTACTTTTCATGCAGCCTGTGCGGTCGGAGTGCAAAACTAAATCTATGGCTTGCAGCATCCTGCATCCTGCAGCCTACATCCCATATCCTATATCCCACATCCTACATCCCTGGTTATGTAAATCAGAGCCATGTTGGTATTTGTGCCGGTGCCTGCGTGCTTGTGTGTGTGTGGAGGAAATGCCTGTGTTTGTGCGGCCAGTAAGGAGTTGTCAACAAAAACATAGAGACGCACTTACGGACCAATATAGGCAAAAATGTTGCTGATGTGCTGTTGCAGCTGTAGGAGACCGGACGAAAAATCGCAGACAACCTGCTGCAGCTGGTCTGTCCTGCCAGGATTCGTGGACTCGCTCCGAAGAGTCCTTGTTTGTCCGTTGTCCGCTGTCCGTTGTCCGTTGTCCTTTCCTTTGCCTTGCTTATGCCGCCACACTTTCGGAGCAACTGCCACAGACGCCTGTCCCCAGTTTGTCCTTCTGTCTATGTGTGTTTGCGAACTTTATTAGCAAAATTGTGTTAGTACCGAAATATCCATTAGCCCAATTACGTGTACTTTTGTACCAACAAGCAGAGCCGAGCAGAGCAGAGCAGAGCTGGGCGACGAACGCAGCTCCTGGAGATCCTGCAGCACTTCAGGAGCAGGGACTCTGCCAGGAGGACTGATAAACAAAGTGCCAGCACTTGCACGATACCAAACAAACCAGACGACAGTCGAGATGACAACCAAATGCTCGGGACTCGCCCAAAAGTAACTCCCCTGCCCAACAAAAAAAACAATAATAAATGTAAAACAAGTAAACGAAGCTTCCGAATTAGTTAAGGAAGAACAGGGGGAATGATTTGTTTTTGGGTTAGGAGTTCTCTTGAAAGTTTTTCAATTTCAGTCTATTTGGAATTCTGAAAGAAATGGGAGATGAAAGAAATTTGTGATTTGTAGAAAAAGTCAAAAAGGTTCATAAAATTGTTTACTTTTATTTATGGTATCAAAACCCAAAGCAGTTTTGTAAGAAAGGGTATTCGGAAAACCACTAAAACAAATAGTTAACCAAATAGTCGAGATTTGCTTGCCTGCCCTGTATGCCTTTGTGGTCTAATTCGAATTGCCAAAAATTAAGATATATGCCCATCGAGTGCATTTCATTATTATTAAGTGATATGTATGTGCCTACCTTTGTGCTTGTTGCTTGGTCAGGAATAAAGCCAACATGGCCAGAATATTGAAAAAACATTGGCTTTTAACCGACTTTCAAATGGAGAGTCTGAATTCTGGTTTATTTGTTTTTTACCTCCGTGGTTGTGCAAGAATTGGACATTTGATAGACAACTGTCGGCTGTGTGATTTTGAAATGTTTTGGTCGCTTAACGAGCAATAAAATGCCTTAATGTCTTTTCCCTTGACACTTTCGTTTGGCTTGTGCTCTTTATTTTAAGGCAAAAGCTTAGCGCTCTCCTGTGAAAAGTGGGTTACTCAAACATAATAACCAACCGATGTTATTTTCATCTAAGCGAGTACCTGACAATTCCTCTGTGAGTTTCTTTTGCCGTGGAAAATAAATTACTATATTCCCTTGACAGCCAATTCAGCCTGATGAATTCATCTGAGTTCTTGGGAAATTAAACTTTTTATCATAATTACTCGGCAACAAGAGGCTGGTCAAATTATTGTTTTACATTTCTTACCATACCCAGTTATTGTTTTAAATTCTTCTCAGGCATTCTCCCATTTTTGTTTTGTTTAAATGGTAATAAAGAGAAATCCCTGGACAGGCCTTTTGCGGTTGCTTTGGTTGAGGTGTAAGAAAAATCGGACTGTATATATGCAGGATAAATAATTTCACACAATCCCCTTTTTGCGCGAGGAAACTCTTGCTTTTCTTCAACTTTTTAGCGCCATATTTTTGAGCCAACGGCCTGTCAGAGCCTCCACCTTCCAATTCCCTCTCTCTCTCTTGGCCATTTTGCACCGCTGCCTTTTCCTTCTTTAAGCGTTTCTTTCAGCCCGTAAATAGCGGAAAATTCAATTAAAAGCTTCAGCCACTAGAAAAATATCGTCGCCATGGCTATGACTATGACATAGGAACAGCAGGCCCGTCCTACGGATTGTGAAGGAGGATGAGGGAAAAGGATTCTCTCTGGCTTTTCATTTTTGTTTTCCCCCGTTAACGGAGCCAAAGACTAGGCGTCGCTTCAGTCATTGAGGAGGGGATCCCTGCAGATGGTGGAGCCTCATCCTGGCAACAAGGACTAACGCCAGCCAAGCATCAGAAAAGGGGATCAGAAAAGGGGATCAGAAAAGGATACCTAGAAGTGTAGGTATTAGTAATGTTATCAAAAGGCTAAAGATTAAATTTATTCACCTTTTTAATTAAGTTTGTTTGAAATACAAACGAACAGTTAATAATAGTTATGTAGATTTATTTTCGAATTTCAGACTGTTGCATAGTATTTTAGTTATTTCTTTTTTATTCCCTAAATCGAATCCCCTTGGAAAAAATAACCACTCCCCCCTTGACCTCCAACTTTCGCGTCCAGTTGGCCAGTCTTCAGTTGAGCAATCACGTGACAGGTTTGTCAGACTTTTGCTGAAAAACAAACCGAGCCTGCCAAGTTCTCGTCCTCCGCCAATGAAGAGAAGTGTAAAATAGTGCAAAATTCTTTTTTTCGATTGTCTGTGCACTCCTCGTAGAACAGAATACTGCCGACATGCTCATTGCTTTATTTTGTCTATGTTCCTCTATTTCTGCCCTTTTTCTCTCTTTTTCTTTGCTTTCGATGTCTTTTTTGTGGCCATTTCTACGGGATGTTACCATTTAGGGGTAACAGGCCGGTCTAAAAAATTGGTAGAAAAAATATATTTAACATCTGTGCAGGCTGAAGCATAAAGTTCGATTTTTACTGCTTCCTAAATTAAGATTTTACTATTATTTATATATAATTTTTATTTAATTTAATTTCAACTTGAATTGAAATCAAATCCGATTTTAGATAATTCCTTTCCTTACGAAATTTATATAACAAATATCAAAAAATCCATATTCTGCATTTTAAATGCAATAAGAGACTGTAGAGAAAACGGAGTATTATTTGACATTTAACCTTTCGCGGTCAGTCCACTGTCGTGTTTAAAAACCATTCCTTTCCATTTCTCTGCTGGCGAAACCCTCATCTTCAGCTCTGGACTTTACTACCTCGACAGCACTTGGCCTACACTTTCTGGCCCTCTCGTTCAGGCATTTGTTTGTCTGCCTGATTTTCCCAACTGCTTTTGCCAACTGCCTCGGCCGACCGAAGCAAAATGAAACGGAGATGACTGTGTGATAGACACGCTTTTTCGCTTCCCTTGCTTGTAATTGACAGATTTTTTCCAACGTAATGGCAGACAAAATGGTAACGACATCTTTGCCCTCGCTGTCGTCGGTAAAAGCGAATCCGACTTGACCATACCATATTCTATTTCCATCCTGCCAATCATATGCAAGACAAAGGGAAGTTTAAAGCCTAAAATAAAAATCTATTGTGTCGACATAAAAAATCTACTCTTAATGTCTACATTAAATAAGAAAGGGAATATATTTTAACCAATAAACTTTGCAAGTAGTAAGTTCCTTTGAACTTCTACTTTCTTCGAGGTTAAATCTGCCATTTATTACCAATTCGAACATTTGTTTGCCTGCCACCAACACGGACTTTGTTTGCACTTGGCGCCTGCTGCATTTGATTGGTCGACTTTTGGCAGGGAACCCGATATATGAATATTAATAGACTCCTCGGGGCCATATGCATAGCATTCGGAATGATGCGTCTGGGGAGGCGGACCCAAAACAAACCCAAGCGACGACCGAGGCGATTGAAAAATGAAGTTAAGTAATGGGGAATATTCATTTTAGCCCAACGCCTGGACGATCCAGCTTTGATTTCATACTTAGACACACGCATGCAAAGGGGGGGGATAGGATGGAAAATTCGCAACCCTCTGTCTCCTGCTTTGCCAATTTTTCACTTTGCTGCATAAATATTTATTGCAACTCAATTTCGCAGGCAATAGAAATGCCATTTGCACCATTAATTCAATGCAACACCTGCCAGCGACGACTTGGCTCTGCTCCTGACTTCTCGACGGCACATTTGTTTTTTTTTTTCTTTTTTTTTGTGCTTTTCGCAGTACCCTGCTCTTTTGCTCCTTTGCCATCCTTTTAGCCATCTTCGCCAAGGGTTTTTCGGGTGGCGGTAAACTTGGAATTTGAAAAATGAAGTCGTGCTAAAATTTTTGTGTGTTTATAAACATTCCAATAGCTTTATTTGCCATATACTCTCCCGCACAGCAGTTGATGATGAAGGGGTGCAAAGGGGGATGGTGGTGGATGGCTGGGAATGGAATGCCAAAGGGGTGGTGGGGATGGATGGTGGTTTTCTGCCGGCTGGTTGGTAAGCTTCTGGCCATCATCCTCCTGGCTGCGAGATTGCTGTATTCCCATTCATGGCCTTTATCGTTTGTGGCAACAGCTGTTGCCTGAATTATGCTAAATTTACGCCCATCGCCGCCGCCAAAAAAAGGGGGGACTCGAACAAACAACATCATCACGGACATCATCCCCGGAATGCCACCCCCCAACCCCCTCCCTCTCTTCCCCTTTTCCCTGGAAAAACTTCATCATTAGCCACATCCACCCATCGAAAGTCAGAGCTACCTTCACACCATCATTGTCATCATTTGCGGCCGTTGCTGTTACCCTGCCAGCTATTTTCGGTTATTTTTAAGTGATTTTTAATAACGTTGACTCTGGTCTAGGTGGGTAAAAAAAAAAAGAGAAAAGCCAGGAAAAAGGAAAAATGTGCAGAGAGGCGGGGAAAAACCGCAAGTGTAAAGCGTTTGTGTGTGCGGCCAGCAGGAAGTTTTATGCCAAACTTTGGCAATCACCATCCCACGCCCACGGAATGAAAATGGTTTGGCATTTATTATGGAATTTGAGGTTAAGTTTTATTTCATTAATTTGCCGCTTCACTGGGGAAATCTGTATTTTTCATCCCGTGTTAATGTGCTTGTTAAGTTTTTCCAATCAACAGTCCGGCCTCGTTGATATCCACTTTTTTTCCCCCCATCTGATGTTGGTTGTGGTCATTTCGGCTAGCCACAGAACAGACAGCCAGAGCAATTTGTTTTTAAAATGATATATTCGTGGTATGGTTAACTTTGCATCGCCATTGTTGCTTCAGGTGCATTTTGACTAGCAATTAAAATTAAGAGCTTCGAGTTTCATTTAACAATTATAAATTTAAAATACAGAGTAAGGTGAAACCAAAAAGGAAATCCTAGCGAATTTTTTTTAACTTTGCAACGCCATTGTTGCTTCAGGTGTATTTTGCATTGCTAGCTATTAAAATTAAGAGCTTCGGGTTTCATTTAACAATTATAAATTTAAAATATAAAGTAATGTGAATCCAAAAGGGAAATATAAAAATAATTAAAGCTCTAAGTATTTCTTTTTTTGTCGAATATTTCAGCAAAGATTCGATTCTTAAATAATATTTCATTGTCTTAGTTTTTATCAACTTTTTCAACGACAATTTTTTTTTCTACAAAACTGCTGCTCATCGCCATTATTTAGAAAACACCAATTGTAAACCAAAAAAAACTAAAACGGAACTGCAGCAATTCAAATCAAACTATTTATTATCTTGTCATTTCTTTTTCTACGTTTCGCTGCAAATGAAAGTCGACTAAATTAAATTCCACAAAATCCTCGTACTTCAATGACAAACAACGAGAAAAAAAAGGCAAACCAAGAATAAATAGCACAAATCACTTAGAACGAAAAAAAAACTCAAATTTCTCCTCTGAAGGAAAATGAATTTTTGTGTAACTTTTCCCCTGTAAAGAAAATGAATCACTTTTGAAGCTTCCCCTTAAGGAAAATGAATATTTTTAGCTGGAGGGTTGATTTTATATACAAGACTGGTATACATGTTATAAATTTTATACGTTATATATATAACAGATTGTTATACAGTTTGCTATACAGAGTATAAATTATTTCATCCCCTAACAATTTTTCCTATAAGCTATTCGGTTTTAGTCCTTGGTTTTCATGAAATCGCACCAAACTGTATGACTATGTGGCATACAAAGTTTAAACTGTGCTTAAGTAAGCTTTATAACTCTACACTTTTATAGAGATGTTGAATAGTTATACCAAGAACTCTTTAGATTTATGGCACTTAAAGTCTATGTTTTTTTTTTAGCAGAATCCAGAGGACCACGTAAGTATTACAATGTCTTGTAAACAATGTTGTTTAAGTAACTTGTAAAAACGTATGTAAGTATCATTTTATTAATTATTATGAGGTTAAAGACATTAAAAAAATGTTTTGTAAATAAGGAAAACAATTATTTACTTCATTAACTCACATTGATTTGACAGCAATATTGTTTAGACGACAAACTACTACTTGGTCGGAATTTCTTTATGTAATTTAAGCAAACAGAACGAAAGGAAACCTGTGTACACCAACACTTTGAGAACTGAATGGAGTGAAACCTTACGGTTGTCGTTACTAATTGCTTATTAATTGAAAGAGAATTAAATTCTCATTTAAACGTTAACGGGCGAGCAGTGGAGTGTTGGTTTTATTCTTTACTTCACCACTTTCATTCACAATTAAAAGTAGCACTTTGGCCAAAAGGACAACTCGATTACCGTTTCTATGCTGGATAATTGCATTATTTTAACTACCGAAATATCTAAAATACAAGTTTTATTATTTTAACTTAAATAGTCAATCGGCAAAAAGGTGTAAAACAAACTCATCAATTATAGAACTATTAAATATATCCAGCTACATACATTTAATTGGTGACCTAATTTTTTGTCATAATTTAATTAAAACAAAGCTTTACAATTGCGGAAATAGGAAAAGCAAACAGTTCTGTCCCCCAAAGAGCATCACACAATCATCTGACTTTTAAAATCCGCTCAAATTTAATTAAAAAAACTTCTTTGCCTTTCCCAGCGCACACAAACACAAATAAAGCTCAATCAATTGAGCACAGACAAATAAGCCCCGGTGCGGCAGAAACAACAGAAAAAAATAAAACAAATATGTATAGATATAGTACTATACATATAAACAGGAATTGCGGCTATAAAAATGCCAAAGCTGGCAGAAAAAAGTGTTTCAAATAGGCCCAAAAAACCGTCAAAAAATACACAAAAAAATATACACAGAGGGATTTCCAGCAAAAGGACAAACAAAAAAGGGCCACAAAAAAAGGGCTTCATTTTTGGGTTTAAATTTTTACATTTTTAGCGTTTCAGCTAACTGGGGCTTTGTATGGAATTTAATACCTTTATTTAAAAATATTACTTTGAGATAACATTGAAGCCTGAAGGAAATAAACATATTTAAGCGATAAACTAGCAACACGAAAAATTATTCAAAAACGTATGGTATTGATACGAATTTCAACCGAAATCTATTTTAGTTTCTAACCTATCGTATAACCACAATCTGCATAAAAAGCATTTGCAGCCACGTATTTGACTTGTCCATTTAAGTGACACTTTTCACATGTTTTTGGTCTTGTTGGGCTGCTGTTTCCACATTTTGTAGTGTTGTTTATGTATTTTTTATTTCATTTTTATGTGCATTGGCGGCTGGTTGCGAACTAAACGAAATTTTACGCTTAAACGAGCTGGCCAAAAAAAAAAATAAGAAAAACCGGCAACAACAACGACAAGAACAATGTAAAGAAATCAGTTTTTTGCACTCTCTACAACATTGATGCAAGGTATTTGGAAAGCCGCAGGAAAACAGTTTATAAACAGTCACCCTTCGGTTCTTTTCCTCAGGGGCGGCAAGGAGGGGGAGTGGCCAGAAAGGAAAAGGGGGCGTGGTGCGCTGTGGAAAACTCAACGTAAATGAAATGTGTTTTGCGTGCCGTTGCCAAAGTCGTGAGTTGTAAGCATGTGTATGTGTGTTTGCTCCCTGTTTGTGTTAGTGTGTCAACTGCAAAAACCGCACGTGCACACACACTCACACAAGCTCACTGCTACAAAGAAAAATTCCTAAACCTAAACTGCAGTTGCAAATAAAATAAGAAGGTTACAAAAGCAGGCCTTTATAAAATTGAACTTCAATTGTGCTACAGGAAATTTAAATATTTCCCTCTTCAAATGAACCTACTTTTCTAATAATGCTTGTCAATTGCTAACTACATTTAAAAACATTAACCGGAAAAATATTTCTTATTTAAAAAAAAAAAAAAATAAAGCTGAATAGGATATAATAAAATATGTAATCAAAAATAAATTTAACAGTTTTTCTTTATTACAAGCTAGGACTTTCTTAGCATCAACAATAAATATTTGTGTACCTTAGGATACAAATTTTTGTAAAACTATTTTTCCAACAAGCTCAAAAGTGTTGGGACTCGATTACGTGGTATAACTAAATGTCACATGCAACAATTTCCGAGCGCATTTTAAAGACGCTTTTTATGCGCGCCTTTTTGCGAGTCTGAGTGCCAGAAGCGAATACACGTATGTGTATGTGCCTGCCGAGTGTGTATGTGTGTGTGTGTGAATTGTGTGCTTGTGTAGCGCAAAATTTTATTTGACTTGCGTGTAATGTTCACTCACTTTCGCGAACATCGGAACAGAATGCCATGCGTCTATATATCGTACATACATATAAAGAAGTTTGTATATGTGAGCGCTACAAAGTATGCTACAAATAGTGACACGGATGCGCCTATGCGGTTGCTTTTAGCTCCTTTTGCCGATGATTAAATATACTTTCAAGGGTCTTAAAGGAAACGAAGTTGCTCTTGGTTGAACTGCAAATTTAAGACCAGCCAACTGAATTAACTATGAAGGGGAAGAGAGTAGTAAGTCAAAGGCGGAAAGGATGTTAAATAATGCACAAAATCTTAATTTTTAGTCCGTTTCCCGGGGGGGAATGCATGTATGCCACTGTGATTATCCTTATATCCTGCCCGAGTTGCACTTTCCCCAGTTGTGCGCCTCTGTGTGTGCGTAAGTTGGCCTCATGCATTTTGTATAAGTCCCTGCTTAAAATGCTTTTTGGAGTGTCTGTGGGATTATAACCACCTTTTGCAAAACGCCGGCAAGAAGATGCGAATATAATTACATTTCAGCTCAAGCTCAAGCTTCAGTTTCAGTCGGTTGGTTGCATGCAGTTCGGAGTTTCTAGGCCAAGGGATTACGACCGTAAGGCAAAGGGAATAGCAATCGACAAAAAGATATGGAAATAGAGGAAAAACCATTGCTCCTAAACCATCTCAAAATTAATCAGAACTGGAGCAATTTAAGGCCAAATTGAAATGGGCTCTCTGCTTTACCTTGATGAAATTGCCGTTGCCGTTGGCGAATTATTCCATTCAATTTGCGCTAATCCCTTCGTCACGACGACCACAATAAAACTAATCCCAGCCACAAAAGTCAAGCTAATTACGCGTAATAGTTTATTTAGCTGTCGGCGGAAAGCCACAAACGACGACTTAAATGGCCATCCGCCTGAAAAGGAAGCGTTTTGTAATTTAATATAAACACTGGCGAAAACAAAGCGATCACACAGTGGGTCGAGAGTACGTTGAAAGCATAAGCTCAGCTTAGCACCCAGCATGCTGAACAAAAACTATTCGTGCTCACTGTACGCGCATCACGTATGCGCAGCGTAATCCGAAACAATGAAACCGAAAACGGGAGCGTTGCTACACCAGCTGACTACCGCCGTCTGGACAAGCTAATGTAGAGCCACGAGCACAGCAACATTTTCGGGGAATGTGAGAGCTCCTAATGAACCAACACCGCCATGAACACTTTGTTCCATCCCCCCAGCCACGCCCCCTCCTCCATACCCTCCCCCTTCCCCTCCGCACTTTCCTACCAAAAGGATGTCGTGCCTGAAAGTGATAGTGAAAGAGTTCTTTTTTAGAACGCACATGAAGTTTAAAGCGCTCACGGCCCTGTAATTATGCAGACCGGAACAAGCAAGGAGCAGGGGCAAAAAAGTCCTGCAAGCAAATGAACGTACTACATACACACAGACACACACTAATGCCAGCCAAAGCCCACACAGACACACACACATGAATACACCGACGAACCTGCACGTGCCACACATTTACAGGCACACGCCGAGATTTAAGCGCTCGGAAAATCACACACAGACTGCGGGAAAAAAGGACTTTTATTTGGCTCAGAATGGGTGGGTGCCTCAAAAAGAATAAGGTCGAAATCGGGGCTTTCGACTTTAAATTTAGAAAAATAAATCTTTGCTTAACAAAAGAAAAATTACAAAATAATAAAGTCTGAATAATATTATATAACTAAACACTGGTTGTATCGTTATACATATATATTTATGCATAATCTACTTAGTTTTTAACTTTACTTTTGTAGAAACTTATTCCTGGACTAAATTTGATAGTAACAATAAACATTTGCTTGTATTTTATACTAATAAGCTTTTAACTTTACTACTATATCTAAATGAACCCCTTTCCTAACTGGGGACAATAGCTCAAATTCAGTTTACCCAGAGTCTAGATTCAGATCCTTGGCCATAATGCTCATGTGCAATTGAGGCAGCCAAATGGCTGCGGAGCGGATGACTTGGCCTGGAAGGAGGAGATCCCTAAGCCCGAGGGCCGGAATTCTCTGAAGGGGGAGTCTCGACCGAAAGCAATTAATTTCAAATAAATGAACTTAATTGAAGCAGATTAACCCGCAGCAGCCGTGGAAAGTGGAAAGTGCACCCGACGGTTCCCCTCCAAAGGCGGGTTGTTTTTGTTGTTGTTGTTGTTGTTTGTGATGGCGTGTGTATGCACTCAGTGTCCTTGTCGGCGACATTTGCCCTGATTTCACTTCCGTGGCAATATCCGTCGTCCTGCCAGCTCCCAAGCTCCCAAGCTCCCAACTGCTCCATGTTTGAGTTTCATTTCATTTACACAGCTTGTCTTAAATTCTAGCTGAAGTTATTAAGTGAAATGCTAGTTAGTTGCTCGGGTGCGTGTCTCTGCCACCTTTTGTTGGTTTATTGCAGGCAAAAGTTAACCGGTTTCCTCTGCCCAGTTGCGATTCAGCCAGAGTTAATGTGCCGCGATTTTATTTTACGCCTGCAACTAGAACAACAAAGTGCACGCAAGTGTGCATAAATGCCTTTGAAGGACTTGTGGCGCCAAATGTTCTTAATTTCCATAAAGGCAAAGCTGAAATGTGCAAACAAAGCTTTAGAAAAATAATAATAATTAAAATCGTATTTATGTATGTATTTAAATTCTTCATTCAAAATATGAGGGTTGCAAAAATATAATCTGAAAGTTAAATATTTAAATAACATTTACAACCCAGCAGTAAAACTGTTTTACAGAACAACCCATTGAACAAGGCTTGTTTTTTGTAGAAACATAAACTTGTGCATGCATTAATTTAATATTTCTGCACCAGTAAGCAAATCCTGCATGAATATGCATTTATAAATATATCAAACTGTTACACAGCCAGCTTAACATGTGTGCTTTTGCACACTTGAAGGATTAATTGATGGCGTGCAAATAATATTAAGTTACTAGGTCACTCGAACTGACCTCAACTGAGCAGGAACTTATGGCTTTAAGCAATTCCATCATACACAAAATAATCAGAAATAGACTTGATTCAATTAAATATAATCTTGTAATTTATAATTACTTTGTATTAAAACTTTTGTATGAATGCACTTTGTTATCATTTTAAGTCATGTTTTCTAATTGCAGAAACTATTAATAATAATGTTAACAAATGTTATTTAATTGAATTTAAATAAGTTTAATACATACAAAGACTACTACCAGAAAATGTATAAATAAATGTAGAAGCTTTAACGATTTCCACAACCTTTGTGTTCTAAAAGCTTTTCATTTTCATTTATTCATTTTCTCTGGAAAAAGGTTGGTAAATCCGTTAGCAAGGACTAACACTTTTGTAACAGCTTTTCTGAGCTTTAACTACTCTCCATAAGGGCATATTAACATTTTTAACTGGCTAACATGAAAATGGTTAACTTCACATTGCATATATTATATTTCAGTTTTTAAACCTATGTACATATTTTTTTCTACGAATTAAGTGAACTTTAACCATAAACGTTTGAGAAATGAAAAAGTAAAATTTTAAAACAGTACAGAGCAGCTATAAATGTGGCAAAATGTGCATTAGCCCAAAGCGGCAATAAAAGTTAACAAGAGCACAACTGAAAAATACACGAAAACAGGGCCAGGGGAAAAATCGAGGGGGTAAAAGTTTCGATTGCCGTTGCAGTAGTGGCAATTTCAAGTTGGGGCGCCCCAAAAGAAACAGCACACTTTAATTTGAATTGAAAAAACATAAAAAAAATACATATAAACTGAAAAATAGAGTGAAAACAGCATGGGGAAATTGGCGAAGGAATAGTAAAAGTTGAGGGGAAAACTGGTGACACGAAAAGTGAAACTGACATCGGTGGAAAAGTTCCGGCTTGTTGTTCTTGCTATCGACGCTTTTGGGCGACGCAATGGCGACGAAAAGTTCAAGGCCAGGTCAACGGGTTTCTGAGGGTCTAAGTTTCAGTTTATGACGGTGCCTCTTTGGCGGCATCTTTAAAGCCCAATTATTGGCCAGTACGAATGGGTCAATGGCCCACATTAATTAGAGCACGTTTTTGACGATGATTTGATTAATGGCGTCATTCCATCCAATAAGTGTCAATTACTGAAAAGTTTTTGGCAAGGATTTTGCCAACAGCAGCTTCTTTGCGGTTTAATTTACCATTTACGTCAATAACCTTTCTCTTGTTGGCATTTTGCGGTAGACGACAGCTAACAGGGATACCCATATTTAGAGTATTAGTCTTTTAAAAATTGTTCAGCCAAGTCTGTCTGGCGTTGATGTACAATAAACCTTGTCAATTAAAGGGTTTAATTTGATTTTGTCTAGAATTTTCATAAGAAGACTCACGAGATTTTTAATTTGCATTTTATATAATTAGTTCTCTTTGAAAATAAGTCTAAAGCAGTATTTTAAAAATGGATGGGCTTTCTTAAATTATTGCGTATACGTCTCGTGACTGTTACTCAATTTAAAATTTTGTATTTACATTTTATTGAATTCCATACTGCCTTTGTGTGTATTTTCATTACCACCGAGCGAGCAATTAATTATATTTTATGCACTCTTCCTTTTTAGTAAAGGACTCGTCCCCTTCCCAAGTCCTTAAAAAGGAGGCAGACGTCTCATCAGCACAATGGAGCAGACAGGAAGTAAGCGACAGACGAGTCCTGAATAGCTCGAAAAACGGGGGGTGGGGAGTTTCCCATCCTGTTATCCTGCCAAACGCAGGACACCTGTTCATCTCCTCTGAGCGGGGTCTTCAAAGCGCCCGTTAAGCGAAGATAAACACATGTTAAATAGAAAGAGGAACATGGAAGTACACTTTCATCGAGTGCCACGAATGTGAGTTACCTGGTACTAAAAATAAACACTGTTTTTAGGTGGAAATTAGAATAAAGAGCTTTGTAAAAAGGATGCTTAGTAACTAAACTAAGTTCATTTCATAGCAATTAATTTTAAAATAGAAGAGTTTTATATAATATAAAGTTAGTCTATTGTATAGTAATTAAGCTAAAGAAAATATATAATAAATATGATTAATAAATAAAACGAAATTGGAGTTAAAAAATAATTTAAGTAAAAGAAAAAAACGTAATCTTTCCTTTTAAATGTGAGTAGGGGAATGTCGTCAAGGTTGGACAGTTGTCAGGGTCGGACACTTGCAATTTTTCTAATAAACCAACTATCGCCATCTGTGTGCGAATGTGGTATTAATTGTTATCACTGTGGGAAACTTTTCATCCCTAGCCGCATCCCATAACTGTTAATTTTCCTGTTTTGTTGACATAGTGTCGTGATAGTGAAGAAAAAAGTATTCGAGAACGCGCTAAAAAAGTGGCATAATTCAGCGGAAAATATGCCATCCGCAGGGTAAGTTTAAAAATACGTTAAGTGGTTCCCCCTTAACGAAATCCTAAAAAAAAATTTGTTCTAAATAAAGCGATTTGGTAGTTATGTTGTGCGGTAGAGTTATGACTCATGTTGTCAGGGTTGGGCACTTTTTGTTGTCAAGGTTGGACACCCTTAGTTTTTCCCCTTTTGTCCGGATATTTTAATTTTTCCAATGTTTTTTACATTTATTCACTACAAAACATGTAAATACAATCAATGAAATAATTTTTTTTCTCTATTGTGAACAAATATACCTACATATTAATTAAAGAAATAGATTAAAGTTCTAAAAATAAAGTATGAGTTGGATGAATAAATAAATTTGGTAATTAATTACTTGATTCAACAAAAAGTGAATTAATTAGTAAATAAGTAAAAAAAAATAAATCCTTTGAGTAATAATTTATTTTCTCCCTTTGAAGAGGTTCACGCTACAAGCGAACGACGGAAAGAGGTAAAGTCGACTTGCATAATGCTGTCCTGTTTGTCCTAATTGCGAATCTGATTAATTTTTTTTTCATACTTGGTTGTAAAATTTGTTGTTCATAATGAAAAAGAGTCGAAAGACATAAAATACACCTGATCCATGGATAATGTCCTCTTTTATTGCTACTTTTCTGAAGTAGCAATTCAAGTGTCCAACCATGACTACAGTGTCCAAGCCTGACTACATTTTTTTTTTTTTTAAATACTCGCCATTTCTATGTTTTTCATTTCACAATATAATGTTCATTGTCAGACATACCTATTGCCTTTACCTTTCAAACTATTTACGCAAATGATCTTAATTCTTATTAAAACGATAATTATGGGCAAGGGTCGAAAATGTGTCCAACCCTGACGACATTCCCCTACCTGGTAAAATAAAACAAAGGTCCAAATATAAATAAGGAAACGGCGTAAGGAGAACGACGAGTAAATTGCAGAAGACGTGCAAGAAATTATTACGAGCAACATTTGTTTTTATTAAAGTCATGGTATCCTGGCAGGTATCCTGTTTTCGGTGGGAGAGGGGAAGGACATAAGGCAGGTAAGGAAAAAGGATCTGCTTTCCCAGCACGTCACACACAAAGTGATCACATAATCATGTGCCTTGTGTATTTTGCTTGGCAGCGATGCCAAAACGCCAAACAAGGCGCATAATTTTTACACAAGACATCCTGCACCCCGAAAACCCCCTTTTTCCTTAATTCTGCCATATTCCCAGCATTTTTTTTTTCATTTTTTCCTTTCCTTTCTTGGCTGCAGCTTGGGAAAATAAGGAAATGCTGCCTTTGCCTCGGTTGTTAAGTTTAAGCGCGTGTCTGTGTGCAGATTAAATGTTTGTCGTATTCTTTCGCAACTGGGGATTAGCAGATATGGCAGGCTATATACTCGTACGTAGGTATGAGCAGTCCAAAGGACATCAGTTTATAACGGTTTATTAGCAGGAATGGCGGGAGTATCTTTCATTCCATCAGCGATGTTGCCAGTTGAGTTGGGAGTAGCAATCCATCGCTTGGCATTCAGCCAATTTGCCTTCCCAACAAATATAGTACAAAATAGGAAACGGATAACATTGAGCTATTATATCATTCTGGGAATCTAAAAAGGACAATTTAGTAAATACAATTCTTCTATAAAAAGAGTGTAATAGGTGAAGGTATACTCTAACTAATTATATAATTTAAATTTGCTTGAGCATTAATGCCTTAGTATTTTCTGCACCTATTAACATTTGCATTCAGTAAACCTTCAAATGTTAATAATTTCGGTTTCATTAGTCGCCACGTTTCTACTATTATACTGCATAGTTAAGCACACAATGGTCTTAACTAATTAGAAGTCGATTACGCAGACTTTCGGAGGCATTTATGCTGACAGAAGAAAAAAGCGTGGCTGAGGATTCCGCAAACTTGCCAACAAGTCGGAAAACATTTCAGGCGCATTCAAATGCAGGAAGGAAAAACTAATTCCAGGCAACTGGAACTGCAGCAGCCAGTTAACTTCAAGCGGAAAAAGGCGAAATGCAGAAATCCAGGCAATTAAAAAAGGGACTAAGAAAAAAAAGCCCAAGAGGAGAAAAGGCGAGTCGGCGCCAAGCAAACACATAAAAAAACAAGTATAACAAAAAAATATACCTTTTCTGACAGTTGGAAAATGCCAGAGACCAAAAGGTGCAAACAGAACCGCGAAGCTGAAGTAAAAAAAAAAACTCCGCGAGCTCTGCAACAATTAGCCAAAGTCCGTAGCCTCACATGACCCCAAAAAATCCAGGAAAGTTGAAGTATTTACCCACACACGATGGCGCGGGCTTCCTTTTTTTTGGTCCACGTTCCGGCCACACGACAAATTGCCAACAATTCGTGCCTAATTTTTAGCTGACAACTTTTTGTTCAACTTCGTCTGTTTCCGCTTACTTTTAGCTTAAATTTAAACTTTCAAGACTGTCTCTCAAAAATTCTTTTGGCAAGCACATTGGACTGCACTTTGCCTAATTGAATGCGTGTTTCCATTCGCAGTCTGCGTGGAATGTTCCACGAGTTTTGTTGGATTCTGAGAGACCCAAAGAAATCGCTGAAAAAAAACTTGACGACGAGTACATTCCACTTTTTTATTGCCAATTTTTCTCCGCTTTGGCATTTTACAGTTCAACTGACTTTTAAAAGGCCAGAAAGGTGAATCAGTCTTGGCCAATGAACATCAAAAAAAGAGATAATAAAATAAGGAATATTTCAATACATACAACATTCTTGATATCATTCTCACATTCAATTAATTCTTACTCATAAATTGTATAAGATTTTCAGACTATTGTGCTGAACTTTCAATTACTTTGTAAAAACTTATGTTATTCAACTTAGATTAAATAAATAAGAAGTCAATTAGAGAAAGTAGCTTTATCAATACCACCAACCTGTTCCAGAACTTTTATGCCCTCTGCTAACTCCCATTATTTTTTCAACCTACTGAAACGCAGTCGAACTAATAACTCCACTGCATTTAAAATGTTGTCTTTGAAAGTGCAAACTATTTGTGTGTGTATTGTATGCATGAATAAAATTTGTACCAAAGTGGCCGGCGGCCGATTCCATAGAAATTGAATCCCCGATGCGAAACGCTTTTATCAGACAACACAAGCCAATCAAACAAATAGGCAAACAAATCTGCAAGCTAAATAAATTCAATTTCTGCCCACTGAGTCTTCGCTTCGGACTCTTCGTGGATGGGTAAAAACAACAAAACGCTTTGAAAAATGCCCAAGGGCGATTGGTGAAAACTGTGAAGAACTCGAAAATGGGGAAAATCCAACGAAAATAAAACCAGAGCCAACTTTGCACTCAAAAACGTTTCCTTTTGACTTTTGGCCATAAACACACACAAACACACACAAATAAATGGCGAACATATCAAAGGATTGTATCTTTGGGGAATTTTTGTGGGCGTGGCTTAAGGTCAATCAACGCGATTGGAAAAGCTTTTCAATTAGATTTATGTATTTAAATAAAGCGATTGTCCGATGGCAAAATTGCCACCAGTTAGCGCGGAAATCGGTTTGTGAAAACTCAATCCCAACTACTTTTCCACAAATGCAAAGCTGACAGTGGCGAGCTGAGTCGATTTTTTGCCTGTCAGTTACTTGCATTTAAATTGACAAATGTCACTCAATGCAGACATCGTAACTGGAGCGTGGTTCGGTTGAGGTGAATGTGAGTGCTGTTGCAAAACTTTCTGAACATGTGCCAGTCGGTGGGAGTTGGCTAGAGTGAAGGATTGGAAGGAGTGGGCTCCGTGGGCATCCCACATGACATCATTAAAATGCAAAACGCAAATTGCATCCATGGCAGTGAAATTGGCAATGCAAACAAACTTTGCGGAGTGCCAGAGAAAGGGTAGAAACGGGGGAATCGATCGATGGACTGGCTCGGAAAGGATTCACAACATAGATCTCCAGCGACATGGTTAAAAATTGAGTTAGGGTAGTTCCATTTAGAAATACATATATTTACAATTTATTTCAGTAACCTATATCATCTATCATACGAAATATTAATTCTAGAGTATTAATTGAATTAATCCGTAGTGAACTCCACAAATCAATAACAGATCCAGTAAATTATTGCAAGCAGAGCAAACAGCATGGATTAAGCCATAACCACAAACAAACACCAAGTCGGAGGTCTTCACCGATTAGCTTGGCCAATAAACAGAAACCGAGTGAGACGCCCCTTCAGGCCAACAAATAAGCAAGGCCTAAATCAAGAGACCCCCTTTAATTTATGCGGGCCAAAACAATGACAACGGAGATGGAACACGAAGTGGCTCAGACTTGGGATTTCTGGCTCGATAATACGCACTACCAAAGGCGATTACGCTAATGGTGATTGGCTTTATGCTTTACGAGGAAGCCAACTTTGGCCTAACTGTTGATCACCCGCCAAGTTTTTTTCGAGCACTCACAAATCTTTTCCTCTTTTTTTTCTACACCATCCCAACTACTTAGAAAGTCGTGACAAAGTCATTGACTGTATGGCATTTGCATAGAAATGCAATTTTCGGCCAAACACACGCTAACACACACACACACACACACACACATACACAGACACTCACACACACAAACGAAACTGAGGAAGCCGTCGCCAAAGTTCTTTCTTCCCATTTAGCCGCATCCCTCCGGCCAACTCGCATAATTTGTGGCTTAGAAAGTTGTCGCGCGCGTAAATGGGCCTTAACCCCCAGAAATCGATTTCCACGAGACCGCTTAACAGTTTATCTGTATCTCTACCCCTGGCTTCCAGAAAATTGCTTGGCTAATAGTTTGCCGGCATATTGACAACTTGTTTAATCATAAATTCCATAACCTAAGCTCGCTGGCTACAAAATACTGGTAAGAGAAGGTTTCAATGGCCAAGAGGAAAGTCACAATTCCTTTATTTTCACGCTGGCTGGGCGGAAACAAAGTCGGAAAGTGGTTGGGCAAATTGGTCTGCTTATAGATTACCATGTTAAATATTAGAGTAGGTAATGGATTATTTTGGTTTGGTGTCCATCTTGTTAAAGGCGGCTTTAATATTTGTGCACTAATTTAAGTTTTTCACGAACTTCTCGACATGTCACAAACATAAACGTTTCCATATTTTCCACTTTTATTATTATTTTTAATACTCCCTTTAAAAGCAATGGCATTTATCATTTCACAACAGCACTGAAATATATTTGTTTGGTTATTTACAAAAACAGATATATAAAAGAAAACAATTTACAAGTTTTTGTCGTAACAATTTAAAAATTCAAGTTTTAGACAAATGGCGGCAGTTAAATTATTGAAACAGAATGTGTGTACATCAGCAAGAATCCATAGTTTTTTAAAGGCCGCACTAAATGCAACAAAACGAAATTTAAAAATCAAATAATTTACATATTTTCCACCCGAAATTATTGTCTGTTTTAAATTTGTAGCTGTTTTTTCAATCGTACGAACAACAGCTGTTGGTCACTGCATAAAAATGCTGTAGTCACTACAATTAACACACTCACAGCCAGAGGTACGAAACGAAAAAACAGCCCACATGTCTGTGGAAAACTGTCAGAAAATCACGTTGCTGATTTTTGGCCAATTGAACGCAACTCTCACATGGCAATGGCGATAAAGCCATCTCGATTCATTCATTATTTCCACAACGATACGCGGAACGATTCGGTCCCCATGGAAATATAAAAGCGGAAACCGAATAATTTTGGGGCTTTTAGAATACCATTATTTTTTTTTTCATTATTTTTTCCTGCCGCTTGCTGATTGGCATAAAACTTTACCCCAATGGAACTGCACTCGACATTTGACTTTTGAAATGACCGCAGCAGCCCACGGCGGAATGGAAAATGTGGAGATGTTGCAAGAACACGACCCGCACACTCCCCATTTTTGCCACATTGACACAATGAGGCCAGAACTGAAGCTGGGATAAGAACAAACAGTATAGCGAACCTGGCTGGCAGCTCTTTGTTAACAATTTCATTTTTAATGGATCCGAAACAGAGAAGAGTAGCACTTCCACTTCCACCCACTAAACCATTCCGAACATCAGCTTCCCCGGAGCAACTATCGATTTCGTTTTTGACTTTCTGCTCGCCAACTTTAATTGTCTGCAAATTCGAAACTGACACGGTTTCCAACTCAAAGTTTGTCTCTTCACATAACATGCAAATTTATTCGGCTATTCAAATTTGCAATGATCAAATCAGCAATTTAATGGAAACAGTGCCTAAAATATAAAAAACTTTCCTTTTGTCTGATTAAACCAATTTTAAAGTGCATCGGCAAAAGGTGACCCAAATCAGCTTTCCAGACCGGATAGCTTGTCCACTTTTAGTCGGATTTTATAGTGGAATACCTCTGAACGTTTGTAATTGCATACAGAAAAAAAAATGAATTCAGGATTTTTCGTATCCCGAGGCCGAAATGTTGACTCCTGATCATGTCAGATTTTTCCGTTAAAATGCGGATGGGTGACCCCAAGTAAGGTAACTTCGACAATTTTAGTCCGATTTTAAAGTAGCATACCTCTAAACGTTTGTAATTGCATTCAGAAACAAACTTCATTCGAAATTTTCAGTTTCCAGATGGTAGAAATTTTGACCCCTTTTCATGTCAGATTTGTTCAACTTTCCGATAGAATGCAGGGAGGTGACCCCAAGCGAGCCAACCAAAGCCCATAACTTCGACAATTTTAGTCCGATTTTGAAGTGGCAAATCTCTAAACGTTCGTTATTAGATTCTTAAAAGAACTGAATTTAAGTATGTTCGATTTTCTTACCTCCTACTTTGTCAGATTTTTCAACATTTCAATTAATTGTAAAGGTGACGGAAATCTAAGCAAAAAAAAGTTGTAGCTTAGAAGCGGAACTTAAACAAATGGGAGTCTATACGAGACCTACAGCCGCTTTTTTCACAACTTTGGACTCAATTTTTTGCCGAAAACCCCAGCGCCGACATAACTTAATGACGTCGTTTTGTGTTTCACTTTGACAGCGATAGCAATAAATTTCCTGGATCTTGGTTCTTGCTCCAGTGGTGTTTCCTCGGCTTCATCATGGGCATTTTCCACTATGCAAAATGCGCCCTTACATGGCAACCGCCTCCTCCGGAAATTCCGGGGAATGCATTGCAGTCGGTGCTGGAATTACCGGAGTCTACGCCGTGCCTTTTGTAAAAGTGAAATTCCTGGGGGCCGAGAAACACCGAAATGGATGGACGGAGATTCAACACCTGGGCAAATATTTCAAATGACAAGCCAAGGTGAAATGGTTTGTAAATGTAGAAAACGGCTTGTCGTTAGTTTGATTTGTATGTGGTCGCTTGAAATATGATTTTATTTCAAAAGAAACGTTTTAATGGGTTAAAGGTACCTTTTGTTTCCTATAATTGATAAAGTTTTAGTCCTTACCTAATTAATTGAATATTTCTATTACTACTACTATACTCTCTCGTTCTTGTTTTAAATATGATTTTTAAGTATCCCTATAGAATGCTTATTGAAGAGCAATTAACCATTAAAAAAGTCCTATAAATAATTTCACCAACAATGCTTAATGGCGGCTGTCAGTTGCACGAGTAAAGTGCATTTTCATACTTTTTTATTTTCACTGACAAAACGAACTCGAAACTTGCCTGCGGTACCTGATATGCCAAACACTGAAAGTGACAGAAACAGAGAAAAACATGGAAAAGTTGGAAAATGGGGCTGCATTTTCACACCTGAATGTTTTGCAAGTGGCAAGTCGGGCTTAACTAGACAGACAGTTGGTTTATCCAAGAGCGTCAAAGAATTCTCAGCCTCATTGTGGATAAACTGTTTTTCACTTGGCTGTCACTGTTCCCACTTCTCCGGAATTAAATCACATCACAAGGGCTTCTCTCTCCCCATTCGCAATGGCAAATGCTTAAAAGGCAGAAAACTTTGTAAATATTCCAGGTAGGTAGATAGGTAGGTATTCCAACCACACGAATTCTTCCGTAAAATTTGTTTAAACACTCAAAGCCACTTGGGTAAAATGCTCACGTAGCGAGCGAAAAAGGGTAAAAACTTGAGGCAAACTATCAAAAATAAAAGGAGCCGCATTACACGGCCAATTGGGAACTGATTGGGTCTGATCCACTGAGGTGGATGCGAGTGCAGCTCGACCAGATTGATTGCTGTCTGCAGAGCAGAGGAAAAAAAAACAAACAGAAAACGACTTTAACCTGTACAACCCACCATACTCAAATCCCGTCTGAAAATCCTGCACTTGAAGTACATTTTGCCGCTGGGCCGCCGCAAAGTATGCAATGAGTTTGCACTGCCAGAGTTGCCAGGTTGCCATAGCTGTGCCGTGTAATTTGAGCGATATAAATAAGTAATTAGCACATAGTGCCGGTGCACTGACACCTCAAACATTTCCCACACCGTGTTTAATGGGCTCCGTAAGGCGCAATTTAGTTTTCCAGGACCTTTGTTCCTGCATAATGATGCTGCAGCCTTATCTTTCACACGTGCCACAAACATCGCATCGCTTTTCCATCTTTCTCGGCATTTTTCCCATCGCCGAGGAGCAGCGACCTTCGAGGTGGCCAACAAGAAATGATAGACAACTTGGGCGCAAACATGTGAAAGACGTCGCCCATCAAGTTCTTTGCTCGTTTACCTTACGCTCTCTTTGCAAACGCGCCTTCAACATTTTAAATGCATAGATTCGCTTTGGGAACTTGCACTTGAAAAGACATTTTTTCCGTTGCAAGTTTCGTTACGAAAAGTTTTGTAAAGGATATTTTTTGACTACAACTTTCAATCAAGCATCAAACCAGTTTTTTATAAAAGAAATATAAGGTTTTTGTAAATATAAACTCTTTGGATTTCTTTCACAAAGTAACACAAAAACCAAAAAAAAAATGTATTGGGAAATTGCGTGGAAGACTTACTTAAAAATAAAAACGTTTCAGAAATAGAAAACATTTTTTGTTGGGATTGTAAGCAAACTAATTAATAACAATTGGAAGTTATTTGTGGACAACCCAGCAAACTATTTAAAACTTGAACTCATTGTTCATAAATCACTATAATTTGCAGTAAAGCTTATAAATTAAACTCTTATATAAATGCAGTGAGTAAACAATTTTCCAACTCTTGGCCATGCGCCATATGTTCCGATGAGAGTCCTTTCAATGCGCCTGAACAAGGACACCTGAAATGGGCTGGAAAGCAAGTTGACACTCCGAGGACTTAATATTAAATCGGAAACGCAATATTGGCGGCAAAGTGGAGGTTCGATGGCCATGGAAATTGGGATTGTCGTTCGCACACACGGCCTACCATTCAATCAGGCAATCAACATTAATTATGACATATAGTACTCGTACTCATGCCGACGACTCATTTTCATTTGGCCACTCAAGGCGAATTCCTGAACGCATTCGGTTCGCATTAAAAGCATTTTTGTGGCAACGGCTGCCGAAATTCAATTTCAATTTCGGTTTCCTTTCTCCCATGGTTTTCATTACTTTTTGCCTGCGACAATTTGCGCTGCTGATTTCCCCACAGGCGATTCGCGGGGGGAAGGCGTGTAATTAATGCGGAATCCTGGGAAAGGAAGCTTGGGGATATGAGTCATCTGCCGTCAAATATGTGAATCCGGCAATCGATATGACAATTCGGTGCATCCATTTTCAGCAGCTAATTGGAAGGTAAAATCTCCGGGGAGTCGGAATTTGTATGGCATGGTATTTGTATGGCAAATATTATGTTTTGATTGCAGCCATTGAAAATAAACGTGTAATGTGCAAAAATGCATAAATGAAAATGGTAAATATTAATTTTTATATGCAACTTTAATTTCAAATTTTAATTTCTTAGTTAGTTATGCTTTCAGCAATATTATCATTCCATTTCATTAACCCGGCTAAAACAAAATGTACAAACATCAATGAGAGTTACTTGGCTTTTTCACATCCCATAAAGATTTATCTCTGATATCTCATTTCATTTGGACGCGCACTGTTAATGCATTTTTGCCATTCAAAATGAATATGGCGTGGAAAATGAATGTGACGACTTTTGTACGTTTTCAACTTTGTTTTTATTTCAGGTCTTCTATGTGTGTCACAACGCGTATTCGCTTCGTTACCATTCAAAGTCAATTAGTTTAATTAATTTGCCTTCATGGTGCCAACTCTTTGTTGCCCAAAAAAAGTCCTCAAACGAATTCGAAAAACTCTGTGAAAGCGACCAAAGGGAATTCCTTTATGTTCCTTTTTGTAAGCCAGTGTGTAATAATTTGGCCAAAAAGCGACTGCGGCTCTCTCTGTGATTTTGTGCTCCAATTTTTCAGGACTTTTTTTTTATTTGAATTGACCAGTTGGTGGAGCTTTAAACCCAGCCAAGTTTTTATACGAAAACCTTTTGCTGCATGTTGGTTCTTCTAATTCGAACCAACTACCAATAAGTGGATTAGACTTTTAGTTGAGTGGCTCATGGAACAGTGAAAACTCGTCGGTGAAAAAAAGGGGGAAGAACTGAAAAGACTGCAGAATCTGTCTTTTCTTTCGCTAAGCCGCCGTTAAGCGGCAAATGTGGTGCGGCTAATGTGTGTATTATTGGATTTATTATTTCACGGCAACTAAACAGAGCATTCTACTCCAGCAGGCTTAAATAAAGAGCGCAGTGTTAAAAGTTCACGAGACAATTAAGTACAGAATTAGAGAGTCCCAGACAAGAATTTGCTTCTTTAAATTCCTCACTTGAAGACTAAATGGTAAAATCAGACAGCCACTTAAGCCACTTCCTCTATCAATTTGCTCTTTTGTTGTTGATTTGAATTTTTAGATTGAGCTTGCCCAACTTCAATGATTGATAAATGAGATCTGTAATAAGTAATAAAATTCTTTTTGATACCTTAAGTTTTCGAGAATCAAAGAAGTGCTAGTAAATATTGCAGAAAATTGTAAACAGTTTCAAATGGTTAAATTTAAGCTTGACATTTGTTACGGAAATTGCTGTTAAATGAACCATTAAATATGCATTTAAGCTTTATTTAAATCTTATAAAGAACCCAAAGAACACACTTTAGAATTGGTAATGCCATGAGAAAGTTGATTTCCTTGTTTTTCCTCATTGTGGTTGATCTTGAGATCGGGGCTACGAATAAATGGTGCAAACCGAACCTTTGCAGAGGACAACACATTCTCTGCAATGACAAGGGGGTAAGTAAGACATTTTATTACTTTGAATTAATGATCAGTTAAGATAAGTTTTCTTCCAGAAATTCCAATCAACTTGTCCCAGTCGAGCCACCGCCATGGTGAAAATGACTCCGGATATAATCAAGATAATCGTGGACACACACAATGATTATCGAAATAAGTTTGCCGGCGGACTTCATTCTTATCCCAGAGCAGCCAGAATGGCCACGCTTCGATGGGACCCGGAATTGGCCAAAGTCGCCGATGCTTTGGTGCGCCAATGTAGGACATACGATGATGATGATTGTGTCAAAACACCGAAATATGAATATGCGGATGCCAGCTACCATATGCAGAAGTACTACTGTATGTCCACAAAGAAAAATGTGCTGCGAAAACAACTCGCTGACTGGATAGATCCAACGAATCAAGAAAATGTGGTGATGCTATACCTCAACTCGGACAAAAAGGATATGTGAGTTAACAAAACTTACACTACTTCAACCATTTTTTAACTTTTACCTTCAGTGAGTACTCTCAGCACTTTTTCCAGGTGCTGAGGGATCGGGCAAACCGATTGGGCTGTGCCATTATAGAATTTATCCGACCCTCGTTGGTCCACCAACTGCTCAAGTGCGTTTACAACTGTGGCGTTACCATCGCCACGGATGAGTTCAATCCCGTCTACGAGGTCACAGGGGGAAATGCAGCTTCCAACTGCACGAAGGGTGCAAATAAAGTCTACCAGTACCTCTGCCACAAGAACGAACCCGTCAAGAACTGTGATGGCGGAGACTTATTTGCCCCAACCGATGAAGAAAAAGATGAGGAACCCAATTCAACTGAGTTCCCACTCCCGAAATATGAGCAGGATTCAGAGTTGCCACCAATACCAGACTACGAATACCACTATAATGACGAAGGGGAAAATTAAATGTACTAAAATATCAATGCATTTCAAAGAAGTGTTGGTAAATATTGCAGAAAATTGTAAACAGTTTCTAAATGGGTAAAATATAGGCTTGAGATTGGCTACGGACTCTGGAATTGCCGTTAAATGGACCATTTAATATGCATTTAAGCTTTATTTAAATCTTAAAAAGAACACTTTAGAATTGGTAATGCCATGGGAAAGTTGATTCCCTTTAGCTATGAAATCTGGTAATATATTTTTAAGAAATAAAAAAAAGGAATGAGTGTAATGGTATTGCATTTGTATTGGCCTACCAAGAGCTAAAAATTCCTAACTGCAATCTGGAAGGTGAGCGTGAAAACGTGAAAAACACACCGCAGGAAAATGGCACTCATTTCCTATTCATAAGCCTACTCCAACAACACTTTTCCCGCTCTTCTGGTTATGATGTGTGTTATCTGTGGGAAATGAGGTTTCCCGAGAAGGGCACAAGAAACCCGAATGGTCAGGGAAAAATATGAAAATCCGAAATACGGGCTCTCATGCGAAAGTGGAGTCCTGTTGCCATGTTGCCGCCGTGTGTGGCACCTGGGGAAATCAGGCAGCCGGGATCCTCATGGCGGCCCCATTCCGCCACTTCAACTGCAACTGTAAATGAAATGAAAACGACCGCAAACAAATAACAAAGCATGACAACAAGTTGGTCTTTCCCCCCGTTTTTGTGTGCTTAGGCAGTTTTCCCATGAAAAGAGTTGCCTCTGACAGTCGACCAAAAGTCCAGAACGAGGAAAACTCCGTTCTTTATGGAGATTTTAGCCTTTTATTTTGCAATGCAATTGGGTGAATAGTGAAGAACAAAATCAATTCACTTTACTAAGTAAAAGTTTCAACGCATATATGAATTTTAGATTACTATAAAACTTTTAATATTTAAAAACAATGAAATAGAAGAATCAGCTTCGTTAATCTTTTTTCAAACTAACTAACTTTAACACTATTTGAAGTTAACTAAACCAACATTACCGTTACTCGAACTACTTTAAGTCATCAAATAAGATTCAATAAACAAGCAGTCAATCCGACTTTTAATTCCAACTTCTGCCTGCAAGTTTCTCCACCTGGAAGAAGGTGGTGTGTTACCTCCGACATTTTCCACCCACTCCCTCCCCTTTCCCTCCACTTTTCCTTTTTCCCCCTTTCCGAATAGCTGTCGCAATGTATTAAATGGCCAACGTGGCTGCCGGTTGGAGGGTGCAGATGGGCCGACTAGTTCCGACCACAATTTATGTCGACTTCACTTCCGGTCTGTGGGAAATAACTCTTGTTAGGCTGCCAGGAGCAAGGATCCAGGTTCCAGGAGCAAGAACTCCTGCCCTGTTGTGCTCCATGTATATATGTATGTATGGGAATGTGTGTGTTTGCGAGTGGGTGTGCGGTATTTCTTGTCATCATTTTCAGGCAGCTGCAAATTAACTTGCATAATTTAAGCGTCTGTTGGAAAATGTGGCGCTCAGTTCAGTTCATCGGCGCATTTAAAGCCCAGCGAAGACTATTATGGCCTTTTGGCCTTGGTTGTTAAATTATGAGCGCACTGGGCGCATAAATCAACACAATGCTCCGCTCGCTTCTTGGCTCAATTAATAAGAAATTTCCATAAATGGGCTTTAATTTGAGCGGGCGTTTAATTGAAAATGGCCAAGAAGGAACAGCTTTCAAGCCAATTTCGTCACTCGAGAGCTCAATGCAAAAGGGGTAAAGAAAAATATGAGGAAACTCCCCTAAAAATTCACATTTAATTCAATTGATTGTTGCAATTCCCATCGAAGGGAATTCAATTTAAAGTTTATAGGAGAAGAGATTTCTGTGATTTTGTGGCAAGAGGGAGTCACAAGTTATTTCCAAGCCAGAGGCATTACTACTCATTATGCGGAGTCACTGGGAAAATGACGACAGCGCCTTTTGTCCTCAGCTGTGGCGCCAGAAAAATGTCAAGTTTTCGGCACTCTCGTAAATTCTGCGGCGCGTGCGGTTTTCTGGAGCTCTAGTTCCTCGCCTTCTGCAACGCAGTAAATCTGCAAATTTTTAAGCACTATCCGAAAATCGGGAGGGCCCTGCGAAAGCCAATGACTGCCACTTGCCAACATTCAGGAATTGAGAGCGGAGGAAATGGAAAAAAATTGAGGAAATGGAAATAAAGTATAAAATGTGAATGCGAATGCGAATGCTGGCGGCTTGTTGCCGGCATTGGAAATTTACGAGTGACACAAATGGCCTTCCTGCTGCATTGCAGTCAGTTCAGTCACTTGGCAATGGAAATAGGAGAGGCTGCTTTAATGACAAGACAAATTATGAAATTTTTAAGATGTTTTACTTTCTTGGCAAACTTTCCGATGCAAAATGAACTTAAGAGTGTGAGTAAAGAAATAGAGTAACAGAGTTCAAAGATGTATATTTAATTTACGGCTTTGACTTGTGGTAAATGGTGACCTAAAATCGAAAAGAAAAGAGAAAATAAAGCTGAATACAGAAACACAGATGGGAATTTTAATTACACGCCAAACGCCATTTAAACCTTTAATTAAGACATTTGTTTATCACAGAAAATTTATAAAAAATATTTATTTAAATTTATAATAAATAAATCAAATTCCCCAAAATTAAGTAGACATCCCCTGTTTTTTAGGACTTTCTCTGCCATCAAGTGCAATCCAAAATGAACCCATACAAATCCCCCAAGTTAGGCGCAAACTTTAAAGCCAATGCAATCTCTTGGAAATCCGCAAACAAAGCCGCCTGTCGTCCATAGAACTTGGTCCTGAGTCAAATCATGGAATAACAATAAAGCACAGAAAAAAAACAGAAAACAACGAGGCAGAAGCCGAACAAGAAGGCGACCAAGTTAAAGACAAAGGCCTTTGCAACACATTGTCTCCGGGATGAAGATGAAATGGAGATGGATGTGGAGCAACTGGGACAGTTCGAGTTCTCAATTCGCATATATGGCCGTGTCAGCAGGAACATTACCAACAATAACCAACATCCCGGGCCATCGAAATTGAAGTGACAAAGTGTGCCAGCCAGGGCCATTCATTCGGCAACATTCAGTAGCCCGAATCCTCAAGACCTCGAATCCTCACTACTATTGTTAACAAGAAGAATATTGTGGCTGACAGGAGTCGACAACGTGCGCCCAAAATTGATGTGGGTGATGGCTGCAATTTTGTATTTGTATTTGCCACTCGAAACAATAAATCCACTCAAGGCAAACCCAAAAAACTGGAAAGGCAAAGATCGTAAAAAAAAAGGGGAGATCCCAAAAAAAGGAAAAGCAGTTTGTGGTTCTAGCCAACTGAATTATGGCCAAAGTTCGACAAGGTAGTCCATTTGATTCCTATTTCATTGTGTTTCAATTGGCCTACCTGTAAAGTTTTATTTTAATTCATTATATTCTACAACAGCCAATTGCTTTGGTTATTAATCAAAAAACTTTCGCGTCCTTCTATAAAGTATTTATTTATTTGCACCTAATTTCCCTGTCTAAAGTGTCAGCCATTTTTTCCTTTTTTCAATTCAATTCCGAGTACCTACAACTTGACTGGCAAAAAGTTATTCGAAACTAATTTATTAACCTCCAATTGCATTGGCAATGAAAACCAATTAATCAATCAATCAGCATGCTTACAACAGAAACAAACCTATTTGGTACTTTGATTAATGGCTGGTGAATAAAACTGCATTTCGAGAGTGGACAAAACTGTCCAAAAGTGAAATCAATCTTCGTTAGGGAAAGTTTTCTTGCCTTTGCCGTTGGCACTTGTTTGGTCGCAAAGCAAAAGGTTGGCCATAATTGTCAACAGCAGGTTCTAAAGAGACCCAAGATTGAGTAGAAAAAGTGAGAAAGGGTTGGCCTTTAATAGCAAAATTTATCAATAGTAAAAATATATTTAGCATTCGCACTATAAAATAAATAACACATAAATAAGTATAAAAGATTACCATTTATTTGTTTTTACATTAAATAGTTTCTAATGAAATAAAGTTATTTAGCACAGATAATAAATTAAAGAATTGACTTATTTTTGATGCGTGTTGATTTGTGAGTTCCTTTGGCTCTAATATGAATTCCTGCTTTAATATCGAGCACAAAAACAAGGACGCAGAATGGAGGACTTATTGTAGAACGGCTCGATGTTTTTGTTGTCGTCTGGCGAAGACACTTGAGACTGACATATGAAACTTGTCTAGCTCGAAGTGCGTGGGTCTCTCTGTTTTTTTTATCCGCAAATCGATGATAGCTGAGGAATCACGAGGCAGACATGTTCACCCATCCACAAAACCCACGAACCCACGAAAGCCACCCGCTTTTCAGTCCATTCCAATGGCCGAGTTCCCTCTCGTTGTCACAGGCAATTTGATGCCTGATATTCTTACCATTTAGTTCAATCAATTTGTCACAATTTCCGGCATTGCGAGGCGAAATCGAGCGCTCCCAGCCAGAACCTATTGAAATCTAATGGCTGCTGGCTGGATTGCCATCGCCTCGCAGGTCATTGATCAGATCTACGCGACAAACATAACAATGTGGGCTGGACCGAAACCAAACCGAAAACCAACTGTCACGTACTCCCAAAATTTGTAACTTGTTGAAATAATTTTCTCTCCTTTAACCCCAAAAGCAATGCTGTCTATTTTCCCTTCAAATTAATTTAATTCGAAATAAAAGTAGGGAGTAATGAAAAGAGATTTGTAAATTGTAACTATAAATATATTGTTAGGCGACCATATGGTATCATTTGTTAAGTTTAAAATTGTTTTACAGTATGAGAAAATACTTATAAAAACACAAACTTAAAAAGGGTTAATACATTATATATACGTACTTCATTGGCTCATACTCGATCTTCTTTATTTGCCGCTTCTTTTGGCCCTTTCTCTTTGCCAGGCGAAAAAAAAAACAGAGCGTTGCATACCTGCAGGCGCAGCAGCCATGAGTTATGACATAATGGCAACATACTCGTACACATTTTCTCGAATCTCCTGCCCCTTTCCCTGCCCCCTTTCAATCTCGGACTTTTCCTGGCTGCTGCTGCTGCAGTAGTTTCTATTAAAATTCAAGTGCGCTGCAGCAAGTAAAACAGGAATCTTCGCCGTGTCCCCTGTGCGGAAATTACATAGTAAATTTTACCACAAAGTCCAAGCCAAGCCAGGTCCAAAAATGATACACCCAAAAAATAAGCAGAAAAAAAGGAAAGCAATTTAATTAAAAATGTTAAGGCTGGCAGCGAGGAAAAACAAGGTCTCTGTCCTGTTTGCCATTTTGGTGGCCCTTTATTGTAAACAATCTATGCCACAAAGGTCAACGAAGGTGCAAAAGGCAATAAAGTATTGTTTAAACGAATAATTACAGAATGTAATCTAGTGATTTACAATATTGATTAGGGTTAAGCCCTGAAACTCAACGAATAATTGAATAAAAGGCCTACGAGTAGATAACAGTCACTAAAACACTCTAAATTCGCCACCTTTTTTGTATTGGGTACTTAAAACCTTGATGAAACCCCGAGGATGGGACAATTTAAATCCGTGTCTGGTGGCGGCTTTGGAACGGGTTAAGTAAAGTGTTTTGTCGACCGCTTATAGCATGTTGACCAACGTGGCGGGTCATTCGACTTTTCCGGCTTAAGGGTCCATAAAAAATCTGTGGCAGCCAAAGGCATCGCATTCGTCACGCGATTTCCCCGAGTTTTCACTTCATTTACTTTCCAATTGCATTTTGTACTTAACAACCCACTCCGAGTGGTTTACATTTGATTTTACTTTCACTTTTATGTGGCTACACAGTGTTCTATATCTTTGTTCTGGTATTAAATTACAATCCACCGAATAAAAGAGTAGAAACTTTATTCCTCCATAACTTTAAAGCTCGTTTAAAATATATATTTTTAAGCCGCTGTTATATTAAAAAAAATATTCTCATAACTTTGATAAACATTTTCGAGCAATAAGTAGTTGCCTTTTACAACTTTATTATAAACCACACAAATAACAAAAGCACGATAAAAAAGTAGCATAAACAATTTTAAGCTCGAAAGATAACTTTTTTTTTTTTTTTTTTTTTTTTCTTATTATTTATTTAGTGCAGAATCTGTACAGCAAATTAAAGTACTTAACAACACAGGTGTCACCAATGAGAAAAGTAAACCAAACCTCAGCATTAAGAAGAGGATTATATATAGTATTTTCTTATTGATTCCTTATCGTCTTGGCAAAGCCTTGCCTTTTGAGACGCCTCAAAGGTCTCGCTGGGAGTAGATTCCTAGCCAGTAAGCTGCGGTGTCTTCCTAATCTATCTCGGTATCGGCTTGTGTGTCTCCCAATCTGTTCTTCCACAGTGTGTAGATTTAGGTCTCTGTGAAGTGTCGTGCCACGCACATACCAGGGACAGTCAGTAATGGTACGTAGAAACCGATTCTGAAAGTAAAAAAAAGGAAAGAAAGCAACACGGCTTTTGTGAGGCATTAAACTTTTATGACTTTCCTTTTGGATTTTCACTCAATTTCTTGTTTTTCTACTTCGTGGAAAATACATATTTCTGTCTCGACAACTTGATTGTTATGGGGGCATTATCATTTACGCCATTATTATGGCTATTTCGACGGGGACAAACCCAAGACATTAAACGCTTGGGAACGGCTTGGTCCAATTAGAAACGGGCAATTAAAAATTTGCAGCCACGTGTTAATAATTACGCGCAGGACACACCTGAAGTGTCTTTTTAACACTTTTTATTAAAGAAAATTCTAAGACAGAACTGTTACTAACTTAATAAATAAAATAATTCATTTCAGTAAGAAACTATAACTTTATTTCTTATCCTTTTTTCAAACAAATTTCACCATCATTATAGTGTATTAATTCTCGTTTCAAGTTTTAATACAAAAGGACTCCAAATGACATTGAAGCCTAAAGCCCAATTGTGTTATCGAGTAGCAGCTTTAAGGACAGTCCAGGGGAACAAAAGCTGTTGCGTATAGACAAAAGTAAAAGTAGTTCTCAAGTGGCGCACACTTCCGCACAATGCGACAAAGTGTAAAAAGGACACCAGGAGCCGCAGCTGCAGGCGAAAGACGGATCTTGGGGCACAACAAAAAGCTGCAAGTCGCAGACAAAGTGGGCCGCAGGTCCAATAAAAAACCAAAGGATGCGAAAACATCAGCATCAGAGTGCCGCGAAAGGAAAAAAAAAAAAAAAAGGGGGGAAAACCAAGGCAGATACCGACAGAAGACTCAGACAGAAACCGAAACCGATGTGCATTTTCCACACCCATTTTGGAAGCCGAGGTGCATGCAACACACTATATGTGTGTTCTTGCCCCATGTCTCTGTATTCGCTGACAGCAGGATGGCATTTTCCACACCCATTTTGGAAGCCGAGGTGCATGCAACACACTATATGTGTGTTCTTGCCCCATGTCTCTGTATTCGCTGACAGCAGGATGGCAGGAATTCAAGTCAGCACTCACAAGTGCAAATTAAAATGAGTCCAAAAAAAATAATGCGCACACACAAGTTAAGAGTGGATATGAACTACTGGTTGACTTCGAATAAAAATCATAAAAGAATTCAAGAAATTTTAGATTTTGAGATAAGAAATATTATATTATTAACAGAAGATTCGGTTTCTTAATTTAATGTTTCCTTTTACAACAAATGTTAATTTTGGGATAATAATAGTACATCAATCTCTACGATGAGTTACATTCAGGTACCACTGTAGTTTTGCAATCCTTATTTATTACAGCAAGGACATAACTTGCCATGCGTATCCAAGTTGGCTCGATTCTCCACAGAAGAAGCCACTTGCTGCCGGCGAATGTCATGCTCACACGGATACACACACACACACTGTGACACTTGTAAGAGGAAGCGTCCTTTCTCGCCAGTCGATCCTTGAGTTTTCAAATAAATCCATAGCTTAAGACAGGCAAACTCATGCATGCATTTCTTGTTCACTAGTGCAACTTAAGGACATTATATAGCTGAATAGCCACAATTCATCTCCGTTTTCATATTGGAACTATCTCTGACTGCAATTGTCCTTGGATTGTAAAAAGAAAGAATATAGATTATATAAAAAAATAATTCATGAAGGCCACAAAAAACTTAAGTTTCAATCATATTTGTTTGAGTAAAATCATTTTGTTGATAATATTAAACAAAGTTTATTGAACTCAACGATCTTTAAGTTGAATAAGTTGTTGTTTTTATTGAAAAAATTCCGAGATGTTTAAACTGGAACTCAACTACCGACCGTCGTGAGCCAAGATGCAACAGAAAGTAGTCAAAAGTTATAATTTCAATTTCGGCAACGGCCGACAAACTTTTCGCAGCTCGTTGGTGACTCTTGGCCAAAACATCTACCAAATAATTAAATATGGAAAATTTCAGCCGGGGAGCCAACAGCACAGAAGGCCAGGTCCAAATGCTAAACGGGTCTCAAGTGAATCGCGACAAGCAAGCCAATGCCAAATGCAAGAAGGCGAAATAATAATAATAATAGTAATAAAAAATAATAACAGAAGCTGCAACTTCAAGGGCCAACAATTGCATATGCACTTGTATCCTTTCGCAGGAGTCCAAGATCCCCAGGACCCTTCTCCGTCCCGGCTAAAATTCTGACCATTGGCATGGGAGAAACGCAAAAGTTTTTCAATTAAATTTGTTTAGAGTTTAACTTGGCAATTGGCCTGAGCTCCTGAGGAGTCCTTCAACCGCCTCTCGCCCGAAAGGAAGTTTCCAAAGAATCCACATCGACATTAGTTCGAGGGCTTTCCACCAGCCAAAGTTTGGTAGAAAAAAATGAGCAATTAATTATTAATCCATTTAACATTTCATCGCAATCGCTTGTCTGCGAATCAAATGTGTGTGTGTGGGTGGGTGGTTATTAAAAATGTATAAGTTCATTGTGGCATTAATTGATATTGAACGTGAGTGGCATATCAAAGCGACTTGTTTCAATTAGGGCTGATTGATGGCTGGCCCGTGCATTTCAAAATACCTCTCTTGAATGTAAACAAACACGTAGTAGAGCCACCACTTAATTACATGGGTGCGATTAAATGGAAGGAGAGGGTATTAACTTTATCTGCTAAAAGTATAGAAACCTAAATTGCAAAGAAAAAAAGAATATTTAAATTTAAAACTATATATCTTTAAATAACCATAAATGTTTTCTGTTCTATAAATTGATTATTATAAATCCCTCCCGTGGATTTCCATTTAAACTTTTACATTTAGCGTTCAGTTTTAATTAATCTCCCAATATGCTGCCATCTTTAACTAAAGCTGTATGCAGAATCAAGTGAATGAATGTTAAAGCCAATCCTTGTATATATCTGCCTTATCAGGGCGGTAAATCCATTTCACATACTTTGGGAAACAAATTGTGCCGCACAAGGCATTAATAAATTACATGCAATCATTTTGATTGTGTTTCTCTGTGTGCCATTAACAATTCCCATTGAATTTACATTTAGCAAGCGCCACTTTGTGTGTTTGTGTGTGTGTGTGGTATTGTTCGTATTGCCAGCTTGAAGTTTTCCGATTTCAAAGTATGATTTATTATTAAATAAATTAGGGCAATTAGTAGAATTACTCAAAGGTCCGAAAATAAAGCAGTTAATTCATAAAGTCCCCATTAAAACTTTTTAAAAGTTTTTCAAGTTCTCTGAGAGATTACCTTTTCAATGCCACCTCAGAGTCCCCTTGCCGCACTACCTTTCCGCTTAAATATTTGCATATTCTAATGCAGAATTAGACAATGCGACCCGAAAAACTGAACAAGAAAGACTAATGCCGTAAGCGTTTGCCACCCAGTTGATTGGCCAGAAAGACCAACGCCCATGGAGAGTACGACACCCAAGATATTACAAACAAAATGCAAAAAGACGGCAAACAACGTTGCAAAAAGTTAACCCAGCAGAGGCGGCGGTAGCAAATAAAAAAGTACACAAAACTGAAGGAGAAAGAAGCAACTTTATGCTAATTTCACTTTTCTTCAACGGCAAAGGCATAACCCAATTTTTTCCCCTGCTCGTCTCAGTTTTTTTTTTCCCCATACCTCCATGAAGAACCGCCAGATAAACGGCGCCAACTGAAACCGAGCAGAAAGTATAGAACTTTGGGAGGACTTTCGGGAGGCTGAAATGATAACTTTGCAGCATTGAAGGCCACGCAAAGTCGATGGGGCAGGATCCCACCAGTCGAACGTGACCCAAGAAGCGAAAGTGATGGCGAGTAGATTTGAAATGTAAACTTCAGTTGGCATAATAACGACTAAGATAAGAATGCTTCATACGGATTTGCTTGGCCCCAAAAAACAACTAAGTTCATGGGTCAAATTTGAGATATGTGTATAAATATCTAAGCACTTATTTTGATCAATGTAATTCTTCAGTAAAATTAAAGAGAACTTGACTGTAATAAAATATAGAATAGAAAATGAATAAAAATAATAATATTAATAATAAATAAATTATACATATAATACATATATGTATATTATGTATATTATTCTTATATTATAAGATAGTTTCTATTTATCTCAAAAGGATATTGAACTACTATAATAATATGTGATAGGTTAAAAAAAAAAATAAAATGTATTGGCAAACTGCTGAAGGTTATTATTAAATCGTGGAGTCAAGCTAAAAACAAATAACCAATTAGAAAGCTGCGGGAGAGATGGTCAAGGAGCTGTGGTAGACAAACAAATGCGGCTAATTAACATTTCTGCTGCTTTTCGACACGTCATCAGTTAGTCCTTAAAAGCCAGCCTATTTAAATAATCTTGGCATCCATGACCCAAAGTTAAACATGTTAAACATGCCGACAGTCCAAGCAAAGGACGACTGTTCCGTCCAATTGGAGTTCGATACGAAAACCCACAGGACTCGGATTGTGTTGCCATGCGAAGACTTAAGTTCCGATGGTGAGCCAATGGCAACACAGCATCATGCTGCTGCAACTTTGGTTGCTTTCCCCTTTAAGTTTGAGTGAAATTTAATGGCGAACATGTTGCACACAATCACATGTTGCACGGTGTGGTGAGTTTCCCCAGCAAACTGTGTCTGGAACAAAAGTGGGGCTCGCAACCTAAAAGTTGCTAGCAACACACAAGTGGCTTCATACACAAAAGTTACATGCAACACAAACGTTTTTCGGGCACAGCAACACAGAATGAATAAATACATATGTTGCTGCTTTATTGCAACATTTGTAGCCAACAGCACAAGATGTAATTTAAAACATGTATCTTATTTTAAAACGAAAAATACTGAGCGACTGCTTCAAGAACTATATAACAAGGCTTCCAAATTGGAAAATACGGAATTTCTGAATGAATAATTAATAAATATTATGATATTTTTATATTATTTATAGTTTATATATCAAGTTGTACACGTTTGTCTTTTTCAAGAAGGAACAAAGAAATAACGCCAGGCGAAATTGGAGATGTGTAAAAATACCGCTAGGTGGCGGTAAAGAAGTGCCAATCTTACAAAAGGCGGAGCCAGCGAGTTTTGGATCTGCCCCTAGGTGGAGCCAGTTATCCGTGAAGCGCCAGGTGTCGCTTTGTAAGTAAAGAATTCCTGAAGAAGTAAAAAAAAATCTAAATTTATATAGTTTTCAACGGTAGCTCAAGCGCGATTCTAGTTTGTTTTGGGTTTCACAATGAGTTATCACATCAGTTTTAGTATCAACAAAGGTTTTGCAACTTTTAAGTCAGCTGATAAGGTGCTCTAGGTTCTCTATATATTTCTTATCGTGGAACAATTTTGGCAAAACCCCGAGGAGTGAGCTTCAAAATTGTAGAGCTTAGTTCAGTCTTGAGTAGATTGTGAAACGTTTCAAACGCGCATTATGAAGTGGAGCCATTTCGTTCTCTTTTTGGCCTGTTTTTTCTGGGAAAGACCACCACTTCTAGTTGCAGATCCTCTTAAAGGAATAAAGAACCTGTTAGATGATACAGAGGAGTCCCGCTATACCAAAAACCAGTGCATTGCGTATTGTTGGTCGGAACTGATAAAAAAAAAATAGACACGTTGACAACCAATAACACGAAATTGCAGGTCAAGTTATCAGATGTTGACGGTGATATCAATATCAATTTTTTGAATGTGCATTTTAAAAATGAAGAAATCAAGACTATTACTCAACAACTGAAAGATATGGATGGTCAAATGAGCTGCTCAGGGATAATGAAACTTCGCTGACAGAAACTGTTAAGGAACTGGAAAAAGAATTAGCAGTCGCAAATGAAACAATCAAAAAGTGTAATGTTAAAATAAAAAACGAAACTGATCAGATCAATGTCATAACTGAATTGAATAAGGTTCGACAAGAAATCAAAAACTTAAAAAGCAGTGCAGAAAAATCAGAATCGATGTGCAATCAAAACCCTGGAATTGGCTTTTCAACAGGCTGGATGACAATTTATAGGCAACTCGAGATGGGTCCCGAAAACTTCAATCGTAGCTGGAGTGACTATAAAAGCGGATTTGGAAACCCTAATAAAGAATTTTTTGTTGGACTCGAAAAATTGTATCTCGCAACCTTTGAACGACCCCACGAACTTTACATCAAAGTAGAACCATATGCTAATGAAAATCGTTACTTGTATTACGATAACTTTACTATTGGCAGCGAGAAGGAATCGTATGCGATAAAGTCTTTGGGAAAATATTCTGGTACATTACCACGGGACTTATATTCTCCCTCTGAGAACAAGGAATTCACCACATTTGATCGAGGCAATTCTCAATTCTCTTGCATTACCGATTTTGATTACAGGATGGTACGATGTGGTTCAAGGTAATAAGGTTCATTGAAAATCTATTTACTTGTAATAATTAAACATTTTCAATTGCAGTTGGCTAAATACAAAATATTCCAATTTTTTTTTATACCCAGTAGCAGAAGTCGATGGGACAGGTTTTTAATTAAATTTGAAATGATGATAAGGCCAAAGATCCAATCAACCAGCGGTTGTATAAATGAAATCAACAAAAACAATTCCCTTGCTAACATCACAAATAAGTAAAATACCCTCTGGAAGAGTATAATATCTATTTAAATCTACTCATCTCTATGTATTTGTTAGGATTGTCAAATGTGAATAAAGCGATTTCGAATAATGTTTATAGTGAAGGAATCATCCGACAAGATATGAATCCCGTTTGTATAGCTGATGTAAACAGGCCGGAGTGCCAGGAATGGATGGTCAAGGTGTATGCGAAGTGCCGGGATCTCTTTGGGACTCAAGGTGCGGCTTCCGTTGGCTGCGTTGTCGATAGCCACGCCCCCGCTGTTTTCAAGGCGGATGTTGAGGCGATGACCGCCGTGGACTGCCGTCGCTTAAGGCGGGAATTGGCCGAGGAGGACGAGGGGACTGAACAAAAAATTTGACGCGTTGACAACCAATAACTCGAAATTGCAGGTCAAGTTACAAGATGCTTACGATGATATCAACACAAACTATTTGATTTCGAGTCATAAAATGATGAAGAATATTACTCAACAACTGATTAATAAGGATAATAAATAAAGCTGCTCAGGGTTTAAACAAACTTCGCTGACAGAAACTGCTAAGAAACTGGAAAAAGAATTATTAGTCG